>NC_044398.1:34790499-36040499 GCF_006542625.1 Nomascus leucogenys
AAATTGAAAGCACCGGAGAAATCACTTTGGCAAGTATAAGAACAAGCATGAGGCTGCAATAAATTCTATTCAGTATTGGACATGGGGTTGCTGTCTTACAGGCTTTGGGGTCCCATTCACTCAGGTGCACATGTTTCCACTTCTTGGTATGACTTCAAGATCTCAAAATTTTCTGAAAAACATACTTTTCTTTCCTTTTAAATGAATTGGTTGGGCCAATATTAACTGTTGTAATAAAATGCTCACAATATTTCAGTGCTTTAAGACAATAGAAATGTATTTCTTGCTCATGAAACAGTATAATGTGGATGTTGCTAGTCCAGAGGTGACTTTCTCCAGACAACAGTAAGAGAACCCAGGCTCCTTTCCAACTTAGAGTTTCACCTTCCCCTTGAGTGTCAGAGTCCTTGACAACTAGCAGATAGATGAGGAAATAGAAGATGAGGAAAACACATCTACATCTTAACTGCCTTTGATCAAAAGGAATAAGCAGCACTTCTACTCATCTATCTTTAGCAAGGCCTGGTCACGTGGCCTCATGTAGATTTAAGGGGTTGGGGAGTCAACAGCTCTAATCCCTGGTTGCTCATCCAATTTCCAGCATCAATTCAATAGCAAAGCTGATTTTCTTCATTCCTTGAGCTGTGGCCTGAATGTTTGTGTTCCCCCAAAATTGACATGTTGAAACCAAATCCCCAATGTGATGGTATTAAGAGATGGGGCCTTTTGAAGCTGAATGAGATTGGTGCTCCTATAACAGATGCCCAAAAGAGCTTGTTTGCCCCTTCTGCCATGTGAGGATGCAGCAAGAAGGTGAGTGCGTCTGTGCAGCAGAGAGCAAGCCCTTATTAGACATAAAATCTGCCAGCACTTAGATTTCCCAGCCTTTAGAACTATGAGCAATAAATTTCTGTTGTTTATAAGCCACCCAGTTTATGAAATTTTTGTTGTAGCAGACCAAACAGACTGACACCTGGTGATATGGTTTGGCTGTGTCCCCACCCAAATCTCATCTTGAATTCTCACGTGCTGTGGGAGGGACCCAGTGGGAGGTAATTGAATCATGGTGGCGAGTCTTTCCCATGCTGTTCTTGTGATAGTGAATAAGTCTCATGAGATCTGATGGTTTTATAAAAAGGAGTTCCCCTGAACAAGCTCTTTCTCTTTGCCTGCTGCCATCCACGTAATATGTGACTTGCTCCTCCCTGCCTTCCACCATGATTGTAAGGCCCCCCCAGCTATGTGGAACTGTAAGTCCATTAAACCTCTTTCTTTCATAAATTGCCCAGTCTTGGGTATGTCTTTATCAGCAGCATGAAAATACACTAATACTCCTTGTTAAGTGGTTTCAAATACTGAAACTAGCCTCACTGTGAAACGTCCTTTTATATGCATATAATGATTTTGTACTCCATAATAATGGAAAAATGGCCCAGAAGGTCTTCTCCAAAGACATCTCAGCCTGCGTGAGCCCTGCTTTTAGCCATGGTCTTCTCTTGCATGTCCTTCTTGAAATTACAATACAGAATTAATTCACTTGGTGACAAAAGATGACTCCCATAACATTAAATTTACTAGCTTTTTTTCTTCAAAGCTTTCCAGAAATTTCATTTTAAAGGGCTTGGTACTCATTTTGGTTCAACACAATTTTCAACAGTGTGTACACAAATGAAAGTTTATTAAATAGATTTTTAAAATAATTGTGTTTTGCAAATGTAATGCAGAAACCACATCTGAAACGGGTAGGCTGGAAAGGCTGGATTCTTGGAGCTAGATATTCATGTGGCCCACCAGACTGTATAAATTCCTGGGTATGGTGTGGTTCTACATATTTTGTACTTAAACGTGAAGTTAATGTGTGTGTCCAGACCAGGATGTTACTGGAACATTCTCCTTCCTGATCCTGGCTGGTGACTAGAGGTTGCTAACGTGATGATTGTGAGGTTCTCCGAGCCTTTGCAGCAGGAGAGACACCATCCATTGCTGTAAACAGCTCAACTGGGGATCAGGGTTTGGCTCTGCTTGGAAAGCCAGTGGCTCTCTTGGGAGTAGCTACCTGGTGCTACAACTTGAATAACATTTCACCTCTCTGCTAAACTTGAAATGGCAGCAGTCGGTCTTACTGTGCCATATCAAGAAAAGTTATACTCTGCATCAGCGTTGAGAAAAGCTTGATCTGCCACTGACGTTGACTCTGCCAAGACATCAATTTTGTGAGTTTTAGTGACGTGTTCATGGCATTTATTGTGGACATATTTAGATTTATATTCCACATCAATTTTAATGATTGTGAACTTTGAGCACTGGCTATTTTTTATTGGGTGCTTACTATGTACTTGGCACTGTAATAGGTATTTGTGAACATAACACATTCTAATTTATATCTCACAATAACTTTATGTGAGGGTAATATATTGTCCCCATATTACAGAAGAGAAAAACAACTAAGGCTTGGAGATGTTTTGATTCTTGCTCAAGGCCATAAAACAATCAAATGGCAAAGCTGTGTTTCCAGACCCAGCTTGAACAGGCCCAGAGCCTGAGCACCAGCCTCAAGATGAAACAGCACTGGCATCTCAAATGTTGCTTTCTCACTTACTCGCCCAGTTCATAGTTATCGAACAGGTACAGGGCTAAATGTTGAGAATATAGCAGAATACCAAAAAGATAAATTTTAAGTTAAAATTACATACATAAAGATTTAAATCTTTTTTTGTGATATGCATTTGTGATAAGGTCTGTGGTGAAAAGTGCAGGGTGCTATGAAAAGATATAGGTGGGAGACAAGGTTCAGTCTAAGACATGAGAGGTGTACCTGAGAAGGGGGCACTGAAGCTGGGACCTAACGCTAGGTAGACATTCATCTCCAAAGGAGGACAAAGTGCATGCCAGGGAGAGGACGTCATATATGTGCAAGCCCTGAGAGAGGATTGGCTGGTAGAGATTTACTAACAAGGAAGGTCAATGTCCCTGGACTGTGGAAAGCCAGGCAGAGTGGCCAGAGAGGGGGTTGATGAGGCAGGCAGATCTGAGCTCAGGAAGAGCCACAGAATCCACACAGATGGTGGAGCAAAGGACAGACCAATTGCCAGACTGCAGACATTGTTGGAAATTCTGGAAAGTTGAATGTAACTGAGAGCTTTTGTTATTGTTTGTTTGTTTTTTAAAAAATTGAACATACATAATCTTTAACAGTACATTAAACCTTTGTGACAAGGTATTTTCCATAGGACTAGCCTGTTTTGTGCTCTCTTTTAGAATATTAGGGGCTGGTCCTGGTGGTTCACACCTGTAATCCCAGCACTTTAGGAGGCCAAGGCAGGAGGATCGTTTGAGCAGCCTAGACAACATAGTGAGATCCTGTCTTTCCAAAATTTAAAATAAAAACCATTAGCCAGGCATGGTGCATGTGTCTGTTGTCCTAGCTACTTAGGAGGCTGAGGCAGGAGGATCACTTGAGCCCAGGAAATTGAGGCTGCAGTGAGCTATGATTGCATCACTGCACTCCAGCCTGGGCAACAGGGCCAGACCCTGTCCCCCACTCCCCCAGGCCCCAAAATAGAAAAATTCAAAAATAAATTAATTAATTAAGTGAAAATGAAGTGCTCAAAGTTTCACCAGTAGTCAGAAAATCAATTAAGGCATATTTCCCAGAATAGTGTGTTAGAAAACATCATATTGTAGAATATAAAACTGGATATATGAGCTATGCTGTTTTGTATGATAAAATTGCTAAAAATCGGAATGTAATTACACATGGTAAAATTAAAACTATAGTAAACATAATTTTCTTTGAGGCTTCCAGTTAAATATAGTTGTAATTAGTATATAGCATCTTCTCTTTCATTTTTTTTCCAACTTCCCACCCAAAACACAACTGATGACATGAGACAATGGAACAAATGAACAAAATCTTACCTACAATTAAAAATACCAATTTTTAGACATCCTGAAATCTGGAAACCCTCTAGATAATAATTATTTATTGAACATCTGCTAAATACTGTATTAAACAGTTTATATGTGAAATTTTCCAACAACCCTATCAGGTAGGACTTTTAATTTTTGAATCTTAAATGATGAAAGTAAAGGCTAAGACTTTAAGTAAGTTGTCTAAGTATATACAACTGGTGAGGGGTGGAACTAGGTTCTGGTGTCTGTGCTGTTGACCACAACACCCCACAACTTCACCCATGGGGAGAGCAGAGCCATCAGTGCTCTTAAACAGGTTACCAAAAACGTTTTTGCCCAGCTTGCCAATTTCACCTAGTCCTAGTCAATGCTATTGTCTTTAGTCTCTACATAAATGCCAACCTACTCTCCAGAGAGCCAGGGTTTAGCATGTGCTTCATTTGGTGAACACAGGTTATTGCTAATCTTCCTTTCTCTTTCCTTTTCTGCATCCACTATTTCTAGAAAGAGCTGGCCCACCCTCTTTTCTGCAGGGCTGCAGCCCAAATGTGGCCTGAAGTATTCAAATCTGAGACTGAAGCACCTTCTCCTCTAGCACCCTTGTTTCATTTATAATATTCCTCTTGTGCTGAGCTGAGATGCTAGATAAATCCCATCTGTTCTTCTAGCTCCTTGTCACCTTTACTGCAGCAGAAAGGAACAGAATGGATGGGGCTGAGTCCTGATCTGTCTCTCCCACTAGGTGAGGCAAGCTGGAGGATGACAGAGGCTATTTCAGGTGTTGAGAGAGAGCTCAGTGCAACAGAGAGAATATGACACAGCTCCTGACAGGTCCTTGGAGCTCAGGTATCTTATTTAGTTGTATTCACACCACAGGTGTTTTCCTATGAGTATGCAAACAGTTGCACAAGGCAGGTCAGCTTGAGAAGAGAAGTGCAGAGCTGTCCTTTAGTGATGCTCTGTGCCCAACACCTCACACCTGAGATTCTGCAATGGCTGTGATGGTTCCTGACCTGGCCAGTGTAACACTTCTGAGTCAGGTGAGTGCATGAACAATTGTGATATGCTGTTGTGGTGTTGTCTTTTCTGTGTTAGGCATGTTCAGAGATGCCGAGTTAGGATAAAAGAGAAAAGTAATCTTTCACCGTCTACGAGGAACTCCAAAAAAATCTCCACAAAGATCTTTTTGCAGTCAGACTGATCAGGAACAGTCTGGGCTTATAGGGGGGGATAAAGTTCTATAAATGTGAAGAAATTTTACTTGTTAAAGGAATTGAACAAACATAGCCTTGTTAATAAAATTTATCTATTGGTATAGGAATTTTGTGGTGAGCATCCTTTGCAGTCACTGCCTGTATTCTTTAGATTGCAAAAAGACATGATTTATTAAAATCATGTAGGAGTTCCTGAATCACTAAAAAGCAAGGAGTGCAGCCCTTTCTCCAGCATCAGCTCGTGGCAGCACCAGCAACAGGCAGTAGAAAACCAAGGATTAAAAAGTCAAGAGATTATTAGCTTGTGACCACGGTCATGCCTTAACAATAACAAAAATTAACTTGATAACACTCTTGTCAAATCTTCGCATATCCCTTCTACTTCCACTCTGAGCATTCTTGTCCTCTTGGATGTGGTCATTTGATTTCTTCCTAACACTTCACATAAAACACTCTTGCCAAGGTTGCTTATTTCTGCCTCGTTGCTAATCCAGGGACTCCTGTCAACACTTGAGGAAGAGTGCTCTGCAGCCTTTGTTACTGTTAACCATTCTCCAGTGTTCTTTGAAGTGATCCTGGCATTTTCCTTCCTTTGCTTTAAGCAGCACTCTATTTCCAGGCTTCTTCCTGTGTTGGGCACCGACCTATTTGTTTTTCTGGCATTCTCTTTCCTGAGAGTGGTCCCTCCCTCTCCAAGCCTCACCAACACAGTTGGCCATGGACACTGTAGCAGTGATATCATACAGAATGGTTGGACTCCTGGCTAAACCCCACCCTCAAGCCTGGAATCTGGACCCTATGTGAAAACAGCTGACCCTGTTTTTCTGCCCAAATGATTGCCTTTTTGGCCTGCCACATGCCTATCCTGTACCCATAAAAAGACTTCAGCTGGCAAAGCAGCACAAGCGGCTGATGCAAGTGGTGGGGGATATAAGCTGCTGAGCCTCAGGGATACATGCGGCTGAGCATCGGAGACTGTGGATAGACTCGGCTAACTTCGGACCGAGTGGCTTCAGCGAAACATCACTTTCTTCCCACACCATCCCCTTGCCAATTTCCCATCCTGCTGAGAGCCACTTTTATTGCCCAATAAAATCCTCTGCATACACTACCCTTCAAATAGTTCCTGTGACCTGATTCTTCCTGGACACCGAACAAGAACTCAAGTGTCAAGAAGGGCAGGTGCAGGCAGCTGTCACCCTGACTCTTTTCTGAGCTGTTAACACTTAGCCATCCATGGACTGCAGGCTGAGTGAAATAAGCCACTCCAGTTCCTGTCCACAAAGGGGTTCAAGGTCAAGGGAACAATCCTGTCTCAACAATGTGGCTGTAGCCAAAGTTGGCTGGTACAGGGCTGAGAGTCTGACCCAAGTGACACCAATCACTGTCTGTTTCTGGGAATTTTGGGATAGATCTGAGAAAAGATCTCATTGGATATTTGAGTTATCAGGTACAAACTGCAGGAAATGGCAGCAAGTTACCACGTGCACTAGAGAAATGGGTCTGCAACAAGACAGTGAAGGATAGAGCAGACACAGAGAGGAGAGAAGGAGAACACGATTGTGGGTGTTGGGAACCTGAGCCTTCTGCTTATTGTGAAATCTCTTTTACCTTTGCTTTCTTTCTAGAGATTGCAAAGAAAGAATGTAGAAGTTCTGAGTCCTGGTAGCATGGGTCAATGGGAGAAGCTTAATGTCACTGCAATCATATGCCTAAAGGATTGGTAAGATGTTTAAAAGTAAATTTAGGTGTTCCTCCCAGAAGAAGGCAGAACAAATGCTAGGCAAATAGAAAAAAGTGACGCTCCCTACATAGGGGCCTCATATTGACATCTTTTTTTTTTCCCACTGAAACTTCAAAATATTGGTATAGATGGATAGATCCAGGCTTAGACAATAGACAATTAGAGGTAAAGAAGGTTTAAAACCAAAGCAGTGCCCCACAGTGCATGTGTTCTTGTTGAACACAGCAGGGATTTTCCAACACCTTTGTTTTTCTTTATCCTGTGTTCTCTCCCTCCTTACTCCTTCCTCCGCCGCTTTTTCCTATTCTTTTTGCCTGACAGAAGAGATTGGGGCATTTTTGTTTTTAAAATAAACTCTTTTTTAATACAAATACGTTGTTTGTTAACAATAACAAACCCATACACAGACACTTTCCAAAGAGAACATAAAGCCTTCTGCAAGAAATGACGGGAAAGCAAAGGTGGCATCTGACCAGCCCAGATGGAAGTGATTTCCTCTCTTGTGTATTTCTGTAGGGCTTATTGTCTAGGAGCACGGTTCACAGCTTTGGCTCCTCATTAGAGAGAGCTGGGGATCTTTTTTAAGGAACTCTTACCCAGGATCTTAATATATAAGCATATCTGCTCTGGCGAAATTAGAGAGAAAGGCAAACCCTCCCTCTCTTCCCAGACGAGTTCTTGGTGTTGGTTAGTAGAAAATACCCCACGGGGCCGGGCGCAGTGGCTCATGCCTGTAATCCCAGCACTTTGGGAGGCCGAGGCGGGCGGATCACGAGGTTAGGAGATCGAGACCACAGTGAAACCGCATCTCTACTAAAAATACAAAAAATTAGCTGGGCGTGGTGGCGGGCGCCTGCAGTCCCAGCTACTCGGAGAGGCTGAGGCAGGAGAATGGCGTGAACCCGGGAGGCGGAGCTTGCAGTGAGCCGAGATTGCGCCGCTGCACTCCAGCCTGGGCGACAGAGCGAGACTCTGTCTCAAAAAAAAAAAAAAAAAAAAAAAAAAAAAAAGAAAATACCCCACGGGCTGCTGTCTAATTGATTGAAAAGAAACTATCATCTTTCTTTTATCTGATTACCAAAATGCTATGTTATATAAAATTCAAATATTATGTAAATGTCAACATTGGCTATTACTAAACATCCAGGTCTTTAACAAATTGATAGGCTAGAAATGATGTAGCATTACATTATCAATTTGCATCTTCTCAGTCATTAGTGTGAGAAAGTGTATGTAGACAGTTGAGAAGCTGAGATCCTAGAGAATCTGGTCAGAACATGTTTTAGAACATTTCTGAATGTTTACACTTTTTTCTTTGAATTGTCTGTTTTCTTCATTTACTTATTTTTCCATTTTGTTTGCCTTTTATCTTATTGGTACAAAGAAATACATTACAAGAATGCAAACGCAAACGCATTATATACTATATATGTTGCAAATCATTTACCCCAAGATATGATTTGCCTTTTAATCTTGTTTATAGAATATTTTAGACTCAGTTGAATAAACAGGGAGAGATGACTGTGAAGGAGTAGAAATATCGCCATTTTTATGTCAGAGAAAGATCTGACTTTGAATTTTGGACCCTCAACTCACTGTCTGATGCTTTGGAAGTTGCCTAAATCTCTCGGAGCCTCTATTTCTTTTAGATAAAGAAGATGTTATTATCTGATTAATATAGTTTTGAGAGGATTAAATGAGATAACACAACTGAAGGCACTGTGCAGATATCAAAACACCATTCAAATTTCAGTGGCCCATTGAGATGCCATGCTATTAGATAGAGCACAGTGTGTTTCTTAGCCTGCATTAGACCCAACTATTGTCTTTTATATGAGCAAACTTACATTCCAATTTACAACATGAGTGATTATAAGCACTAGACCTCAGCGTATTGTTTTGCAATCTTTTGTCTTTTTCCATGACTGGTAGCTTTGATTCAAGTTGAATGGCCTGCTTAGCTTTTCCCTTTAGTGGAAAGACAATGAGAATTGCCTTTTATGTGAACTGACCCATTCATTTTATGAACTCTATTCTCCAGCCTAAATATGAGCTTTCTACCAATCCAATTGTTTATTTGTTACCAAATTTATTCCTCCCTTTTTACCTATCCTTTTAAGAGAGCACTCCTTTATTTCCCCAGAAAAGCCCCTTAAATGCCCAAACTGCCTGCAAGACTTTCTCAGTGCCTTGTAGATGTAGAATTTACCATGTCTTTGAAATGTTAACATCCAGAAAATTAGCTAAGCAACATTCCATCTAAGATCAGATTTAAAACAGTTAAAGTACATTAGACCCGTCACAAAATTTTTTTTCTCAGTAGGTAAACGTGTATAAGAAATTAATTTGGCACTGGGCATGGTGGCTTACACCTGTAATCCCAGCACTTTAGGAGGCTGAGGCGGGACAATCTCTCAAGAGGGATTCAAGACCAGCTTGGGAAATACAGTGAGACCTCCCATCTCTACGAAAAGTAAAATGTCAGCCAGGTGTGGAGGTGTTCATCTGTAGTTCCAGCTACTCGGGAGGCTGAAGTGGGAGGACTGCTTGAGGCCAGGATGTCAAGGCTGCAGTGAGCCAGGATTATGCCACTGTACTCCAGCCTGGATGACAGAATGGGACCCTGTCTCAGAAAATAAAGAAATTAATTTGAATTTTTGTTTTAATATTTATTTTTTGTATGACTCTTGATCTTTTGAGGTCCCTATTTTTAATCTTTTCTACTGAAGAAAACCAAAATATTTCTTTTTAAAGTACTGTTGATTGTTGAAGGTTAAAGTGCAGCAGACACTCTGCCCCTTCCCCTGCTTGACTGACAGCAGGACTTCAATTTACAAAGACAAAGAGTTTCTTGCCTGCCTTTTCCCATCTAAAGATAGGCCCCTTTACAACACTTGCTTATCAGCTGGGAGACAGCAGTGCCAAAGAATCTAGGAATAGACTTTATGCTTCCCATAAATTTACCCTCCTACATTTTCTCACCTTTTGGCACTGCTCCCATAGCAGCTTTTGTTTTCCTGTTTTACTGACTGTCTCTTTAAATTAGGGGTGTCCTGTCTTTTGGCTTCCTTGGGCCACATTAGAAGAAGAATTTTCTTGGGCCACACATAAAATACATTAACACTGACAATAGCTGCTGAGCTATATATATAAAAAAAAAGTCACAGAAAAATCACATAATGCTGTTAGAAAGTTTACGAATTTGTATCGGGCCGCATTCAAAGCCATCCTGGACAGCATGCGCCCTGTGGGCCATGAGTTGGACAATCTTTCTTTAAATCTTCCATCTGGACTTTGTATGTAGACAGTCAGCGGAGAAGCTGAGACCCTAGAGAATCTGACTGGACAGATGTGGGTTGTAATTCACTTGTAGCTAGTGAAACTTTTCTTTCACTAAGCTGTCTTGGGGTGGTTCTGGATTTGGTGAGGACAGTGTTGCACAATTTTGGAGATAACGTGTTAAGTCTCTGGTTAAGTCATAATGTTGGTTATTGGTTTTGGTGAGTCCCTTGGAAAGATACTTTTGGTTTAAAAGAGGAATAAAGCAGGAATATTTGTTGTTTGTCATGGCTGAACTCTGACAACATATTTGAAAATATATTTTTAAGAGCTCTATAGTCAAAAGCTGCCTCAATGAAAAGCTGATATTTATAATATATAAGTATATGCATATATATTTTTAGGCTTCTCTGTATAAAAGCTTCTCAGTTGACTAAATTCCTTTCTTTTAAACCCTTGCTAACTCTGTGCACCCCCTCGGTCTGCTTCTCTTTTGCTGACATGATTATTTCCAAGGATAATTTAAAACTTAAATGGCCTATTAGAAAGCTTAAATTCTTTATCTGTGATTTGAAAGTAAATTTACTACCTTATTCTCTAAAATTTAGTAAGGACTTCAGCCATGTCAGACAGGTAAAGTTTAACTTGTTTCATTTCCAAATATGCAGTTTGAATCCAACTGTCATTTTAAATTAATGAGTGTTCCTACTTTCATGGCTCAAATGTAAAACTGAAATTATAAAATAATTTGTCTGCATTTTATGCATATATGTATACATGTCTGCGTTTGTATACTGTATACATGGTACCAAATTGACTTATAAATAAATGAGTGCTCATAAATTAAGTAAATAAGCCCAAATGCTTTTCAAGTTTACAGGACATATTAGTAATCTTCAGTAAATAAAGCTAGTTGTAAAATTATTGGTAAAATAAAACTAGCATGTATTCAGAATTGTGTTAAATATAATTCAGACATTTTGCCTTGGGTCTCCTGGTTAGACAGGTTTAGGCTGCCTCTTCTAGCTGTTTTAAGGTCATAAAACTGTTTCTTCCATGATATTTTGGATACTTGTTTGATTTGTTTATGAATTTATATCTTTGATTTTGATACAGATTTTCAGGGTCTATATAAGCAGCCACAGTGAGGCCTGGTGGCCTAGACCATCAATCTGCAGGAAAGCCAAGCCCAGTACGTCCTCCCTGGCCCAGCTGTGCCTCTGGGACATGCTAGGTAGATTCATATTCTCCATGCATTGTCTTCACAGGGCTGTCTTCTATCCTGGGTCCTATGTCTGGTGTATAGCATTTAAATTGCTTACTTTCTAGAATTTGCACTGAAAATTAGGATTACTAAGGGTTAACATTTTAATGAATATATGTAATGAAAACCACTAAATAGAACAGAAACACTTCTGTATACAAAGTGTATAAGTAAAGTAGGAAATGTTTCCAGTAAAGAAGGATATTCAAAAGACATAAAAATGTGGGCCTGGTGCGGTGGCTCATGCTTGTAATCCCAGCACTTTGGGAGGCCGAGGTGGGCGGATCACGAGGTCAGGAGATCAAGACCACGGTGAAACCCCGTCTCTACTAAAAATACAAAAAATTAGCCGGGCGTGGTGGTAGGCGCCTGTAGTCCCAGCTACTCGGAGAGGCTGAGGCAGGAGAATGGCGTGAACCCAGGAGGCGGAGCTTGCAGTGAGCCGAGATTGCGCCACTGCACTCCAGCCTGGGCGACAGAGCGAGCGAGACTCTTTCTCAAAAAAAAAAAAAAAAAATGTGATTTTGGTTAAAGGAAAAGTAAATTTGCCTAACTTAAAAGTTATTTAAGGCTGCTTTAAATTTTTAAAAAAGGGCCGGGCATGGTGGCTCACACCTGTAATCCCAGCACTTTGGGAGGCTGAGGCAGGCAAATCACGAGGTCAGGAGTTTGAGACCAGCCTGGCCAATATAATGAAACCCCATCTATATTAAAAATACAAAAATTAGCTGGGCATAGTGGTGTGGCCCTGTAGTCCCAGCTACTTGGGAGGCTGAGGCAGGAGAATAGCTTGAACCCAGGAGGCAGAGGTTGCATTGAGTCGAGACTGCGCCATTACACTCAAGCCTGAGTGACAAAGTAAGACTGCATTAAAAAAAAAAAAATTCTTATCTTACATGGTAAAGCTGATTGAAATTGGATAAATCTGTTTAAAGATTTTATGAAAATTAAGTTTTATATTAATAACACACTGATCCAAGGGAAAAATTCTTTTTTTTCCTTTGGACGAGATTTTAGGATAGTATTAATAAGAAATAGTAAAACATTTTATTTGCCTTTTGAGCAAACTACAAAAACAAAAAGGGGAGAGAAAGTGAAAGACAGATTCTGTTTTTCTTTCATGCTGTCTTTATTCAGTTTTTTTGGATTGTTTGGAAAACTGAGTCTCCTCTCAAATTGTAAGGGTTTTTGCTTTATTGAATCTTTAAATAATAGCTTAAGCTAAAATGAATGACTTACTTTACATTGACCTATGATCCAATTTTGATCAAGTATTTTAAATCTTTAATACTTGACAAACTTCCCAAAATCACATTCCAGCTTTTAAATTAAGTCTTTTTCACTTCAAACTAACTTTTGGCTATTAGGGCTCCTGGAGGTCCAAATAGGGCCCTGGAAGTCTAAGGGAGACATATTAGTCTTATTTGCTATGTTAAAATCTTATGGAAAGCATTGTCAAATAATAAAGGATGTTTAACTTCCTTTGAGTTATAGTTGTATAGATATGTTGTTAATATATGCTCCAAAAGTACATGGAATTCCAAAAAGTTTAATATGTCTTGATATATGCAGTAAATTGCTTTATTCTGTGGCCCTTTACTAAAAACTTTTCACAAATCCTAAAGTGTTGTGTCTTCAAGGAAATTTATTAGATGACCCTGACAAGTATTCTGGAATACAGGTTTCTGATAAGTTTGGAAATCATATGATTGAACTATTAGGTGAGTGCAAAAGTAATTGTGGTTTTTGCATTGTTGGAATTGGCTGTTTGATATTGAAATACATTCTTAAATAAATGTGGTTGTATTATACATCATTTTAATGGGCATTTCTTGCTTTATGTGTTTTTTCTAATGACTTATTTCTTGCTGTTTATTTTATTTTATTTTATTTTAGACTGTGGGAATGATGTTAGACAAAAAGCAAATTCAAGCAATTTTCTTATTTGAGTTCAAAAAGGGTCGTAAAGCAGCAGAGACAACTTGCAACATCAACACATTTGGCCCAGGAGCTGCTAACAAACATACAGTGCAGTGGTGGTTCAAGAAGTTTTGCAAAAAAGATGAGAGCCTTGAGATGAGGAGCATAGTGGCCTGCCATCAGAAGCAAACAATAACCAATTGAGAATAGTCACCAAAGCTGATCCTCTTACAACTACACAAGAATTTGCCGAAGAACCCAACATTGACTATTCTATGGTCATTCATCTAAAGCAAATTGGAAAGGTGAAAAAGCTCGATAAGTGGGTGCCTCATAAGCTGAGCAAAAATTTAAAAAATCATTGTTTTGAAGTGTCATTTTCTCTTATTCTACACAAGAACAACGATCCATTTATCAACTGGATTGTAACGGGTGATGAAAAGTGGATTTTATGTGACAAACAGCAGTGACCAGCTCAGTGGCTGGACTGAGAAGAAGCTCCAAAGCACTTGCCAGAGGCAAACTTGCATCAAAAAAAGGTCATGGTCACTGGTGGTCTGCTGCTGGTCTGATCCACTACAGCTTTCTGAATCCTGGTGAAACCATTATATCTGAGAAGTATGCTCAGCAAATCGATGAGATGCACAGGAAACTGCAATGCCTGCAGCTGGCATTGGTCAACAGAAAGGGCCCAATTCTCCTCCAATAACACCTGACCACACATCGCACAACCAGTGCTGCAAAAGTTCAATGAGTTGGGCTACAAAGTTTTGCCTCATCCACCGTATTCGCCTGACCTCTGGCCAACCAACTACCACTTCTTCAAGCATCTCAACAACTTTTTGCAGGGAAAATGCCTCCACAACCAGCAGGATGCAGAAAATGCTTTCCAAGAATTCAAATCCTGAAGCATGAATTTTTATGCTACAGGAATAAACACATATTTCTCGTTGGCAAAAATGTGTTGATTGTAATGGTTCCTATTTTGATTAGTAAAGATGTGTTTAAGCCTAGTTTTAATGGTTTAAAATCATGGTCCAAAACCGCAATTCCTTTTGCACCAGCCTACTTCCAGAACTCTAACAAAAAATTGATGCGTTCATGAAGATTGCTAACCCATAGTCAAGCAAAACAAGAATTAATTACATGAGACTGAACTGATAAACTGAAATAGTATCTTATGACTTCTTGTTTGAAACATTGCTGATTATTTTAATATTTAATATTTTGTTTTCCAAAGTAAACTTTTTTTGAGCTATTGATAGCTTACAGCAATTGAGTAAAGTATATATTTGTGAGTGAAATTAAAACACTTTTCTTTCTCTCTACCTGAATTCTCTAGAATACAGAAAGTATTTATTAGTATTGCCACTTTCTGGCAATATTGTTATTTGCATAAGTTCAATGAGAATAGTGCTTTTTTTAGTTTTTTTTTTGTAACCTGAGACATAGAAAACTTTCTTTTATCAAGATTTTGAATAGAATGGCTAATTTTCAGATATAATCAACTTGCTTTGAGGGATCGAAGTTGACTTTATAAAGCCAATAGAGTTGGAAAAAGGCTGGTCTGATACTTCATCTACATGGTTCCCTTACAAGAATCCTGACCTTGCAGTAAGAAAACAATATTAGTCTCTGACAGGCCCAGGAAACTCAAGATATTTTGAGACCTTGAGAAGAGAGAAATTCACCTAATTTGCACAAGTACTATAGATCCAGTCTGATGATGAATCCTTGGCTTGGTTTCCTAGCTGCAAGAGACTTTTAAAGTTATGATCTGAAATTCCTGATGAACAAGTTCCAGCTAAGGCCAGGCGGGGTTGCTCACGCCTGTAATCCCAGCACTTTGGGAGGCCGAGGCAGGCAGATCACGAGGTCAGGATTTCGAGACCAGCCTGACCAACATGGTGAAACCCCATCTCTACTGAAAATACTAAAATTAGCTGGGCGTGGTGGCACATGCCTGTAATCCCAGCTACTCAGGAGGCTGAGGCAGTAGAATCGCTTGAACCCAGGAGGCACAGGTTGCAGTGAGCCGAGATCATGCCATTGTACTCCAGCCTGGGCAACAGAGGGAGACTCTGTCTCAAAAAAAAAAAAAAAAAAGTTCCAGCTAAGCCAAATAAAGGCGCCTATGTGGTCAATAACTTTTCTTGCTAAACTTTCTGTAAGTAATCAGGCCAAGTGTAATAAAGACTAAAACTTATTTTACAAACAAATTGGTTCTACTATTATCTGTATTTAGTAAAATTAGACAGAATGGAGAGAGAAAAAAATATGTTTTAATAAGACACCTCTTACTAGACTCTAGTTCTGACCATTGTTTTTGAGTTTTTATTATTTGTTTACAATTTAAACTGAATCCTGAATTATTTCCTGAGTACAAGTCTGTAAAGAAGAACTCAGATTTATTTTTTTCATGACATTTTTAGTTGGAATCGTTTTTTGTTATTGTCGGTTTTTGTTGCTGTTGTTCTGGCACACAAATTCTTTCTTTAATTATAATCCTTGTGTACATTATGTTTCTACTTTCAAATTTTTTATGCTCTGTATCTCTCATTGTTTTACTTATTCCAAGAAAATCATGGTATTCCAAAGATTAGTGAGGATTCAACAAGCAACACCAGCTACATAAATCAGTGACGACTTAAGACTCATTTTTGCGCCATTCAGTGATCCAATCCCGATTCAGCTTTTGGGTGCTCTTAAAATTTTTCCCAGAGCTCCTTCCCTCTGATGTGGTACAGGACTATTGAAGAACAAGCCTCTTTGGTGACAAAGGATCTATTGCCACTCACACTTTGATTGTTAATGCTATTAAAAAGTTTTGATCAAAAGGGAAGAATGAGAAAGAAAAGGAACTTTTTTTTAAATTTATTTTTATTTTTTATTTTTGTGACAGTCTTGCTTGACATGTCGCCCAGGCTGGAGTGCAATGGCACAACTCGGCTCACTGCAAGATCCGCCTCTGAAAAGAAACTTTGTATCTGAGGAATGTGAATCCCCTTTAATTATCAAGTCCAGAGAGGAAGTGAAATGCAACAGCAGTCACATTTCACTCCTCACTTGAGCTAGATAATTACAACTTGAAACCATTTCTAGGTGGGCTCTAGACTAACTGATGCCAAATCACCATAAAATGCCATCAGTTGGTCACAATAACTCATAGCCTTTAGTTCAACAGTGTATAGCTAAATACTCAACAATGTGAATTCTATAAACCAGTGAAAATTCCTGTCAAACAACTTTGTATCAGCCCACTCTTTATCCCCTTTTACCTTTTAAAATATGCTTGGCCGGGCACGGTGGCTCATGCCTGTAATCCCAGCACTTTGGGAGGCCAAGGTGGGTGGATCACAAGGTCAAGAGATTGAGACCATCCTGGCCAACATGGAACCTGCCTCTATTAAAAATATGAAAATTAACTGGGTGTGGTGGCACACGCCTGTAGTCCCAGCTACTCGGGAGGCTGAGGCAGGAGAAACACTTGAACCCAGGAGGCGGAGGTTGTAGCAAGCCGAGATTATGCCACTGCACTCCAACCTAGCGACAGAGCAAGACTCCATCTCAAAAAAAAAAAAAAAAAGAAAGAGAAAAAGGTTGTATCAAAGGCTGAATAGCGCACTCCCCAATGCAACTTGGAAATATGACCTAGGAAGCTGTCCTCACCCTTGGCCTAAATGAATTTTCTATATTAATTTTGCCTCAGTTTCCTATTTTAGACTGACAGTATTACTTCCAAAGTCAAGATCACTATTTCACTTTTTATATTTGTTTATCTAATCACGATTTACAAGTGTATTTACATATAATAGTTTTAAAGATTATTTTTCTAATATTATTTATTTGATTTGTGTGTTTAGTATGTGCCTGTTTGTGTGTCTGTGTTTATTTGACTGACTTGCCAAATTTTTATGTATTTTACTGGGCTTTAAAAAATAAAAACTTTAAGTCTTATTCATAAAAATTTTTTTGTCATTAATTTCTGATGTTATAATTATTATGTCTTTTTCTTCTATCTTGTTTGAGCTTATTTTATTTTTTCTTACTTTTTAAAAATTAAATGCTGCCTTCCCAGTTCTACTTCTAGAAGACAATAGACAAAAGGTGCCAAATAAGGATGAGTATTTTTTAAGGTGTCTGATAATGACTAAATTGCAAAATATCTGGGGACTCTGAGAAGAAAAAGAGTGCACCTTACATAACAGCCAGGTTTTCCTTGTGGCCAGATTCCAGGCTTCTTATAACAAGTTTCAATAGATGCTAAGTTCTCACCAATATCACAGATCAGATTAGACATTCTCCAGAGCAAGAATAAATAAGGGGAGGAGTGGATTAGAACCCCTGTAATATCTGCAACTGTATGGGGGAGAAATGTGTTTCCCATGATTATTGGGAAAATAACTTCACCCCAGATGATTTATATTTTTATAATCCTATTGAGTTAATTACGAAGTTGGTGGTCATCTAGGCTTGTGGGAATACTTCTAGAGGAACACAAAAAATGGTCTTTTTTCATACACCGTGTCCCCCTTATCATATTTTAACTACTTATCACCAGATCAGGCATGTCCTTTCAGCTATACATTCATATATAAATATGTACAGAATAAATTTTTAAGTGGAGGTGAGCTTATATTGATGAAATTATTTCATAAGAATTTTTCTTCAACATACCTTTTTTTCTCATTTAAGAACGTGACTTAAGGTCTTTCTAGTGGTGGATATACGCCCATATATATTTTAATAATTTTATAAAACTGTATTTTCTGGGTATAAAATAATTAAGTATATCACATTTCTACTGACAATATTTCGATTACTTTCTAATTTTGGATATTATAATCTATGAAACAGTAAACATTCTGGCATACAAATTTTAATATACTTGTGTAGTTAATAATAATGGGCAAATTCTTCCTAAAAGCTGCCACCAATTGACATGTCTTCTAATAGCCTGTGAGAGTACCCATTATTCTGAATCCTCACCAACATTTCCTATATTTATTTATTTATTATTTTTGAGACGGAGTCTTGCTCTTTCACCCAGGCTGGAATGCAGTGGCGCGATCTCGGCTCACTGCAGGCTCCGCCCCCCGGGGTTCACGCCATTCTCCTGCCTCAGCCTCCCGCGTAACTGGGACTACAGGTGCCTGCCACCTCGCCCAGCTAATTTTTTGTATTTTTAGTAGAGATGGGGTTTCACCGTGTTAGCCAGGATGGTCTCGATCTCCTGACCTTGTGATCCTCCTCCCGCCTCGGCCTCCCAAAGTGCTGGGATTACAGGCATGAGCCACCGTGCCCGGCCTGTCCTATGTTTTTTTAGACTGCCATTCAGATGCCCTGAAAACATGACACCTAGTCTCTATTTAAAAATGTTTTCTCGTCTACTTGTAGAAATAGCATTAATATATTTATTTGTCATTCTATAACTCCGTCTTTGGGATTTTTACATGTTGTGCCTTGTCTTTTTAATTTTTTCGCCAACTTTTAGGATTCTTTGTTTTAGACACCAATCTAGTGTTGTATATACAAGTTGCCAAAAATATAAGCGCAGCTTACTTTTCAACTTTATGGCTATTTTTGTCATACAGTATGGGTAATATAGTCAATTCTGCCCATCTTTTACCTTAATTTTGCACTGTTTGTATCTTGTTCAAGGATTTCTTAACTCTCTCTGTTACAATCTTTATGATCTATTGGCCTATGTTTTCTATTGAAATTTTGATTTTTTTTCATGTGCAGGTATTTAATTCACATAAAATATTTTGAAAATATGGTATTATATGGGTTATTTATTATGATTACTCTTTTGTATAATCACAACATTTGTTAAATATTTACTTTTATACATGCCAAATTCCCACATATATGTGAGATTCTCTGACTTTCTTCTGCTATTTAATTTTGTTGGTAGTAATTTGTGTTTCTGTCCTACTCCTGAAGTACTAATATAAGAGTGTAGTTATTATATAACTTCATAATAACTCCTAAAATTTGTTAGGATATGTGTACCCTTACCCACTTCAGAAAGGCCAGAGAGAACAATGAAAATTTTTCCAAAGAACTTTCCCTACAGCCAAGGAGGTGGTCTTCGCAAAGCCTGTCCAGCTAAGTTTCACAGTCCTATGGTCAAGTGACTTGTCTTTTCACCATAGATGTGTTTGTTATGGATCTTCTCAGCTTTCTCCACCATTGTGTATGAGAGAGAGCAGATAACGTACTGTTTTTAGTCATAAGTCACTGGCCCATTGGGAGTTACAAGCAAACCTGATACAGAGGAAGAAGAATCCTCTGGAAATCCTGGACTTTGAACTAGATTCAATGATTGAATAAGCATTTGGGTTATCTCCTTAAACAGGAGGAAGGATAAAGTGAGTATTTCATGAGGAGAAGGGTAAGATGGATCAGATAAAATGCTATGCATTCATTATTGCACCTTTATTAGTTTACCTGGGTGCAGAGCTACACTACATTTCTCATTCTTCTTTGAAATTTGTTGTGACTTTCTACTCCATATATCTGTTCTACTAGTTGTTACATTAACTTTTAAGCAAATGCATTTATGCTTAGAGCTTCTGATCAATGTCAAAACTGTATTGTTAAACATATCCCATGCTCAGGTGCCCAAGAACAAAAATCCTGGTATGATCTCAATACTTCTCTTCCTTCGGAACTCTAATTTTTTGTGGGTAGAATACTTACTTAACAGACGGATTACATTCCATAGCTGTATTATCTGTAACTATTTAGAGTAAATTAGTTTTGTCATACATATTCTCCACGTACTAAGATTTATTTCTCAATTTGCAGGGAGTATGTTAATGAATACATTTTTGTAAAAAAAAGAAATGTAGTCAATATATCTTCTTTACATTGATGTCTAAAAAATTTATTTTTCCTTGTATTTGGACTAAAGTTTTGATATGGATAGGATTTTTCAGTTCAAAATCCATCATTCTTCCTTGTTATGTTCTAGAATCCAGCGCTTTAGGTGAGAAGTTAGTTGTCATTCTAAATCTTACAAGGATGTTGGCTATGGTGGATCTAACCTCCATGTCTTCTGCTTTGTGTCTTTTAATTCTTATTGCTTTGACTGTTTAAATTGTACGTTGAAATACTTATTTTAATTTTATTTTCCACATCACTAAATAACATTTATGCAAGACAATTCTGTTATCTAACTTTGTATGGTTGTAACTTTTTTTTTGAGATGGAGTCTCGATCCATCGCCCAGGCTGGAGTGCAGTGGCATGATCTCGGGCTCACTGCAAGCTCCACCTCCTGGGTTCACACCATACTCCTGCCTCAGCCTCCAGAGTAGCTGGGACTACAGGCGCCTGCGACCACGCCCGGCTAATTTTTGTATTTTTAGTAGAGACGGGGTTTCACCAGGTTAGCCAGGATGGTCTCGATCTCCTGACCTCGTGATCCGCCCGCCTTGGCCTCCCAAAGTGCCAGGATTACAGGCATGAGCCACCGCGCCCGGCTGTATTGTTGTAACTTTTAGTCTTAGTTTTCATGTTTTTATTTTCTCTTTTTCAGAACATCTTTTAATCTACATGAAAATATGAACACAAAATATTTAAAATCTTTTTGTGGTCAATACTAACTGATTCCCCTGGTCTTAGTTCTCCCGTTAATTCTGATTTTCTTTGATTTCTCCCTTTCATGATATTGGCTATTTTTAATAGCTACTGTTTGATATTTGACGATTTTTTTTTACTTGCTCATTTGCATGTATTGAGGAGCTTATACATCCAGCTGTGATCATTGTCCGTGGGAATTTTCTTGGTACACGTGACAATTTTTTCATTGAATGTTGAGGCCTCTATGTCCAGTGGGCAGGAAGGCACAAGCAGGTAGGTTTCACCTTGAAGGTGCCTAGGAGCCTACCTGGACAACTTGGTAGCCCTGTTCTCCACAGCCAGAGCCCAAAGTCACCCCGTTACTGGAACTCTGGCAGAATTCCCACAGCCTATAGGAAAGAAGTCCTGCAGACTTTATCCAGTTAAAAAATGTAACAAACAGCAGGCCTGAGAGCAGGGGGCTTCAGCAGCTATTCTATAATCCTCTAATTAATAACATAGAGAAAAAACTAATACTCTGCTCTTCACTTTTGCTACGATCTTTCTTGTTTTTAAGGTATTCTTTTGAAAATGCTTAATTTTTTAGAGGTTCTTTCTTTTGTTTTTTATACATTTCACAGTTCCTCAGCTATATGAGGTTTGGGGAATCAATATCATTTCATTAGCTAAATATCTTTCAGAAACATTCTATATTACTTTGCTTTTGATGGCATTCTTCCTAAAATTTTAGCATTGCTTCTTATTTTTATTTCTATTTCAGAGTAATTTTGTGATTTTCATGAGAGTTTGAGAAAAACAAGAGGAAAATATTTGTGCTCAGTGAGTCATTTTGAATGAGAACTCAGGTTCCTTTTTTTTTCTTTTCAATTTTTAAATTCAGAAGGTTCACCATTACCAGCCCAGGTTAGATCTCTTTAATCAAGATTCTTGAAGTGAAGCCTCCATCTTCAACTCAATGGATTTTTTTTTTTGCCTTATTGATTACTTATTCAACTGTTCTGCAGTTTTGTTTACTTGAAAGTGTGTGCCTTTATGTATAAATATGCAGAAATACTGTCTTCAAAGATTCTATCCTTAAACTGATCTTTGTTTCCTTTCTGCTAAGCTCTGTTTGATTTTTTACAAATCAGATTTTGAATCCATTATTTGTTTTCTACAGTTTCCAACCTGATATCTTCTCCCTTCCTTGACTTTATGCTTTTTGATCATGCGAATTTTCATTTGAAAACAAGATTATCTAATTTTTTTTTCTTTTCACACCTTTAAATGCAGATCTTGATAAATACATGAAGTGAAGTATCTCTTGGAAGTTTGTTTTCTTACAATAAATTTGTTTTAGAAGGAAATATTTGATCTTATTTCTCAGTTTCTTATAATTCTGTGATATTTTATTTTTCTGTTTGCCCTCCCTCATGAAAGAAAGATCTCTATGTTAGTTTAATATTGAGTATGAAGATGGACATGGTTTAAAAACAGGCAGAATTTTGTTCTGATTTCTAGGGCTGGATGCCTGAGAGGAGCAGGTTGAGACTTGCTGAACTTTTCATTTGTGAAGAGTTGTATAGTGGTCTGAGCACACAAGACGGATCAAGAGATATGCACCTGTCCACCTGTACAGTTAGAGAGCTTTACCTCTCTTCTGAAGGTTTTTTTCTTTTTTTTTCTTCTTCTTTTCTTTTTTTGTGATAACTTAAGAAAATAGTCTGTTCTCTGTATCCATGCATGGGTTCCACATCCTTATATTCAACCAATCCTGGACCAAAAATATCTGGAAAAAGTGGATGATTGCATCTGCACTGAAGATGTAAAGACTTCTTTTCTTGTCATTTTTCCTTAAACAATGCAGTATAGCCACAATTCACATACCATTTACATTGTATTAAGTATTATAAGTAATCTAGAGATGACTTAAACTATACAGGAGGATGTGTATAGGTTATATGCAAATACTAAACCATTTTATATCAGGGACTTAAGCATCATGGATTTTGGTATCTGCAGGGGTCATGGATCCAATTCCCCATAGATACTGAGGGACAACTGTGTCTGGATTAGGGGATCTTTCCTGTAAAGAGACAGAGCCTCCCTCATTAGACACTCATTTGAGCAGTACCGCCTCTGTTTCCTGAAATGTCCTAGGAATAGGTCTGCTGTGCTGGTTACCACTGGCACTGGTAGGGCTGCATTTGCACTTTACCAGTTACGTTATGGCCAAAAGTTGCCTTTAGGCTCTGCTCCTTGAGATTTGGCATTGATGTTGGGATTTTGCTGGAGGCCTTCTGCCCACTCCCAAGCATAGGCAGCTCTGTAAGAGTCCTCAGCCTTTTATTTTATCCAGCGTTCTGGGTGTAGTTCATAGTCTTTGAATTTTTGTTTTGCCTTTGGGTGCCATGCTTCCTTAGTTTCAAGTGGTGATACGTGTTTCTCTCAATCCCATTTTTCACCCTTCGTTTTAATGATGTTGTTAAAGGGACAAGTGTAATGTGTGGTTTTAAATTGCCATTTGAACAGAAAGCCCTACAGATTCTATGTTCAGCCATGTCATCTCTGCTCTCTTTGATTCTCTAAGATGGATTTTAATTCTTTTTTTGTTGTTTGAATTCCTTGAAAGTCCTCTGATCATACACCTGCCTGTAAATTTCACCCTCTTCATTCCTTATCTCATGCTATTGAATTTCCATCTCTGTCTTTCATTTGCTTAAGGCTTTCTGCACTGGTTTCATGGAGGATGTGCCTCCTATTTTACTAAGAATATCAAACTCTTTTTGATGTTTTATTCTTATTCTGCTCAACAGTTTCCATCTCATTCCTTGTGCCTCGCTGCTCAGAGTCTTTGGGTTGTGCTCTTTTTGTTTCACTGTTTAGTGTGTGTCCCTTGCTGTGTTTTTTTTTTTTCCTCTTTGAAGCTGTTAAGGTCACCATCTAACTTATCACTTATAATGAGACAATTTTGAAAGACAAAGAGGTACCAAATGATAAAATTATATAATATAGATATGATAAAAATATCTATGTATTAATAGATAGATTGGTTTTATTATACTAGGAACTTATAAAATAATTTGAATGCAAAAATCTTAAGAAAAATATTAGCAAATCAAATTCAATGAGATATTAAGAAAATAATATATCATGAACAGGTAAGGTTTACCTGGATCTGTAATGCTTATTTAACATTTAAAGATCAATCAATATTACTTACACACACATAAAAAGAAAAAAGGAAAATCATATAATCACTGTGACGTATGTAGGGAAAGCATTTAATATTCTCTACCCATTCATGTTTTTAAAAATTAGTAAACTACCATGTGTATCTCCAAAATATCTAGAGTAAAATGCATATTCATTTTTGAAATATTGATTTTTTTCATTTAAGATACAAAATAAGACCAAAATGCAAAATGCCCTATCTCATTGCTGCTATTCAACTCTATGCTAGAATTCCTAGCCAGTGCAATCAAGACAAAGTACTAACTTTAATATATTTTAATGCTTCTCTAGGGATTTTTGTCTTCTTACCTGCAGTGACAAAAAGTACTATGACCCCACAGTAAAAAGTAAATGTTATAGGTGTAAGTTACAGGTTCATCACCAAATTTTGTAAGAGACGGAATTTCAATACCTTTGTTTAAATGAAATGTGCCCTTACATTTGTTAGTTCACAACTGCCAAAGAGCTTACTACAAAATTAAAAACAGCCAAAAAGGCCGGGTGAGGTGGCTCATGCCTGTAATCCCAGCACTTTGGGAGGCCGAGGTGGGCGGGTCACGAGGTCAGGAGATCGAGACCATCCTGGCTAATACAGTGAGACCCCGTCTCTACTAAAAATACAAAAAATTAGCCGGGCATGGTGGTGGGCACCTGTAGTCCCACCTACTCTGGAGGCTGAGGCAGGAGAATGGCATGAACCTGGGAGGAAGAGGTTGCAGTGAGCCATGATCATGCTGCTGCACTCCAGCCTGGGTGACAGAGCAAGACTCCACCTCAAACAAACAAACAAACAAACAATAACAACAACAAAAAAAACAGCCAAAAAGCTGTTTTAGCAAACAATGAAATAAATAGTCTTAGATTTCAACGTATAATAAATAAATTCACAGTAGCATTAACACTCAGTACTCCCTTCATATGACAGGACTCAGCCTTATTTTCCATATCTATTTTATGTACAGTTTACCACATTTCCTTCTAACTCTTCCAACTGGCAGGCCAACAATTTTATGTTTCTGACAGAATGCAAAAAGGAATCACCATGGATTGGTACACCAAGGGGCTAGTGGTGACAGCCGTGTCAAATGTCTGAGACCAAAAGGAATTAGATGAACTTGGCCACTCCTTGAGCACAATTTATTTTATCAACAGAAATAAAGCTTCCTGCATGCAGTCTGAAAGGGAGAGTGTAGTTAAATTCCGCCTGGGGAGAGTCAGGAATGTAAGTTTGAATGTAATGTGTTGATATTCCTTGGTTGTTTGCAAACTTTTTATCTTTTTATTGGGTTTTGCAATTCGATACAACAATGCCTAAGTGTGGTTCTTCTTAAATGTACGATGTTCAGTGTTTGCTCAGCTGCTTGAATCTGTGTTTTTGAACAAATTTGGGAGGTTTTTGGATATTATTTTTAAAATATTTTTCTCTCCCTTTCTCTATTCTTCTTTTTTGGGACTCTAATTTTCTGGACCTTTGGAATAAGTTAAAGACATTCTCTTTAACTTATTATTCTTTATCTTTTTCTACTTTTCTTTAGATTGTAGGATTTATATTGATCTATTTTTTGTGTTTACTTATTTCTTTCTTTCCATTGCTACACTGTTACTAAAACCATCTGTTGAAAAAAATTATTCTAGGTATTGTATTTTACAGATTTAGAATGTCCAATATGTTATTTTTTATATTATCTTTTTTTTGCAGAGATTTGTTATCTTTTCAGTTATTCTAAGTGTGTTATCAGTGTATGATCCTTCATTTTGGGGAGAATATTTGTAATAGGCTCTTTAACATCCTTATCTTATATTTCTAGCATCTGCATCATTGCAAGGTTGGCATCTGTTGCTTATCTTTTTCCTTGTTGTTCATATGCCAATTTGGATTGCATCCTGGACATTTTAAATGTTATGTTGCATGGATTCTTACGTTGCCTTAAAGATTGTTGATTTTTTAAAGTAGGCAATTAACTTGTTAGACTCAAATCCAACTGACCATACCTGCAGTGAATGGTGCTCCAAATGTCACTTCAGTTCTTTAAGCTTGAGTTCAAGCAGCTTTCAGTTTGGCTCTCATACGCATGGTTTAGAAGCCAGTCACTGATTTTTATAAAGTTTATGCACAGAACTAGAAGTTTCATAATTTTGCTTCTTTTTTACTCTCTTATTTCTAGTGTTTCCCCTTCATTCTCTGGTAGCCTCAGTAGTTCCAAGGCTTTGCTCACTGGACAGGAAAACTAGTGAATATATGTACATAAAGAAAAGAAAAGTGGTGGAGGAACTCAGTATCTGCTAGATACTTTCTTTAAACTCTTAACTTCTCCCCAAATACTGGGTGCTTTTGTTCAGTCTCCAGAACCCTCAAAAGAAGTGTTTTTGCTTTTTCCTTTTGTTTTGTTTTTAAGCTAACTCAGAATTCTTAGCTATTGTTTTTGGATGAATTTGTTTATTAGGAGCTTACTCCTCAATATTGAATGCCATTCCTAGAGTTTTCAAACTGGCCTGGCACAGAAGCAGACATCTTTAAATTCTTCATGCCATAAATAATTGGTGGGCCTTGGATTTCTTGCTAATTCCGGATTTAAGATTATTTAGAAAAAGTACATTCATACTCCCAGCTATTTTACGTATATATGGATTATATGTGGATTTTCATGTAACAGAATGTTGAACTTAAAGTTTAAACCCAGGCACCAAAGTACTCAAGATGTTGCTTATAAAGTGAAGTGTATCAGACTAGAAAGTAGGATTTGAAAATAAGTGGCTGATAACTGATTGCCTGAATCATGGTAACTTTACATAGTAAATTCTGATGCAAATCTAGATTATAAAGTTTGAGAGAATGGAAACAAAAATAAGATTTCATGATGAAATTTCTTTGCAAAAACTGAGATGGTAACTGACTTACCTGGTTCCACCAAAGAAGACAGACAAGTAAGGATACTAACTCCTTCACTTCCAGGCTAGGGACAGATTTCACAGGAGCCTCACAGAGAACTTGAGATAAGAGAGAGGCTAAAAAGGGGATTGTGTCCTGTGAAAGTATGTGGAGGGCAGGTAGGAGAGGCTGGCAAACTGCTTTTCTAGTAGGGAAGCTGGCAAGTTGCTGCTGCTTCTGGGAAGCAGCTTAATTCCCCTGCGTTGGCAGTTCAAAGAGGAATGAGCATCTTCTGGGAACAAGATGCATACTCTGCAGGAGACAGAGCCAACCCGCAGCTATCTTGTGGTCTTCTCAAAAACACTATGTAAAGAGGTGGTGAAACTCCAATAGTAGGAGTTAACGTAGACGTCTACAAACAAGGCACTGGGAACAAGTAGATAGTGGAAGGAGGGCAGGAAATTGCATGCAACTTGCCCAGCAGAGGAGCTTCCATATTTCTGCAAAGTATCCAAGACAGTCACTGTCGACATTTGCAAGGACCAGAGACCTCAAAGGCATCTTGTGGCACTGTCAACTCTAAAAAGAACATTCCCATCATGGTCAGTTCTCTTGCCTCTATGGAATGATCAATAAAGAGAGACAGACAAACTATGAATCCTTTTTCCACTGCAAGTAGCCAATGTTATTTTTAGAGATTGTTAAAATTTTTAGAACTTGGCATTCTAATTTATGAATTGAGACTGTGTTTGTGAAGAAACAAGAGATATTATTGTTATTTAAGAGAGAAGCAGTCTCATGTGGCCTAACCAACCAATACTGAGACACAATGAGAGTTAAAAACAAAGTCATTTCTATTATTATATACTACGGTGTGTGCTTGTGTGATGTGCTGACATTATACACATTCATAAAGAGCAGAGTGAGCAATTGATTTTGTTTGAGGATCCTGGAGAGCAGCAGGAGGGATGTGACATTTGCAGTGGGTCTTGTTGAATAATAAAGAAAGAAAGTAAAATGAGCAAACACATGGAGTTTTGAAATTGCACAATGTGTTACAGGCAACAAGGAGAATTGTGGAATAGAAGGTACAGTTTGGATGAGGAGAAAGGTAAATTGTGGAGAAGGTAGGGTATGGATGAGGAGAAAGATAAATTTGCAAAAGTGGCTAGCAGCTAGTATATTAAAAATATACCGTATGGATTTATAGCAAAAAAATGAGGTAGTAGGAAGCTATCAAATTCCTACTATCATGGTCTTTTGTAAGAGTATATGTGCTTTAGAAAAGTAATCTTGTCAGCACATTGAAGGAAAGTTGAAGGGAGAAAGACGAGAGGCAGAGGTGTGTTTGCCAACAGGTGTGGCAAAGTGCAGTTGAGAGGAGATTCTCACCTGGAGTAGGGAAGAGGCAGTGGAGGTAGAATTGCCAGACTTGGGGACCAGCAGGAGTTGAGGATAACCAAAAAGGAGTAGCTGAGAGCAACGCTCGGACTGTGTGGTTTGAAGTCTTCAGCTTGAGACTGCTAAAACAAACTAGTTAAAGCACGAACTTCAGATTTGAGAGGGTGGAAAGTTAAGCCACCTTTTATGTTGGTGTCAACTCACCTGTAAGATATCCAAATTCAGGTGTTCAATAGGTAATTATAACGGTGGCTTACACCTGTAATCGCAACACTTTGGGAGGGCGAGGTGGTTGGATCACCTGAGGTCAGGAATTCAAGACTGGCCTGGCCAACATGGCAAAACCCCATCTCTACTAAAAATACAAAACCTCGCTGGCAAAAATTAGCCGGGTGTGGTGGCATGCACCTGTAGTCCCAGCTACTTGGGAGGCTGAGGCATGAAAATCACTTGAACCCAGGAGGCAGAGGTTGCAGTGAGCCACTGAGTGAGATTGTGCCACTGCACACTAGCCTGGGCAACAGAGTGGGACTCCATCTCCAAAAAAAAAAAAAAAAAAAAAAAAGGGATTTCATCAGTTCAATGGCTAAGGACTGTTAAAAAGATTGGTATTCATAGGCCTAGTTTCAGGTAAGGGCATAGAGACAGACACTGAAAATCACATTAGAGGCAGTGAAAGGAAGAAAATTTGATAAGCAAGAAAAAGGTGTGTCAGTGGTGTGAGAGGAGGAGAATGGCATCACAGGAATACAGCAAGAAAAGACATTTTAAAAACAATGTTGGCTGCACGTTCTGACTTACAAGTGGGAGCTAAATGTTGGGTGCACATGGACATAAAGATGGAAACAATAGACACTGGAGTCTCCAAAAGAGGGAGGGAGGGAGGAGAGTAAGGGCTGAAAAACTACCTGTTGAGTGCTATGTTCACAATCTGGGTGATGGGATCAATATAAGCCCCAATCACAGCACCACACAATATACTAATTTTAGGTTTTTTTCATACAAGCTCTCCCTCTGTCACCTAGAATGGAGTGCAGTTGCATAAACATGGCTTACTGAAGCCTCGAACCCTTGGGCTCAAGCAGTCCTTCCACCTGAATCTCCTGAGTAGCTGGGACTACCAGTGTGCACTACCACGCCTGGTTAGATTTTTGTTGTTGTTGTTGTTTGTAGAGATGGAGTCTTACTGTATTACCCAGGCTGGCCTCAAACTCCTAAGCTCAAGCAATCCATCCACCTTGGTCTCCAAAAGTGGAAGGATTACAGTTGTGAGTCACCACACCCAGCCAATATACCCATTAAACAAACCTGCACATGTACTCCCTAAACCCAAAATAAAATAAAATAAATAAAAATAATAAGTAAATAAAATAAAAAAAAAATCAGATTTACTCCAGCATTGAGTCATGGACATAAACCAAACAGAATGAGAACTGGAGAGAGTACACTGTGTTTGATTACTAGTCAATCATGTATGGAGTTTGTCCGAACCATTTAATGGGGTGTGGGCTCAGGAATCAGGATGCTATGAAAAATGAACAAAAGGTAACAAATTAAAAGCAGTGAATATAGGCTGAATTACCTAAACTTTCATTGTGGAATGGAAGGAGAGAGCTAGATGGTTGTATAGGTGCCAGATTTAGAATGGAAGAGCTGGAAAAATGTGTTATGGTAGAGATTAAATGAATATAAACTGCTAGGGAAGATACAGAGAGTAAAAACTATTTCAATGGTGCCCTCTGCAAACTCTGCAGTGATTAAGAGCAGCCCTGTTGGGTGACAGCATTTAATACGTTCTTACAAAGTATGTTTTCCTGTCTTTGTAAACTTTGGCCAACTTTAATTAATTTAGATCTTGAGATAATACTTGACAATTATGTAAGAAAAATGGGATAAAGTGAAATGCAAATAATCATTCTGCAGCTGATCTGAAATGAAATGGGAAGTGCTTTCTCTTAGACCTCTGTGCCATTTTATTTTGAAATTGTTTTCTTGTACTTATCTTAGAGACAGAGAGGCTATTGTCCAATTGCAGAGCAGTTATAGTGTGTGTCTTTTAGGTCATTTATGGTTATTCTATTTTACATTTGGTTGTCTATTGATTTATATTGAGCCAGAGAAAAAGCCCTGGCTGTGAGACCAAATAGATCTGAACTTTAAAACCAGTTTTATTACTTCTTAGATGTACGGCCTTGACTAAGAATTAGCCCCTCTAAGACTCAGTTTCCTCAGCTATAATATGGGGGTGGCACCACCTCTCCTTTCTGAGTTAGTAATGATTTGGATAAGGCAGCCACCATGGTACTTTACTGACAGTGGCTGCTAACTTAGCAAATGGTAAGTGTTAATATTAAATATAATCCAGAATTCCCAAAGGGACAATTGGTGGGGGAAAAGTGTTTTCCCTCCTCTTGGAAAATCACATACTAATTGTTATCTTAAAGGTTTGGAGAAGTGGGTGATGGAGGCATCTGCCTATGTAATAAACATTTCAAAATTGGCAGGCTGTGCTCCGGTGTGAAGAGAAAGTTTTATAGATTATTAGTTTTAGTTTCCATCTCATTGTATTTCCCATTACCTTGTATCCTCCTAGGCAATACATGTGAGTGAGGGTGTGTGTGTGTGTGTGTGTGTGTGTGTTGTGTAAGGGGGTGTTGGGTGTTAGCAACAAATCTTGTTAACAGAAGTTATCTAATTCTCTTCCATTTAAAAAGTCAGTCAAGTCAGCTCAGTGTTGCTTGATGAACTAATAAATATTTAGTCAAATTCAAGGTTTAAACTCCTTACCAAGGTCGATTTTTCTCCTTTGCTAGAGGTTTCCTTCAGGGAGGTGTGAAGGAACTACTGCTTCCCATGAGAGTCCTGTGCCATGCTCCAGTTTCACAAAGCCTCTGTGTGATCACCATCACCTTGCCTGGGCACTGGCATCAGGCTGGCATCAGCTGCTCAAGGTCATGGCTGTGAAATCCATGACCTATTTTATCTCATAATTCCTCAGCAGCTCCATTACTAACTTTTACCCTCACAGTAGCTCTTGCTAGCCCTTCAAAATCCTTGCATTTAGGTCAAGTCTTCTATTAGATGCCCACTGCCATAAAAACTCCTTTCCTCCTCATATTGACCCCAGGGAAAACCTATGGGTGTTAATTCTTAGCCTCCCTCCACCTGCATCCTGGAAAGCACACAGAACTTTGAATTTCTTCCATGCTACGTGAATGTAAATAGGTAGCAGGGATGCTGCCACTGGTTCTCTCTCTTCCTAAACACATGCCTAGGCTGCTCCCATGTCATGTTTTGGGCCTGTAGTGAGGGGATCCCCTTCCAAAATTCCAAACACAGCTTTTCCTTCAATCTCCTTGTGTTCTGATATGGTTTGGATCTGTGTCCTTACAAAATCTGAGGTTGAATTGTAATCCCCAGTGTTGGAGGTGTGGCCTGGTGGAAGGTGATCAGACTGTGGGGGCGGGTTTGTCATGAATGGTTTAGCACTATTCCCCTTGGTACTGTCCTTACCATGGATAGTGAGTAAGCTCTTGTGAGATCTGGTTGTTTAAAAGTGTATAGCACTCCCCCTTTGCTCTCTCTCTTGCTCCTACTCCAGCCATGTGAAGTGCTTGCTCCCCCTTTGCCTTTTGCCATGATTGTAAGTTTCCTGAGGCCTCCTTAAAAGCCAAGCAAATGCCAGCACCATGCTTTCTGTGCAGTCTGCAGAACTGTGAGTCAATTAAACCTTTTTTCTTTATAAATTACTTGGTCTCAAGCATTTCTTTATAGCAATGTGAGAGCAGATTAACACTCTTCCATCCCCTTCTCCTACATTTTAGCAACTAGAGTGATTCTTGTATCTAATCTCTTGCCTCCTTTAGTTAGCCACCTTGTCTCATTTCCACCTCCTGGAACCAGAACTTCTCTCCCCTCCATTTCTGATGGGAAATACCAAGATATTTATGTCATATCCTCCTTCCCTCCATTGGGCTTCTATGTTCTAGGATGGCAACTACTTTTTCTCTAAAGCACCAAAAATAACTTGGTTCAATTGTCAGAAAGCCATTGGGTGTCATGATTTAAGAAACTGGATAATTTATAATTTTAATTTGATTTTTGATGTTTACTTAACCCAATTTTCCAAAAATCTATTTATTTATACCATTCCCCCTAAATGTGTATAGTGGTTATTAGGATACTGATTATTGTCTGTCAGCTCCAAACCCATCTTTCTAAACTTAGCTTTGTGATGTTGAGACTGGACTTCTGCAAATCATATTTCTGTTTTAACAACTGCTTCCTGGTAGGATCTTCAAATAGGGGGCACTAGAGGGAGACACAAGGCTGGAGGAGAGACAGAGGAGACAGGGAGGCATGCTCCTTATCTGCTTCCTGTGAGCCTTACCCCTGCAATGCTTCTCCACCCTGCCAGGGGAAGTTCCTTCCTGTAGCAGCTGCTGAAGTCAGTTTGCAGCTTTTCCAACACTTGTAGAACCAACTCTATTCCATCACTCTCAGAGACACCAGCACCAACCAGACACTACCTGCTTAGAGGATTGGGCCAAGGCCCAAAGGTCCCCTCTCTTGAGCTCAGACACCAGCACCAGCAGTCTGAGTTTCACCTCTGCAGTGTCCCTTCTCCAAAGATTTAAAATTTGAATAATTCCCATTTCTTCCCTTTGTTCCCCAGCTCTAGGGTAGGAACTGCTTACTGCGTGTGCTACCTTGATATATAGTTAAAGGCTTTATACCTAATTTACAATTCTGTATGTTAAGTATTCTCTGTAAACATTACAGGTATAATTTCCACCTCCTGATTGGATCCAAGCTGATCCAAACTCCACCGGAATCAGTGTTGTATGAAAGCCATGATGGAATGCACTATTGCATGGTTTGTTGGTAAGGCGGTGAGGCTGGTGATGGGAATGGTGACTGTGGTCACATATGTCTGTGTGGACACACCCATTGTCCATGTGTGTTTGGTGAACACACTTGTGCTCAGCAGGGTGATCTCCAGCTGGAGAGGAAGGGGTCAGAGGGCCACTGAAGACTCAAATATGCAGGAAAGAAAAATAGGTGTTAAGGCTAAAACAATCTAATATATTCCTGCCAGACTTTTTCCCAAATTCAGTATTTACAGCCAACTCAAATTATGGTCCCTGGACCAAAACCATCAGCATCATCTGGGAGCTTGTTAGAAACACAGACTGTCATGTTCCCCCCTAGGTTTACTAAGTTAGGGCCTTCATGTAACCAGTGATGATTTTATGCACATTAAAGTTAGGCAAACTCCGTACTAGAAATGATACATGGATGGGCATGGATGGAACAAGTGCTACATCAAGCAAAAATCATATACCTACATTCCATTTCCAATCCCTAACACTCCTGCTTTTCTGGCTCTCTATATCCCCTCAGAAATAGCCTTCATTACACAACATTTCTAAAAATTAGAGATGGTGAAAAGGGACATCTTGGGAATCATAGACTTCCTAGGTTAAGTATATTAGACTAGGATGGGGCAGCAACGGAGGAGCACACATACAGTCTTTTAGGTGTTGCAATTACTTTAAAAAAGGAAAAGGAGACCAGACACACACGGTGGCTCATATCTGTAATCTCAGCACTTTGGAAGGCCAAGGTGGGCAGATCAGGAGGTCAGGAGATTGAGACCATCCTGGCCAACATGGTGAAACCCCCATCTCTACTAAAAATACAAAAAATTAGCTTGGTGTGATGGCACATGCCTGTAGTCCCAGCTACTCAGGAGGCTGAGACAGGAGAATCACTTGAATCCAGGAGGTGGAGGCTGCAGTGAGCCAAGATTGCACCACTGCACTCCCAGCCTTGGCAACAGAGCGAGACTCCATATCAAAAAAAAAAAGAAAAGAAAGAAAGAAAAAGGAAAAAGATAATTATAAACCACCACATATTCTTCATGGTGTATATCTTTATTCTCTTACTGGGAGAATTAGGGGATGGCAGTAGGATACAATTGCAGTTCAGGCTAATAGAAGTGCCTGCTAAAAGAACATGGGTGAGGGGGTAACACACCGTCTTGAGCTGTATCTCAGAGAGGGTTCTCCTACAAGGATCAAAAGGGATATGTTGCTGCCTAGGGCTGTTCACATAAGATTTAAAGATGGGACTTTGAATGTGTAGAAACAGTAGGTTGAGAATCTGGCTTCTATTTTGAGGTAGAGCCAGGGCAGAGGGGTCATTTACAAACACTGGACTCTCTAATGCTTCCACAAGGTTGGAGACGGGATAACCTCTTACTTAGAAATGCTTCTAGATCTGGGAGGGCCAAGTGCAGGGCAGTGACAAATTAGACACAGGGTGTGTCCCCTGAAATCTTTTTCTGAGAATCATCAGAGGCACAAAGCTCCAAATAAAAAGCTGAGGAAATTTGAATCTCTGCCAAATATTTTGCTGTCTTGCTCTCTGTAACATTGTGGCCTACCAGAAAATTCTGCAGCACAACAGACATAGAACATGCAGAGGGAAAGGATATTTTTCACAGTTGCTAAGAAAATAGATCACATTTTTTAAAATATCTGATTTGTGTTCTCGGTAAGATAAAGAAGAGCCGTGAAACAAGAAAATGCCATATAAGGAAGAACAGGTGAGAGAAAAAGGCACCATTCTGAGAAAAAAGTAGCATAGCTAAAAATTTTAAAGGCTGACACAAAATATTAAACGCATTATCAGATTTAAAATTGGCATTGGGGTCAAAAAAGAAGAAAATTGATGGTGCAGGAAAATTGAATTAGTGTTGAAGGAAATGTTTGAGAAATTATTCCAGAAATCAGAAGAAAAGGCCAAGGCTGATAATAATAGGGAGACAAAGATTTATAGGAAGAGGAAGGGACAGAGGGAGAGGGGCAAGGGAGGGAGGCAAGGAGGGTGAGAGGAGAAAATGTGTGAAAAAGACAAGAATTTTGAGCTGAATAAAAGAAAATCCCAGCCTAAAAGAAGCATCAGTCATCAATAAGGACAAGGTTGATTGTTTAATACCTGGTGCTTCAATAATTGGTAATGAACTAAATCTCACCTCATACAATACCTCAAAATAAATCTTATAGATATAATGTAAAACAAATTACATAAAATAATTTAATAAAATCAAAGTAAGTATTTACTAACGATGTATGGAGGAGATTATTCTGGTCTTAGAAGCAATGAAAAATATCTCAACAAAAAGCTGGGCAGATATGAGGAAATTAAAATTAAAGAGTAATGCAGGCCGGGCGTGGTGGCTCACACCTCTAATCCCGTAATCCCCGCACTTTGGGATGCCGAGGTGGGCGGATCACCTGAGGTCAGGAGTTCAAGACCAGCCTTACTAACATGGAGAAACCCCGTCTCTATTAAAAACACAAAAATTAGCTGGGCGTGGTGGTACATGCCTGTAATCCCAGCTACTCAGGAGACTGAGGCAGGAGAATTGCTTGAACGCAGGGGGTGGAGGCTGTGGTGAGCCAAGATCGTGCCATTGCACTCCAGCGTGGGCAACAAGAGCAAACTCTGTCTCAAAAAAAAAAAAAAAAAAAAGGCAAAAATCAATAATGGAATAGCGTTTCAGTAAATACAACAATGAGCCGTCAAGTGTCCTTCCCAAGTGAATTTAGTCAACCAGGGAAGGGAGTGAGAACCAGAATCCAGACTCCTGACTGCCATTTCCAGCTGGAGAAACTAGACAGTGTGCACTGACCACGAAGAAACCAGAACCACTGGAGGTCATTCTATGCCACGTGCATGGACTCAAGATAAAAAGTGCTATGGTTGAACACTGCAACACTTAATCATTCTCCTACAAGGAACTGACTTATGCAGCTACTAGTATATTTATTACAATGACCTTAAAATTAATGTGGTTGTTGAACTATGATGCCTACTTTGTTGACCATATTGGTACGGAAATTTACCAAAACTCAGATTGCTTCCTGAAGGAAATGAAGAACAAAATATAGGAGAAAACTAGCTTGAGATAAGACAGAGAGACTCAGAAGGCAAGTAGACCCCTGCCGATTATAATTTGTCCTGAAATCTACATCTAATACAGACTAAGAGGCAAGGACTTGTGAGACTAGATGCTTTTTCTCTTTTTTTTTCTTGGAATATACAGCTTTTACTTTTCTTTACATTTCCTCTTCTCTTTCTCTTCTTTGTCCTTTGCTTATCTTTTCTCATTTTCCCTTTTCCTTTTCTGAGTAAAATGATTGCCCATAGGCGTTGGAATGAGACAGAATCCCCCAATCCCCATGCAGTCAGTTCAGCCACTTGTTGACTTCGAAACCCTAGATACATTATTTATGAGTCACAGTTTTGTCTTTTGTGAAATGGAGACAAGAATATCTAGCCTCCAGGATTTTACAAGGATTAAATGAAATAATGCATGTAAAGTTCTTGGCAGACTAGGAGCTCAGGAAATAATGGTTCCCTTTTCCTTTATACTGCTTCTCCCTCTCAAGTTATCTATTAGGCGGAGCATTTCTGAGGGTCTCAGGCTAGACAATCCATAAAGCTCTACTTGCCAAAAGACAATCTGTCAAATGTCTAGTTACCTTTCAGCAGCAAGGAATAGAGGATAAGATCAGAGTAACTTTACACTGGTCTCTGATGTAGTTTGGATGTATGTCTTCACCCAAATCTCATGTTGAAATGTAATCCCCAATTTTGAAGTTGGGGCTTTGTAGGAGGTGAGTGGATCATGGGGATGAATTTCTCATGAATGGTTTAGCACCATCCTCCTTGGTACTGTCCTTGCTATACTGAGTGAAATCTCCTGGGATCTGATTGTTTAAAAGTGGGTAGCTCCTACCCACTCTGGTTCTTGCTCCTTCTCTGGCCACATGATATGCCTGCTCCCACTTTACTTTCTGCTATGATTGGAAGCTTCTTGAGACCTCCCCAGAAGCAGATGCCACCACACTTCCTGTACAGCCTGCAGAACCATGAGCCAATTAAATCTCTTTCCTTTATAAATTACTCAGTCTCAGGTATTTCTTCATAGCAATATGAGAATAGCCTAATACAGTCTCCTACCCCCAAACACCACCACCTTTCCTGCTCTCTCACCCAACTCCCAAGATCTCACCTCCCCATACCCAGTTTACTGTGATCTTACCAGTTTAATTTCATTAGGCTGGAGATGGTCAGAGTGTGACGTACTCCAGATTAAGAGGATTCCAACACATAGACTGTCTGAGAAAGAAACTGCTCAACAATATTTACAAAGAGTCAAGGGCTAATTTTTTGGAACTTTGTGTGTGAATGTTGCCTAGGGAGTCTACCAGAAATAACGGTCACTTCTTTCTTCATAGCTGTCCAGATCAGTGGTTCTTTCTTTCCTTCTAAGATAGGCAATAATGATATATTCTCCTCCTTCCAGGTAACTCTGGAAATAGGAGATGGGCTAGATTTCCGCATCTAATGTCCTAGCTTCCTTTCACTGGGAGAAAGTACCGTATCGTTCTGATCAGGTTGGAAGTTTGACTGAGCTGATGCATGCTGGTGCAGAGACCAGGGGGCATAATGTCAAGTTGTAATAGGTTTTCTTCTTGCTGTTAACCTGCTTGACAAATAGGGGATAGGGAGGCAAACCTAAGCTAAAAACAAAATAAGAACACATTTCCATAAATAACAAAAAACATATAAATGGGCATTTATTATTCAGCTCAAGTATTGACTGAGCACCTACTAAGACCTGCTAAGATCTAGAAGGATAAAGACTAACAAAACACAATTATGGTATCAAAAAACTCACTCTCTAGCAGGAAAGACACCTGTGTAAATAAATAAGTGCAGCTTAGTTATTTAATAGTATGCTGTGATAGACATTGTTGTGATAGAAGTCTGAGGGGTACCACTGTGGCATGTTGGAAGAGGCATCAGTTGGGGTGAGGGGCTAACTCCTGTGGTCCTCTTGAGTGGCTTTTCTGCAGTTCCTTGCATGTTCCATATTGTGTCTCTGAGACCCCATGTTAAATATCAGGGCTTTCTCACTGCTACTAAAACACCTACCTAGACACCATTTGGCCTTTCAGAGTCTTGATAAGTTCTCGTATAATATCTTACTCAACCAGACTACAATTTCAGTTACATTTTCTGAGAAAGATGTATGGAATCCAATTTAGGAGAAATGCTGAAAGCAGCTTCGTAGAATTCAAAATATGTTATCCTTCTTCTAACTTCCACAGTGAAGTCCCTAGTAGACTGCCCAGAGTGGGTGGAATCCATAAATCATTCAGGGAGAAGCAGCATCAAGGCAATTGGGAGACATCGGCCTAACAAAAGCAGCTCATCTTGTCACTTCTGGGCCATCTTATTAAATGGCCACAAAAATATACAGTAGGAATCAAAGAAAAGTAAGGGCTGGCTCACCTGGGCTATTTGCCCTCACTTTCAGGTCCCTGTCTTCTGAATTCTCTTTTCACTCTTTTCCAAGAAATTGTCTGATTTATGAATTTTCAAAGGGTGTTTGTGTCGGCCTTTCCTGTGCAGCACATCTCACCATTGGGTGAAATAGTTCGGAGTTAATTCCAATAAAGGAAGAGTTTTAGTGCCTTTAATCTTGTCATGGTCAATTACATTTGAATTAAAACTGTAGAGTAAAAATCTGCAAAGGAGCAGCCGTCGGTTCATGCACATAGTTTGGCATTTTGTGCTTCAGAACACTTGCACACAAACACACTACAGAGGGAAAAATAGTTCCGTTAGTAACAATTTGAAGATTTTGGAGCCACATTTGGATAGAGAGAAGTCACTTGATCTTCAGCTTTGAATGTTAGACAACAAATTTCCATATTGCCATGCAAACTGACTCAGCAGGCAAAAAGCTCTCTCTTGTGCTAAGGAATGCAGGCAGTCCTACCCTTACCCCCCATTTCTGGAAGCTAAATTAATGAGCAGGCTTCTGGAGTTTTAAAATAAGAGTGCCTTCAATTTCGGCCTAAAAAGACCCAATGCATATGACTGTTTCTCAGTGAGAGGGTAACTTAACAAAATTGAAGTTCAAGGAGATAGAAGAGAGTCACTACTGTCTACAGGTAAATGTGTTAAACACGCTTAGATTCTCAAAAGGTAATTAGCATGTAAATTGAATTCTGAAGAGGTGAACACAAATAGTCGTGTCACTAAGGACCTATCTATAGTGGATATTTGGTGCCAGAGTTTGACCTGCAATCCTCTCTAACGAGATGATAATGAGCTGTGGAGGCTCACAGGCACTGGTGGGTGGCAATGCTTACAAGGTGAGGTAAGCGGACTTCCATGCACATGATCAGTCCCAGAATGTAGCAATGAAGTCACTAACATTAGCTGCCATCACTTCTTTCCAACACAAAATGTTTTTCCAGAAACCACACTGGTTGAAGGTTGAGCTTTTTGATCTTTTGAAGTTGTCAGTGATTCCCAAGGAATGACTTAGAAATCAAGAGATGAGAAGAGACTTGGCAAGGTACAAAGATGGTGGCATCAAATAACACATATCCTGGACCTAACTACTTATGGAGACACTTGACCTGAAACTCCAGATCCAGACCCACTCTCTGTCCTCAAGATTCATCCTAAACTTAAGCAAAAAGGAATCAGGAGTTCCTGGCCTATTCTCTGAACTCATCGTTAAGACTCCTTTGCTCCGAAGGGTCTGAAGCTCTGGTCATTTAATTCAAAACTTGTCTGTCTCACAGAAGAGGAATAAGGTCAGCATGGTGGTGTCCCTGTAGTCCCAGCCACTTGGGAGGATGAGGCAGAAGGATCTCTTAAGCCCAGAAGCTGCAGTGAGCCATGATCACACCACTGCACTCCAGCCTGGGTGAGAGAGCAAGACCCTGGCTGAAAAATAAGTAAACAAATAAACAGTAAAAATAAAAAAAGAAATAAAACTTGTTTTAAAGTTGTATTCCTCTCGAAGATTGAGTCTCTGTCTTGCTTTTGCCAGGGAATTTGAATTCTCTCTCTAAACTCCAGGGCAAAAACTAAGGCCTGGCAAAAACCGCAGGGCAAAACCTAAGTTCCAACCCCTTCTTTTCAAAGTCCAGCTGAGAATGGCTGGTGGCAGGCCCGATCCCCACTAGAGAGAAAACAGAGCTCAAAGCCCAGGGAATGTGCTCAGAGTCATCGGGGAAGGAAGCCAGAGGAGAGGAGCCAAGCTAGCTGGTACAAGAACACAGGTTCTCAGAACAAAGGTAGAGAAGAAGAACCAGGACTTTGAAATAGAACCATGCCAGAAAATTATCTTAAAGGAAGCAGTATATATATACACATATATATTTTTTAACTCCAGAAAAACTTGGTTGAAAATACACAAGTACAAAAATGGGTCTGTGGCAGTAACGAGATCCTTGGAGTATGAGAGTATCCACGGAGCAAGAAGACAGAAATGAGTTTGTCCAAAGGCCTTTCCTAGCAATCATTAACTGGAAGTTGTCCTCTATGTGGCTTGCTTTGGCTCTCCTGTTTAGAGAAGGCCGAACTATTGTATGCTTATTGATTGGATGCCAATCAGCTGCGTTGACATTTTAGGACCTGCATGTTCTGGCTCTCTGGCCCCGACTGGCCACTCAGAATCCATCTGTTACTCCTTGTGATAAGTTTTAAAGATAAGTATAGAATACAATGAGAACCAATAACAAGGGACATAGCTGAGTCTATATAGGTCAGGTGAGCCTATCTGGTGGCATTTAACAGAATATTTGAAGGATGAAAGGGGAATTAGCCAGAAGGAGAGTGGTGGCTGGGAGCAGTTATCCAGTGAGAATGTTACAGGAAAGGGGTCCCAATCCAGACCCCACGAGAGGGTTCTTAGATCCTTCACAAGAAAGAATTCAGGGCGAGTCCACAGTGCAAAGTGAAAGCAAGTTTATGAAGAAATTAAGGGAATAAAAGAATGGCTACTCCACAGACAGAGCAGCCCCAAGGGCTGCTGCTTGCCCATTTTTAGGGTTATTTGTTGATGATATGCTAAAGAAGGGGTGGATTATTCATGTCTCCTGTTTTTAGACCATATAGGGTAACTTCCTGACGTTGCCATGGCATTTGTAAACTGTCATGATGCTGATGGGGGTGTAGTAGTGAGGATGACCAGAGGTCACTCTAGTGGTCCTTTTGGTTTTGGTAAGATTTAGCCGGCTTCTTTATTGCAACCTGTTTTATCATCAAGGTCTTTATGACCTGTATCTTGTGCCAATCTCCTGTCTCATCCTGTGACTTAGAATGCCTTAATTGTCTGGGAATGCAGCCCAGTAGGTTTCAGCCTCATCTTACCTAGCTCCTATTCAAGGTGGAGTTACTCTGGTTCACATGCCTCTGACATTTACCCCCTCCCTTTTATAACAGAACCCTTAATCCTAAGGGTTACAGAAGGATGAAGAGCCATCTTCTGTAACTTCTTCAGGTTGAATAGGGACAATGATATTCCTGCCTAACTATTAGAGTCTCTTGTGTTCAGGGTAGAGAGGAGTTCAGTCAGAAAGCATCAGTATACTGAGGGCCATTCATGACTCTTGAGTTTTGACAAGAGGTGACATCTGGAAGATTAATAAGTGTTTAGTTTAAGAAAACATTGAGTAAGCTTGTTCTGTATTGCTACACAAAGAGTATAACAGCAATATACTCCGTAAGAGTAAAGCAAAATAAGTAAAGTTATTCCAAGTAAACTAAATTAAAAGGTTTTTCATGAACTGGGCAACTGTTGGAACTAAGCTGATATGGGGTTGATAGTGGATTGTAATGTGCCCAGAATTATAATACTGATACAGATTTTTACATTACCCATTCCTCTTGTTTGTTCTGAGCAACAGTTGGAGATCACTGATTGGTTCACAGGAATAAGCAGAGTTAGCCTAAATTGCAGAAACAAACTTAAAAACAACTGATGAAACTAGAATGTAATAACAAGTATACCATCATTTTTGAAACATAATATTTTTATCTCCAGTTTCCCATTTATGGTAAGACTGACTTGCTTTATTATACTTGGCCTGATTATTTGTATAAAGTGCAGCAAGAATAATTCTTTTTTCACATAGGCTCCTTTTAAATTGGCTTTTAACGGAATTCTGTTCCATAGAAAGAATTTCAAATAAGACTTTTTTTTTTAAAGCTGAGCCCAGCCAAGGTTTTGTACCATCAAATACCTATGAGTTACGTAAATTTCTTTCCTCTTGAGGTCCCAAGATAACTTGGGGCTTCTGGACCTGATAAAAAGTGACATTCTTTACTTACCCCAGGTCAGAAACCCTTTACAGGGACTGTGTAGGCAAGGTATGAGGCCAGTTCCCCAAGTGATTTTTATTGGCTCTAAAAGTTAAGTTTAATTCCTTAAAGGAAAACACAGGATTCCTGTCAGAGCCTTGGTAAAATAACCAATTTCTCCAATTACGTCCTGTTAAAAAAGAAAACAGATTCTTATTGCACTTGTGCAAATAACTATATTGCCATAAGTTAAGAATACTCACAACTAGCTTCCAAAACCTGGAGAAATCAGGTAGAGAGAAACAAATACATTCCAAATTTTGTTCACAGCAGTATACTTTACTCAATTGCTACAAGCTCTAAATAGCTCAAAAGAAAAGTTTCCTTGACTCTGAAAAACAAAACAAAGGATCAGCAACATTTTAAGAAAAGTTAAAAAGATTACTTCAGTTTTCTTTGGGTTCAGCTAATTCAGTTAACTCCTATTCTATTTGATATTCATGAACTTTCCAGCTCTTCATGAGAGTTCTGAAAGTTGTTTCCTCTATTCTGTTACAATTTTCAAAGTTATCAGAAAACCTGCATTTAAGAATACCTGCTAGAGTTCTACAGTTGATTATAAACTACCTTCTAAAGAGGATTAAAATGAAACAACAATTGTCTATGGATAATAAAAAGTTTTAGGACAGCCACTATTAAAGCCACAATTGATAAGCAAATTTGGTTACTTCTGTGGTACACAAAATTTTACATAACAATTATAATTATTAATAACATACACAAAGTCATATAAGAATTATAGGAGTTTCCCATAACTTTAGATCATATATCAATAACACAATTACACAAATATAGTCCAAAGAAAGCAAAACACCATTTCACATTTGATAATGCTTCCTGTATGATTTTTATACCAAATAAGCCAAGTTTCATCTTTACATTAATGTACTATTAATGTCAAACCCAATTTTTAATAAAACATTGTAGACATATTTACCCAATTTTAATGCTTAACCATAAGGTAAGATTCTTGTAAACCTTTTATAACCCTTTACATTTTTTTGTGAAAGAGCAGATCAGTGCTCTAAGGAAAACCTGTTGTGCTTCTATTCCAATGTTTAATTTATGGAAAAACTGAATACCCTTTCAACTTTAGCCAATATGTTCACACACAAAATCTCTTACAATTAATTTTTATAAATCTTCCACAACTTGTTTAAACCTTTAGATGTTTTTCTTATTTAAAACAATTATGTAACCCTTTAGGCAAAAAAATCCACATTCCCACGCTTTCTTACAATCTTTTACCAAAAGTACTTTCTACTTTCCATACACAGCCTATATGTAAAACTGTTTTTTTAATAGTCTTAATTACATGTTACGATGTTAAATTTAGCGACTTTTACTTTTGGTAAAAACCCTGGTTATTAAGCAATTTTAATTGTGTACTGGGTGTGGAGCCTAGCCTAGGACACACCAGGCAGAAGTGCAGATAAGTGCAGCATAGCTAGGGGGCGTGGCTAACTCCACATGTCCCCAGGGCTTATCTAGAATGCAATGTCTCCAAGGTAGGTAAATTGAACAATTTTCAAAAGTCAAAGAAACAGTTTGACCTTAAGGCATTTAGAAAATTTGATGTCTGACCTTAATTTAGACTAGATGTTTACATTTTCAAAACATTTTATTTTGCAAATGATCTTTAAAACTGTCTTTATTTCCAAAAGAGCACTAAAGTCATGTGAACAAAAAGGCATTAAAGTTTCTATTTATCTGACAAAATATTTGATTTAAGCACTTATTTTTCTAAGCCAATTAATTAAAACTCTTTTGTATATAAACATACAACACATATAAATACACAGACAGGCAGAAGATTCAGCACTTATAAGATTTTTCATTTGCCAGTTTCTTAATTGGATTACTGGCTTCAGGGTGGAGCCCTTGGAGGAACAGGGCCCGGAAAGCATGTGTTTCTAGGGTGAAATAAGCAGCTGAAGGCAAAGACAGATCCCCAAAACTCAGGGTGCCATTTTATACTAGATCCTGGATCCCCAAAAGGAGGGGAATACTTCAGGAGAAGACAGTGCAGTGCTTTTACCAGCTGTGCATTTCATGGCAAGGCAACCCAAAGCCAATCAGCTCATTTTGTAATCAGCCCATCCCTCACGTAAGTCTCATCTCCCAGTGAAGGGTGGGGATGTTCCTTTATCTTTCAGGTGGCCAAGAGCATGCTTCTCTGATCCAAGAGTGCAAAGAGTCAAGTACCCCTCCCTAACTACTATTAGTCATCCCTTAAAGTATATTTCCCACCTACTTATTACACCCCAAAGCTCTCTCATAATGCAAAGTAATTTCTGACACCCCCAAAACTCAAAACCATCAGATAACAAATGCAAAACAGAACAGAGCCTTTGATTTTGAGAGGGATCTGTCTGCCTTTAATTCCTGGGGTTTTATGAGGAAAACAGAGGTTTGTTTTTCTTTTTTTCCTAAAACGTGGTCTATGACATCTCCTCTGTTTTTCCCAAGGAGTCCCATGCTACCAGAAGTTATCTTAGGGCCTTTCATGTGTGCACTAACAGTGGCAAGACAGAAAAAAAAAAAAAAAGGAATAATTCAGTCAACTGAGAAGAAAAAATCTTTCTCCGGAAAAACATGTTCCAAGAAGAGAAAAACATAAAGTCCTTTTAAATATATCTATAGCTTGTTTATCCACTTTTAATTAAGCTGACTTCTAACCATAGTGCTCTTTAAAAAGGAAATCCTTGCAGATCTCTTACTACCCAACTTTAGCCATGCCAAGCAGCCAATATTTCTAGCTTCTAAACTTTACCAAAGGTAACCTCCTAGGTGCATAGAGAAAGGAAAATTTAAGACAGTCCATGGAGAAAAGAAAAGACAAGGTCATGCAGATATTAAACCAGAAATGACTTACTTTATAGGTGGGGAATAGAATCCAGACCACCACTATGAAAGCACAAAATGTTAGCTACTGAGCTACATCAAAGCACAGCCTCTGGTTTTTTTTTTTTTCCCCAGAAGAAGTTTAGAGTAGTTAATTTTGAGCTTGCAAAAGCTTTTAACTATTTAATATGATTTTTAGAGCTAACTATGACATGAACCCTAAAATTCCTGTTCCCTGGAAGGCAGAGACCAAAAGTACTGCCATGTTGATACAAGGTCAAGCTCCCAAGGACATCAAACAAAGTGGAGACTTCATCCAGGTTTTGTTTGTTTCAGGGACCTGCAGCCAAGTTTGTTGTTGACCAGCTTGCTGGGTCATCTTGAAAATCAGGCTTACAGGTGTTCTAAGCACATGTTTTATCCTAAAGTACCCCTCAACACAGAAAAACGAATTAATAGCACAAAATACACCAGCTTAAGACTAGACTTAGAATTCTTCTTCACATTAATCAAAACTTTACAGAGGAAATAAACACTGTTTTTCCCCCCCATTCATTCAACTGTTTACACAGAGAGAGAGAAGCCAGAAATCTGACTGGTAAGAAATTGTCACCCTTTGGCTGGCATGCCTGGGTTCTGGGTTCCCTTTCCCTGAGTGGCCCTAGTGATCTGACTTGCAGCACCATCACCCCGGGGACCAAGCCAAATCATAAAGGAAAATTGTTGTTGTTTTCTTCATTCTGGCCAGAGCAAAATACATGTGATAAAACATAGACATTAGTCACTTTGCTTAGCACCCAATATCAAACTGGCAAGGCTTAAATTTGCCCCCAGATGGGCCCTGTCATCTTTAATCCAACCTCCGACTTGGAATTTCAACATGTGGTCTCTGGGCAAGATGGTCACCCTGAGTAATAGAAAAGATAAGAAAGGGAAAGGAGAGAGAGAAAAACATTGCCTGTGGCAGGGTGGGGAAGGCAGAAATGATCAGGGAAGCCAGAGAAAGACCCTCCCATTGCAGAGACACTGAAAAGTTCAGGCAGCTGCTTCTCGGTAGCAAAGGGATATTTTCCAGCAATCCTATTAGCTCTCAAGTTTCCCCTTTTTGGGAGGAAAAAGCTCCCCATGTCCCAAGATCCTGTACATGCCTAACCCTGTCACCCACAGCCATCAACAAAGAGTACAAGGCAGATGAATCCAAAGAGAATAGCAGTTAACATCTCAGAGTGTCAAACCTGTGCTTAGTCCAGAGGGACTTTACTGAGACGGGCCTCTAACACCCTAAATCTTAGAAGGGACTCTAACTGTCCTAACTTGGGCCTCTAACCCAAGGTCACTCAAGCATCCTTGGCTTTTATTAAGAGGGGCCTCTACACACTCTGTCTTAGGAGAGGCTCTAACTCCCCTAAGTAGGGCCTCTAACCCAATCCCATTCTTTACCCAGGTACCCCACCATTTACCCAAAGTCATGCCATCAGTGGTGCACTCTATTTCCTTTGGGTCGGGGGGTCTCCTCAGTATTGTCCCTTTTGTGGTTCACAAGAAAGATGTTACAGGACCCCAACACTTACCCAAAGGTAGCCATTGCGTGAGGGTCTCTGCTACAGGAAAGGGGTCCCGATCCAGACCCCAAGAGAGTGTTCTTGGATCTTGCACAAGAAAGAATTCAGGACGAGTCCTCAGTGCTAAGTGAAAGCAAGTTTATTAAGAAAGTAAAGGAATAAAAGAATGGCTACTCCATAGACAAAGCAGCCCTAAGTGCTGCTGGTTGCCCATTTTTATGGTTATTTCTTGAGGATATGCTAAACAATGGGTAGATTATTCATGCCTCCCATTTTTAGACCATACAGGGTAACTTCCCGATGTTGCCATGGCATTTGTAAACTGTCATGGTGCTGATGGGAGTGTAGTAGTGAGGATGACCAGAGGTCATTCTCGTGGCCATTTTGGTTTTGGTAGGATTTAGCTGGCTTCTTTACTGCAACCCGTTTTATCAGCAAGGTCTTTATGACCTGTATCTTGTGCCAACGTCCTGTCTCATCCTGTGACTTAGAATGCCTTAACTGTCTGGGAATCAAGCTCAGTAGGTTTCAGCCTCATTTTACCCAGCTCCTATTCAAGATGGAGTTGTTCTGGTTCACACACCTCTGACAAGAAGGCATGGCCTCTGCAAAGGTCTTGAGGCACAGGCTGGCAAGGCAACTGGTTCAGTGTGTCCTGGGTCACTCTCCCCCCATATTCCCTGCCAAGCCACATCCCTGCCCTGGAGATGGCTGGTAGAAAGGAGTAAGGAAGGAAATGGCAGTATTTATTTACAGAGATGCCTGACCTTCTCAGGGATGAAAGGGCCAGGGTATGGGGGCAGTAAACTAGTGCTCAGAGAGATTGAGTTTCCTCTTTCACATCACTTTGGCCAACATTTATGAATTTGAAATTAAATAGAATATTTGGCAGTTCTGACATTTCACAACATTCTAGCTGACCTCCAGTTATAGTTCAAAAGTATAGAAAACCTTGTTGTCAAAATTATATACATACACACACACACACACTCAAAGACACACATATACATACATATATATTGAGAGAGAGAGAAAGTTCCATTTTCTTAGTATTGAATGATTTGAAACTCACTGTGTATTTACTCAGCTGTGCACAGCAATCACCAAATAGCTAAATGGTCAGGAATTTCCATAAAGTAAAACACAAATACCTGATATTTATGCTTTAAAGTTTCCCCTTTCAAACCATCATAATTTAACACTCAGCATGGGGATTCCCCACTGACACCAGGGTTTGAATGACAGAAGGGATCAGCCACTGTATTTTGTTTCCATCAGGATCACATTATCAACCTGTAATTTCTCCATATTAGAAAATAGCACTTAATTTCCAAATAACAAGCAGTTACAGGATGACTTTGCCCCCTGCCACCTAACGTTACTGTCATTTACACCCCTCTTCTGTGCAAAGGCTGAGACAGGGAGCTGCTCCCTCTAGCCACTCATAGACAGGATCCTGGGGCCTCTGTGACCTACAGCCAAGCCACCTCTCAGGAATGGTACTTCCCAGAAGTCCTACTTCCCTCCTTCTCTCATCTCTGAGAGCCTAGGGCCTTTGGTCCCTCTCTGAAGGGAAGCATTTGCAGAAATTCTCTGCATTTCGGCATCTTTCCTGAGTGGCAGGACATTGTCTTCTGGGGGCTTGAAGACACAATGGATTACATACAGACATACATTTATAAGAACATGGCTCAAACAAACTGTTTTCAGAGAAGCCCTGTCTCAATATTATAATTTGTTTCGAGAGCTTTCAACTGTATTAGTTCTGAGGTGTCACGTCCAGAGAAAAGATAGTGATTATTTGTGGTTTCAGAATCCCCAAAAGCAGCTGCATTCAGGAGAGGGTTGCAAAACAGCTACACAAACCGTGGAAAAGGAGAAACACAAAGCCAGAAAGAGGAGTGAGAATTTTCAGGCCTTCAAGTTCAGGAAGACCAAAATCACAACAAAAGAAGACTGATGATTATGAAAATGTTTAAGTCCATTTCTTGGCACACACCATTTTCTGTGGAGATGGTGTGAGGGGTGTAATTCTAAGGGAGCAAGGTATGAGTTTAACATTTAAGAGTGCAGATATGCAGAACTAGGTTTGTGTCCAGGGATGCACACTTGAGATACAGCACAGACCGTGAGAGTCAGGAGCTTGGCTGGAAAGTTGGGTAAGTTTCCCAGGGAAAGGGAACGACAGGACACAACTTTTCCTGTTTCAAAAAATCAGCCTGGGTCCCCCACTTCCAGATGTGAAGGCCCAAGGCCTTGTTGGACTTGCTCCTTCTGGCTTCGGAAAGGGGTAGCTCTGCCACCTGACTAATCCTTGTACCCAGCTAGGAAAGGGCTTGGACTGAGACTGGCCACATTGGAAAGAATTTCCAATGACATTTCTTTAGTCTAATGATACCTCTATGCTCAACAAAGACAGCGGTTCTTATCAATTGCTCTGGCTCTGTACTAGGTAGTGAAAGAGAATGTGGCTTATGCCTGTCCTTGGGATGTTGATTTTGCATAGACTTGAAGGTGGAGAACATGATCAACTGCATACTGCCCATACGTGTGCAGGTTTTATTCTGATGACCATAGTCTTTATTGGAAAGCTTTATTTTTAAATCTCAAAATATCCTTCCAAAGAACTTCCTGTTCCTTTCTTGTGTAATGAACACATTCACATAGAAAACTGCCAGTCTGGGAATAAAGCTGACTTGAGATAAAATTCAAGTTCTGACATAACCATGACCTTGAGTAAGTCATTGAATTCATCTCCCACTACAGAGAAAGACAGATATGTTGACCTAAATTTGAAGTGTTGGGATAGGGAATAAATGATATGTCATATACCAAAAGTCTAGCAATGTTCTTAATACAGCATGCCCCAAACTTCTATTTGGCTACAAAACACATACTCTTTCTCCTCTAACTCCTACTAGTATCCCCAGAATACTTACGAAAGTCTCCGCTCTCCGCATCTGCTGATTCACATTTTCCAGTTTTCCTTCTTCCTGTGAGAGTGAGAAACAGAACATTTAGGCTGGCACATTGCAGTTCCTTTGCCTTAGGGCTAACTGACCTCTTCAGATGTCAAAGTATTGTGAACTCATATTGGGAATCCCCTTTTCTGAAGTGGCCTGACAGGGCTTTGATAATCTGAGAATCTTTGGCATAGTGACTGTGTTCCACTGTGACTTTCCTGCATTTATCATTTAATCAGACATGTTTAGTTTCTACAATGGATACTTTTCTTCCCAGAACAATGTTGGGATAAATATGTCATTTAAGAACCTTCCTTTATGTCTTGCTGATCTCCCATCAAATTTTATCTTGGTCAGATAAAGATCAGATTGTCCTTCTCTCTATGAGTGTGCAATGATTGGGGAGGTTGCGAGAAGGGGGCTAACAATAACTGAGCTTTTGCTGTGTGCTCCCAGAGGAGGATGTGGCAAGGACACAAGACACAGGACTAGAACTCTGCGGACGCAGTCTTGTCCATTGCAAGAAGGGGCAACCAACCCATTTACAGATGAGCAAACAGAGGCCCAGACGTTATTCAACTGGTTCACGTTCACATGATGCTGGATACAGGTAGCGCAGATTGTTTGCTTTTTTCTGCTGCAGAATGAGGTCTTACCATGCTTCCTCTTTAGCTACCCTGAGGGTTTAGTGCTGGCCTCTCATGGTTTGCTCTTCCCAGTGCTATCTATGGATTGTACACAAAGACTCTGGTTTTGTCAAGCTGGCTTTGTCAAGTTGACAATCCATGTTAAAGAGGTCCTGAGGACAAAGAATCCCAGAAGACGAACTTCTGCCACTTGACCTGGTGTCCTGGGAGATGCCTGAGTGATTGATCTTCCCTCTGGGCCCTGGGAGGATGGAGTTTAGAGATCAAAGTTCGAGGTCCCTGAGGAGGCATTAGGCTAAGAGAGCGCCCTTCGCAGAAGACATGGAGACAACACCCCTGAATAAAAGGAACAGAATAATTAAATATAACTAGAAGATTAAATTTAAATTGGCACACAACCCAAATTTTAAGTTTGGGTTTTATCCTAATGTCTACCAGGGCTTTAAAATCTTTTTGTTTCATAATATTCACCAGGAAAAATAGAGGTATAGCTTATGTTAGTTCTGTAGCTTAAAATTATCTTTTAAAAAATTCTCACACTAGATACAATATTAGGTTGTTCTTATTAGTTTTTCTATAAAAACACATTTGCAAGAATAGTCTGGTTTAAAATCTAATGGAATCATAGTTTATAAATGCTCAGTTAAAGATTTAGGTGAATATGATTGTCCCATCAATGAGTGTTGCGGAAATCTGTTCATGGAAATTAGATTTTTGATGCTGCTTCATTTCCCCGGTGGCATATTATCATCTCTTTAGCTACATTTTCCATTGGGTTATTGCTGCAGATGTAGCCTCAATGTCAAAACATTTGGGAAAAACAGTATCATATTGCAAACAGCCTCAGTGATACGTTGGGGCCATTTGGGGAAGAGGACAGACTATCCAAGGTTCAACCTCATCATGTCCACACTGAACTTACAGAAGCAAGATTCACAAACCTGCGGGCTGGCTGTCCCCTGCCTGGGCTATGATTGATTTAGAAATCATGTGGGGCTGAGGCTTGAAAGCTGTGAGTTGCTGGGGAGGATGGGGCTGGCAGAGGCAGCTCTAAAATTGTCAATGCATAATTGCCTGTCTGCCAGGTTATCATTATTCACTTGGGGTTGCAACAGGGATCACATTAATACACTGACAGCTGACTCCTTAGGAGAACAGCTGAGTAGAACTCATTCTCACCCAGAAAAGATTCAGTATGCAATCAAGGTGAGGGACAAAGCAAATCTCCTCAAAATTTCTCTCCATCTCTCTTCCTCTGTTTGATGCCCCTTTGGAAAGCTCATTTATAAAGTAGCCATGGTTGCAGGGTGATTGCTATTCTGTACATCTATCCAAGAAGAGACTCTGATATGTTGATCTATGTAAGACTCTGATATGTTCAGCCACTGAGGATTCTATTTGTGAAAGGGTTTAATAGGTGTTTTGGGGAAAGGCCATGGCCCCTGTCACTGTGGAGTTAAAACTCATGGTTGATAAGACTCTGATGTAAACCTTCCACCTTAACAGGGAAGATGTGGGGACCCAGGGCCCCTAGAAGGGTTGATATTTGAAGTGATTCTGTAGGCACAGGTGTTTTCCTCAGACCAATCCTATAGACAATATTCCTTGAATTTACTGAGGGAGGAGGTAGGATGAAAAAGCAGATCAGCAACCCCGACAGGATTGCTTCTATCATAGGGCAAAATGAAGAGAGACGGGCTATGGGTTGGGATATTCACAAAAACAAGGATAAAGTTGTTTATCCTCTTTTTAACCTGGAAAGATCTAGACAGAAAAATGGGTTGATAAAGACCCAGAAGGGAAGAGAGGAGAGCTGCCAGCAAACAGGATACCTTTAGAGGGAGCACAGGGCCTATCCTGTGCTGGTAAAAGGGTAAGTGGTGAGAAGGCCACACCAGGGCTTTATAGAAGCAGACACCAGCAGAGCGGTCCTGGTCACCAAGAGAGTAGTAAGTCCTGTTCAGGGAGTGGATGGGCCACAGAGAGCTCTGTAGAAAAGGGAGGTGGATGTACCTGTAATTTCTCTTTGGCAACTCTATGCTAGACACAACTGCAGTAAGCAGTGGATGAGAACACTGGAGCTGGACTCATACCACCTGGGTTCAAATCCTGTTCCTGCCACTTGCTACTATTCATGACAGTGGAAAAGTTTACCACCTGTGGCAGACATAGAGATAGGTTGCTCAGGTTGTTTTCAAGAATGGACTTGCTGCTCAGTTGAGAAGAGTGTGGATAGCTGACAGCCTCTAGCTATTAGGCATACAGTTCGTCCACGCTTACAAGCTGAAGTCATGCTGCTCTTAGGGCAGCCCTTCCAATGACTAAGCATGGCAGAGAAAAAAGGGTCCAGGCATTTCCTTCAAAAGGGGGACTCCTCTAGTGGGCAGTCTTTGCTTTGTTTCTTCTGGGACTGTGCAGAGACCTTGTCAAGTCTGCATGGTGGTCTGATGGCTCCTGATGTTCTGTCACCCAGGCTGGATTGCAGTGGCATGATCATGGCTCACTGCAGCCTTGAGCTCCCAGGCTCAAGCAATCCTTCTTCTCAGCCTCCCAAGTAGCTGGGACTACAGGTGTGTGCTATCACAACCAGCTAAATTTTTGTATATTTTGTAGAGATAGGGTCTCCCAATGTTGCCCAGGCTGTTCTCAAACTCCTGGGCTCAAGCAAACCCCCAGCCCCAGCCTCCCAAAGTGCTGGGACTACAAGTATGAGCCACCACACCCCAGGAATTACTCCACAATAAGCTTTTCTATTTCTAACTCCATCTTAGCCACTGCTTTCCAGAGAACCTATTAGTGCCATGGCCCTATAGCTCAGTTTCTTCACTTGCAAATTGAAGATGGAGATAATCATTCCAGGCAGACAGGAATCAGGCAATGGTGGTGCTAAGCATGAGGAAGTAATTTCACTCCAAAGCAAACAGCACGTGTAGAATCAGAGACTTGTGAAACATCATGGCTTTGAAACAGTCTCACCTAATGCAAAACAAGCACTCAGTGACCCAGCAGCCGTTGTGATACTTGTGATACGTACACCATTTCTTCAGGACAGTTGAACAGTTGCCTAGTGGCATGGAATCCATGTCACACCTGGAATTTTGAGAAGAACAAACTATTCACAAATAATACTCTTCATTATTTCAAACAGGGCAGACTAGAGCCTAGAGCCTGCTAGAGTCTTGCCTGGACTCATGAAGCCTATATTCGCATGTCCCGCAAGCCAATTTACATTGGACTTATGAGTGTAATCTCTCTAGAGAGAATGAGGTCCTTTAGACTCAAGCGTATTCTCTGTCCTTCTTTCTTCTTTAGATATATGCATTTGAACCCATGAACAACCAGCAATTTGTGTGTATCTCAAGAAAATAATGGAAATGTGGCCAAAAATGTCAATAATTAGGGAAAGCTAAAAAAGAAAAAAGGAAAACTCCAGGAACTCAATTGGTGTAGTGTTTTCCCTTCAAGAATGTACAACTACTGTTATTCATGACATTTTGGGTAACTGCACTGAACCACGTCTTTGGCAGTGGCTTGTGCTGCCCACGGCTAAATCATTCTCTCACCTTGATTTGCCACGTGCATTGGTTCCAATAAATCACACCCCACTTACCCCCATGCCCCGACCTTATGTTTCACTCCCTCAATTTCTGTTTTTCAGCCCTTTCAGGTTTAACAAATTTCTAAATTGATATAAAATTTTAAACGATTAGACCATGTTTAGTGGTCTGATGTTTATAGAAAAGTATTATATTCTTAATTCATGGCTCATTCTATTGTATTACCACACACACACACATACACACACACGTACACGCAAACACACACACAGGCACAGGCCCTTTTCCTTCTGCCTTGACACCATCACATATCTGCTCTCTGCTGGAGCTTTCATCACTATCCATGCCACTTTACCTGTTTCCAATCTACCAAAGTTACTACGGTGCTGGGTCCTTCGAGCAGAATGGAGAAGTTTCCCATTCTCTTCTGGAATCTCTAATATTTTGAGAGAATATTAGAGATTCTTTACTCTGTCCCTCCCTTGGTTCAAAGTTTCTGCCCCACCTAGACCCACTGGTAACCACTCAGTGAGGTGAGCTTTTCAGGGTGGAAATATTTGCTTGAATATTGCTGCTATAAATATCAACATTTATTGCATTGAGTGACTTCCAGACTCTTCACCAGGACTACTGAAGAAAAAGGAAAGCATCTCTCACTCATATCTAGGCATGTATTAATAGAGCCCTCTTCTCATGTCCTCTGTGCATCTCTCTCCCTCTGTCTCTCTTTCTCACACATCCTCACTTTTTTTTCTCTACACACACACACACACACACACACACACACAGAGAAACACACACTTCTTCCCCCTCCCTCCACATTCACCCTTATGCCTCCCCACTTATAGAGGAAAAAAATCATAAGTATTTTCCCCCATCAAACCTGTCTTCTGGACAGAAGAATATATCTGTCTCATTAGATGAGAAGCAAGGTTATCTAAGTTTTCTAGGTTTGCTAGAGAGTGAGTCTTGCATTCCCCATTAGATGATAAGTTCACATGCTTAGCAAGCAGAGAGGTAGAGTCATTGGGTTTTGTAAAGAAAGCCCACTAAAAGAGGCTGCTGTTCAATGCCACCTGGAAGGAGGAAATAGGAAATGCTAGACCAGCATCCCTAATGGCCACCACACTAGGAGTGTGGTCTTGGGCAAGCTACCTAATTTTTCCCTGAATTTACAAATCGAGATGATAATCATATTTTCTACACAATAGAACCACTATAGAATGAAATGAAAAAAGAAAACCACCCAGCCCTTGCACAGTGCTTGGAATATAGCAAATGTTCCCTAAATGTTAGATATTATGACTTTTGTTTCCTAGCTTGATAAAAAATTGTAAAGTTTACAGTCGCAGGAAAAATAGAATTCTAACATATGTTTCACAATTTACACTGCAGATCTGCTGTTCTTTTGACATTTCTATAATATTTCCAAGTGTAGCTATGTTTGCCCCTCTGGGCCACTGAGGTAGGAGGTTGGCATGGTAAGGGTGAACCATTATCTCGGTTTCCCATTTTCCTAATACTCCACGAATGGCCCAGAGATCATGTTCGGTTGAATGTTTCATGCAACCTGCTTTTGTGTTTTACTTTTTCACAAAATGAAATGTTAATGCATGAAAGATCATTTACATATGGCCTACTAGTTATTTAAGAAAACAGCAATTAAACATGTTGAGATAATTAACAGTGTGCATACGATTAACAATGCTTTTTAGATGCTAGACATTAATGGAGTAGATGCCAAGTAAATGTAATCCCACACTTCAGTTAGGATTTGTTAATTATATTAATTTACGAATTAAAAACAACAATCAAACAATCACATTCATTCAAACACAATGAGTATTTTAAAAGTTGAAATAATCAAGGGGAGTTTCTGCTCTGAGGACAGAATGGAATGGATTAACTGTATTTTCTGTTCCCACCAGAGGACAGGGTAATTAAGGACAAGAAATATCCTGCTACACTGCAGGCTGCCCAAAATGGACTCATCCAACCCTTTCATAAGCATATTTTTTTTTCAAGCTAACTTGCCTACTGGTATCCAACAAAACGGAATTGTTCTGCAGCTGTGATTCATGTGCCCTTCTGTGGATCTCATTCCTGTGTGACCTCACAATACAGTATGGATTTTAACTGAGACACATGGAAACATCAGGTAAGCGCCTGTCTCAGAGCAGTGTCTCAGCTACCTGGGTCTGTGGTTACAGACCTTATAAGTTGGGGTGATTCATATCCACTCATATTCACAGCAACATTTACAATCCCAGGACTGCTCCCAGATCATCATAGTCTATTTTTGAAGGTGGTGACCCCAATGCCATTGCTATGGGGCATCCAGGAACGTATGTCTCTCCAGTGTCTGCTGAGCCACTGGCACATGCAACAGTTCCATTGTGAGGCAGCGGAATCCAGGGTAAATAAATGTTAGACACACCAGCTCCACCACTGACTGGCTGAGCGGTCTTGGGCAAGATTACTTGCCTCAATATTTCTAAAAGTGTAAAATGTGGATAGGATATTATTATCTAGTTCATGGAGTTATTTTGAGAATTGAAATGAGATAATCACTTGAATGTTAATTTCTTCCACTTGTTCTGGATGTGTTTAAGCCCTTAGTATTCAGGCAGTTGCAGCAGGGTTCATTTAATTTGGAAGAGAGGGAGCGAGAAAGAAGGGAAGAAAGAAAACAAATCAGAAAAGAAGAAAGAAGGAAGAGAGGAAGAAGGAAGGAGGGAGGGAGAGAGGAAGAAAAGAAGGAAGAAAGTGAGAGAGGGAAGGAGGAAGGATAAAGGAAAGGAGGAAGAGAGAGGAAGGGAGGTAGAGATGGGAAATTTAAATTCTTTAGTTGGCTGTCTCATGGATCTACAGTCAGGAGTGGCTCTGGCTGTACAGATAAAGACTGTAAATATAAGGGGCAATAAAAGGGAGGTGAATAGTATAAGTGATAATTGGAACCTGGGTTTGATTCCCAGATTATGGCAGGGAAGGTAATTGGCATTGATTGATCATCTATATCAAATTTGACCCTGTGTTTGACATTTTACCCACACTCTTTTCATACAGTTGGTGAGTTTCTAGGCTCTGATTTGAACACACGTTCCTATCTATATCTCTGATTTCACAGAGGTCAAGACCTAAGTTACTTTCCTAGTCTCCTTTGGCCTGTTGGGTCTGTTTGTGTCCTGAGAGATGGACTCTCCACTTGTCTGGTTGTCAGCTTCCTCCCCAACAAGTTCTTAGGTACCCCCATGTCACAAGCCTCCAGAGAGGAGCTGTCTGATTTCCCACCCTGGGTGAGAAGATGGAGAAAGATCCTAAACATATCTTCATGTTCCAGGACCCACAGGCTCAAAAAAGTGCAGTCATTTCTTTGTTAAAAACATAGCTGAGTTTGGGGTCTCTGTCTGCATTGAAAGTACTTCTGGCTTCATGCTCAAAACTAAACATATATCCCTCTCCTGACCTTCCACAAAAGATAATAGTTTGAGCTTCTATAGGCAAAGCAATTTTTGTTTACAAACCCTGGATCTAAAAAAGCATCAGGATTTCAAGTATTTTAATGTTTATGGGACTTTGTCCTACTTATTCCCTCTGCCTGCTTAGTTTTCTCTTGTACTTTCACATCCCATCCCCCTAACCTGGTAAATTATTATGGATTTTTTCAACATTATCGCAATAATCACCTTCTCCAGGGAGCCTTCCCTGATTATACTCTTTCATCCAAATGTGGGTTTGGGTCTGTCTTTCTGGGACTTCCATTATCATCATCATCACTCTGAGCATTAACTGCCACTTTGAGCTTCTGTACTCCTTAGCATACCAAGTTCCTCCAGACATACTCTATGGCTTGATTTCTATTCCCTAATACCTACCTATTCGTGCTGAGATCTAAGGAGGTTCACCCTATCAAAAATGGTCATACTCAACTGGATTAATTAATCTGATCAAGATGTTGAGGTCCCATAGAATCCAAACAGCTCTAGCAATTCAAGCAATTGTTGTTAGAGGACTCCCAGCATGTTCTCATTAGGATGAGCACAGTTGAAACTCATTAGTGTGTCCCATCCATACTCCCTGGAAAGGGAGTGAGATTTATCTAGAGCAGGCAGTTTAATCTAGCTTCCTTCACCACATTCATCTATAGCCACAGGGACTGAGAAGAAGGTCAGAAATTATCCCATGATTTAATCAATGCAAGAGCTAATCTCGGCAGTTCAAATGAAAGGAACCACCTGTTCTTCAGCAGCCCTTTTTTTGGTTATCATTACAGTTCAGTCTGAAAGTGAAATTTTCCTTTTGTTCCTGTTTTCTTCTCCTTGGCATTATACGGTGCTGTGGGGCAGCCCTTCTCAAATCTACATGCATCTGAGAATCAACCAGGGATTAATCAACCAGATTCAGTTAAAATACTGAACCTGATTCAGGAAGTTTGGGGACGGGTCTGAGATTCAGAGATTACAACAAGCTCCCAGGCTAAGCACTGCTGCCGCTGGTCCATAGAGCACATATTGAGTAGCAAGGGTATAGAGACACAGTTCTCAACCTCAGCTGTACATTTCAATTACCTGTGGAATTTGATAAAGGGTCAATTCCTGAGCCCTGTCTCAGACCATTTAAATCAAACTATGGATGAGGCCCAGGCACGGTATTTTGTAAAATCTCTTCTGGAAATTCCAACACATAGCCAAGGTTGAGAACTGTTGGCCTGGACCACAAAGTGTTCCCAAAATGCAATCACCAGAATAGCAGCTTCAGCATCAACTGGAAACTTGTTAGAAATACAAATTCTCGGTAAATAGATACACAAATTGTGATCTACACAATGACTGAAATATTATTCAGCAATAAAATTGAGTGAAATACTGATACATAACTACAACATGAACAGACCTCAAAAATACTATGCTAAGTAAAAAGAAGGTCAACCCAAAGGATCATATGTTGTGTGATTCCAGAATAGGCAAATCTATAGACACAGAAAGTAAATTAATGATTGCTGGGGACTAGGAGTGGGAACTGGGAGTGACTTCATAGATACAAAGGTTCTTCCTGGTGTGATGGAAATATTACAAAAATAGACTGCATTGATGGTTGTACAAATAGGTAAAATTTTTAAAAATTACTGAATTGAACACTTAGAATGGTTGAACTTTTTAATATGTAAAGTCTATCTCAATAAAAAATAATGTAAATGTTCTTGCCACACCCAGAATAGTCAATCAGGAGTGAGGCCTATCACTATGTGTTTATCAAGCCCTCCAGGTGACTCTGAGGCACACTCATCTTTGGGAACTCCTGGTGTGGAGTGGGAAGGTCTTCAGAGTTCCCTGCTGCTAGGGTAGGGACACTGGTAGGAGTTTTAGAGTAGAACCACCAGAAAACTGCTCCAGGTCATTGCAAAGTGAAGGCAAAATAGCATTCTCGAAACAATTAAGAGTGTAGAATACCAGCTTTCTCCTACTACTAAGAGATTTTTACTCCACTGTTTCTGGAATGCTATTTTGTAAGAGTAATTTTCCCAGGCTGCCTTCTCTTAGCCTCGGTAGCCTAATCTGTAATGCAAATAAAAACAAATGCCTTTCAGGCTTATTGTGTAGATAAAATTAGAGGACAAACATGAAAGCTCCTAACAGTAATAGACTCATATTGGGCACTTACACTGCATATAGTGAGGAGAATAACAGATATGGGTCTATTTTCCTTCATATAACTGTCATGATTTAGCCTCTTCTGAGAAGCCCATTCTGGAGTTTTCTGTGGTACTGGGGAAGCTTTCTGCCACCTTCTTTAGAATACTTTTTTTTTCCCCAGCAAATCCATATTATTCTGGATCTTTTCTCACCTCTTGGGTCTTACTTAAGGCTGCTTATTCTCTAAGACGTACATACGCATTTGCTAAGTTGAAGAAAGCTTTAGGAGAATGCCCCTGATTGAGTTCTATCCTCTTTGTTACTGCCAGAGAAGAAACAGCATTTTTACCACAGAAATTGGCGCTCCTGAAAAGACTCCTGCTCTTATCTTGGAGAGGAGAAATTGCTCTTTGCACTCCTTAATCTAATGGGTAGACTAAACATCACAGGAGAAGAATAAGTGCATGTTCCCCAAAGCCATCCACAATATATACTAAGACAATCTGAGTTCAGCTCCAATGCAACAAAAAGAAGTAGGTAGAATTTGCCTCCAGTAGAATATATTTTAGGGTGACATATAGCACTTTATAGCAATTGAAGCTTACGTCAAGATGTAATCAACTAATCATTGGTAATCATTGGTAATTCAGATGTGAATCATGCTAATTTTCAGACAAACAGCCCTTCAGAAGGCCCCACTGAATTTCAGGCACAGGTGTTTATGATGAGCAGCAGCATTTGGACCCGGGGAGAAAGCCCTAGCGCTGTACGGTGGGACAGTGAGACAAGGAAGCCATGGCTAAATTGCTGAACTCTCAGTCATCTTTTTATGCCTCTGCCCACCCTTAGCCAGCCCACGAAGAGACAGAGCCATTTTCTTCTTCCCTGAAGCTCTTTAATGCTCTTGAAAGGCATTCATTTCAATTGGCTTTCTCTTCCAGTTGCTCAGTTAATGTGCCGTGATTCAAATGGAAAAGGCTTCATCCCAGCCAGTATAATTTGTCTGCCATCTATGTCCCATTATAAACTTCTCTAAAGAAGTGTCTGTGTCTTGTCCACTGATGTGTCCTACGCGGAGAATCCTGCACATTGCAGCAGAGCACTATGCACTTAACATGCTCTATTAACAGTTAATATTCACACTGCTCCTGTGAGGACAGCATTATTATCTACAATTTTTCAGGAAGTACATAGTAGAACTGGGGCATGAATCCATGCCTCTCAAACATCAAAGTCCATATTCTTCATTTATTCCCTCTTTATCTCATTCCCTATTTGTATCTAGAAATAAGCAGCAAGTTTGCTGTCCTGGAACTTGACCCTCCAGTTTATCCCCTAGTTTCTGAGTTATTTGGGATAATAGAGGTTTATAAGCCTTGCATGTCCATGCAGTGACAAGAGAGCAAGTCTATGCTCCCTCCTTGCTGTTTTCTGAGGCAGCACCAATTGTTTGAGCCAAATCCATCTCTGCCGAGACCTCTGAGTCCAGTTCTGCCCATAAGCTCTTTAAACAGCTTGCTCATCCGGTCTATAACAGTAAAAATCCCTGGTAAGACAAGCCAGGAATTGCTTGAAATTCCAATTAAGCCAAGTTTTACCAAAGCCTTTTCCATTATCTCAGTAAGCTGCTTTCTACATTAAAAGGCTCCTCTTAATTAATTCTTTGTGCAGGTCTGTGGACATGCAATGCTTTATTATGACCCATGAATTCAAAAGCAAGGAAATAAAGTGTAGATAAGCCGTACATTGAGCTCTTGCTATCAAATCAAAGCAGTGTCATGGTGCCCTGTCGCTGGTCGTGGCTAATTGCTTTTCACATCAAAAAAGAAAGCACCCCTCAACAGATGGCTGCAGAAGACATTAAAGGGCTCTTTCTGGTCTTTGGTATGAATAATGGCATCTCCTAGGGGGTTGCTTGTGTAACTGTGTCACATCCTCCTCTAGACAGAAAACAGAGGCAGCAGAAAGATGGCCCTCTATTTCCCATATTTCTAGCCCAGTAGTGAATGCATATGAGGGGGTTGTTGCATGAATAAATGCATGTGGTGAGAATGTTTGCATGATGCTAACAGATTTCTGGCTTCTGACATCTTACCACCAGATGACTTCCTGTTGAGGGTTCCATCATAGAGCACCCATCCTACTAAGACTGGCTGCTTTTCTTGTGTCTACTGTGCTCTGCCAGTCTCCCAGGTATCAAAAGGCACTGGTTTCAGAGGCCCGATCTCCCTCCAATGCAATCCTACATAGAGATATTGAAGCAGTAGACCCCCTCTTTAGCTTAACCCAGTCTTGTTCAATGCCTAGTTAGAGGCTAAAAAAGTGGAATTGTTTCTACTGGGTATACAGGCTCAACCTGGTCCTCTGTGGACTTTGTGTTTCTCTGACCTGCAATGTTTATTTTCCCTTTTCACTCATGAGTTCAGCTTCACACAGATTTTGTTTTTGTTTGTTTTAAATCACATTCCTCAGGATCTGCTACCAACCCCCGAAAAAAAAAAATCCCTCTTACACTTTGCAATACTTCCCCTTCAGGTAGTTGTTGCTCCAATGTTAGATTTGCCCAGACTTGAATTCTCTATGTAAAAGTCAAGTTCTCGCTGACTTAGACAGTTTCTCTGGGCAGAGAAGTCAAGGCAGGCAGTCCTGAATTTGGAGTTAAACAGGATCCTTGGGAACCAGGGATCTGGCTGCATGTAGTACTAGCAGGGTGAAAAAATGATGATGAGGAGGAGAAAGGGGAGTTTCAATTCAGTCTGACAACAGGTTTAGATTTTAACTATGCTGGGATAAAACTTTAACAAAATTGATACCATGCCCAAAAATGGGTGCTACAATGAAATATGTTCAAAGTATCTATTTCTTTCTCTGGGGCTCAGGGCACTGAGCTATAAGAGGCTGGGTCCTTACTTATAGTGTTTTGTTACTCATTGTGCAGTATGAGGTGGCAACTGAATACAGGGTTGAGAGTTGTCAGAGTCACAAATATTCTCCAGAGTGTGCAGAATGACAACCTCGGTTTTCAAGAAGAAGACATTCTGAAGGTATTTCTAATTGCTTTCATTGAAAGCCATAAAAGGAAACGACTATAGCAGATAAGGTGAGATGGCTTCTGGGAATAATATCTGCCTCTCAAGATTATGCTTGATTTATGGTTTTGCATTACTGAATTCTAGGGTTCTTCCTCCTACCTCTCTGTAAAAGCCATTTCTTTATCTCCATCCACACTGATAGATGGTTTAAGTTCAAGCAAGAGCCTTTTCTCACAGGGAATATTACAGCAGCCTCCTGTCTCACCCATTGTCCTACCAACTCCATGAAACACTTGGAGCTATCCTTATAAAACAAAAAACTGACTGTGTCAAGCCCCTAAAGAAACCCTACCATAGTCCCCTATATCCCCCTTTGGGGTGAAGACCACATCCCCCCATTATGGAGCTGGGAAGGTCGATGAGACGCCACTCAGCACAAGGCAGGCATTCATGGTAGGGGACACCAGGCCCCACTGCTCCCCAGCCTTTCCTCTCACTTGTCTGTCTCCTCCTCTTGTCTATGACTTTTTCCTTAATGTGTGTTGGCTTCCTCAGCATCTCTGTGTTTTGTTACTCCTAAAATGTTTTCAATGAGCTCATTTATGTTATCACCATTTATAAATATTTGCTTTAGGTCAGGAAATGCTGCAGGCACTGAAGACACAGCCATGAGCTAGAGCAGCCACTGCCCTCATGGAGCTCACCTGGACAAGGAAGGGGGGGTGTTTTCATGGAAGGCAGCCAAGAAAACTTTCCTGTTGAGCAGAGATCTGAAAAAGGGGAGGGCATGGATCATAAGGGACCAGAGTGGCTGGAGGAGGTAGTTGTGGGGAGAGAGGAATGTGGTAAAGTCAGAGAGAGGTATAGGAGACCTGTGGCCAAATATAAGGAGTTTTAATTTTATTCTCAGTAAAACAAACAATTACTGGAGGACTGTAAACAAAGAGGTAACATTGCTTGGGTTTTCCAAGGATTTTGTAGGCTGCTACATGGAGAGCAAGTAGACTGAAGGGGATAAGGTGGAAAAAGGAAGGACAATGGGGAGACTATGGGGTGACAGTGGCTATGATATAGGTGGTAAGCAGCTGAATTCTACGTATATCTAACTGGGTTTGCTTGTAGATTGGATCAATGGTATAGAGAAAGAGAAGAAGTAGGAAATAGGGAAGAATTGTTCTAACATTCTTGGCCTGGATAATTCCAATCACCTAAATGGTAAATACTCAGAGAATAGCAAGGGGGAGTAAATACGTATATTTTCACACTGCTATCAAATGGCCAATTCCCTTCCTTACCTGCCTGCCATCTCCACCACTTCCACCCCTCTGAGCTACTCTAACTAGAAGTTGTTCATTATCTACAGCTCAACTCTGGGTTCCTGAAGCTTCCACCCACTTGTCCCAATTCCAGTCCAGGCACAGAATTCATCTAAGTCATGGTCTATTGTCAGTGGTGATGTCCCTCATGGAACTTCCCTGAAGGCCATGCATGACATCCTCAGCCTAGTCACTCCCTTTCATACTTTGTCCATCTCAGACACTTCCCTCTGAGTACTTCTAGTTTTTCTATATTCCCATTAAAACTGGTATTCAGGAGGAACAAAAACTACCAGGTGGACTTGAAAAAAGAATTCTAGAAAGACGCCTCTCATTCTAGAATATTTACTTTTTTTTCTAGAATATTTACTTTTTTTGTTTCTTAAAGAAGGATCACACCTTATCCACATAGCTGCCTGACCCTGTGCATGGTCCTGATCGATCATACCACATCCTCACTTCCATACCCTTCCAGCCAACATGAGCCCTCTTATATACTCCAGGGTGAATCACGTGCTGTATGACTCCCAGAGGCTTCCCATCATTTCTGTCTTAGCCTAAGTCTCTACTACATTGTGAACTACCTGGCCATTCTTGCCTCCTTTCTATTCTTGTCACACACCTAACCATTGCTTTCCCAAGGCCTGACACCTACCATTCTCTTGGCCTCAAAGCTTTTCCACCAGCACCAACTGTGATTGGTTTAGTCTCATCTTCTGGGTTTCATCTCTGCTATTACCTCTTCAGAGAAGCACACCTATCCTGACTACTTTATCTTAAGCAGTACCCATTTACTTCCCACCTGTACCTTCATAGAACCCATACCTATTTGTAGTTGCCTTGCTGACTTATTAAGTTATTTGTTCATTGGCTACCACCCCACCATAACGTAAGCCCACTAGGACAAAGGAGCATGTTTGTCTTGCTAAGTGCTATATTATCAGCATCCCTAAGGTCTGGCGCCTAGTAGAGTTGCCATGCTCTACAGGATGAGTGGAGGATTCTGAGGCATGTTAAAGTGTAATTGTAAAGGCCAACGCACAGAAAGAAAATGAAAATTCACCTCTCTCCAAATAAATTGCTGAAAAAATTTTGTGCAAATCCATCTGAAACTTTTTTTAACAAAGCTGCTTTTCTTAAAAGATGAAAACATACCAAATATGATAATTCATAATTTAAAAAAAATGTGGCATTAGATTGTGGCATCACTCCTTAAGAACTAGTATACTAGTAACCATATAATGGTAATCATATTTTTCTATTAATATATGAATCATATTTGTTTATTATATATGATATTTAAAATGTGATGACATGCTTAATGGTTGCTTTTTATTATATCATATTCATGTACTATAATTTAAATATAGTTTATTTTCAGATGTTTAATCTCCCCTCTTCCAATTTGGAAGTTCATAATTAATATTTCATGGAATAAATTTTAACAAATTTATATAAGCACCTATTTCTAATTATTTACCTATCATATATACATAAAAGTAGTTTCGCTGGGTTATTTTTATTCTTTTACTTATTAATTTAAGAGTTTTTTAAATTTTAAGATTAAAGACTGCATTAGTCCATTCTCACACTGCTATAAAAGAAATACCAGAGACTGGGTAATTAATAAAGAAAAGAGATATAAATTGCTCACAGTTCCACAGGTTGTACGGGAAGCATGGCTGGGGAGATCTCAGGAAGCTTTCAATCATGGTAGAAGGAGGAAGGAGTCATGTCTTACATGGCCAGGCAGGAGGAAGAGAGAACAGGCGGAGGTGCTACATGTTTTTAAACAACCAGATCTCCTGAGAACTCACTCACTATCCCCAGAACAGCAAGGGGGATTGTCCCCACGATGCAATCACCTCCCACCAGGCCCCCCCTTCAACACTGGGGATTACAATTCAACATCAGATACGGGCAGGGACACAAACCCAAGCCATATAAAAGACAGATTCTGTATGTCTTATGTGTTGTCCTCAGTTTTCTGCTTCTATAATAAATTTCTAGCAAATTTTTTCCTATATAACTTTTCAATTTTGTTTTGTAAAATCTATTAATTTTTTTCTTAATGGATACTGCTTTTAATGCCATTCTTAGAAGGTTTTCAGAAGCTAATAATTAACATATATTTGCCATTATTTAATTTTGTTCATGCTTTTATCACTTAACTTTGTAATTCCAAAATTATTGTGTATATAGTAGAGTGAGCACTTAAATTAAGTTTTTCTCTAGTGGCTTGTCAATTGCTTAATTTTAAAAACAGGCAATCTTTTCATCCTGTGATTAAAAAAATTTCTATCATATATATTATCTAGAAACTTTGTTGAATATCTGGGATTCCCTTTATTACTTGTTATTATAGTTTCCTATACTCGTTATTATATGTTTTATAGCTTAATGGTCCCAAAGTTTTGCATCAGTTTTAGTGCTAGTTTCATATAGTTCATTGAAGTTTGCATTAGTCTCTTATTCTTTGATAGCTCAAATAGCATTGGATAAAATTATTTCAAAGAACAATCTAGCTTGAACACTTATTTTTGAGGTGGTTCTTTGACAATTTTTGTCATTTCCCATCACAGCTAATAATCTTTTTTCCTCTTCTAAGTTTTTTTTTAAATAGACCTTGGTAATTTGTATTTTTTGAAAAATTTTTCATACACCAAGAATTGTATGTTATCAAGCTTGAAATGACATACTCAGTTCTATAGTTCCATTGGAATTATTTCACTTATTCTTACATCTGCGGATATATCTTATTTTACATATATAATGTTACATATTTTGGGGTTTTTATTTTTGTCATTTTTAGTACTACTAGAGACGTATCCGGATTATTGTTCTTTTCTAGGAATCAGGTATCAGAATTCTCAATTTTATTCCATCTTATTCTAATTCGCTAAGTCTTGTCTTTATTTTCTTTATGTTTCCTACATTTTTCTAGGAAGTTTTTGTTGTTACTTTCTTGTTTCTAGAATTAAAAATTTCTTTCATCAGTTTCTTCTTATTTAATAATACTAAATAATTAAGCATGTGAATTTCTTGAATATAGCTTTGTGTGATAATTTTTTAGCTATAGTGCTAGCTTGATACTAACTTTGAAAAAAATATTTAAAGATAACTTTGTTCTCTGCTTTAATCAAGAGTTAAAAAATGTTTGGAGCTTTCTGGTGAATTTTCTGTTATTTAGTTTTAAATATGTTAATCATCTTTATACTTATAATTATTAAGTGGCTATTTTATCAAAATATGTTATTTAATATTAAGTATTTGGTTTGTTTGCATTATAATTTGTCAATTTTGATAGAATTTCTACTCCTGAGTTAGATTCTTTTTTAGTATTGATTATGATTTACCTGTGTAAATATACTGTTGGCATCAAAAATGTCTTTTCCTTAAGTGTATATTTGAAATACATGTATTAACGAAACATTAATTAAGGAAGTCCTCCATATAATTTAAAGAAGTTGTTCTCAATATGTCAAAGCAGAAATTTGTTTCAGACTCTCACTATAATTATGTTATTATCAATTTCCCTTTCATCTTCTAACAGTTTTTAAAATATTATTCAGTGATTTATCATTCAGTTCATAAATGTTGTATCTCTGTTGTGAATTATTCCGTTAAAATATGAAGTACACTCAGTATGTGTGTAGACCTTTGCCAGTACATTCTCGTTTGTCTGAGGTTAATCCTGCTGCATCTGCTTTCTGCCTTCCATTTGCCTGATCTACTTCTGCTCTTCCCTTCTGAAGTTTCTGTTTCAAGCCTGTCTGCAAATAGCTTTTATTCTAATTTGCGTTTGTGTTTTGAACATGTGTGAGACATCACCTTTAATAATTTACATTATTTTTATAGCTTAAATGTTTTGGTTTACTTCAATTCTCTTGTAATTCCTTGTTGTATTTTTCCTATTCTTTTCATTCTTGATTTTTTTTCAACTGTTTTGGAAGTAGTAGCTTTCATAGGTAAATTAATAACTTTGTTGAGGTATTTCATCCAATTAAATAAAAATCAATTTGATCAGTATGTGGGTAAATGTCATGGTCTGGGAATGTGAAAATGGCCTGGGTTTTTCCCTTTAGAAACTCCCTTGTTATATAATACAGTCACTACAAATACCCCTTGCAGCACCAAGGGAATGATGGTCTCCATGCTCAACCTCACTTATTTTACCTTCCTTCTGCCCACTCTATTTTCTCTTGTGTACCAGATGATACAATATTGAAGCAGCCATGTTGTCTATGGTATATCCCTGGGGTTTCTTGTTGTGCGCCAGAAAAATTTAGGACACGGACACATGCGAGGAGTTTAGGAGCTGAGGTTTAATAGGTTGAAGAGAAGAGAAGGAGAAAACAGCTTCCTCTATAGAGGAAGGGGTCTCCCAGTGGAAAATACCGGTTGGCGGCGAATGTGCCGAATTTTATAGTCCACTTTGAGGAGGCAGGTCTAATTTAAATAGGGGTCATAGATTGGTTGGATCAGTTATGACGTTTACATAATGGAGCCACCATTTTGAGCATGTCTAGTCCTTAGTTCCTGCCTGCATTCACCCGTGCAAGCTCCCAGCTTGCTTGTCTGTGTCTGCAGCTCAATTTTATAGGCTGTGCTTTGTTAGAAAATGATGTGGGACTGCTTTTCACTAAAAATAAAAGCCTTAGTGAGGACTCCCTTGCTATCTGCCTGTGATTTCTTCTTGACTCCTATATCAATAGCATTATTATTTTAACCTGATATTTAAAAAATTAAATCTATACAAAAGTTTTAAGAATAGTAAAATGGACATACACATACTCTTTGATTGGCCAAATAGTAGTATTTTTACATCTGCTGTGTATGTGTATGTGTGTGTGTGAATCATTTGATAAGAGATAATTATAATGACCTTTCATTCCTAAATTCTTTGCACAAGTTTCTCAAGAATAACGATGTTATTTTATATAACCACAGTGCAATTATCAAATAGTGGAAATTCAATATTGATAAATTATTCTTGCCTAATATACAGCCAATGTCTGAATGTTGCTAATTTTTCCAATAATGTCTCTTAGCAGAAAATAAAATCTTTTTTTCTGATAGGCACCACTGTAGGCAACTGATTGAAGCTAACATTATCACTATTGGGACAAAACCATATCACATGCCTCTTGATATGATATACTATGAAAGATGCAACATCACTTTGATGATATCCTGCCAAAAATGCATAACCTGAATCTAATCATGAGGAAACATCAGAAAAACCAAGTTGAGTGAAATTCTACAAAATAATTGTTCTATACTCTTCAAATATGTCAAGGATAAGAAACACGAAGAAAATATGAGGAACTAATCCAGATTAAAGGAGATTTAAAGGACCAGACAATTAAGTGCAAAGCATAACTCTGAATGGAGTTGGAATAAAAGAACTCTAAGGCAGACGTTGGCAAACTAGTTCTTTAAAGAGCCAGATAGTAACTATTTTAGGCTGTGTGGACCATACGGTCTATGTTGCAATTTTTCAACTCTGTGATTATAGTGTGAAGGCAGCCATAGACAACACGTAAACAAATGGGTTTGGTTTTGTTCCAATAAAACCTTATTTGAAAACAGATGGTGGGTGGGCCATAGTTTGTAGACCCTTGCTTTAAAGAGCATTATTGGGACAAGTGACAAAATTCAAAATGGACAGAGGATTAGATAATGGTTTTTGCTTTATCAGTGTTACATTTCCTAGTATTGGAGCGAGGGGATGAGATGGCCAATTAGATGCAGCCAGGAAGTGTTACTTCCACTAAGAGAGACCAAATTATCAAGTAACCTATCATAATTTGGGCAAGTGTTTGGAGATAAAACACTTAGAGTGGATAGAGATGCAAAGTTGAAGCCCAGGCTGAAGAGAGAGGAAGCTGAGAATCCTGTGCAGGGTGCCTGAATGCCAGGGCTAGTTCCTGGCCCCTAAGGGCTCCTGGGAAAGGGGAGAGTGAGGGAATTGAGGGGTGGCATATTCTTGCTGCAGACGTAAGAGATCCTAGCTACAGAGGACCCTGAATCTCCCATAGATGTGCGACCCGGTAAAAGGATCTCCCCAGGGAGCAGGCAGAGACAGGCCTTTGGATGGCATGGAAACCAGGATCTTTTGTGTGCTGGACAGCTCCAGAGGAAAGAGGCCATAGATGCCCAATCCTCAGGGATCCCCATTGCCCTCCAGGGGGTGTGGGCCTCAGCTGACCTCTGAGCCAGGAAAGAGCAAGGCCAGCTTCCCATAGGAGCATCTGTTCTGCAAGCCCTCCTACCCACTGGCTCCTCCCAGGGTCCATACCAAGCCGCCCTGTAGAAATGGGTGCATAGCACAGCCCCTGCAGTCAACCCTGAGTGTGTTGCTGCACCTAAGTAATTTCCCAGTGACCCAGGAGCACATTAAATCCCCCAGCATAGCCAGAACCTAAACTTAAGCAATGGAATGTCCGGGAGCCCCGAGGGGAGCAGTGTACAGCTTGGAAGCGCAGAGTTGAGATCTGTGGCTGGCAATCAAGTGGGGGAGGAGCACCCATTCTCAGAGCACTTAGAGGGATGAAATGCATGGGTCCTTGGGCCAGGGCAGGAGCAGGGTGTGCCTCCCTCCACAGGACCTGTTCAGAGAAGGTGAAGTATATCGCCTTGTCACAGCTTCTGCCCAAGGGGGTCCTGCACCCCAAAACACCTAACCAAAAAAAAATGTGAGTGCATTGTCAGTGATAGGAGGAGCAGACCTGGATGAAGGGGCCATCCGTCTTTCCACATCCACTGCAGAGCATGCCTGCAAACACAAGGAAGTACAAAAGAGCCCTGTGGCTGTGTATTAACCTAGCTACAGGTTAATATACCAGTAAATGGTACCCTTAATTACCATTTACTCTATCAGAGCCCAAACTATAATACCAAAAATTTATCCCACTAATAATATACACCTATGAAACTAAGTGCAAGAATTCATCTACACGTGAAGATTCTATACAGAGCCATAGCCCTCTGAAAGCATCCAGAAGTGAAGCCAATTGACTATACTCAAATTACATCATAATTAAAGGAATATCAACCGTTCCAGATGTGAAAGAATCAGCACAAGAACTCTGGCAATTCAAAAAGCCAGAGTGTCCCCTTACGTCTAAATGATCACAGAAGCTCCAAAGCAATGGTTCTTTACTAGTCTGAGATGACTGAAATGACAGACATAGAATTCAAAATGTGAATTGCAAAAAATTCATTGAGATTCAGGAGAAAGTTGAAACCCAATCCAAGGAATCAAAAGAATCCATTGAAATGATCCAGGAGCTGAAAGATGGAATAGCTGAAAGAAGAAATGTTAAGAAAGAACCAAATTGGACTTGTAGAGATGAAAAATTCCCTACAAGATTTTCATAATACAATCATAAGTATTAGTAACAGAATAAACCAAGTGGAGGAAATAGTCTCAGAGCTCGAGTACTGGTTCTTTGCATCAACTCAGTCAGACAAAAATATAGAAAAAAGAATTAATAACAATGAAAGAAAACTCCAAGAAATGCAGACTTATGTAAAGAGACCAAATCTATGACTCAATGACATTCCTGCGAGAGGTAGAGAAATAATAAGCAACTTGGAAAATATATTTGAGGATATAGTACACAAAAAATTTCTAATCTCTCTAGAGATGTTGGCATGCAAATCCAGCAAATACAGAAAATCCTAGCTAGATACTATACAAGATGACCATCCCCTAGGCACATAGTCATCAGATTCACCAAGATCAATTCAAAAGAAAAAATCATAAAGACAACTAGAGAAAAGGGTTAAGTCACGTACAGAGAGAACACAATCAGGCTAGCAGCAGATCTCTCAGCAGCTCTCTCTGCAGAAATCTTACAAGCCAGAAGAGATTGGGAGCCTATTTTCAGTGTCCTTAAAGAAAAGAAATTCCAACCAAAAATTTTATATTTTGCCAAAATTAGCTTCATAAGTGAAGGAGAAATGAAATCTTTTTTTGACAAGCAAATGTTGAGGGAGTACATTTCAACTAGACCAGCCTTACAAGAGGTCCTTAAAGAAGTGGCTAAACATGAAATCAAAAGAATGACACCTTCTAGCATAAAGTCACACCTAAGCTCAGAGCCCACAGGGACTATAAAGCAACTATGCAATCAAGTCTATATAACAACCAGCTGACAACATGATGACAAAATCAAAAACATACTTATCCATACTAACTTTGAATGTAAATGAACTAAATGCCCCACTTAAAAGACAGAGTGGCAGGCTGAATAAAAATACAAGACCCAATCATTTGTTGTCTTCAAGAAACCCAACTCACATGTAATAACACCCACAGACTCAAAAGGAAGAACGGAGAGAGATCTACCATGCAAACAGAAAACATTAAAGAACAGGAGTTGCTATTCTTTTATCAGTTAAAACAGACTTTAAACCAGTAAATACTAAGAGAGACAAAGAAGGGCATTATATAATGATAAAGGGTACAATCCAACAAGAAGCCTTAACTAACCTAAATATATATTGCACCCAACATTGGAGCATCCAGATTCATAAAGCAAGTTATTCTTGGCCTGTGAAAAGACTTAGACAACCACATAATAAGAGTAGGAGACTTAAGCGCCCCACTGACAGCATTAAGTAGATGATTAAAGGCAGAAAACTAAAAAACTCTGGACTTAAACCTGACATTTGACCAATAGGATCTAATAGACATCTAGAGAACACTCCACCCAACAATCACAGAATATACACTCTTCTCATCTACACACTGAACATATTCTAGGTTCAATTACATGTTCAGTCATAAAGCAAGTATCAATAAATTTAAAAAATTATACCAAGCGTGCTCTTGGACCGCAGTGCAATAAAAATAGAAATCAATGTCAAGACAATGCCTCAAAACTACAGAAATACATGCAAATTAACAAGTTTCTCCTGAATAACTCCAAAGTGAACATTAAATTAAGGCAAAAATAAAAAATCTTTGAAATTAATAAAAATAGGGACACAACTTACCGAAATCTCTGAGATGCAGCCAAAGTATGGTTAAGTGGAAAGTTTATATCCCTAAATGCTTTCATCAAGAAGTTAGGAAGTTCTCAAATTAACAATCTAACTTTTTACCTAATGTAACTAGGAAAAAAAAAAGAACAAGCCAACTCCAAAACTAGCAGAAGAGAAATAACTAAAATTAGAGAAGAACTTAATTAAATTGAGATGCGAAAATCTATATAAAAATCAATGAAACCAATAGTTTATTCTTCGAAAAAATAAATAAGATTGATAGACCCCCTAGCTAAATTAGCAAAGAAAAAAAAAGAGAAGACCCAAATAAATACAATTAGAAATGACAAAAATAACATTACAACTGATCCCACAGAAATACAAAAGGTCCTCCAAGAATTCTATGAACAACCCTATGCACACAAATTGGTAAATCTAGAGGAAATGGAAACACACACTCTCCCAAGATTGAATCAGGAAGAGACTGAAACTCTGAATAAACCATTATCAAGCTCTGAAGTTGAATCAGTAATTTTAAAATTCTACCAACCAAATAAAGCTTTGGACCAGGTGGATTCATAGCCAAATTTTACCAGTCATACAAAGATGAATTGATACAAATTCATGGATATCTTTTCACCAATGCCCCACTCTACTGGTACCAATTGACTGTATTAGTTTTGGTATGGCTCCTGATGAAGCCACTCCAAAAAAAAAAAAAAAAAAAAATGAGAAGGAGGATCTCCTCCCTAACTCATTCTATGAAGCCAGTATCATCCTAATACCAAAATCAGGCAGAGAGACATAACAAAGAAAGAAAACTTCAGGTTAATATCCCCAGTGAACATATACACAAAGTCCTCAACAAACTGCTATCAAATCAAACCCAGCAGCACATCAAAAAGTTAATTCACCATGATCAAGCAGGCTTTATTCCTGGGGTGCAAGATTGGTTCAACATATGCAAATTAATAAATGTGTTTCACTACATAGAGAGAATTAAAAGCAAAAACAATATGATCATCTCAGTAGATTCAGGAAAAGCTCTTGATAAAATCCAACGTACCTCAAAATAATAAGTGCCATCTATGAGAAGTCCACAGCCAACACCCTATTGAATGGGCACAAGCTGAAACCACTCCCCTTGAGAATGGGAATAATGCATGGATGCCCACTCTCACCACTCCTTTTCAACATAGTACTGGAAATCCCAACCAGAGCAATCATAAAAGAGAAAGAAATAAAAGGCATCTGATATAGTTTGGCTGTGTCCCCACCCAAATCTCAACTTGAATTGTATCTCCCAGAATTCCCATGTGTTGTGGGAGGGACCCAGGGGGAGGTAATTGAATCATGGAGGCTGGTCTTTCCTATGCTATTCTTGTGATAGTGAATAAGTCTCAGAAGACCTGATGGGTTTATCAGGGGTTTCTGCTTTTGCTTCTTCCTCATTTTTCTTTTGCCACTGCCATGTAAGAAGTACCTTTCGCCTCCCACCGTGATTCTGAGTCCTCTCCTGCCATGTGGAACTGTAAGGCCAATTAAATATCTTTTTCTTCCCAGTCTCGGGTATGTCTTTTATCAGCAGCAATAAAACTGACTAATACAGTCAATTGGTATCAGTAGAGTGGGGCATTGGTGAAAAGATATCCAAAAATGTGAAAGCTACTTTAGAACTGGGTAACAGGCAGAGGTTGGAACAGTTTGGAGGGCTCAGAAGAAGACAGGAAAATGTGGGAAAGTTTGGAACCTCCTAGAGACTTGTTAAATGGCTTTGACAAAAATGCTGATAGTGATATGAACAATAAGGTCCAGGCTGAGGTGGTCTCAGATGGAGATGAGAAACTTGTTGAGAACTGGAGCAAAGGTGACTCTTGTTATGTTTTAGCAAAGAGACTAGCGGCATTTTGCCCCAGCCTAGAGATTTGTGGAACTTTAAACTTGACAGGGATGATTTAGGGTATCTGGCGGAAGACATTTCTAAGCAGAAAAGCATTCAAAATAGCACTTGGGTGCTGTTAAAAGCATTCCATTTTAAAAGAGAAACAGAGCATAAAAGCTTAGAAAATTTGCAACCTGATGATGCAGTAGAAAAGAAAAACCCATTTTTTGAGGAGAAATTCAAGCCAGCCACAGAAATTTGCCTAAGTAGCAAGGAGACTAGTGTTAATTCCCAAGATCGTAGGAAAAATGTCTCCAGGCCATGTTATAGAACTTCACGGCAGCCCCTCCCATCACAGTCCCAAAGACCTAGGAGGAAAATGTGGTTTTGTGGGCTGAGCCCAGGGTCCCTGTGCTGTGTGCAACCTACGGACTTGGTGCCGTGTGTCCCAGCCACTCCAGCTGTGGCTGAAAGGGGACAATATAGAGCTCAGGCTGTGGCTTCAGGGGGTGTAATTCCCAAACGTTGGCAGCCGTAACGTGATGTTGAGCCTGTGGGTGCACAGAAGTCAAGAATTGAGGTTTTGGAACCTCTGCCTAGATTTCAGAAGATGTATGGAAATGCTTGGATGCCCAGGCAGAAGTTTGCTGCGGGGGCGATGCGCTCATGGAGAACCTTTTCTCGGGAAGTGTGGAAGGAAAATGTGTGGTCAGAGCCCCCACACAGAGTCCATACTGGAGCACTGCCTGGTGGAGCTGTGAAAAGGAGGGCCACTGTGCTCCAGACTCCAGCTTGCACCTGCACCTGAAAAAGCCACAGATACTCAACACCAGCCCATGAAAGCAGCCAGGAGGGAGGCTGTACCCTGCAAAGCCATGAGGCAGAGCTGCCCAAGACCATGGGAACCCACCTCTTGCATCAGCATGACCTGGATATGAGACCTGGAGTCAAAGGAGATCATTTTGGAGCTTTAAAATTTGACTGCCCTGTGGGATTTTGGACTTGCATGGGCCTTGTAACCCCTTTGTTTTGGCCAATTTCTCCCATTTGGAATGGCTGTATTTACTCAATACCTATACCTCCTTGTATCTAGAAAGTAACTAGCTTGCTTTTGATTTTACAGGTTCATAGGTGGAAGGGACTTGCCTTGTCTCAGATGAGAATTTGGTCTGTGGACCTTAGGTTAATGTTGAAATAAGTTAAGACTTTGGGGGACTGTTGGGAAGGCATGATTGGTTTTGAAATGTGAGGACATGAGACTTGGAGTGGGTGGGGTGGAATGATATGGTTTGGCTGTGTCCCCACCCAAATCTCAATTTGATTTGTGTCTCCAAGAATTCCCTCTTGGTGTAGGAGGGACCCAGGGGAAGATAATTCAATCGTGGGGGGCAGTCTTTCCCGTCCTTTTCTCATGACAGTGAATAAGTCTCATGAAATCTGCTAGGTTTATCAGGTGTTTCTGCTTTTGCTTCTTCCTCATTTTTCATTTGCTCCCACCACGTAAGAAGTGACTTTTATCTTCCCCTATGATTCTGAGGCCTCCCCAGCCATGTGGAACTGTAAGTCCAATTAAACCTCTTTTTCTTCCCAGTCTTCAGTATGTCTTTATCAGCAGCATGAAAACGGACTAATACAGCATCCAACTAGGAAAAGAAGGAGTCAAACTATATCTCTTTGGTGATAATGTGATTCTACACTTAGAAAATTCTTAAGACTCTGTCAAAAGGCTACGGGAACTGTTAAACAATTTTATTATAGTAAGGTTGCAGGATAAAAAATATCAATGTACAAAAATCAGTAACATTTCTATACACCAATAACAATCAGGCTGAGAGCAAAATCAAGAACACAATCCCATTTACAGTAGCCACAAACGAAATGAAATAGCTAGGAATACAACTAACCATGGAGGTGAAAGATCTCTACAATGAGAATTACAAAGCACTGCTGAGAGAAATCTGAGATGACACAAATAAATAAAATAACATCCAATGCTCATTAATTGGAAGAATCAATATTATTTAAATGGCCCTACTGCCCAAAGCAATTTATAGATTCAAAGCTATCACTATCAAACTACCAACAACGTTCTTCACATAATTAGAAAAAAACTATTTTAAAATTCATGTGGAACCAAAACAGAGGACAAACAGCCAAATAAATCTTAAGTGAAAAAAACAAAGCCAGAGGCATCATAGTACCTGATTTCAAACTATACTATAAGGCTATAGTAACCAAAACAGCACAGTACTGGTACAAAAAACAGACAAATAGACCAATGGAACAGCATAGAATATTCAGAAATAAAGCTGTACACCAACAACAATCTGATCTTTGACAAGGCCAATAAAAACAAGAGATGGAGAAAGTACTCCCTATTCAACAAATGGTATTAAGATAACTGGCTAGCCATTATGCAGAAGAATGAAACAAGATGCTAACCTTTCACCATATACAAACATTAATGCAAGATGGATTAAAGATTTAAATATGAGACCTCAAACTATAAAAATCCTGAAAGAAAATTTAGGAAATTCACTTCTCAACATTGGCTTAGCAAAGAATTTATGACCAAGCTCCCAAAAGCAACTGAAACAAACAAACAAAAAATTGACAAGTGAGACCTAATTAAACTAAGAGTTTTGCACAGCAAAAGAAACCATCAACAGAATAAACAGACAACCTACACAATGGGGGAATATATTCACAAACTATACATCTGATAAAGGTCTAATATCCAGAATCTAAGAGAAACTGAAGTAAATCAACAAGTAAAAAATGACCTCATTACAAAGTGGGCAAAAGACATGAACAGACAATTTTCAAAAGAAGACATACAAGTTGCTAACAAATATCTGAAAAAAAAATGCTCATCACTAATCATCAGAGAAATGCAAAATGAGATATCATTTCACACCAGTCAGAATGGCTGTTATTAAAAAGTCAAAACAATAGATGCTGGCAAGGTTGCAGAGAAAAGGGGACTCCTATACATTGTAGGAATGTAAATCAGTCCAACCACTGTGGAAACCCATTTGGAGATTTCTCAAAGAGCTTAAACAGAGCTACCATTGGACCCAGCAATCCCATTACTGTGTATATATCCAAAAGAAGGTAAATCATTAAACCAAAAAGACACATGCACATGTATGTTCATCACAGCTCTATTCACAATAGCAAAGACATGGAATCAACCTAGGTGCCTATCAATGGTGGATTAGATAAAGAAAATGTGGTACATATATACCATAGAATACTATGCAGCCATAAACAAGAATAAAATCATGTCCTTTACAGCAACATGGATAGAGCTGGAGGCCATAATCCTAAATAAATTAATGAAGGAGCAGAAAACCAATTACCACATGTTTCACTTATAAGTGGGAGCTAATCATTGAGCACCCATGGACATAAACATGGGAACAACAGACCCTGCTGACTACTGTGCAAGGAGTGTGGGTTGAAAGACTACCTATTGGGTACTAGGCATACTACCTAGGTCCAATATACCCATGTAACAATTCTAAATATGTACCTCCTGTGTCTAAAATAAATGCTGATATTAAATAAATCAGCAAATTTCATAATATTGATAACAGCATGATAATAATAATGCAGAGAATGTCCTTTTTAAGAGATTACACACACACACACACATATACACAGAGGTATAGAGGGAAAATATAGATACATAGATGGATAAGTAGATTGATATGGTTTGGCCATGTCCCCATCCAAATCTCATCTTGAATTGTAGTTCCCATAATCCCCACGTGTCATGGTAAGGACCTGGTGAAAGGTAATTGAATCATGGGGGCAATTACCCCCATGCTGCAATTCTTGTGATAGTGAGTGAATTCTCAAGGTCTGCCGGTTTTATAAGTGGGTTTTCCCCCTTTGTTCGGCACTTCTCCTTCCTGCATCATGTTGAGAATTACCTGTTTGCTTCCCCTTCTGCCCTGATTGTAAGTTTCCTGAGGCTTCCCCCAGCCATGTGGAACTGTGAGTCAATTATGCCTCTTTTCTTTATAAATTACCCAGTCTTGGGCAGTTATAGCAGTGTGAGAACAAACTAATTAATGTATGATAGCTGGGTAGATAGATAATCTTACCCATATCTTTATCTAATCTGTATCTTTTCTTTTACTAATCCAGGCTGTAACTCAGGGCCATGCCTTTCATGCAGTCTCCTCTAATTGGGAACAGTTTCTCCTCTTTTCTTTCTCTTTCATGATTTTGACACTTTTGAAGAGTCGAGCTATGTATTTTTGTTTTTATAGACTATTCCTCAATTTGTGTTTGCCTCATGATTACACCCAGGCAATGCATTTCTAGTAGCACTACTGTAGAAGTGATTATCTGCCCTACTCAGAAAATCCCACCAGGAGGCACATAGTGCCTATTTATTTTATTGTTAGTGAAGTTTACATCCGTCACTTCACAAATGTGGATTTTCCAGGCTTCTCCACTGTAAAGAAAACTTGGTTCATCATTCTTAATTTACTATTTCCAAATTTCTTCAAACAACCTTCATAGTGATATCTGACATGTTCCTCTGTTCATGGAAGCCATCATCTTTTGTATTTTATACACTTACACAAAAGAACCATTCGCATTGTATTGGTGACCTTAGAACTCAATCAGTCTTGGTGAAATCTTTTTTTGAGAGTCTGTATTTGTTTCTGCCACATTAAAAATAATTTTCATTATATCTGCATATAACAGTGCAACACAGAGTCTGGGCATCTTAATCATGTGGGTGGGCCCCTTGCAGAGGCTCCGTGTGTTTAAGAACATACTCTTCTATTTAAGGGTTGTTGGGCAAACACCAAGTAACTTTCACAGCTGTGAGGTGGTAACTTTGATTCATGGGCCTTTCAAAGCTTCTATGATTTGCATTACTATAGTTAGAAGGTTTTATTACAAGTTATACATTATAATAACCCAGATTTAAGAAAAATAAATATGGGTTTTAGTACATTAATGTTCTAGCTACACAGCTAATTAAACATTCAGAAAATCAAAAATACTAAGCTTAAGATTTGAATGTTTCAAATGATTTTTAAGACTGAAAAATAGCAGGTTTGGTTATTAATGTGGCTACCAAACTGATTTCCTTTGCTTTAGCTGCACCCCTCAGAGAGCACTGACAAGGAAGCCAGGATCCAGGGACTTTCATCTGGGGAGATATCTTCAGGCACGTAGGTCATCAGATCTACTTTAACAATGGGATATCCCCACACGATGATGGACATATGATGGATTACATGTGAAATAAATAAATGAGTAAGTGAAGAAAAGAGGAGAAAGAGTGGATGTCCTAAATCTAAACAGAGCAATAGGATTAGCAGTGTGGACACAGCCTTCAAGAGGAATGAGGCAATATGACAGGCCCACCTGTGATGGAAAATGCCAAGCACCTTGCAAAACTCGTGAATTAAGAGAATTCTCAAGCTTGACACATTAGAGCTGAAATAGGAAATCATTCAGGCTTCCTTTACGTTGATGGATGGAGCCTAGTAGTACATTCTGGCTTTGAAAACAAATATACCCAGAAGAATGAAAAGGAGGTAACAGCCAGAAGAGAGTAAATTCAGAAGCCACTGTTCTCCCAATTATCTTTGGAAGAGATAAAGATTTATGGAAAGATGTTTATTCAGGATGATCAATGGTTTCCTGTCCAGTTCTGGGTACCCAGCAGAAAATTTTTATTTTATATAGTGAGTGGAGAACACCAATTTATCTTTCTTTTCAGAGGCTACAGTTGACTGGGGGTGCAGAGCACACCTAACTTGGGCTCCTCCATCACTATCTTCCTGGAAATGGTTCAATAAATCTACCTTAGGAAAATACCCAGCAGTGCATTTGCTTCCTACAAGAAGTTTTGATGGCCCTTCTGTAGGACTCGGGCTGGCAGAACAGATTTGGACAGAAAAGACAGTGAGGGGGATAGAAAGCTACTGAGTAACAGCTGCAGCCCACAATTGCTCCTCAGGCTGAGATCTGTGGAGCAAAGTCACTGCGCAGCAAAAGGTAATGTGAGTGCCCAGAGCACTCAGCAACAGCCAGGGGACCAAAGCTTCAAACTGGAGCTGAGTTGTCAGACAAAGGGAGGATGAAGTATGGTTCTTCCTTTTGCTTTCATTGGCCAGGCATATATTGAGCGGCATTTATCCCAAGAGCTCTGCTCATTCCCAAAACACCCACTCCATTCCCTACAGCCCACAGTGGCCCAACACAAGTTTAGGTAGCAATTCTCACTGTGGGTCTGGCAGGGGGCAGAGACTTTTGGCAAGAAAAGATGGTAGCAAATGGAAGAGATTTTTCAGCAAAATGCTTTCTGATGTTTGTAGAGATTCTATCTCCCCATGGAACCTGCCCCACTTCCCCATTCCTGTCTATCCATCTGCCTTAACAATCTGTTCCTCAGAGACCCCACAGCTCTGTAAAAGCTGACCTGGGTAACCGTAGCCATCCCCATGTAAGTGATCTGCTTCTAACCCAATTTTCCATCTGAGTTAACAAGACGAAGTGAGTTGAAGCAATTGGACTTTGATTCCCAGTGAGCCTGTAACAGAGCCTACATTTAGAAAATAACTCACCTTTCTCCTCCCCAAGCTGTTCATGACAGCCACTATGTCCCTGAGCCTTTGAGCTGCACTTAGATATGGTCTCAGTTAATATTTACTTAATCACCAGATGGACATTTTCCAGGCCATGCCAGCGGGCAGGTCATGCGGAAGAGTTCCTCCCCCCTCCTAAGTCAGGCACCATTAATCCTTCGATAATCAGTCAATCAAGCAATCGATCTACTTTTGCCAATTAATAAAATAAAATTTCTAAAGGCATGCATGCTTCCCCCCCAATCACTCATTTTAGCATTCCTATCACCTTGGACCATCTGACAGCTTTTAATTTTTTTTTTAAGAAAATCTTGAAGAGGAAGGCATTAGAACCTTCTGAGAAACTTTCTTACTCATTGCCTGAGATAGGTTATGTTCTCGCTTCTTATTCTGTTCTTTCTTTTAAAAAGTTCATTTCCTTTTATAAAAGCAGCAAAACTATCTATAATCTGATGCATTAAAATAACTTTCCCGTTACTAATGAAACCAATTTTTAGAACTAGCATTCAATTTGGGAGTTTTAATTATGGACATATTTCCAAATCTGATGAGAGTACCCAAGATATATTGGACTGTGGCTTTATGTTTTATTCCAGGAAGAAAAAAATTCTACTCTCAGTTGCCCAGATTGCTTGCTTAGCATTATGACAATCACAAGCATTGGATTGGTGAAGGACATGGATAATTCAGACAGATGGGGAGGCGGAGAATGACAAAGGCATGGCTTCAGACAAGCGGTGACTGAGGACAGCAGGGTGGGGGTGCTGAGCATTCTGTAGGGAGGAAAGAATGGTAAGTAAGCCTGAGCCTCAGGGAGGCTGGGAACCACAGGTGGGGGTGGCTCTGTGGAGGATTTGTTTTAAACAGTCCCTCCCAATCCAACTCTGAGTGTGGTGACATTAGCAGAAATAGAGAGCATGTGGCATTTGAGGAACATTTCAGTTTCTTCTGCCTGCTTAGACCACACTGTGCAACAGAGAATTTATTAGCTCACAAAACATAATTTATTGGGGCATAATATACTGTATTAGGCCATTCTTACACTGCTACAAAGTAATACCTCAGACTGGGTAATTTCTAAGTAAAAAGGTTTAATTGGCTCACCATTCTGCAGGCGATCCAGGAAGCAAAATGGCATATGCTTCTGAGGGGGCCTCAGGGTGCTTCCAATCATGGTGGAAGGCAAAGGGAGAGCAAGCACATCACATGGCAAAAGTGGGAGCAGAGAGAGCATGGAAGGGGAGGTGCCACACACTTTCAAATGACTAGACCTCATGAGAGCTCACTCACTGCAGTGAAGATAGCACCAAGCCATGAGGGATCCATGTCCATGACTCAAACACCTTCCATCAGGCCCCACCTCCAGCATTGGGGATTACATTGCACCATGAAATGTGGGTAGGAACAAATATCCAAACCATATTATATTTGAATCCAGTTTTCCATGTATGAGCACATCTGCTTTTAGGAAATGCCCAACCTGAGGAGCTGTGTACAGGAAACAAGAAATGCAAAGCACTGAGCCCAATGCCCTGCATGGAGCAGAGGCTTAATATATATTTCTTAAATGAATAAAATGATAAATGGATGAACGGATATAAGTTTATTCCCTTTCCACATTCTGATTTCTGCAAGGTCTATGATTTGGAGACCAGTTGAAGATCCTAAGTGATCTTATTTATCTGGGTAATCACTCCAGGGCTGAAAGTAGGTCTGAAATATCAGCCTTACCCAGGCAAGTACTAACTTACAGCAAACTAGTGGGGAATAAAAAGCAGGAATAATAACTAACATTGGTTCAGAGTGCACTGTCTGTCTGATGCATTTCCAAATGCATACATGTACTAACCTGTAATCATCACAATGATCCTATTAATATAATAGAGACACAATTATTAATTCCACTAACAGATGAGAAAAATGAAGCTCAGAAAAATTAAATAATTTGCTCAAAGACACTCTGCTTGTAAAGAGCAGAGCCAAGAGTTGAACCCAGGCGGTTTGGCTCAAAGCCTAAATTCCTAACTTCTGTGAAGCTCTGCTTCTCCTGGCAGGATGAGCTCCTGAGAATCCATCAACTGGAGGATGTGGGACTGACCCCAGTGATAAAAACTGCAGTCCAAATACTATAATCAAATGAAAGCTGGACTTGAGGAAGAACATGAACATGCTCATCCCCAGGCAATGGATGTCATTAGTAAAAGGAGGTGGTTTGTGGCAAAGGTGGTTCATTCAGTTTAGCAGAAAATCCCTGCCTGAGACTGTATTTGAGGAGACAAGGACTTCCCCTAGTGAGAGCAACGTGGTAGTGACTAGGAAGGATGTTAGGACATGAGAAAACTGAGGAGAGCCAGAGAACAAAGCAGTAAGTGAGATAAGAGGACAAATATATTGCACTGTGGACATGTGGTGGGGATTAGTGAAAGTCTACAATCTATCAATAACAAATTATGATTCAGGGTTAGGGTAGCAAGGCTAATCTAGTCTCTTTCTGCAAATGGCCTGGCTTGCTGAAATGTAGCCAGGTTTTCTCAGGGTCTGGATGGCCTGACTGAGAAAGTTCCAGGCCTTAAGGACTCAGAGAATGTGATTGCTGAGGTCAGAAGCCAACACAAGTATACAAAGGTGGGCACAAAAGCTAACCATCTAGGCAGGGTGCAGTGGCTAACACCTGTGATCCCAGCACTTTGGGAGGCTGAGGTGGGCGGATCACTAGGTCAGGAGATTGAGACCATCCTGGCTAACACGGTGAAATGCCGTCTCTACGAAAAATACAAAAAAAAATTAGCCAGGCGTGGTGATGGGTGCCTGCAGTCCCAGCTACTTGGGAGGCTGAGGCAGGAGAATGGCATGAACCCGGGAGGTGGAGCTTGCAGTGAGCCAAGATCGTGACACTGCACTCCAGCCTGGGTGACAGAGCAAGATTGCTTCTCAAAAAAAAAAAAAAAAAAAAGCTAACTATCTGTTCCAGGGAGGAGCAAACAGGTGGCAGGCAAGTGGTCCTAGCAAGAGGCTGAGATGGAATCCAGTATCCAGAATAGCCATTCAAATAGAGGATGAGCAGACAATTAACAGATGGGTGCCATCAGGTGTCCAGAGTACTGCAGGTGGGCAGTTGGATAGTATCTGTTGATAACCAGAGGTATAGATGGAAATACAGCTGACAAATGGTGACTATGGTCCACCTGAGGTCTAGACAACTCACTGATGAGGTCAGACACCAGCAGAGGCACAGGTGACTAGAAGAACAACATCATATCACAGGATGACTGCATTCAGATAGTACTGTGAGATCCCAACATGTACAGCTATTCTTTGCTGTCCAAATTCTCCACTATCCAAACTTGAGTATTGGAAAGGATTGGAGAGGTAGTGATTTTTGTATCAGGAAGCCAGTCTAATGGAGACGGGGCTCCATGGAGGAGATTATCGTGAAGCTGGAAGGACTGGAGACACCCTTGGTGCCAGGCTAGTATATATAATGCCACAAATTAAGTGCTACATGGCCTTTGCTTGTAGGATCTCAGCCCTAAGGGCAGGTCAAACAGGCTGTAATGTCTTGATCCACTGGTTAGAGTTGATATTTCAGCTCCTAGTTCCCTGCACCCTTGCTCTCCATACCACAAGAGGTCCCACACAGCAAGGGATGAGCCCAACCTGCTGAAAAGTAATTATACACCTGGCCCAACAGGCTCCTGTAGAGGCCCCACCCAGTGGTTTCAGGCCACAAAGCACTCTGCCCAACGTAGGGCTCTGAGACATCCTGGTATGTGAAAATGGCCAATCCAAGCCTTCAGGCCCTAAAGGAATTTTCTGGCCTTCTCATTTTTCCATACTTAACAATAAAAGGAATCAAACCAGGAACCTATCCCACCACTGCACCCCATGTACATACATATTTATGCTCACTTCTGTTTCACAGTTGGCAGTATTTCCCTTCTATGAACACTTCCTTCTCTTGTTCTACCTAGCCTCAGCTAATGTTTCCTTCCAGGTATGGTTAGGCCAACCTTGTTCCCTTCTTCCATTAAGCCAGCCTCTTCCTGTACTGCGCTCACTCCTCAGCCTTCGTTTAACCTCTAGATTAGATTGTAGACAACTTTGCAGAACCCTGCAGCCCTGTGAAAAATGACAGAGCAAACAAAACAAGGGCTGAGCACAGTGAGCCAACAGCCTTTTGCTGACTATGGTTTCACATGGCTCAGCCAAGTCTTAGTCCGGCTCTTTGGCTCCTCTTGGTCCCATGGTCACAGGGCACCCTTTCACTCTCTCTAGTTTCTTCTGGCTCCTCAAATGAGTCACACACCCTCTTCCTACAGGGATTTGGCACTTGCTGCCTGAAATAATCTTCCCTCTCCTCTTTGCTAGATACCACTTATGCATCCTTTAGATTAAAACTCTTACTATCAATTCCTTAGGAAGCCTTCTCTGACCTCTTGATTAGGCAAATGCTCATTCTGAGAGTACCATGGCCTACATTTTGGATGGCTATATTCATATAACAATTTGTGTGGCTGTTAGATTAGTATCTAACTCCTTTCCTGGGCTATAACTTCTCTAATTTCATTTACTTTGGCACTCAGCACTGAACATGATACTTCCTAGATGTCCAATGAATATATGGTAAATGAATGAATAAATGAATGCCTTTGGTGAAAACACTAACAGCCGCAAGCTGAGCCTATATTTCCATCTATGCAGAATAGGAATAATGAAAGTAAACTGCCAGGGTTTTTGTGGTAGATTGGATCATAGAGCATCTATAAATGGCCTTGCATGTTGTCTGGTACACATTCTGTCACCCCATACCTTCAATTTATTTTGTTCTCTATTTCCCAGTGCCCAAGTGTGGTAAGGTCTCTCTTTCCCTGCCTAGGGCTTTAATCTGCAGTTAGCCCTGCAGGAGAGAGATGCATAATGCTAAGAATATCGACCTTATGTCAAATCCACATGCAGAGAGGCCATGGAGCACCTTATCTCTCTTAAGCCTCTCTTTTCTCACCAGTAAAGTTGGGATTTTAATAATGCATAGCTCATAAGGTTGTTATTGGTAATATACTGAAAAGTACTTAGCACAGTACCTGATGTGATATTCAGGAATCGATAGTTGTTGTTATTATTTTTGTCTGTATCACAGGGACCCACTTAGATGTTCATGAAAAAAAGAACATATGAAGACTGACCCAGAGTTTGCCACATCCTGAATATTCTATTAGAATCCTGTGTCGTTAAACCAGCTAGAGGGCTATCTTGCTGACCAGGAGAGAGGTCCTGCAAAGCCAGGGGAGCATCACTACACTATTTTGGTTAGAGGTTTTCCTTCTGTAAGTTGGCTTCTCAGCCTTGTCAATTCAGCAAAATGCATTTTACTGAAACTTGAAAATGCTCACTTGATCATATTTCCACTTATTCTTTCTGAATACAGCTCTCGTTGAATCCTGCTAAGATTGGCAGTTCCATTTTTCAGTTCTCAAAGACATCTTAAAGGATAAAGGAAAATTCTATCCACTGTAGCTGGCTGTGTATCACTGCAAAAGAGTTTGTATGAGACCAGCTTGAGCCCTAGGTAGACAAGAAAAGAAATTGCAGAGGATGAGCCAAATAGATGAACCAAAAAAGCCAAGAAAGAGAGAAACACAAAAAGAAAGAAGGAAGGAAGAAAGGAAGGAAAGATTGAAGGCAGGAAGAAAAGAAAGGAAGGAAGAGAAGAAAGAAAGAAAGGAAGGAAGAGAAGAAAGAAAGAAAGAAAAAAGGAAAGAGAGAGGGAGAGAGAGAGAAAGAAAGGAAAGGAAAGAAAAGAAAGAAGGAAAGAGAAAGAAAGAAAGGAAAGAAAGAAAAAGGAGAGAGAGAAAGGAAGGAAGGAAGTGAGAAACGACAGTGTGCTGGCAGTCCTCACAGCCCTCGCTTGCTCTCGGCGCCTCCTCTGCCTGGGCTCCCACTTTGGCGGCACTTGAGGAGCCCTTCAGCCCACCGCTGCACTATGGGAGCCCCTTTCTGGGCTGGCCAAGGCAGGAGCCCTCTCCCTCAGCTTGCAGGGGGGTGTGGAGGGAGAGGCGTGAGCGGGAACCGGGGCTGCACGCGGTGCTTGCGGGCCGGCTGGAGTTCGTGTGGGCGTGGGCTTGGTGGGCCACACTCGGAGCAGCCGGCCCGCCCTGCCAGCCCCGGGCAATGAGGGGCTTAGCACCCAGGCCAGCGGCTGCGGAGGGTGTACTGGATCCCCCAGCAGTGCCGACCCAGCGGCACTGCACTCGATTTCTCACCAGACCTTAGCTGCCTTCCCGTGAGGCAGGGCTCGGGACCTGCAGCCTGCCATGCCTGAGCCTCCCACCCCCTCCACGGGCTCCTGCGCGGCCAGAGCCTCCCCGACGAGCGCCACCCCCTGCTCCACAGCGCCGAGTCCCATCAACCACCCAAGGGCTGAGGAGTGTGAGCGTGCGGCGCAGGACTGGCAGGCAGCTCCACCTGCAGCCCCGGTGCAGGATCCACTGGGTGAAGCCAGCTGGGCTCCTGAGTCTTGTGGAGTTGTGGAGAACCTTTATGTCTAGCTCAGGGATTGTAAATACACCAATCAGCACCCTGTGTCTAGCTAGGGTCTGTGAATGCACCAGTCGACACTCTGTATCTAGCTGCTCTGGTGGGGCCTTGGAGAACCTTTGTGTCTAGCTCAAGGATTGTAAATACACCAATCGTCACTCTGTATCTAGCTCAAGGTTTGTAAACACACCAATCAGCACCCTGTGTCTAGCTCAGGGTCTGTGAGTGCACCAGTGGACACTCTGTATCTAGCTGCTCTGGTGGGGCCTTGGAGAACCTTTGTGTCCATACTCTGTATCTAACTGATCTTATGGGGACATGGAGAACCTTTATGTCTAGCTCAGGGATGGTAAATGCACCAATCAGCGCCCTGTCAAAACAGACCACTCGGCTCTACCAATCAGCAGGACGTGGGTGGGGCCAGATAAGAGAATAAAAGCAGGCTGCCCGAGCCAGCAGTGGCAACCCACTCGGGTCCCCTTCCACACTGTGAAAGCTTTGTTCTTTCGCTTTTTGCAATAAATCTTGCTACTGCTCACTCTTTCGGTCCACACTGCTTCTATGAGCTGTAACACACCGCGAAGGTCTGCAGCTTCACTCCTGAAGCCAGCGAAACCACGAGCCCACTGGGAGGAACGAACAACTCCAGACGTGTGCTGCCTTAAGAGCTGTAACACTCACTGCAAAGGTCTGCAGCTTCACTCCTGAGCCAGTGAGACCACGAACCCACCAGAAGGAAGAAACTCCGAACACATCCAAACATCAGAAGGAACAAACTCCGGACACACCGCCTTTAGAACTGTAACACTCACTGCGAGGGTCCGCGGCTTCATTCTCGACGTCAGTGAGACCAAGAACCCACCAATTCCGGACACGGAAAGAAGGAAGGAAGAAAGAGAGAGAGAGAGAAAGGAAGGAAAGAAAGAAGGAAGGAAGGAAGAGAGAAAAAGAGAAAGAAAGAAAAAAAGAAGACATGAAGACATTTTGTCATCAGACACAGACTGTCTGATTTCTTTAATAGAGGCAGGTTGACATTAACAGGGCCAGGGGGAATTAGGGAGGACCCCAACGAAAATCAACATGCTCCCAAGAAGTTTCTTCAAATAGAATATTGCAAAGATGAGGCTGAGACTCCATTCAGGAAGCAACTTCTTATCCTTGAGCAGAGGGTCTGCTGAGTCAGGCTGCAAGTGAATCTCATCCTTATACATCCTTCCAGAACAAGGAGAAATGCTTAAAGAAACTCCAACAGAAATATAGGAAAGAGCAGGGAGGGGCCTTGTGGGTCACGGGAAAAATACCTTGGAAAGACTCCTATCAATAGCTCTACCCTCCACATGGATTTAACTTGAAGAGATCTCTACAAGTCTAGAATTAGAATTAGGACAATTAATGACTCTCATTATAGCAGTACATGTTAAAGTTCTGGCTTACCCCACTGGAAATGGAACTTGTTTAGCCTCTGTCTTATGTGGGGGAATAGTAACCTGCTCTGCGAGCTGCTGGTACATGTTACTCCAGCTCAGACACAGTGGCTAACAGACTTCAATGGTTCTTCAGTATTACCTGAGTCAAAGAGGAATATTTTAGAGCAACTGAACCATACACTATAGAATGAATGCTAGGCAATTATATGTGGTTATTTTTGGTGCATACATACATACTCTCATCAAGCCGTAATTAATATACTTCAGGATTTGTGTTATCTCTAATCATTCCCTCAACACCAAATTAAAGAGCTGCTTGATCTCTTTGGTCAGGTATCTCCCTTGTTCACTCAATTTTCAATTTTTATTTTTGCAGATTGGAAAGATGATGTAGCCTTTGAGGGCACAGAGACCAGAGCTCAGATCCTGGGTGTGCCATTTACTAAGTGTATAGCCTCAGGCAAATTGTTAAACTTTCTAAATTCATTTCCTCCACCAGAGAGCCAGAATAATAATACTCACCCCCATAGGATTAGTATAAGGGTCAAACGAATTCATGGAGGTAAAACATTTTACACCATGACCAGCAAGAGTGAGACAAAGCCAATGTTAATTCTCTTTCTTTTCTCTTTCCATATTCTAGTGCACATTGGACTAATTTCATGTTTACTTCACAGTTTTATGCAAACTACAGAGAACTTTTCAACTTGCCCTTTCAGAAAGTTTGGACTTTAATCTAGAATCTTCATCAACCATGTACAAAGCTCTAGCTACTGCTCTTTCTAATCTGCTACTCTCTAGACCGGTGCACTGCTTGAACTTTAGGAAGTCTCTTCCTCCCTAAGTCTAAATTGATCATTGGGAATAAATTTGGCTTCTCTTTTTCTACCTGGCTCATGTGGGGAGGAGGAATTCTGAGATTATCATGACTTTTCATGGCAGGAAAATCACTTCCAAATTAAGTGTCCATTTAAAATATGCCCTAGTTGACAAAGTCATTGATTTTGTTATCATTCCAAACATGGTTCCAGGTAATATAGTCATTTCTTGCACTGTCATAGTGGCATGGACAAAGCAAGAAGTAGCTTCCATTCACACTGTTTTTGGATCTGAACCCTCCTGTGCTTGGAGCTGAGAAGAGAGTCCATATGTTTGGACTGCAGTGGCGAGGGCTTTGGAAATCATGTCTTGCAGTTGGCAGGGGAGTGGGGCCCTGGGCTGGTCAGGGCAGAGTGTTAATATAATTGAAAGTAATTATGTTGACAGAAAGGGGAATTGTAAGGGCACCTCATAATTAGAAACAGATGCGTTTGGATAATAGCAACCAGTCTTTCAGGGGCCCAGCAGACGGATGATTCGGCAGGGACTCATATCCCCAGTGGGGCAGAAATGCTTTGACACCTCTGATAACCCAAATATAGCAAGTCAAAGTGATGGAGTTATTTGCAGAGAAAATGGCACACAAAGAAATCATATGAGGAGGTCAGTATGGTAAGAAAAGCTTAGGTTTTAGAGCCAGATAGACTGATTTAATTCCAGATATACAACTTAATAGCTGTATGTCTTCATATTAACTATTCAAGCAAACTGTGTCTCTTTCTTTATCTCTAAACTTCTGAGACAATATCTGTTATACCTTTTGAAGTTATTAGTAGAACTTAGGAAATATATGTAAGCTGTCCAGCAAATAAAATACACACAATTGTTGCTAGTGCAACCTGAAGTCATTGTTTGCACAGCCTCTTAACTGATCTCCTTGCTACCATTTTGACCCCAGGATCAGCTGTTCTCCAACGAATTCTTTTATAAGTCAGAACACACAACTGCTCGAAAGTTGCTAACAGTGTCCCACCATACTTCGACTAAAATCCAGGATCCTAAGCCTATAAGATCTGGGATCAGGTCTTACAGCTCTCAGACCTCCTCTTCTCACACTTTCCTCCTTTCTAGTGCCCTTTATCCAAGATGATATCTTGGTCATTTCAGCATGTCAGACTTTTTCCACCAGATGTTTGCGTGCCTGGTTACTTGTCACCACTCACGTCCCAGCTTATATATCACAACTCAGAAGAGGCCTTCCTTGACTGCTATCTTGGTTTGCACTTCCCAGAAAAAGAGCCTGAGGGATGGGTTTGGGAAGACATGATTTATTGAGTGTACACTTAGGAAAAATCTCTAAAGGGATGAGGAAAGCAGGGAGGGGAAGAGGAAAAAAGAGCAAGGATTTGGTCTTAGATGTGGTCTTAGGTAATGTCTAACTTTGGACTGACCTGTGGATGGGGGTGGTGAGCGGATCTGGAGCATAAATCACACCTCACAGGTGGCCTGCCTTGAAGGAAGGGGCCAGGCTTTCATAAACAACATCAATCAGTCATTCGCTGCCCTGCAGGTATCTTCTATCACCTGAGGATAATTCTCCTGAAAAGACTGTCGGTTTAAGCCACTGGCCATAGACTTATCCTCCAGTAGCTGGAGGAGGAGTGCACCAACTTGTAATGAGGATCTTATGGGGCATCTGCTCACCTGCACAATCATCTGGCCCAATTTTGCCATTTACGGACTCTATTCCATAATCCTATTTCAACTTTTTGGTTGACATTTATTCTCGCTTAATATTTTTCTTGCTAATTATTTGTTGATTTTCTGTCTCTGTGACTACAGTATATGATCTTAAGAGCAGGGACCTTGTCTGTTTTGTTCATGGGTATATCTCCAGACTCTAGAACAAACACTGGTTCAAGGAGTGAATGTGGATTGCCACGCACCTTCTCATTCTGAAATGGAAAAAAAAAACAGTTTATGTTCAGACAAAGAATATTAAAACTAAAATGAAGACAAGGACCATTCAGACCTTGTCATGGTCACCTGCTCCCCCAAGTTCCTCTGTTTCCTTTGCTATTTTTATGTTTCATCAGTGAAAAATCAGCTGACTTTTTAAAGCATTCCAAAGAATTTTGCTTATAAACTCTGTTTTCTAAAACAATGATATCTGCCACCAGGGAGGCAAAGTCATCTTTCAGCATTTACCCTGAAATATTTACAGAACAGATTTGAAGAAATGGAAGGGAAAAGCTATTTCCAGAAGCTTATTTCCCTCACTTATTTAATATGACTTTCCCCCAAAGATATTTCCCAGCCGGTTAATTGCTACAGGGACCAGATTTTAAGAAAAACATATTTTCTACAGATGAAGCTATTCCCCTCCTTCCCCAGATCTTTCATGTGTATCAAAGCACAATATTTTTTTTGTTACTATTGTCTCCTGCTCCCTCCTTTTCTTTAGGGAAAAGAGATTATGGCTAAATAGCAATATGTTAGAAGATTAATATAATAATGAGATGTATGCCTCTGCTTCATACTGTGTCTACACAAACCATATATGCACGTCTTGTTGAAAAATAAGGGAGGCCAACAGTTTTTGTAGCAGCCTTTCTGAAAGTTTCAGCTTTTCATGAATCTTCTGGTCATCAAAAATTCCAAAGATTGAGACATTCTGAATTATTTAAATAAGGAGCCAGAGGCATGAGCAAAATAAGTTGCATCTAGGAATGCATAAGAAGACAGTCCAGAGGCCTGTGCCATTATACTGTAAAATAATAATATGCTATTTGATGTATTTATGAAGCACCAAGCATTGGGCTATGTGATTTCAAACATCATCTCATGGGATCCTTCGAAAATGCTGTGAGATGCACAATAAGTTTTACAGATAAGGAAACTGATAGACATAGAGGATATGCACTAACCACAGATGGTTTCGTGGCTGTTTGTTGTTTTTCCTCTCCAGCATCCATTTACCATTCTTCTGGCCATGACACCCTGACTTGTCTTGAGAATCCCTTTCCTGGACTTTAAGTACATGTATTTCCATGACCTAGGTCTGGATAATCAGATTGTTTCATTGTCTTGGCCGTCTTGTGGGTTTGGGGATGGACACATGGCCTAAGCCAGGCAAGTGAGATTAAGCTCCTGGATTTTCCTGGAAATGTTGGGAAAGAAATTATCTGTTTCTCTTGGGATCTCTCAGGCAAGATAAGTAGAGCTAATTGTGATGAACTTGCCACCTCTAGGGGAGGAGGAAGTTGGTGACAAAAAACTGACATTAAGGAAAATAGAGACATGAGATAGAGACGTAGTCCTAAGGTCCTGGTCAAGCACCTATATTCCACTAGTGCTGAAGTTGTTTCGAACCATGGGATTTCGGGGGGAACAAATACATTTCCGTTATTCTTTAAGACAGTTTAAAGTAGAATTCTCTCTCTAGTAACTGGATGAGTCTTAACATAGAATTAAATAAGTAATGGTGACCTTGAATATTAACTGAAGCATGGCTGACCCTCCTCCTCACAATGCTTGTGTACATAGCTGGAGAGCAGTGACACTCCAAGCATCAAGCAAAGAGAAAGGAACTGAATGTGCTGTTAGCTATTTTAAAAATCACTCTTATCCAACTGGCCACAGAACTAACCTAGAAGAGGACGAATGAGAACCAGACTTACAGATTGAAACACTAAAGGAATATGGGCTTAGAATTAAACAGTACTTGGTTGAAATTTAAGCCTCGACACTACCCATCAAGTGACTTTGGAGGATTGCTGAACCTCTCCACTCCTGTTTCCTTGTCAGTAAAATGTGTTAATAAAACCTACCTGGTAGGGCTATTAAGAGAAATACGTAACAGCATGCATAGTGCATTCGATCCCAACCCCAAGTAAGCCACTATCTGATCATGACTGTTGAAGTTCACACACACTGGCACAGAGAAGTGTTTAGGAGTTTTTCCTCCATGCCTGCCTGCAAATATTACTTTCTGGTTTTAGGATAGGTAAATGAGGTAAGTTGGGCTCATTCTCTGAGGGCTTGAAGAACTAGTTATATGAATATCTTATAGACTGTTAGAAGGAGGGCATGTGTCTAAACAAAACCAACCCAATTGTTAGGGAATTTCATTTTAAATAACTGACTGTGTCTTTGACATCTTGTCAAATAGCTAATTTGACCGATTTTCCTCTTCCCTCTGAATAAAGGCTGCCTGGATTGATTAAGCCAATGAAGTTTCTTGACAATGTGTAATAATACCAGGGACATCAGCTCCATGACAGCCACTTGTCAGCAAGTAGAGCATGCACCCTGTACAGGAACCAGGTGTGTACAAGGCCATCTACATGCTGTAGAGTCCCTTAAAGCCAGTGGCTATGGTAATAAAAAATCTAGTTAGAGTTAGGGCATAAATAACGACTTTAAAAGAAGTCTGGATAGATTTTTCTCCGGAAGAAAGAGGTCATGCCTTTATCATCTTCTTGCTATATGCAACCTATTGGGCCACTCACAGGGCCATGTACGCTGTAATGAGGAATAAAACTGCAAGAAAATGGATGGAGACCCATTCTTGGCTGTGGTTATTAGAGTCCATTTATTCAATGTGCATTTATTGAGTACCCACTAGGTGCCAGGAAGTGTTCAAAGTGCTAGGATACCTATAAAAACCCTCTTTCTTGTGGAGCTTAAAATCAACTGGAAGGATACAGATAAAAATAAGTAAATTTTCTAGTATAGTATGTTGGAAAATGGTTTAAGTACTGTGAAAAAAAAACAATAAAGTAAGGAAGGAGAATAAGAATGATTGATGCCAGAGGGCAGGAGGTATAAGGATTGTAACTAAACAGCAGGTACTCCTGGCCGGGTATGGTGGCTCACGCCTATAATCCTAGCCCTTTGGGAGGCTGAAGCAGGAGGACAAGAGTTCAAGACCAGCATGGACAATTTAGTCAGACTCTGTCTTTACAAAAAATGTAAAAATTAGCCAAGCGTGGTGGTATGAGCCTGCAGTTCCAGTGATTTGGGAGGCTGACCCGGGAGGTCAAGGTTGCAGTGAGCTGTGATTGCTCCACTACACTCCATCCTGGTCACAGAATAAGGCTTCGTCTCAAAAAGAAAAAATTAAAAAGCACTTGTGAAGGCCTCAATAAAAACATGATGTTTGAGCCCAGGAGTGATGGCTCACACCTCTAATCCCAGCACTTTGGGAGGCTGAGGCAGGCAGATCTCTTTCTTTTTTTTTTTTTTTTTTTGTTTTGAGACGGAGTCTCGCTCTGTGGCCCAGGCTGGAGTGCAGTGGTGCAATCTCGGCTCACTGCAAGCCCCGCCTCCCAGGTTCACGCCATTCTCCTGCCTCAGCCTCTCCAGCAGCTGGGACTACAGGCACACGCCACCACGCCCAGCTAATTTTTGTATTTTTAGTAGAGACGAGGTTTCTCTGTGTTAGCCAGGATGGTGTCAATCTCCTGACCTCATGATCTGCCCACCTTAGCCTCCCAAAGTGCTGGGATTACAGGCGTGAGCCACCGCGCCCCGCCAGGTAGATCTCTTGAGGTCAGGAATTTGGGACCACCCTGGCCAATATGGTGAAATCCTGTCTCTACTGAAAATACAAAAAATTAGCTGGGTGTAGTGGCATGTCCCTGCCACTCAGGGGGCTGAGGCAAGAGAATTGCTTAAACTCGGGAGGTGGAGGTTGCACTGAGCCCACTGCACTCCAGCCTGGGCAACAGAGCAGGAGTTCTTCAAAAAAAAAAAAAGGAAATGAAGAAAATCATGTGGGTTTTTGGGAGAAAAGGGTTCCAGACGTGTGCCTTCCCTGTGTGAGGACAGCAAAGAGTAATGATGGGAAGGGGTAGCAAAAAAAGTCAGAGAATGGGCAGAGGCAAGATGGGATGGCGTGGGCTGGGGGGCTGGAGTGCCAAAAGCCTCTCCTTCCAGAGAGAGGAAACGCCACCAGAAGTTCCTGAGCAGCCGTCACTTGTGTTTGGAGCGTCCCCCTGCTGCTGCTGCTACTGCTCTGAGACAGACTCTGGAGGTACACGGGGCAGGGGGGGCGGGATATGAGCATACAGACCAGGTGCCCCGTTATGGCAACGTAGGTGACCAAGGACAGTGAGAAATAGCCGGCTTATGGAATAACGTCACAGATTGTGCTCGGGCTTCACGTAATGGACTGGGGTAAAGTAAGCAGCCATCTAAAGACCTGAGCAACATGGACAGGCTCTCAGGTCAAGGAACGTGAGGCAGTTTAGCAAGGTGCCACGCTGGGATCATAGACAGGGCTACAAATCTGCAGCTGGGAAGATAATTTCCTCAGCCTTAAGAGTGAGGCAAAGAGGGACTGGGGGAGTAGTGGCTATCACGGAGGTCCCAAGAGTGGCAGGGCTCAGCAGCAAGGCCTGCAGTGGTGCTGGCGGTGGTGGGCGGGACTCGTAGAGCCCCTTAGAGGCTAGATGAGTGAGGGGCAGGAGGCAGGCACGCGAAACCCCAGGGTGCCAAACTGAAAACGAGCGCCTCTGAAACAAGGTGGAAACGGGGCTAGGGTTGGGGTTAGAGTTCGCCTCCCCCAGCCGAGGGGCTGCATCTTGTTCACATCCGGAGGAGGTGAGGGGCCCTGTGGGTGGGGGCGGTGCGAATGGGAACAGTAGAGGCACAGGGACCGCCTCATCAAGGCTTTCCTTTTGTGCGAAATCAGAGTGAACATAGAAAGTGGCTCCTTCTCTTCCTGGGAGTGACACTGATTGAAGATGATGCCCCTAAGTTGTATCGCAGAAAATGAAGCATGGCTCCTGGTGAGTGTGATTTTCTGCCTCCCTGCCCTCACCCTGAGCGGTGCTGAGGTGCAGCTGCCTCATCCTTCACCGGCTTCCTCTGTGCAGGAGGCTGAGCGCACCTCGGGCGATGAGCATCTCTCACCCGGACAGCGGGGATCCAACCGCACTCAGGGCTCGCTTTGTTAATCTTCCAAATCCTTCAGGCCAGAGCACGATCCCTTGCAGAGGCCTGAATCCGAGCATGAACAGGAAATGAAGGGGAGAAGAGAGCCCCACTCATTAACCTTTTCCTCTCAATCAGGCCAGTACCAAATACTTCTTGCCTGTAACTCTCAAAGCTCTCACGGAATCAGGGTCTCGGAGATGAGTACATGAAGGAGCTGAAAACAGTTGAATGACTTGCTCCAGGTCACCCCCACCCTAAGTTTCTGGCCCCAACACCGCAATCACCCCCATTTCATCCTCTGTCTTCAGTAGAGGCTCCAGGAAGGAGATATTCAGCCTGCCCCGACTATTTGTTTTGAATAAAAAGTCACATCTGCTTAAGCATCACTGTGGTTGCATCTTCTTCCCCCAAATAATGACAGGGACACTTTCCTTTGTGAAAGTGAAACCCCAAGTTTCTCTCCATGATGGCAGAAGGAGCGTGAATGCCCAGCAATGACTACGCAGAGCCAGACTCTGGCAGGAAGGAAACCGCCCTGTGAACCATGACTGGCCAAGCATCTCTGAGGGCCATGAGCCCCTCCTGGCCATGCCACAGGAAAGCATTTCGCACCCTATAGGGCCTGCAGGTTACTGAGAAAAAGGAATGAGGGAGAGACATATTTTCTGGACACACTGTGACAAGTTTTGTGCTCCGTCTTTTTATATACATGATTTTATTTAATCCTCACGGCTTTAGGAAGATGTTATTTCCCTGAGGAAACTGAAGCTCAGAGTGTTTACCCAGACAGCGAGTGGCTTTTCTGGAGGCAGGCCCAGCCCTGGGTGCACCTGAAGCCTGTGTTCACTGCAGCATGAGCCCTAGAAAAAGCCCCTCTAGTTCTGGTTCTGGCAAGCTCTGGTGGCAACTCTCTCATTCTTTTCATCAAGAGTCACCAAAATTAAATCCAGAAAATCAGACTTGTCAGAATGACTGACGTCAAAGGATACCAGGGAGGCATCTTGGGCATCATGCTCAAGGCTTGTGATCCCTGCAAGGGGTGGATCGTAACCTGCCCACTGTCAGGATTCAAGAGTGACGATGTACTGAGACGGCTTAGGCACATCGGCTCCCAAACCTGGCTGTGCCACTCACCAGTGCTGCAACCTCGGGCATGTTATCTAGCCTTTCCATTCCCTCAACTATGAATTGATGGTAACTTGTTTCCTCCTAGGTTTCTTATGAGAATAAAACAAAGCACTGTTTTAATGCGTTTGGTGCCATACTGTTGTGTATTAGATAAGTTCTAGCAGGAGTACTTGTTGAATAACTAATACTTGTACCCATGGACATGTCACTGCCTTGAGCAGTTTGCTCTACAGGGTCATATTTATTTGGAATTATTTAGAGTCACTATTGGAGGGAAAACATGAGAAGGAAAGAAAATGACAGGAGGCAAAAGATAGGGAAGCTGGTGAGTAAAACTTGAGGAAGCTGGTGGAACTGTGTTAGTACGTGAAGATCACCTTCAGAGAAGGCTGCAGAGCCCCTTGGGTGAGGTGATGAGCCCCAGAGCACCTAGATGGTCATGATGGGTAAAGGAGCGGAAGAGTCATCTTATTTGTGAGGTCATTTTCTTATGAAAAGTGTTACAAGCCCCGTGTGGGGCAGAGCTCAGGCATGGGTGGGGGTGGCACAGATGAGGGACCTCATCTTCATGTCTGCTTTCTCGTGATCCCATGCCATCCCTGTCTGAGCAGCCAGTCCTCCACTGCGGCACATGTGGTAGGGCCAGGCTACCTGGGTGTGTTCATCATGCAGATGAACTGCAAATTTTCCGCTTGGCGTTATCCCCACACTGCCATCCTTTCCGGACAATCCTTTCTTGCTCTGATGGCTTTAAGAATAATTATTTTTCTGGTTCTTTCTGCTGAAAAAGATAAAGAGAGAAATCTATTACTGGACTTAGGCTGCAGCTTCTAATTTAGTCATTAAAACCATTTGTGGGTCCTTAAGCCTTTTACATTGATGGCCCTAGGACACCCTTTTCCCAATTTCTGAAGTCAATTTCTAGTAAAGTTATAATTCCTGCTGATGAGCATGTGATGTGAGGAGAATCTTGCTTTAAAAAACTTATCAAAACATGATTCTACAGATTCTCAGTTTTAAGAGGCTTGCAAGGTGAAGAGACAGTGGTTTGCAGTGTTTACAGTCCACAATGGAAGCTCGCCTGAAATATCGCAGATTTAGAAAGCAGGAGGATTTGCTAAAGCTAAGCTCACTTCTGTAATAACATTTTTTTAACTGCCTTTGTTGTTAGGCTGAAGGCAGTTCACCTGCTCATTTGTCAAATTTGTGATTCTGTTGCCAACAAAATGAGAGAAACAGGCAGAAAAGAGAAGAGGGAAAACATTTGTTTCGAAAAGAAAAATAAAGGTCTTTTTCTGACACGATTTGCCATGCTCCACCTCTTAGATGGCAGACAGCACACCAGTTGTTGCATGGTAGCCCCTTGGATACATCATACTTGGATTACTTAAGATTACCTAAGTAGATATGGGTTTTAAAGATGTGAAAATCATGCATTAGAAGTCTACATGGTCCACAGAAGAGACCACCCTGAGAAGAAGCGCAGTTCCCCCCAGGATGCTGCTCACCCTTTATTCTGCCCTGGAAGACCATCCCGATCCCTCATTTATTTCTATAGCCTTGACTCCGTCACTTTAACCTCTTTCGTTCAAAATCTGTGCTCAAAATTGACTTCTTTCTTCAGCTTCCACAAACCATCTTGTTCCTAACACTTCAGGCCTGCTCTGCCAATGCTATTCACTCTCACCTCCTGCCCCAACCCTCTACCCACTTAGCAAATTCAGTACAAATAACAGTTCCTCTGCTAAATCTTTCCTGATCCCTCATGGGCTGCCTTATGGCCTCTCTGCTGTTTCTGCCCAGCTCCATTGAGCCTCGATCTTTACCAGCCAATGCCAACAAGTGGCAGAAAGGGCAGTGCCACAAAACATCCTGTCCTTTATACATGCCCACATGCTCACCTTTTTTAGGCTCATGAAATCTTGGGGATTTATTTGGGTAAACATGGAGAAACTGAGGCACAGGGCTCTTTTAGCTTTAAAAAGTTATGTACATCAGGAAACACAGGTTAAGATTTGGGAGTGCTGGGCAGTGTTTACCTGTGGATCAACGATACTGAGTGAGCTCAAAAAGAATTTTAGGAGAAACTGCCATGATGGACACAAACCAACAGCAAAGCAGTGAACTCACTTACTTGTCCCTCACTAGGAGGCAGGCACGGTGCTGGATGCAGACAAGATGAGGTCTGGTCATTGAGGAGCCAGAAATTAAATAAGGAATTAGACAACGCAGCAATATATTCCACTTGGGGAAAATGATATCTGCATGATTTTTTTTTCTAATAAAACCTAACTGGAATTTTTTAGTCTCCATCCACTATCCTTAGTTCTGCCCCCGGTGGGTCCCACAAAAAGTTCAAAAGTATTCATTGTACAATGGGATAACATTGTTTATGAGCACCCTTAGGCTACTCTCTCCTTGTTGCCCCATGCCACCTCATTCCTTGTGAAACAGCAGAGTCTTTCACTGTTTTCTGTTCTAAAATGGTGGCTCCAGCATCTCCGGACACTCTTCCCTGGACTCTGTCTATCTGTCAGTGTTGCTCTTGAAGTACATTGGCCTGGTCTAGACCTAGTGTTTGGCCGTGATATGAACCATGCTGCCTAGACCTGAAGCACCACCTTCCTCTGTGTTGTCAGCCATTTCCACAATCCATTTCTTGATGGCACTGGCAATTTTTTTCAGAAGCTTTGGGATCCTGATTCAGCATGTTTGATAACAGCATACTAGACATCCTTCCTTATTCCTGTCATGCAGAAACTTGATGGGAATACTGATATTGCTTTTACAAGTCTACGGTAAACATCTGAACAAGATAAAACCATTTACAGCCTTTTGTTTTCCAAAGCAGTGATTTCTACCTTAGTGTCATGGGCCAGAGAGGGAGGCAGGGCATTAGCATAAAGTTGTCAGTATTTTATTTTGTTAAGTAAGAGAATTTTTTATTTAAAAAGAAAGAAAAAGATAAAGAAAAAAAGAAGGAAGGGAAGAAGGAAGGAAGGAAGGAAGGAAGGAAACGAGGGAGGGAGGGAGGGAGGAGGAGGAGAGGAGGGAAGGAGAGGGGGAAGGGAGGGAGAGGGAGAAAGAAAGAAGAAAGAAAGAAAGAAAGAAAGAAAAAAAGAAAGAAAGAAAGAGAAAGAAGGAAAGAAAGAAGAAAGAAAACAAACAAGGAAAGAAAGAGAAAGAAGAACAGAAAGAAAGACTACCATCTACAGTCACTATCATTTTATTGGATAAAAGAAAAACTAACCAACAACAGGAAAGATATCATCTTAAAATAAAAAAAGTCTTTACATGACTCATATATTTTGTTCTCTGAAAAGCTCACAAAATGGTCCTAATTTTTATTATTTTACCATGGACACATGGAGACTCAGCCTGATATGTGGGCTTTCTGCACTACCAGGACCTACTCCCTAAAGGATTTCCCAGCATGGACACTGGTTTCTTTCCCAGCTCACCCTGACCATTGCCACCATCCATGTACTGCATATCCTGGGGTCACAGCACACATTTTGTCCAATACTAATGAGTAAATGGATGTAAAAATAAATATGATTAATAGAAAATAGGCTCCACTGAGTTAAAAATTATCTCCAACAGTTCTTCAACTCAGTGACTATTGATCTGGTGGCAAGAAATGGTTCATTTGTCAGAGGGAACACATCCAAGAGAACAGTTTACTGCCTTTGTGTGACCAAGTACATTTGTCTTGTGTGACATTGTCTCCTAAGTCTTGCATAGCCACTGCCTTCCAACAGGCCTTAAACCCCTGGCTCTAGAGTCTTGAAGCCCTAACATCAACAAGATGGCACGACAATCCCCAGGACCTCTCATGCCCACAGCTGTGGAAGCTCAGAGATATCTGCGGGCAGCCCTGGGTCATGCACACCAGAGCTCTAAGGTTTATTTAACACATGATTCAATGATGGCTCTCCCTTCCTCAGCCCCCAGCTAGTAACCGATCAGCCTAACTCCAGTCATCTCCATTTCCTGTTGCCTGATAAATTTTCCTAAATTTCAACCCTTACCTTAGCCTTCCCCAGCTCAAAAATCTTTAATGACTTCAAATTAGACCCCCCAAATGCCCAAGACTTTAGAAAAGCATTAAAGGACTCCTTTCATCTGGCTTTAATGTATCGTTTCAACTACAGTTCCTTTTAAATGGCCGTTGAAGTATCTACTTTGCTTGTTAGTAAATGTTGTTGTCTTATGTACTTTTCAAGAAAGTGAGCTGGGAGCCTCCTCAGCACCAGCACAAAGTCCTGCAAGAAATACCTCACAATCTTAGATGGGTGATCAAGGTAGGCAGACACAGATAACTGAAGACACAACTGTTGGTTATATTGTGATCTTCTCCAGTACCTAGCACAGGGTTAGGCACATCATATGTAGTCAATGCATAGGCATTGGATAAAGAAAGGACAGAAGGCAGAAAGACAAGAAGAAAGGGAGAAATGAGGGAAAGGAAAGGGATGAATGAATTCAAGAGAGCTCAGAATTTAAATTATATTCAGTTCTATTAACTAAATTTTATCTCTTGGACCACAGGGCAAAAGTGCAAGAAGATAAAGCTAAGAGAGTAAGCGTGAGAGGCTTTGAATCAATTCTGTCCACAAAGAGGCAAGGAAAGAAGAAATAAAGTCTCATGTCACAGGCGTGGGAACCCCCAGTCTGCAGCAAAGGAGAGGAAATATGAATGTTTAAAGTAAAGGCAAATGGGCCAAAGATTTGGTGACAGTCTATCGCAGAGGTGCCTGGTGACTTCCTTACAACTGCCCCTCTGCTCTGTGTCCAGGTCTTCTTCCAGATGCTAGCTCTGCTAACCAAGAGTGGTCCCAGCCACCCATCAGGCACTTGCTTGCAGTTCCTCAAAGACAGAAGCCACACAAATTCAACAACTTTAAATAGACATCCTCTGCAGGTTCTCTGCACAGTCTACTTTGTTGCTTTCTCAGCAAGCTGCATCCTGTCCACCTGCCGCATTTCTCCAGGAAACCCAGTTTATGACTCTCCTCTGATCAACCAGCTTCCTCTTCTAGACCTTCACTTACCATCCAGACCTCCCACAGCTGTGGCAAGTCTAAATCCTATAATAAATCCTTTATTCCACAGTACTCATGATGAATTTCCTTCCCTGATTGAACCCTGACTAGTAGGAAATGAGGAGGCCTCTATATGCTCGAACTTTTATAGACAGGAAGCAGCCGGAGAAAGCTATTTCTACAGTAAACGTGAACTATTTCTTTTTCTTTTTTTTTTTTTTTTTTGAGATGGAGTCTCACTCTGTCACACAGGCTGTAGTACAGTGGTGCGATCTCAGCTCACTGCAACCTCTGCTGCCTGGGTTCAAGCGATTCTCCTGCCTCAGCCTCCTGAGTAGCTGGGATTACAGGCACCTGCCACCATGCCTGGCTAATTTTTGTATTTTTAGTAGAGATGGGGTTTCAACATCTTGGCCAGGCTGGCCTTGAACTCCTGACCTTGTGATCCACCCGCCTTGGCCTCCCAAAGTGCTGGGATTACAGGCGTGAGCCACTGTTTCTTACGTAAAACTATGGAACTATTTCTTAGGTAAAAGGAAATGTATTCAAATGTTCCCAGAATTTGTTTTAATCAGGTATGGTAAGACAGCAGACACAGGAATGATCATCATGAAGGAAGGGGTTTATACTCACAGATTCCTAGAGACAGGAGGCATGGCATGTCATGCAGGGCCACATGGAGAAGCATCAGGGACAGTCAGGAGGTTAGAGAAGGACAAGATGGGGAACATGGCCCATAACCTTTTTTGGGGGGGTTTTGCAGGAAGGAACAGAGGAGACAGGGTAGTTACATTAAACAAGCTCAAGATTTGATAGCTTGAATAAATTCGGGCAGACTCTGGGCTGCAGGGGTGGTTCCTTCTTGTCTGTGATGTAGTTCTGGGATGATTTGTGGCAGGCGTAATGTTGGCCTGGTGTGTGAGAGTTTGATAAAAAAAACATGGCTGGTTGGTTCATATATCAAAGGCATGTTCCCAGGGAAGTTATTTGCAGTCGCTAGAAATTACCTTGCTGTGGGAGGAGCAGTTTCCTCAGGACTGAGTCCCCAGATGCCAGACTTTCAAGAATACAGTAAATAATAAAACATAGTCAATACAGAAGAGATGATTCAGAGAAATGGAGGGCCAAGTCAACAAAGCTAAGATCTAAGGAGAACCATCACCAGGCAGCAAGACTGAATTCTAATCACTACACATCCCCCATCCCCAGAGTAGGGGGACTTAAGACACACGCCCAGTGGCTGGGCGTGGTGGCTCACACCTGTAATCCCAGCATTTTTGGAGGCCAAGGCAGGTGGATCACTTGACCTCAGCAGTAACCAGCCTGGGCAACAAGTTGAAACCCGCTCTCTACAAAATATATACAAATTAACTGGGAATGGTGGTGCATGACTGTAGTTCCAGCTACTCGGGTGGCTGACGTGAGAGGATCACCTGAGCCCAGGAGGTGGAGGTTGTGGTGAGCTGCGATTGCACTACTGCACTCCAGCCTGAGAGACAGAGGGAGGCCCTGTCTGAAAGAAAGAAAGAGAGAAAGAGAGAGAGAGAAAGAAAGAAGGAAGGAAAGAAAGAAGGAAGGAAAGAAAGAAAGAAGGAAAGAAAGAAAGAAAAAGGGAAAAGAAAGAAAGAAGAAAGAAAGAAAAAAGAAAGGAAGAAAGAAAGAAAGAAAAAAGAAAGAAAGAAAGAAAGAAAAAAGAAAGAAAGAAAGAAGAAAGAAAGAAAGAAAGAAAGAAGGAAAGAAAGAAAGAAAGAAAGAAAGAAAGAAAGAAAGAAAGAAAGAAAGAAAGACAGACGGAGGGAGGGAAGGAAGGGAAAGACAAATGCCCAGTTGCAGCCACAGTCTAGAATGGCCGTGGAGCAGTGGTGTTTATGTGCCTCCCTTTGAACATGAGTTTCTATCACGGTTGTCATATACTTGCCCCATCATTGTATGTTCGGTTATGTCTCTTTAATTCAAAGGCCAACAGATAAAGAAAAAACATACCGAAGGACCTACCCCCATGGAAAGACACGTCAGGGTCAGTTTCTCATAAGCTCTTGGAACTGAATGAATGAAAAGATCCTGGTCTTCAAGCCTAAATCTGACATCATAATTGGAAATAATTTTTGTGTTTTTTTAGGGTATGGGGGAGTATGTTTTCCTTTGGAAGAAGTATAAATAATTTGTGGCCAAAGGGGGAACTGTGAATAATTAAAGATGGTCTTAACTTCTTTGTTTTCTCCACTCTTCTCATCTAAAGGTGAGCCATATTCCCCTCCTTTTGAATGTGGGGTGGCCTTTTGATCTACTTTGACTAACAGAATATGGTGGAAGAGACCCTGCGTAACTTATAAATCTAGACCTTCAGGAATATGCAGTTTTTGTGCACTAAAAACACTCTCTCAGAGCCCAGTTGCTACACAGAGAGAAACTCAAGCAATATGGAGAGTTCAGGTCAATGACAACCATGCTCCCTAGTTGATAGCCCGGCTGAGCTCTCAGCAAACAATGCTACCAAAATCAGCCATTTGAGTGATTCTAGCCTGCAGATGATTGCGGTCACAGCCAACCAAAACGAGGAGGAGAAGAACCCCCTATGTTAAACCCAAGCGAGTTTTAGAATTGTGAGAGATAATAAATGGTGAATATTGTTTTTAAGCCATTCAGGGAGGCACAGAGGGAGGGTTGTCACACCACAGTAGATCTGAAACAAGGGAAGAGCAAACTTGGAGATGCTTTAAAATAATCTAGAGTGTGGAGTCCGGTCTATGTTCTCAGATTTTCCCATTAGATATCCTTCTAAATGTCCATTTATTTTTACCTCTCTCTGAAGAACCACCTTCCTCTAAAAGGAGAGCAGCCACAAATCAGATATTTGGGACACATTTGATTGTCTATTTGGACAACTCTTATCTGCCCTTTGGGAAGTTTTCTTCGTCACTCTCTTAACAAAGACAAGACTCTTAAAACAAACAAAAAAATTAAAATTTCCTTCAGAGATTAACGCTCTTGTATATAGAAGTAAGAAGCCTTTTATGGGTTCTAGCCACTCTGTATTCATTTTGCTTTTATATTGCTGCTGGCAAATCTACATAACATAAAAGTATATCTCTGTACTCTTATAACAAAAATTTTAAATTTCCTTTATAGATTGATGTCTCTGAATGAAGAGGTAGGTAGCATAGTTTATTTATGTGGTTCTAGCTGCACTGTTTTTATTTTGCTATTGCATTGCTTTTGGCAAATCTACATATCATAAAAGGATATTTGCGCCTGCTTGCCTGAAGCTTGTTAATATGTTTCCAAAGTTGCCTAAAACGTGATTAAGATTACTCAGGACAGTCATCAAGCCTTGGGATCCAAATTAGGTCAACCTAATTTGGATGGTGCCCTTGAGCTCTTCTATTCCTCAACCTGGCAAAGAAACTTGGAGCGCTGAGATACATGAACACATAGGTTGCCTGACTTAGTAAATAAAAATACAGACCATTTAGTTAAATTTGAAGTTCAGATAAATAACACATTTTTTAATAATGCAAGTTCATTCTATTCAATATTTGGAAACACTTAACTAAAAACATATTAAACTGGATGTCCTGTGTTTTACCTGGCAACCCTATCATAAGGTCACAGCAAAGTGTAAGGAGACCAGGTGTGTTTCCTATAGTCATACATCCTTTAACAAAATGTGTTTTTCTACTTCTAGGGGATTCGTAGGAATGTGGTATGAAAAAGATAATATAGACTTCCCAGAACCCAGTGAGGTAGGGCAAGAGCCTTCACATCTATTGGGCACCAATAATATATCCCAAATTTCACATATATTATTTCACACAATTTTTACAACAGTCTGGACAGATGTGAGTGTTGTCACTTTGCTACTGAAGAAACAGACACTTAGAAAAGGGTTTGCCCAGGTTCTGCAGCACTTAAGTTGAGGCTCAGCTGTCTGACCCAAATCTCTGTGGTTCTCAAGCCTGTGTTCTTATAGCTCCACAACACGCTGACCTCCAGGGAGCAGATGGGGACAGTGGGGGTTGTAAGGGGGGTGTGAAGTTCTTGCTATTTTTCTGTCACTCTTGTGCCTTTTGTGTGTTCCCTTGTTGCATGACATTTGCAAGGCTTGTTGATAACTGTATACTTTATTGAGGACAAATAAAAGTAAGAGAGAAACAGGGAAGATGTAGAAAAGACATGAAATGTGCCTCTTTTTTAATCTCTGAAGGCAGAATAAATTCTTATATAGTGACTTAAACAGTCCCTTAGCCACTTTCTCTTGTCACCATACAGAGGCAGCAGGTTCTTCTTCCACGGAAAGGGAGCTGAGCAGGGGGATTGCTCTGAGGTAAACTTATGGCTAAGTGGTCCCTCTTTGATCACTCAGAGTCCTAGCGGAACGAAGTCTATTGTTATTTTACAAAGTAAAAATAAGAAGGCTACTCTTCTGAAGGTGCAGAGGAGGTCTCTGTGTCTTGGAATATTGCAGGAGGGAATAAAGGGAGAAGAAAAATGAGGACACAAGGCAATGTAAAGTAAGTTATGAGTCCCAGTGCTGTGTAGTTATAACCTATGCTGCTTGGTGGAGAAGATGAGTCCCTGCAAGCAATATATAGGACTTCAATTGTAAAAAGGTAGTGAATATTATATCACCCCTATGTGGACGTTCATTTTCCACAAAGGAACAAGCCAAGACTTAGATTCAAGATGTTAGCAGATTGTTTTCTTTTTCATGGAAGACGGACACCCCTTAGCCAAGTTAAGTGTCTTAGTGCATTTGGGCTGCTGTGACAAAATACAATAGACTGGTATCTTATAAACAACAGACATTCATTGTTGGAATGATTGGTTAAGTGTCCTTCTTAGCCTGGTTAAGTGTCTTAGTCATGGAAGACTGACACCTCTTAGCCAGGTTAAGTGTCCTAGCCCATTTGGGCTGCTGTAACAAAATACAATAGACTGGTATCTTACAAACAATAGACATTCATTCCTCAAAGTTCTAGAGCCTGGGGAGTCTGAGATCAAGGCAGATTTGGTGTCTGGAGATGGTCCACTTTTGGCTTACAGACAGTGCCTTCTTGCTGTGTCCTCACACAGTGGAAGGGGTGAGAAGTCTTTCTCAGGAATCTTTTATAAGGGCACTCATCCCATTCATGAAGGTTCTTCCCCATCACCTAATTACTGTGAGCCTGTTTAATTTATAAAGAGACTGGGTAATTTATAAAGAACAGAAATTTATTTCTCATAATTCTGGAGACAGAGAAATCCAATATCAAGGTGTGGGAAGATTTGATGTCTGGTAAGGTCCTTCTCTTGGTAGAAGCCTCATATGGCAAAAAGCAGAAGGGCAAAAAGGAATGAACACAGCATCCTCACATGGTGAAAGAGCAGCAGAAGCAAACTTGCCCCCTTGAACCCTTTTTATAAGACACTTATCCAGGCCCTCATGGCCTGATCACCTCTTATAGACCCCACCTCTTAATACCACCACAATGAGGATTAAGTTTCAACACATGAGTTTTGGAAAGGACACATTCAAAGCATAGCACCACCAAGGGCCACACTTCCTAATACCATCACCTTGGAGCTGAAGATCTCAACATCTAAATTTGAGGGGTATACAAACAGTCAGTATAAGTATAGTATTAAGAAATTCCAACCTTGGCTTCTATTTTCCATCACTTCTTTTCTTATACCAGAGAGCTGAAAATAAACTAGTCAGCATTTATCCTTGAGCGTGACCTAAATCATTTTCTGGAAGGATGATGACATGAAGGGAAACCAATGGCCCAAAGCTGAACTGAGCAGATAATTTACAAATACTTTTGTCCCATTGAAGCATGTGGTCCGCATGCTCCTGGGAACCATGATACAGGAAAAGGGTCCTAACTGGCCCTCTGCCACTCTCATTTGCCATTCAGAATGGTTCTTTTCCAAGGTACACACAGGCTTACATCACTGCCACCATTACAACTTTGGAGAATTCTCACAGCAGGCAAGATAGAGCAAACTCACTAAATGTACTTCTAATTACACATTACACATTGATTCCCCCAGATAATCGTGGAAGTACCTCTTCTGTTTCTGCGAGAAATGCCTTATGTGTGTATTTCTGGAATGGGAGCTAGTAGATTTCAATTGATTTTCAAAGGAATCCATGAACCCCCAAATTATATTTGCTGATTTAGGGTCTACAAACGAAGAATTACTTGAGGCTTTGACTAGAACAGAAACCACCTCTTATTGTTGGTTTTAAGGCAGTTTTCGAGGGGCAGGTGAATTAATATATCTTGAGCAGCAACTGCATGACAGGTAAGTGCAGTGTTGAGATCTGACAGATGTTATCCCCTGGAGTCTTCTAATCCCCCCCTGTGATGTGTGATGTCCCCCTGACATCCCCCTGTGATATGTGATGTCAGTTTCCCTGGCTCACCGGTGAGTTCACCTACACTTAAAGAAGGTTAGCAAGTTAGCCCAAGTCCATCAGAGCCAGCAAATGGCCCAGCAAGCATGTCTAGCCAGGTCTGTCTTATTCCAAAGCTGTGCTTTCTGTTGCCTCCTCTTTACTTCTTGACTTGTAGAAGGTAAGTTTGTTTCTTTGCACGTGTACTGGTACTCCACCCCATCCTTACCACTTCTCAGTGCCTAAATTCTTTAGCTGAGGGCCTTTGCTTGCTCTGAAACTCATTTTGCTCTCCTTGTCACAAGCACAGGAGAATTGACTTGCCCACCTCCAGGACTCCTCAATTATGACTGATGAAGTTGGTAGATGAATACCCACACTGTTGTCCTTCTGTGAGGTAATGCTGATGAGGGTTCCTTTTTTTTTTAGTTTTCCTGAGGCCCCAGTCCCCTGACTCTGATATCAGTAGCTGGTTTGCTAACTCATCCTTTGTTGACTGACATCCTTCCTTGTGTCATTTCTCCATTCACATGGTGGTGCTTTTCAGACCATCTCTCTTATCTTTGTCTAATGGCCTGATTTTGAGAGAGCAAAAAGACATGTGGCCTCCACTACTGGAAAATGTATTCAGGGATGGAAGAAGTGTGTGCATACGTGTGTGTACACGTGCATGATAAGAAAGGTGAAAGAAGATGATAGTCTAACATGAGAACTATCACTTCTATCCTAATTCTATATTTTCACTCATAAATGTGATTTAAAAAAATACCTACCTTACATAGCCATTGAAAGTATTGAGTAGGGCTGTGCACGGTGGCTCACACCTGTAATCCCAGTAATTTGGGAGGCCAAGGCAGGAGGATTGCTTGAGCCCAGGAGTTTGAGATCAACTTGGGAGACATAGCAAGACTGTATGTCTACAAAAAATTTAAAAATTAGCTAGGCATGCTGGGGCACATCTATAGTTCCAGCTGCTTGGAAGGCTGAGGAAAGAGGATTTCTTGAGCCCAGAGTTTGAGGCTGTAGTGAGCCATGATCATGCCACTGCACTCCAGCTTGGGCAATGGAATGAGACTGTCTCTAAATGGAAATTTTTTAAAAAAAGGAAAGTATGAAATAGCATGATATATGAAAAGCTTTTGTCCAATAGTAGCTGTTCAATAAATGTTGAATGATTATAGTAGAGTTGAAAGGTCATGCACTTTGGAGGTTAAAACACCTGGATTTAAATTCTGGATCTGTAACTTCGTAGCTTTATAGGTTTGGGTAAATTACTCAGTTTTAGTGTTTTTGCCTATGCTATTGGCATAAAGATATGCTCCACACAAGGCCGTTCTGAGGATCAAAATAAGCAATGTACCTAAAGCAGCTGCAGACAGGACACTGAGTTCTCAGACCACAGGAGCAGCTGTGCTTCTGCTTCTCCCCCTTCTTCAAGGACACAGAAAGAAACTTCTGGGCAGGGTGAGCTTTCCCAGCCTTCTCAGTCCTACTCTAGCAGGAATTAAAATCACACTTGCAATTTCTCCTAGTGATTGATTAGCATTTCATGATGATTTTATCACTTGATGGAGGATGAAAGTCACTCAATGATTAGCTGGATTCCTCCATTAAAACCCACCGCCCAAGACATACTCTAATAACCCACAAATTCCTGTTAGGCTTTATAGTGTAATTGCTAGTCATGGTCCAATTAAGGGGCAATTGCAAGCTGAGGAAAAAATATGCTTTATTGCTTCAATTTTGAAATCTGTGTATCTTGGAGCCTTAATCTACTGCTGGTCTACAGGGTTCCACACACAGAGCAATGCCCATGCTGCTGCAGTGAGGTTTGCAGGGCAACCTTCTCCTTGCCGGGCTTCTACGGGAGAGCTCTCTGGCTGACAGACAAGGCTCCAACAAGCTCCAATGTTCCATATTCTAAAAGACAGAAGGACAGGCTAGGGGATCTGCTCTTTCTGGTATGTTTAAGATGTTAAAGAAAATCATCAGACTCTTTTAGAAATGAGCTACTAGGGCAGGTGTGGCTCTGTGAGGTTGGAAGATAGCCACCTCCAGGGGGAAGACCACCTGCAAATGCTTAGGAGAAATGCAGACCCCATCCAGAGGGCTGAAAATCCAGGCCAGATTAGGTTCAAATCCTTGTTCTATCCTTTTCTAGTGGTGTCACCTTAGGCAGGATAGTTCTCAATGCCCAGTGTCCTCATCTACTCAATAGGGTTAATGACAGAGCTCACTCTTCAGGATAATTGTAAGGATCAAATGAGATAATGCATGGAAAGCAGCTAGCAAATAATAGTTTCATAATCGGCATCATTTTCATCACCACCATCAACACCAACATCAATGCTACTAATTCCACTACATATTATTCCATTCTGAGCAAATGGGTCAGGAAGAGATAAACTTTCTGGTTGTGGCAATACTACCTGACAGAGCTTAATAAAGGGTTAAACAACATTAAATAGGTTTCTGAGTACTGCTCTGTGCCTTTCGTTCCCTAATTGCCTTGTAAGTCTCAAAAAAAAGTGGCTATGAACCAACAAGGAGCAAAGTGTCCAAGAATGTAGACTTCGAAGTCAGAGACAGCTGGATGCAACTATCTGGTTCTGCACTAACTCGCCTCTTGACTCTCAGCCTCTGCATCTATAAAATAGGTATAATTGTGATTCCTTCATAGATTTATTTATGAGGATTATATGAGATAATATATAAAAAGTACTTCCCACAGTATGTGCACTTACACATTCAATAAAATTTCTCTCACTTATTATCTTTTTTTTTTTTTAAAAGGAATGGCATCATACTATTTCATGGAAGCTGCCCAGAGCCTCTCTTCCAAAACTTATGGAATTCTATGAAGAGGACAAACATCTCTTCTGAAGCTTTCTCTCAGAACATCACAGTGCTATTGTACAAAGTGAAGGTGGATGCTGGATGCAGAAAACCAGATTTGACTGGTTTAATATACAACTCACACTTCCCACTGGATGCATAATGGAGAGGTGGTTGTATTGCCACTAAGGGATCAGTCAAATCTGTGTGAGAGAGATGCTTTTCTGAAGAGAAGCAGAGCAAGTTTCCAAGAAAGCTGGGGTTTGGGGTAAATTTGGAATATGTCCAAGTAAGCACAGAATGAAATTACTGGCATGATGGTGAAATATACCCCAGTGATCAAATCATTCCTTGGTCTACTAGGAACTGTCTTTTTGTCAGAAAGTGCAGGGGCTTCTCCAACAGTCCTTGCTCTAAGAGGCATCGTGGAGGATGCCATGTCTGAGGTTCTCAGGGTGCCCTTGTTTCCCAGTTCCTGCCTTTAGCAAGACTCTTGGAGTGTGGAAGAAGTTCTGCTTTCCAAGCACTACCGAGTTGGCGGGGACATTGCCATTTCATCCACCTGCAGAAGATTCCACCAAGCCTTTGCTTGTATGCCCAGAGGAATAGACTTAAGGATTCCTTCATCTTCCAGAAGTTAAAACCCAGATCCATAGATCTTATAGTTGAGGAGCTGGTGGTTAAGCTGCCTTTTACCATTTCACCAGAGACTTCAAATCATGCTAAACATAATGGGTCATTTTTCCTCTGAGTTTGGCCCCATGGTTCCCAGGTTCCCATTGTTGATGCATTACCTTCTCACACTCTGGTCTGGTCCATTTGTTTCTGCTTCAAATTTCCCAGAGCCTTATGAAGGTGACGTTCATAGATTTTCCCATTTATGTCATTTCCTCATGCTTAACAATGATCTGTTGGCTTTCATTTCCTTTAATGACCTTCTGAATGGGGACATGTTCCCTTGGCATGTGACATGTCTGATGCTGGCCTAATGTCAGAAGGTGAAATAGTTTTGTATGTTGATGACCTAAAAAAGGGCTGTTCTCCACCCTTTTGCATGTAGGAGGCAAGTCCCAATCCAAAAGGGGAGGGTATCAGAGACAGGCAAGCTGGGGCAAGGTAAAGAATGAAACTTTTAGAGCCAGATAGACAAAAATGTGATGTATAGCTCTGACACTCTCTAAGTATCTAGCCTTGGGCAAGTCACTTAAAGGCTTTCTGCCTCAGTTTCCTCAGCTGTAAAACTGAGCTTGTGCCTATAGACATTGTGAGATAGTGGTAAGGGTTGTGATATTACTGCCACTATCAGTAAGAATATGAGATCCCAGGAATTAAGTATCAGGTTGTCTGTTCCACACTGGCTTCTCCAGAGATGAGTGGATATCAGTAAATACAAACATCCCCAAAGTTTAAAGGATGATTAAAACAATCTACCATACTTATTTGTTTGCATATCTCTCTCTCCATTAGATTGTGTGTTTCTTATGGGCAGGAACTGTGTCTTATCTTCATTTGTACACCCAGTAATCAGTAATCAGTAAACATTCATTGAATGAATGCAGATGCCAGCTGTATATGGAGGCTAAATCAAGGACAGTGGCCCCTACTGCAGGAAACAGGCCAGCCTAGAATGAACACCCTCTTAGTCAGAAAAGGGCATGAACCCAGGAGAAAGGCAATAACCTAAACACTGAGGACTGAGAGAAGGGCAAAGCAGTTCTGAGAATAGAGGAGCCAGTCCTGGGTAGACGTCCAGAGATCTGGAACTTCCTCAAGTGTTCAAGGATTCAGTCTAAAAGAAGGTGAGAGCTGAGCTCCAAGGGGCTGGGCAGGGACAGCCTCGTCAGTAGGGGGATGAAAGGAAGACACTTCACAGACCCATCATGGTTTATGCAATTTGAGATTGAGCTAGTTTGCTGTGGCCCTTGTAGGAGTCTTGATATAAATTCCTTCATGGCAAATGAGATTCCCAGTGTTTGCAGACTCCTCAGGAACCTCAGGGGACTCACAGTACAGTGAGTTGCTGAAGCTGGAACAAGTTCTACAGAAGCTTAGCTGGGGTGAAAGCTCAGCAGACCTTGCAGGGCCACAGTGCACACACATGCACACACGTGCACACACATACAAATGCACCTTTATTCCAAGGGCAAGAGGAGCCACCCATCAACCTGCACAATCCTACTCCAAGGGGAAGGAGCAGGTAGGAGTGTGACTGCAGGCTTCCCATCATTCTCAGTCACAGCACCCACTGCAGAAAACCACTCTAGGGTGACTCTCCCTCGGAAGGCACCCAATGGTAAATTGATGGGCTCCAAATGTATCAGGGTACGTGCCTGAGGAATTTCTTTCAGATTACACAATAAGAGATGGGAAAAACTGAGGCATAAGAGGAGGAGGGGAAACTGAAATGGGAGGGAGGCCTAAAATGAGGGAAGGAAAGAAGGAGTTAATCAGCTATAAGTAAAATGACTGCCATGGTGCAGGGTGCCCAGCCTAGCCCTAAATAGGCTTCTATTTCCAAAGCCCAGTGAAGAGGAATTTATCTTAAGTTCTTGTTAATGCTCTGTACAGGGAATGCTCCTGCTGGGAGTGCCTGTATGCACCAGGAGACAGCTGCCTTGTGCGGCTGGATGATGGTAGAATACATGGTAATGACGTCATCGTCATCTTTGCTCCCATTAGAATGGATGGGGATTATTCCCTTCCAGCCACTCAATCATCTGAGGCTGTCTGCCTTTTCTCTGATGATGTATGCAGCTTTGCCTAGCAAATCATCCTAAATGAGAGACACATTAAGGGCACTGTTGGAAAGGGTGGTCCCCTGGGAGGCTCACTCAGGCCTTCTGCGGAGCCCCAGGCAGGTTCACCTCTGGGCCTTCCATCTCCTCCTTTGCCAGTCCCTCTGGAGCAGCCAGACGCTGTTATTCAGTTATTGGGTCACATTCTATACAGGGAAACCGAGGGTAATAAAAATAGCACCTCACATTTGAAAAAATGTTTTACAATTTCCAAAGTGCGTTTCATACCTGTCATCTGACTCATTCCTCAGAATACCCTTCTCCATGAGGCAGGAAAATATCCCATTTGACAGAAAAGAACATTGCATGGCAATGTCATCCACCCAGCATCCCAAAGAAGATCCTCTTAAGCCTGCCTCAGTGGTCTTTCTTCTGCTAGGTTTTTCTCCTGCTCAACGGGAGGTCAGGAGAGGCGTGTCCTCTTATTTCATTGCCCAGACCTCTCTGCCCTCCACATCCAATCGACAGCTGCATTCTGTTCATTGTTAATCATGCTGTCTGTCACCGCCAGCCCCACCATTCTATCTTGGTGCAGGCGTAATCCCCCAGTCTTGCTCACTTTCCCCCTCCCCAGTGCTTCCTGCAGAAGACAGACAACTGACAGGCACTTTCCCCAAAACAACAAGTACGACCATGCCCCATTGCTACTCAGATTTTCCCAGTGGCTTCTGAGGACAAAGTCCTGGATCCAGGTTGGCCCACAAGATCTGTTACTGGGCTGTCAGTCACATCTCCCTGATGCTCTGTGCTTCAGTGACCTATGACCTTTTCCAAATATGGAGACCTCTCTTCTTCAGGTCTTTGGTCATGTGTCTGCCTTCCTGGAATTATAGCAATTGTAATCACTGTAATAATAATAATAGTGAGGACAATAAGGAAGTTGATGATGGGCAGATTGATGGCTTACTATCAGTTATCAAATGTTACCTCCTCGGAGCAATCTTTCCCAATAATCCTCTGTAAGATTTTCCACCTTTTCTCATCACTCCCTGTATGAGAACCCTGTCTTTATCTTGCCACAGCTTATCTTATGTATGTGTTTGCATGGCAATGTCCTGTCTCCAATCCCACTGCCACTGGCGGAGTGTGAGCTACTTGAGAACAGAGACAGCATGTCAAGTGCAATGATTAATTTACTTGACTGAGCGAAGGGATATCCAGATAGCTGATAAAGCATTATCTCTGAGTGTGTCTATGAAAACATTTCTGGAAGAGATTAATATTAGAATCTGTAGACTAAGAAGAGAAGATCCACCCCCACCAATGTGGGTGTGCATAACTTAATCAGTTGATGACCCAATTAGAACAAAAAGGCAGAAGAAGGGGGTGTCTGCTCTTTGCTTGAGATGGGATGCCCATCTTCTCTTGCCTTTACATATCAGTACTCTTGGTTCTTGAGCCTTCAGAATCTGGCCTTCCTGGGACTCTAGTTTTCCTGGGACTTCTCAGCCTCTGTAATCATGAAGCCAATCTCTCATAATTAATCTCATTCTACATATCTATATATGTTCTACTGGTTCTGTTTCTCTGGAGAACATCATGTGTGTTTTCTCTGTGGCCTTATGCCTAGAACATGCCCATGGTCATGCGGCTAAATGAGTCAGGATTATTTGACTGATGAGGAATCTGAGACTCAAGCAAGTTAATTAACCACTTAAGTTCAACCAGGTCTGAAGGGTAGAGCCAAGAGTTGATTCATGGTTTGCTGTCCCTAAAGCTAGCTTCTAGTCTCAAGGTCACATGGTCCAGAAAACTTTCTCTAGTGTCTCCAAGACAGTGTGTCTCAGCATACATGACCTCACATGCTCCCTGTCCCCAGTAAGGACCCCTTAGTACTTAACCTGTCTTGTAACTGCCCATTCATGTATGTCTAGACTACAAGCCACTTGACATCAGGAATGGTGTCTCATTTACTAGAATATCTCTACTTCTTGTTATGATAATCAAAACGAAGAGGATGCTGCCTATGTTGAATAAATATGGAAGTAAGCAAGGATTGTTTTACCAGGTGCCCCTAGACTTAACATTACTCTAAACCAGTGCTGCTCAAAGTGAGGTCACTGGACTAGTGACATTCCCTGTGAACTTATTATAAATACAGATTCTCAAGCCCCATCTAGATATACTGAATCAGAAACCTGGGGTGTGGCTCAACCATTTGTGTTTTAAAAAGCATTCCAAGTTACTCTGACACACACTAAACTTTGAGAATCACTGCTTTAGACCAAGGACTGACACTCCTAAGCAAACTTAACACAGTCCTGGCTGATTCCCAGATTCTCTTGGGCCATGGGATGCTGTGGTCTCTGAGTTAAAGGCACTGCGAAGTGTAATCACTGAACCCCTTTTTGAAGTCAGCTGCAGCACATCCTGCCATAGAGGGCACACTCACACAGCCCTTCTCTAGACAATGTCTTCTTGGTCTCCTGGAAGAACCTCCTGCCATGGAAGGAGCCCTGTGCAATGGGGTTTTCCCCACCCATGACACACCTCCCGACCTCCCCAACACCATTTGCGTCTATGGCACACCATTCATGTTCTCCAGAATCCGGCTTCCTAGCTGTACCTCAGACCCCCCTTTGCAGGATCTGTGCTCCTACCTTGTACTCAGTGAGAATGCCAGGTTGGCCCTGCTCCTTCAGGTGCTATCAAAGGTCCTGCTGGCTTCATTTGCACTCCTGCTCCTTAAGAAGCTGGATGAGCCCAATCTCATTTCCCAGATTCCTGATGCTGGGGAGCTACTATTCTCCTCCCAACACCAGTGCAGATTGGAGTGGCCCTCTGGAGATGAAGTGATTTTGCTAATGGCTTTCTTCATAGTCAAGCACACTAACTATACTTCCCAGAGCCTTGTCCTCACCTGTGTCCAGCTATGCCCCTAATACTGCAGGCCTAACATCAACTCAACCTGCCTGAAGACTGGGTTTTGCAGAAGCTAGCACTTCCCTAACAACATTACATGCTCTTCCAACTTCATCCCCCTTGACAAGAGACTCACTACCTCCCAAAGTGGTCCATTTCATTTCTAAAGACTTCTGGCTGTTAGAATGTCCTCATATGATCCATTCTTCTTCTCCATAACATTTGCCCACAGCCCCTGGATCTACAGACCCATTTTTAGCCTCCCTTCCCTACAACCTCCACTCAAAAGTATTTGCTGATGTCTCCCAAAGCACCACCATAACTCTGGGGACGCTTCAAGCCTTATCTGCTTTTTTTCTCACTAATACATATTTTATTTTTAATGAAATGAAGGCTATGAGAGCCTGCATGAGTCATGCAGTGCTGCAAGGCCAGGTAACAGTGTTTCCAGGTTAGGGAAGCAGATGCCAGTGCTGATAAGAGAGAGAAGCAAGTCTCTAAAAATGTGTCGGTGACTGCCCGGAGCTTCCCAACAGCTTAGCTCTGAGCACATGAACATTTCTACTTCAGAATAGCATCATTTTATTTTTAGAACTTGCCCTGTGGAACTACAAGCTTTGAGGGACACAGAAAGCACATGAACCTTCTCAAATTGCTGCAGACCTGTTATGGAAGCATGAGAGAGGAAGCTTGCAAGAAGAGGGAAATGCCAAAAAGTGGGAGGATAAGCTGGATGGAGGTTATTGGCTAGGCCCAAGCAGCCCTGACTAGAACGTCTAAGCCCAGGTAAAGACCTCTGGTGCAACTCTTTGGTCAGGTGAGTGAGATCCTACAAGTTTCAGCCCATCTCCTCTGACCATACAGGACCTTAGTCACTTCAGTAGTATCACTGCAAATAAATCTGACTGGGCAATAATCAGAAACTTCCTGCCTCATCAGTTTATTGGGTTTGGAGATCATCTGAGCTTCTAGGGATAATTCTGAAGTATAGCCCCCAAATAACTCAGGCATATTAACATGAGTCCTGGAATCAAACAAACCTACTTTTAAATCTTTGCCACTCATTAGCACTAGGACATTGGACAAATTACCTAACCTTCTTCAATCTAAAATTCCCATATTTTAAATGGGCATAAGAATAAATAACTTATTTGGAAGTGGAAAATCAACAATACATAGGAGGTTGCAGCAAATAGTCATGAGTATTAAATGGAAGACTAGACCTTTTCTTTTCTTTTTTTTTTTTTTTTTGTGTGAGCAATAAAGCTTTTATTTTTTTTTTATTTTTTTATTTTTATTTTTTTAAAGTGTGGAGTTTTTATTCATTGTTTCTATTTTTTTTCTTTGTGATCTAAGATGTTATCGCTTTTTTTTTTTTTTTTTTATTATACTTTACCATTTGACCCAGCCATCCCATTACTGGGTATATACCCAAAGGACTATAAATCATGCTGCTATAAAGACACATGCACACGTATGTTTATTGCGGCACTATTCACAATAGCAAAGAGTTGGAACCAACCCAAATGTCCAACAACGATAGACTGGATTAAGAAAATGTGGCACATATACACCATGGAATACTATGCAGCCATAAAAAATGATGAGTTCGTGTCCTTTGTAGGGACATGGATGAAACTGGAAAACATCATTCTCAGTAAACTATCGCAAGGACAAAAAACCAAACACCGCATGTTCTCTCTCATAGGTGGGAATTGAACAATGAGAACTCATGGACACAGGAAGGGGAACATCACACTCCGGGGACTGTTGTGGGGTGGGGGGAGGAAGGAGGGACAGCATTAGGAGATACACCTAATGCTAAATGACGAGTTAATGGGTGCAGGAAATCAACATGGCACATGGATACATATGTAACAAACCTGCACATTGTGCACATGTACCCTAAAACCCTAAAGTATAATAAAAAAAAAAATGCACACATCTATAGGGTTTCTCCATCACTGCCTCCCTGGATAATAAGCTCTTCCTTGATTCCCCAGCCACATGATCTGGATTCATGTTCTTTCTTCCACATGCATTCCTGGGGGCTGGCCCCAGGTGCACTTTTCCTGCTTTCTTTTAAATTTGTATCTTCTGTACCTGGAAGTTCCATCATCTCCACCCAGCACTTTGATGTCCACTTTGTTTTGCAGCCTTAGATCTGACTCTACCTACCTGCAACTGGATTGCGCTTGAACTGACCCAATTTTCTACTGAGAAGAGAAAGGTTGAAGGGTTACGGTAGAAAAAAAAAAAACACAACAGTGGAAGGGGAGATAAAATATTTTCCTTCCATATGAATACCCATTCCTGCCTTTTCTTTTGCTAAGTAGCATCATGCCTAATTCATACAACCTAAAATGCTGAAATAAGTTCCTAAAATTCCTAAAATAAGAAAATCTGTGTTTCCTGGCTTCCCATGACAACTTTGGGTTTGACTAGAGTACCTGACAAGGCAGGACCTAAGGCATCAAAGTGTTGCAGGATGGCAGAGAAGGAAGAGTCCCTCTGGGGCATAGACCTGAAACTCAAAATGAAATATCCACACATAATCTAGGCCAGACCAGGGAGCCATAACATGAATAGGATCCTCAAAGGAGGAAACAGAGCTGGGAATGGCTACCTTTGAGCCTTGGGGCAAAAAAACTATTTATGCATAGATGGCTAAGCTCCAGGGCTGGAGAGGAATTCTTGTAGCCTGGATTTCTTCCTAGCTTGCCTTTTTTAAGTGTCTCCACTCCTACAGTGGTGTACAGTTTTACCATGAAGCATGGGTTCTTGGAGTCTCTTCATGGCTTAGTCTGGTCTTTTTATTCTGCCAGGATTATACCACATTGAGAGATGCAAATGTCCTAGGCACTCATCTGTCTGGAAGGTGGGTGACATGCAATGGTCGAGCTGGGTCAGAGGGGCTGGTTGACCACATGTGGACTTGAGAAAAGCTCTACCACACACAAACTGAATGACTTTGCAGTGAATTCTTAGCATTTACAAACCTCTATATCCTCATTTGCAAAATAAGGTAGGAGCCATATTTCTGTTCACAATGTTATAGGAAATGAGAAAATAAACAGATATCATTTTACACAGTCTGAAATGTAATAGGAATATCAGATGTTGGTATCATCAATATATTATTACCTATAGTTTTGGAATAATAGTATTGATCCAAGTTATTATATGTTATGAAGCTACAAATCATTTATTAGGGCTGTTCTCCATGAACAGACACTGTGTGAAGCTCCATGGGCAATAAAAAGAACAAAGTTTGATTCACAAGCTTAAGGAATTTATTGGATGACTAGATGAAGTAAGACAAATACTTGTCATATGAGAAGTAAAGTTAGCCTATTCAAAGACATCTAAAAATGCTGTGCCATTGGAGGAGGGAAGGTGACTTGTGTTTACCAAGTGTCTGCTTTGTCCCAGGTATTATGTTAGAGGCTTACAAAGCATATTTGCCATAATCCTCCCAAATACATTGTGGGGCAGGTTCTATTACTGCCCTCACTAATGCCCTCAGTTGTGAACTGAGGCTCAGAAAGCCCAAATGACTTTCCAAGAAGTCCTGACTAATAGACAATAAAAGAGATTTTAGGCTGGGCACGGTAGCTCACGCCCATAATCCCAGCACTTTAGGATGCCAAGGTGGGTGGATCACCTTAGGTCAGGAGTTCAAGCCCAGCCTGGCCAACATGGCTAAACCCCATATGTACTAAAAATACAAACATTGGTTGGGCATGGTGGCGGGTGCCTGTAATCCTAGCTACTCGGGAGGCTGACGCAGGAGAATTGCTTGAACCTGGGAGGCAGAAGTTGCAGTAAGCCAAGATTGCAGCACTGCAATCCAGCCTGGGTGTCAGAGCGAGACTCTGTCTCAAAAAAAAAAAAAAAAAGAGAGAGAGAGAGAGAGAGATTTTAATCCTTCTGGCTGATTCTTAAGTTCTGCTCTTTCTGGAATATCTCATTGACCCTAAGGAGAGAGAGGGTAAAGAGGAACTATGCAACTATACACTTCCTCTAGAAGAGATAACTTGTTATTTCTGCATTTTTTATTGGATAATAAGGAAGCTGTAAGTAGTTCTGCAAAAGGTAAGTATAAATCATGGATTTTTTTTTTTCTGAAATGTTAACTGTGAAAACAAAAGCACAGATTCTCTCATCCAGTGCTGGGTGTGAATAACATGGGTTGGACTGGAAAAGTAACCTCATGCTAGATTCCTGATGGCTATTGTGGGGAAGCATCCAATGATGATTAATTGGAAACCAGCCCAGAATACCTTGATGAGTAAATGAGCCATGGACATTTTCTAAACTACAACCTCAGAATATATATCCTAGATAAAACAGCAGACATAAGTTAAAAAAAAAAGAAAGAAAACAAACAAAGAAACAACTTTATTTGCAAGCATAAGGGTTGCACCTTTGTAGATATTAATAGAAGGTGCGGGAAAAACACATTTATTTAGTAGTTAATGTGCCAGCTATTGTGGTGCTCATTGTTTTGTGTACACTGATTGAGTCTTAAGCAAGGCAATATTGAAATAGAATCACAATGGAACTAGAGGAGCAAAAGGATTACCCAGAATACTTGGTCTTGATGCAATGAGGATAGAATCATGGAGTTCCCAGGGAAAGCCTGCATGAAAGGGAAGACCACAGAGAGGAAATTGGGGCTGAGGATGGGGTGGAGAGGTAGGAAGATCAACACCTGATGAAATTGTTATAGATCCTGAATGCAGGTGTACCTGAAGCCAGATCCATCCCTGGATTCCATGGTTGTGAAAGCCATTAACATTTTCTCTTAGGTTTAGCTAGCTTGAGTTGGAGTGGCCTGTACTTACAACTGAAAGACTCCTGATGAATATAGAAATGAGTTTCTGGTTTGTCTCCAACAATCAGCATAATGCCAATCATATAGTAGATGCTCAAAGATATTATTGGAATGAGTAAATGATATGCTTAATAGTTACAAGCAATTACAAGCAATGACTCAGAAATAGGACGCACGCCCCTTGATTTCTAGCTCATTGCTCCTTCAATTACTTTACATGACCTTTGGCAATACATGGAAAGACTTCTGCCTCCACTACGTAGAGAAGAATGTTTTCTTTTTTTAATTATGTTTTTTATGATTTAAAAAATTCTACAAGCAATACATTTACTTTTTCATTATAAAAGATCCACCCACTCCACCACACTCCTACTGCATTCTCAATCACAGTTCACTCTATACTCTAATAGAACTTCTATGCATTTATATAAAGTTAATTAAGTATCAAGTTGATGATAATCTTTGAAATAAAAATAACATTTTAATTTGCCTTAAAATAACCCAAGGAATATATGGGGGGGAGGTTGATGGGATTTAGATAAAATAGAATGGGCTGAACTGATAATTGTTGAAGTAGTGTGGTGGATATGTGGAGATTTGTGACCCTATTCTCTCTACTTTTGCATGTGTTTGACATATACAAAACATACAAAAATAAAAAAAGTTATTGCACAATGAATGTGTGTATAAAGAATTGAAAAACACAGGAAAAGCAAAATAAGAATATTAAAGCATCATATTTTTAAGTGTATACTCTTGCATGTCATTCTAGATCCTATGTGTACACACACACACACACACACACACTTATACATAATTCCTTTTTGGTATTTTATTTAGCCACAATTAGATTAAAGTGTATATATTTTTTTATTATCCGAATTTTTATTGTTACCATTTTTATTTTACTATTTGAGAGGAGCAGTCTCTCTCTCCATGTTTACATGTCAATATTCAATACTTTTTTCTTAATAATGCCAATTTAAATTTTTCTAACCTTGTTTAACAATTCATTTATTTGTCTACAAACATCTATTATAGGACCAGTTATTTTATCTACTTTTCATGCCCTTTAAAACTCATGGGAAAATAGAAACAGCTTTGTTGAGATAATTAGCATATAATTCACCCATTAAGAGTGTAAGGTTCCATGTTTTCTAGTATATTCATAGAATTATGCAACCATCACAACAATCTACTTTTATAATATTTTTATCACTCTCCAAATTAGTAGTCACTCTTCATTCCCCAGCTCCCTCTCCACAGCCCTGGAATACCTTCTATCTCTAGACATTTGCCTATTCTGGACATTTTATATAAATGAAATCCTATAATACGTGTTCCTTTATAATTGGATTTTTTTTACTTAGCTTGTTGTTTTCAAGAATTGTCTATGTTATAACATGTACTGGTATTTTATTTCTTTTTGTGACCAAATAATATTCTATTTTATTAACATACCACATTTTGTTTATACATTATTAGCTTAAGGGCATTTGGACATTTTTTACTTTTTAGACCTTATGAGTAATGCTGCTATAAAAACTTGTGTTCAAGATTTTGTGCAGACATGTGTCTTCATTCATCTTGAGTGTATATCCAGGTGTAGAAATTGTTGGGTAAATGGTTACCTTATGTTATGTATTTTTTAGAAACTTCTAAGTTGCACAATCTAAATTTGTGAAACTTCCAAGTTGCACAATCTAAATTTGTGAAATATACTGTATGTGAATTGTGTTCAGTAAAATGTTTTAGAAAGATGTTAAACATTTCTCTTCAAGGCTTATTTTAAAATAGTTTAGTCCTACTAGTGAGGTTCCTTACTGGGTTATTTATTGAATGTGCTGAAAATTCAATGAGAGTAGTTGGTTGGAACTGGAAAATTTATCATCCCTTTCTGAGTTCTGATAATTGCTTTGCTTACATGTCTTCAGTCATTCTTCGTCTGGCCCTAGGGGTGGGGAAAATTACTCCATATATACACAGACACAGACCAAAGAAAAACCTATGAAACCTTCTGTTTCTTTATCTCTGTGTATCTTCTTGCTCCGTGGTAGTTACCCTGGAAATTCTAGCTGCCTCAGCTCAAAAAACTCATCTCTTTATCCTCAACTCAGTGAGACCACAGTTCTATGACTGAACTCTCCTTCCTTCCCACTGGAAAACCTTTCTGTAGAAAGTAGCTCAGGGTCAGGCAATTATAGAACCTCATTTGTTTCTTTTTACTCAAATATTACAGTCCTGTGATACTTTTTTTTTTTTTAGGTTTTGTCCAGTTTCTACTTGTCTATGTAAGAAGAATGCCACACTCTATGTCCGTTTTGCATTCTATAAATGAATACCTGAGGCAGGGTAATTTATTAAGAATATAGGTTTATTTGGCATATGGTTCTGCAGATTGTACAAAAAGTATGGCACCACCATCTGCTTTTGGTGAGGGACCTCCGGAAGCTTCTAATCATGGTGGGAAGCAAAGAGGAGCAGGGATTACACGGCAAGAGAAGGAAGCAATAGAGAGAGGAGGGAGGTGCCAGGCCCTTTTTAACAATCACATCTCATAGGAACTAATAGAGCAAGAACTCTCACTAACCTCAGGACAGCACCAAGCCTTTCATGAGGGATTCGCCCCCATAACCCAAACACCTGCCACCAGAATCAACCTCCAACTTGGGAATCCAATTTAAACCTGCAATTTGGAGGGGGCAAATATTCAAACAATATCAGAGAACAAATCCAGTGTTTCTTCAACCTTGGCTAAAAACACTACCTTGTTTTTTGAGCTGCACCTCCCCAAATGGATTTTATTTATCACAATTGGTTTTCTTGTAGACATGGAGTAAACAGGTCTGATAAATCACTGTAATGTAGCTGCTCTGAGTTGTAGGTATCCATTTGGGTTTCAGAGTTGTCTGTTTTTACTTGGAAAATATGCCCACAAATGAAAAAATTATTCCATGAGTTTATTGAGGGAAGACAGAAATGTATTCTGCTTAAATTGTTAAAACTCTCTTGCTAACAAATAAAAGTCATGGCTATAGGTTTATAGTGTATCACTTCTTTTTAGTGTGTATCCCTTCCCAACAATTACATAATAATAGAAAACAGGAATACTTCAGATATATTGAGGGTTCAGTTCTAGACCACTGCAATAAAGTACCTATCACAATAAAGTGAGTCACAGAAATTGTTTGGTTTCTCAGGGCATATAAAGTTATATTTACTCTAGATGATAGTTAACTGTGCAAGCAAAGCAATGTACATGTCTTAATTTGTCACTACTTTATTGCTAAAAAATGCTAACAACAGTGGCTTACATCTCTACTCCAGTACTTTGGAAGCTGAGGTGAGTGGATGTCTTGAGGCCAGGAGTTCAAGACCAGCCTAGCAACATAGCAACCCTGTCTCTACACACGCGTACAAAAAATGCTAACAATTATCCGAGCCTTCAGCAAGTCAAAACCTTTTTGCTAGTGAGGTTTTGCCTTGATGTTGATGACTACTGACTGCTCAGATCTGGTCATGGCTGTTGAAGACTGAGGTAGCTGTAACAATTTCTTAAAAAAAAGACAATAATGAAGTTTGCCACATCAACTGACTAAATTGATAGCGTTTCACCCTCAGTAGAAGTTGTTTCACAGTTGGAGTCAATCCTCTCAAACCCTGCCACTGATTTATCAGCTAGGTTTACGGGATATTCTAAACATTTTGTTGCCATTTTAACAATGTTCACAGCATCTTCACTACAAGTAGACTCTATCTCAAGAAACTTTCTTTGCCTGTCCCTAAGAAGCAACTCCTCATTCATTCAAGTTTCATCATGAGATTGCAGCAATTCAGTCACATCTTCAGTCTCTACATCTAACTGTAGTTCTCTTGTTGTTTCCACCACATCTGCAGTTACTTCTTCCAGTGAAGTCTTGAACACCTCAAAGTCATCCATGAGGGTCAGAATCAGCTTCTTGTACATTTCTGCTACTATTGATATTTTAATGTCAACCCATGAATAACAAATGTTCTTAATGGCATCTGGAATGTTGAATTCTTTTCAGAAAGTTTTCAATTTAGTTTACTCAGACCTATCAGAGGAATCACTATCTATGGAACCTATCACCTTACAAAATGTATTGCTGAAATAATAAGACTTAAAAGTCATAACTACTCCTTGATCCATGGGCTGCAAATGGATGTTGTGTTAACATAAAAACATTAATCTCCTTATACATCTTCATCAGAGCCCCAGATGACTAGATGCATTGTCAACAAGCAGAAATATTTTGAAAGGAATCTGTTTTCTGAGCAGTAGATCTCAATAGTGGGCTTAAAATATTTGGTATATTGTAAACAGATGTGTTGTCATCCAAGGTTTGTTGTTTCATTTATAGAGCACAGACAAAATATATTTAGCATGCTTCTTAAAGGCCCTAAAATTTTCAGAATGCTCAATGGACATTGTCTTCCACTTAAACTCACCAGCTACATTAGTCCCTCATAAGAGAGTCAGCCTGTTCTTTGAAGCTTTAAAGACAGGCATTGACCTCTCTAGCTCTGAAAGTCCTAGATGGTATCTTCTTCTAATATAATGCTGATTTTTCTGCATTGAAAATCTGTTGTTTAGTGTAGTTATCTTAGCTATATCTTCTGGATAACTTGCTGCAGCTTCTGCATCAGAACTTGCTGCTTCACCTTCCACTTTTATATTATGGAGATAGACACGTTAAGCCTCATGAACCAACATGTGCTGGCTTCTAACTTTTCTTCTGCAGCTTCCTCACCCCTCTCAGCCGTCATAATATTGAAGAGAGGTTGGGCCTTGCTCTGGATTATACTTTGACTTACAAGAGCGTAGTGGCTAGTCTGATATTATATCGAGACCACTAAAACTTTTTCCATCTCAGCAAAAATGCTGTTTCACTTTCCTGAGTTCATTGGAGTAGCGCTTTTCGTTTTCTTAAAGAACTTATCCTTCACACTCGTAACCTGGCCAACTGGCACAAGAGGGCTAACTTTCAACCTATCTTGGCTTTCAATATGCCTTTCTTTACTCAGCTTGATTATTTCTGACTTGATTTAAAGTGAGTGACATGAAACTCTTCCTTTTACTTCAACACTTTGAGGCCACTTTAGGGTTATTAATAAGCCTGATTTCAATATTGTTGTGTCTCAGAGAATATGGAGGTTTGAAGAGAAGGGGAGAAATGGGGCACTAGCCAATTGGTGGAACAGTCAGAACACACAACTTTATCAATTAAGTTTGCCGTCTTGCATGGGTACAGTTTGTGATACCTAGAAACAATTACAATAGTTACACATCAAAGATCACTGATCACAGATAACCATAGTATATATAATAATAATAATGAAATTTGAAATCTTTCAAGAATTGCCAAAATGTGACACAGAGACATGATGTGAGCACATGCTGTTGGAAAAAAAATGGCACTGATGAACTTTCTTGACACAGGGTTGCCACTAACTTTTAATTTGTAAGAAAAAGGGTAATATCTGCAATGTGCAGTGAAGCAAAGCACAATAAAATAAAGTATGTGCCTTAGCCCATTTGCATTGCTATTAAGAAATACCTGAGGCTGGGTAATTTATAAAGAAAATAGTTTATTGGGTTCATGGTTCTTCAGTCTATACAAGAAGCATGGCACCAGTATTTACTTCTGGTGAGGACCTCAAGAAGTTTTCATTCATCATGGAAGATGAAGGAGAGTAGGGATCAATGGCAAGAGACAAGGAAAAGAGAGAGAGGAGGAGGTGGCAGGCTCTCTTCAACAACCAGTTTCCATGGGAACTATTAGAGCAAGAACTCACTAGTTACTGCTAGGATGGCACCAAGCCTCTTATGAGGAATTCACCCCCGTAACACAAACACCTCTCACCAGGCCCCCTTCCAACACGGTGGGTCAAATTTGAACATGAGATTTAGAGGAGACAAATACCCAAACTGTATCAGCATGCCTGTATTTTGATCTGAAACCCTTATAGTGTTGCTACCTATGAGCTATGTAAGGACAGGGCCAGGTATTATTTCTCCTCGTCTCTCCAGTTTCTGGATTTGTCCTGACATAAAGTAGGTATTAAGTTACTGTAAACATTGAATAAATGGCTGTTAAGAATAAAAGATTATATAAGTGCCCCAGATCCTCCTCAAAGACTCTTTGTCAGAGATCTCTAAAATGTTAAAGGACACATTTTATCAAACCTCATCTTAAAGGAAGAAGGAGGGGCAAAGATGAGACACAGAGGGATGTGCAGCCAAGACCAACAGAAAAGTAACTCTAAGTTCAGTCAACAGTTGGATTTTTTTCTCCTTGGATCAAGGTTGCTGAGTTCCCATAAGTCAGCATAGTGAGATCTAATTGAAATGGATGTAAGATCAGAAATTCATTTTATTCTGGAAGTAAAAGAAATTGCTCCAGAAGTAACCTGCTCCTCGATATTTAACACTCAACATGGCCTCCTCCTCTGCTCAAAGTGAGCACAAACATGGATTACTTCCAGAATGGGCTATAAAACATGGTTAATTTAACAAATATGGTGAAGTAGGGAGCTCCAGGTCTCCACCCATTCAGAAAGACAACTGAAAAGATGGAAAAAGCTGTCAGAATTAACTTTTGCAGAACCCTGTAATGTAGTTAAAACTCAGAATAATCAGGGGAAAATTTAGTAAAGAAGTAAGTGGCTGCATTATAGTAAGAGAACCTTGTGGCATTTTAAATTACCCACCTACCACACTCCCACTCCGCAGAATACCAAGAGTCATATAAATGGCAGTGTGAATTCCTGGTGCAGGTTACAAGTGCCACAAATAGCAATATAGCCCTTATTCTTAAAAAAGTGTTTTAAAAGTTGTGTACTTTAACCTGTCTGTGGCTCCCTTAAAAACTTACACAAGGCCGGACGCGGTGGCTCACGCCTGTAATCCCAGCACTTTGGGAGGCTGAGGCGGGCGGATCACGAGGTCGGGAGATCGAGACCATCCTGGCTAACACGGTGAAACCCCGTCTCCACTAAAAATACAAAAAACTAGCCGGGCGTGGTGGCGGGCGCCTGTAGTCCCAGCTACTCCGGAGGCTGAGGCAGGAGAATGGCGTGAACCCCGGGGGGCGGAGCCTGCAGTGAGCCGAGATCGTGCCACTGCACTCCAGCCTGGGTGACAGCGAGACTCTGTCTCAAAAAAAAAAAAAAAAAAAAAAAAAAAAAACTTACACAAGGACGTGTGTTGGTTTTGCCTAACTGAGAGACTTCCTAGGGGAGGGGCAGCCCCTTGGGAAGCTTTTAGTGAAACATTTAAGGTTAAAGTATTGGCTTTCAACAGCCTGTGGTAAGGGAGAGCAATTAGAACAAGCAGTATGCAGACCAAAACACCAGCAAAAGAAGGGACTGGGAAACAAAATATGTAGGGGAATGAGAGCTTTATAAAAGGTTCCTGTGTACAGTGGAGAATCAAGAATGCCAAGGCCATTCTCATGGATGGATGAATGCTCAAAAAAGGACTAAGAAGACCTTAAGATTGCACCTCTGGCTGACATTCAGGCTCAACACAGGCAAAAAGCAAAGGTTAAGGTAGAGTGGTAAATGCTTTGACTAACCATTGAAGAATTACCCTAATACAGAGGCAATCTACAATGGCTTGGACAGGTTGTCTATTTGTTTTTTCTTTTCTTGGCTCCAGGTACTTAAGAAAACATTGTCAAAATACCATATATGACATGGAACATATACTTTAGAATAGTGTAGGATAGTCATTAACAAATAACTCCTGTAGAACAGGAACACAAACCTAGGGGGTGGAAAGAATATTATTTCTATAGTTGCCATAGTAAACATTTAGAAAGCTTAGGTTTCAGCAAAAAATTATCAAGCATGCAAGGAAACAAGGAAGTATGTCACATTCAAAAGTGAAAAAAGAAATTAATAGAAACTGCCTCTAAGGAAGCACAGATATTGGACTTACTAGACAAAGACTGCATTAAATATGTTTGAAAGCCAAAGCAAATCATGCACAAAGAATGAATGGAAACTAGAAGAACAATGTCTCACCAAACAGAGAATATCAACAAAGATATAAAAACTATAAAAAAGCAACCAAATAGAAATTCTGGTGCTGAAAAGTATAATAACTCTAATTAAACATTTACTAGAATGGTTCATATCAAATTTGAGACAGGAGAAGGAAGGAAGAATCGGTGAACACAAGGAGAAGTCAATTAAGATTATTCAGTCTGAGAAGGAGAAAGTGAAAAGAAGGAGAAAAAAAGAGGTTGGCCAGGCGCGGTGGCTCACGCTTGTAATCCCAGCACTTTGGGAGGCCGAGGCAGGCGGATCACGAGGTCAGGAGATCGAGACCACGGTGAAACCCCGTCTCTACTAAAAATACAAAAAAATTAGCCAGGCGTGGTGGCGGGCGCCTGTAGTCCCAGCTGCTCAGAGAGGCTGAGGTGGGAGAACGGCGTGAACCCAGGAGGCGGAGCTTGCAGTGAGCCAAGATTGCGCCACTGCACTCCAGCCTGGGCGACAGAGTGAGACTCCGTCTCAAAAAAAAAAAAAAAAAAAGAGGTTAAGAGACATATGAGACACCATAAAGCATATGAACACACTCTTGAGAATCTCAGAGGGAGACAACGTAGAAAAAGGGGAACAAAGAATCTTTGAAAAAGTTTGCCCAGAAATTTAACAGACATGAATACAAATCCAAAAAGCCTAATGAGCTATATACAAGCTATATACAAGAACTCAGAAATATTCAAAAATTATAATCAACTTGCCAAAAATGAAGACAAAGATAAATTCTTGGAAGTAGCAAGACAGAAGCAATTGTCATATACAGAAATCCTCAATAAGATTAACAACCAATCTCTTTTCTGAAACCATAGAAGCCAGTTGGCAAAGGGATCATATATGTAAAGTATTAAAAGAAAAAGAGAAACCTGTCAACTAAGAATTCTGTATCTACCAAACTACCCTTTTAAAATGAATAAAAATTAAGATAGTCCCTTATTAAAAAAATAAATAAGGCATTCATTACTAGTATACCCATACAACAAGAAACATTAAAAAAAAACTCCATTAGGTTGAAATAAAAAGATATTTAATACAAACTCAAAGCAATATGAAAAAATAAAAAGCATCAGAAAAAGTAGCTAAAGATCTAAATAAAAGCCAGTGCTTTTGAATTTTTTTGTATCTTCTTTTTTTTCCCTACATGATTTATAGATAATAGCAAAAAATAAACATTAACCTGTGATAAAGGGAATACAATGTATAAATATATAACTGGTATAATGAAAACATAAGGAGGGGATAGATGAAGCTGTTAAGGAGCATAATTTTTGTGTAATATAGAAATGATTTAAGTCATTTCAAATGTGATTGTTATAAACTTATATATTAATTGCAATATCTATGGTAATTACTAACAAAACACTAAAAAAGAAATTTATATAGAAATAAAAGTGATGCACTAAAAATTAACTACGGGGAAATACAGAGATGGAGAATTATAGGAATATAGGTATAAAAAAGGCATAAGATACATAGAAACAAATAGCAAAAAGACAGAAGTAACTCCCCCTTTATCAATAATTACTATTTATTTATTTATTAGGAGATGGATTCTCACTCTGTTGCCTAGGCTGCTATCAAACTTTTGACTTCCTGTGATCCTCCTGCCTTAGCCTCCCAAATATGTGAAATTACATGTGTGTGCCACTGTATCTGGTAGAATTGTAAAATGTAAATGGCTTAAGCTCTCCAATTAAAAGTCAGAGATTGGCAGACTACATAAAAAGCATCCAACTATATGCTCTTTACAAGAGACCAAATATTTGACAAGGCAAAGAGAAAGGATGGAAAACATAATATATTCAAAAAGAAATCTGGGGTGGCTTTACTAATATCAGACAAATTAGACATAAAAAAATTATAGCAGGAGAAAAAGAAGGACATTATGTACTAATAACATGGTCAATTCACTGAGAGGATGTAATAATTATAATCATATATGCACCTAACAACAGAACCCTAAAATATATAATGCACAACCCAACAAAATTGAAGTGAGAATTAGACAGTTCTACAATAATAATTGTTGATTTAATATCCCATGTTCCCTAATAACTAGAATATTTACACTGAAAATCAATAAAATGTTAAGGAATTTAACAACTCTATAAACCAACCAGATATAAAAGACATGCAGAGCATTCAATTCAACAATAGCAGAACAGACATTCTTCTCAAGGCTGCATGGAATATTCTTTAAGTGTAATCACATGTTAAGCCACAAAACAAGTTTCAATAATTATAAAATAGCAAAATCACACCAAGCACACATATTGAGATCATAAAGTATCATCTTGTTAAGATGACAATATTATCCAAAGCAATGCCAAATTCAATGCAATTCCTATTAAAAACCCGAGGCTTTTCTCTCTCTCTCTCTCTCTCTCTTTCTTTCTTTTTCTTTCTTTCTTTCTTTCTTTCTTTCTTTCTTTCTTTCTTTCTTTCTTTCTTTCCTTCCTTCCTTCCTTCCTTCCTTTCTTTCTTTCCTTCCTTCCTTCCTTTCTTTCTCACAGAAGTGGAAAACTGCCTTAATTTTGAAAATGCAAAACAAAGTTGGGAGCCTCACACTTCCCAATTTTAAAATGTACTATAAATCTGAAATGAACAAAGGAGTGTGGTACTTACATTAGGAGAGACATGCAGATCAATGGAATAGACTGACAGTCCAGATGTGAAGCCATAAGTCTATGGTCAAATGATTTTTGACAGGGGTGCCAAGGCAATTCAATAGGGGTAAGAATAGGCTGTTTAACAAATGATGTTAGGACAACTGGATATCTATATGCAAAAAAAAAAAAAGAAGTTGGACCTTTTACCTTATACCATGTAAAAAATTAACTCAAAATAGACTTAGATAAAAAAGTTTTAACCAACAAAAAAACTTACAATGAAACATATGGGTAAATCTTTATGACCTTGAATTTGGCAATGGATTCTTAAATATGATATGAAAAGCATAAGCAACAAAAGAAAAAGCAGAAAAATGAGACTTAGTCAAAACGAAAAAACTTTGCTCATCAAAAGACTCTATCAAGAAAGTAAAAAGACAACCTAAACCAACGAGAACAAAGACACAACATACCAGAATCTCTAGGACACATGCAAAACAGTGTGTAGAGGGAAATTTATAGCACTAAATGCCCACAGGAGAAAGCAGGAAAGATCTAAAATTGACACCCTAACATCACAATTAAAAGAAGTAGAGAAGCAAGAGCAAACATATTCAAAAGCTAGCAGAAGGCAAGAAATAACTAAGATCAGAGCAGAACTGAAGGAAATAGAAACACAAAAAACCCTTCAAAAAATTAATGAATCCAGGAGCTGGTTTTTTGAAAAGATCAACAAAATTGATAGACCGCTAGCAAGACTAATAAAGAATAAAAGAGAGAAGAATCAAATAGATGCAATAAAAAATGATAAAGAGGATATCACCACCGATCCCACAGAAATACAAACTACCATCACAGAATACTATAAACACCTCTACAAATAAACTAGAAAATCTAGAAGAAATGGATAAATTCCTCGACACATACACCCTCCCAAGACTAAACCAGGAAGAAGTTGAATCTCTGAATAGACCAGTAACAGGCTCTGAAATTGAGGCAACAATTAATAGCTTACCAACAAAAAAAAGTCCAGGACCAGATGGATGAACAGCTGAATTCTACCAGAGATACAAGGAGGAGCTGGTACCATTCCTTCTGAAACTATTACAGTTAAATAGAAAAAGAGGGAATCTTCCCTAACTCATTTTGTGAGGCCAGCATCATCCTGATACCAAAGCCTGGCAGAGACACAACAAAAAAAGAGAATTTTAGGCCAATATCCCTGATGAACATAGATGCAAAAATCTTCGACAAAATACTGGCAAACCTAATCCAGCAGCACATCAAAAAGCTTATCCACCATGATCAAGTTGGCTTTATCCCTGGGATGCAAGGCTGGTTCAACATATGCAAATCAGTAAATGTAATCCAGCATATAAACAGAACCAAAGACAAAAACCATATGATTATCTCAATACATGCAGAAAAGGCCTTTGGCGAAATTCAACAACCCTTCATGCTAAAAACTCTCAAAAAATTAGGTACTGATGGGACATGTCTCAAAATAATAAGAGCTATCTATGAAAAACCCACAGCCAATATCATACTGAATGGGCAAAAACTGGAAGCATTCCCTTTGAAAACCGGCACAAGACAGGGATGCCCTCTCTCACCACTCCTATTCAACATAGTGTTGGAAGTTCTGGCCAGGGCAATCAGGCAAGAGAAGGAAATAAAGGGTATTCAATTAGAAAAAGAGGAAGTCAAATTGTCCCTGTTTGCAGATGACATGACTGTATATCTAGAAAACCCCATCTTATCAGCCCAAAATCTCCTTAAGCTGATAAGCAACTTCAGCAAAGTCTCAGGATACAAAATCAATGTGCAAAAATCACAAGCATTCTTATACACCAATAACAGACAGAGAGCCAAATCATGAGTGAACTCCCATTCACAATTGCTTCAAAGCAAATAAAATACCTAGGAATCCAACTTACAAGGGATGTGAAGGACCTCCTCGAGGAGAACTGCAAACCACTGCTCAAGGAAATAAAAGAGGATAGAAACAAATGGAAGAACATTCCATGCTCATGGGTTGGAAGAATCAATATCGTGAAAATGGCCATACTGTCCAACGTAATTTATAGATTCAATGCCATCCCCATCAAGATACCGATGACTTTCTTCACAGAATTGGAAAAAACTACTTTAAAGTTCATATGGAAACAAAAAAGAGCCCACATCGCCAAGTCATTCCTAAGCCAAAAGAACAAAGCTGGAGGCATCATGCTACCTGACTTCAAACTATACTACAAGGCTACAGTAACCAAAACAGCATGGTACTAGTACCAAAACAGAGATATAGATCAATGGAACAGAACAGAGCCCTCAGAAATAATGCTGCATATCTACAACTATCTGATCTTTGACAAACCTGACAAAAACAAGAAATGGGGAAAGGGTTCCCTATTTAACAAATAGTGTTGGGAAAACTGGCTACCATATGTAGAAAGCTGAAACTGGACCCCTTCCTTACACCTTATACAAGAATTAATTCAAGATGGATTAAAGACTTAAATGATTGACCTAAAACCATAAAAACCCTAGAAGAAAACCTAGGCAATACCATTCAGGACATAGGCATGGGCAAGGACTTCATGTCTAAAGCACCAAAAACAATGGCAACAAAAGCCAAAATTGACAAATGGGATCTAATTAAACTAAAGAGCTTCTGCACAGCAAAAGAAACTACCGTCAGAGTGAATAGGCAACCTACAGAATGGGAGAAAATTTTTGCAACCTACTCATCTGACAAAGGGCGAATATCCAGAATCTACAATGAACTCAAACAAATTTACAAGAAAAAAACAAACGACCCCATCAAAAAGTGAGTGAAGGATATGAACAGACACTTCTCAAAAGAAGACATTTATGCAGCCAACAGACACATGAAAAAATGCTCATCATCACTGGCCATCAGATAAATGAAAATCAAAACCACAATAAGATACCATCTCACACCAGTTAGAATGGCCATCATTAAAAAGTCAGGAAACAACAGGTGCTGGAGAGGATGTGGAGAAATAGCAGCACTTTTACACTGTTGGTGGGACTGTAAACTAGTTCAACCATTGTCGAAGTCAGTGTGGCAATTCCTCAGGGATCTTGAAAAAGAAATACCATTTGACCCAGCCATCCCATTACTGGGTATAAACCCAAAGGATTATAAATCATGCTGCTATAAAGACACATGCACATGTATGTTTACTGAGGCACTATTCACAATAGCAAAGACTTGGAACCAACCCAAATGTCCAACAATGATAGACTGGATTAAGAAAATGTGGCACATATACATCATGGAATACTGTGCAGCCATAAAAAAGGATGAGTTCATGTCCTTTGTAGGGACATGGATGAAGCTGGAAACCATCATTCTCAGCAAACTATCGCAAGGACAAAAAACCAAACACCGCATGTTCTCACTCATAGGTGGGAATTGAACAATGAGAACACATGGACACAGGAAGGGGAACATCACACTCTGGGGCCTGTTGCGGGGTGGGGGGAGCGGGGAGGGATAGCATTAGGAGATATACCTAATGCTAAATGACGAGTCAATGGGTGCAGCACACCAACATGGCACATGTGTACATATGTAACTAAACTGCACGTTGTGCACATGTACCCTAAAACTTAAAGTATAATTTAAAAAAGAGAAAAAAAAAGAATGGGATAAAATACTTACAAATCATGTATTTGAGAAGGGTACAGAATATATAAAATACTCAACAACCAAAAGACAACTGAATTTCATTTTAGAAAATGAAAAAAGGCTTGAATAGACATTTCTTGAAGAAATATGCTATACAAAATTAATTCAAGATGGATTAAAGACTTACATGTTAGACCTAAAACCATAAAAACCCTAGAAGAAAACCTAGGCAATACCATTCAGGACATAGGCATGGGCAAGGACTTCATGTCTAAAACACCAAAAGCAATGGCAACAAAAGCCAAAATTGACAAATGGGATCTAATTAAACTCAAGATCTTCTGCACAGCAAAGGAAACTACCATCAGAGTGAACAGGCAACCTACAAAATGGGAGAAAATTTTTGCAACCTACTCACCTGACAAAGGGCTAATATCCAGAATCTACAATGAACTCAAACAAATTTACAAGAAAAAAACAAACAACCCCATCAAAAAGTGGGCAAAGGATATGAATGACACTTCTCAAAAGAAGACATTTATGCAGCCAAAAAACACATGAAAAAATGCTCATCATCACTGGCCATCAGAGAAATGCAAATCAAAACCACAATGAGATGCCATCTCACACCAGTTAGAATGGTGATCATTAAAAAGTCAGGAAACAACAGGTGCTGGAGAGGATGTGGAGAAATAGGAACACTTTTACACTGTTGGTGGGACTGTAAACTAGTTCAACCATTGTGGAAGTCAGTGTGGCGATTCCTCAGGGATCTAGAACTAGAACTACCATTTGACCCAGCAATCCCATTACTGGGTATATACCCAAAGGATTATAAATCATGCTGCTATAAAGACACATGCACACGTATGTTTATTGCGGCACTATTCACAATAGCAAAGACTTGGAACCAACCCAAATGTCCAACAATGATAGACTAGATTAAGAAAATGTGGCACATATACAGCATGGAATACTATGCAGCCATAAAAAATGATGAGTTCATGTCCTTCGTAGGGACGTGGATGAAGCTGGAAACCATCATTCTCAGCAAACTATCGCAAGGACAAAAAACCAAACACCGCATGTTCTCACTCATAGGTGGGAATTGAACAATGAGAACACATGGACACAGGAAGGGGAACATCACACTCTGGGGACTGTGGTGGGGTGGGGAGAGGGGGAAGGGATAGCATTAGGAGATACACCTAATGCTAAATGACAAGTTAATGGGTGCAGCACACCAACATGGCACATGTATACATATGTAACAAACCTGCACATTGTGCACGTGTACCCTAAAACTTAAAGTATAATAATAATAAAATTAAAAAAAGAAATATGTATAAATGCCCTGAAGGTACATGAAAATATATTTAACAACATCTATCATTAAGTAAAAGCAAGTCAAAAATCACAGTGAGATATCATTCACACACACTAGGATGACTATATGTGTTTTTTAATTAATTAATTAATTTCTTCATTATTAAAGTAAGCTTTGGGTAGACGGTGGGATTTGGGAGAACACTTACTTTTTTTTTTTCTTTTTATTATACTTTAAGTTCTGGGATACACGTGCAGAGTGTGCAGGTTTGTTACACAGGTATACATGTGCCATGGTGGTTTGCTGCATCCATCAACCCATAATCTACTTTAGGTATTTCTCTTAATGGTATCCCTCCCCTAGCCCCCAACCCACTGACAGGCCTCAGTGTGTGATGCTCCCCTCCCTGTGTCCATGTGTTCTCATTGTTCAACTCCCACTTATGAGTGAGAACATTCAGTGTTTGGTTTTCTGTTCCTGTGTTAGTTTGCTGAGAATGATGGTTTCCAGCTTCATTCATGTCCCTGCAAAGCAGAGGAACTCATCCTTCTTTATGGCTGCATAGTATTCCATTGTGTATATGTGCCACATTTTCTTTATCCAGTCTATCACTGGTGAACATTGGGTTGATTCCAAGTCTTTGCTATTGTGAACAGTGCTGCAATAAACATACATGTTCATGTGTCTTTATAGTAGAATGATTTATAATCCTTTGGGTATATACCCAGTAATGGGATTGCTGGGTCAAATGGTAGTTCTGGTTCTAGATCCTTGATCAATCGCCACACTGTCTTCCACAATGGTTGAACTAATTTACACTCCCACCAACACTGTAAAAGCATTTCTATCTCTCCATATCCTCTCCAGCATCTGTTGTTTCCTGACTTTTTAATGATTGTCATTCTAACTGGTGTGAGATGTTTCTCATTGTAGTTTTGATTTGCATTTCTCTAATGACCAGTGATGATGAGCTTTTTTTCATGTGTTTGTTGGCCATGTAAATGTCTTCTTTTGAGAAGTGTCTGTTCATATTCTTCACTCACTTTTTGATGGAGTTCTTTGTTTGTTTGTTTGTTTTTCTTGTAAATTTGTTTAAGTTCCTTATAGATTCTGGACATTAGAACTTTGTCAGATGGATAGATTGCAAAAATTTTCTTCCATTCTGAAGGTTGCCTGTTCACTCTGATGATAGTTTCTTTTGCTGTGCAGAAGCTCTTTAGTGTAATTAGATGCCATTTGTCAATTTTGGCTTTTGTTGCCATTGCTTTTGGTGTTTTAGTTATGAAGTCTTTGCCCATGCCTATGTCCTGAATGGTATTGCCTAGGTTTTCTTCTAGAGTTTTTGTGGTTTAGGTCTTACGTTTATGTCTTTAATCCATCTGGAGTTAATTTTTTTATAAGGTGTAAGGAAGGGGTACAGTGTCAGTTGTCTGCATATGGCTAGCCTGTCTTCCCAGCACCATTTATTAAATAGGGAATCCTTTCCCCATTGCTTGTTTTTGTCAGGTTTGTCAAAGATCAGATGGTTGTAGATGTGTGGTGTTATTTCTGAGGGCTCTGTTCTGTTCCATTGGTCTATATCTCTGTTTTGGTACCAGTACCATGCTGTGTTGGTCACTGTAGCCTTGTAGTATAGTTTGAAGTCAGGTAGCATGATGCCTCCAGCTTTCTTCTTTTTTGCTTAGGATTGTCTTGGCTATACAGGCTCTTTTATGGTTCCATATGAAATTTAAAGTAGTTTATTTTCTAATTTTGTGAAGAAAGTCAATGGTAGCTTGATGGGGATAGCATTGAATCTATAAATTACTTTGGTCAATATGGCCATTTTCACAATATTGATTCTTCCTATCCATGAGCATGGAATGTTCTTCCATTTGTTTGTGTCTTCTCTTATTTCCTTGAGCAGTGGTTTGTAGTTCTCCTTGAAGAGGTCGTTCACATCCCTTGTAAGTTGGAATCCTAGGAATTTTATTCGTTTTGTAGCAATTGTGAATGGGAGTTCACTCGTGATTTGGCCCTCGTTTGTGTATTATTGATATATAGGAATGCTTGCAATTTTTGCATATTGATTTTGTATCCTGAGACTTTGCTGAAGTTGCTTATCAGCTTAAGCAGATTTGGGGCTGAGATGATGGGGTTTTCTAAATATATAATCATGTCATCTGCAAACAGGGAAAATTTGACTTCTTCTCTTCCTAATTGAATACCCTTTATTTCTTTCTCTTGTCTGTCCTGGCAAGAACTTCCAATACTGTGTTGAATAGGAGTGGTGAGAGAGGGCATCCTTATCTTGTGCTGGTTTTCAAAAGGAATGCTTCCAGCTTTTGCCCATTCTGTATGATATTGGCTGTGGGTTTGTCATAAATAGCTCTTATTTTGAGATACATTCCATCAATACTTAGTTTATTGAGAGTTTTTAGCATGAAGGGATGTTGAATTTTATCAAAGGCCTTTTCTGCATCTTTTGAGATAATTATGTGGTTTTTGTCATTGGTTCTGTTTATGTGATGGATTATGTTTATTGATTCGTGTATGTTGAACCAGCCTTGCATCCCGGGGATGAAGCTGACTAGATAGTGGTGGATAAGCTTTTTGATGTGCTGCTGGATTCGATTTTCCAGTATTTTATTGAGGATTTTTGCATTGATATTTATTAGGGATATTGGCCTGAAATTTTCTCTTTTTCGTTGTGTCTCTGCCGGTTTTGGTATCAAGATGATGCTGGCCTCTTAAAATGAGTTAGCAAGGAGTCCCTCTTTTTCTATTGTTTGGAATAGTTTCAGAAGGAATGGTACCAGCTCCTCTTTGTGCATCTGGTACAATTCAGCTGTGAATCCTGCTGGTCCTGGGCTTTTTTTTGGTTGGTAGGCTATTAATTACTGCCTCAATTTCAGAACTTGCAATTGGTATATTCAGGGATTCGACTTCTTCCTGGTTTAGTCTTGAGAGGTTGTATGTGTCCAGGAATTTATCCATTTCTTCTACATTTTCTAATTTATTTGTGTAAAGGTGTTTGTAGTATTTTCTGATGGTAGTTTGTGTTTCTGTGGGATCAGTGCTGATATCCCCTTTCTCATTTTTTATTGTGTCTATTTGATTCTTCTCTATTTGCTTCTTTATTAGTCTGGCTAGCAGTCTATCTATTTTGTTAATCTTTAAAAAAACCAGCTCCTGGATTCACTGATTTTTTTGAAGGGTTTTTTTGTGACTCTATGTCCTTCAGTTCTGCTCTTATCTTAGTTATTTCCTGTCTTCTGCTAGCTTCAGAATTTGTTTGCTCTTGCTTCTCTAGTTCTTTTAATTGTGATGTTAGTGTGTCAATTTTAGATCTTTCCCACTTTCTTCTGTGGGCATTTAGTGCTATAAATATCCCTCTAAATACTGCTTTAGCTGTGTCCCAGAGATTCTGGTACATTGTGTCTTTGTTCTTACTGGTTTCAAAGAACTTCTTTATTTCTGCCTTAATTTCTTTATTTACCCAGTAGTCATTCAGGGGCAGGTTGTTCAGTTTCCATGTAGTTGTGCAGTTTTGAGTGAGTTTCTTAATCCTGAGTTCTAATTTGATTACACTGCAGTCTAAGAGACTGTTTGCTATGATTTCCATTCTTTTGCATTTGCTGAGGAGTGTTTTACTTGCAATTATGATGTCAAATTTAGAATTAGTGTGATGTGGTGCTGAGAAGAACGTATATTCTGTTGATTTGGGGTGGAGAGTTCTGTGGATGTCTATTAGGTCTGCTTGGTCCAGAGCTGAGTTCAAGTCCTGAATATCCTTGTTAATTTTCTCTCTCATTGATCTGACCAATATTGACAGTGGATGTTAAAGTCTCCCACTATTATTGTATGGGAGTCTAAGTCTCTTTGTAGGTCTCTAAGAACTTGCTTTATGAATCTGGGTGCTTCTGTATTGGGTGCATATATATTTAGGATAGCTAGTTCTTCTTGTGTTCATTCCTTTACCATTATGTAATGCCCTTTTTTTCTCTTTTTTTATCTTTCTTGGTTTAAAATCTGTTTTATCAGAGGCTAGGACTGCAACCCCGGCTTTTTTTGGTTTCCATTTACTTGGTAAATATTCCTCCATCCCTTTATTTTGAGCCATGTGTGTCTTTGCACATGAGATGGGTCTCCTCAATACAGCACACCAATGGGTCTTGACTCTATCCAATTTGCCAGTCTGTGTCTTTTAATTAAGTACACCAATCAAACATAGGTTTGGTCTTTCCACATAGTCCCATATTTCTTGGAGGCTTTGTTCATTCTTTCTCATTCTTTTTTTCCTTAATTTTGTCCTGATGCTTTATTTCATTAAGTTGATCTTCAATCTGATATCCTTTCTTCCGCTTGATGGATTTGGCTATTGATACCTGTGTATGCTTCATGAAGTTCTCATGTTGTTTTTCAGCTCCATCAGCTCATTTATGTTCTTCTCTAAACTGGTTACTCTAGTTAGCAATTCCTCTAACCTTTTTTCAAGGTCCTTAGTTTCCTTGCATTGTGTTAGAACATGCTCCTTTAGCTCAGAGGAGTTTGTTATTACCCACCTTCTGAAGCCTACTTCTGTCAATTCGTCAAACTCATTCTCTGTCCAGTTTTGTTCCCTTGCTTGTAAGGGGTTGTGATCCTTTGGAGAAGAGGCATTCTGTTTTTCGGAATTCTCAGCCTTTTGCCCTGGTTTTTCCTCATCTTTGTGGATGTATCTATCTTTGATCTTTGATGCTGGTGACCTTCAGATGGGGTTTTTGTTCATGTGTCCCTTTTGTTTATGTTGATGCTTTTCCTTTCTAACAGGCCCCTCTGGTGCAGGTCTGCTGGAGTTTGTTGGAGGTCCATTCTAGACCCTGTTTGCCTGAGTATCACCAGTGGAGGCTGCAGAACAGCAAAGATTGTGGCCTGTTCCTTTCTCTGGAAGCTTCATCCCAGAGGGGCACCCGCCAGATGGCAGCTGGAGCTCTCCTATATGAAGTGTCTGTTGACCCCTGCTGGGAGATGTCTCCCAGTCAGGAGGCATGGGGTCAGGGACCCACTTGAGGAGGCAGTCTGTCCCTTAGCAGACCTTGAACACTGTGCTGGGAGATCTGCTGCTCTCTTCAGAGCCAGAAGGTAGGAATGTTTAAGTCTGCAGAGCTGTGCCCACAGCTGCCCCTTTTCTCCAGGTGCTCTGTCCCAGGAATTTATCTATAAGCCCTTGTCTGTGGCTGCTGCCTTTCTTTCAGAGATGCCCTGCCCAGAGAGAAGGAATCTAGAGAGGCAGTCTGGCTACAGGGGCTTTGCTGAGCTGCTGTGGGTTCCACCCAGTTTGAAATTCCTGGTGGCTTTGTTTACACTGTGAGGGGAAAATTGCCTCCTCAAGCCTCAGTAATGGTGGATGCCCCTCTCCCCACCAAACTCGAGTGTTCCAGGTTGACTTCAGACTGCTGTGTTGGCAATGAGAATTTCAAGCCAGTGGATCTCAGCTGGCCAGGCTCCATGGGGGTGGGATCCACTAAGCTAGACCACTTGGCTCCCTGGCTTCAGTCCCCTTTCCAGGGGATTGAATGGTTCTGTCTCACTGGTGTTCCAGATGCCACTGTGGTATGTAAAAAACTCCTGCAGCTAGCTCGGTGTCTGTCCACATGGCCACCCAGCTTTATGCTTGAAACCCAGGGCCCTAGTAATGTAGGCACCTGAGGGATTATCCTGGTCTGTGAATTGCAAAGACCTTGGGAAAAGTGTAGAATCTGGGCCAGAATGCATCATTTCTCATTGCACAGTCCCTCATGGCTTCCCTTGGTTAGGGGAGGGAGTTCCCTGACCCCTTGGGCTTCCCGGGTGAGGCAATGCTCCACCCTGCTTCTGCTCACCTTCTGTGGCTTGCACCCACTATCTAACCAGTCCCAATGAGATGAGGTGGGTACCTCAGTTGGAAATGGAGAAATTCCCCACCTTCTGCTTTGATCTCACTGGGAGCTGCAGACAGGAGCTGTTCCTATTTGGCCATCTTGCTAGCCACCCACAGCTATATGTGTTTTAAAAATGGATAATAACAAGTATTGGCAAATACGTGGAGAAATTGGAACTCTCATGCATTGCTTCTGGGAATGTTAAACAAGGTATCCATTGTGAATAAGTAAGTTTGATGGTTTCTCAGAAAGTTAAATATAGAGTTACCATAAGACCCAGCAATTTAAGTCCTAAGTATATAACCCCCAAAATTGAAAACAGATACTTTAACAAAAACTTGTATGTGAATGCTCACAGTAACACTATCCATAATAGTCAAAAAGTGGAAACAACCCAAATGTTCAAACTGAAAAATTGTTTTTCTTAAAGAAAGGTATATACATACAGTGCTATATTGTCCAGCCAAGGATAAAGAACTGATACATGCTAAAACATGGAGGAAACATTGAATTACGTTAGGTGAAAGAATCCAGTCACAAAATGTCACATATTTTATGATTCAATTTATATGTATTTTATTGAGTTTGGGGTGCTATAACAAATTGCTATAGATGAATGGCTTAAACAAAAAATATTTAATTCTCACAGTCCTGGAGGCTGGGAATTCCAAGGTAAAGGTTTTGGCAGATCAAGTGCTTGGTGAAGGCCCACTTCTTGATTTGGATATGGCTGTTTTTTGTTGTATCAGCATGTGGTGAAGAGCAGAAAGAATAAGCTCTCATGTATGTTCTTAGAAGGGCACTAATCCTATTCATGAGGGACCCCCCTTCATGACCCCCCAAAAGCTTATCTTTTGGCATGTACTTGCCAAAGGTTCCACCTCCTAATACCATCACATCAGGGGTTAGGTTTTCAACATATGAAATTTGGGAATAGGGCACAAATATTCAATGCATAGTAACATTAAATATTCCAAACAGGTAAATCCATAGGAAAAGAAAGAGATTGGCCAGGTGTAGTGGCTCACGCTTGTAATCCCAGCACTTTGGGAGGCCGAGGCAGACGGATCACAAGGTCAGGAGATCGAGACCACGATGAAACCCTGTCTCTACTAAAAATACAAAAAATTAGCTGGGCATGGTGGCGGGCGCCTGTAGTCCCAGCTACTCAGAGAGGCTGAGGCAGGAGAATGGCGTGAACCTGGGAGGCGGAGCTTGCAGTGAGCCGAGATCACACCACTGCACTCCAGCCTGGGTGACAGAGCGAGACTCCGTTTCAAAAAAAAAAAAAAAAAAAAGAAAAAGAAAGAGATTAATGTTTCCCAGAGTCTTGGATGAGAGGGAAATAGAAAGTGACTGCTTAATCGAAATGAGATTTCCTTTTGGAATGATAAAAATGCCTTGGAACTAAATAGAGGTGGTCATTGTACCCTGAACATTCTGAATGTTTATTTTCCAAATAAATGGTTCTAAATTGTTTATTTTAAAATGCTGAAATTTTTGTTGTACAAGTTTTACTTCAATTAAAATGAAACAGCATCACACTTTCTCCCAACTTGTAGGCTGTAACTTTTAATATTAAATTAGTTTATTTCTGCATCCATTTGGGCAAAAACATTTAGAAAAGCACAAAATAGTCTGCACACATCATACAATCACATATACGTGACTATATATAAAACCATTGGGTTCATATCATTTCCTTCATCCTATTCACAAAATACTTCACTTGTATAGCAGTAGATATTGATGACTCATTTACTCCAGAGTAAAAAAGGCACAGATATTCATGAATATTGTCATTTTCATATGGTTCCTCAATGTCTACAAGATACATTTTATATATTACTTACTAAGCTCTTTAACACCTGGTCTATGTCATTCCTGGTTGTCATCAGTCTTTCACTCATTATGGCTCCGCTTCAGCCACATGCCTCCTATAGTTACCTAAATATAATCAATTGTGGGCATGCTCATGTTTCTATCTTAAATGTTTGTGACCCCTCTGAAGGCATGGGAACAGTTATACAGCTGTCAAGATTTGGGACAAGCCATTGTTCCTTTGGAAGACTGCTCTATTCACATATCAGCAGAGGGGATAAACTGCTAATTCTTTATGTTTACAAGTCCTAGTTACTCAAAAGTCAGTGCCTGGACCAGCAGCATCAGCATCATGTGAAAGTTTGTTACAAATGCAGAATCTTAGGACCCATCTCAGAGCTACTGAACCAGATCCTGTATTTTATGAAGAATCCCAGATGTCATGTGCACATTAAAATTTTGGAAGTACACAATGCAGACCTCTAATTTTATACTCACATTTATTACATCATTCTCTTTATTACTCTGTATCAACTGCAACTGCTAAGCTCCTTGAAGGTAGGAAATCTGTTTTATGCATCATTGCATCCCCACATGAACAGTTCTGGGCTCACATCCTTCCTCAGAAAATATTTTCATAATTAGTAAAGAAATAAAGTGATTTCTACAATTTCCAAGGAAGAACTTCCTTCTGCAAGTAAACCACCAGGAGGCTTGGTTGGGAAAATCTTAGAGTCCAATCTCAGCTATCTGTTAGTTTTCCACATCAGGATTTAAGCAGCATCATGAAACTAATAAAGCTAACAGAGTAATGAGAAGGAAATGACAACAGAAGCCAGGCGTCTTTTGCTACCCTAGAGCAGAGGATAATTTGACAGTTCAATGCCCCCTGTTTGCCAAAATACTTCCATGGCCCATTTCTCATTATGAAAAGTGGCCCAGAGGGGAGGCATGTCACTTTTTGGGTGACAGAGGACCATGTGGGAAAGTACAGTTCAGCATGTTGCTGCTGGGCTTGGCAGACAGTGAATGACAGGAAGGATTCCCCATTTGAAGGCTCCTTTCAACTCCACATGCTGTGCTCAAGCCTGAATAAAAACACATCACTGGAAAGGTCCTTCTGGTACTCTGGGCTAAGTTTCTTATCACCTTTTCTCCTTTTTCTGCTTTCTCCAAATAACTATCATCACAATTAAAAAGATAGTTAAGGCACAATCCTGCCCTCAAAAAATACCCAGTGTAGTAATAAAGATGCTTGTAGGCAAATCATGGAAACATACTTAGCTAAGTACTATGGTGGGGGTGTATTCAAGGAGATAGAGAGGTGCATGTAGTTAAATAATGCTACAAGGAAAGATGAAGGAAGATGGAGCAGAGGGAATGAGGAAGTGGAAGGTACATGGGTAGACAGAGTCAGTATTAAGAGAGCCTTGTATAACTTACTAAGGTGTTTGGACTCTATTCTCTGTGTGGTGTTTCTCATACTTTTATTATGTGAAACACAGCAAGAAATACATTTCATTTCATGACTTAATAGACATACATATAATTGAAGCAAAAGTTACTTGAAATAATATTCAATCACATTAAGTATCTTCAACTCCTGTAATTTCCATTATATTCTATGTTTTCAATACTGTACTTGTTATGATTTTCTCTCAGTGTCTGCTTTCAAGAGGACCTACACCGTGACAGTGAGTATCCTCGTCTTGCTGTAGATCTCAGAGAAAAGCTGTGATATTTCCTCTATGATTTCGATAGATTACCTTCTTAGATTAAGAAAGTTATCTTCTGATTAAAGTTTAGCATGGTTTTTTAAAATAAATAAACGTTAAATTTTATAAAACTTTATAGAGGTGATAATTTTTTCTATTAATTTAATAATGTGTACATTAAATTGTTTATTTTTCTAATATCTAAAAACTTGTGTTCATGAGATAAACTTCATTTTGGCATGATATATTATCCTTTTTATGTATTTCTGGATTCAGTTTGCTACTATTTGCTTAAAACTTTTCAAAATTTATATAACAGAAATTATATATAACCCGCTAAACTCCAGCGGGTCACAAAAACAGACAGCAATCTGGACACAGATTTGAGAAGCACCATAAAATCTCTGGCTGGATGAATTGGTGATTCTTCTCCTACACAGGCCAGTCTGACAAGACTAGGGTAGGTAGTTGTCTTATCTAATGTGCAGAAACCAAAAGAGGGAGTCAAGGGAAAATGGAGAAACAGGGCAAAACATTCCAAATAAAAGAAAAAGTAAGTCTTCAAAAATTTACCCAAGTAAATTGGGTATATGTGATTAACCTAACAGGAAATTCAAAATGATGTTTATAAAAATGCTCACCAATGTTAGTTCTATGAGTTTTGACAAATGTATAGAGTTGAGTAAACAAAATCACCTGTCAAAAAATTATAGAGGAGCGATGTTAGCAACCTGGTGGAATAGGAAACTCCTTACCCTGACAGTGTCCTCCAGACAATGAAATAAACATCTATGCATGATCACTTTTCTCTGAGAGAAATCAGAGACCAGTTGAGTGACTCCTACCCACTAGACAACCAAGAAAACATTCACATAGAAAGGGTAGTAAAAGACGAAGCACACTTGGGCACAGGCCCCCACCCCAGACATTGCTCCATAAAATCAGGAAAGGAATTCTCAACACCCAGATTCTCCCTGTGGATAGGAGGTTTTGGGACCTCACATACAGGGCACCAGCTCTCAGGTTTTGGGGGATTGGCTCCTAATTCGCCAATTCTGAAAGCAAAAGGTTAAATTAAACATATGTGAGTCTCTCAGATCCAAATGAAAAAAGTGGCCGTTTTACATAAGCATGCAAGCACTTCCAAGGGCTGCATCCCCTAGGAACAGTGCAAGAGAGAGTACATAAAAATTCAGCCCCTTGTTTCTTCCCTGAAAAGGTTTATGACACACTTTCCCAGTGGGCACTTGGTTAGCTGGATTCTTGCATCACAGAGTTAAAGGGCAGAAAAATATTAGCTAACCAGCAGCCCCAGAAGCAGATTGTCACTTCTCAGGCCTACTCCCTTAGCATACCCAAGTTATAACTCCAAAACTATTAATCCATCTTGGAAGAAGTTTGTCCACAAAGTGAGCACTCACATTCTTGTAGCTTCCACTGAGAGAATGTATCCTAAATCCCCTCGCTCTGGGAGCAGTGAGGACTAAGTATATGTGAGTATCTCTAGACCACAGAAAAAAAGGGCAGTTTTTGCATGGCATGTAAGCACTTTCAGGGCTTCATCTTCTAGAAGCAGTGCAAAGGGGGTTTGAAAATGCAGCTTCTTGTTTTTCCCCAGATGGGATTTATGCCACGCATTAAACATCTAAATTTTTTACAGCTACTTTTCAAAGGATTCCATCCTAAACCTCTTAGCTCTTGGATCAAAAAGGACTAGGTATCCATGAATCTCCTTAGATCACAAAATAAAGAAGCAGTTTTAAATGGATGCATAAACACCTCCAAGGGATACAATCCCTTGAAGATGTGCAGAAAAGGTGTAGAAACATGTAGCTTTCATTTTTTTTTTTCTGGACGGAGCTTACTATACACATTTTCAGTGGCTCCTTAAAAGGCTGGCTTGTAAGGAACTTGCACTGGGGGGGCTAAAAAACAAAAAGAAAAGAAAAAAAACCTGTCCGGCAGCCAGAGCTAGAGCTTGGGACTTTATGAACCTTCTATGTGGCCTGCCTCAGTAATAAATCCAGGTCTACTCATTCTTCCTGGAAGGAATTTGGCCTTGCAGTGACTGCCATACCTTCTACACTTCTCACTCAAGGGATTATATCCTTGATAACTTAACCCTCAGAGTCAAAGGGAATTTGAATTCTTAAATAATGCCAGATCAAAAAACGTAAACAATTGGATGTACCATGGGCCCACTTCCAACAGCTGTTGCTCCAGTATCAGAGGGTGCTGCTTGAACATGAGTACAAACATGTGGCACAGATTTTTTTCCCCCAGCTAAGTGCAGAGACACTGGGAGATAAACACCCATCCTAAGCTTCAAAATGAAGATAGGAGTAACTGAAACTCACATTCAACACCCGAACTGTTTTAGCTACAGTCGTCTGGCATCTACCTCACTACTTTAAGGGTAGTTACAGAATATGGCACATGCTAAACTCCAGCGGGTCACAAAAACAGACAGCAATCTGGACGCAGATTTGAGAAGCACCATAAAATCTCTGGCTGGATGAATTGGTGATTCTTCTCCTACACAGGCCAGTCTGACAAGTCTAGGGTAGGTAGTTGTCTTATCTAATGTGCAGAAACCAAAAGAGGGAGTCAAGGGAAAATGGAGAAACAGGGCAAAACATTCCAAATAAAAGAAAAAGTAAGTCTTCAAAAATTTACCCAAGTAAATTGGGTATATGTGATTAACCTAACAGGAAATTCAAAATGATGTTTATAAAAATGCTCACCAATGTTAGGAAAGCAATGCAAGGACAAACTGAGAATTCAATAGTTAGAAAGTATAAAGAAGTACCAAATAGAAATCATAGAGCTGAAGAGTACTATAATTAAATTGAAAAATTGATAGAGGGAATTTAAGAGAATCCTGTCTAGACTGAGAAGAGGAAAGGATCAATGAGCTCAAAAACTTGTCTCTGAAAATGATGTGACAAAGAGCAAAAAGAAAAGCACAATAAAAAAATTGAGGTTTAAGAAACATATGGGATGTAATTAAACATTACAACACATGCAATATTGAAGTTCCAGAAGGAGAAGCAACAAAGAAAAAAAAACAGAAAACATTTAAAATATAATAGTAGAAAACTTCCTAAGCCTGAAAAAGAAAGTAAAAATTCAGATCCAGGAAACTCAAAGGAGACCAAGTAAGATGAATATAAGGAAACTCACACAAAGAAATATCATAATCAAATTGTCTGTTAAAGACAGAGTTTTGAAACCGGCAAGAGTAAAGTGAGTTGTTACATTGAAAGGAACCACCATAAGACTATCAGTGGATTTGTTTCAGTAGAAACTACAGGTCAGAATGAAGTAGGATGATATACTCAAAATCCTGAAAAAATCTTGGTTTTGAACCAAGAACGTTATACCTAGCAATGCTGTCTTTCAAAAATAAATGGTGATAAAGACCCTTAGACAAACAAAGTTTGACTTTGTCACCAAATTTAACATTACAAGAAATGTTAATGGGGTTTCTTTAAGCTGTAGGAAAAGGCACTAATTAGTAACATAAAATTTATGGAAGCATAAATATAACTCATAAAAATATGTACATTGTCAAATCCAGAATTGGTTGTAGGTAAATCATTTAAACTTCTATTATAAAGGTTAAAAGACAAAACTATTAAAAACAAAAGTTACAATAATTTGTTAGGAATCCAATTTTTAAAGGCTAATTGTGACATCAAAAACACAAAGTGTGAGAAGAGGGTCAGTAAAAGTGTGGAGTTTATGTATGTAATCAAAGTTAAGATGTTATCAGCTCAATATAGCCATTTACAATTATAGTATATTTAATGTAAGACTCAGGGTAGCCATAAATCAAAATCCTGTAACATATACACAAAAGATAAAAAGATTCAAAGCATGTCATTACAGAAAGCCATCAAACCACAAAAGAAAGGAATAGAGAAAGAAAGAAAGGATCTACAAAATAATGAGAATACAATATATAAAATGATACTAGTAAGTCCTTTCCTATCAATAATTACTTTAAGTACAAATGGGTTAAATTCTCCAATAAAGCAGCATAGAGTAGCTGAATAAATTTTAGAAAAAGATCCAACTGTACACTGCCAACATATGACTTACTTCACCTGTAAGGACATTCATAGATTTAAAGTGAAGGAATGGAAAAGATATTTCATGCGAAAAGAAACAAAAAGAAAGCAGTAGTAGTTATACTTATTTTAGACAAAATAGACTTTAGGTCAAAAATTGTAAAAAGAGGCAAAGATGGTCATTATAGAATGATAAAGTGGTGCAGCCATTAAGAGGATGTAATAATTGCAAAAATATATCCACCTAATATTAGAGCATCTAAATATACAAAACAAATATTAAGAGGCTTGAAGAGAGACATAAACTGCCACACAGTAATAGAGGGAGATTTCAATAACCCACTTTCAACATTGAACAGATCATCCATGCAATACAATACATAGCACTAGACATGTCATTGAGATAGAAAGTCAACAAATAGCACTGAACTTAAATAAACTTTAGAGCATTTCGACCTAACAAATACCTACAGAATATTCTGCCTAACAACTACAGACTATACGTTCTTCTCATCAGCACATAGAACATTCTCCACAGACTGACACATATGATATGTCGCAAAGAAGTCTCAATAAACTATTTAAAAATAAAAATTGTATTATTTTTCTCAGACTGCAACAGAATAAAAGTAGAAATCAATAACGATGAATTCTGTAAATTATACAAATACATGTAAATTAAACAACATGCTCCTCAATGATCTTTGGGAAAATGACAAAATTAGGATGAAATTTTAAATTGTTTAGAAAATGAATGAAAATGGAAACACAACATATTAAATCCTCTGTGATATAGCAAAAACAGTCTGAGAGGGAAGTTTATAGTGTTAAATGTCTACATCAAAAATATGGAAAGATTACACATTAATAATCTAATGTTGCACTTCAAGAAACTAGGAAAACAAGAACCAAACCAAACTCAAATCTAGTAGAAGAATAGAAATAACAATGATCAGATCTGAACTAAATGAAATAGAAAAAAAGTACAATTGATCAACAAAAGAAAAGTTGGTTCCTTGAAAAGATAAATAAAATTGATAAACTGCTAGCTAGACAGACGAAAAGAGAAGATTCAAATACACATAGTCAGAAAAGAAAAAGGAGACATTGCAACTGATACTATAGATATACAAAGATCGTTATGGACTCCTGTTAACAACTATGTTCTCACAAGTAGAAAACCTAGAGATTGGTGAATTTCTGGAAACATACAATCTCCCAAGAGTGAAGAAGCTACAGAAATTCTGAATATACCAATAAAAAGTAGTGAGACTGCATCAGTAATACAAAATACCACTACAGCAACAACAAAAAGCCAAGAACTAGATGGATTCACAGATGAATTCTATCAAACACACAGAGAAGAACTTGTACCAATCCTCCTGAAACTGTTCCAAAAAATCAAGGAGGAGATAATTCTTCCTAACTCATTCTATAAAGCCAATATCACTCTGATGCCAAACCCAGACAAGAATGTAATGCAAAAATAAAAGTAATAAAGACCAATATCTGATGAACATAGATACAAAAATCCTCAAGAAAAATATTAGGAAATCTAATACAACAGCACATCACGGAAATAGTATACCATAGTCAAGTGGGTTTCATTCAAGGGATGCAAGAATGATTCAACATATGCAAATCAATAAATGTGATTTATAGCATAAACAAAATTAGGGACAAAATCCATATAATTATCTCAATAGATACAGAAAAACATTTGATAAAATTTAGCATCTCTTTATGATAAAAACCCTCAACACACTGGGTGAAGAAGGAATATACCTCAAAAAAAATAAAGGCCATATACAACAAACTCAACAGACAACATTATAGTTAATGGGGAAAATTTGAAAGCGTTTCCCCTGGAAATTGGAACAAGGCGAAGATACCCATTTCCACTATCTTAGAAATTAAAATAATTTCTCAATAGCATCAAAAATATTTAAAAGTCAACAAAGAAAGAAAGAGATCTGTATACTAAAATCTATAAAATATTGATGAAAGAAATTGGAGATACAGATAAATGGAAAGATATCCCATGTTCATGGATTGGAAAAATTAGTGTTGTTAAAATGTCTATACTACACAAAGTGATCTATGGACTTAATGCAATCCCTATCACAATTTCAATTTTGTTCCTCATGGAAATAGGAAAAAAACCCTAAAACTTCACAAAAGATCCCAAGTAGCCAAAAGAATCTTGAACAAAAAGAACAAAGCTGAAGGCATCATATTATCAGATTTCAAAATATATTATGTGGCTATAGTACTCAAAATAGCATTGTACTGGAAAAAAACAGACACCTTAACCAATGGAACAGGAAAGACAGCTCATAAATATACCCACATCTATAGTCAACTTAAATTATTTTCAATAAAGTTGCCAAGATCACATTTTGGAAAGGATTGATGTTGTGAAAACTAGATATCCACACACAGAAGCATGAAAATAGATCCTTGTCTACTTTTTATACAAGAATCAACTTAAATGGATTAAAAACTTAAACCTAAGGCCTGAAACTATAAAACTACTAGAATAAAACGTAGAAGAAGAGCTGCATAACATTGGTCCAGACAGAAATTTCTTGAATATGAGCTCTACCACACAGGCAATGAAAGCAATAATAGACACATGAGATTTCATCAAACTAATATATGTGGAATCTTAAAAAGTTTAACTCATGGAAGTAGGGAGTAGAATGGTGGTTTCCAGGGACAAGATGGTAAGAGGTGGGCTGGGAAAGGGGAGACATTAGTCAATGAGTACAAGGTTCCAGTTAGGAGAAATAAGTTCTGTTGTCCTATTACAAATTATTGTGACTGAATGGTGGTCAATAATAGCGTATATTTCAAAATAGTTATATAAAGGATTTTAAATGTTCTCACCAAAAACAAATGTTAAATATTTGAAGTGATGGATATGTTAATTTACCTGATTTGATCATTGTACAATGTATACATGTATCATACTATCATATTATAACCCACAAATATATACAATTATTATTTGTCAATTAAAAATAAAATAAAACTTAGAAACTATAATAGTGTTTAAATTTCCAATTGTCTCATAAATGCCATTTTTTAGCAGTTTGCTTGAATCAGTATTCAAATAAGCCACACATTACAAATAGTTAATACACCTCACAAGTCTCTTTTTGGACGTTAGGTTCTTCTCCATCTGTCTCTCTCCCCCTTGCAATGTATTTGTTAAAGGAACTGGATCATACATCGTGTAAAGCTTCCCACATGCTGAATTTTGGTTGTTGTTGAACATTTGTTGTTCAACACATAATGTACACATCATTCTGTCTTTCATTCCTTTACTAAATTGAATTGGGAGACTTGTTCTGTGATTCAAAGTTGATTAAAGTTGGAGTAAGACTTATTTATACGAAGATTTGTAAATTTCATCAGATGTGTGGTGTTTGCTGCTTTTTGTAATGGAAACAATACTTAATGATCAGTGCTTATAAGTATTAATTCATTAGGTTTTGCAAAATGATGATGTTCTAATTGTGTTATTTCTTCTTCATCTATTAGCTGGAATACTTTTATAAAGAGAAAATTTGCCTTATCTTTGTTTTGGTGGTTTAGGTGTATGAAAAAAATGTGAAAAAATGCTTACTTCTTTTCTTTTTTCCAAATTTCCAATGGTGACCAAAGTATTTTTTCTTTTAGCACCATATTGTACTCAAATATGTATATATGTACTCATATATAGCCATACTCAAATATGTATAAACAAAACATATGTATAGTTTTATACATATTTTTTGTGTTTAAATTCATTGCAGAAATCAATTTTGGTGAAGCTCAAATTACACCATTCTTGGCCAATGAAAACTTACTTGAACTGACTTCAAATTTGTTTAGACTTGATTCTAGTATTCTTTGATAGAGTTTTTGTTATTCCATGTAACGAGATATTCCAAAATGATCTTATATATTTCCTCTACCATACTTGGAATTTGTCATTCTGAAGAGTCATTTGGTGAAAAATGGCACTTCAAGATTACAGTCTGTGAATTATGGGGGCTCTTTACTACCAGCTTATCATATTGTATTTCCAAGGCATTTTCAGAGAACAAAGCTAGAAAACACACACACACACACACACACACACACACACACACACAATTCCAGTACTCTAGGAGGGATGATAGATTTCGAATATTATACGATAATTAATTTGATGGATTCCAAAATACACATACCCTACAGTCTCAAAAACAAATAACAGATAAATGCATAACAGCACTATTACCAACATTTTTACTATAAAACATTTGACTTTTTTTTATAGTTTCTTCACCTGAGAGTATATCATTGGGAATTTATGACTGGGGTTTTAGAGTCAGTTGGTCAGTTGTAATAGTTCCACTCTGAATATGCCACCAAATAGGAAAACACTTAGTCTCATTTTTCCATATAACCTTTCAGTTTCTTAAGGATCTGATTCTAAAATTAAATGTATAAAACAAAGAATATTCAAAGATATCTAGTTTCTACCTGTGTGCCTTCTATAACACTCCCATTTTTCTCCTTCAGCTGTGGTTAAGCATGAGGGCACACACACACACACACACACACTTTTCTATTTTTATTTTCCTTAGGTAAATAGCAGCACCCTGTACATACTTTTTATCCTCTTTATTTTCAGAAAACAAGATATTCCAGAAAACTCTCCAAATGTAGATATAGACATAGTTCTTATAACTTTTAAAAACTGTCTGGTACTCCATTATGGGTACTGCATTTTATGCATCCAGTCTCCTACTGATGGCTATCTGGGTTATTTCTAGTCTATTAATATTTCAAATATTCATGCAAAGAATGCCTAGAGCATATGACCTTTTAATATTTTTGCCTGTATATTTTCAGCATCAATTCCTAGAAGAGAAATTGTTGGGTCAAAAGGTAAATGAATAAGTAATTTTTCTTGAAATTACCTTCTATGCCCACACAGGCCTTTAATAATCTGCACTCTCACCAGAGATATGTGAGAATGCCTGATTTCTCCCCACAGCTTTGACAGCAGAACATGTTGTCAAACATTTCTTTTGTTGCCAATTTCACAGGTGAGAAATGGTATCTTATTTCAGTTTTACCTTTCATCCCTCTTATTGTGAGTGAATGTGAGCATATTTTCAAAGGATTATGAGTCATATGTGTTATGATTCATATTTTCTTTCTATGAATTTTATGTTCATGTTCTTAAGAATTTTATGTTAATATTCTTAGTCCATTAGTCTTCAGAGATATTCTATTATTTCTCTATTTTTATGTCTTTTATGTATTGGAAATATCACTTTTTTGATACAAGTTGCAAATAATTTTTCAATTCGTCATTTTTTTATACTTTACTTGGCTTTTCCTTTTTTGTAACCATGCAAAAGTTTTTAGTTTTGTGTAATCACATCTGCCTGTCTTTCCACTTATGGTCTCTAGATTTTGAGGGCTAGGAAAATTGTTTACAGTCTCTGATAATAAGAGAATTCCTCTAAAGATTCCTTTATTGCTTTTTCAACTTTTATTTTGCAATAATTATGGATGTGCAGAAAGTTTCAGAATTAGTACAAAGAGGTCCATGTGCCTTTCACCCCATTTCCCCCAATGGTAATAGGTAGTTATACTACAATATCCACATAATGAATTCAACATAAGCACAACTCACGCCATATTCAGATTTCACCCAATTTACAAGCACTTATTTGCACATGTGTGTGTTTCAGTGCAATTTTATCACCTTTGTAGATTTGTTAATCAACACACAATCAAAACACAGATTTGTTTCATCACCTTTAGTTCCCTTTCTCTAACTGCTGATAACCACAAATCTTTTCTTCATCTCTACACTATTGCCATTGTAAGAATGTTATAGAAATGGAATCCTACAGTATCTGATCTTTAAAGATTGGGTTTTTCACTCAATACCTTTCCCCCTTGAGATCCACCCAAGTAGTTGTATCAATAATTTGTCCCTTTTTTATTGCTGAGTAGTTTTCCACTGTATAGATGTACCACAGTTTAACTGTCCACCCTTTGAAGAGCATTTAGGTGGTTAGTAATATTTGGCTATTACAATCAAAGCTGCTATGAACATTCCTGTACAGGTTTTTGTGTGAATATATTTTATGTGACAGAAAAATGCCATAATAAAATTAAAAGGGCACATTACACACTAGAGGAAAAAAAAAGAGTGACACTAATAAGACAAATTCTGGATTTTCCTAAAATAAAGAAAAGAATAGTTTCTTTTCACCAAGCTAAATGTCCAGAAGTGTGATTGCTAAGTCCTAGTTTAAGTTTATCTTTAGTTTTTAAAAAATCTATTATTTTTCTGTTGCTGCCATAGCAACCTTAATGATTTAAATACCACAAATTTATTGCCTTATAGTTCTTATAGTTCCAGTGATCAGCGGTCTAAAATGGTCTTAATGGGCTAAAATCAAGGTATTGGCAGAGCTGTGCTCCTTTCTGGAGGCTCTAGGGGATAATCCACTTATTTCCTTTTTTCCAGTTTACAGAGGAGCTACATTCCTTGACTGTGGCTTCATTCCTCCATCTTCTAAGACATTAACATCACATTTCTCCAACTCTTCTTTTGTCATTGGTCTCTTTTTCTGAGTATAACCAGGAAAAATTCTTTGCTTTTCAGGACTCACTTGCTTAGATTGTGCCCACTCAGATGACCCAGGTTAATCTTCAAGGTCCTTGACGTTAGTCACATCTATAAAGTCTCTTTTGCAGTCTAAAATAACAGTCACAGGTTCAGGCATCAGGGTGTCAACATCTTTGGGAATTTTTATCTGCCAACACAGCAAGTGCCAAACTATTTCCCAGAGTGGTCATACCTTTTAACATCCCCATCAGCAATGTATAATAGATCCAGTTTCTACATGTCCTCATGAGCATTTGTTATTGTCACTATTTTTTCCTGGGTTTTTTTAAATAGTTATTTGGGATAGTTCATCATGATTTTAGTTTGCATTTCCTTAATGGCTAACAAAGTGAACATCTTTTTATGTGCTTCTTTGCCATCCATATATCCTCTTCAGTGGCATATCCGGTCATGTCTTGTGCTTGTTTTCCAGTTGGATTTTTCACTTTTTTGTTCAGTTTTATGAGTCCTTTATATACTTTAAATATGAATTATTCATTAGATATACAGTTTGCAGATACTTTGTCTCAGTCAGTAGCTTATATTTTCATCCTATTTACAGGGTCTTTTGGAAAGCAAAACCTTTAATTCTGATGAAGCACATTTTGTAGATATTTTTTCTCATGATCATGCTTTTGCTGTCATGTTAAAGACACCTTCGTTTTGCCATGTATCCTGAAGATTTTTCTACTATTTCTTCTAAATGATTTTTGATTGTACATTTTATACTTAAATCTGTGATCCATTTTGATTTTATTTGTGAATATGGTGTGAGTTTAGGTTGAGGTTGTTTTGTTGTTGTTGTTATTTTTGCCTAGAGATGTCTAGTTGTTCCAGTACCATTTGTTCAAAGAGTATCTTTCCTCCATAAATTGTCAGTGCTCCTTTGTCAATCAGATAGACATACTTGTGTTGAGCTATTTTTAATCTCTATTCTGTTCTATTAATCTATGTGTCTCCCTTTGCCAATACTTCATTGTCTTGATTTCGGTAGTTTTATGGTAAATATTAAAATAAAGTAGACTGATTTCTCCCATTTTCTTCTTCTTTTTCAAAAGGAGCAATGAGGGAATTCTAGCCTAATCAGACATTAAAATATTCCCTAAAACTTCTATGATTAAGACAGTGAAGCATTGACAGATGGACAAATGAAATATAATAAAAAATATATAAGTAGACCTAATTGCATGTGGGAATTTAGCATACAATACAGAAAAGATCTCAAATCAACAGAGAAGAGGTGGGTATTTAAGTTAGCAGTTTTGGTACAGCTGGAAGAAGATACAATTGAGTCATTCCCTATAATATACATCAGGTTTTAAAATGAATCCTCAAATTTATATAAAATCATACAATTACCAGAAAAAAACATGGATGAAACCTTCATAATCTGTGAGCTGGGAAATTTTTATAATTTATTACTCAAAATCCAGAAGCAGCAAAGAAGGAATAAAGATAAATTTTATTACATTTAGAAAATAGTTTGTGTGACAGAAAAATGTCATATGAAAATTAAAAGGGCACATTACATATTAGAGAGAAAAAGAGAGTAGCACTAATAAGAAAAACAAATCATGGATTTTCCTAACTTAAAGAGAGCTTTCAAAAATAGAAAAGATAAAAGCCAACAATTTTTCTAGAAATGGAGGCTAAAGAAATAAACAAAAAGTTAACAGAAAAAGAAATGCAAATAACTTGTAACCATATGAAAAGATGTTCAAACTTGTTTATACACTAAGAGAAATGTAAATAAACATTATATTGAGATACTATTTTTTACCCATCAAAAAGGCAAGAACTCTGGTTGACCATAACAGTATATAATGAAGCTCTGAGGAAGCAGTCATTCTCATACATTGCTGATGGGAATGCAAAGGATGAAATCTCTTTGAACAGGAATTTGGCAATACCTAGGAAAATTACATATGCACATTTACCCCTGGGCCCAGAAATTCAACTTCTAGAATCTCTCCAGAAAATACACCTTATAGTCGTCACACATTTCTCAAATTATCTTTTAAGCTCATCATACTTCAACATTTTTATAGTTTAAAGGCTCGATCCTGTTATTAAGTGGCCAAAGAAAAAAGCAAATATACTCTCATATCACAATTTAAGTTTTTAAAAATATGTTGAAACACTCCTTTCGTGTCATTTGAACTTTAGACAAGATAAATATCACTCCTATGGGCACAGGTATTGTACCTCTTAACACTCTCTTCCCCACAAAGACGCACACACACACACATATTTTGAAAACTCTTAGCCTGTACATATAGTCTATATGTATATATATACATATAGAATATATCATTATGGGGCAAGAAAAGGCATGGCCTGGGCTAAATATCAAAGAAAAGTACTAAAGGCAGTGAGATGAGGACTTTGGAGATAATTCAATCACAGAGTGATTGAACAGCATTCATACAGCCTTTCTGAAGTGGAGAGCCAAGAAAATCCACCCTCTTATTCCAGGAAAAGAGGATACTTTTGGTCTGTATTAATGAACTTGGCTATTGACCAAACCAAGAATAATTATGTCTTACGTTGACCAGTTCTTTGTTGTCCTAAACTTTAGGTTGGGACATAGGTTATAGAACCTACCTCCCTGTTGTACAGATGAGCAAACTGAGCACAGCCTAACTGGGATTGGGCAAGCGAGCCATGTAGGGCACAATATTTGATGGGGCACAATATTTGATGCGGCACTTGCTGCTAGGACCATGTATGTGCAGGGCCAGCCTGGAGAGTGAATATGTACCTCCTGGAGTTCTGTTCTCTGAGTACCCCAGGCACCTCAACTTCACGTGAGCTCTGAAGCTGATGCCCAGGAAGACAAAATGGTTGGTCAGCTCACGTGGCTAGTTGGGACAGAGGTAGGACTAATACTGCTTCTCTAATTGGAGTCTAGAATCTTCCCCGTACACTAGGCTTCCTCCACCCTTGCCATTGCTCCATAGAAATACCCTCAAGGCACAGTGGTCAGCCCCTTTGCCTGGATAAGGCTATGGACCAATTTGGATCATGGCATCATGACCACAAGAGCACAGTTAGACTTCATCTGCAGCAAAGTTATCCCACTGTTCAAGTAGTGGGAAATGTTTATAAGTTGAATGAACAGGTAAACAAGGGAAATGTTTTTCTTCATATTGAAGGTCAAGAAACAGTTTTAAAGTGTTAATTAAAATTTTATAAATAGAGCTATTATAAGCAAACAGTAACTTCATTAATTTACAAACCATTCCTCTCATTGATTGAAACACAGAGAAACCCTCCAAGGAATAAAATACGTTAACTTTTTAAGACAGCACTGGTTATAGATTTAAAAGAAATAGTTTTGCATTTCAAGAATGTGCCAAAACTTGGGGTTTTTCATAAAACGAATAGACCTAGTAATCCTCATTTATCCTAGAGAAATTAAAACTTACATTAACACAAAATAATTTGTACTTGAATGTTTGTAGCATCTTTATTTCTAATCACAGAATACCTTAAAGTAACCAAAATGACCTTCAAGGGGTGAATAGATAAACTATGGTATGTCAATACACTGGAATACTACACAGAAACCAAAAGGAATGAACCTTAGATATACACAACAGTGTAGATGGATCTCAAATACTTTATGCTGAGTGAAAGAAGACTGACTCAAAAGATGACATTATAGAAAAGGCAAAATTATAGGAGGAGAAAATAAATCAGTGGAGATTGGAAGAGGGGTTGACCTCAAACAGGCATGGGAATTTTTTTTTAATACTTTAAGTCCTAGGATACATGTGCACAACATGCAGGTTTGTTACATTTGAATACATGTGCCATGTTGGTGTGCTGTACACATTAACTTGTCATTTTCATTAGGCATATCTCCTAATGCTATCCCTCCCCCCTCTCCCCACCCCACAACAGGCATGTGATGCTCCCCTTCCTGTGTCCAAGTGTTCTCATTGTTCCATTCCCACCTATGAGTGAGAACATGCGGTGTTTGGTTTTTGTCCTTGCGATAGTTTGCTGAGAATGATGGTTTGAGGTGATAAAACTGTTTTAAATTTGTTTGTGGAAGAGGTTACTGGGCTGGATGTATTTGTCAAAGATCAAAGAATTATACATATTTAAGAATAAATTTATTATAAACCACATTATGATAGCTGTTTTTAAGTATAACTGGATTCTTTGTAATATTATACTAAATATTTCATTGCATGCATATTAAAAAATTAATCTTAGAAATGATCAATATGCTTCACTAGGTTGTCACAGGAGTCCATGAGGAAAAAAATTAAGAACCTCTGGAGGATGTCATATTACTCTTGGCCTCTACCTTTAGTGAATCTGAGCTCCAATCCTGTCAACCCCAAGTGTCAGCCAAATACTCAGCTCACCTCTCAGCTGCTTCTCAAGGATTCAGAGACAGAGGACAAGATCTCAGCGTGTGTGTGTGTGTGTGTGTGTGTGTGTGTGTGTGTGTGTGTGTGTGCTTGTGTGTGATGGAAGAAGGTCTCTTTAATTCTTGTCTCATCCCTGGCTCAACATTACATTGCATCCCTTCATCCCTTGTGCTTGCATAACTCTCCCTCCCAGCTGCCTCCCTCCGGATTCCTGGGAAGATGTCAGTAGTCAGAGCATTCCATTTTACATTTTGTGCTCCTATTTTTACCCATGACTTGTTCTAGGAATCTTCAGTATCTTGTTAGCCCTTTGATATGATTAAAACAAAGTTTTCTGTATTTTTGCAGCATTTTTAGTTGTTGTTAGTGAGAAAATTGGTTTAAAAAACCCAGCCTACCATTGCATAACCATGTTTTAATGGTATTTGAACTCTTTGGTATTTGGCTCTTTAAGTATTGCATATGTTTAAAAAATTTAAATGGACTCATTCTAAAAGCTAGATTGTGTCATTCTTACTTTTAAGTGAATGGATACCAATGATAGGGAATGGAACAATCCCTGTGACTGATTATATCTCATATTGTGTTAACTGGGTCTAAGTATACATTCATCTTTGTTTCTATCCACTAGATACCATCATGATTCAAAATCAAAACTACTAGTAAATCATGCTTGTAAGTTTAAAATTGGGCTTTTATTTAATAATTATTTCATTGCTGATTTTGAATTATATTCATATATGAAGTTCTCAATTACAATTTCTGTCCAATTAGGAAGGAATTAAGGATAATACTATGCCTCACAGGACTTTTTGCAAGCTACAAAAATATGGTTTCATATGATATAGTGAGGTTGTGAGATTAAACGTAGATCCTTTTTTCAAGTGTTTCTAAGACAATATTAGCATCATGACAATGAAGATTTAAATACAGAGAAAAGTTTTCAAACCTGCGATGATATGTTGAGAATAAATTGAAATGAAAGACGTTAGGAAAAAGGAAACCAAGCAGTTATGAGGTCCAAGGCCTAGAATCAGAGAGGAACCCTGGGGAGGCAGATTTTCAGTCACATTTTGAAGACCTTTCTAGCAGCCACAGTTGTCCAACAATAAATTTGTGTCTGCTGCACATGGCTCTGAGCTCTTCACCACAAAAGGGCTCTATCACGGCTGCACAGTCACGTTCTAGAGCAGTTTGAATCATGGGTGATTCAGTACCACATGACACACTGGACTCCTGTCCTGGGAGGCCTTTCTAACTCTAAGAATCTGTGAATCTCTAATCTTAAAAAGAGTGACTTTTTTGTGTCTTATCTAAAGTTATCTAATTAGATATTAAATAATATTAGACTTTGTCAGCTTTAAGGTGAAGAGGATTGAGTTAAGTGTACTGCTCAGTTTTTGGTATTATTTATGCTGGCCTATGCAAAGCTGTCCTCTTTTTTAATTAATTTAATTATTTATTCATTTCTTCTTATTTCCACAGTCTGTTCCCAATTCCTTCTCCTACATTAGGCAAATTGTGTGTATGTGTGTATGTGCATGTGTGTGTGTGTGTGTGTGTGTGTATATTTTAATTATATACCCTATTTGTATGAAAAACTGTGTCCTTGCAAAGTAAGCATTTGTCTTGCAAAAATGTATACTGTTGTTTTACATGTATGCATTTTCAGTTTATACTAACATTGTGCAACATATTTCATTCTGTTCTGGGTTTTTTTTGTATTTTTTTGGTCCTTCAGTGCTTACCTTCCATTTGTCTTTATTACATTTGGTTTATTCTTTCCAGTTGTGGCACAGACCTTTATGGTATGAATTGTACCATATTTGACCTACTAAGTCTCCACCTCCACAAATAAAATGAAAACCTTTATCTATGTCCACTTATGGACTGTTAAATAATGGCATTGCCATTTTGCATGCATATTAGTCAAAGTTCTCCAAAAAATAGAGCCAATAAGGTGTGTGTGTGTGTGTGTGTGTGTCTGTGTGTGTATGTATGTATAAAGAGAGAGAGAGAGAAAGAGAGATGGAGAAAGAGAAATTTATTATAAGCAGTTGGCTCACATGATTATGGAAGCTGGTAAGTCCCAAGATCTTCAGGGTGAGTCAGCAAGCTGGAGACCCAGCAGAGCTGAGAATTGGAGGAGCCAATGGTGTAGTTTTGGTGTGAGGGCTGGTAGGCTCAGGACACAGGAAGAGCTGATGTTTCAGTTCCAGTCCAAAGTCAGGAATAAACCAATGTCAGGTTGAAGGCTGTCAGACAAGAAGGATTCTGTCTTGCTAGGGTGAGAGGTGGCTTTTCTGTTCTACTTAGACCCACAACTAATTGGATGAGGCTCACCCATACTATGGGTAACAATTTAAATGTTAATCTCATCTAAAAATGCCCTCACAGAACTACCCTCACCAATGTTTGACCAAATGTTTGACCAGTGTTTGGCACACCATGGCCCAGTCAAGTCAACACATAAGATAACCATTGGACAGCACATAAAACCAGGAGTTTAAATGCTGGATCATGAAGCATGTATATACTTAACTTGATCAGGAACTGTCAGTTAACACTCTTGATTGGTAGGTCTCATCCTACGTCCACTCACCGTGCATCAGATTCTTACTCTCAGAATTCTTAATCCCTGCTAACACTTGGCATCATCTGACTTTTTAACTTTGCCAACCTACAAGGTTTAAAGTGCTATCTCATTATTGTTTCAGTTTGCATTTTTCATATTACTAATAAGTTTGAACAGCTTGTCATATGCACACTATCTCACTTCCTCTTCTATAATTGTTGTTTTAATATGTTTAAATCTTTAATGTGTCTAAACTTATCACCCCCTTTCATTCAGTATTTATCTGTATTTTCCAATTTTTCTTATTCAGTCTTGCCTGAGGTCTATTTTGTTAATCTTTTCAAAGAAAAAATGTTGGGTTTTGTTAATCTTCTGTATTGCTTGTGTGTTTTTTATCCAAGTTTTCTTTATTTAATATTTATCTTTCTTTACCTTCCTTGAGAAGAAAGATGAGGGCTTATTCTACACAGCCTCCTCCTAAAAGCACAGCACAAGAGCCTGACACATAGCAGGTCACAATACAAGTTCATCAAATGACTGAATGCATGAGAAAACACATTATTGCTGAAGTATAGAGATTTATCTCATTTTTTAAAATGAGTTTTCTCAATTTAAAAAATGAGTTGGATATGGCCAGAGGATAGAAATGGGACAAGCTGAGGAGATGAACAGTGAATATTTAACCTGCCTCTCTACTAAAGTTTGATTACTTTCATTGAATGCAAACATGCTTAGGAATGTGGGGCATTAGAATGGAAATTCTCTGTTCCAAAAATAATACCAAAGGATCAGCATACAGAGTTTTAAAAGCAGAGCTATGGAGACTCTGGCTCCTAGAAATAGAATCACCAGTAATACTGAGAAGAGTTCTGTGGAGTTGACTTACTAAATGAATATCTGATATATTTTACATTGTACAAATCATGAGGATTATAACCTAGATGAATAGAATTCTAGAGAAAAACTATAGCATAAATTAAAAACAACTACTATTAAAATAATCTTACTTATGCAGTAATAATGCCTAGGTAAGTGGATATGAAACATTAGCCAACAGGTGTGACAGTATCTCCTCTCATTGAGGGAATAATGGAGGAGGTTGGATGGGGGGAGATTGCTGGCAGCTATATTTTTTAAATGGTGAGAGAAATGACTTTCCTAAGGAGCACAAAGTCAAAAAGTAAGTCTTTTTCCCGCAAAATACCACAAAAGAGAATCAACACACCGAAGAATATGAAAGTTGGTATCATGTATGAGGAGAAAGTTCTGGCAAAGTTCCTTGTGACGAGAAGCTTTCAACAACAACAAAAAACAACTTGAAGCACCTCATAAAGTTTTATCAAAATAACGAGGATACTTAGTAATTAATGTTTCTCAATTACAACATAAATTACATGTTATACTTCACAATAGGGTTTATGGGCTTTGTGATATTAAAATTATATATTCAAATAACATATTTTGTCCAAGCAAAGAAAAAATATATGCTAAAACTCAAAATTTTTACATCTGAGAAATATAACAATCAATCTATTGCTTTCAACTCTCAAGAGATTACCCATATTACTAAAAACTATATGCATTTGGCCACTTTATATGAGATTTGAAAGAGAACACTCAATCAATTTAACAAATTTGAAGGAATAGCTTCTTTATTGCTTTTTTAAAAATTCACTCATCTGGAATTGCCATTTTTCCAAGAAAAGTCTACATCATATATCATCTTAAGGCAATGGCTTTTTCTTAAAACTAATTGGAAGAAATTTCTAGCCCCACATTTACATCATACAAATTTGAATTACTTCAACAAAAGACAATGCATTTTGTGATTCATTAAATTCAAAGCACTCAGAGTATCAACAGTTAAAATGTCAAAGCCTTGCCCTGTCTAGACATCTCAGCACTCTCCATATACATTTGAACTTTCAAAGTAGATGTAACAACTATAGAAAAAAATAAAGTCATTCTCATAATTAGGATGTTATTTTTTATATATCATAATAATTGTTTTCTTTTAAAAACAACTTTGGAATTCAAATCAAATTAGGAAAAAAATTGACAATTCATCTCAATTGCTGCAGTGATTTACCAATACTTTTAAAAATTAACTCATCCCTACTTATCTAAACAATGCATGCAATTTATCATTTTTATTCTAAATTAATAGGATAGCACATCCCCTAAAGTTGTAATCTAGAGTGAAATTCAAAAGATAATTCAGTAAAAGATAAAGAACAGCAAAGTATTTTTCCTATAAGGGGATAACATGACAAGGCATTAAAACCTTCCTGATTGTCCCATATAACTAATGTTTATGGTTTCTTTTGAATAAGCATAGAAAGTGACTCTATCAGTCTTAAAACTCAAGACAGTTACATTTGTCTTATCTGAGTTCCTTTCTCAGGAAATCAAATCAGGTCTCCCAGATAGTATCAAGGAACTGAACCTTACGTGATCAACACATCTAGATAATGAGATGCCAGACCCCTCACTTATTGTGAATGCCTAAGTGACCACCTGCTTCCTGTTGACCAGTTTCTCTTTCTTACCCCTCCCTAACTCCTGTTTTCCCACACATAGTTACATTGGTCCCCTGCTATATAAAGCTTCCAATTTTAGTGGATCAGGGAGATGGATTTGAGACTGATTTCCCGTCTCTTCAGCTGCAGCATCCAATTAAAGCCTTCTTCTCTGGCAATATTCCTTGTCTCAATGATTGGCTTTCTGTGCAGCAAGCAGCTGGAGCTAGACTGAACCCCTACATTTTGATAACAGCATCAGTTCCCAAAGAAGGCATCATTTTTCATCATGCCAATGAGTGTGAATGTCCACCTCAGACCTTCTAAGCTGGAGGAAAAACTGCTAATACCTTACTTCAACCCTGACTCTTTTCTCAACTGTCACTAATAAAGTAGATCAAAACATTTGCCCTTCCCCAGCAGGCACACACACACACATTTGCTGATCATTGAAAAAGTGGCTGGGGCCACATTGAGGGTTAGCCCTGAGTTTTGCAGACATTAAATAATTAATCACAGAAAGTGAAACGTCTATGGCTTTAGGATGAGGAGTTCTAATTTCCCATGCCGACATCCTCAGAAAAACAAAAACAAAAAACCTTCTGATTGCTTTGACTTGGCAGTGCTCTTTGAATCAGTAGGACCCAGGACACGTATGAAGGCAAGTGAAGAAAGTGCTATGTGGGTCCAGGCAACATGCTGAATAGTTGCTATGGCATGATTTGTGATTGACAGTTAGAAGGTTAGTGCTTTGGAAACAAGTAACCATTTTGTCAATAGTGATAAATTTCTTTCAAGTGACATGCATTTGAAATTGTGACTTTTAAATTTTTTACACCTATAAAGAGAAAATGCAAACACACTTGTCACAGTTAGGTGGGAATAGGTCAAACAGTTAGACTAGGACTTTGTCTCATAGAGACAGAACATGAGCTTTTTTAATTTTTAATAGAGACGACTCTGGAGTTTCCCAAAAAATAGAATTGCTAAATATTCTTGCCTTAAAAGAGTAATGTAAAATCAAGAAAGACCAAAGGAAGCCATATAAATATACAATTGTCTTGAAATATCCATTTTTATAAATGAAAATATGGCACATTCTGTCATATTTGCACAGTTACTAGACTATGGAAAATGTGGAGTCTGACTGAATTTCACCACATGGTTGTGTGCTCTGGGCTTCATGTAAAACTGCCTATGCTGATGCTAGAAGAAGTCTCAAGCTCTTATAAGTGAAGCACAAGTCAGCCTGCTAATCCGTAATCAAGATCAAATAGCAAGCAGAAATCCCCACATTTGTGCTAGTATCATACAAATATGAAAATAAACATAACAATAATAACAAGCTCAATGTATTTCATTACACAGTTCAACTTGGCAACCCTACTGGAAGACCGTTCAGCTTTGGTGAGTTGTATTTGAAAAGGGTACTTAGAAGTATATGTTGCCTTAAAAGAGTGAGGTTTCACTGTGAAGCTGACAGGGGCTGGTGCCCAGGACGTTTGACCTCTTCTTCCACCACAGTGGTAAGACAAAGATTTAATGAGAATTTTACCCACAACATGTAAACATGGACAACATATTTGAGGTTATATTTTATCTATTGCTACTTTTGTGATACCACATATTAAAAATGTTAGGGAGACCCATATTTGTTTTGCTTTCTAGAGGTTTCTAGGGGTTCTGAGAAAGATGCATTCCCTCAAAAGTGATATATCTAAGTTAGTGACCCGGGGGACACCAAGAGTCAGGAACATTTGATCTGACTCTTCACTAAGATGCAGAGACCTTAAGAACAAAAAATATTACGAAGAAATGAGTTACAGAACTAGAAATACCAAATAAGAGAAAAGTTGATTATTTAAATTTTGAGAAGAATTTTCTAAAATGAAAATACAGTGTACCAGAAATACTGACTATAAAAACAGTGAGTGCCAGAAATCCCCGTAACATAAATACTGAAAGGTGGAAACACAGAATGTTGATGTTAGAAGTGTTCTTGAAAAGTCCTTTCCACCTATAAGGACTTGTACACAGGTTAAAATCTACAAAGTACTTGTGAGTCCTCAGCAATAATGTGAAATATCCTGGATGTTATTATCATGGAATCCAAAGAGCTTTGCTTCTTCTTAACCTTTTACTAAATCCTCTTTTTTTTATCACATCTCTTTGTGGTGATATCGACCACCTGGTATTTAGGACTAAAGCCTCTTTCAACAGAAGCTTTGCAATGTTTTCAAGAGCAGCTCAAAAGCTGAAATGCTTTATGAAACACTCCCATTTCTTCATTCATTGACATGTCGGTCTTTCAGCGAGCCAATCTGGCTTCCATGAATAAAAAAGTGAATGAAACACAGATTCTTAAAACATAATAATTACAATTAGTTTCTCCATTTGAAATAAACCATAACACAGGCTGTGGAGAGTGGGAGTGAATAGTTTGAGATCTCACTGAAAACCTAGGTGGTCTGTCCCATTAGAAGCCAGAAGTAAACCAGTATGGTCCAGACCCATAAGCGTTGGAAATTTTATGCTACTTGAAAATTCTGTTCATTTGGTTTGTTTATTTCATTTTTGTGACTAAACTTAGCCTCCTTGAACAATCTTCTCAGTTCCTTTGTACCTTGGACATGTATCTGGCAATTTGCTTTAATTAATAAAGTGCAAATAATATTTCAGTGTTGGCAAATATATAAATGGAACAGAATAGAGGTCTCAGAGAAAGACCCTCATAAATGTGAACAACTTATCTGGTACAAAGCATCAGGTGCAATTCCATGGATAAAAGATAGCTTTTTCAATAAATGATTACTGAGCAACTGGACATCACATGTACAAAAAATAAATTTAGATATTAACTTTACATGCTTCACAGAAAATACCTCAAAATGGATCACCAACCTAATTGTAAAATCAAAACTAATAAACTCCTAAAAGGTAACGTATTAATAGAAGAAAATTTAAAATGGACTTGGGTATGGTGAAGTGAGATTCATGAAAGAAATAGTTGATATGCTTGACTTCGGGAAAATTAAAAACTTCTGCTCTGTGAAAGGCAAAGTCAACAGAATGAGAAACAAGTTACAGACTGGGAGAAAATATTTGAAAAATACACACCTGATATAAGACTTCCAAATAATACAAAGAACTTCTAAAACTCAACAATAAGACATTGAACAGCCTGATTAAAAATTGGGCAAAATCTATAAACAGACATCTCTCCAAAGATATAAATATGGCAAATAAGCACAAGAATTGTTGTTCAACATCATATGTCATTAGGAAATTGCAAATTAAAATGCCAAGTTACAACTATATACCAGCAGAATGGACAAAATCTAAAACGCATGAAACACAAAACACTGGGAGGGTGTGAAACAACAGGAACTGTCATTCATTGATAATAGTAATGCAAAATGACACAGCTACTTTGGAAGACAGTTTTGTGGTTTCTTAGAAGAAATTGGTGATTTAGGTTATCAGATTTGTGAGTTGTTCACAGTATTCTTTTATTATCCTTTTAATGCCCATGGGATCTATAGTGTTGCCTCCTTTTTCATTTCTGATATTAGAAATTTGTCGTCTTTTTCCTAAGCTTGGATAGAGGCTTACTGATTTTATGGATCTTTTCAAAAAGCAAGCTTTTGGTTTAACTGGTTTTCTCTATTTCTTATTTTCAATTTCATTGCTTTCTGCAGAAATTTTTATTGTTTCTATTCTCTTGCTTACTTTGGATTTAATTTGCGCTCCTTTTTCTAGTTTCCTGAGGTAGACACTTAAATGATTGATATTAGAACTTTCTTCTTTTCTAACATATGCATTCAATGCTATAAATATCCCTCTATGTACTGCTTTTTGTGCATCCTACAAAGTTTGATAAGTTGTATTTTTATTTGATTTGGTTCAAACACTTTTTCAATACCCCTTGAGATTTATTCTTTGAACAATGTATTTATAAGTGTGTTGTTTGAATTCTAATAATTTGGATATTTTTCTATCTTTCTGTTATGATTTTTATTTTAATTCTATTGTAGTCTGAGGGCAGACATTGTATAATTCTATTCTGTTTATTTTAAAAATATATCTTATGGTCTAGATTTCTGGCTATCTTGGAGAATGTTCCATGTGAGGTTGAGGAAAATTTGTATTCTACTGTTAGATGAAATAGCCTTTAAATGTCCATTATATCCCATTGATTAGAGATTCTGTCTTCAGTATTCAACTGTTTCCTTACTGATTTTCTGACTGTTGGATCTGTCCATTTGTGATAGACTGGTTTGGAAGTCTCCAACTATAACAGTGAATTCATCTATTTCCCCTTGCAGTACTATCAGTTTTGCTTCCTGAGTTTTAACATAATGTGCCATACACATTAAGGATCACTATGTGTTCCTGGGAAATTGACCCCTTTATCATTATGCACTGCCCCTCTTTATCCCTGACAAGTTTCCTTGCTCTGACGTCTGATCTGTCTGAAAATAATATGGCTAGTCACACTTTCTTATGATTACTGTTAGCTTGATGTATTTTTCATCCATCCCTTTGCTTTTAATCTATGTGTCTATCTATTGATGATGGAAATGCAAAATGGTAATATAAAATGGGAATGCAAAAATATACCATACTTGCACACACTAATCACAAGTGAGTTTCTTGTAGACAACCTATAGGTGGGTCTTATTTTTGATCCACTCTGCTAGCAATCTGTATCTTTTAATTGGGGGTACTTTAAGCATTGATGTTTAAAGTGATTATTGATAAAAGTAGATTAATATCTACCACATTTGTTACTGTTTTCTATTTGTTGCCCTTATTCTACATTCCTATTCTTTTCTTCTGTATTGTTTGGCCTGCTGTGGTTTAATTCAACACTTTATATAATTCCATTTTATTTCATTTTCTTAGCGTATCAATTATACATTTATTTTTTAGTGGCTGTCCCAGAGTTTGAAATACACATTTACAACTAATTCAATTTCACTTTCAAATAACACCATACTGCTTCATAGGTAGTGTAAATATCCTATAACAACAAAATATTATAAATTTCTCTCTCCAATTCTTTGTATTATTCCTGTCATTTATTTCACTTACACATAAGCATTTATAATATATATTACATAACATATAATTGAATACATTGCTGCTATTATGATTTTGAACAAACTTTTATTTGTTACATCACAGTCAAAAAATAAATCTTTTAAAAAACTTCCTTTATTTATTTTTCCATGCTCTTTCTTTGTGCACATCCAAGTTTAAGACCTATATCATTTTCCTTCTCTCTGAAGAACTTATTTTAACATTTCTTGTATGGCAGGTCTCTTGTCAGCAAATTCTCTCAATATTTGCTTGTCTGAGGAAGTTTTTATTTCTCATTCACTTTTGAAGGATAATGTTGCAGGGTACAGAATCTATGAATGTGAATCTACAGAATTTCCTGACAAGAGATTTGCCTTGAAAGAAATGTTAAAATAAGTTCTTCAGAGAGAAGGAAAATGATATATGTCATAATCTTGGATATGCACAGAGAAAGAAAAAGCATGGAACAATAAATGAAGTTTTTAAAAGGTTTATTTTTTTACTCTTAATTGATGTAACAAATAACAGTTTGTTCAAAATCATAATAGCAACAATATTTTAGGCTAGTGTTTTTCTGTTTTTTCTCTCCACACTTTAAATATGTCACTCCTTAATCTTCTTGCTTGCATCGTTTCTGGGGAGAGTCACGTGTAATTTTTATCTTTGCTCCTCTACAGGTCAGTTCCCTTTTTCATTCCCCATCCCAAGCTTCTTTGAAGATGTTTTACTTATCTTCAATTTTCTACTGTTAGAATATTATATGCCCAGATGTCATTTGTTTGTTTGATTGTTTGTATTTATACCCCTTGGTGTTCTCTGAGCTTCCTGGATCTGTGGTTTGGTGTCTGATATTAGCTGGGAAGTTTTCAGTCATTATCACTTCAAATATTTCTTTTGTTTCCTTCTTTCTTCTCCTTCTAGTAATCTCATTATACATATGCCAGACCTTTTGTAGTTGCCTCACTGTTCTTTGATATTGTCTTCTTTTTTTCCGTTATTTTTTTCTCTTTGTTTTCAGTTATGGAAAGTTCTATTCTGATCTCCTCAACCTCAAAGATTCTTCCTTCAGGTATGTCTAGATTACTGATGAGCCACACAAAGGGATTCTTCATTTCTGTTACAGTATTTTTGATCTCCAACACTTTTTGTTTTACTTAGAATTTTCATCTGTCTGTTTGAATTACCCATGTGGTGTTTTTGTATGTTCTCTACTTTTTTAATCAGTGCATTTAACATATTAGTCATAGTTCTTTTAAATTCACAGTTTGATATTTATGACATTCCTGTCATATCTGGACCTGGTACTAATGCTTGCTCTGTCTTTTCAAATTATGTGGATTTTTTTCCTTTATAAGGAAATTATAAGTAGGGCTTATAATTTTTTTATTAAAAGGTAGACATGATGCACTGGATAGAAGTAATTTGGTAAAGAAGTCTTAAGTGATGTAATGATACAATGTAGTGAGAGAGGAACTTTCTATGGTCCTATACTTAAGTCTGTCTTTTAGTGGGCCTGACCTATAAATGTCACAAATGCCTTTCAGTTGTTTTGGTTTTTGAATTTTTTTCATCCCCTTAGGTAATGAGGCTAGAGTTGGATATTTTCCTTTCCCCCAGTGAGTTAGACTGACCTCATGGAATTCACATTTCAGTGAAAGACATACAATAAAGAAGCATACATACATAATGCATATGATATACATGTCATAAATATTAATAAACATGTTATATACATACATGAGTATGATCTATATATCATAATATATACATACATAATTGACATAATATGTACATATGTGAATGTGTGTGTATATAAAATTTCAGTAGGTTAGGCTCTGGTAAAATAATTCCTCTGGAGGACAGGCCTACAGGCCTTTGTAAGTAGAAGACAACGTATATTTCATTATGGTTCCCTTACCCTTTCTTCTACCAGAAGTATGAGAATTTTCTCTGATATTTACTTTGAGAACCTGGAACAGCTCCTGGAGGTAAAACTCCCCAAAGTATGGGGGTTTCCCAATAACTGGATCCTTCTTGAGTTTTTACTTCTCAGGCTTGTCCACACTGAGCCTCTAGTAATTCATCGATTAAAGTTCAGGCTTTCTTTCCCTGGTGCTTGTTTCTAAGAAGGTTTCAGCTTGAGAGTTGCCACTTCACTCCAGTAAGTCATGAAATATTTGCCTGTGAGTCTCTCCCATTTTCAGAGCAGTGGTTCACCTGTGATCTCATTTCTCCAATGGATCTAAAAAGAGTTGTGGGTTTTTCAGTTTGTATATCTTTTTTTTTTTTTTTTAGAATGAAGAGGCCACTTCTAAGCTCCTTATGTGCTGGACCAGAAGAAGGAAGCCAATATTCGTTATTTTTCTCCACACACCTCTTTTTTTTAAAAGAGCCCTGGTCTGGGATCAGTTGTATGTTTCTTGGCAATTCTTTCTTGAGATTTTTCTGGCCTCTCACAAACATTTGTACCCAGGCAAAAGATGAAATGTGAGCTCTGCCATGCTGATAATAAAGCAGAGCAAACAGTATGTGTAAACAGCACACTCTTCCCAGTTCCTAACCCTCTTCTGCCCCAACCTATATGTACTTTTCTATTCTTCTTACCTGGAACTCCCTTACTTAGTTATTTGCATACCTTACTATTCTTATTTTACTTAGGTATCTGCTCAAATATCAGTTTCTCAAAGAGGTCAGTCTTGTTAAAATATCAGTCAGAGTGCTCTCTATCTCTTTAGTCTATTTCATTTGCTTTATGTCATAATATGTGTTTTTGTGTATTTGTGTGTATACATATAGAGCCAAATACATATGTATATATGTGTATATGATATATACACATACAATTATTTACCTCCCATACTAATAGCACAATAATAATCAATATTTTTTGGTGCTTACCGTGGTCCAATGCCAGATATTTACCTTTTATATATGAAGAAACTGAGGTTCAGAGAGCCTGTCATTTCCTTAAGTTCAGGAAGCTGGTATCTAACAGAACCAGGGTTTAAACTCAAATGCATGTGACTCCCAAAGTCAGTCAAGGAACACACAGTCTCCATGGTGTGTAGCCCAACAGGAGAACATTCACACTTATATATTATTTTTATATGTGTGTGTGTATATATGCACACACACACACATACATATACACACACATTCACATATGTACATATGTCAATTGTGTATGTATATATTATGATATATAGATCATACCCATGTATGTATATAACATGTTTATTAATATTTATGACATGTATATCATATGCATTATGTGTGTATGCTTCTTTATTGTATGTCTCTCACTGAAATGTGAGTTCCATGAGGGCATGAGCTTTACCTTGTTAACTACTCTACCCCCAGGGCCTAGAGAACTAGGAACAGTCTGCAGGGTGCTCTTTAGAGATCTCCTAATATTCTAATAGTTTTTGAGGTGTTCTCCATAACTCTTTTAGGCCTTTCTACAAATACCTGTTGAGTAAATGAATAAATCTGTGAATGAATATATCCAGGAATATATGGATAAATTAAAATGAAATTTTGAAAATTACGGTTGTATGGATGATATGCATGCTTCAGGAACAGACAAAAATATGACTTGGCATGTAACAAGGCTATGCTGGCATTTCTTTCTTCCCAATGATATTAAAATTTACTTTATTGACCATCAGTTTGCAAATGGGGTGTTCAGGTAATGAACCCAAGTAGAGGCATACATTCATTCATAAAGAAGCCTTACTTTTGAGGGGAGTGTTAACAGGACAGAGAGGAGGGGAGCATTATTACAATGCAAAATAACTGCCAGACTTTTTCAGAGACCAGCTTAAAATTCTAGCAGATTAGTTGCTATTTTAGACTATATTGATAGATCTCCAATAGCTATAATTAAGTTTTTTCTTCTCAAGAAGAAAAAAGTGATCAATGACATTTTCTAAGGTTTATTTTAATTGTGTAGCAGAATGCATCTCTCAAACGCTGTCATTTGTGAGGACTTCAATAGAAGACTTAATGAGGGTTTGGAAACATGCAGACAGTAATCATCATTTATCTCGGGCTGACAAAAAGAGTGTTAACATATCTAAAAGGGGCCTAAGGTTAATTGACATTTGGCAAAATGAAAGCCCTGTTTAGAGTATTTTGTCACAAATTGGAGTACATCAGTTTACTTCTTGAACCTCATATCAGCATAATTCTGCTTGCCACCTTCCATGTTCATATATCTGAGTTTGCATTTCTAATCCCAATGCAGGAGTTAAAATTTTTTTAAAAGCCAGGATTACAGGACTTAAGGTCTACTTGTAGTATCAAATAATTTATAAGTATAAATTTAAAGTATAAGTATAATACAACATTTCTAGCACATGGAAAATTTAGGAGAAAAAAGGAAAAAAATATTGATACATAACCCAAATTATCAGGTGCAAATATTTTGAAGTATTAAGTTTTATAATTTATTATTATTGTTAACAATATTACAGATTTTATTGCATATACAATTTTAACCTGTTTGACTAAATTAAAGAATTGTCATCATACTTAAACATTTGATGGTTATATAATACGTCATATAATAATCTATTGTATGTTTATAATAATCTATTGTATATTTCAAAATAGCTAGAAGAGAATTATTGGAATGTTTCTAGCATAAGGAAAAGATACTTAAGGTGCTGGATATCCCAATTACATTGACTTGGTCTTTATAAATTATAAGAATATATTAAATAAGCAGATACACTCTGAAGACATGTATATCTATTATGTATCAAAAAGATTAAATTATATATATTAAAAAGTACATTAGAAGCAGATTTATTCAGTCATTCATTTGGTCTTTATCGCTGAGAACTTGGAATTTTCTTTTCTTTGCACTTTTTTCAATGCTTCATTGAACATTTTTGTGACTGTTTGTTTCTGAATTCAATCTAATGCTCTTGCTCTGCAGTCCAGACAGTAGAATTTATGGATCAAAGATTCAGAGCAATTGTAAAAGTCCATTTTTAAATTTCCAATTTGTTTTAAAAGGTTGGACCATGCGTTATTATTTTCCATACTAGAGATACGATAAGGTCTGAATCCATCATGGAATATACGCCATCATCCTGACCTTGAATTTTCCCCTGTCTACAGCAGATGGGACCTGGGCCAACCTAAGAAAACTCTATTATTTTTAAAAAATATTTTGTTCTGTGAAACCAAAAAAATACAACCTCTGTTCCACAATATATGTGGAGTTGGACCAGAGGTAGTGTCAGGGTTGGTTGAAACTACCTGACATGTAAGCCAAAGACATGGAGACAAGGACACAGAAACCATGGGAGAAGCAATGAGCTTGGCAGAAGCAGCCAGTTTGCCCTGAGGCAAGAGGCCAGGTAGTCCCAGGAGCAGGGAAAGCCTGTAATAGGTGATCAAGTCAGCCTCAAGAGTTGGTACTCTCATGAGACCTGGCTGCACTGTCCAAGTGAGCCCCTCTTCTTACAACCAACATTCTGTTTTCATAAGCTTCTCTGAGTGCATGCCTGCTTTTTGCAACAGAAGATCCCTGTCGAAGCACATGTCAGTGCCAAAAATGACAGCTTTTAAAATTTAACTGTTTCCAAATTCTCAAGATCTTCCAGAGAAGCCAAAGGTAATAGATACATGATTACTGTTTAAGGGCTGACATCAACAGAAAACCTATTTATGAGATCTCTCTGTATAAACACATACGCACTTATACTTTATGACCATACATACATATACACGCACATATATGTGTGTACACACACACACACATCATGACTATGGCTTTCTTATGGAAGGACCAAATACAGATTTGAAGGCCAATGATGGTTACCTGCAAGCACAACTTAATACCATCCTTTAATGCCCTGAAACCCAGGGAGAGAAATGTATGGAAAAGCAAATCTATAATTTAACCTCAGGAAATGGCATAAAAGAATGTAGAAGTTTATAGAAAATATACAAATTAATTGAGAGAAATTTACAATTAGCTTCCAAGTAAAAGGTCAAGGAGGGCAATGTCATAACATTAAAATAATAAAGCACTTAATAAACTATTAACATGCTACACAATGGTAATTCTGCATCTGAACTAGCAGACAAGTGGTTACAGGGAAAGGGGAACTTACTGGTCGATCCCACTGAGTCAGAGCTGATGTGTTCCTCTGTAAGCAAGTGACAGAGCCAGGACATGAGCCTAGTGCCTCTTTGACCCCACAGGTCATAGTTTATTTCCACTAAACCAGGAAACAGAAAACAGACTTGTCCTTATGATATTGACTTATCCTTAAGGCAAACATATTTTGTAGGGCTTGCTTTTCTATGATCGAGGATTGAAACCTCAAGCAGCTTGCCATTATATCCTCAACTCACATCCTCCAAGACTTTTTGACTTTTACAATTGCAGACTGTGGGGACTAAGACGTATAATCACTAACATAAGAGACTGAAGCGACAAAATTTAGATTATGAGTTTCTTGAATCATGCACAGTTTAGGCCAAGCTTGTGGGGAAAGTGAGAAAAATTACATGGAAGGAAGAAAGAAAAAAGAGCTTTCCAAACTGTATTTCCGTGTTCAGGCTTCCTCTCTCTACCCCCAGCTCAACCAAGTACTGGTCAAAATTATTCTTCTGCTTTTCCAGATTCTGTTGAATGTTTTCAAAGTATCACTGTTTAGACTCATCCATTCATCTACCTCTGAATTCAAGGGAAGATTCACATTACTGATTTTTCTTACCATGAAACTTTTATTTTCAGGCCCAAGTAAATTGATGTTTATCTTCAATTCCCCACATAATCTCCCAGGCACACTCACTCTATGTCGATGTGCTCTACGAGATATACAGCTCCACTGTGGGTGAAATGGAATGTAGTTACTGAAATGAAATGTAAAAACTAAGAAGAAAAAAAATCATTGCAGCACTCCCTCACCCCATTTCCAAAGGGTCAGGCTAGAATTTATCCTCCAAAGTATTCTCCCAGGCTTTATCTCACCCTGGGCTTGATGGTGCTATTTGGAGAATCCAGAATGGATTTTATATCAATAATAACATTCTACTTTATTATGTTTATGTATTAAATCATTCACTCATTGAAAAAACATTTATCAGTGATCTTTATGTACTGGGCACTGTGCCAGACACTTAAGGGATAAAATACAGATTTAGTAAGATCCGGATTTTGTCTGTTGCAGGAAGAAGGAAAATAACCAATCAAAGAGGAGTGAGATAGGGCTTCAGGAGGAAATCCTGGAGACCAAGAAGAGTACCTTATTCTGCACAAAGGCTATAAGAAGAAGTTCAGCCACAGAGGCCACTTGTGATTTAATGTGTGCAAAAAAAAGAGGTCATGTGCAAAAAAAATAAAAAAATACAGCTACCTGGCTACCATAACTAGGAGAGATGAGGACACATGAGTCTTGCAACATGACAGGGCCCAGTGCTGGAGGCTGGGTTCGGATAGGGAAGAGTAGGATGATTATGGGAGACCAATCATGCCCAGTGAGGCCAAAGGCCAGGCTACATCACAGAAGACCTCCTAAGCCTTGGTAAGGGCTTTAACTTTACTCTGCCTGTAACTAGCAGTGGCTGGGGCAATGTGAAGGAGGCTGCCTTGATGGTGGTCATCTGGGTTCTGGTCCAGAGCTCATTATAGGTGGCAGATTTTAAATTCCAGATCCTACAAGATCAAGGAGGGGGCTCTAAATTTCTGGTTTGAAGAAGAAAATAAGGGTTAGGAAAAAAAAAAGAGAGTCTCTGTTATGTTATTTATCAACTATAAGACCAGGATCAATAAATTAACCCTCTCTGCCTGCTTATTTGCACATTGAGAGTGAACTGGGTTGCCCTGATTAGGCAAATATCTTAGTGTATAAAATGTCTTCCTGCCCTTGTGAAGATAAAGCATGTCATGATGTTTACTAAGACTCCCTCTTCCTGCCCCCTTCTCTAACAATTCCACCTTCACCACCTGTGTCAATCCTGAGCTTTGGAGTTGCAAGTGCCAAATCTCTGGCTATAGACCTGATTTCAATGCGCTGAAGTCAAATCTTTGGCTAAAGGTTTGAAAGTCAGAGTCCTAGAGGAAGCCAATAATTGGACTCTGCTGTGTGTGGCTGGGTTGCCTGTGACCTTCTAACCTATTCTTGGCATGATCACAGTCACCTCAGATGGTTCTGGGGAAGTCAAAGGAAGAGGGATGCTGGGTTCCTATATTCATTTGCTTCCGATTGATGCTGCAATAAGTTACCACAAAGTTGGCGGCTTCTGAGAAACCATATTTGCCCTCTTAGAGTTTGGTTCCCAGAATGGGTTTCAGTGGGTAGAAATCACAGTGTCAGCAGGGCCACACTCTCTCCAGAGGCCCTAGGGGAGAATAATATCCGTGCCTTTGTCGGCCACTGGAGGCTGTCCACACACCGGGGTGGGTGGCTCTCTTCCATCTTCAAAGCCACAAAGTCTTCAAATCTTGCTCCCTCTGCAAAGGTCATGACAATGCCTTTTCTCTTCTGTCCCTGTAGTCAAATGCTTCTCTGCCTCCTTCTACAAGTATAAGGACACTGTAGTTAAATGCTTCTCTGCCTCCTTCTACAAGTGTAAGGACACTTGTGATTACATTTAGAGCCCACCTAGGTAATCCAGGACAATCTCCTTATCCCAAGATCCGTAACTTAAAACTCCTTGTGCCATATACGGTAATGTATTCACAGGCTGAATAGGGATTAGGGCCCGGACATCTCTGGGGGCCATTACCTATGCTACCATAACTCCTTTGACGAGTAAAGCCTGGGAAGTCCTAGGGCCCAGTGGCACCTGGGTTAAGGTGAGTCAGACACCCCGAGCACATGATTTAAGGAGGCCCTTGCACTCAGGGACATACAAGTGAAAGATAACCACCTGAGAATGAGCACTTCCTTCAATTTTGTGCAATAGGTGCCTCTTTCATCCCAGCTTAGTCTGAGACCTGTCTTGGAGAGGCTCAGTTCTCCAACCTAGCAAAGCAGCAGTAGACCAGAAATGGGTAGGGGTTTGTCTAGGCAGCAGGCTAAGACAGTCCACTGGAGTTCCTGCTGGTTCCCAGAGCCAGGCTAAGTGTCTGTGTGTCTGTGGAGTGGGGGCATAGAGTGGCAGACAGGCAGGAAGGTGTGGAGCAGTAGAATGATTTCCCAGTAGTGCAGGAGTAACGTCTCACTCTAGTAACAACCCAGTGTAGAGTCAATTTTGCTCAGACAGAGCCAGGCTTGGAGAGGCTTTGCCTTTCTCTGGGAATGTGATTGATTGCAAGCCACCTAGAATATGAAGTTATCTCAGAGCTTGTCTGCATGGGCATCACCAAGGAGTAAATGAGCTCTCTGTCCCCCAGAGGTACGTGCATCAGAGAAACGTGATGGGAAGACCATAGATCAGCAGCACTTAAACCTCCAGGGGAATGGGGCCTCAAAGAGGAAATGAAATGCAGCATTACACATCTTGTACATGCATCCACAATGTCTCCTCTATGGAACACATTCAACAGTGATGTTTCTTTTCTCCTGGCTCACCCCACAAGGACTAGAGATCTGTTTGTGCGCCATTTGTTCTGAGCTTCCTGTGTCTCGGAAACTCAGTGAAGACCAGCACCTTCCTCAGACCCAGGCCTGGCTCTCTTCCTCCCAGCTGAATGTCCACCAATTGTCTTCCTTTACACCTCCTCCTTCTTTGCATCATGCACTCCCAGCCAAGAGGACAGTGACTCATGCTAATTATACAGTAACAGAAGAAACACACACGCACACACACACACACACACACCCTTTTTTTTTTCCCAACAGCAGCTGGGACTTTCTATTTATTTGCCCGCTATTTATAACTCACTTAGACAAGAAGGCCTTATCTCCTCCTCCTACCACACTCTCCCAAATGAAGTTTCTCTAGGGCAGATCCACTTTTATCTAAATTGGTTGGACAGAGGAGCACAGCATATATAATCCATAATGAAATAGATAAGGCTCTCTCCTTGTGCTTGATATAAAAATAACCAACAAGCAAAATGAGCATGGATAGGGAAAAATTAATTTACTTCCCTGCCTAATTACTAGATGCAGGATAAATGTATCTGCTTAGCTCTCTAATTATAATAATACTTAGCAGTTACGTGAAACTCTTTATCATCAAAAATACCACCCTCCACTGACACTAAATAATTAATCTTTGGCACCCTAGTGTGAGCATCTTATCTGAACAGGAAAAGGACCATTGGTTGGAGGAGAGTGGAGCAGGGTGAGGTGCAGAGAACTCCTTTCATCACTAAGCAGAAACTGTTTCCTGGGTCTCAGTTCCCTGGCCACCACTTGCGTGCTTGGGAAGAATCTGCCTGCCAGGGCTGTGCCAGCTGCAGGGAGAAGTCTACCATCCAGTGCCAGAGGCTGTGATCACTCACCCTACTGTGTTGCCAGACCTCCTCCTCCAGCAATGGCCTGAGGTGTCCCTGAGACAGCAGAGCCCCAGGGTGCTAAGCAAGAGCAGAAACGGTTATCAGGCCAGCCACATAAGGTGTCTGCAGCCTGTTCATGGGCTTTCTGCTCAGTTCCTGGTTTGATGTTCCATTGCCCAACCCTACCTTCCTTTATCCTGTGGTGGGATTCGGCTCCTGGCATCACTCACATCCACTCAGAAGTTCTGATAAGGTCTGTGACTCCCACACTCACCAGGTATAAGCCAAGTCATTGCCTCCATACCCTGTGGTCTTACTGAGAAATCCTGCACCTGAGTTCAGATGCTTTAAAGGAGCACAGTTTCTGGCTTGGGGTAGAATGGGGTTTGATGCTCCATCCTCCTGAATGGCAGCTGTCTGTTTTCCATCCCTGAGGGACATGTCCTTAGGCCCACCCTCTTCCCACATCTCCCTCATTCCCCACCCTGGACCATACCAGAGAGGGCAGGAATCTTTGACCCAGACCAGGACTCAAGTTACAGATCAAGGGGAAGGGAATTGTGTTCTGTCTCCCTACTGCATGCTTTCCAGTAGCTTCTAATGCCCTATGGTTATCAGACACTGGGATATATTAGAATTACTTAAGAAAAAAAAGTAATCCAACACAATCATTGTGTTTGGTACTTGATAAATGCTTAATGAAGTTTGTTTAAAAAATTAAAATATTCAAATTATTTGCTAAGAGCTTATTTTTGGTGACTTTCAGGGAAAGGGAAACGCATAACCAAGCAATCAAGGGAATCTTCAACTATGAGAAATCAGCTTCACCTCTAGCTGGGGTGGGGGAAGAGGCAAGCATTTAAAACAATCATCACTACTTAAACTGTGGTTGTATTCTGCTTTTTTTTTCTTATTTTTATAAGCATAATAGATCATATGCATATTGCTTAAATTTAAAATTTGTTAAAGTTCAAATCAACTATAATGGGATAAGAATTATAACTTCTAATTACATAGATTTCAGGCAATGTAATTGTGCAACAGTTTGGGGGGAAGAACAGATGAATGCAATGCAGTGGATCTCTCTCATTTCTTAATATTGGGCTTTATCCTTAACCGTGGAAAAAGGCCAAACTCCTGGATCTCCACTAATCATCCCCCCATAGTTCAGTTAAAAATACATTTCTGGTTAAATCATGTTAAATCCCATTCAGAATGGGAAAGAGGAAAGAAATACATGAGTTTGCTACATCTTCTCACAACACGCTTGTGAGGTGGGGACCCTTATTCCTATTTCACAAATCAGAAATCTGGGCTCATGGGTCCAAATTGATGCTAAATCTCCAATGCCTACTTCTGTCTGTTACACAATGGATCAGGTCAGAGCATCAGTTCCGGGTGAAGAAGACAACAGGGTAAGGCTTTGACAAAGAAAAGTCCCAGCAAGGAATGATACTGTCAAGAAATCAAAGAGGCACCAGAATGCGGGAGAAGGATCAGACCTTTTCTTCATGGAACCTGGAGATGAAACCACAGTGAAAGCTTCAGGAAGCTCAGCTGGCTTTCAACACTAAAAGGAAATTACTAGACCTTCTGAGTTCTTATAGACAGTGGATGGCTTCTGTGGTGGTCAGCTTTCTAGAGATGAATAAACATAGGAAATAAATAGGCTTATCAGAGATGCTGTAGGAGAAATGCAATCTGCAATCAAATAACTGCTTCTCTTTAGGTCATTTTCAAATCTGAGGACCTCTGAACCCTGTGTTTCAACTCCTGTCGTCTTAGTTTCCTCATCTTCAAAACGAGAGAAGTTGAATTAAAGCCTAAATAAATGTGTCAAGTTTCAGAGCTACGCATGTGTGTGTGTGTATGTGTGTCCTGAAATGAAGCCTATATTTAAGTGTAGCTTGTGAAATTTCCATATTACACTGCTGCATTCAGTCAGCTCACCACATGTTACTGCAACAAATGATAGATTATATTTCCTGATCAGTTGATTAATAAAAACAATTAAAGAGAAGATAATCATTATGCTATTTAGATTGATGAAAAATGGCAATAAGGAATGATATTCAGAGTTGGGTGGTCTAGGTTTTTCTTAGAGGATGACTATCTTATTTTCATAATAAAAGCAGACACTATATACTAAAAACAGCCAATCTGTGCTTTCTACTTTCCAAGCGTGTACTATGTTTCCCATATATAATCTGTACAGCAAATTTTTATTAATAGTTACTATTTCCATTACACAGAAGAAAAAAATAAAGCTCACATATGAGAGGTGCTGTGCCCAAAGTCCCCGCATCTGGTAATTTCAGTCTGATTCTGAAGCTCTTGCTCTTTCCATGGCATATACTGCCCAAGAATAATAAGAGAAACCAGCCCCAAAGAGTTAAGATGTTCATTCTCATAATTTCATGCCAAATTAATTTTTAGGTAACGTGGTCCTGTAAAACAATTGGCACATTTTTTGGTGCTGGATGCCCTCTCCCCATCCTTGAGTTTGCAGCATTCCACCCTCTTTGACTCAGGAGCCCCTCAGCTTTGGAGCCTGCCTTCTCCAGTAAACATGCTGAAGAGCATCCTCTAGAAAGTGCCAATTCCCACTCCACACTCAGATCCCCAATAAAGAACCTCAACCTGGATTCTTTCAGCACTACTTGCTTACTCATGCACAGAACCAGCTTCCCTGAGATTCCCAGCAACACTCTCTGTCCTTAGCTATAGCATCTTAAAAAGTTAAAGACAAGTACATTCTCTTTTACAGAAAATTAACTGCTTTGCACTGACATATGCTGTATTGACGAAGGGCCGCAGGCCTTTCTCTCCCCAAAACTTTCAAAACATAAGGCTTCTGTCCAAAATAGAAGTGAATGTTACACTGTTCCCACAAAAGAAGGAAACAAGAGGAGTCTCAGAGCCACAAATGTTCTATTTCCAAGTTCAGAGCAAACAAAAAATATGTCAGCCCAGAGGGGATGGATTTGGTGGGAAGGGGGAGAGAGACATGCAAACTTTATTCTATGTTTAAATCTCTCAACATATGGGCTGTTTCTATTTTAGGATGACAAATACTGACTTCCATATTATGATAATTAATGACATACAAAGAGGAGCTAAGCTACATTTGATGTCCCAGTGGGCTATCCCAGTATCAGTAGTTTGGGGACCATGTGCCCAATTTGTAGATTAGATTTGAAGACATCAATTGGCATTGCTCAATCTCCCAGCTATTTAAAAGCAGAGACTCTGAGCCAGTGACCTCATTTCTTCTGATGAATATCATTTTTTTGGGATCAACTTTTAACAACTTGGTATATTCCTAAAATGAAACCTGCTGAGATCCAAGGTTGGTGGGAGACCCTTGCCAGTGCTGGGATGAGGAGCAAGCATTTCTGAAGGCTAGTGATGGGGATATGGCACTTGAATTCCAGTATAAGGAGCTCTTTGTGGGCTGATCTCAGGGCTTAACAGACCTCTGGACCATTCCTATTTGTCAGACTTTTGTTTTTAATTCTGTTTATGTGGTGTCTCACATTTATTGACTTGCGTATGTTAAACCATCTCTGCATCCCTGGTATGAAACTTGCTTGATCATGGTGGATTATCTTTTTGATATGTTGTTGGATTCAGTAAACTACTATTTTGTTAAGGATTTTAGCATCTATGTTCATCAAGGATATTGGTCTGTAGTTTTCTTTTTTGGTTACATCCTTTCCTGGTTTTGGGATTAAAGGTGATGCTGGCTTCATAGAATGAATTAGGAAGGCTTCTTTCTTTCTCTATCTTGTGGAGTTGTGTCAAAAGGACTAGTACCAATTCTTCTTTGAATATCTGGTAGAATTCTGCTGTGAATCCGTCTAGTCCTGGACTTTTTGTTGTTGTTGTTGGTAATTTTGTAATTACCATTTAAATCTCACTGCTTGTTATTGGTCTGTTCAGGGTATCTAATTCTTCCTGACTTAAGCAAGGAGAGTTGTATTTTTGCAGGAATTTATACATCTCTTCTAGGTTTTGTGGTTAATATGTGTAAAGGTGTTCACAGTAGCCTTGGATGATCTTTCATATTTCAGTGATGTCAGTTGTAATAGCTCTTGTTTTCTTTCTTAGATTATTTGGATTTTCTCTCTTCTTTTCTTGGTTAATCTTGCTAATTTTCTATCAATTTTATTTATCTTTTCAAATAACCAGTTTTGGTTTTATTTATCTTTTGTATTTTTTTTTGTTTGTTTGTTTCAATTTCATTTAGTTCTGCTCTGATCGTGGTTATTTCATTTCTTCTGGGTTTGGGTTTGGTTTGTTCTTGTTTCTCTAGTTCCTTGAGGTGTGACCTTAGATTTTCTGTGCTCTTTCAGACTTTTAGATGTAGGCATTCAGGGCTATGAACTTTCCTTTAGCACCACCTTGCTGAATCCCAGAGGTTTTGATAGGTTGTGTCATAATTGTCATTCAGTCGAATAATTTTTTAATTTCCATCTTGATTTCTCTTTTGACCCAATGCTCATTCAGGAGAAGGTTATTTAATTTCCATGCATTTGCATGGTTTTGAAGGTTCCTTTTGGAGTTGATTTCCAGTTTTATTCCACTGTGGTCTGAGAGAATGCTTGATATAATTTCAATTTTCTTAAATTTATTGAGGGTAGTTTTATGGCCTATCATATGGTCTATCTTGAAGAAAGTTCCATGTGCTGTTGAATAGAATGTGTATTCTGCTGTTATTGGATAAAATGTTCTGTATATATCTGTTAAGTTCATTTGTTCCAAGATATAGTTTAAATCTATTGTTTCTTTGTTGACTTTCTGTCTTGATGACCTGTCTAGTGCTGTCAGTGGAGTATTGAAGTCCCCCACTATTATCGTGTTGCTGTCTATCTAATTTCTTAGGTCTATTAGTAATTGTTTTATAAATTTGGGAGCTCCAGTGTTAGCTGCATATATGTTTAGAATTATGATATTTTCCTGTTGGATAAGGCCTTTTACCATTATATACTGCCCCTCTTTGTCTCTTTTAGTCATGGTTGCCTTAAAGTTTGTTTTGTCTGATATAAGAATAGCTACCCCTGCTCACTTTTGGTGTCCATTTGCATGAAATGCCTTTTTCTATCACTTTAAGTTTATGTGAGTCCTTATGTGTTAGGTGAGTCTTCTGAAGGCAGCAGGTAGTTAGTTGGTGAGTTCTTATCCATTCTGCAGTTCTGTGTCTTTTAAGTGGAGTTTTTAGGCCATTTACATTCAATGTTAGTATTGAAGTATGAAGTACCATTGCATTCATCATGCTCTTTGTTGTCTGTGTACTTTGGGGGTTTTTTTGTTTGTTTCTTTTTTTTTTTTTTTTTTGCTTTTTAATTTGTATTTTTGTTTTATAGGTCCTGTGTGGTTTATGCTTTAAGGAGGTTCTGTTTTGATGTGTTTCCAGGATTTGTTTCAAGATTTAGGGCTCCTTTTAGCAGTTCTTGTAGTGGTGGTTTGGTAATGGCGAATTCTCTCATCATTTGTTTGTCTGAAAACGACTGTTTCCTTCATATATGATGCTTAGCTTCACTAGATACAAAATTTTTGGCTGATAATTGTTTTATTTGAGGAGGCTGAAGATAGTTCCCAAATCCCTTCCAGTTTCTAGGATTTCTGCTGAGAAATCTGCTGTTAATCTGATAGGTTTTCCTCTACAGGTTACCTGGTGCTTTTGCCTCACATCTCTTAAGATTGTTTCCTTTGTCTTAATTTTGTATAACCTGATGACAATGTGCCCAGGCAAAGATCTTTTTGCAACGACTTTCCCAGGTGTTCTTTGTGCTTCTTGTATTTGGCTGTGTAGGTCTCTCACAAGGCTGGGAAAGTTTTCCTCAATAATTCCCCTAAATATGTTTTCCAGGCTTTTAGAATTCTCTTCTTCCTCAGGTTTGGTGGTTTAACATAATCCCAGACTTCTGGGAGGCTTTGTTCATATTTTCTTATTCTTTTTCCTTTGTTTTTGTTGGATCGGGTTAATTTGAAAACCTTGTCTTTGAACTCTGAATTCTTTCTTCTACTTGTTCAACTCTATTGCTGAGAATTTCCAGAGCATTTCACATTTCTAAAAGTGTGTCAAAAGTTTCCTGAATTTTTAATTGTTTTCTCTTTAAGCTATCTATTTCCATGAATTTCTTCCTTCACTTCTTGCATAATTTTTTTGGATTTGCTTGCATTGGGCTTTGCCTTTCTCTGGGCCCTCCCTGATTAGCTTAATAACTAACTTCCTGAATTCTTTTCCAGGTAAATCAGGATTTCTTCTTGGTTTGGATCCACTGTGGGTGAAGTAGTGAGATTTTTTGTGGGGTGTTGAAGAGCCTTGTTTTGTCATATTACCAGGGTTGTTTTTCTGGTTCCTTCTCATTTGGGTAGGCTCTATCAGAGGGAAGGTCCAAGGCTGAAAGCTGTTGTTCAGATTCTTTTGATCCACAGGGTGTTCCCTTGATGTAGTACCCTCCCCCTTTTCCTGTGGATGTGGCCTCCTGTGAGCCAAGCTGCAGTGATTGTTGTAGACTAGCCACCCAGTGAGTCTACCCAGCTCTGGGCTGGTACTGGAGGTTGACTGCACAGAGTTCTGTGATATGAACCATCTATGGGTCTCTCAGCCATAGATAACAGCACCTTTTCTGGTGGAGGTGGTAGAGGATGCAATGGACTCTGTGAGGGTCCTTAGCTTTGGTGGTTTAATCTCTGTTCTGTATTTGATTACTTTCCTAGTCAGGCTCCATCTGAAGAAACAGGCATAGACTTACTTGGAATTTTCTTTTTTATCCTATCAGAAGTAGCATTTTATCCAAAAGCTTAAATATATCCCCAACATCTGGTTTGTTCTGGTGAGTGGATTCCCTTTCTTAGTGCATCTTTGAAATTATTGTTTCCAAAGTCATTCCAAGGACTCTTAGAATCTAAACCTTCTTCGTATTAGAACTTTGCAAATTCACATGTGAAATCAAGAATTAAGGGATATAATGATATGTAATGATATGGGGGGAACCCACCCCCAATAATTTAACATTATTTCATGTAGGTTCTTTTCTATTTTCCCTAAGTGTCGGCCAGTCTGAGAAATAAAGGGAAAGGGTACAAAAGAGACAAATTTTAAAGCTAGGTGTCTGGGGGAGACATCACATGTCAGCAGGTTCCGTGATGCCCCTGAGCCATAAAACCAGCAAGTTTTTATTAGCAATTTTCAAAGGGGAGGGAGTGTACAAATAGGGTGTGGGTCACAGAGATCACATGCTTTAAGGGCAACAAAATATCACAAGGCAGAAGGTCAGGGGGAGATCACAAGGTCAGGGTGAAACTCAAATCACTAATGAACTTCCATGTCCCGCTGTGCACTCACTGTCATTGATAAACATCTTAACAGGGTTCAAGGGCAGAGAACCCGTCTGACTAGAATTCACCAGGCTGGAATTTCCTAATCCTAACAAGCCTGGGGGCGCTGCAGGAGAGGGTGTGTTTCATCTCTATCTACATCTGCATAAGGCAGACACTCCTAGGGCGGCCATTTTAGAGGCCCCACCCTGGGAATGCATTCTTTTCCCAGGGCTGTTAATTATTAATATTCCTTACTGGGGAAAGAATTCAGCAATATTTATCTTACCCATTTTCTGTAATAAGAGAAATATGGCTCTGTCCTGCCCAGCCCACAAGCAGCCAGACTTTAAGGTTATCTCCCTTATTCCCTGAAACTCATTGTTATCCTGTTCTTAAGGTGCCCAGATTTCATATTGTTCAAACACACGTGCTCTACAAACAATTTGTGCAGTTAACGCAATCATCACAGGATCCTGAGGTGACATACATCCTCAGTTTATGAAGATGACAGGATTAAGAGATTAAAGGCAGGTATAGGAAATCACAAGAATATTGATTGGGGAAGGGATAAGTGTCCGTGAAATCTTCACAACTTATGTTCAGAGATTGCAGTAAAGACGGGTGTAAGAAATTATAAAAGTATTAATTTGGGGAACTAATAAATGTCCACGAAATCTTCACAATTTATATTCTTCCGCCATGGCTTCAGTCAGTCCCTCTGTTCGGGGTCCCTGACTTCCCGCAACATAATATGTGTGTGTGTGTATGTGCACACATGCATGTTTTATAATTTACGAATTAAATATTTTCCTTACCTTAACCAATCTTTTTATTTTATCAACTGAGATGATTACATAATTTCTCTCTTTTATTCTATTAATGTGGTAAATTGCATGATTGATTTTCAAATGTCAATTTCAGAATAAAAAAGACAGCTTAGTTAGAAAAGTACATTTGCTTTTTATGTAACTGGATTTGGTTTAACAATAGAGTTTAGGAATTTTTGCATGTATGTTCCTCAAAGAGCTTGTCTTTCTTTGCAAACTCTTTGTCAGATCTTGATATTAAGTTGTGTTGATCTGATAAAATGAGTTGGGAAGTATTCCTTCTTATTCCATTAACTGGAAAGTTTGTTTAAGGTCTGTGTCCTTTCTTTCATAAGAATTTGGTTGGTTTCACTGGTGAAAGCATATCAGCTTAAAGTTGTGTTCTGTGGAAATTTTTAATTTCTTTAATAGGTATAGGGTTATTCAGATTATTTGTGCCTCTTCGTGTCAGGTTGGGTTAAACTGTATTCTCTAGGAATTTATTTCACTAAGACTTTCAAAATTATGGACAGAAAATTGTTCATAGTGCCCCCTTATAATCTTTTAATCTTTTAACAGTGTCTATTGATTCTGTAATCATAGTTTTCATCTCATTTCATTTTGAAGTTTATGTCATTAATTTATTTTTCTTGCTATTCCCTTTAGGAGTTTATCAATTATTTTAGTCATTTCAATTAACCTTTGCCTTTGTTTGTTATCTGTGTAATGGGTTTATTTTAGACTCTAGTGTGTTTAGTCCTTATTGTTCTCTTCTTTCTACCTTCTTTGGCTTTAATTTGATGCTTTCTTTTGAACTTCCTGAAATATAGACTGTACCTATATTCCACATGTTTAAGGTTATACATTTCCCTTTAAATACATTTAAGTTTATAAATTTCCGTTTAATCATAGCTCTACTCTAGTATCAAATTTAAATACATAAAATTTGTATTATGATTCAATTCATTATTTTTTGTTTTCCAATTTTCATCTTCATGCCTTCATCTATCATGGATTATTTAGAAATGTGCCATTTAATTTTCAAATGTATAGGATATTCCAGCTATTTTTTGCTATTGACTTCTACCATAATTCTTATCCAGTTAATAAAATATTTTATAATGCCTCCTCTTTTTTGTATTTGTATTATCTTTTCTACTGCATATTTGAAATTATTGGTTCCAATGTCATTGCAATGAATTATAGAATCTAAACCTTTTTTTAATAAGAGATTTAAAATTTTCAGTCATTTAGAATCTGATGAGAATTGCATCTATCCAGTAATTGGTCAATTATGGTAAATGTTCTATGTACTTTTATAAAGAAATGTATATTTTATAATTGTGACATGCATCATTTTAATCATTTTAATCAGATTCTTGATTTTTTTGTCTTTATATTATTATCAGTAGTATAGTGGTATCTTATCTTTCACATTTATTATGTCTTCATTTAAATTTTTTCTTGTTTTAGTTTTGTCAGTATTTGCTTTACATACTTTGAGGCTACTGTGGGTTGAATTGTGTTTTCTAAAAGAATATGTTTAAGTTCTAACCTGTGAACATCCTGACCTTATTTGGATAGGGTCTTTGTGAATGTCATCAAGTTAAGATAAGGTCATACCAGATTAGGGTGGTCCCAAATCCAATATGACTGTCCTTTATAAGAAGAGAAAACAGAGGTTCAGGGAGGAAAATGCCATGTAGCAACAGAGGTAGAGATGAGAGTGATGTGGTTGAAAATCAAGGAATGCTAAGTGTTTATAGCCACAGTCGGCAGCTAGGAAGAAGCAAAGGAGAATTCTACCCAGAGTCCCAGAGGGGGGATGGTCTTGCTGACCCCTTAATTTTAGACTTACAGCCTCCAGAACTGTCAGAGAATGCATTTCTGTTGTCTTAAGCCACTCACTTTGCTTGGTTAATAGAGAGAGTATATTACTAGGTGCATAAAAGTTTAAAGTTTGTGTAATTTTCTGGAGAGTTGAAACTTTTATAGTTATTGCATGTGCTTATTTATCTATGATTGTCAGCTTACAGTCTACTTTGATATTAGTATTACTACCCTGCCTCTATTTTGAGTGTTTGCATGCTATAACTTTTTACATCTTTTCATTTGCAAGCTTTGTGCGTCTGTCTCTTATATTTAATATTTGTATGTTTTTTCAAATAAGCCCAAGAATGCATGCCACTTAATTGTATTATTTAGTTTTCTTACACTAAATGTCAATTTTTGTATTTTAATATACCCTGTTCTTAATTGCTATTTGTCCCATCCTCCTATCTTTCTTTCCCTCTGCCTTCTTCCTTTTCTGAGGAATTATTGTTATTACTTATCATTCCCCTCATTAAGTTGTTATTAGCTTATTATCCTGGAAAATCCTTCATGAATCTTTGACTCATTAAAGTCCAATGTAAATCAGTACTTTTATCACTTATTAGATAAGGCAAGGACACTAGAATACCATATCTATATTTAATTACCCTCAAACATACATATTTTTAATTATTTGAACTTTTATATTTTAACCACAATGATACATTATTATTGTTTTTATACACTTAGGATTCATTTAAATGTGTCTACATTTTTACGCTTTCTATTGCTTGTTACTTCTTTATGCTCTCTTGAGCTTCTACCTGGGATTACTTTTTTCTTCCACCCGAAACATGTGCTTTAACATTTGATTTAGTGTGGACCTGCTGGTGATAGTCTGATAGTCTCTTAAGTGTGGGTGTGTGTGTGTGTGCACGCATGTGTGTATATGTTTGAAATATCTATATTTTTGCTTCATTTCTGTTTTAGTACACGTGTCCTGCTGTAACAAAATAACAAAATACCTGAGACTAGGTTCAGCATCTGGTGAAGTCTCACTCTTTGCTTCCAGGATGGTGTCTTGTTGCTGTGTCCTCACATGGCAAAAGAGGTGAACACAGTGTTCTCACATGATGGACAGAAAAAGGGCAAAAAAAAAAAAATGGGTCTAGCTATTTCTTCACAGCTGTTTTATAAGAGTACCACAAATCCCATGTATAAATGTGGGTCCTTCATGATTCAATCACCCCCTAAAGGCTCTACCTTTTAATACTATCACATTGGGTCTTCAGTTCCAACATATGAATTTTGAGGAGCCATACATATTCATTATTTTTTTTTATTTTATTATTATACTTTAGATTTTAGGGTACATGTGCATAATGTGCAGGTTTGTTACATATGTATCCATGTGCCGTGTTGGTTTGCTGCACCCATTAACTCGTCATTTAGCGTTAGGTATATGTCCTAATGCTGTCCCTCCCCCCTCCCCCCAGATATATTCAAATCATAGTAGTATAACCCTGGCCCCCCAAAACTCATGCCCTTCTCACATACAAAATACATCACTCCATTCCAATAGCCTGCGAACTCTTAACTTGTCTCAGCAACAACTTAAGAGTCGAAGTCCAAAGTCGCATCCAAATATCATCTAAATCTGATATGGATGAGACTCAAGGTACAATTCATTCCGAGGCAAATCCTTTCAAGCTGTAAGCCTGTGAAATCAAACAAATTATGTGATTTCAAAATGCAATGGGGAGGACAGGCATAAGATAGACATTTCTATTCCAAAAGGGAGAAATAGGAAAGAAGGAAAGGGTAATAGCTTCCAACCCAATCCAAAAGTTAACAAAGCAAATATTGAATCTTAAGACTCCAGAATAATTTTCATTGACTCTAGATCTCACCTTCTAGACACACTGGGTGGGAACTGGACTTAAGGCCCTGGACCACCTACCCTCTAGCTCTCAAGGTTGGAGTTGGTGGCTGCAATTCTTGCAGGCTGTACAGCTGGTGGCTCTAAAGGTCTGAGGTCTTGGAGGCAGCCCTGCCTCCATAGCTCTACTAAGCCTTTCCCTAATGAGGGCTTGTCACGGTGGCCCTGGTGCATGACTCTGCTTGGCATTGCTGTAGTGGGGACTCTCTGCATGGGCCCTGCTCCTATGGGCTCCACTAGGCATTGCCCTACTGGGGAAGGTCTGTGGCAGCTCTGCCTCTGTGGCAGTTCTCTGCCTGGGCCTTGAGGCTCTCTGAGGCATCCTTTGAAACTTAAGTGGAAGTAGCCATGCCTTCATAGCTCATGCACTCTGCACACCAGCAGACTTGGCACCACACACGTGCTGCCAAGATTTGCCACTTGTGCTTCCAGAGCACTGGCCCAAGATACAATTGAATCTATTTCAGCAACATCTGGGGCAGCCAAAATGCGGAGAGCAGAGACTTGAAATGGTGCTAAGCAATGAGCCCCAAGATCCCACAGGTGCCCTGGGCCCCTCCTTTGTAATTGTTCTGTCCTCAGGGGCCTGGTACTCTGGGCCTGTGATAGGTGTGACAATCTCAAAGATCTCTGGGATGCTTTCCAGGTCATGTTCCCATTGTCTAAAGAACAGCATCTGACTTCCTTATATGTATGTTAATCTCATCATCATTCACTTGTCCATACTCTTTGATATTATCTCCTGAACACACCTTTTTAGCCTTAATATTCTTACCAGGCTGAGAATTTTTCAAATCTTTAGGTTATAGTTAAAATTAAGTTTGTAATTATAAACTCCATATTTAATTCTTGTCTCTCTTCTTATATTTTACTATAAGCAATCAAGAAAAGCCATGGAGCACCCTCAACGCATTGCTCAGAGATTTCTTTGGCCACATATTCTAGCCCATCACTCTAAAGTTCTGCCTTCCCTGCCTTCCACTGAGTACTAGAGCATGGACACAATTCAGCCATGTTCTTTGCCACTTCCTAACAAGGGTGATGTTTCCTTCATTTCCAATAAGATAGTCCTCATTTTTATCCAATACCTCATCAGAATGGTCTTTACCCAAAGCACCTTTCAGATTAAATGAAATCCCTTTAAAAATATCAATGCATTCTTCACAGAAATTTAAAAAATTCCTAAAATTTATATGGAACCACAGAACACCCAGAATAGCTAAAGCTATCCTAAGCAAACAGAACAAAACTGGAGCAATTACATTACCAGACTTCAAGTTATACTACAGAGCTATAATAACATCAACAGCATGGTACTGGCATTAAACAAACACATAGACCAATGGAACAGAATAGAGAACCCAGAAACAAATCCACACACCTGCAGTGAACTCATTTTTAACAAAGGTGTCAAAAACATACACTAGAGAAAAGACACTCTCTTCAATAAAAGGTGCTGGCAAAACTGGATATCCACATGCAGAAGAATAAAACTACACCCTTATCTCTTGCCATATACAAAATTCAAATCTAAATGGATTAAAGACTTAAATCTAAGACCTCAAACTATGAAACTATTACAAGAAAATATTGGGGAAACTCTCCAGAATGTTGGCCTGGGCAAAATTTCCTTGAACAATACCCCACAAACATAGGCAACAAAAGCAAAATGAACAACTGGGATTACATCAAGTTAAAAATCTTCTGCACAGCAAACAAAGAAAACAATCAACAAAGTAAACAGACAACCCACAGAATAGAAGAAAATATTTGCAAACTACCCATCTGACAAAGGATTAAGAACTAGAATATAAAAGGGAGCTCAAATAACTCTATAGAAAAAAATCTAGTAACCTGATCCAAAAAGTGGTGAAATATTTGAGTAGACATTTCACAAAAGAAGACATAACAATAGCAAACAGGCATATGTAAAGGTGCTTAACATCACTGATTATCAGAGAAATGCATATCAAAACTACAATGAGATATCATCTCAACTCAGTTAAAGTGGCTTATATTCAAAAGACAGGAAACAACAAATTCTGGTGAGGATGTAGAGAAAAAGAAATCTTTGTACACAGTTGGTGGGAATGTCAATTAGTGAAACCACTGTGGAGAATAGTTTGCAGGTTCCTTAAAAAACTGAAAATTGAGCTATCATGTAATCTAGCAATTACAGGGCTGGGTATATACTCAAACAAAGGGAAATCATTATATCAAAGAGAAATCTGCATCCCCATGTTTGTTACAGCACTGTTCATAATAGCTAAGATTTGGAAGCAACGTAAGTGTCTATCAACATGTGAACGGATAAAGAAAATGTGGTACATATACACACTGGAGGACAATTCAGCCATAAAAATGTGGGAGATCTTGTCATTTGCAACAACACGGATGAACCAGAGATCATTATGTTAAGTGAAATAAACCAGGCACAGAAAGACAAACATCACATGTTCTCACTTATTTGTGGGACCTAAAAATCAAAACAATGGAACTCACGAACATAGAGAGTAGAAGGATGGTTACCAGAGGCTGGGAACGATACTGGCGGGCTGTGGGGGAGGTGAGGATGGCTAATGGTTACAAAAAACAATAGAAAGAATGAATAAGACCTACTATTTGATGGCAAAATAGGGTGATTATATTCAATAATAACTGTACATTTCAAAATAACTAAAAGAGTGTGGACTGTTGGTGATACAAAGGATAAATGCTTGAGTGGGTGGATACCCTATTCTCCATGATATGATTATTTCATATTGCATGCTTGTATCAAAACATCTCATGTACCCCATAAATATACATATCTACTATGTAGCCACACAAATTAAAAATAAAAATAAAATAAATAAATAAATTGAAGAAAAAAATGGCCTTTACTGTAGATATTCCTACCAGCATTCTGATCACAACCACTTAGATAATCTCTGAGAAGATTTAGGCTCTTTCTACAGCTCTCTTCTTCCAAGCTTTCACCAGAATCACCCTACATGCTCCATTCACAGCAATCTAGGCTTTTTCTATCATACACTTCCAAACTCTTCCAGCCTCTGCTCATTACCCAGTTCCAAGACGCTTATAGTTTCTTGTATTTGTTATAGCAGCATCACACTTGTCAGTTCCAATTTCTGTCTTTGTTCAATTGTGTTGTTATAACAAAATACCTGAGACTAGGCAATTTATAAAGAATAGATATTTATTTCTCACATTTCCAGAGGCTGGGAAGCCCAAGAGATGAAGGCACCAGCAGACTTAGTATCTGGTTAGGGTTGACTCTGCTTCCAAGATGGTGCCTTGTTGCTGTGTCCTAACATCGCAGAAGGGAAGAACACTGTATCCTCACAGAGGGAGGGAAGAAGAGCAAAAATTGGGCCCAGCTAGTTCTCTAGAGCTCTTTTATAAGGGGACTTATTCCACTCAGGAAGGCAGAGCCCTCATGATTTAATCAACAAGGGCCACCTCTCTTAATCACACCGGGTCTTAGGTCTTAACATATGACTTTGGTGAGAACACATGCATTCAAACCATAGCAACATCTGAGAGCTATTTATATTTGGCATAGAATTCTAAATGGACAGATTTTTATTTTCTTTCAGTAATTTGCATACCTAATTCCATTAGCTTCTGTTTTACATTTCATTTCATGTTGAGACATCATCTGTTAGCCTTCAAAGAGCCTATTGTTGCTCTTTTAAATTAATACATCTCTGCAACATCCACTCCAGGCTGCTTTTAAGATATTTCTCTTTGTCTTTGAATTGAAGTTTTACTATTATGTGCCTAGATATGGTCTTCAAAATGTTTCTCCTGTGTGTTTTTCAGTTTCTTGAATCTGGGGCTATATATCACTTGCTAGTTTGTGGAAAATTCTAAGTCATTATTTATTAAACTATTGCTCTCTCACACTTTATCTCTTTCCTCTCCTCCTGGGAGTCCAATTACACGTATGTTACATCTTTTCACTATATTATATGTGTCTTTTATTCTGTTTGTATTTTCATTTCTTTTACATCTTCATTATTTAGAATAAATATTTTCTTCTGATCTATGTTTTGGTCACAAATTCTGTCTTCCCCTGTGACCAGTTTGTTGATAAACTCCAAATATGAATTTTTAAATTCAGTTGTTTATTTAAGTTGTTCTAGGCTTTTCATCAAAAATAACATGCATCTCCTCTATTATATATAAAGATAAAACCTTAATCTGCCTGGGGAAGTAATCACAAACCACGGCCAAGCGGCACTGATGGACATCCGTTGCAGTTGGTGAAGTGAACAGAAATAAATTTTAACCCAGTTGGAGAGACAGGACTATGTTCTAGGCACAGTACAAAGTCTGGAGGAGGTGCTGGATCATTGTGAAGGCTGGACACTAGGAAAGGAGGGATACAATGTCTACCTAAGTTTGAAGCTTGACCAGAACATCAGGGAACAGTCCCTTTGCCTGCCATCCACCAAAAGGCTAACAATCATGGAGTCAAGTAACAGTAAAATCCTAACTGGAAAGCTACAAGAGATAAATTCCTTCCAGGACACAGAGTAAAGAGAAGATCCAGAGTCAAGGAGGAAGCAGACATTGAAACAATAGCCTCTGTCAGACCAGTTCACAACCTAAACTCATGTATCACTAGAGGAATCTGAAGCCCATTTTGCACTGAGGATAACCATAGCAGCAAATAACTTTGAAGCCAGAACAACTCCTGCTAGGTTAACACACACCTGTACTATGAAAATCTGCCAGAAAACAATTGTGCTCATCTTGAAGCATACAAAATACTTTCCTGAGGCCAGACGTGGTGGCTTATGCCTGTAATCCCAGCTCTTTGGGAGGCCAAGGCGAGTGGATCATCTGAGGTCAGGAGTTCGAGACCAGCCTGACCAACATGAAGAAACTCTGTCTCTACTAAAAATACAAAATTATCCAGGCATGGTGGTGCATGCCTGTAATCCCAGCGACTCGGGAGGCTGAGGCAGGAGAATCACTTGAAACCAGGAGGCGGAGGTTGCAATGAGCTGAGAGCATACCATTGCCTACAGTCTGGGAAACAAGAGTGAAACTCCATCTCAAAAAAAAAAAACTTTCCTGGGTATCTACTTTCCTTCACAATATGTCCAGCTTTTTAACAACAGCAACAGCAACAAAATCACAGCATATGAAAAAGCAAGAAAAACAGATCACCAAAAGACGAAGCAATCATCAGGATATAAATCATATGTTAAATGCTGAAATTATCAAGTGGAGCTAATAAAAACTGATTAATATGTTAAAGGTTCTAATGGATCAAGATCATATAAGTAATTTCAACAAAGAGATGCAAGTCCTAAGAAATAATTAAGTGGAAGTGCTATGAATTACAAACATAACAGGAGATATGAATGATGCATTCAACAAGCTAATAACACAACACAGCTGTAAGAAGAATCAGTGAACTTGAATATAGAGCCATAGTAATTACCCACAATTCAATATAAAAAGAAAGAGAAGAGTGAGAAACAAAATCAGAATGAAACAGAACATCCAAGAGCTATGAGACAATACGAAATTTTTTTACCATACAAGTTACTGGTATTCCAGTGTAAGAAAAAGAGATGAAGAAGAAGAAATATCTAAGAAATAATGGCTAAGAATACTCCAAATTGACTACAGACACCAAAATAGAGATCTCAGAAACTCAGAAATCACCAAGATTAATAAATACCCAAATAACAACAACGTCTATTCACATCTTATTTATGCTGAGAAAACCAAAGACAAGAGGAAAATCTGGAAGGTACTAGAGAAAAAAGACACTACCTAGAGAGGAACAGAATAAGATTTCAGTAGACTTCTTCAAAATCATGCAGGCAAGAAGACAACAGAGAAACATGTTCAGAATCTGAAATAAAACTCTGCTTCTCCTCAATTCTACATAAAGTGAAAATGTTTCAAAAGCAGATGGAGAAAAGGATTTGTATAAGAAAAATGTTTAAAACTCTCAAAACTCAGCAAGGAGGAGTCAATCAATCTAATTCAAAATTTCATGAAAACGAGATACAACTACACACCTGTTAGAATGGCAGAAACCCAAAACACTGACAACACCAAATGCTTTGAGGGTATGGAGCAATAGAAACTCTCACTCATTGCTGGTGGGAATGCAAAATGGTACAGCCACTTTAGAAGACAGTTTGGAAATTTCTTACAATGCTAAACATAGGACTACCACAGGATTCAGCAATTGTGATCCTAGATATTTACCCAAATAAGTCAAAAATTTGTGTTCACACAAAAGCCTGCACACAAAGGTTTATAGCACCTTCATTCGTAATTTCCAAAACTTGGAAGCAATCAAGCTATATGTCAATAGATCAATGTATAAACAAACTGCGGTATCTCCATACAGTGGAATACTATTCAGCAATAAAGAGAAATGAGCTACCGAGTCATAAAGAAACATGGAGAAAGCTTAAATGTATATTTATAACTGAAAGAAGCCAGGTTAAAATGTTTATGAACTATATAATATCAACTATATGGCATTCTTTAAAAAGAACAGCTATGGACACAGTAAATGGGTCAGTGGTTGCCATGGGTTTAGGGTAGGAGATGAGTAAAGGGTGGATAAATAGGTGCTGCACAAGGCATTTTTAGGTCAGTGGAATTATTCTGAAGGATGCTGAAATGGCAGATACAAAACATTTTGCATTTTTTAAAACACACGGAATTGTACAAAGAGTGAAACCTAGCCTGGCGTGGTGGCTCACTCCTGCAATCCCAGCACTTTGGGAGGTTGAGGTGGGCAGATCACTTGAGATCAGGAGTTAGAGACCAGCCTGGCCAAAATGGTAAAACCCTGTCTCTATCAAAAATACAAAACTTAGCTAGGCGTGGTAGCACGTGCTTGTATGCTCAGCTCCTTGGGAGCTTGCAGCATGAGAATTGCTTGAACCTAGGAGGCAGGTGTTGCAGTGAGCCAAGATCACACCACTGCTTCCCAACCCTGGGCGACAGAGAAAGACCCTGCCACAAAAAAAAAAAAAAAAAAAAGAAGGAAGAGGAGGAGGAGAGTGAGCCCTAATGTAAACTATGGGCTTTAGTTAATTAAAATGTATCAATATTGGTTCACCAATTGTAAAACATGCAAGCTACACTAATGCAAAATGTTAAGAATGACAACACTGAGAGTGAAGGGTAGAGAAAGTACATGGGAATTCTGTACTTTCAGACAAATTTTTCTATAAACCCAAAACTGCTGCGAAAATAGTCTGTTTTGAAAAACGCACAAAAGACTATAAGAATAACAAGTAAGCTTATAAAAACATGCTCACAGATATTACCCATTAGATAAATGTATAATAAAACATCAATAAGGTGCCAATACACACCTATCAAAATGGCTTTAAAAAGGAACTGGCATTACCAAGTACTAACAGGAATGTGGAACAACTGGAACTCTTGTACATTGCTGGTAGAAATCCAAAATGTTTCAGCCTCTCTGGAAAACAGTTTGACAGTTTTTTTTTTAACAGAAAAACACACACTTAAAGTAAGATTAGACAACCTCACTTCTAAGTGAAAACTCTAGAGCAGTATTTTTAAACATGTTTTTCATCACCACAACAGTAGAAAACCTGTTTAAACATTTTTGTTAATTATCTCCCCATGAAATTTTAATACTACAAGGATTATCTACAATTGTTTATATACTCTATATATATCTGTGCTTTATGCATGAAAGGAATAGAATAGTTTTGAACCTCAAAACCAATTTTTGCCACCTTGAAGATAATAATTTTCTCATTAAGAATGTATATTCTAGATAAACAAAAATTTATGTTCATAAAAAATCAGATTATAAGTATTTTAGCAGCTTTATTCACAATTTCCAAAAATTTAAAAGAATACAATTGCTCTTCAATGGATTAAAAAGAAATGACACATCCATTCAAGAAAAATGCTATTTGATAAAAGAAACAAACTGTTGATACATTCAACTTGTATTAACCTCAAAGGTATTATACTGAGTGAGCTAAGTAAGTCACAAAAGGATGCATATTATATAATTGTATTTATATGGCATTCCCAAAAAGGTAGAGTTCTAATGACAGAGAATAAATCAGCAGGTATCAGGAATTAAAAGTGGGGTTAAGGGTGTGTCCACAAAGGGACAAAGTTCTGTTTGAGAGAAAAATTATTTTTTCCTTATTGTACTGGTGAATGCATAAATTCCTACATTGAAGTATGTATCAAGAAGGTCAATTGTATTGTATGGTAACTAAAAATTATAAATTGCTAAAAGGAAGAAGAAATAAAAATGATTTCACATAAGCAAACAAAGTAGACTTCAAGACAAATATTATCAGGAACAAAAGTAAACATGAAAAAATGATAAAAGACTTAAATTCTCTAAGAAGATGTATTAATACAAAAAGTGTATGCCCCTAACCAAGGTTCCAACTACGTAAGGAAAAACTGGTGGAACTGAAGTGAGAAACAAATAAATCTGTGATTAGAGTTGGAGGTTTCAACACTTTTCTCTCAATGTGTAATACAAGAAGGCAGAAGTCAGTAGTTCTTAACCTAAGATGTAATAGATGTAATGTAGGCTTTTGACAAATGAATCTAATTGTGATGCAGATGTATAACACAACTGCACTACAGGATGTGGGAAAGAGAAACTGGCATAATTATCTTCAAAAGACAGTGATTTCAGCCACATATCATGAGGCTAAAGGCAAAAAGAACTGTATATAAACACTGTATTTTAATTGGTAAGACATTCAAAAACTACTTTACATATACACTAGGTTTTGACAAAATAAAATATATTTAGACAATAAAAGCCAAATTTCTCACTTCCATAGAAAGACGTTACAAATAAGCAATGGAGAAATGCTAGAATGAGCCCATGGTGCTGGATTGAGGTTGGGTATATGAATATAAACTCCTATTTTAAAAATGTATCTACAGATACATAGATACAGAAATAAGTATGTATATATACATACATATGCATACATATGTGTATATATATACATGTGTGTTTATTTATACACCCGTATACATTTTATATATTTCTGGAGAGGGACAGAGAGAGTTTACTTTTTGTTTCTAAACACCATTCTGGGCTCCTTGGAGAAATGGATGATTCCAAGGCTGGGACAGGAAGTATAAAGGATAAGCCTAGTGCATCTTTTGATGCCAGCATGTAAGAAATGCTTTTAAAAACAGAAAAATATCAGCATGAGTCTGATATTTCTGAATCTGACAGTTTCCCAAACTCCATATATTCCTGATAGCATGAAAAAGCACTTCCCGAAATCTGTTGCAGGGAACATTCTTCTCTCATGAAGGTCCCAGATCAAAAGAATCCATGATCAAATTTTATTTATTATGTCAGAAGTATTTTTCTTTCCTGGATTTTTCTGAGCAGTCTACTTCATGGCTTCAGGTCGCAGAGGGCAATCTACAAGAGCTCCCAGTGACCCAAGTTGGAACCATTTGAGCAACAAAATTTAAAAATGGTAGTTTTGGGTAATAACCCAAAGAATTAAATAAATATCCATAAGCCCATACTAATAACAAGTACTTAATTGAATAAAACAATAAATGAAGTAGAAATGCCAACTCTTCCTTACAGAAAAATTTTAATAATCATGGAAGAATGGAAGAAATGGAAAATTATCACTAGAACACAATAATAATTGCTGCACCCAAGATCCACTGAGAAATGCTAAATTTAGTAGATAAAATATTAAAGAGACACAGGATATTTGCATAACTTCAAGGAATCTCACCCAATATCTTTACTGATTACTACGGTGTTTTTTTGTTTGTTTGTTTTGTTTTTTTTGAGACGGAGTCTCGTTCTGTCGCCCAGGCCAGACTGCAGTGGCGCTATCTTGGCTCACTGCAAGCTCCACCTCCCGGGTTCATGCCCTTCTCCTGCCTCAGCCTCCGGAGTAGCTGGGACTACAGGCGCCCACCCCACGCCCAGCTAATATTTTGTATTTTTAGTAGAAACGGGGTTTCACCGTGTTAGCCAGGATGGTCTTGATCTCCTAGCCTCGTGATCCGATCGCCTCGGCCTCCCAAAGTGCTGGGATTACAGGCGTGAGCCACCGCGCCCGGCCCAGTGGTTTTAATCTTTATTAATTACTATGGTAGTTTTAATTTTTATTAATTACTATGGTTGATCTTTCTCCTTCCAGTAGGTGGAGTTTAATTCCTCACCCCTTAGGTATGAGTTGGACTTAGTGAGTCATCTAATAAACAGAGTAAGAAAAGGTATAAAGGAAACAGAGTAAGAAAAGGTATAAAGGAAACAGTGCTTTTACAAGAGAGAATCCTGGCCGACTTGACCTTAACCATGTGATAGAGGTTACATCACGAGTCACATTGATATTGTGTGTGCTTAATAACGATGCAGTATGAAAGGCCGTCACCTCCTGGGTGTTCTTCCCAAAATGTATAACCTCAGTCTAATCACAGCAAAACACCAGACAAACATGAATTGGTAAACGTTTTACAAATACCTGGTCAGCACATTTTAAGCGTGAAGGTCACCAAGACGAGGAATAACAGGAATTAATATAAATTATACAAAGATATATGACAATTAAATGCAATGTACAATCCTGGAACAACATCAACAAAAGAACATTAGTGGAAAAACTGAGGATATCTGAAGAAAGTCTGTAGTTTAGGTGTTAGTATTGTTAATTTCTTAGTTTTGATAGTTGCACCATGGTTATGTGAGATGTTAAAGTTAGGGAAAGCTTGGCGTAGGGTGTGCAGAAATGATTTTTGCAAGATATCTGTAAGTCTGAAATTATTTCAAAATAAAAAATAATACACTCTAATAATATTTTATCCTGGAAGTGAAGATCCCTTGGATTAATGGCCCGTTTCATCATCGTGTTTTGAATTATCATCAAACTTTAGCTAATCCTAGTGGTGTCGATGCCTTAAAGGTACAGAAATTCTCTCCTCACCATGAGTTCCTCTTCAGTGACAACCAAGTTGTGGTAGATTTAATTTGCTATACCTTTTTCCCCTGCTGAATATAGTTTGGTTCCTGTAAATGTGAATCATAAGTCTCATCCATTTACAAATAAAAAGTCAGTCTTGGAATCATTTGTTACATTTTTTCATGCCATTTTGCTGTCTCAGAAAACAGAGCAACTTGTTTTCTCCTAAATCTTCTAATAGCCATTCTCTGTGTAATCCATCACACACGTGTGACACATGAGAAACAAGTCTCACTAAAACAATTTTGTTTTATAGTACTGCAAGGCACTACGTGATTTATGGTTTAAATAGTGCATATATATATACATACTATATTGTATATTTTATTATTTGTGTGTATGCTTTTTGTTTTACTTGTGATTTATCCTACAATTAACATTTCCTAATACATGTAGACAAATTCAGTGGTCTTTCTATGACTCCTTTTCTGGGTCTAGCAGGATCCCAAACCCCATAATTCATGGTAATATAAATGAGCTCTTCCCAAAATCTGTAGCAAGGAACATTGTTCTCTCATGAAGCTATCAGATCAAAGGAGTCCATACTTAGTATAAAAAATGCTTCATCCTATGCTTCTTTCTTGGAGATTTCAAAGCATATTAAAGTCTCTGAAAATACCAGGAGAAGAGACAATTCTTTAACATAGAGATGTCCAAATTGTTTTCTCATGTAATTCCTATTAATTGTGGAAGTCGCTTTATAAATATTCTAGGCTGACATACGGCACTTGGTAACCAGTCCAAGTATGAGGGGAGATTTCTTTGTCTGCAGCTGCACAGACTAACAGATTAGACAGATAAATTATGATATAAGGAAGGAATGAAGGAAAGAAGAAAAGTAGGGAAGAAAGAAAGAAAACAGTCAGTATTTGGATACATCCCATCAGTATCCTATCAAATGGGGAGTGAGAGAGAATAGTGGAAGGGAGAACACACAAAAGAGTAAAGTCGGCCAGGCGCGGTGGCTCATGTCTGTAATCCCAGCACTTTGGGAGGTCGAAGCCGGCAGATCACCTGAGGCCAGGAGTTCAAGACCAGCCTGGCCAACATGGCAAAATCCCGTCTCTACTAAAAATACAAAAATTAGCTGGGTGTGGTGGCAGGTGCCTGTAATCCTAGCTACTTGGGAGGCTGAGGCAGGAGAATTGCTTGAACCCCTGAGGCGGAGGTTGCAGTGAGCCGAGATCGTGCCACGGTACTCCAGCCTTAGGGATAAAGCAAGACTCTGTCTTTTGGATAATGCCTTAAAGATGACACAAGATGAAAAAAAAGTAAAAGCAATATTAAATATTCATATATTATATGGTGCTTCTCATATAAACTTTGTTTTCTGTATTTCAATAGGACTGCATGGTTATTATTATAGTGCTTATCACCATTACTCATCAATCTTTATTTACCAACATTTATTTTTCTGCATGTAAGCTTCAAGTAGTAATAGCAATATCATATTTATAATTATATCATGGATGACAAGTATTCACCTAGCACAGAATTGGCAGTCAACGAATAAGGTTTAAATCAATGAAATTTATAAAAGCACTTAATTGAGTTAAATTTAATAGCAAAGATGCATAAAGAGGTAACTCTACGGACTCAAAATTTTAATAGTAATTAAATAATAGTAATATAATGTACTGGAAGTTTCTTTAAAAGAAAGTGAAAACTATGAATTAAAAAAATTGATGATGGTAAACAGCACAAAATAAATTATAAAACTATAATACTCTGTATTTTGAAAAATATTCAACAAAGTAAATCTGAAAAAGAATGAAATAACTACAAATAAAGTGAGAAAGAAGGAAATGCAATAGTAATTTTAGAAGAAATGTTTAATTTACAATACAACAGATGGCATATATTGATTAATCTTAAATTTTTATATATCAGATAATTTTTATAAAATATTAAAATTCAAGTTATCAAAATTATTACAAAATGAAGTAGGAAAATCAGTAACTAGAAAACGAGAGGAGTAGTTTATAGATTAAAGAATGACCCAAGTTCGCTCAGGTCTTGTGGATCATAAAGACTAGTTCTTAGAAATATTCAGCAGTGGCGAATGTTCACACAACAGATAATCTAAAACCCAGATCAAATAAACAAACCAATTTAATTTGTAAGAAAAATATAACTCCAATATCAAAATATGCCAGAAAAATGCAAACAGAAAACTATATATCCATGAATTTGATTTGGAAACTCTTAATTTTTTCTCGTATTTCTTTTTCTTTTTCTTTCTTTTTTTTTTTTTTTGAAGCAGCATTTCACTGTGTCACCCAGGCTGGAGTGCAGTGGCCTGATCGTAGCTCACTGCATCCTGGATCTCCTAGGCTCCGGTGATGCTCCCACCTCAGCCTCCCTAGAACCTGGGACTAGAAGTGCACGCCTCCATGCCCAGTTAGTTGGTTAATTTTGTTGTAGAGATGTAGTCTCTCTGTGCTGCCCAGGCTCATCTCAAACTCCTAGGCTCAAGTATTCCTTCCAACTCGGCCTCCCAAAGTGCTAGGATGGCAGGTGTGACCCACCATGCCATGGCTTACTGAAACATTTCTACCTTGACCAAACAAGGTTGATTTTTTAAACAACAAAAGAGGAACTTTTTTAAAATAATAAAACATCAAATCAATTGGTCAAGTCAAAAAAAAAAGCAAAATGAAATTCATCTCAATAGAAATCAAAAAGCCTTGTTAAATTACAAAACTCTTTCTAATAGGGGATGATATCTTCTTAGAATCAATGTTCAAAATGATACTTAGCAGCAAAACAAGGGTCTTCTTGTAAACATGAGGAATCAAATAAGGATGATCACTGTCATTGTTGCTACCTAATATTCTTATGAACAATGAAGTTACTTATATAATAATAACAAAATAATATTATCAAGAATTATTTATTGACTGTCCACTGCTTTCTAGTTTTAGTTCTTAGACTATTATGTTACTAAAATCCCATGTCTTTATGCCGTTATAGATGAGAAATGCGATGATATGGCTTGCTTAGAGTCTGGAAATCCTGGCGTCAAACATGAGCTTTGCAGGGGACTAGTTCTATGACTTTTGGCAAAGGTAAATGAGCAAAACCAGACAATTCATAAGAGAAATAGTAACAAATAAACATTACAAGTAAGCTATGAAAAAAAGTTTATCTTTGCCAATAATAAAAAAATGTACACTAGGGCAACCAGTCTTTTTTTATTTATGAAATTGGCAAAATATAACAAATAGGATAAACACCTGATCCCAGTAAAGATAAGGAAAATGTTTTCTCTTGTATAATGAAGGTGGCAATGAAAATGAGAACAGATCACTTCAGGGAATAAAAATAGCAATATGTGTTTGGAAGCATAGTTTTTTAGTTCTTGACAGGATTAAATAAGTAGTCCATTATATGGAAAAAAAGTATTATATTAAATAGGTTCTCACATACGTGGAATTCAAGTGGTGAAAGATAGGAAGCAATGTACTGTTTTCATAATAATGGAATGGCTGAGTAAGTTACGGTTGATCCACTAAGTTGAATGCTATATGCAACTATTAAAATTATATTTTCAAAAACCATGTAGGAATATTGATATACATTAATTTTAACTGAGAAAACAGGTGCAAGAAGGAATGAACACTAGGGTTATAACAAAGATATTTGCACATGAAACCTACCATGACATTGGGTATAAAACAATTACCCAATGATGCCCTTAAGCTGTAGCTTCTGGAAAGTGGTACAATGGTGGAATGCAAAAAAACATCAGTGCTTTGCACAATGGGAATCTGTTTTCCTATCAGTCTCTTCCCGGTAATGTAAAGCACTACTTCCGTTGCCAAAGCTGCGGCAGAATGCTGATGATGCCAGAGACAATTCAGAGATGGGGCTCTCTCTTTGAAGAGAAAGATATCTGCAATTTCATCTAGCCATTAGCAAGAAGAGCAGGAAGCCAGCAGGTTGCAGTGCAAGCTGCAGGGAAGCCAAGCATTGTGGGCATGAAAAGAAAGAAGAAAAGAGAGAAAGAGAGGAAGGAAGGAAGGAAGGAAGGAAGGGAAGGGAGGGAGGGAGGGAGGGAGGGAGGGAGGGAAAGAGAATAAAAGAGGCTGAAGGTTGAGCAAAAATTAAGAACTGATGAATAAAGACTTGAAGTAAAGACTAGCAGTTCAATGAAAAGTACAGCACCAACAGAGGGCTCAAAAGATCTTCTTTACATCAAAGAAAATAAGTCCACATGAAACAGTATTTTGCATTAGTGACTCTGATTATGACTCAATAACAATTCCTTATTGACAATGAGGCTGGGACCTGAGAACAGAGAAAAAATTATCTTTTTATATCTAACTATAGGTAGGTAGAAATGCATCTCTGGGGATGTTTCCTAGAGTAAAAAAAAGTTGATGTTTTAAATGAAAGTGATTTGAATTGTCTAGATAGGGAAGAACTGTTGTGTGAGTGTGTGTGTGTGTGTGTGTGTGTGCGTGTGTGTATGTCTGTCTTATTTTTAAGCAGTAGAGCACAAAAGACCAAGATAGCGATTTGATGAAGAATGAGTTTCTGCTTGTGCACGTGGGGAACTAGAGCCATGGTGTTTTATCATGAATGTTCATATGACCCCAGTTTTTAGTCAGAAGGTGATAAAATGTGGGCATATTAATTTCAAAATTTGTAATATAAATATTCCAACATATATAGTTTTTGTTTCAGTTGCCTAATACTTCGTAATTAATACCCCCAATATTAAAACAATGACATTTGTTTTGTTAAACAAATGTTAAAACAATAACATTTACTTACTCATAAATCTATAATTTGAGTAGGGTTTGAGAAAAGCTGGCTCTCATAAGCACCCTGAAGTGACTCTACATCTGAGGACTCTGAGCAGCTGAAAGTCTGTTTATTCATAGAGTTGGTGAAGTCGTAGTTGGTAGTTGGGGAAGGCTGCAGCTCTTAATTTTTCTCTCCACATGGCATCTCCATGTGATTTCTCCACATAGGCTAGTTTGAACTTCCTTCTAGCATAGGGTCTAACTTTGAACAAAGAATGAGTGTTCCAGAGAGAAAAAGAGAAACAGAAAGCGAGAGAGAGAGGGAGAGAAGGAGAGAGAGAGAAAGAGAGAGAGAGAGAGAGGAGAGAGAAGGGAGAAAGTAGGTAGAAGTCACTGCCTTTTGTGACCTAGCCTGGAAAATAGTCACATTGTCATTATTAATTCTATTAAGCAAGGTGGTTATGAAAGTACACCTGCTTCTAGAAAATGGCACATAAGCTCATCTCTTGATGAAAGAGTTTCAGTGTCACACTGTAAGAAGAACGTGTGGAATCAAATAAATGTTGATGCTTCTATCTTTGGAAAATACTATCTACCACAAACCATTCTCTGACCACAATAATCCTACTTCTTCCATATCAAAAAAATATTCATTTGTCTCCTCCAAAGCCTTGAGTCTCATCTCAAAGATGCATCGTTTCAAAATCCAGGTTCTTAGCATTCAAATCACGCCCAGCTGCCATGAAGACTCCTCAGGTGAAAATCCTCAAGAATAGCTCTTCAAGTACGGTTTCTTTAAATCTGATGAATTGTGAACTAAAAAGGCAAGTTATATGCCCCTTGAAAGCCCAGCATACAATGGTAACAGGCATTGCTTAACTGCTATGGACCTTCCTGTTCAAAGAAGAGAAAATGGGACACATTCAATAGTTACTGCTCCATAGCACTTCTGAAATTCAGCTAGAAAATGATGCTGGTTACCGGGCAAGAACTCAGTCTAATGCCTGCAATGATTCACTATGGTTCTCATTTCCACCCATTTACCTCTTAGCTTTACTCCATGAGTCATCCTATTTTTCCATTCGAAATGGCTGGTATTTGTAGCTGTGTGGTTTTCTCAGAATGCTTTCTGATAGTAGTAATTTGGAGATACAATGACCTATTTTAATTTTGTATTGTCTTTATCTGTTTGCTTAAATTGATGTAATTCTTTTTAACTTTGAGGGGTTTTTATGAATTAATTTATAATCAATAATAATTGACAAAGATCCACATTTACGAATCTATTCAAGAAAAGATTTTTTCTACTTGAGACTTTCTGTCTAACTCAGCTGTGGAGCATGACATTTTCAGGGCCTTTTGTTGAATAAAAAAGATCCAGAAGGCACACCATTTGTCTCACTAAATGACTCTCTGAGAAACTACCTTAGATTTTTCTGAAGTCTTAATAATGCATCTTATAGTCTTCTCTGGATTTTATGTTTGCTCTAAAACCCTTTCTTAATTTTAGAACGAAGAAGATGGAAATGAGAAAGTTTTATTTTCAAACCCATTAAGTATTGACTCTTTTTTATTTAACAGTTATTTCTTTAGCTTGAATCTCTCTTCTTACATTTTATTATAAGCAAGTAAAAGTATAACCAGGTAACAACTTCAACACTTTGCCTGGCAATCTTTGCAGACCCTCCAGTTCATGAGACATTTTCTATTTGCCACATTATGACACATGGCACATTTGCTAAACTCCCTGAAATCACTTAATTTCCCTCAGTTTCCAAGAACATTTTTTCACTTTTCTTTACACCATAACTGATAGATTCCAAAAGGGTCGTTAGATTTCCTCTACATCCTTTCAACTACTACCTGTTACTTAGTCACAGACCTACTACCACAATTTTAGGTCTTTCAATACCCAGATACCAATATTGGTACCAATTAGCTAATGCTGCATCACAAACCACTGCAAAACTTACAGGCTTAAAACAACAACATTTAAATGTGTCATGAATCTGTACTCTCTCCAGGGTTCAACACAGGAAGGCTGCCTCCTTCCCTGAGTGTCTGGAGGCCTGGAGGGTGGGGCCTACTACATGCTTGTTTGCTCGTGTGTCTAGCATTTGATGTTGGTTGTCAGTCAGGACCTTTTGGTTTCTCTAGGTGGTCTCTTACAACATGGTGGCTTGCTTCCCTCAGAACAAGCATTCCAAGGGGAGAGAGTGTGCCAGGCAGAAACTGTGTTGCCTTTTATGACCTATCCTTGATTGGCAATGCATTGTCACTTCCACCAATTCTGTCGTTTGTAGCAGTTACAAAGTTCTACCCTACCCAGGTTTGATGGAAAGGAGCATAGATTAAACTTGTCAATGCAGGAGTGCCAACCCCTCATTGTAAGAGGAGTAGGTAGGGTGGGATATATACTGATATGGCTATATTTGGGAAATATAATATGGGAAGTTCTTACTATAGAGTAGAGGCTCAGTTGTGCTGAATGCATCATTTTGTTTTTTTAAAAATATAGTACGTTGTTATTATAATAATTCCTAACCCTAGAGGACCCAACTAAATAAAATCAAGATTTTAATTAAGTCAAAATCTGTACTGAATGCTTAACCAGACCTGATTTTCTGAACTACTAGAAACCAAAAATAAAGTTTGGAGGAAGTTTTCATCAAAATTATCATAGAAAAATGCATTATCCAGGCTAACAACTATTCCCTCTTCTCTGTTTATTACCCCCTCAAAACAATGATGAATCTCTTTCATCTCCATGTCTTTATTATATGTTTATATTATATAACTTTGCACCATCAGGCAGTTCTGACTTGTCCAGAATTGGACACCAATCTAAGATGTGCTGATCAAATTATGAGTTAAGCCATATTTATGTCAACGATCTGGAGAGAAGTTTAATAAACCCCTGATATAAAAGTCTTTCAGTTAAATAAATTCTAATTGATTTCCAGCTTGATGTTTATTGCTTCACTGCTTTCTTTGATCGCATGAGACAGCCCAGTATAATTCCAGAAATTCCCATTTATGCTTAAACTATTTAGAATTGCCTAATGTTACCTGAAACAGAATAATCTTTATATATGTAATGTGTGTATGTGTGTGTGTACTATATATATAATACTATAAATTATTATATAATAGTTCTATGTACATAGATTACATAGTCATGTACATATAACAACATTTTGGTCACTGATGGACTTCCTATACAACGATGCTCCCATAAGATTATAGTGTAGCTGAAAAATTCCTATTCCCTGCTATTCACTATATTACACTTTTAGTTGTTATTTTAGTGTGCTCTTCCTACTTACTTATTTTTAAAAGTTAACTATAAGCTTGTAATCCCAACAGTTTGGGAGACCAAGGTGGGCAGATTGCTTAAGCCCAGTTCAAGACCAGCCTTGGAAACATAGTGAAACTCCATCTCTACAACAACAACAAAAAATTAGCCAGGCACGGTGGTGTGCACCCGTTGTCCCAGCTACTTGGGAGGCTGAGGCTGGAGGATCAATTGAGCCCAAGAGGTCGAGGTGGCAGGAAGCTGAGATCACACCACTGCACTCCAGCCTCAGCAACAAACTGGGTGACAAAGTGAGACCCTGTCTCAAAAAAAAATAAAAAATAAAAATAAAACAGCTTCAATAAGGTCCTTCAGGAGGTGTTTGAGAAGGCATTGTTGTAATAGAAGATGACAGCTCCATGCTTGTTATTGCCCTTGAAGACTTTGCAGTGGGACAAGATGTGGAGGTGGAAGACTGATATTGATGATCCTGACTCTGTGTAAGCCTAGGTTGATATGTGTGTCTTAATTTCTAACAAAAAAGTTTTAAAAGGTAAAAAACTAAAAAAAAAATGTAAAATAAAAAATGCTTACAGAAAAAGAATATAAAAAATAAAATATATTTGTGCAGCTGAACAATGTGTGTTTTAGGCTGTGTTATTATAAAAGAGTCAAAAAGTTAAAAAAACTAAAAAGTTATAAGATTAAAAAGTTATAGTAAACTAAGATTAATTTATTATTGATGAAAGAATTTTTTAAACATAAATTTAGTGTGGCCTAAGCGTAGAATACTTAGGAACTGCAGTAGTGTACAGTTACATCTAGGCTCTGACATTCACTCACCACATACTTTCTGGCTCATCTAGAGCAGATTTCGTTTCTGCAAGGTTTGTTCTTAAGAAGTGCCCTATAGAAGTGTATCATTTTAAATTTTTTATACTTTATGGTATCTTTTAGATATATTTAGATACACAAATATTTAACAATGTGTTACAATTGCCTAGAGTATTCAGCACAGTAACATCCTGTACAGGTTTGTATCCTATGAGCAACAGAGTATACGCCATATAGTCTAGGTGCGTGGTAGGTTAAACCATCTATATGTATATAACTACACTGTATGATGTTTGCACAACTACAGGACGCCTAACCATTTCTCTGAATGTATTCTTGTTGTTTAAGTGACATATGGTTGTATATGTGCAGATATGTACACACACGCACACAAATACATATATATGCATATATATTTTTTTTTCTCTCTCCATATACATATGGAGAGAGAAAAAACAGAAAAACAGGTAAAAATGTAAATGCATAGGCCAGGCATGATGGCTAACGCCTGTAATCCCAGCACTTTGGGAGGCCAAAGCAGGTGGATCACAAGGTCAGGAGTTTAAGACCAGCCTGGCCAAGGTGGTGAAACCCCATCTCTACTAAAAATACAAAAAACTAGCTGGGCATGGTGGTGGGTACTTGTGATCTCAGCTCCTTGGGAGGCTGAGGCAGAGAACTGCTTGAACCCGGGAGGTGGAGATTGCAGTGAGCCAAGATCGCACCACTGCACTCCAGCCTGGGAGACAGAGTGAGACTCCGTCTCAAAAAAAAAAATATATATATATATATATATATGTATACACATATATATATGTCAGAAAAAATACTTGTGCAAGGGTCTTTATTATTGTTTGAAGGCTATGGGGTTAGCGAATTAACTTACTTCCTATCAAAGTTGATGTTCTTGCTATAACTTTAGATATGAAATCAGAACTAGAAGGGTTTTAAATGTATTCATACTTCAATTGCTATTGAGTGAAGAAAGGTTGAATTGTGCATTATCCTTGGCAACTGCATTCATTGCCAGGGAAGCTTTCTCTATCTTTTCTCAGTCATGTTTAAAATCAAGCCTGTGCCACTCCTGCTTAAATAAACACCATCATCAAAAGATGCTGTATTACCTGCTCCAATTCTTCTTCATGATCATGGGCACTTGAAAGGTCCACTGTACATGTTTGAGGTTCATGTTTTGCGGAGAATGACAACATTGCAACCAATTTATTTTGCATTTAAAATTGACATAGTTATATAGTAGCAAAGAGAGCACATATTTTGGAATTAGATCAAAGTTATAATGTGAACCAGCTTTGCAACCTTAATCAGCCATTAAATTTTGTAAGCTTCATATATAATCTGAAGATATCTGTCAGTAAAGCAAGGTCAGTGTGTAGATTTAATGCAATAAAATGTGAAATAATCCATGGAATACCATTTACAGAATGATCACTAAAAGCTGCAAAGAAATAACTCCTCTCCTCTTTTCTTTGCTCTCTTGTTCCATGTATAAAAATATACAAATGACTTTTGGCTTGCTTCCTTGAGGGAAGGGTGAGGTGGGTTGGTAAACAGATAATATAATCTAGGAAATTATTTCATGGAGAAATGAAAAAAAGCTTATAAACCCAGAGTGGAGAACATTTTAATTAAACAAAGTACCACCCCAAAAAATGTCCATGTAAGTTAAAGTTCATAGAATACATAGGAGATAGCTTCAACCCAACTCTTAATCCCTGCATGCATCAAGGATTTGGGGAGGCCTCACAGCAGTGCTCTCTACTTCATTAGAAAGAGAAAGCTGGGCCGGGTCCTGTGGCTCACACGTAATCCCAGCACTTTGGGAGGCTGAACTGGGTGGATCACAAGGTCAAGAGATCGAGACCATCTTGGCCAACATGGTGAAACCCTGTCTCTACCAAAAATACAAAAATTAGCTGGGTGTGGTGGTGTGTGCCTGTAGTCCCACCTACTTGGGAGGCTGAGGCAGAAGAATCTCTTGAAACCAGGAGGTGGAGGTTGCAGTGAGCCTAGATCTCGCCACTGCACTCCAGCCTGGTGACAGAAGGAGACTCTGTCTCAAAAAGAAAAAAAATAAAAAGAAAGCTAAGCAACCTTCCTTAAGACAAAACAAAATGGAAAGAAAAAGGTTCAGTAGCAGTTAACTTTGCTGCTACTGTAGCATACATTTCAGAAGTAAGGGATATTTAATTTATACACATCTCTATTTTTTTTCCAGGAAGACAGATTGTCATACCATCTTTCTACTTGTAGGGCACCCAAAGGGTTTTGTTTATAAAAATCAATAAGTCCAGGGCTCTTTGTTTTTTGTAAGCCAACCTATTTTATCTTTCACCTGTCTGCTGAAGGAAGCCATGTATCTTCCAGCAAGCAGTTGGATTTTGTCAATTCTTTGTGGTCCATTATCAGCCAGCCAAGATTCAAGGTCACCCACTTTAGATGTTTGCTTCCTAGCAGAGGGCCCTTGTCCTGATGAAGGCCCTTAAAGTTGGTAAATGGTCATAGACTATTTTGGGCTTTATGAAATGTAATTCATCACCCTGCCCAGTGCTCCTCATCTAGTCTCGCTTTGTGTCTGATCACTTGGCATTTTTAGTAGGTGAATGGTGCTTTCATGGAGCTCCTAATTTTCCCTGTGCCTTCTCTAAAAGGGCTAGGGTAGTTCAGTGTGTTAGATCTATGAGGTAAGGTTGTTCAGATTATCAGGATTATTCACTATAAAGAAGACAATTTCTGCCAAAGATTATGTAATCCAGTCACTTCCCCAAATGTCAGGGTACTAAAAATAATCCCCAATTGGTTTCCTAATTCGAATACATTGACAAACTTTACAAACATATATTTAAGGATTCTCTGGGGGCCTGGGTGCGGTGGCTCTCGCCTGTAATACCAGCACTTTGGGAGGCCGAGGCAAGCAGATCACGAGGTCAAGGGATGGAGACCATCCTGGCTAACATGGGGAAACCCTGTCTCTACTAAAAATACAAAAATCGGCTGGGTGTGGTTGTGCACGCCTGGAGTCCCCACTACTCAGGAGGCTGAGGCAGGAGAATCACTTGAACCCGGGAGGTGGAGGTTGTGCCACTGCACTCCAGCCTGGCGACAGAGCGAGACTCTGTCTAAAAAAAAATAAAGAAAGAAAAGAATTCTATGGGGTTTTGGATACTTCCGGTTTTACCTTTTTATGTTATTATTTGGGGCTACTATGTTTATTAATTTCTCCTTTCTTTTCTTTTTTTTTTTTTTTTTTTGAGACAAGAGTCTCACTCTGTCACCCAGGTTGGAGTGCAATGGCACCATCTCAGCTCACTGCAAACTCCGCCTCCCGGGTTCAAGCGATTCTCCTGCCTCAGCCTCCCCAGTAGCTGAGATTACAGGAACTCACCACCACGCCTGGCTAATTTTTGTATTTTTAGTAGAGACAGGGTTTTGCCATGTTGGCCAGGCTAGTCTCAAACTCCTGGCCTCAGGGGATCTGCCCACCTCAGCCTCCCAAAGTGCTGCGATTACAGGCGTGAGCCACCGCACCTGGCCTAATTTCTTCTATTTTTCTTTAATCACTGACTTGCCTGTTCCAGGTTTTTAAATCAAAAACTAAGTTCATTTATTTACAAAATTTCTTATTTTTTAATTTTTAAGTTCTTTAATAGTCAATGTTTATTACTGTATTAGCCAGGCATGTCCAGAGAAAAATAACCAATAGAAGATTGGGGAAAAAAGAGAGAGAAGATTCATTAGAAGGTATATTGGGTCAAATGGTTATGAAGGCTGAGAAGTCCCACAGTCTGTTGTCTTTAAGCTGGAGACAGAGGGAAGACTATAGTGTGGTTTGAAGGCCTGAGATCCAGATGTAACTCCTTGACCTTGAACTTCTAAGCCTCCATAACTATGAGAAATGAATTCATTTTTTTTTAAATATATATTACTCAGTTCCAAGTATTCTGTTAAAAGCAATAGAAACAGGCTAAGCCACAGTCTGTGAAGGCCTGAGAACCAAGAAAGCCAAAGGCAGGAGATCAAAGTCCCAACTCAAGCCATCAGGCAGAGGGTGAATTCAACTCTACCTTTTTGTTCTATTCAGGCCCTCAGAGAATGAAATGATGCCCACTCACATTGGGAGGGGGGAGGGCATCTGCTTTACTCAGTCCACCAATTCAAATGCTCGTCTCTTCCAGAAACACCCTTACAGACACACCCAGAAATAATGTTTAACCAGCTATCTTGGCATCCCATTGCTCAGACAAGTTGACACATAAAATTAAGCACCACAATTGTTTTTTATATCTAAGTGATACCTTTGCTATCAATTTTAACAGCAAATTTCCATTTCAATGTTTTATCTAACTCAATCGTTCTCTATAAATGTATGTTTTATATATGCATAGATTTTACATTTTAGTATGTTTTTTTGCTCCTAATTTGTTAATTCTTAATTGTATTGGGTTTTGTTTAATGGATATAGATTACCTAAAATCAGCTTTTTGTACCTTGTTCAGATTTCCCTTGGTTCCTACTTCATAATCATTATTTGTGAATGTTTTGTATATGTTATTTAAAAAGTACAGTTTTGTTAAATTTAAAGGAATACATATTTATTTGCTCAAATAAATAATTCACATTCACAAAAAAAATGTGCAACTCCTATTGAATTTAAATTCTACTTGTTCAAACATTTTATTATTCAATATACCTGTACTTATTTTGGTCTACTTATCTGTTCTGTCACTTTTGAGAGAGGTGTAATAAACTCTCACTAGTTTTGCAGCTTTGTCAATTTGTCTTCCATAGCTAATCATTTTTTTCTGTACTTATTTTAAGCTATGTTTCTGAATGCATAAGTATTATTGACTAAAATATTTTCATGGTGAATTATTCATTTCATCAATATGAAAAATTGTATTTTACTTTTCATCTGAATTCTACTTGATCCTGCTTGCTTTGTTTGTTCTTCAAAAAATGTGCTTTTAGTAGATTAATGTTATCCATTTATGTTGACAATCATTATTTCATTTTAAAAATTTCATCTTATTTAGTGATTTATTTTTATCCTAAGTCTCCATTACATCTTCCTCCACTTTTTAAGTTCTTATATATTTATTTATTTATTACATTTCCTTCAAGGATTTTGTTGCTGTTCTTTCTCTAATGATCTGGAATTTATTTACTTCTATTTTTCAAGTGTTTACATTAAAGATGTTAACATATATACTTAAAATGATATTTGTCAAAGTCTTTCTAACATTAATCCATATTTGTATCACCCTCCTCCTCTCACTTTTAATTTTTCACCCAACAGAACAAAGAAATAACCCTATTTATCTTTTTTTTTCCTACTAGACATTAAGGTTTTATATGATTTCTATCTATCATGGTATAGTTTTTTAAAAAAATTATTGGTATTGTTTCAGAGTGTATTTTTTTTTTACTCGAGTGTTATTCGGCCTGCTTGGGAGTACTTTGCAGTCTGTGCTTTATGTTTTGTGGGGGAGCTAGAATGTACCACCTCCTCCTGTGTATCCCTGGCACAGTCCCACTATTCTGACACAAGTGCCCAAACTCACTGCTCCTTCCCTGAGCTACACTGCTTTGTGGCTTTGCACAGGCTATATAGGAGAGATGAACTTTGTACAGATGTCGAAAAGCTGGCCTAATTGTGTATCCTAACTGATCACACTGCTTAGAGATGTGGCCCTATCTTCCAGTGTCTTCCATTTTCAGGCTTGGAAGGCCTCTGAAAACACCTCTACTATTTAAGCAGTCTTGGCCTGTCCTTGTTTTTGCCTGTGGTTTCATTTATTTTCATCTAGAAGTTATCCATTTTATGAATTTCAGGAATTACTCAGTTAACTTGCTTTGTTCAACTTGTATTTTAAATTCAGGGGTACATGAGCAGGTTTGTTACATAGGTAAGCTTGTGTTGTGGGGGTTTGTTGTACTGATCATTTCATCACCCAGGTATTAAGCCAAGCATCCATTCACTATTTGTCCTGTTCCTCTCCCTAGTTCCACCTTCCACCATCTGATAGGCCCCAGTGTGTGTTGTTCTCCCGCAATCCATGTGTCCATGTGTTCTCATCATTTAGCTCCCACTTATAAGTGAAAACATGTGGTTTTTGTTTTTCTATTCCTGTGTTAATGTGCTTATTTCTGGGTTGTCTATTCTCTTCCATTGGTTTATCTGTCTGTTTTTGTACCAGTACCATACTGTTTTAATTACTGTAGCCCTATAGTACAGTTTGAAGTTGGGTAGAGTGATGCCTCCAGTGTTGTTCTTTTTGCTTAGGAATATCTTGGCTGTTCAGCCTGTTTTTCATTCCACATGAATTTTAAAATAGCTCTGTCTAGTTCTCTGAAGAGTCCCAGTGGGATTTTAATAGGAAATAGCATTGAATACATAAATTGCTTTGGGCAGTTTGGCCATTTTCACAATATTGATTCTTCCTATACATGAGCATGGAACATTTTGCCATTTGTTTCTATCACCTCTGATTTCTTTGGGCACTAGTTTGTAGTTCCCCTTGTTGAGAACTTTTACCTCCTTAGTTAACTGTATTGCAAGATATTTTATTTTTTTGTGGCAATTGTTAGTGTGTGTTATTCATGATTTGGCTCTCAGCTTGATTGTTGTTAGTGTATAGGAATGCTAGTGATTTTTGCACATTGATTTTGTATTCTGAGACTTTGCTGAAGTTGCTTATCAGCTTAAAAAGCTTTTGAGTCGAGATGAAGGGGTTTTCTAGATAGAGGATCATTTCTAGATATAGGATCATTAATCATCTGCAAACTAAGATAATGTGACTTCCTCTCTTCCTATTTTAATACCCTTTATGTCTTTCTCTTGCCTGATTGCCCTGGGAGAGGACATCCTTGTCTTGTACTGGTTTTCAAGGGGAATGCTTCCAGCTTTTGCCCATTCAGTATGATATTGGCTATGGGTGTGTTACATACAGCTCTTATTATTTTGAGGTTTGTTCATTCAATACCTCGTTTATTGAGAATTTTTAACAGGAATCGGGGTTGAGTTTTATTGAAGGCCTTTTCTACATCTATTGAGATAATCACGTAGTTTTTGTCTTTTGTTTTGTTTATGTGATGAATCACATTTATTGATTTGCATATATTGAACCAACCTTGCATCCCAGAAATAAAGCCGACTTGATTGTGCTGGATACACTTTTTGATGTGCTGCTGGGTTCAGTTCACCAGTATTTTGTTGAGGATTTTTGCATATATGTTCATCAAGGATATTAGCCTGAAGTTTTCTTCTTTTGTTTTGTCTATGCTAGGTTTTTTTGTTTGTTTGTTTTTTGTTTTTTTTTTCCGGTGTTTTGCTCTGTCACCCAGGCTGGAGTGCAGTGGCACAATCTCGGCTCACTGCAACCTCCACCTCCCGGGTTCCAGCAATTCTCTGCCTCAGCCTCCCGAGTAGCTGGGATTACAGGCACCCACCACCATGGCCAGCTAATATTTTTGTATTTTTAGTAGAGACGGGGTTTCACCATCTTGGCCAGGCTGATCTTGAACTCCTGACCTCGTGATCCTCCTCAGCCTCCCAAAGTGCTGGTATTACAGGTGTGAGCCACTGCACCTGGCAACTCTGTCAGGTTTTGGTATCAGAATGATGCTGGCCTCATAGAATGAGTTAGGGAGAAGTTCCTCTTTCTCAAGTTTTTGAAATAGTTTCAAATACAAATGGTACCAGCTCTTTTTTGTACATCTGGTATAGAGTTCAGCCAAGAATCCATTTGGTTTGGGGCTTTTTTTGGTTGGCAGGCTATTATTACTCTCAATTTCAGAGTTCATTATTAGTCATTTCAGGGATTCAGTTTCTTTATGGTTCAGTCTTGGGAGGATGTATGTGTCCAGGAATTTATCCATTTCTTTTGTATTTTCTAGTTTATGTTTATAGAGGTGTTTATAATATTCTCTGATGGTTGTTTGTATTTCTGTGGAGTCAGTGGTAGTATTTCCCTTGTCTTTCTGGTTGTGCTTATTTGAATCTTCTCTCTGTTTTTCCTTATTAGTCTAGCTAGCAGTGCATTTATTGTATTAATTCTTTCAAAAAAACAGCTCTTGGATTTGTTGACCTTTTGAATGGTTTTTCGTATCTCAATCTCTTTCAGTTCAGCTCTGATTTTGGTTATTTCTGGTCCTCCATTATCTCTGGGATTTGGTTGCTCTTGGTTTCTAGTTTTTTTGGTTGTGATGTTAGGTTGTTAATTTGAGATGTTTCTAAGTTTTTGATGTGGACATTTAGTGCTATGAATTTCTCTCTTAGCTGTGTCCCAGATATTCTGGTATGTTGTATCTTTGTTCTTATTAATTTCAAAGGGCTTCTTGATTTCTACCTTAATTTCATTATTTACCCAAAAGTCATTCAGGAGCAGGTTATGCCATTACTAATGATAACCTTTTGTTTTTGGTGGCTTTTTGTATTTATTGCACTTTATTTTTTCCTGTTGATGAGTTGTTGTTGCTGTTCTTGTTTAGCTTAGCTGGCTTTTCATTTAATATTGTCTACTATGTGATGCCACTTAGGGCGGGGGTAGGAGAAGTAATTGGCATAAGGCTCATCCTGCCATTTGAAAAATGAAAATTTCATATTTTTGCTAGAAAACTATTAATTTATACTGTATTGTCAAATGCACAGTGTTAAACTTAATAATCATTTATAAATCTAATTTATTTGTATTTGTGCTTAAACCCCCTTTGTCATTCTTAATGTTTTCAGTTGTTTCATTTTCTCTTTTTCTCATAAGGTGAGCTTCTTAGCATTGCATTTATTTTACTGTTTTGGAGAGAAAAATGTTTTATTATCCTATTTACCCATTTGGTTGTTTTCTATTCCTTCAGTTTTAGTTCTTAATTTTAATTAACTTCATCCTTTTAGTTCTTCTTAATGTTTCTACATTTAGTAGTGAAATACTCAATGTATTATTCTATTAGCCTTTTAGTAGTAAAAAAAAGTACTATTACAATTTTTTATAATTACATTTTGCTTTTACACATATTTTAGCATGTAGTTTTGTCCTTTTCAGATTGATTTTTTTTTCTTTTTCTGAGACAAGGTCTTGCTTTGTCACCCAGGCTGGAGTGCAGTGGTGCAATCATGGCTCACTGTAGCCTCAACCTCCTGGGCTCAAGCAATCCTTCCACTTCTGCCCCCCAAATAGCTGAGACTATAGGAATGTGCCACCATGCCAAGCTAATTTAAAAAAAAATTTTTTAGAAATGGAGTCTCAAATGTGTGTCCTAGGTTGTTCTTGAACTCTTGGACGATCCTCTTTCCTCAGCCTCTCAAAGTGCTAGGATTACAGGCATGAGCCACCCAGATCAGCCTGAGGTAGTTTTTATTTCAATTTTGATATCCATTTTGCTTCAGAGATTACTTAAGAGTGTCTTAATTGTCATGATATTGTTTTTGTATAATTCTATAGTTGACATTTTACTTCATATATTTATGAACAATGAAGAAGGTTAATAATATCTCAACTTTTTTAGATAAATCCTTTTATTTGATAGAATCAAATCCTTCTGTTTAATAATCCAAATCCTCATTATCCATGTGCATTTATTATTGACATCATGTGTCCTTTCAGAAAAAGAAGTTTTATTAATATCTTCTAATTTAATTTCATGTTATCAAGTTCCATTTTCTGCAGGTTTTTCCTTATTTGGCTCCATTTTGTTTTTGCATAAAGAAATATATTTTAATAATTTTTTGCACATAATATTATTTTTCCTGTATAATGCATTTGGCTTTTTCGATTCACTCCATTTCATCTTATTACATTTGCTTAATTTATATTTGCTAGAATATTTATTTCAAACTTTGCTTTGGTAGTTTTCATTGGGTATTCGCCTTGAAAATATCAAACACATCGTGCATGTGTATTTATATATTGTATTATGAAAATGAACATCATGAGGGACTATTTTAATCCACCCGTATTTATTGTGTTGACTAAAATATTTGGTTTTTATTATTTTCATCCTAGCTTGTATTTGCTACTTATTGTCTACTCTTTATTGATGCTGTTTGCTTTCTTCTAATCCTTATTTTTGCTGGCCTAGACTATTTTCTCTTTACCACCCACTGTTAATTTTAAAGTTCCAGTATAATTTTAAATTGCTTCAAGTATTATCTTTTCAACAATAAAAATACTAACTTGCCTCATTTTATCAGTAACTATATTCATATTAAACAATAATTATATATTTCTAATAAATATTTTGCTCATCCATTCTTACTTTTCCCATCTTTATAAAATGAAATCATTCAAAGGCATTTAAATCTCTAACTTCTGATCATAAAACTTAAAGTTTATTCTAAATAATTTGAAATATTTTATTTATAGGCTATTAAATGTTTTTCCTGATTTTTGTTGTCTATGTCTTATTTACCTTTACTTAAATTTTATAGTAAAAATTATCAGTCATATTATCATTATCAGTTTATCCTATAAATACATATTTATAAATATGTGTACATAAATGTCTATGCATGTATTTTAAAATCTTTGCTCATGATTTATTTCTTTGTTATCTTTTATTTAATATATCTGTTTTAATTTAATTGCCATTTGATAACATCATTTTCATATATGCTTGTGTTTTTCTTTAGATAAAACTGTGTAACATGTCCTATGAATTCTTGAAAGAAACACACAAACGCACACACACACACACACACACCCTTCCTTGCCCTAACAAATGGACAGTATCTTGGCTAGATAGATTTTTGTCTCACATGTAATTCTATAGTCTACATATGTTCACTTCAGTAATCTGAGATTATCTGATTCTCTTTCTTGTGTAGAAAATCTGTACATTCTGCTTGAAACTTGTAATAGGAAATTTGTTCTAGTTGATGTTGGTTATTTATTCTAATTTGTCTTTTCCACTTATTATTTTAGTAACCGATTATTTCTACATCAGTTTTGCTTAATCTGTCCCTCATATCTCTTTTTGTTTTTGTGAACTTCAGTAATCTTTGGGCATTGAGGTACAACTATTTATTTGATCTTCTGAATTGGGAAACTAGTAAGTTTCTCTGCAGAAATCATTCTGCTTTTCAGTTTGTGTTCTAAAATTGTAAAAATTGGACCCTTCTGACCACAAAGCAGAATACTTTGTTGTTGTTCTTTTTCGGATGTGGATGGGGGAAGTTGAGGGGTTTGGGGATTTTTTTTTCAACTTGTCTCATAATATTCCTTTCTGCTTTTGCCTTTTTTGGTCATCATATATTTTAAAAAGTCAGATATCTCACCTTTTCAGATCCCATCAGTGGCTCCATAGAATGAACTAATATTCTGTTTGCTTATATCACTTTAGACCTACTTATGCTAAAGGAGTGCCTATCTTCTTTCTAGCTTTAGGTTACATATAAAGACTTTGTTTACTAAATCGCCCTTGTCAATTTTGAGTTTCTCATCCCCCTTTGATTACATACTGGAAACAATCCCATTCCACAAATAAATATGCGGTACTATGTTAAAATGTTTTTGTAATATTATCTTATTTAACGTATGGTTGCTATAACTTTACATTTGTATATTATTGACTGCTATTTGGACAAAGTAGTTCAAATGCACATGTATTTAAACAAATGAAACTCAGAAATCCTCTTTCTTTGCACTGCTCATATGCACAGATAATTGTTCATTTCATCTATCAAAGCTGTAATATTAACTGTAATACACAGCATCAGTCAATTTTGTTCAATTAAAAAGTTGAGTTGTCTATCTTGAGTGACTAGGTAGCCAGTTTAATCAATCACAAAAACTGTTTATAAATAAGAGAGAATCCTTCCGGGAAAACAGGAAATATAAAAACTGCAAAGAAGTTATGTAATTATTTTACTGATATAATTTCTTTTCCTCGGATCTTCCTCGGAGCACCACCTCTAACCCTAGCCCAGGTCTCTCAACCTCATGTGCCAGTGCATCCTTCATCTGGTATTGCTCACACAGAACAGGGACTTTCTCTCTATAAGCCATGGTGGCCATTCAAAGAAAGAGCAAACTGCTCATTTATGCACTTTCATATCCTTCATTTTATTTAGACATTTCAGGCTTTGTTTGCTAATCAAAGTCTGGTTTTGCTTGAAGAATTGAATCACAATAGATGGATACTGTGAACACGTTCAAATTTGTAAAATATATTTCAGATACTAGATAAAGGCAAAGAGTGATCCCCTATGACCCCTATAAAGAAAGACATGGAAAGCCAGACCTTGCATCAAGTCTCATTTTCAATATGAAGATGTGACAAAAGAAATAGAGTGATAGTGGGGTTTGAAGTCTGAGCCATCCAGGAATCAGGCAGATCCCTATCACACTACCAGGACTTCTGTAGGCAAAACAATGCCCTCATAAAGGTGCCCACATACTAATCCCTGGAATCCTTGAATATTGTAGGTTACATGGGGCTGGTGGGGGGAACTAAAGTTGCAGATGGAATTAGAGTGCCCATAAGCTGCCCTTGAGATGGGAAAATTATCCCAGATTGTCCAGATGGGCTTGTGATTGTAGGTCGTGAGGTAGAGGCAGACATGAGCATGGCAGGAGAGCTCCCCTTCTCCCCACCAAGGTATGCCAGGTGAGCATCAGGTGATGTTCAGGCAGTTGTTGAACTGCCTCTTTAAAATAATAATTGGTTACAGTTAGCACCAGGGAAAGGCAGTCTCCCAGTAGACAGAAACACCCAATAAGAAATAAGATTTCAGGAGTTGGGTGGGTGAGTGGGCTCAAGCATGTGCCCTAAGAGGCAAAATGGCAGAGTTTAAATGGTATATAACCTACTAGGGACACTCAACCAGTATGGAAAAAATGCCTCAAGTGAGCATGTACACTTCAGTAAACACACTGCTCATGCTTCCCCCGGCCCCCACCAAGTGCAGGCAGGCCACTGCACATGCAGACAGCCCACCCCAAGGGAAGAGTCAGGGGAGTAGAGATGCAGACTCTGGAATAATGATGAAGCATAAAACCCCAAGTCAAAGGTCAAACCACACACTTGACTCTCTCAAGTTGCCTGCTTGGCCCTCTTCCAAGTGTACCTTACTTCCTTTCATTCCTGCTCTAAACTTTTTAATAAAGTTTCACTCCTGCTGTAAAACTTGCCTCAGTCTCTCCCTCCGCCTTATTACCCTTGGTTGAATTCTCCCCTCTGAGGAGGCAAGAATTGAACTTGCTGCAGACCTGTACAGCTTTGCAGCTGCTAACATATTTTGGTGCCATGTGACTCAGATACGTTCCCTGGTGATTACAAGCTCAGTGTAATTACAAGTGTCTTTATAAGTGGAAGAAGGGAGCAGGGGAGAGAGAGATGAAAATGTGACATTGGAAGCAGAAATTGGTCATTTAATGTAAGAAAGTCTCAATCTGCCTATGTTGTCTTTAATGATGTAGGAAGTGGATTGTGAACCAAGGATTGTGGGCAATCTGCAGAAGCTGAAGATCAAGGGAACAAATTCTCCCTTAGAGTCTCCAGAAAGGAACATAGCCCTGTTGACACTTTGGTTTCAGCCTACTAAGACCAATTTTAACCTCTTACCTCAAAAACAGTATTGTTGTTTAAGCCACCAAGTTTGTGGTAACTTGTTACAGCAGCCATGTGAGACTAATACAAGGTTGGAATCACTTTCAGGTTAAAAAACGGCAGCCTGTTCTGACATCAGCTCTAAAGTTTTCCATGTTCATTTTCTTCATCTCATATCTCCTCCAGCTCTTTCCTCATGGAACTTCTACCTTTAAGGTGATCCGATATCCTCCCTTCTCCAACACCTCCCTCTTTTATCTTCTTTCTTCCCTATTTCTACCTCTCCATTGCACTATTCCCCTGTTTCTCTTTTCTCCTTTTCCAATCTCCCATTGTTTACCCACCTTCCATATTTTCCATTTCCCACATACTTCTACTTTTTTGGAGTGAGATGGAAGTCTGCAGTGGAAAGTAGGCAGTGTAAGGATATCTGAGTACCTGTTGTACATTTTTATTTTTAGAAAGGGATTTCACCAAGCTGCAGCACTTGCCTTGAGCAATCAATGAATGTAAACTTTCCAGCAAAGATCTGCAGAACAATAGGAAAAATACATGGCTCCTGGCAACTCAGCCACATGAAAACACAAGTTCAGTTGCAATTTGCTCCTATCTGTAACTCTTCAACTTACTGGAAAGTGCTGCTCCAGTAAGGCATTTCTTAGAGTGGTGTTCTCAAAATGCAGAGGTTTCTATCCAAAGATTCTGTCTGTTCAGGATTTAATTCTGTCTACACAGGATTGAAATTTTGCAAGTTTCCTTTAACTAAAAAATACTAAATATAAAAATCCTACAAGAAACTGAAAAGAGGAGATTAAAAAAAAACAAGATGTACTAAATTGGAAACTGACTATTGGGAAATCGAAGCCAAGTTTAAGTTGTAATTGTAAAATATTATGCAAATTTTAAACAACATTCAGAGTTTGGCCAAGGGGTCAATCTGGGTAAAAGTGGTATGAAAAGTGCTCAATCCTTCTTTTCCTGCCATTCTGTTATTGCTAATCCATAGCAGTTCAAAAAATGCAGAAGTTTCATGCCTCTGAGAGGATGCTAAGCAAAATGTTTCAAATGGCACATTTCCCAACTGTTCATAAAAATTAGTAAAGGATAATAATTGAAATGGCTTACACTTTAATTCATATTTTGTGACCCAGCCCCTAGAATGAGAAACAGCCAGAAGGATATATGTAATAGTTTTGCTCGTAATCACAGAGGCAGAAAGTGAGGCCTTTTCACAGGAAGTCAAGAGGTGATGGCCAGACCCTAGAAAGCTGATGTTGTAACTGGACATCCAAGAAAAGAGCAAAGATTTGTGACAGATGGTCAGGGATGGAGGGACAATAGGAGTTAATTCTGCTGAGAGGTTTTTCTAATTCTATGGGGTTTAAGTCACTTTATGTTGAAGATGGCATTAATGATCCCCACAGGGAGAGATTTTAGGGGATCACAGGGAAAGTGGACAAACAGTACCTGAAGTCTAGCCAGGGAAGAGGAATTGCTGGTCTTTAGCTCTGGTCTTGAAGAAGAAGCCACGATTGTGAAGCATTATTTACCCTTAGAATAAAACCTATACTTTTCATCATGACCCTTGTCTCTGTCTATTCCCTCAGCTTCATCCTACACTACCCAGACCCTGTTCACCATGCTTCAGCCATACTAGCCTTCTTTCTGTTCCAAAAGTTCAGTAATTTTAAACCACTCCTTGACTCATTTGTTTGTATCTGTGAATATAATCAATAGAATATAAACTCTTTGAAGGTAGGAACCTGCCTGTCTTGGTCATGACCGTAAAGCCCATGTATGCTATAGTGGCCAACATACTACAAGTGCATCAAGAAATATTTGTTGAATGAATGGATGAACAAAGACCCACAATATGGCACTTACCATGGCCATGACCTAAAACACAAGGCATATATCCAAAGTCCTGAACATAAAATTTTACTGCAGCACCAGAGAGAAATATATTATGAATTATCTTTAAAATTTAATAATAAAGTCTGTGAATATAGGCTTTTCTCCTCAGGATAATGTAAACATCTTTTTATAGTTTCTTTTTCATTTTCCAAATGAATCTCTTTGCTGTTTCCCACAGATGTTTATGAGTTTATGGGCTCCCTTCTCTGCTTGCTTCTTTGTACTTTGCTGAAATTATGGAGTGGCAACTTCAGCATTGTATTCATCTGGGCAGTGGGAAAATCATACCATCAAATATTAAGCAGTCAGACCTTATAACTAACTCAGGAAGCCGGCTCTTTAGAATGGAATAGGCAGTAGAAAATGCATGCCCCAAAGACACACTGGCAATCAGTTCTGGACCTTCAAGCACAGCTGTGTAGAAGGGATCTAGAGGGCTCACTAATGTAACTTGTTAAGTGCTCCTTCAGGGGCCACTATCGTACGTAACTCATGTCAGTGCTGAGGCTGAGGTCCTTCAGTATTGAAGTAGAGAGTCTTCAGAGCCTGGGGTGTGTCTCCTCCCAAGCAACAGCTACGTCCAGGGATAAATCGACTTCACATTTAGTGTCTCTCATTAAGGGAAAAGGACAGAGAGAGAATGAGGAGGGAGGAAGAGAAGAAAGAAAGGAATAAGAGGGGGGAATGAAAATGTAACAGAAAAGAGGCAGATGATTTTTAAAAAGGACGAAGAGAATAAAATGAGAAAGAGGAAAAATACAAAACAAGAGAATGTCAAATGAAAAATGAGGGCGGAAAAGCATTAAAGAAAACAATGCAAACGAATGCAGAAAGCCGCAAATGTCTCTGTGTGCTGGCTGGGTGGTGCCTGTGGTTGCTTTCTTGTCACTTTCAAGAAAAGTCTGGAAATCCACTCAGAATTTTGAGTTGCCTTCAGGTTCACACATTTTGGGTAAGGAATTAGATGCTGCCTTAAATTTACTTCTTAGTTTATTTCCAGGAATCTTAAGATCATCCTGGGGCCTGGGAAGAAGGCTGTCAGTGAAACCCTCACCAAGTATTTCACTCGGGAGAAATCCAAGTGCAGGGCTTGTCAAAGGGAGGAAAATCCTTAAAGTGGAGGAGACAGTTAGCTGAGAGCCTCAGGTGGATACTCATTCTATAATTTACCACTGACCCAGTCCCCTGCCTGTGGTATCATGAGAAGAGGGAGGCTTTCAAGAGATCAGCACACCTCTGGGTGAATCTTGAAGTATGCCAGGCTCTGCTGCCTAACTCTGGGTGTCGTGTCTGGAAGAGGTGCACTGGGGATGGCAGGCACAGAGGGATGGACACAGGCAATTGGCTTCCTGAAGGGTGCTCCCACCTTTTGGTCATCTTAGGTTTCCAGCCACCACTGTCACCCCAAGCATATTTCTAGAAGTCAACCACCAACTGCATGGTGACCATGAAAGGATTGTTTTATTCATGTGGAAGTACTCTATAATTTATCACCTAAACTAGAGCACATTACTTGAGAGTGAAGAAGGGTGCTGTGGATGATTACGTTAGGCTGAGAGTTGTAAACAGGACCATTCTAGGCAGGCTGGACTGCATTCTCACTGTAGTCATGAGACTTCCTACGCCAATCACAATGGATTGGATCAAGGGTTGGTACCTGCCATTGAAAAGCCAGTCTAATAGCAGTCTTTTTCTAGGGATTTTAGAACTGGTAGTAAGTAGGACTGTCCCTGTCTTTCTGATGAATAAAGCTATTCTGGCAGTTATGCCAACCTGTCAGTGGCCATGTTTTCCACATTGTGTCCGGGAGAGACTGAGGGCAGATATGGAGTCAAGGCAAAAGAACCTGGAGCAACACGTAATCTGCATATGTGGTGCCCAGGTTCCTGTATTCCACCTCCATGATTTCTTGAATGTTCTCTTTTCTGTAACAACCAGTTGCCCTTTGGAGAAGAGAAGGAGGTGGTGAAAGATAGCAGAAAGATTGAGGATACATTCCAAAGAGACTAACTTCACACTCATCAACACACACACTCACCTGTGCTTACACATCAATGACTTCCAAGTTAGCCTGAGCTCTCTCCTATGTCCATCAATTCAACACTGAACAAAAATGTTTTGAGAGCCTATTATGCTTCCATTCCTGAGATGAAATGGTGAATAGAAACAGAATGAACCATTCATCTGCCCTCATGCAATTTGCATTCTAGGTTGGAAAAACAGAAAATGAACAACAAGTCGATAAGTTAGATAATTCCAGGTAGCAAAAAGTGTTAACAAAATAAGTTGGGGTAATGGGATAGAAAGTGACTAAGCAAAAAATGTATTATGCAGTTTGTAACATGAGCATAAGTAAAATGCATAATAATAGCAGAAAGGTCAGGAGAGGAGAAATGGAAGTATACTGTTATAAGGTTCTCATATAATATGTGAAGAGTATTTCCTGTGGCTAAGGTGGTCAGAGAAGCCCTCTTTGAGGAGGTGACATTTGAACTAGCACCTTATTAATGAGGAGTATTATTTTAACTGGCTCCATGGTATGTCCAGCCATGGGAAAAGAATTTGAAACTCATTTCAAAAACTCAACGGGGCAGCATATTCTTCCCTAACTCTAATTCTCTTCCTCTAGGTCTCAATAATATTACTATCCAATTCACCTTCCAAAAGAATTATCAGTATCTTGGTATGTCCTCAATACCCTCAATTTCCCAAGGGCAGGAAGCATTTTTATGTTTTTCACCGCTGTGTTTCCAGGGGCTTATGCAGTGCCTGACACAGGGTAAGCTCCAACATATCTTTTTGTTGACTCAACACATTTGATTATGGAAACTACCTTAATTGGTTTTCTGTTTTCTATAGGATACAAGCTAAACAATTTATGAATTAATCCCATCTCCTCTATACATCTTCACCTGCAATCATTTCGCATTGACTGTATCCTGTGCATGCTGTGTTCTTTCACAGTCCAATGTCTTTACACCTGCTATGTTGAATGCCTAGTTCGTCTGAAAACAAAAAACAACCCACAAAATCTATCATGCTGAGAATATAGCTGAAGTGTCCTCCCTTTATGGAGACCTCCTCTAATTTATAACTGTATTTCCATATCACTAGACATTATAACACTGGCAGTTATGTATTTCTATTATGCTGTTTCACTCATTGTGAATTGCTTTAGGTAAGAAATTTGATTCCTCACATTGCTAGGTGCCCAATAATTATAACAGTGCTAGGCACAAAAGTAGATGCTCAATAAATGCTAACTGAAGAGAGAACATGAGATTTCTGCTGCCTTACTTCTAAAGATAAATTGATCCAATAGATGTGTGCCTTTGATAAATCATTGTGATGGTTAATACTGAGTGTCAACTTGATTGGATTGAAGGATACAAAGTATTGATCCTGGGTGTGTCTGTGAGGGCACTGCCAAAAGAGATTAACATTTGAGTCAGTGGACACACTGACTACACAAGCCATTTCAAAGTAAATTAAAAATATTAGAGTTAATTTACATACTTCATTTTATGAAGCAAACATGACTTTGGTTGTCAAATATGATTTCATGGGCAAAAATAAAAACCCATACATAATGATAGTCTAACCTATGACAATACAAAACTATTTTTTCAAGCTTATCTTAACCAATCTACTACTCTACTTATCAACATGATCAAAACAACTTGTTCTTTAAATATTAATAGATGGCAGCTTTAACACAAACATAGGAATGAGATTTAAATCCCTCTGTGCCAGTTCACTTATCTCCAAAATGGGAATATATCTCATGCATACCCACCTTTTTATGAGAATTAAGTGAGTTAATCTATGTAGAGTCCTGTAAAATAGTGCCTGACACTTATTAAATGCTAAGCAGTATTAGAAGTCATTATTGGTAATAGTAATCATAGTGATAGTCATAAGCACTTGTGTGTCTCATACATTATTCTAATTATTTTACATATTTTAATTTATTTTATCATTTCAACTACTCATTGGGGAAGGTAATAATATATGCTTTTTAATAAAAAATTTTTTCTAATTCATTTTTTAAGGCCATTTCCTAAGTCTTAATTTTCCTAAAGTGTCATAGCTAGAAAGTGCTAAAACTGAATCTGAATTTGTGTAAGTCTCTCTCTAGAAGTTCATGCTTGAACATCTAGTTACAGTGTCTCAGAGCAGAAGGAACAAAGCTTTTAGAACTGAGCCTTCTATTCATTAAAATCTCACTATATTTATTTGTTTTAGTCACCAAATGACTAATATTATACCATACTAATTCCCACAATTATCAATATGTAACAGTATAAAGCATATACATATTACATTTTTATATGTATTTTTATACTATATAGGTTTATATGTTGCTAGGTAAGACATAATTATAATAATAAATAACCAAATAAAATAAATTGTAGTTTTAAAAGTATATAAATAGATATTACATTATGTACATTATAGATCATATAAAAATGAAAAGTGAAAACAATGACATAAAGATAAAATAACCCATGTTTATATTTTAAAATAATTTTTAAATAATTTCTACATATTAAATATACATCACACCATTTCAAAAAGTAAATATTTTATTAATAATAAAATTTCCATAAGAACAATGTGTTTCAATATACATATTATTTTTGAAAAATATTTGTTTCACTCAGTGATGTAAAAACTCAAAAGTCTGGTGTTTGGTTTATTTTGGTTCTTGGTTTTATGCCTATAGTATCTAAAAAAAGAAAGCTCCCAAAGATTCATGAATCCAGATGTGACTGTGCATAATTAATCACAACATCATTTATCATCCACATTATGCAGTGGTATTTGGAGAAATTGGACTTGTATATTTCCATGAATCCTGAAGTCAATCAGCAGTTCCTACACACTAATGAGAAAATATTTCATTTTGATATTTTAACAAATTGGCTTAACACTCACTGAAATTCTGTATTTGGAAAGTTTCTAAATACATAAAAATTCCACTTGTAATTTTTTTGTGTGTATGTGTTTGTATGCACACATACAGATTTTATGATTTTATTTTATTTATTTAACCGGTTTATGAAGTATACTTAGTCATTTTATGATTTTAGCAGTCACATTTGGGTTTACAGTATGCTTCATTAACTTAGCACAGCCTACCTTTGAGTGTTACAGCACTTCACATATTATACATATAAGAACCTTACAACAGTAGACTTCCATTTGTCATCCTGGTCTTTCTTCTATTGTTATGCATTTTATTTATACACGTTATAAATTGCATAATACTTATTTGCCTTAAATGATAAATTATCTTACAAGGAGATTTTATAAAACAAGAAAATATCTTTTATATTTACCACATATCTAACAATTTCCAGTGGTTTCTATTATTTTATGTAGATCTTATTTCTATCTCACATATTTTTTCTTCTGTCATTAGGACTTTAACCCTTTTTATAGTGTAGGTCTGCTGGTGATAAATTATTTCAGCTTCCGTAAGCCTGCAAAAAAGTAGTTTGCCTTCGTTATTGCAAATATTTTACTGGGCATAGAATCTTAAGTTGATAGTTTTGTTTTGTTTTGTTTCTTTCAGTACTTTGAAAATATTCCTTCACTGTCTCCTACCTTATGTTGTTTCTAAGGAGAAGTTTAACGTATTTTTTCTTTCTTTTTTTGGTTCATATTTTTGTTTCTTATCTAAGAAATCTTTGCCTAATCCAGATAACTAATATTAAAATGTAAAACCTAAACCTATAAACCTTATAGAAGAAAATATAGGAGAAATTCCTATGACCTGGGTATTTTTTTGCCTTTTGAGTCACTATGAGTCAGAATATAAAAAGACAAGCTGCAAATTAGGGGAAATACAACTAACACAAATACCTTTAGCCTTTAGCATAAAGAACATTTAAATCTAAATATAAACACATATTTTTAAAAGCAACTAAAAATAAACAGAAAAAGATTTGAACAGATATTTTACCAGTAAAGAATTTTGAATGGCAAATAAGCAAAAGATTAGCAACATCATTCAACATTAGGAAAAAGCAAACTATGACTATATTGATAGACTGCTATTATACTACACAGTCACTAGTTACTAGAACAGCTAAAATTGAAAAGACTCATTGCATATTGGCAATGATCTGGAGTAACTGGCACTCTCAGATATTTGTTAATGGGAATGTAATTTTATAGTTTCTTATAAAGTTAAATATGCACTTGCAATACTAGAGGCAGGAATCCTACTCCCAGGTACTGATCCAAATGAAATAAAAATTTATATCTACACTAATAGCTTACAAAAATGTTTATAGATTATTTATCAAAAGTAACCCGAAGTCAGACATGACTCAAATTTCCATTCAGCTGGTAGATGAGTAAATCACTCATGGCATATGCATACAATTAAAGGGAATAAACTAATGATGCATGAACCACATGAATAACTCTCAAAACTTTGTACATGATAAAAACATATGAAGTTAGCTGCCAATTTTTAAAAGAAGAAAATAAATTTAAAAAGCCTTACATAAAAGGCTACATTCTACATGGTCCCGTTTACATTAAATTCTAGAAAGGTCAAATCTATGATGACAGCAAGCAAATTAGAGGTTAACTGGGTCTCGGATGGGGTGAGAGTATTGACTGCAAAGAAGCATAAGAAAAACTTGGGGAGTAATAGATATGTTTTATATCTTACCTTTGGTGATGTCAACACACATGCTTGGATTTGTGAAAACATCAATTTATATGACTAAAATTGACACATTTTATTAGGTTGTTCAAAGATAAAGCCTTTTTTTTCAAAACAGACAAAACCCAATATAAAGTAAGCAAATACCCAAAACCACACATATACAAAAATAAAAGGCAAACCTCCAACTGAATGATGACTTCTTAGAACACCATGAAATGGAATCCTCCAGACATTCTATTATTAAAGAATAATAGAACATACTTAATTAGGTTTTACAGGGATGCAAAGATTGATTCCATACTAAGAAATGTACTACAGGGTCTGTCTTCTATAAGAAATCAAAAAAAGAACATCATAGGATATTCTCACTACCTTTTGAAAGGAGTTGGGTCAAATTCTGTATTCATCAATTTAGGTAAGGATAAAAGAATTATTCACACACCCAGTCAATTGAGATGATTATGCTTGCTTCCACTAATGTCAGGAATAAGACAAAAATGTAATACTTCTTTACAACAGTTGTACTGGAAGTACTTGCTCATGCAATAAAAATAAAATAAAAGGAAGCATAAACATTAGAAATAAAGGGATGGAGGAAAATCTACCAAGCAAACTGAAAACAGAAAAGAGCAAGGATTGCAACCCTAAGTTCTGATAAAATAGATTTCAAACCAACAAGAATTAAAAAAAAGACCAAGAAAGCCATTACATAATGATAAAGTGTTCAATTCAACAAGACCTAGCTATCCTAAATATATATGCACCCAACACAAGAGTGTCCAGATTCATAAAGCAAGTTCTTAGAGACCTACGGAGAAACAAAAACTCTCACACAATAATAGTGGGAGACTTCAACATTCCACTGACAGACTAACAGTATTAGACAGATCATTGGGGGGCAGAAAATTAACAAAGATATTCAGGACCTAAACTCAGCATTGGACCAAATGGATCTAGTAGACCTTAAAAATATACATTCTTCTCGTTGTTCTGTGGCACATACTCTAAAACTGATCACACAATTGGACATAAAACAATCCTCAACAGAGGCCAGGCGTGGTGGCTCATGCCTGTAATCCCAGGGCTTTGGGAGGCCAAGGTGGGCAGATTACAAGGTCAGGAGATCAAGACCATCCTGGCTAACACGGTGAAACCCTGTCTCTACTAAAACTACAAAACAACACAAAACAAAACTTAGCCGAGTGTGGTGGGAGGCTCCTGTAGTTCCAGCTACTCGGGAGGCTGAGGCAGGAGAATGGCATGAACCTGGGAGCTTGCAGTGAGCCGAGATCGCGCCACTGCACTCCAGCCTGGGTGACAGAGCGAGAGACTCCAAAAAAAAAAAAAAATTAACAAAGGTAAAACGATCAAAATCATACCAAACACACTCTTGGACTACAGCACAATAAAAAGAGAAGTCTGTGCAGCAAACCACCACGGCACATGTATACCTATGTAACAAACCTGTACATCCTGTACATGTACTGTAGAATTTAAAATAAAAGTAAAAAACAAAAGAATTTCACAAACACAGTGAAAACATCAAACAATAAAAATATCATAATATGCAAAAAAGACTATGAAAATTCCTCAAAACCATGCAATAACTGGAAATCAAACAGCATGCTCCTGAATGACTTATGGGTAAATAGTGAAATTATGGCAGAAATCAAGAAGTTATTTGAAAATAATGAGAACAAGAATGCAACATACCAAATCTCTGGGACACAGCTTAGGCAGTGTTAAGAAGGAAATTCATAGCATTACATGCCTACATCAAAAAGTTGGAAAGATCTCAAATTAACAATCTAACTTCACAACTAGAAGAATTAGAGATGCAAGAACGAAGCAACCTCTAAGCTAGCAGATTATGGAAAATAAAAATCAGAGCTGAGCTGAAGGAAATGAAACATGAAAAACCATTCAAAAGATCAATGAATCCAGGCATTGGTTTTTTTGAAAAAAAAAATAATAAAATAGATAGGCCACTAAGTTGACTGAGGAAGAAAAGAGAGAAGATACGAATAAACATATGATGAAGGGAATGTTACTACTGACCTCACAGAAATAAAAACAACCATCAGAAACTACTACAAACACCTTTACACACACAAACTAGAAAACCTAGAAGAGATGGATAAATTCCTAAACATATACACCTTCCCAAGACAGAGTTAAGAAGAAATTGATTCCCTGAACAGACCAATAATGAGCTCTGAAATTGAGTCAATAATAAATAGCCCACCAGCCAAAAAAGCCTGGAACCTGAGGCATTCACAGCCAAATTCTGCCAGGTGTACAAAGAAGAAAAGGTAACATTCCTACAGAAACTATTCCCAAAAATTGAGGAGGGACTCTTACCTAACTCACTCTACGAGGCCAGTATCATCTTGATACCACAACCTGGGAGAGACACAACAAAAAAAGCACATTTTAAACCAATAACTCTGATGAACATTGATGCAAATATCCTCAACAAAATATTTGCAAACTGAATCCAGCATCACATTAAAAAGCTAATTCACCATGATCAAGTAGGCTCATGCCTAGTGCAAGATTGGATCAACATACACAAATCAATAAATGCTATTCATCACATAAGTGGAGCTAAAGATGAAACCAAATGATTAACTCAATAGACACAGAAAAGGCTTTTGATAAAATTCAATACCACTTCATATTAAAAACTCTTAATAAGCAAGGTGTTAAAGAACATACCTCAAAATAATAAGAGCCATTTATGAGAAATCTACAGCCGACATTATACTGAATGGGCAAAAGCTGGAAGCATTCCCTTTGAAACCTAGCATGAGACAAGGATGCACTCTTTCACCACTGCTATTCAACGTAGTATCGGAAGTCCTGGCCAGAGCAATCAGGCAAGAGAAAGAAAGAAAAGGCATCCAAATAGGAAGAGAGGAAGTCAAACTATCTCTGTTTGCAGACATGATTCTAATCAAGAAAACCCCATAGTCTCAGCCTAAAAACTCCTTCAGCTGATAACTTCGGAAAGTTGCAGGATACAAAATCAATGTACAAGAATTACTAGCATTTCTCTACACCAACAACAGCCAGGGCGAGAGACAAGTCAGAAATCAGATAGGCAATCCCATTCACAATTGCCACAAATAATAAAATACCTAGGAATACAGCTACCCATGGTGGTGAAAGATCTCTACAATGAGAATTACAAAAAGCTGCTCAAAGAAACCAGAGAAGACACAAACAAATGGAAAAGCATCCCCTGCTCATGGATAGGAAGAATCAGTATAATTAAAATGGCTATATTGCCCAAAGCAATTTACAGATTCCATGCTATTTCTACCAAACTACCAATGACATTCTTCACAGAACTAAAAAATACTATTTTAAAACTCATAAGGAGCCAAAAAAAAAAAAAAAAAAAGAAGCCAGAATAGCCAAGGAAATTCTTAGCAAAAAGAACAAAGCTGGCGGCATCATGATACCTGACTTCAAACTATACTACAGGGCTACAGTAAACAAAATGGCATGATACTTGCACAAGAACAAACACATAGACCAATGGAACAGAATAAAGACCCCAGAAATAAGGCCACACATCTACAATCTTCTAATCTTCAACAAAGCTGACAAAAATAAACAATGGGGAAGAGACTCCCTATTCAATAAATGGTGCTGGGATAACTGTCTAGCCATATGCAGAAGATTGAAGCTGGACCTTTACTTACACCATACACAAAAATAAAATCAACTGAAGACGTATTGTAGATTAAATGTAAAACCCCAAACCATAAAACCCTGAAAGACAACCTAGGAGATAATATCCTGGACATAAGAACAGGCAAAATTTCATGACAAAGATAAAAACAATTGCAACAAGGGCAAAAATTGACAAGTGAGATCTAATTAAACAGGAGCTTCTACACAGCAAAAGAAACTATCAACAGAGTAAACAGATAACTTCCAGAATGGGAGAAAATTTTTGTAAACTACACATCTGAGAAGGGTATAACATCCAGCATCTATAAGGAACTTAAACAAATTTACAGGAGAAAAACAAATAGCCCCGTTAAAAAGTGTGCAAAGAGCATGAACAGACACTTCTTAAAAGAAGACATACATGCAGCTGGCAAGCATATGAAAAAAGCTTAATATCACTGATTATTCAAGAAATGCCAATCAAAACCACAATGAGATACTATCTTACATCAGTCAGAATGGCAATTATTAAAAAGTCAAAATAGATGCTGGCAAGGTTGTGGAGAAAAGGGAACACTTACACACTGTTGGTGGGAGTGTAAATTAGTTCAACCACTGTGGAAAGCAGTATGGTAATTCCTCAAAGAACTAAAAGCAGAACTACCATTTGACCTAGCAAACCCATTACTAGGTATACTCCCAGAGGAATAGAAATCATTCTATCATAAAAACATATACACATGAATGTTCATTGCAGCACTATTAACAATAGCAAAGACATGGAATCTACCTAAATGCCCATCAGTGACAGATTGGATAAAGAAAATTTGGTACATATACACCATAAAATACTACACAACCATAGAAAGGAACGAGGTCATGTCTTTTGTGGGAACATAAATGGAGGTGAAAGGTATTACGCTTAGTAAACTAATACAGGAACAGAAAAATAAATACTGCATGTTCTCACTTATAAGTGGGAGCTAAACGATAAGAACTTATGAATACAAAGAAAGAAACAACAAAAACTGGGGTCTACTTGAGGGGGGAGGGTGAGAGGAGGGAGAGGAGCAGATAAGATAACTATTGAGTATGGGACTTAATACCTGGGTGATGAAATAATATGTGCAACAAGCCTCCATGACATGTATTTACCTGGGTTAACAAACCTTCGCATGTACCCCCAACATAAAATAAAAGTTAAAATATAAAAATAAAATAATAAAAAATAAAAACTATTAGGTTGCACTAAAAACAGTGTTGCAAATGTCATTGTAGATAATTTTTTGCATAACAAGAAAATCCAAGATAATCAACGGAAAAATTAGTATTCCTTCCACGTAAAGTTCTAAAAGTGGTCTTAGGCAAAAGTTCAATAGACATAAATTCGGAATTTTCTCATACTCCAGAAGTAGCTAATTAGGAAAGACAAATTGGGAGAACAAATTTTATGCATGGTGTCAACGAAAGACTTAGATATCACCCTAAATAGAAATGTACAGAAACTATGAATCTTATTAAAAAAATCCAAAAAGTGCGAAAAATATGACAGATATAGAATGTTCCCCTGCCAAAAGACTTACTATTTTTCTATAAATTATTTATTTTTAAATAGATTTACAGAAAAAACGTGAAAATAGTATGAGAATTCCCATGTACCCTGTAGCCAGTTTCCTCTGTTGTTAAGATCTTACCATAGTATAGTACATTTAAACTGATTATTTAGAAAATATCTATTTTCTACTTACAGTTGACAAAGCCATTTGAATCACAAATATCCCAATAGAATGTCTTCTCTGGAAGACCTAACAGTTTGATTCTAAAAGGTATTTAGAAGAGCGATGGTGCAAAAATATCTAATATAGTTTTGAAAATGGAAAATACAAATTATTGATTTTAAAAACATAAAAAATTAAAATGCTGATATAAAAACACTATAATTACAACTACGGTCTTCATGTATAGGACTAACAGTTCAATAAAGGAGAACAAATAATCCAAAGAACAAAAACAAGTAAAATTTATTATATGATTAGTGTAATCTCTAATAATGAAACTGTATCTGTGAAATCCTTGTTTAAATATAAACCACAATAAAAATGAATAAAAAGTATCAACATATACCTCTAAATAGTTTTCTAGCCTATGTCATTTTTTCGACTAAACAACATTGAGAAGGAAAATGATTTTTCTTCTCCTTTGGTTCTGTCTTTGACAGTTAATAAGTAATATTTAGCATTTTGGTTCATTTACGGGTATTCATTAACAAAATATTAGTAAGCTTTAAATGGTATACAAGAAAAAGAAGAGACTAAAACCTACAGTACAGGCACCAACAAGTCTTTTATTGACAGAAAGACAACAAAACTGTAAATATTAAAATTGAATACCTTCTTTATGAGAAGAGATACTATGCAGCCATAAAAAAAAAAAAGAAGGAGATCATGTCCTTTGCAGGGACATGGATGGAGCCTCAGCAAACTAACGCAAGAATAGAAAACCAACACCACATGTTCTTACTTATAAGTGGGAGCTGAACAATGAGAACACATGGATACAGGGAAGGGAACAACACGCACTGGGGCCTGTTGAAGTAGGGATGTGAGGAGAGGGAGAACATCAGGAAAGATAGCTAAAGCATGTTGGGTTTAATGCATAGGTGATGGATTGATAGATGCAGCAAAACCCCATGGCACGCATTTAGCTGTGTAACAAACCTGCACATCCTGCACGTGTACCATGGAACTTAAAATAAAATAAAATAAGTAAAACTTTAAAATAATTTTAGAAATTATTTTTAAATAATTTTAAAATTTTAGGAAACATTTTTAAAGTGACACATCAGAAGAGATGCAATAGAAAAATAGGCATTGGATATATTAATATATTATTTGATTAATTGAATATTGCTATGATATGACAAAATGTTTATAATATATAGATGCAAGTATGTCAAATACCTAAATTATACCAAAAGAAACACAATTTTCCTGCTATTGAGAGAGTTAAATTTTCTGCCTATTTAAAATGCAAAATGATATCAGAAAGAAGTTAATTGACTTAGAGATAAATACATAGTTTTAAAATTATGTGCGGGAAATATACAGTAGAAAAGAGTAATTTAAAATTATAAACAAAATGATATAAAATGATTTGTTGATATCAAATTCAAGTTAGAAATGTCTAAAAAGGAGAAAAGAGCTAAATGAATTCAGGAAAGAAAATGAAGTAAGAGATATTAGCTCAACAATGGAGATTAAATTACATGGTGACCAAAGAAGAATGAATTCAATACAGTAAGTGGAACATTAGAGAAATGAATAAAAATATCCAAGAAGAGAAAAATGAAATAAAGAAGTAAAAATGATGAGACAGAAAGTGATACATACGGAAAGTAAGTTAAGATTATCAGAGAGAGATAGGTGGGGAGGTAGACAGATAGAAACGATAGATAAGGAGAGGGAGAGATATATATCACTGCTCAAAACTAGTGATGAAGACAAAATCATAGAAGTAGCCAGAAAAAAAAGGTGAGGATGCCGGCTAAGTACAGAGCTATAAACATAAAGATTATGGCAGATTTCTCATCATCTTTAAAAATCTTTTAAACACTAAAAGAAAAAGAGATCCATTGAACAAGAATCCTACACTTTTTGAAAATATCCTTCAAAAATAAAGGAAAAATTAGGGAACCAAAGGGTGAAAGACTTAATCACCAGCAAACCTGTACTACAAAAAATGTTAAAGGAAGTCCTTCAGACAAAAGGCGAATAATATCAGAGGAAAATAAAGATTTACATAAAAGACAAATGAAAACCAGAAATGGTTACTATGTGGATAAGCATAGAATGCATTTTTCTTGTTATTTAAATATTTTTAGAGGATGATTACTATTTGAACAAAATATGATAACAAAGTAGTGTGGAGTTTGTAACAAATGCTAAAGTAAAATGAATGGCAAAAACAGGAATAGAGCAGAGAGTGGGAAAATTGAAGAATGGTGTTGTGTTCTGATACTGTACATGAAATGACATGTCACTTAAATGCAGACAGCAATAAAGGAAAGATGTATATTCTAAACAGTAGGACAGCCAGTAAAACAACAAAACAAAAACTGATGGCTAGTAAGCCAACAAGGAGATAAACAGAATCACAAATAATATTCAATTCATCCAAAAGAGGGAAGAAAAAGAGGAAGTAGTAGATAAAACAGATGGGACAAACAGAAAACAAATAAAGTAGTAAATTTAAGGTGAAACATATCAATAAACACATTCAATATAAATGATCTAAACCAACGGTTTTCCTGCACAAACACAAAGCAACAATTTTTTAGACTGGATGAAAAAGCAAGATCAAAATATATGCTGCCTACAAAAAGACTTCCTTTAAAGATAATAACACAAATAGGTTGAAAGTAAAGAGATGAAAAAAAATCAAGCTAAAACTAAATAAAGGAAAGCAGAAGTAACTGTATTAATATTTGATAAAGTAAATTTCAGTGCAAAGAACATTACCAGGGATAAATAAGTTTATGTCACATAATAAAGAAGTCAATTTGTTAAGAAAAAATTACAATTCTAAACGTTTATGCACCTAATAAAAGAGCTTCAAAATATACGAAGCAAAAACTAATCTAACAGTAAAGATCAACAAATCCACAATTTCAGTCAGACACTTCAATATCCTTTACTCAATACTTGATAGAATGACTAGGTAGACATTCTGTAAGGGTGTAGAAGACTTGAACAATCCTAGCAAAATTTGACCTAATTCACATTTACACCACACGCCACCCCACAGCAGTAAAATATTCATTCATTTCAAGTGTACATAGAACATTTATCAAGATAGAACATATTCTGGACCATAAAACTGTTCTCAATTAATTTAAAATGATTCAAGTCATGCAAAGTACGTTCTCTGACCACAATGGAAACACATTTGAGAAAAAATAACAAAAAACCATTTGGAACATCTTCAAATATTCAGAAATTAAATAAGTCTAAACAGTGAATAAGTCAAAGTGTAAACCAAAAGGAGAATTAGAAACCTTTTTTAACTTGATGAGAACAAAAATGTAACATATCAGAATTTGTGAGATACTGCTAAAGCAGTGCTTAATGAGAAATTTATAACACTACAAATATTAGAAAAGAAAAGGGCCTCAAATCAATGACTTCAACTTCCACTTTAGGAAACTGGAAAGAGGAAATAAAGCCCACAACAGCAAAATAATGTTCAGTAGGTTTTTTTAAGCATTATATACACCTAACTTATGATCTAGCAATTCTCATCCTAAGCATTTCCCCAAAAGATATGAAAGCATATTTTTTACACAAACATTCATAGAAGCTTTATTTTGTAATAGCCAAAAATTGAAACAAATGTCTATTAACAGATTAATAGATAATCAAATTGCTGTAAATGCATACAATACTGCTCAGCAATAAAAAGGAAGTAATTACTGAAACAAGAAATAACGTGGGTAAATTTCAAAATAATTATGCTGTTGGAAAAAAGCCAGATGCCCCTCCCCAAGAAAATCCCCAAATACTGTGCTATTTTATTTATATAAAATAAAATAAAAATTATATAAATAAGCCATGAAATAGTGAGAGAAAGGAATTCAGTGATAGAAACAAATGGTGACAGAAAGTCTAAGAGGCTAAGTGGATCTGTGAGATTTAAGAGGGAAGTATTATCAAAGGGTACTTTTAGAGGTGATTAATAAGTTCATTATCCTGAGTGTGGTAATAGTTTCACAAGTGTACACATATTTAAAAATTTATCAAACTGTGCACTTCAAATAGGTGCAGTTTATCATATGTCAATTAAACATCATAAGAAGCTGTTACAAATATTGTAAAATTAGCAAAAGTAGGAAGTATCTTCATGACTTGGAGTAAGCAAAGATGTTTCTGGGAGACTACAAAAAGCACTAACCCACAACAGTCCCCTTCCTGTGTGATGTTCCCCTTCCTGTGTCCATGTGTTCTCATTGTTCGATTCCCACCTATGAGTGAGAACATGTGGTGTTTGGTTTTTTGTCCTTGCCATAGTTTGCTGAGAATGATGGTTTCCAGCTTCATCCATGTCCCTACAAGGACATGAACTCATCATTTTTTATGGCTGCATAGTATTCCATGGTGTATATGTGCCACATTTTCTTAATCCAGTCTATCATTGTGAGGTGGAAGGAGTGGGGAAGGATAGCATTAGGAGATATACCTAATGCTAAATGAGGAGTTAATGGGTGCAGCACACCAACATGGCACATGTATACATATGTAACAAACCTGCACGTTGTGCACATGTACCCTAAAACTTAAAGTATAATAATAATAAAATAAAATAAAGCACTAACCTACAAGACAGAGTTAAGACAATGAAAATGTAAGCCTCGGAGTGTAAGAAGATATTTATAAAACATATTTCCAACAAATAGACTCATATCCAAAATACATAATTCTTAAAAATCATTAAGAAAAATATGACAATGTAATAAAAGTAGTGGAAAAAACTAATTTTACTTATTCTAGAATGACCAAGCAAGGTTTTACTTGATCTAAACATCCTGGAAATAATAAGCATATATTTATCATTATTTAATAAGAAAAATTTAAAAAATGAAATTACATGAAGGCACTGGAGAGTATGAAAAGCATCTACATCCGGAAGGGACTTAAAGCTTGGGAGAAGGGGCCCGTGCAATGAGTGAGAGAGAAGGTCAGAGTTTTACAAGACTGCTAAAACTCCGATAGAAGAAAGCAGTTTATCTGAGCTGAAAAGCCCGAGACAGAGTCTGAAGCAACCACAGCTATTAACACTAAAAACCTGATTACAGAAACCTACAAAAAAAAAAAAAAAAAAAGCCACACATGTGAGCAGTTGCAGAAAGAAAATGCAAGCAAGTGGCAGTTTAAACACTGCCCAAATCTCTGGCTTAACCCTCAACCACACATGCGTAGGGCAGATTCAAAGCCATACAGTTAGAAGTTTTTAAAATCTAAACTTATATTGCGGTTGAAAACAAACAAAAAACAGAGTTATCAATTTGTGTCCAACCAAGTTAACACTCTACAGAGGAATAGGCAAAATCCAGAGTCTCCACATGAGCACGTTCACAGTGGACAGGATACAATAACAAAACAGCCTCAACAGAAAAAACAGTGAACTGAAACTGGTACCAAAATGATCTAAATGCTGAAATTGGCAAACAAAAATCCTAAATCAGCTGTTATAACTACATCTTATAAGTAAAAGAAAATGTGCTTATACAAATAAAAACTTAGGAAATATAATCAGAAAAAATAGAATCTACAAAAATTCAAGCGGAAATTCTAAAACTAAACAATGTATTGTCTAAAGTTAAGAACACACTCTGTGAGTTTAACATCATAATAGAATTATTAATTACAGGACAGAAGGGGGAAAATACTTAAAAGAAAGAGACAGAGAGAGACAGGGGGAGACTAGAGCAGAAAAAAATATTTGAAATTATAATTGCTTCAATGTTTCCAATTTGTTGACATGTAATAAAGTGACAAACTCCATGTTTAGTGATTGATTGCTGACTGCTTTTAAGCCCCACTCTGCTTCTTCAGATTTCTGCCCATATTAAGGCAAGCAAATAAGAAAGCCCAAGTGTGTCCTCCTTTTACACCAATGGGAAGTTTAAACCAGGCAGCCCTGGAGTGCATAGAGGAATACCCATGCTGAATCTAATCCCTAACCACCGTAAAAACCCCAAGCCAATCCCCTTTGTCTGCTTTCTCATGTCATTTTTGATCTTCTTGGGAAGCCTGCCCTTCTCTCCCTAGAAAGTTTTATTAAGTGAGTAATAAGTATGTTCATATTCTCTTGGTATGTGTGTATAGCATTACCAGGCTTGACATTTGCATCAATTTGGGAGGTTTGGGGGGACTTCATCCCACTTTTGTTGGGTGACCAGAACATGACATCATAAATTTACAGATTTAAGAAGCTCATATAACTCCAAGCAGATTAGGCACACACACACTTCTAGGAACACTAGTTAACGTGCTAAAACCAAAAAGAAAGAGCAAATTTTAGAGGCAACTATAGGAAAACAATAAACTATCTATAGACATATATTGATTTGAATGATCACTATCTTCTCAAAAATTATGGAGTTTGGAAGACAGTGGAAAGATACCTTTGAATTGAGAGAAAAGTAATCTCAGTCAAGAACTGCATATCTTTAAGAGTGATTGAGAAATTAATTTATTTTTATATAAAAAAATTAAGAAAATCCTTTGGACCTGGACACAAACTGTAAGAAAAACCAGACTCGAAGGAGGGTGCCATCAACATTTAGTGTTTAGAACACAGAGATCTCTAAACGTCCTGCACAGCATAGGACAGTTGCATAAAACAAATAATTACGTAGCCCAAAATGTCAGGAGTGTAAATATTGGGTATCACTAAGTTAAAGTATTCATGACAGTGTAGTACTGACATAAGAGTTGACAAATACATAGATGAAATAAACTAGAGCATCCAGAAATACACCCACAGTCACTTCCTTTTAATGAAGGTCTCAAAAGTATTTATTGGGAGAGGAAATTCTTCTCAACAAATGGTACTTATATAACTAGATATTCTTTTTGGGAAAAATAATGAATCTTCAACCCTACCTAATACTATACGTATAATGAAGTTAAATCCTAGGCCTAAAATAAAAGCTAAAACTAAAGAGATTTTAGTGGATAACACAGGAGGATATATTTGTGATTTAGGAATATTCTTAGAGAGGTCGTGGAAAACAATAACCCTAAGAGCAAAATTGATTAGTTAGACTTCACTGTTACTTTTTAAAAATCTGCTCTTCAAAAGAATATAGGAAAGCTCACTCTGGGAGAAAATTAAACAGTTCATTTCTAAATAATTCATTGATCAAAGCAAAACAAGAAAAACAAGGAAACAATCTGAAGAGAGACATTAGAATATATTTTTAACTGGGTGGCAATGAAAACACTTGTTAAAATTAGTGAGATACAGCTACATCAGTGCTTAGAAGGACACTTATAACTTTAAAGGCCTGTATTAGAAAATAAGAAAGGTCTCAAACCGTTGACCTAAATTTTGACCATACGAAACTAGAGAAGGAGGATAAAAGTAAACATAGATAAAGCAGCAATAAAGAAACAAATATTATACCAGAAATCAACAAAATGGAATAAGGAAAAATCTAAAGAAAAATAACAGTGAAACCAAAAGGTCTTTCTTTGAACACATAAACAAAATGAATAAATCTTTACCTAAACTGACAAACTAAAAATGAAAAAGACATAAAGTATCAAAACCAAGACTAAAGGAGAAAACATCACTCTCAATCCCATGTAAATCAAAAGATTTTCTTTTAAAACAATACTATAAATAATGATATCAACAAATTAAACAACTTGAATAAAATATAAACTCTTAGACACAAATTATCAAGGATTACTCAAGAAAAATTCTGAATATGCATATAACCAACATATAAATATTGCATTTGTAATTTAAAATATTCTCACAAAAATAAGTCCAGGCCCAGATGACTTCACTTTTGTAATCTATCAAATATTTAAGGACTATAATTTAAAGAATAATACAAACCTTTCACAAACTGTTTCAGAAGATAGAGAAGTAGGGAACAGTTCTGATTTCATTCTGTCAGGCCAACACTACTCAGATATTAAAGCTAAAGACATGAAAATAAAACAAAGTGAAAAATAGATACAAAAATTCTCAACTACATATGAGCAAATCACATTCATCAACATATGAAAATAAATACACTTCATAACCAAGTGGAATTTGTGCTAGAATTGCAAGGTTAGTTTCACATCCAAAAAGCAATTAAAGTAATACACCACATTAATAAAATAAAGGACAAAAAGGATCATCTTAATAGATGCAAATAAATCACTTAACAAAATCTAATACTTATTTATGATAAAAATCTCTCAACAAACTATGAATAAACAGAATGTCCTCAAACTGAAAAAGGACATCTATCATCACACTCAATGGTAACATCATACTCAATGGTAAAAGATTGAATGTTGTCTCCCTAAGATCCATAACAATGCACAATGCATGCTCTTACCACTTCCATTCTACATTATACTGAAAGTTATGTCCAGTGCAATCACACTGAAATATAGAATACTCAGATTGTAAAAAAGAAGTAAGACTGTCTTTATTTGCATGCACAATCTTATATGTAGACAGTCCTATGGAATTCACACACATAAACGTGCACACACATGCAAAAAAGCACACGCAACTACTGGAACTAACAATACAGATCAGCAAGATCACTGGGTTCAAAAATCAATATACAAAAATCAAGTCCATCTATATATGTGAACAATAAATAACCCAAATATGAAACTAAGAGAATGATGCCACTCACAACATTAAAAATAATAAAAAGACATTGGGGAAGTAAGTTCCCGTACACAGAAAACTACAAACATTTCTGAGAGAATATAGAAAATATATAAATAAAATAAGAGACACTCCATGTTAATGGACTGGAGGACTTAATATTGTCCATATAGCAGTTCCATCCAAATTGATTCTATGCTGTTTACATGCAGGGAGAAAGTGTTTTGGTTATTTAACGTAACATTATTTCCCCTTGAGGGTCCTATTTCTCACTGTAACCTTGACATCCATTTGTATCTCAGTCTCTGTGAGTTTGGTTAATGCAAGTGTGATCGTACTCTGGTGTTCGTTGGAAATTGTTGCTTATCCAGCATCTATTTTCTCTTCCTAATAATGCTTGTTTTAAAAAAATTATCTGCTCTCCCTTTCCCAGCAGCTCACTGTAGCCTCTGCTCTAGGGGAGTGGTCCTAATTCGTAACCCACTGTAGATACACTCCTTGCAGGGATTGTGTGGATTGCTGCAGGAACACAGATAACACCCACCAAAATAAACCAATTACATCAGAAATGAGCAAAGAGACCCATTCGAGTCCAAAGACTCACAGGGAATGTATCTAGGATGGGACAGCAGTTATTTTTGAGAAGTCTCGTCAATCTTTTTTTTTTTTTTTAAAGAGAGACCCTAAAAATTAAGATTCCTTCAGCATCAAGATGAAGTGGACGCCAAGAGGAAAGCAATGTCGAGAGAATGGTAGAAATATGGAGCCAGGTGCTGATGAACAGAGCAGGCACCTGACTTGGTAAATCCGCTTTGCGGTTTTAGCCGGTTTGAATTGGATTTTTTGTTTCCGGTGACTTAAGACATTTCAACTTTTTCAGGCTCTGACAAAATCAAGTTTCTAGAACTGTGGAAATGAGAGCCTGACTGTGGAACAGTGTGGCTTCACTATGTATTTCTCCTTTCTGCAGTTTTCCAGGGGTGCCTCCCAAAATACCTAAATTAGGAAAACATGCTATGAGTGATAAAAATGTTTAAGTCAGTGCTGACAAGATTGTGGGGAAACATGAACGGCGCACTTTGTTTTTGGCATAGCAATTTGATTCAATCTTTCTAAGGAGAAATCTGTTGCTATGTAATAAAATATTTAAAACTGTTCACAGTTTTGACCCAGAAATTCAACTTCTGTGATTATAACTAAAGAAATTCTCCTGAATAAAAATAAACAAAATTTTAGGTCCTCATAGAAATACAATTAGAAATAGGAGAAAAGCTGGCAAATACTTCAATTACCAATCAAATGGGGAGGATGATAAATTAATATAAAGAAATATTGTTATCTATCCAAATAAAAAAGATTGGAACTGTGCTCACTTGAAACAAATATGAAATAAAGCTAAATTAAAACAGTAGAACACAAAATAGTAAGAACACATTATTCCCTAATCAGCCTTTCTTTATGTGCTCGTAAATTATCAAATCAAATTATCTTCTACAGATATAGGGGAAGGTTACTCTCCTATAAACACATGCACACACACACACACATAACACACACACCCAACTACCTCCCCCAGACACAGCAGTAGCAATTTGAACTGAGTAGTGAGCTAAGAAATAGAAACATAAATGGGAAAAAAGATCAATACATATTTTATAAACTTTCTGTGGAGTACGGAGCACAACAGATGGGCAGGAAATCACTGAATGAATAAGGTATTCACCAGTTGTGATAAGCTTGCTGGCAATAAGTATGGTGATGGGGAGTGTGTAACTGGGTGAATGAGGTTATGGACTGAATGTTTGTGTCCTCCCAGAATTAATACATGGAAGCCCTGCCTTCCAATGTTGGTATTTGAAGATGGGGCCTTGAGGAGGAAATTATGTTTAGATGAGGTCATGAGAATGGGATTAGAAGAAGAGGAAAAGACTGGAGTTTGCTCACTCTCTCTCCTCCTTGTGAGGACATAGCAAGAAGGTGGCCGCCTGAGATCCAGGAAGAGAGCCCTCACCAGGAACCAAATCAGCCTTATCTTGATGTCCCAGCCTCCAGGTGAGAAATGAATGCCTGTTGTTTAAACCACCCTGCCCATGGTGTTCTGTTTAGTAGCTTGAGCTAAGTTAGGTTTCTTTGGATTAGGTGATAAGGAAACAATTTGTCTGAGGAAAAGATATTTAAGCTGAGATTTAAATAATGAAGAGAAGCTTTCCAAGAGCTAGGAGAAGGGAGTCTATGTAGGGCTGTTAATAAATGTGATAAACTGAGATGAGGAAAGGCTTAGCATATTCCAGGAAGAGAAAAGGCACCGTTGTGACCAAAGCACGTACCAGGGTACAAGGGGCACACCATGGCCTTCTAGAAGGACCCATGCAAGACCTTTCCTGCCACAGTAAAGAACTGGATTTATATTAAGTGTAATGGTTGCCATTAAGTGGACTGAGGCAGGGGAAGAAAATGATCACAGTTATTTTTTAAAGGGATCACTCTTGCTGCCATATAGGCAGTGGATAAATTATAGGGGCCCAAGTTTGGAAGCAGGGAGAACAGTGAGGAGGTTGCAGTAGTGTCCCAGGGAGATATGATGATGACCTAGACCATGGCTGCAGCAATGACACTCAGAGCAGCACAGCTTGTTTGGAGGTACCTTTAGTAGGACACACAAGTGGATTCAAGATGGGAGCAGAAAGCAGGGGAAACACCAAAGCCAGATCACAGGAGTGTGGGTTGGACTTCCTGCTACTTCACTGCAGGTACAGAGCATGCAGTCTAGAGAATAATACTAATGATAATCCCATGTGATCCTCAAATGGAATACACAGGCAGAAAGCTTAGGATGAGAAGCAAGAACCAAACACAAAGCTGGTGGAGTATGGAACTGGGGAGTTGAAGCCCGGAATAAACAGAAGGACCATGGATTCTTTAAGCCATGAAGAAAGAGCTGCATACATTTTGTTTGTGGTTCCTGCTGCAGTGGGCAGACAGGCTGAGGTAAACTATATGCTCTTGCATTGAAGTCCTGGCCTAGACTCCATCTCTAACCTGTTTTAAAAAGTGTCCAAATGTAAATCTCTACCCAAGAACACTGTCCAAAAACATGAGTTAAAATAGACAGCATTCTACTGGGCATCAGATATCCTGCTGGCATCTGATAATCCACATGTATAAAAGAGAAAAGCATCTTCTATCGCCTTGCCCCCAGCAGCTACACCTATGCACCCCACTTAATTTAACAGGGTCATCTTGCAGTGCTAGAGTTTTCTTTTGTTTTTAGAAATATTAATGTCTGGTGAACTTGTTGTCCAAAGCTCAGCATTGCTTATCTCCCTGTAAAGTCCTCCATGGTCTTGGGTTGTTTCTAAGCAGTAGCAGTCATTCTCTCCACTCCCTCTCATGAAAACTTGTATCCATTTGTTACCTCTCACTACCTTTTAGCAATTGTCTGTAGACAATCTCTACCAGCGTCACTCATCTCTGTATTCCCAGATTCTGAAAGTGACTGAGCTACATTGCTATTAGATGCTCAGTACTTCTTTGCTTAATGATGGGATGCATGCAAGCCTATTCACTAGCAGGCAAGGCCATCAGTGAGAAATGAAACGTCACAATTGGAACATCACGTTTGACAGGAATAAAGCATTATGCTGATGGAGGAGATGGAGCTGCTCAAGCAGGACTTAGAAGAAGCTCTTATTGCAGCCATTCTGTGCAGATTCCTTATCTCATGTTATGTGAATACCAGTGTGCCAGTCAAGGCTCAGTCAGAGAAGCAGAATCTCCATGGTGTGGATGTCCTGCAGAGTCCTGTGTTCCTTGTTGTTTAAACACACACCTGGCTCAAGAGTCAGAGAAGCTGAAGGAGGAGCCAGGGGAAGGTGAAGCAGGTGTGGGACCAGCTGCGGACTCATTCCCACAGGTGAGTCAGCAGATGAGCAACTGTGGCTGACCCCCAAGATGACTGCCACTGTCTTTTTGCCTCCAGGTCTCCCCATGGCCCACCCTGACTGGAAACATAGAGGAAAGGGTGTTCTAGAAAGTGTGGTTTAGCATAGCCAAGTTAACAAAGACACCAAATACAAGAGCATTGATAATGGGGTTTAAAAGGGTGATCCTGGATGTTCTAAGGTTTGGTTACTCATTTTGGAGCTGGATACCTGATGCATCAAAAAGATGTTGAGTTTCCCTCAATAGTCTCATGAATACATTATTTGTTAATTTTGTGGCCCTCTGTCACTCTAATAAAAGACAACTTAAATCTTGGGCTTCAGCTGTAAAAGCCTCTATTAATGCATTCGAGCTGTGGAGAAGCAGGATCAAGGTCAAGTGTGACAGAGCCCTTCCCCCTAGAAGGGAACTCTTGACCACCAGCTGGCCCTTGCTCAAAGGGTGATCCAGTGTTCTAAACACAGTGGGACAGGAATAGCTGAGTCCAATCTTACCATGAGGCTTTGCTTTACTAGATGTACCCTGAGGATGAAGTTATCAACTAACGATAGATGCATAGATAGATGGATAAATACATGAGTAGCTAACAGTGTGTGTAATATAAAAGCAAAATAATTGCTCAAAATTATGACTATTCTTAGTGTTGAATTTTTTCTGTGTATTGTCATACAAAGAACCACATGTGATCAAATAAGCAGTGTCCTCAGCAACATTCGGACAGTACTCACAATACTAAGTTTCACAGGGTCACTCCTTATTGTGACCTTCAGTTTAATCAAATGGCACCACACAAAAGCACAGTTTAATAAAGTGGTTTACTGGGGCCCAGGAAGATGTAGCTGAGCCAGAACAACACTTTAATATATAAAACAGTGTGTTTTTATTTTTCTGCTACTATTTTTTTCTCCCTATTCTTACCCAGTTAAACCTCAGAGAAGGGTTATTAGAGCCTTTTGAAGTTTTAAAAGTCTAATTCTTAGAGGACAGATGGCATTTAGAAAAAAAGCAGCATGTTGGGGCAGAACATGGTTTCTACCTCCAGCCACATGCCCCCCAAGGTTCCCCAGGCTATGAAGATGAAAAAGGCTGAGAGGCACATGGCACAGAGCAGAGGGTGTCAAAATCAGGGCTGAGGTCTCCTTGAGGCTTCATGGAGACAAAGAGGCAAAAGAGGAAACAATGACTCAGCCAGAACAATTTAGAACATGTTGCACTAACAAACAACCCCCAAATCTCAGAGGCTTCAAATACCAAAGTTCATTCATGTCATATTTATTGTACGCACCCGAGGGTGTCCTTGGCAGGGCTTTGCTCACTCCAGGTATGCGGAGACCTGGGCTGACAGAGCAGCTACCATATTGAATGTTGCCAGCTGCTATGTCAGAGGAAGAGAAATCACTGTTCTCAAGCTGAGAGTTAAATCCTCCAGCCAAGGTGATGTCTATCCCATCTGATCAAAGCTCACTGGACGGAGCTAGTCAGATAGCTCTACTCAACCTCAGGGGTCCAGAGGAACCATCCTACAAGTGCCTGGAAAGAGGAAAGAAGTGTGTATATATTGGCAGCACCAATGAAAATGCCGGTCAGCATCCAGAAATAGCCTGGCCTCCATCTGAATAAGCACCATAAAAGCATATCCTGAGCCCTCCCGGCCTCAGTTTCCTCCTGGGGAAGTGCTGTGCTTCACCTATGTGGTGGTGCTGATTTCCATTTCCCCCCCATTGTGATCCAGGAAGACCTCTACGGACAGTAGCCAGTAAGTTGCCTATTGACTTTCATGCAGGAGTTAAGTCCCTCAGTCCTATAGGATGCTGCTGCAAAAGTGGCCCAGGATTCTAAGTCTCTAAAAGAAAGAGTGGGGCCTAGGGCACTGTGGCAGTGATGTGAAAGAGAAAGATTATTTTGGGTGGAAATGGAAAGGTTCCCCCTAAGGTGATAGCTTCCTATAGCTGTAGTCATTCATTCACAAAACATTAATTTGGAGTGGTGTCTCTTTCAGATTCTGCGGTAGGCAATGAGGCATTTTGCTACGCTTACTCATGGGAAAATATTCCAGTCTTTTGAGGATGTGCAATGAGGTTGTATTGATGAAATTTTCAAGATTTCATTTAATTCTAACAATTTTATGGTAAGTCTATGAGTGATATTTTGTATATCCATGCAAGCAAGATTGTGTAATAATAAAACACACAGATTTTAAAGTCAGACAGAATTTAGTCAAATTCTGTCCCTAGATAGCCTGTCACACCTCAGATGATGTACTTCATCTCTCTTAACTTTTCTCATGCAAAATAAAATGATTTTTATATTGCAGGGTTGGCTTTGCTTACCTTAAAGTGGAGATAATATTTATGTTGGTATTGACCCTAGAATTAATATTTATATATATAAACTGATTAACACGGAACATGGTACATTGGAGAAATGATTGTTATTACATTATAGCTATTATATCTATTAATCTGTAAGACGTATATTGATTAATTTCAACAATCATTTATTAATTCCTGCTGCTGATGAAGCCTTAAAGAGATGGATCAGATTTGTTTTGGGGGCCCTCACATCTCCCTGTTAAGTGATGTTTTTTTAAGATGCATGCAACGCTCTACCCTGCAGAGTGGACTCATAATGGAGGTGAGCTTATATGGAGGAATTGGTGAGAATCACAGTCATTGCTAATATTAGGTGAAGACAGGAGATTTGTAAGGACAAAAAGAAGGAGCTGCCCAACATTGAAAAGAAGATACTGAAGTGTGAATATAGCCAATATGGAAAGGGGCAATATAGAGAGTTTGGAATGGATAAAGAAAAAACAATGGAAAGAAATCATCAGAGAAATTTAAATGAACTAACAAATAATATGGAGACAGACATTTGTTCAAATCTTTACAACATTGTAACAAAATAAGCTATTTGAGGTGGAGTGAGTTTCCTGAATCTCAGTGCTATACCTAAAATGTAAGAGCTCTAAATCTATCACACAACATCTAGAATACAATAGGTATTCAATAAGTGCTTTTTTGTTATTTCTGAAAGGACTTTGTTAGATTATAGACATATTATCAATGAAAATTATGCCATTTAATTTTCTTAATGTCTTTATAAACAGTAGAAAAGACATCATACATTAGATGTTAAACTATTTATTCATATTAATTTTTACTCCATAATCTTGTTTCTAGAAATATACCTTTAAGATTCATTATATATGTGCCTACAGATTCACTGTCATGATGTTCATCTTAACTGCAAAAATGTTGTAAACAGCCTAAATATCCTCTATCCCAGATGTGTGTGTGTGGTTGGGTGGGGTGGTGGTGGGAGGAGATGGAGGAATTTCAATAATTTATGGTACCTCCATTCAACAAAACATTGTGCAGACATTAAAATTTAAGGTTTAGAATATTTAATCACAGGAAAGGTAAGTCACTTTCCTCTTTCTACTTCTATGAAACCATGCTTTCACACTGCCCCTGCCCCTGACCTCACTGACCTCTCCTGCTTCCGTCCACTTCATTGACTGTTGTTTCTCTTGCCAACTGCCGAACTCCTCCAAGGGTCTCCTCTGATCTCATATGTACCTTGTTCTATAAATCCAGGGCCAACATCAGTGCCAAAGTCAATGTCCCACATTCATATCTTCAGTTCAGGCCTCTTCTCTGAACTCCAGATAAGCAGACCTCATGACCTACTTAAAACCTCCACTTGGATGTTTCACAGCATCTCAAATAGCACATACCTAAAATGAAGCTCTCAATTTCCCTATCTCTACCTCCCCTCAAAGAAAAGCAACTCAAAGTTAGTCTTCCCCTAGCCGGATCCATATCAGTCAGTATCACCACCTTTTTAAAAACCTTGAAGACATAACTGACCACCCACATCCAGTCATTAGCATAGATAACTGGTCTATTTCCAGAGTATATCTCAGAAGTTTGTATTTTTCTCCATCCCTGATGCTACCAATGCAGGCCTTGCCACCATGGCATGTTGCCTGGACTACTGCAATAGCTTCCTAATTGGTCTCTCAGCTTCTGATTTGTCCCCTTACAATATGTTCTCCAGACATTGGTCAGAGGGATGTTTTCTTGAAAAAATTATAAGATTAAGTAACACACTCTCTTGCTTAAAATCCATTCATGCCTTCCTTCTTTATTTAAAGTAAAAATTATCTTTTGCTTAAAAGACCCGATTCTTCTTATCCAATTTGACTTCTTAATTCCTTCTGTTTCCACCCTACTGCCCTCCGCCAGTCCCTCCTGCACACCAAGGTCCTTCCCACACCAAGGCCTACGGGGTTGCTATCCCCTTCACTGAGGTCACTATTCTGGCTGCCACCATGTTCCCAAACCCTCTGGTCTCAGGCTGCACTCCAGCTATATTAGTCTTTGCTTCTGTACTTTTTCCTCATCAGAATACTTTACTTTAAGCTCTAATGTTAAGTTTCCTGGCTGCTGTCTCCCTCTGTGCCCTGTCAGTTCTAGGAGGACATGGGAACTATTAATCACCACTGCATCCCCAGGCCTGGAGAGGCCTGCACAAAGGGGGCATTCACACATGCTTTATAAGTGAATAGATTGTTAATCAATGCTAAAAATCAGATTTCCAAATAGGATCATCCTACTATATTGGTAAAACCAGAAGTATGAAGGGAGTGATTGTGTGTATGTAAAAGGATTGGAAAGATTAAAACTAAAATATTAACCCTGGTAATTGATGAATGGGGTATTATTTATGGAAGATTTGAGTCTGTTTTCTATTTTCCAAAGATTCTACATTGCATATATGATTTGGATCATGGGGGAAAATGTTATTTTTTAAAAGATGCCAATTTTAAGTGAAAGTTTTCGGTAGGCAGGTGTGACCTGGCGGATCTCTGGAGGTCATTGGTGAATGCTTTCGTTTCTGAGAATCTCTGTCTCAAGCAGACATAATGAGCACATCATTGAGTTTGGCCAATTTGCTGATTTTAATTTGCTCAGGAGTGAATCCACTTCCCTGAGGCTCGACTTCATCCCCACACATTTCCTTCCTAGTAAGGTGAAGAGTCCCCGGCCCCCTTCTGCTTCTCTCTCTTTGGGATTTTTCTTATCTCTTGCAATAATTGCAGAATGTTAACCCTGGATCAGAGGACAGAAAGGAGATAATGCCTTGAGCTTAAGTCAACCTGCATTTTAACAAGCTACCTTCTGGTTTCACAGGATACACCCCACAGAGGCGATTACAGAAGCCTGCCTCCCTGCCTTGCTTTCTCCCCACTGAGCCTCTGATCTCTCACCCGCAGGAGCTGTCCTGCCCCAATTCCCAGGGCAGTCAGGTGGCAGGGCCCTGAATCACCCTCCCCAAGGACTGACCTAGAACAGGGAGTTCGAACACAATGACAGACTCTAAAGGCCTAGACTGCCCCTCTTTCAGCAGGAATCATGGAATACCACTGTACGGCTGGCCTCAGACTTTTGTATCCATTTCCACCTACAGGCACTTACCCCACATTAATTACACGTGAAATGTTTGAAGTTCTCTGCAAGCTAACTCAGGTTACCTCATGTGATCATGTTACTTTTTTTTAATGCTTCTTCCTATAATATGCATATCTTCTCCTTGCTCCTTTCCAAATTAAAGTTATGTTTATCCTTAACTGCTCATCTCAAGAATCCTCCTGGGAAGCTTCCTGAGTGCTCTTTGCTGTGCCCTACCTGTTCTTTTTGCATGCCCAACTAAACTAACTCACTTTGTCCTGGACCGATGGAGGCAACTGGCTTCTAACAGACCTCACCAGCACTTGCACATACGAACAAGCCTCCAACTACTAGGGAAAAAGCACGTGCTCCTGGCAAGGCACAAAATTGTTCCAAGTACAGTTCCTCCATCATCTTCCTGGAACTCTGCTCCTTAACTCTCCACTCTTTGTCCAATATCGGAGGCATCACATTTCCAACATTAACTTTGGCCCATCGAATTTGGAGGCCTGTTTGGACTTGACGGATACCACTCCCAGCTAGACAGGGAGCAACCTTTGCTCTGTGGAGTTTGGAATTACACTCCAAGTGACAGGCACTCTCAAAGCTACACACATTCTCCTCTCTGCCATGGGACAGAAATTTGGCAGCAGGTGAGTTGTATCTGTTTACATTTTTGACTCCCCCAGCATACAGAGCTCTCTCAGGGCAAAGACCTGTCCCCATTCTGTGTGTTACCCATGTTTGGCAGAGTGCTCCGAAGCTGGAGGAGAAGGCTGGGAGGATTTGGTACATGAAGGATTCCTCATATTCCCTAATTGGTCCTCCTTGAAAGACAGAGGCTGACTGTGAGTCTCAATGGGGATCTTTGGGCTCCACATTCCTAAAGTGGAGATCATTGGCTTCATCTCATTGCTGCAATGAGATGGGGTGCAGAATGGAGCCCCTGTATAGCTGCTAGGCCCCAATACATGGCCTCATGGCAGTGGACTTCTGTCTTGATCTGTGTGTGTGTGTGTGTGTGTGTGTGTGTATCGGCATGTGAGGTGCATGTGTGTGTATATGTGTGTGTTTGTGTATTTGTGTGTTTGTGTATTTGTGTGTGTGTTTGTGTATTTGTGTGTATATGCATATTTATGTGTGTGTGTTTTTGTGTGTGTGTCTGTAAAGGGCTCTACCTCACTATTGAATCCCAGGTTTCTTGCCTAGATTCTGGTTATTGGCTGCCTGTATTTTAACCTGGATGCAGTTATTGGTTCTCCCCTCACTTGGTGTCTCTAAATCCCCAATAGAGCTAAAGATCATCATGCAGTGACGTTTTAAAAAATATTCCCATGTAACTAAATCATTTTTATATAAATCATGGTAATAGTAATGACCAGAAAGAAAAGCACAGACAGGGAAAATATTGTTTTAAATTTCAACTAATTGTGAATTTTTGTAGATAAGTGTAAAATACCTGTTTCACTGTTTTAAAATTCAAACATAAACTTCAATGGAAGTAACTCAACTTCTATTTGATTGTCTCCAAAATTACCATTAATTTCTAATTTACCACTTAAACACAGGCACTTGGAGTAGCACAGAGCTGAGAGAGATTGGCTGCAGTAGAAATGAGGTCAAATGACTGCCAACATTTTTCCTTTTTTAAGTTCCAGGGTACATGTGCAGGATGTGCAGGTTTGCAACATAGGTAAACATGCGCCATGGTAGTTTGCTGGACCTATCAACCCGTCACAAGCCCAGCATGCATTAGCTATTTTTCTTAATGCTCACCCTCCCCCAGCTCCACCCCTCTGATAGGCCCCAGTGTATGTTGTTCCCCTCCCTATATCCATGTGCTCTCCTTGTTCAGCTCACACTTATAAGTGAGAACATGTGGTGTTTAGTTTTCTGTTCCTGCATTAGTTTGCTTAGGATAATGGCCACCAGTTCCTTCCATGTCCCTGCAAAGGACACAATCTCATTCATTTTTATGGCTACATAGTATTCCATGGTGTTTATATACCACTATTCCTTTAATAGATCAGTCTATTATTGATGGGCATTTGGGTTGATTCCATGTCTTTGCTATTGGGAATAGTACTGCAGTGAACATACTTGTGCATGTATCTTTGTAACGGAATGATTTATATTCTTTTGGGTATATACTCAGTAATGGGATTGCTGGATCAGATGGTATTTCTGGTTCTAGATCTTTGAGGAATCATCACATCGTCTTCCCCAATGGTTGAACTAATTTACATTCCCACCAAAAGTGTAAAAGCATTCCTATTTCTCCACAACCTCACCAGCATCTGTTGTTTCTTGACTTTTTAATAATCACCATTCTGACCAGCATGAAATGGTATCTCATTGTGGTTTTGATTTGCATTGCTCAAATGATCAGTGATGTTGAGCTTTTTTTCATATGTTTGTTGGCCACATGAACGTCTCCTTTTGAGAAGTGTCTGTTCATGTCCTTTGCCCTCTTTTTAATGGGTTTTCTGTTCTTGTAAATTTTTTTGAGTTCCATGTAGATTCTGGATATTAGAGCCTTGTCAAATGGATAGATTTCAAAAATTTTCTTTCACTCTGTAGGTTGCCTGTTCATGCTGATGTGTTACAGGAAGTCAGGGACCCTGAATGGAGGGACCCACTGGAGCCATGGCAGAGGAACATAAATTGTGAAGATTTCATCTTAATATGGAAATTTTCAGTTCTCAAATAATAGTTTTATAATTTCTTGTGCCTGTCTTTAATCTCTTAATCCCATTATCTTCGTAAGCTGAGGATGTACGTCATCTCAGGACCACGGTGATAATTGTGTTAACTGTATGAATTGATTGTAAAACATGTGTGTTTGAACAATATGAAATCAGTCCACCTTGAAAAAGAACAGAATAATAGCAATTTTTATGGAACAAGGGAAGGCAACCATAAGGTCTGACTGCCTGCAGGGTCGGGCAAAAAGAGGCACATTTTTCTTCTTGCAGAGAGCATATAAATGGATGTGCAAGTAGGAAACATATCACTAAATTCTTTTCCTAGCAAGGAATATTAATATTAATACCCTGGGAAAAGAATGCGTTCCTGGGGGGAGGTCTATAAACAGCCGCTCTGGGAATGCTTGTCTTGTGCAGTTGAGATAAGGACTGAGATAAGCCCTGGTCTCCTGCAGAATCCTCAGGCTTATTAGGGTGGGGAGAAACTCTGCCCTAGTAAATTTGTGGTCAGACCAGTTCTCTGCTCTCGAACCCTGTTTTCTGTTGTTTAAGATGTTTATCAAGACAATATGTGCACCACTGAACATAGACCCTTATCAGTGGTTCTGCTTTTGCCCTTTGCCCTGTGATCTTTGTTGGACCCTTATCAGTGGTTCTGCTTTTGCCCTTTGCCCTGTTCCCTCAGAAGCATGTGATCTTTGTTAGACCCTTATCAGTGGTTCTGCTTTTTGATCTTTGAAGCATGTGATCTTTGTACCTACTCTTTGTTCTTACACCCTCTACCCTTTTGAAACCCTTAATAAAAACTTGCTGGTCTGAGACTCAGGTGGGCATCACAGTCCTACCGATATGTGATGTCATCCCTGGTGGCCAAGCTATAAAATTCCTCCCTTTGTACTGTCTTTCTTTATTTCTCAGCCAGCCGACAATGATGGAAAATAGAAAGAACCTATGTTGAAATACTGGGGGCAGGTTCTCCCAATACTGATGATAGTTTCTTTCACTGTGCAAAAAGCTCTTTAGTATCCCATTTGTCAATTTTTATTTTCGTTGCCATTGCTTTTGATGCTTTTATCATGAAACCTTTGCCAGTGCATATGTCTTGGATGGTATTGCCTAGATTTTCTTCTAGGGTTTTTATAGTTTGGGGTTTTAAATTTAAGTCTTTAATTCATATTGAGTTAACTTTTATGTAAGGTGTAAGGAAGGGGTCCAGTTTCAATCTTCATACCACTAGCCAGTTCTCCCAGCACCATGGAAATCCTTTCCCCGTTGCTTGTTTCTCTCAGGTTTGTCAAAGATCAGATGATTGCAGATGTGAGGTCTTATTTCTGAGTTCCCTATTATGTTCCATTGGTCCATGTGTCTGTAGCTTTGTAGTATAGTTTGAAGTCAGGTAACATGATGCTTCTACCTTTATTCTTTTGGCTTAGGATTGTCTTGGCTACATGAGCTCTTTTTTGGTTTCATATCAATTTTAAAATAGCTTTTTCTAATTCTGTGAAGAATAAATGACAGCCAACTTTAAGAACTTACTCTGACAATAACAACATGTAGCTGAGTCTATAGGTGCCTGGGGCCAAATGTATAACTGGTGTTTCTCAAAATTAACATGACTGTTATTAAATATAATGTTTATTAAAAGGTAAGTAGAAAAACTCAACAATAACTGGAGCAATTGTTTATGACTTAGATCACAAAATAACTGGGAAGGGGAGAACATTTTCTTACTGAAATTGTTTAGAATTGGTGGAGCATGGGGATAATAGAGTCATGGGTTGAATTGCACTTCACCCATATCTATATGTTAAAGCCCTCACCCCTGGCACCTTACAATATGCCTGTATTTGGAGATAAAGCTTTTAAAGTGGTAATTTGGGTAAAATGAGGCCATTAGGGTGAGGCCTAATCCAATATTGTGACTGGTGTTCTTATAAGAAGAGGAAATTTGAACACACAAAGAGACACCAGGGATATATGATCACAGAGGGGAGACCAGGTGAAGACATGGTGAGAAGACAACCATCTGCAAGCCACAGAGAAAGGTCTTAGGGGAAACCAACCTGCCCACACCTTGATCTTGGACTTCCAGCCTCCAGAACTGTATGAAAATTAATTTCTGTTGTTTAAGCCACCCAGTCTTTGATACTTTGTGATGGCAGCCTAAGAAAATGGATACAAATATAAAATACTGATTTTCAGAACACCGCAGTGTTCTTTTTATTTACAAACAATGCAGCCCAGGGTAGACTCTACCTCCTGCTTTCTCCATCCAATGCTGCTTATCCCTCTGCTCTATGCAGCCTGCCCAGGGGCCCTCCTGTCTGAACTGACAGCTCTAGGGCCAAACAATGTTGGTCCTCTTGCTACAAGGAAACCATAATTTCCTGAAAATCCTAAAAGATAACTGGAGTATGCAGCTGTTCCATAGAAAATACCCACCCCAGTCACAGAGGCAGAGACATATTCCAGAAGATATTAATACATGTCCAGGGATGGCAGTGGTTGTGGAGACTGTTCCATGGGTGGTGCCCATGGGAGAGACCGTGGGGCCACAGGCAAGATGCTTCCCACACCTGCTCCGTGCAGGAGGTCATGAAAGCAAAGACAGAATTGTCTGCAGAGATGTTCCATACACATAGCCTTAGAGGCGTTGACAGATGGTACAGAGAAAAATGCCCCTATCTGCGATCACACACTCACCCAGGGATTGATCTCAGATGCAACCCTGGAACAGGAGCCAGACATGACACCAGTGATCTTCAGATACCAGTGGGTATTTCAGGAAACACACTCTCGTCTGGAGATCAAAGAAGCCCAGCAAATGTTTCACTAAAGGTGGCCTGCAGAGATGATCCCCAAAGCTCAGGACAATGACATCCCAAGGTCAGAGAAAGGAGCAGGAAGGCCCCAGATAGCAGTCTTTGCAGAACTTCCATCTAGAGGACTGTCGCTCTATCTCCCATCTTAGCTTGGCACCCAGCTCCTTTTCTCTCTGCCAGGAGATGGGCCGTCTGTCCTTAAGGTGCAGACACAATTTCTGAGTTTGTTTGAGAATGCTATCCTCATCCCCTGGGCTTAAGTCAGAAGGCAGGGCATTGTCACAGGATGTGGATTGGAGGCTTTTCATAAGGAATAAAAGTTTGCAGAGGATAGATAAAGCCCAGGAAAGCATATCACGGTTGAATGGGCCGGAGATGTTTTCCCTGCAACTTCCAACACTATTCTCTGCTTTTTTCTAAGCATGTTAGCACTTCTGTAAAACTGAATAATATTACAAATTATAATTAATTACCCATGTGAGGAATGATTGGTAACAAAGGCAAAGGACAGAGAGGTACAGGCAAGGTTTATCCACGAAGTGCTAGTTAGACCGCAGGGAGCTCAGGCCTTCCATGAATATCTTTTTTCCTCCTCCCATGATGCAGCCATCCACATCCCCGACCACCTCCTCACTCTCCACTCCTGCACCTGATTCAGAGCCCCTCTCTGACTCTCATGTTCGTTGTCTCTTCCTTTATTACCCAATGCTGCAGTGGTAATAATTGCATTTATAGTCTGGGTCATTATGCTGCCTCTGGGGATCCCACTGCTGAGCTCGTTCAGGCTAGCAGTTGCTTGGGAGAGGCAAACGTCCCAAAGGGAACTCAGACAGTTTTCAATTATAGATCAGTAGAAATCCCCCTGCTGAGTGTGCATTGGGAATTTCTATCCAACTCCCCCTGGCCTCTCCATCTATTAGCACCTGCCTGCAATGGCATAGGAAAGATAAAGGCAACAGGTGCAGTTACCTCTATGGGGAGAGAGGTTTTGTTATTGATATCAGGTTTTAAATTGCCAAGGCATTATGGTAATAAAAAGCAGACCAACTTTTAGTTGATATTAGTACTGCTTTTAAATTTCCTGCAAAGAATGCATATCTTTATGATGGGCGCCCAGAACAGACTTCCCCACTGCCCAATCCTTGACATGCTACTGTCCACATGGGCATCAGTGGCCTTGCACACTAGTGAGCATAGCCAGTCACTGTCTCAGACCAATCATATTGGCATCTCCATTTCCCAAGGTGTGGATAATGGAAAAGCTGCAAAAAAAAAAAAAAAAAAAAAAAAAAAAAAAAAAAAAAGTCCCTTGAACAAGGGACAAGCTAACAAATCTTCCTCCCTGTAGTACTATAAAATTCTTTCAGAAACAAAACAAAACAAATTAGGGCCAACGGAGATGCCTGGGGGGACCTGGAGTTCTTGCAGTGATGGAAAATGTGATTTCCCAGTTAATACAGCAGTTCTCAAACCTTGATCATATTCATCTATTTACTTCTAGACAACTTCCCATGATTTTTTTCCATCAAACCAATAAATGATCCTGCTCTCTGAATACGTAGGGTCTCACTTTCGTCCTTAGATGGTTTGTGCTTGGCCAAAGGAAAAAAAGTGCATGAAAACACAGTTGGGGGAAGTTGAAAGGACTCTAAAATGAAAGAAAGGAGACACAGTTTCTAATGCTGGCTCTCCCATTCACTAACTGGGGGAACATGTATATAAGTCAGCTCAGCCTGCTACAGTAAAACAGCAAACTAACTGGCTCGCACAACAGAAATAAATTTCTTAGGCTAGAATCCCAGGTCAGGGTATAGCAGGGTTGGTTTCTGGAGCTCTCTTCTTGACTTGCCTTCTCATCTTCTCGCTGTGTCTTCACAAGTCAGGGCCAGATTGGAGTGGGGGGGGGGTGGAGAGAGAGAGAGAGAGAGAGAGGAAGAGAGAGAGAGAGAGAAAGAGAGGTGTGACTCTTCTTATGAGAATATTATTCCTATCAAATCAGGGCACCATCTTTATGACATCATTTAACTTAATTCCTTAATGACTTCCTAAGAGGCCCCATCTCTAAATATAGCCACATTAGGTGTTAGGGCTTCAACATATGAATTTAGGGGTGATGCAAACATTCAGTCAATGACACCGTAAAAATTATCTTCACCTCTCTTAGCTTTAAACCAAAAAAAGTCCAGGACCAGGTGGATTCACAGCCAAATTCTACCAGAGGTACAAGGAGGAGCTGGTACCATTCCTTCTGAAACTGTTCCAATCAATATAAAAAGAGGGAATCCTCCCTAACTCATTGTTTGAGGCCAGCATCATCCTGATACCAAAGCCTGGCAGAGACACAACAAAAAAAGAGAATTTTAGACCAATATCCTTGATGAACGTTGGTGCAAAAATCCTCAATAAAATACTGGCAAACCAAATCCAGCAACACATCAAAAAGCTTATCCACCATGATCAAGTGGGCTTCATCCCTGGGATGCAAGGCTGGTTCAACATACGCAAATCAATAAACGTAATCCAGCATATAAACAGAACCAAAGACAAAAGCCACATGATTATCTCAATAGATGCAGAAAAGGCCTTTGACAAAATTCAACAACCCTTCATGCTAAAAACTCTCAATAAGTTAGGTATTGATGGGACATGTCTCAAAATCATAAGAGCTATCTATGACAAACCCACAGCCAATATCATACTGAATGGGCAAAAACTGGAAGCATTCCCTTTGAAAACTGGCACAAGACAGGAATGCCCTCTCTCACCACTCCTATTCAACATAGTGTTGGAAGTTCTGGCCAGGGCAATCAGGCAGGAGAAGGAAATAAAGGGCATTCAATTAGGAAAACAGGAAGTCAAATTGTCCCTGTATGCAGATGACATGATTGTATATCTAGAAAACCCCATTGTCTCAGCCCAAAATCTCCTTAAGCTGATAAGCAACTTCAGCAAAGTCTCAGCATACAAAATCAATGTACAAAAATCCCAAGCATTCTTATACACCAATCAGACAAACAGAGAGCCAAATCATGAGTGAACTCCCATTCACAATTGCTTCAAAGAGAATAAAATACCTAGGAATCCAACTTACAAGGGATGTGAAGGACCCCTTCAAGGAGAACTACAAACCACTGCTCAATGAAATAAAAGAGGATACAAACAAATGGAAGAACATTCCACGTTCATGGGTAGGAAGAATCAATATCATGAAAATGGCCATACTGCCCAAGGTAATTTATAGATTCAATGCCATCCCCATCAAGCTACCAATAATTTTCTTCACAGAATTGGAAAAAACTACTTTAAAGTTCATATGGAACCAAAAAAGAGCCCGCATTGGCAAGTCAATCCTAAGCCAAAAGAACAAAGCTGGAGGCATCATGCTACCTGACTTCAAACTATACTGCAAGGCTACAGTAACCAAAACAGCATGGTACTGGTACCAAAACAGAGATATAGATCAATGGAATAGAACAGAGCCCTCAGTAATAACGCTGCATATCTACAACTATCTGATCTTTGACAAACCTGACAAAAACAAGAAATGGGGAAACGATTCCCTATTTAATAAATGGTGCTGGGAAAACTGGCTAGCCATATGTAGAAAGCTGAAACTGGATCCCTTCCTTACACCTTATACAAAAATTAATTCAAGATGGATTAAAGACTTACATGTTAGACCTATAACCCTAAGAACCCTGAAGAAAACCTAGGCAATACCATTCAGGACATAGGCATGGGCAAGGGCTTCATGTCTAAAACACCAAAAGCAATGGCAACAAAAGCCAAAGTTGACAAATGGGATCTAATTAAACTAAAGAGCTTCTGCACAGCAAAAGAAACTACCGTCAGAGTGAACAGGCAACCCCTAAAATGGGAGAAAATTTTTGCAACCTACTCATCTGACAATGGGCTAATATCCGGAATCTACAATGAACTCAAACAAGTTTACAAGAAAAAAACAAACAACCCCATCAACAAGTGGGCAAAGGATAAGATCAGACACTTCTCAAAAGAAGACATTTATGCAGCCAAAAAACACATGAAAAAATGCTCATCATCACTGGCCATCAGAGAAATACAAATCAAAACCACAATGAGATACCATCTCACATCAGTTAGAATGGTGATCATTAAAAAGTCAGGAAACAACAGGTGCTGGAAAGGATGTGGAGAAATAGGAACACTTACACTGTTGGTGGGACTGTAAACTAGTCCAACCATTGTGGAAGTCAGTGTGGTGATTCCTCAGGGATCTAGAACTAGAAATACTATTTGACCCAGCCATCCCATTACTGCATCTATACCCAAAGCATTATAAATCATGCTGCTATAAAGACACATGCACATGTATGTTTATTGCGGCACTATTCACAATAGCAAAGACTTGGAACCAACCCAAATGTCCAACAATGATAGACTGGATTAAGAAAATGTGGCACATATACACTATGGAATACTATGCAGCCATAAAAAATGATGAGTTCATGTCCTTTCTAGGGACATGGATGAAGCTGGAAACCATCATTCTCAGTAAACTATCGCAAGGACAAAAAACCAAACATCGCATGTTCTCACTCATAGGTGGGAATTGAACAATGAGAACTCATGGACACAGGAAGGGGAACATCACACCAGGGCCTGTTGTGGGGTGGGGGGATGTGGGAGGGATAGCATTAGGAGATTACCTAATGCTAAATGACGAGTTAATGGGTGCAGCACAGCAACATGGCACACCCATACATGTGTAACAAACCTGCACGTTGTGTACATGTACCCTAAAAGTTAAAGTATAATAATAATAAAAAAGTGGGTAAATGCTTGCCTTAAATCTTCAACAAGTGAGAAAACAATGGAAAGCAACATAGCTAGAAATGTAGAGAACATGATACCAACTAAAAAATTATTATCATCATTATTATGCCAGCTTCAGATTACTAAAGTTTTACACTGTGAAAAACCAAACTTAAAGATTCCTGAGTACAGTCTCCATAATACAGCAAGGAGGAAAGTGGAGCAGGGGAATTTGGTATCAGAAAAATAAACTTTGGAGTCAGATGGGTTCAAATCATGATTAGCTGTGTCATACTCTAATATTACTGCAGTTACTATCAGTTGCCTCACTTGTTTAAGAAAAATAGTTCTTTTCTCATGATGATGAAATAAAAAGAATTGGAGTAATCACATCTCTTGTTGTGCACCCTGATTTTTCTGGTCCATGTAGTTTACATTGGACTATATCCAGCCTATCCACAGGGAATGGTCAGATGGACCACGCCTAAACCAATCACTGCTCTTCATGGCTTTGGCCATGATGATTGGATCCGGTGTGGATGGATAACCCAGCTTGATCCAACAACAACCCAAATGCTCAGTGATAAAGAGGCCCTCTCTTCTTCTTTCTGTTGCTTCTGGAGGAAGGTACTTTGTAAGCTTGGAACTGCAGCTACCATCTCATATTCTCAATTGAAGAGCCTGCCTGACATGGAGGCAATGGGAGCAGTCAGGGAAGCACAGCTGGGAGATTCCGGGGTATTTGTTCCAAATGACACATTTGAGCCCCTGGATCCAGCCATTCATTCTAAGAGTCAGCTCTTCACTGGTATTTTCAGTTACGTGAACCAATAAATTGCTTCCCGTTTTTAAAAAGATATTTTGAGTTGCATTTCTTTTATTTGCAACAACAAAAAAGGAACAATTAACAGAGTAATTGGACTCAAGAGTGGGCTAGTAAAAGTTACAAACACTAATAAGGAGAATGAATTTATCACTGGAAGTCCATAGGGACCCCTCCGTTCATGGCTGGGAATTGATCCTTTCATATCACACGTGTAAGTGAATCACATAAGTTCACTTATACCCTCGGACTGGGACTATGCACCTACAGAGGCTAGAGTGATAAGTGACTCCGTGAGGAAAAAAAAAAGAAAACTGCAAATGCTAGCTTCTGGCTCTGTCTGCCAGTCTTCAATGAGGTTACATTGTTTTAAATCCCCTTAGTGCAGAACCAAAATGGAAGCCATTAAGGTCAGTTTTGAGAACACTGAAACCTAAAGCTTCGAGAACAGAAAACCCTGGTGAAAGCTTTATATCCACGTAGTCATGTGAAAGAGAAGAATTAAAAGTGGCAGGTACAAGTCTGTGGTTCAATTCTCAGTTTCTAAGAGGATGCACTGCCTCCATGCCCCCCTGGTCCTGGGGGTCCCCCAGCTTTACCTTGCATAGCCATTTGGTGCTTGCCAGGAAAGCCTCTTTCTAAATCCCAGTAACGAAAGTTTTGTCTTCATTATCACTGCCCTTACCAGATCCTGGAAGACAGGTATAGATCATTCTGTGGTCCACTTTGAACACGATGAAAACAGGACAAGATAAGCGCAGGGAACCTATTTCCCCTCAGGAATTCAGTCAGGAGCCCACAGAAGAACTGTGCCTAGGTGGGTATGCAATACCCACACGTGCCCCAGACATTCACGCTGAATCACAAATGAGTTTGCAATGAAGATACTTAAAATAAATTCCCTGTAGCATCCAATGAGAGAAGAAAACAAAACCGTCTAGTAAAAAGCAGCATAATTTCATGCTCAATTACGGCCAACCTTGAGAACAAAGCAGATTAAATGTTCTAATCCAACAAAGGATATTTTTCAAAAGAACTTTAATAGTGAAACATGATGACAGACATCTCTCATACTTTTACCTTCCAAAATTTGCTTTCATTGGAAAGTTGACTGGCAGGATAATTAAGAAGAACTAGTTAGAATCACTAACCATTGCCCATATGATGTGGGAGTCTCTTCACCACCCCCACCAGAATTGTTTGTTCTCTTATGGTGGTATATTATAACACAAGTCATATCACAGAATTGAATGTGCACTTTACTTCTGCCCAACCCCAGGGAATAGTCAGCAGAAAGGATTAAGAGGTACGTTAAGGGGCTTAGTGCTGGTCCTTTGGAGGTGTCGGCATAGCTTGTTTAGCTTTTTCAGAGAGCTGAGGGAGAGAAAACACAGAGAATAACACAGAGCTGAGGGAGAGAAACACAGAGAAAATTCTGCAGTTCTCTTCTTATCTCCTTGCTCTAGGGGTCCCACTTCCCATCATGCTGTGTGTCTTCCCCTGTGGTGGTGCACAAGATCAAGCAACTTCGCTTTTCCAGAACTATTATACTGCACCTTTGTTTTCAATTTATTCCTTTTTGTGAAAATCTGACTTTAATAATACAGGCTTTCAGTGCTGAAAGGATCCAGGAAAATCACTTGGTACCAATGCACCCCTCTTTTGCAATGTTGTTCAGCTTTGGAGGGCTGAACCAGCTTTGTGCAAGGCTGCAGAGCCGGGCCTGGAGTCCAGGTACTTTGTGAAATCAGCTCACTGTAATTTGTGCCCTGCCTCTGTGACCCTCTGTGACCTCCTGCTGCAACTGTCTTTAATAATCATGCTGAGGTGTCCCTTAACACTAGAAGAGGGGCATGCTGCTTTCCCACCAGGAAGTGTCCACTCATGCTCTCAAGGCAAGGAGGCGCCCAGGCTTCCGACCTGTACTGAGGACTCTGGATCAAGAGAGGGGACTGGAACCAGGCCCGCTCAGTTCATGTAGCTGCTGCTTAGGGGAGCAGTCTGTGTAGGTCTGCATGGAGAAGAGTCAACCCCAGATCCCTGTCCTGAAGGGCTCATCAAATTAGGGAATCTTGTTTGCGCTGGGAGTCGTTTCCAGAGAAATCCGACAGAGGTCAGTGGATCTTTTGACGCTTCCCATTGACTTTCCTCAGTGAAGCGAAGGAGATGGATCAACAGTGGGAGGGGAGATGCTTCCAGGCCTGTAGAACCTGATATTCAGCCCAGCCAGCCACCGGGAGACCCCTTTGGTTACCATGGAAACAGCTGCAGGAAGCCAAAGAGTAGATAGAATCCTTTAACTCGGTTTAAATGCAAATTCTGTGGGTAATTAGGTGGCAAACCACAGTAAGAACATTATGGGAGATATACAGTCACTGGAAAGGTAATAAATGCCTGCCTCGAAATGGATATAATAAAAAAATTTGACAGTTTGTCTCGGCAAGAAATTTTGTCTTTAAAACACCTCAACCTTTTCTACTTCCCCCTCCAGTTTTTGAAATTGTCATCTAGGTTTTAGAAAAAAAATTACTAAAAATTCAGGCCTGCAATGGTTTTAAAACTCTCCTCATTAGCAGGTGTCTCCTATCTCCTCCACAGCTCTCACTGGAACCTTTCATGAGCTGGAGTTCCATGGACACTTCAGCTTCAATTTTCATGTTGTTTTTGAGGAATCAATTGGTTTGTATGGGAAAATGTTCTCTTCCATTCGTCTTTCCTCAGACTTGTGCCTTGGGGTGAGCATGCACATGGAATCCTCAGTTAATAGGCTCGGGGTGCTCAGCCTTGTTCTTGAGAAATCTCACCTCCATCCCCAAACGGCCCTAACTCACCTCCACAGGCCTCCGGTACTTTCCCAAGTAATTGAAAGTTTCCCCTCAATAAGCCCAAGCAGGAGCAGAAGAGAGAGTCTAATCAGGGTATATTCTGGCTGGGAATTAAAACTTGCACGATGTGAGCCCCTCCAGATGAACGGTCTGAATTAGGTCTGAAATGGCAGCAGGCTAGGCCTATGTGGCTGTACTTGAAAAAGTGGGCAGCTCCTTAACTAGAGTTTCATTGCTTTTTCATTGTTTTTTGACGCCTATGCACCTAATGAGGGGCTCTTCTCTCTGAGTGGCAGGGACTGTGATTGTGAGAGCACAGCTTTCTGCAGAGTGGATCCTGCCCCACACACCCCTCAACTCCACAGGGCTCTACAGGTGTGATCCTTGCTGCCCCTTAGGCCTTTCCCAAGGAAGACCTTGGCCTGACTGTGACTTTTTTACATTATTAAGCCCACATTTTTTTTAAACCAAGCTCTGCTTTCTGAGCTAAAATCCCACATTTTAAGTTGCATATATTGAAGCAGGCCACTTTAGCACAGTCATAGAGTCCGACTGAAAAGTTTAGGTTTTTAGAGGTGAATAAAATGATGGCGATGGAGAGAAGAGATCTTTTTTTTAACTCCCTCCTTAGAAATCTCATTGCTTCTCTCTGCATAATTAAAATTAAAAAGGAGTCATAGGAGCTAAGAACTAGACGGGCTATTAGAATTTATCTAGCTGTGGTTTCTTAATTTAGGGCCCATATATTAGTGTCAAGGTAATCATAAACACCTTGAAAAGTAGGATGCTGCCTGTTGCTGACATCAGGAGCTAAAATGGATCCATAACATTAAAAAATAAAAAGATGAGGAACTACTGCTCTATTATGACATCTGGTGCAAACAGGTGGTCCCCATTTATGAACTGTTGGATGAATGAATAACTAAAACTGCGTGATTAAGACTTCACTAATTCTCCTCCTACGCCTCTACGTGTTCTGCTTCTACTTTTTCCTCTAGTGCCATCTCCTCCATCTATTTTTCTATAGGGCAGATTAACACATTCATTAATGGAAAGAGCGGGGGAAAGGCAAAATGGCAAATAAACAAAGCTGGAAATAGGGATGTTGTTTCGGCATGTCATGGATGTCCTATAAACATACTCTCATCCACAGGGCACCTGACCCACTGTAGCTGGGAGAGTCCATGCAATCAAGGATGAAAGATTGTTGGTACAATCCTTAGGGCTGACCTCAGCAAAGATGTTTCCTGGCTGGGTGAGGTGGCTCAGGCCTGTAATCCCAGCACTTTGGGAGACCAAGGCGGGCGAATCACCAGGTCAAGAGATCGAGACCATCCTGGCCAACATGGTGAAACCCCATCTTTACTAAAAATACAAAAACTAGCTGGGCATGGTGGTGCGCACCTGCAGTCCCAGATACTTGGGAGGCTGAGGCAGGAAAATACCTTGAATCTGGGAGGTAGATGTTGCAGTGAGCCGAGATCACACCACTGCGCTCCAGCCTGGCAACAGAGCAAGACTCCATTTCAGAAAAAAAAGATGTTTCCTTCCCCGTAATTACCAAATGATGGCTTGAAATCATAGATGTCCCAATGTTAATGCATCTTAAAACCATCTAGGAAAAAAAAAACCAGTTCTGGAGTTCTGGATAAGTAAATAAAATAGAAGTTAATGAAAACTGGCACCTTGTGTGGAGACTTCATGACAAGGGCTACATCCTAAAGTCCCCTGACCCTCTACAGCTTAGCACGCAGATGAGGATGGGATAGCCATGGGAGAAGCTATGGTTTGCAGGTGAAAGCTCCTACTCCTGGGACCCCAAATAACTCATAAAATCCTCATGAAGAAAGACTGACCCAAAACTAGGTAAAGGAAATGGAGAGCAGCTCTGGGAATGACATTCTACCACCCGTGCAGGTGAGAGATAAACTGACCTTTGAGAGATGAGTGTGTTTCCAGTTACAGTGGATCAGACACCAGTGAAACTCCCAACCTTTATTTAGGCATAGATTCCCCCAGTTTTACTTCCGCTTTGGTTTTGTCAGCTGTCAGATGAGGATACTGTTATTTTATTTGTTGATTTGTTTTGTGGACCAAATAAAATAACACAGGGAGAGGGCCTTGTGTCTAGCACTTAATGGGTGCTAAATACTCACTAGAGAGCAGTCTACCTCATTCTCTGCCTGGTTGTCCTGAAATAACGCCCCCAAACATCATTAGAAACCATGTTTGGGATGGATTGTTATTTAGACTAGGCAGACCCTCTGGTGGCTCCAATTATATTAAGAGGATTTTATTTTTATGACAAAAATTAGTTTTCAATTGCCTCTACTTGTAGATAAACTAGTAAAAATAATTCTGAAGAGATGGCAGAATCAGATGAATAACAAGGAATCTATTCCCCTTAATACTTATCATTATTACTATTAAATCATCCAACTCAAGGAGTTCCTAACAGCAGCAGCAGCAATGAAAGGGAAAAACCAGGGCTCCCAGGAATGGAAGTCCCACAGCATTTTTTCCTTTCTGCCACACCACTCCCAGCACACTAGGAAGCTGTTTCTGTATTCGGCCATGGCTCTTGTTTGATGGCAGTGATATGCTCCCTCACCTGTTATGTGCTACAGCCAAGGATGCAGGAGACCATCTAAGAGGACCAAGGCCCCTGGGGCAGGTTTCAGGAGCAGCACCACACTCATTCCCCTATGATCTAAGTAGAGGTCCTTGGTGCAACCAGACAGACATCTCTGTGTCTTTCTCCTCGAGGCTTCCAGAGCCTTTCTTTCCAGTCCCCGTCCCAGGTAGTATCTACACTTAGACAGATGAACAAAAAGGACTTAAGCCTCTACCTGTTCTGCTTCTATTCAGGGTGGGGCGTAGGAGAAAGAGAAAAATGGGACCTCCTCATCGACTTTTCCTTTAGGACTAGATCCATGTCGGCTGGGCACGAACTTTAGATGTACCTCTTTAAGATAACTAGAAAAAAGTGATGATCCGCGTATCAGAAAGTACAAAATCCTGTTGCTTATTAGCAAAATGTGAAAGCACAGACACCACAGCCAATCAAATAAAAATGATGTTGGAATAAGTAAAATGTGACTCTTCAGAGAATCAAATTGGTGACATAAAAGATAAACTTAAGGAAAACAGTCTACAGACAGCCCCCCCACATCACCCTAAATCCCCCTATCTTCTGTGGTCCCCTGCATGGTGGACAAGCCACCGTGAAAGCCCTATTGTTCTGGGGATTCACATGTGTCTTGTTTTTTTTTGTTTTGTTTGAGACGAAGTCTCGCTCTATTGCCCAGGCTGGAGTGCAGTGGAACAATCTCAGCTCACTGCAACCTCCATCTCCCAGGTAAAAGCAATTCTCCCTGCTTCCGCCTCCTGAGTAGCTGGGATTACAGGCACCTGCCACCATGCCCAGCTAATTTTTGTATATTTTAGTAGAAACGGGGTTTCACCATGTTGGTCAGGCTGGTCTTGAACTCCTGACCTCAGGTGATCCACCTGCCTCAGCCTCCCAAATTGTTGAGATTACAGGCGTGAGCCACCGTGCCCGGCTGCATGTATCTTTTTACTATTGATATCCTGAATGGCCAACAATATACCTTATCTTTCAATCTCCAGTGTCTGGAAGTGTCTCTAGTGGGTAGGGATGTTTGGGGACTGTTTATTGAATGAGTGAAAAAATTCCCAAATAAAATAAATGAGTGGATTAGGAAATGAATGGCAAGATGGAACATAGAGAATCAGACCCTGATGGTCAGTATCCCCAAAGATGGACATTAATAATTACAGATCTAATGGAAGAAAACTTGGAAGAACTGAAAAAAAATATTAAGGGGATCTGAGATAAGAAATTGAGTGGGATCATCACATATTCAACAGAGTTAATAATAAGAACATATGCCAAGGCATATCCTAGAGGGAGGGAGAGGAGCTTTCAATTTCAAAGATAAAACTCCTTCAAGCTTTTAAGTCAAAAAGCCAAAAAGAAAAAATATATATCTTACATGCTATTCTTTAAAAAGATTCTTTGACTTACAAGAATAAAACCCTGAGTGTTCCTGATTCAAAATAGAAGAAAATGGAGCAGCTCATGTTACAGACAGGGAAGATTTTAAGAAGAGATTGTCTTTGTTTTGGCATCAACTATTATCACTGGGAGGATCAGTACTCCCCTATAGAACAGTGTCTTCAAAGGCTCCAGCAAGCATGGCTGAGGACCAGTTTTCATAGCCTCTGTGGGAGAATGTGGGTCCCAAGGCACCTTGTCACACCTCTAGAACTCTGGGGTCCCACTAAACCACCAACTGTCCCATAGAGTACAGGATCCACAGCTGTACTGAAAAGAGTTAACACTGTAGGTCTAAACTGCTATCTTTGGAAAGGCAAGGTAAGTCCCTGGCTAGTGTCTAGGAACTTAGAGTTCAGAGGGTTCCCATCACTCCTTGATAAGAGTGGCTCACTATACCTAAGCTGTTTTTTTCAAACAATGTCATTTATGCTGAACACTTGCTTTACTTCTGAAGTCTGGAGTTTTGGTGCATTCTAGGTAGAGGCTGCCTACATGACTGGCTCCCAGCAAAAGCCCTGGGTGCTCAGTCTCTAATGAGCTTTCCTAATGGCCAACATCACTTACCTGTTACTGGAGGAACTGAGTACATCCTGCATGATTCCAATGAGGGAAGATTATTGAAGATTGAACTTCATCCCATGTGCTTTTCCCATTTGCTGACTTTGTTTTGTATCCTTTGATTATAATAAATTATAGCCATGAATACCACTATATGTTAAATCACTGTATCACACAGATTATTCTAAATGTCTTCATCCAGGCAAATATAATAACCTTTTAGAGTAATTGTCTCTATGGAATTCTATGGGCAGACAAGCTGGAGACCAGTGTGGTAAAAAATGGAGGAACCAGGAGAAGACCATGTCTGGGTCCCAAGACTATCATGTCTATCTTTGGCAAGAGAGAGGCCTGGAGATGATTCTGGAAAGCTTCATTGACATGTGAAATAGATGCTCGATATTCTTCTTGAGCACCCCGGTGTCCTGCCAGGTCCTTGCCCATTCCTGCTGGGATGATAAAGAGCTTTATAGACCCTCTAAAACACAGACATTTTTTCCAGCTGTGCCATCTGGTTGTTTTTCTTTTTACAGGCAGTCAGCAGAAAGACTCATCTATTGAGACCTAGATGTAGTAGTGTATGTGTGTTTGTGTGTGGGTGTGCATGCTCATCTATGCATTGAGCAGAGAAGTCTAATTATTGTTATGGCAGAGGAATGCATAGGGAAAGCATTCTGAAACACATGGGAAAGATTAAGACTCAGATGTTCCCCAAAGTGCATGTACACCAGCATCAGAAGTCCATCAGCCTCAGCCTTCTGCTGCCCCACCACCTCTGCTCTGACCTCCCTAAGGGGCTAGCTTTGCTCTTGTTCTGAAAGCAAATCAAGGGCAGCCCCGAGATTACCGGTAGTAGAATGCACTGTACCCATGCCTTTGCAAGTTGAAGCTGGATGCTCTGCTGATGAGAAAAGCTGTTGCCATTGGGATGGTGAAAAACATCGTGCCCAACTCTTGCAATCAACTGGCCATTATAATTTGGTACTCTATGAGCACTTCTGCTGCTGCCAATATCTGCCTATCAATGGGAACTGAGGCAACAGTTTTTTCTTAGAAATCTAATATTGCAGATTCAAGAGGCTATCTTGTCTATCCCTCTGGGTTTGCCTATGTATCTGAGGTATCTCTGAAATATCCAAAATATTTATCTGAATATAGAATAGATACTCAATAATGGTAACTGCTTTTCTGTTGGTCTCCAGGGAAGGCAGTTATTCTTCTACAATCATTCAATTGATGTCAAGTATTATTGAACTTTCACTGCATATGCAGATACTCTACTGGTCATCATTAGATAGCTCTCCAAAGAACAGAGATTCAGAAGTCTTGTAAAGATTACAGCAATTAAGTGGAAAGATCGTGGTTTGCTCCTTAGGCCACTGGACTGCAAACCTGTTTTCTTTCCCCTAGATTAGGATTTCTCCACTTCAGCACTGTTGACACTGTGGGCCAGATAATTCTTTGTGGCAAGCCCTGTCCTGTGCATTGTAGGATGTTTAGTGGTATCCCTGGCTGATACTAGTTGCAGCCGTCTAGTTATGGAACCCAAAGAGATCCCTAGACATCATCAAATATCCTCAGGAAGGGGTGGAAAATCTCCTGCCCTCCCACCTTCTGTTGAGAAACACTGCCCTGTAGCAAGTTGCCTGTGAAGCTTTGCTGCTCAAACTGTGGTTTGCTTCTCAAAGTATGCTACTCAAAGTGACCAGAAGCTTCAGCGTCAGCATCACCCAAGACCCTGTTAAAAATAAATGCAGAATCTCACACCTCTTCTCAGGCCTGCTGAGTCAGAACTGACGCTTAAACAGGAGCTTCAAGGTGATCCATATGCATACTCAAGTTTGCAAAATACTGTTCCCTGGTATCTTGTGGTCACAGTTGTTCCTCACAGATTTTCCCAGACAAATTCAGGTTCTGAAAGTGAGATGTCTAGCAAACTGCTCATGAAGTGAATCACATTCTTTCCATTATATTGTTCACCAGATTTTTGTCAAAATATTATAATTTTTTTTATTTTACTTTAAGTTCTGAGATACATGTGCAGAATGTGCAGCTTTGTTACATAGGTATATATGTGCCAAGGTGGTTTGCTGCACCTATCAACACGTCATCTAGGTTTTAAGCCCTGTGTGCATTACATATTTGTCCTAATGCTGTCTTTCCCCTTGCCCCCGGCCCCCAGCAGGCCCCAGTGTGTGATGTTCCCCTCCTTGTGTCCATGTTCCATGTGTTCTCCTTGTTCAACTCCCACTGCCACAGTATTTTCTTAAAAGCTAACTCCTGGGATAGGACCACCACTAGGAGCCCAGGCTTTTTTTTTTTTTTTTTTTTTTTGGAGACGGAGTCTTGCTTTGTTGCCCAGGCTGGAGTACAGTGGTGCGATCTCAGCTCACTGCAAGCTCCGCCTCCCAGGTTCACGCCATTCTCCTGCCTCAGCCTCCCGAGTAGCTGGGACTACAGGCAACTGCCACCATGCCAGGCTAATTTTTTTGTATTTTTAGTAGAGACGGGGTTTCACCGTGTTAACCAGGATGGTCTCAATCTCCTGACCTCATGAGCCGCCCACCTCGGCCTCCCAAAGTGCTGGGATTACAGGCATGAGCCACCGCGCCCGGCCGGATCCTAGACTTTAATTAGTGCATCCATTCATTCATTCATTGATTCATGCTGAGGAAGTGCATTGTGCAGAGCACTGGGGATAAGGAATGCACAGAGCCTGGGTTGCCAACTGGAAGCCCATTCTGCAACTGCACTTTCTATGAGAGCCCGCATGGATCTCAGCTTCTGGACACAGATGCATCTGCTGTTCTCTGAGCTCAGCTAATGTTCACAGTCCATGCACTTCTGAGAACACAAACTGAACTCACTGCACCCGCATAGAATCAGCAGTGTAGGACCCCGCCACTGCATGGGAAGGGGATCTTGACTTTCAAGCTTTCTGTTGATTTATTTGAAATGTTCGATGAGGGCCAGCCAGTAGCCTTAAGGTGAATGACTGTCTGATTCACAATGAGGAATGCTGAGTTCATCATACAGTGCTCTAGAAAAGAGTAGTGGGGAGGGTTTGAGTTTGGAAATCAGGGTTATTCCCTTTTCCCCATCAGCAATTTCACAGAAGTTGTTTAAGCATGTCAGTTAAACGTGGGAATGTTTTTCAAATGAAACCTACAATAAGGAGGGGAGAACTGTGCCCTTAGCCTCATAAGGCCAGGGTTGAAAAGAATTATAAACGAAGACTAGAGTATATGGTATATAAAATGCAATTAATTCTCATAAAAATGAATATTTTCATGCACAGCCCACTTTGGAAGTTCTCCCACTCCCTATCGCCACCACCAATTTACCTGTCTGGAGATCATTCAAAGCCAACAGAACTGAGACCAGAGCCCATTCTCTCCTGGCCACCAGCAGAAACCAAGTGGAGAATAAACTCTGGGGCTATGAACCTTATAGGAGGACCTGAGAACTGGACTGAACTCTTGTCATGAAGTGGGAGGTATATGGCTTCCCCGGGCACTAGGAGGCAGGATCACCACACAGGGAGGGCTTAAAGGAAGAGGAATACAGAAAGAGAGAAGAAAATGAAAAGATTCATAGAAGTACGGGGCAGAGTCCCAGGAGGATGGTGGTGAAGTGTTTTGCACCTTAGGAAGTTCAAGAGAAAGAGAGACCAGGGAGCCATGAGCCTTCTACTCACACCCACAGACAGAATTCTCACCCTATATGGCCTTGAACACAGTTCTCTTCCCATATTTTCAGTGAAGACTGGTGTGACTTCCCTGTGGATTAAGTATGTTTTCACTTCAAGATAGGTGGGAGGGTGGGAGAGGTATTTCTTTCTTTTTCTTTTTTTTTGAGATGGAGTCTCACTGCGATGCCTCAGCTGGAGTGCATGGTACAATCTCAGCTCACTGCAACCTCCACCTCCCAGATTCAAGTGATTCTCCTGCCCCAGCCTCTCAAGTAGCTGGGACTACAAGCATGATGCACCACCACGCTGAGCTAATTTTTGTATTTTTGGTAGGGACAGGGTTTCACCATATTGGCTAGGCTGGTCTCGAACTCCTGACTTCAAGTCATCTGCCCACCTCAGCCTCCTAAAGTGTTGGGATTACAGGCGTGAGCCCCTGCGCCCGGCTGGGAAAGGTATTTCTTAGAATGGCAGAAGAACAAGTCCGTCCCACGATCATCCAATATATTGGATGATATCATACTCAGTGACCAATAAGCATGGTGAGCTGTGATTTTATATATAAATCTAATTTTATATATTTATATATGAGTATACATATAAATATATATATATATATATATATATACTCAAAATGAATCTGTATTGTGTAACAAAATCTAATAAACAGAGAAGACATTTAAAATTAATTGCTGGACTCCCAAGTTAAAAGTCCATTAAAAGTATCAGTAATGTATCAACTTTTCAATTGCTGATTTAGACTGGTAAACATTTCATTGTCTTTCCTCAAAATTCAGGAAGAAGAAATGATGTTGTAATTTTCTTCATAAAACACAATACAATCTGTGCATATGCAATTTAGCAGATCAAATTTTATGAAAATTGATGACGATTAGCCAAGGACATTCTATCAGTGAAAAACAACAACAACGACAACAACAAGATTGACTGCCTGCATGCCAGGTTCTATAGTTAGCATTAAAAATGCAAATATGAGAAAAGTTACAGCCCCGTTTGGAGGGGGCCTGACGTTATGGGAAAGATTACAGTGGGACGTGTCCATTCTGACACGTGTTCTGTACTCTTGCAGAGGTTCAAGAGCTGTCACTGGCACCAGGAGCCCTCCATCCTCAACCCCACATGTTGGTGGTAAGGGCCCTGGAGAGTCTTTGGTTATGCAGAGATGATACAGACCAGTTTTATTTGTTTTGGTTCTCTCTGTTTGTTTGAACTTCACAGTACTCACTGTTATCATGGGAGCAGAGTGAGTCACGGCTCAAGTTTAGTTCAGAGTGGTACATTTTAGCCAAGCTTGTGTGTCTGTGTGTGTGTGTGTGTGTGTATCTATTTATACATGTGTGTATATCCATATTTACTAATATATGGTTTATATATGGGTGTACATATACTTTGTGTATATATGTATATTTACATATATGTACATATATAATACACATATATTCACCTATATATTCATCCCTTGATATATGTGTATATATGTATGTATAAAATCACACACCCATCATGAGATGTAGGTATTAAAATAATGCAAGAATATACATATATATGTATAAATGTATGAGTAAATACACACACACATACACTCTCATACATATGTACATGCCCTTCCCCTTCCAGTTGTACAATTCCCTCCTGGTTGAGATTTCTACTATTATTTTAATACCCACACGCCATGATGGGTCACTGGGGCATCATCCAGATGGGTGGTAGAGGTGAGCCTGAAATGTAAACTTTACCCCACCACTTGACAAGTTGTCTGTGCTCAGAACCTCATCTGGGATCTAATTTGCTAAACTGAAGGCCTTAGGCATTTTTGGAATGCAGCATATGGCCAAAAGAAATCAGGTTCTTTTTTTTTTTTTCAGTTGAGTAAGGCTAAGAAGAGGAACTCACCCAAACTGAGCATCAGTACATGAGGGGAGGATAAAAAAAAAATCCAAAGCTGTGCTTGAAACCTAGGCACAGAGAGGTGTAGACAAAGCCTCTGACATAAGGCGCTCTGATGACCACCAGGAGCATTCTTTAATGCTCAGGCAAATGAAGAATTATGCAGGGCTGTGCCAGAGCCTCATCAAAGGCAGAGGTATGCCAGGCACTGAGCTTCAGCACAGAGACTAGCAGAGCTTCCCTACATCTATCTGGAGCCCTCTCAGCATGGAAACATTGCAATGGGATGAGAGGAAAGAATGTAATGATGGAGGAGTCCTATAATTGTACCTCAAAAGAGGTGACAGTTACAGGTAGGGGCTGTGATCCCTAGAACAGATTGCCCACTAAAAGCCAAGGCAGATTTCAAGTTGTCTGATCCTGAAAATTAGAAAAGTACATGGCTTAGCTTATATCACTCTTTTTTCTCCCATTCACCTCTGGTGGCCTCAGAAAGCCCATAACCTCTAATGTAGTTTTCTTTTCCAAAATTTCTCCAGTTTCACCCCAACCTTCTTCCACACCACCCTTCCTACCAGCTCCTGGCTCACCTAGTGCAGTACGAGTAGTGCTGGAATCATCCTCTCCACATTGGTGTCAGTCTTTCGATCATCTTCCTTAGAATTGTCCCTTTTATCTATTCCTTCTGCCCCAAACCCTGGTAACGTTGCCTGATAACTGAAGTTCTCATGCAACTCTTGAGTTTTGTCCATGACTGGTGGGCATAAAGGAGAAGATTTTCTATTTGGTGGCCAAGTTTGCTGACAAGATCAGATGGCTTTAGCATTTGTACGGGACTTTAATGAGTAAGGAGGGATGTGTTGTGTGGAGAAAGGAAGAAGGGCTTCCAGGCAGAGGAAGCAGTGTGCACAAAGGCCCAGAGATACACAGAGGGCACCAGGGATGGAGGTGGCATGAGTAGCACTGAGGAGACAGAGCACAATATGCATGGGGAGACAGTGGGTGATGTGTCTGTAAAGTTATGACATCATAAAGAAAAGTTATGACATCATAAAGAAAAGCCACCCTGGGAGCAAAGCAAGTTAGGGTTGTAAGAGACATTTCTGAGCTTAAAGTAGCCAGATCTATGATGGAGTGGTTACGGGTGTTTAAAGAGAAAGAGAACATGAGAATGACTCATGAGACTATTAAACTGACTTAACTGAAATTTTTAAAAAGGGGGAAATACCAACTACGATGCACCCCCCCACCCCACCCTACCACGTTTTAACGCTACTCAAGGTCTATGGCTGGGAAAGGCCACTTGTTTTTCTTCAGTTAATGCTGAGACCATTTGTCTGCCAGAGGTAAGAATGTCCTGCTTGGTCAAAGAACATGCTAGGATTTTGGAAAAACAGAGGAATGGTTTCTCTTCCAATAGAATAGACCTAGATTCTGATATGCTATATGCTATTCCACCAGATCTGGGGAAAATTACAGTAAAACCTTTTTTTTTAGAATTATCATGGGATATTTAACATTAACCAAGTCCCCTAGTTATGCTGAATGTGTCCACTGGGCCTGACATGGACTCCTTGCATGGGAAGCGTACATGAAGTCAGGCCAAGTTGTCCAGCTGCATTGGCAATGGCTGGCCAGGAAAGGCCAGGCTGGATCCCATTTCATTTGGGCATTTTGCGCCAGGCTGTTGTCCTGTCTGCAAAGGGGCTGCTGGCAAGAAGCATCCCCAAACACTCAGTTGCAAGGATATAAATTTCAGCGAGCCTTTTCAATATTCATGCAATTACCCCGGAAAGCACATTTGACATTTCATAAATACAGCAGAATATTTAGCATTTGTCTCTCCCTCCCTGCTACCTAAGCATACATGGGAAAATATTCCCCAGAGACCATGCTGTCTGAAATGACGACAGTTATTGAATCCATAAATTTGATGGATCAAAGTCTTCCTTCTTCATCCCTTTTGTAATTTATAAATGGAAGTGTGACCATATAAATAAGGTGGCAGGGTGTCCTTCCTCATGGAGCACAACTAGCCATTCCTTACAAAAGGCCAGCCTCCCGCCAGCTCTGCTTGCAGCTTTAATCCTTTATGTTTGAGTCTCCAAAGTGAGCTCACAAACCAATAGACCCCACACAGACCTGTGGCCATGGCATGGGGGCCTGAGCGTGAAGGCCCCAGACACCCAGGCAGCAGTAGACAGTGCTGATGACAGGCTTGTGTTCCTGCCTCAGAGCCACCGAACACAATTTCAATTTTTCAAGGACTCTGGGGGCTCTGCAGATGGATTGAGAGAACTCTGGGGCCTTACACACAACACTCTCCATCCTCCCACAACCCACACAGGCTCAGGAATAAAAACTGCAGCTCTTCAGCAGCTCACCTGAGGGTGTATCAATGAGAGAAGCAAAACACCTTGCTTGGCCCAAGCCTGGCCTTTGTGAGCCAGTGCTGAAGACAGAGCTTCTGTATAAGAACAGCCCATCTCACAGTTGCCCTGTGGCATCCCAAACACAGGCCAGATCTTCATGGACCTGGCTCCTCTCCCTAGACGGAAAGTGGTATCTCTCCTGTGTGCCTGACATGAAACAAGGACCTCCTCTGCCACCAATAGGCCTATGAAGATAAGTAAATAATGCATATTTTTCCCTAAAAGAAGTAACAGGAGCCGTTTTCCATACATGAGGCAATAAGGTTGACCTACCTGAGAGTTATTTTCAGAGCTATGTAGCAAATTATTTTGACTTTTTTCAATATTTGAGATGAATTCTTACTATAAGAATGTGTGTAAAATGTGTTTATATGCATGCATGCATACATACATACATACATATATAATATGTGTATGTATGAATGCATACATGTACATATAATATGTGTATGTATGCATCTGTGGATGTATGTGCGTGTCTAATAGTGTGGTGTATCTGAGATCAAGTTGATATATGTTCATGAATGCGTATATTGAAGTTTATATGTATAATATATGAATGAGCATAAATGTTAATGCCATCCACAGATGTGTATAAAATTATTGTGTGTATTGCTATTTACGACTGGTATTGATATTGGTAAATACGACTAGTATTGGTATGTGCTTGTATATATGCAAGAATTTATATGTGTATAGGAATGCATATATGCACGCATGCATTCATATGAATGAATATGTGTATGTGAGTCTATGTAAGCGTAGTTTAAATGTAGTTTATATTTAGTTTGAATTTCTCTATAGCAAAATATATGTCAGGCACTGTATTTTACATATATTAGTTTTTTCTCACGTCTTTAAAAATCTATAATTACTTTCATTTTAACTGATGCAGAAAGTTACTGTCAGAGAGAGAATGGTTTGTTCAGGATCACACAGGTGGCAAAAGGCAAAGTGGAGATTAAATCCTTGGTCTGACACACTGTAGATAGACAGGGCTCCTAATATATATGTATATACACAAATACTCACACATGTTGTGTAGGTATGTGGGGGTAGGGGTGTACACGTGCACATATGTATGAAAGGGGTCTCCTGTGCAGGGTCTCTGTTCACAGGATTCACCTGCATGCATATGTAGTCTAAGCCACCTCCTCTCATTGATCCTTTATTTTCCTGAAAGCCCTTTCTTCACCATCAGTCCCTTCACAGGATTATTGTCTGTCTGTGACCCTTTGGCCCTTTTAAGTGCTGCTGCAACAGCAGAAGCAATAACCAGATACGGGACCAGCCACTTTGGCAAGGCCACCCAATTCATCTAGCACGTTCAAGAGACCTGCAGAGCCAGGGGTTAGGAGGACCTGGGGTGCTGAGTGGCTCCAAAGTAGGCCCATCAGATTTCTCCAGTTCATGAAGAAAGTGGGTACCTTCGGGTGGAATGTTGTCATAAGGTCCCAGATGAGTTGCTAATCATAAAAAGAGGACTGCTGTGTCTTCCACTCAAAGTAGCTGACGGAAGAAAGCCAGAGGAGATAAAAGTGTCTGGCGTATGGCTATACAGATACAGCACTCTAAAAGTGTCCTCTCTTGCTGTGGAGACACAGTACACTGCAGTAGTGCTGGCCAACAGGCAGATGGATGTTTTACTATTCATCTTCTTGCTTTGAAACCATTACATTTTGCACACATGAGTTCACTTCCAGCCTGCATCTCCCTCTTTGGGAACCGCCCATAGTGCAGCAGCAGAGGCCCTGCAGCCATGTGGACACCTTGTGATCTGCCTCCACTCCCAGACAAATGATTGGAGGAAAAGGAGCCTCCCACAGTGACACCAGTGAGATTCAGGCTCCAGGAACCTAGACTGAGGTGGAGGGGCTCTTGCAGGCTTCTGGAGCCCACTGGAACTGAGAGCCTCGCTAGAGCAGGACTGAGGCACTCCTGGCATGCTGGGGTGGAGGAAGTTGTCTATAAAGGAAAGCAAAAAATTTAGCTGGAAGAAACAGAATCAAGATACCATGTGGCCCGTAGAAGACAAGCAATGACCTTGCTTCTTAAATTTTCATTTCCATGTTCATTCCCTCCCAGACCTGGCTATTACTCCTCACCTCAAGTTCCTTCAGGTAACTGCTATATCCTTCCAAAAGCATCTCCCTTTTGCTTATAATATTCTGGATGCGTTTCTATTCCTGTATTTTGCTTATAATATTCTGGGTGCTCTTCTGTTCAGTGATGCCTGAATTTTAAATGCTCAGCTGTGTCTGAGGCACTGAGTGTTCTAGAACTTTCCTGCCACCCCTTTCGCTGTTCTGACGTTCCTATGATCTGTCCCCATCTAGTTTTTAGTCAGTGAAAAAGAGGCTGGAAAAAAACTCAAAAGGTTGGGATATCCTAATATCACCAAGTAAGACAGGTGGCCCTGAAAATTCATAATACACTGAAAGCCCCCAAATCAAAATATCCTCCTAATTAGCCATCCTTGTTTCTCCTGAAGATGTAGTATCTGCACGTAGGATTCTAAAAAGACATTATATATGCAAATATCATGGGTATGGGTGACATATGACATACACATGTAGCCAAGGGTGACAGCTGGCATCTCTCTGTTCTTCAATATTTAAATAAAATCGGTTCAAAAGTATATGCTTTTCTATTCTGAAGTTTCATATTTGCCCATGTCTTTGTGATTTCCCAGGGACTTCCTTCTTTATGTCACCCAGTTTCTGCTCTCTGCTTATATTGATGCGCCCCTCCTTTGGTGATTGTCTTAATCTCTCACCTGGAACCCAGGCCTTGTCCCTTGATTTCTGGAAAACACCATTCATGCAGGCATTTTGGATTTGCAGCTGCTTTTCCTGAAGAGGCTCAACAGTGTTTCTCAGCAAACAACCTAAAACTGAACCACACATACCTCGTCCTCTTCTCAGCAGCCTTGGAACGCCCTTTCCCCTGCACCCCCAACTGCGCCAATCCCTCTGAGCAGGACAATACTTCCTGCTGCTCCCTTCCCCCACTCTCTCACCTGCTTCTCCTCTGCCCTGCATCAATCTCCTTCTCTCTCACCCATGCTTCCCCCTTAATTCCTCTAAGCGTGAACATTTAGCTTTCCTTGATAAACCCCCAACCCACTCAGACAATCCCCAAGGGGCCTCCAATCATATCCATAAAGGCCCATTAAGGCTTGTTTTTAAACAAGCACAATTCTCTCCCTGAGTGGAATCCTGCTCCCAACATCCAAAATAACATTATTTCCCTCCCCCTTACACAGGCAGCTGAAGGAAACAAGGCCCTCTTGAAGAGCTTAGGGACCTCCTTCTGTCCCCAGTCTCTTTTTCAGCCCTGTCCCGACACCTGTCTCCTGACAGCCTGCCTGCCTTCCTGCCCAGCTTCTCTCCATGTCGGCCTACAATGGCCTGGCGTCTTCCTGCAGGCCCTTCCTTCTTCCTGGAAGACTTGCCCTTTTCAGCTGTGAAATTCCCCTTCATCCTTCTAAACTCAACTCAAATATCGCCTTCTCTTGAGACCCCTCTCCCAATTCCCTGAACCCAAGAGGAATTAGACACTGCTGTCCCTGGGCTTTCTCAGACCTCTGTTTTCATGGCAGGAACAATTGCCCCTGTGGACAACAACATGCTCATACCAGCACCTTCCCCTTCCCAACGAGGAAACTTTTCAGTAGGGGCCAGGTCTTTTCCATCCCTTTATCTTTGTCATGGGAGATGACAAGTAATTACTGCTCTGATAGTGTCACATAAACAAATGTATAAATGAAGAACACGTGACATTTATCTAATCACTCCCACCACCATATGTCAAGCAGTATTCTAGGCACCTGATAATGTATTCACTTGTTTGAGTACCTATGTGTACTTCCTCACCACAACACTATAAGGCAGGAGAGAGCATTAGGTGTTTTTTATACCTGTATCCTGGGACTCATCAATGTTGAGTTTATATAGAATCACCCAGGTAGAAACGGCTGGAGCTGAAACCTCAACCCAGCCTAGAATCCTAACAATTATAGTGGACTCTGAAAGAAATGAAATTTTTTAAGGTCAAGGGGAAGAAAATGAAGGGTTTCTTCATGAACAGTGGTTTTAGGTTCATGCAAAAGACATTTACTGGGGAACCATATTGATACTGTGCTAGAATCAAAAGCCACAAAGACACCTGTACCTTACTATAGCTGTGACTATAGCTGTGACTACTATAGCTGTGACTTACTATAGCTGTGACTTACTATAGCTGTGACTTACTATAGCTGTTGTAGCTGTGACCTACTATAGCTGTGACCTACTATAGCTGTGACTGTTAGGTGCTCTGGAGCCAAATAACTTTAGTGGGAATTCCTGAGCTGTCTTTCAACTGAGGTAGGAAGCACCTGTCATAAATACTTGGGACTCCATAAAGTACAACCATTTTTAATCTCACCTCTGTGTAACATAATGTCAGGAACACACACACACACACACACACACACACAATAATTACAGTCAAGCCTGGTAAATGCCACAGCTCTGTAGACTAATCTGAGGCCAATGGTTGTTACAGGAACTTGGGGTATGCCTTGGCCATCCAGACAGGTCAGTAACCAGAGTGCTTTTGCTGTAGCCACAGAACAGAAAGATAAGCTCAGAATCATGATTGTGGGCCCCTGGCCCTGCTGAACTGGCCAGGTTGGGAGGAAGCTGACCCTTTCTCTAACACTTTAATGGCATTTGAATTGTGTTCTGTTTGCCAAAAGAAGTGTTAGTCTCTGTTAAAATCACACTCTAAAGCTCTCATAAAAAAGATTCTAGTTCCATAAGCCAATATTGACACAAGGACAATGAGAAGCATATGCAAAGAGAGTTTATTTGAACCCGTGGGAACAAACGTTTCCTGCTCTCACTCATTAGAAGCATCAGCAATAGCCAGTGTGGAGTTCCTTTCATGTATGTACAAGGAGAACAGGAGCATGCAGATGAGAGCATACATGAAGACAAGGGAAAGGACACTACTCTGGATAAAGTTGATCATGTTTTTGAGCTTTTGCTAAATAGTACTGATAATATATGATTGTATTAGTTAGCTATTGCTGCATAACAAAGCAGAGCAAAATTAATGACCTAAATAACACCCATGTAGATTTTCTCACGCAACAAGAAGATGGCTGGGTGGTTAGCTGAACCCAGTTCATGCATCTGTGGTCATATGGCCAGTTGTCTGGGGTTGGCTCATCTACAGTGACCTCAGCTGGAATGACTGTTCTGCTCTGGGTGGTTTTTCATTTTCCAGCAGGTTAATTCAGGCTTGTTCTCATGGTCATGGTAAGAGTTCAAGAGAAAAGGTGGAAACATGTAATGCCTTTTGAGGTTTGGAACTAACACACTGTCACCTCTATCACTTTCTTATTCCTAAAACAAGCCATCAGGCCAGTCCAGATTTCTGGGACAGGGAAGTAAATGTTGTCTCTTGATGGGAGAAGCAGAGGTCACTTGGCAATAAATTTCCTACCCTGCTCAACAGTAACATGGTGAGAAATTAACTAACATTTGTTGAACATTGAAGACTCACTATTACCTAGTTATTTTTATCTCCACTTTTATGATGAGGGAACTAAAATTTAGGAAAGCAACTTGGCCAGGACCAGAAAGCTGGAAAGTAAAAGAGCTGAGGTTTGAAACAAGCCTGTGCCTTTTCTGTTTCACCAAATAGGCCTGACAGCTCTCTGTGCTCTTTAATATTGATGTAAAGAAGCAGGCATGCTTGACTTTGGGTGTTTACAAGGGATGTGTGGAGGGAGATTAGCTGACACGCTGGGAAATAGGCAGTGTCCAGGCAAACAGGCTGGCACAATAGAAAGAAAAACGGCTTTGGAGTTAGACACTCCTGGGTCCAAACAGCTATAAATCTCTTTCCTCATTTGCAAGACGGTGATAGCAGCCCCCTTTTCACAAGGCTGTATGAAGAATAAATATGCTCTGAGCTACCTGGTTTCAGATGCAGGACCTATCACTGGCTGGGTGTTTGACCTCAGATAGGTCATTCTGCTTCCTTGGGCCTTGGTTTACTTATCTGTAGAATGGGCCTATCAAGGGTCCTTGTCTTATAGACTTATTGTGAGGATTAAATGAATTCACTTCTGCAGAACATTTAGAATGCCTGGCATGTAGTGATAGATAATAATCAACATGCAAATTTGCCTGTGCACTTATAGTGCCTTAGAGACAAAGGCAGTCATACAAGGCCAGGGTGCTGAGCTCCATCGAGGATCTGGTAAAGGATCTGCTATGGGGTGAGTACTTCGTGAATTGCACCTCCGCATGTAGGGGCTGAGGGGCCTGACAGAATCAGATCTAGAGACAAACTCTGACTTCAGGTCCCGTTTGAGGAGTCAGTGCTTCTGCCCAACTCAGAGGGAAGCAATGGAAATGGGTTTCAAAGCCATTTTATGTGGAGGGACTCAGCGAGCGCTTGCTCTTCCAGAGATAGAATTGTCATGCTTTTGGAAGGCACATAGCCCAGGGGGCTGTCATGTGTAGTTGAAAAGTAGGGAGATAAAAGTATTATCAGGGAGAAAACTAGTCATTTTACAGTCACACATACGTACACAATATGTATTTTTTACAGTCACACAAACATACACAAGTATCACACATACATACACACACATACGCATATACATACACACACTCACATTTCTATCTGGACAATTGATGGTATTTGAGTGGAAAATATACCAAAAGAAATAAATAGGCTGAAGTGTGTCCAACCCTCAAAATTCGTGTGTCAAAATACTCATCCCCAATGTCTCAGAATGTGACCATATTTGGAAAGAAGGCTTTTAAAAAGGTAATTAATGGGAAAGTAAAACTAGGTCATATAGGTGGGCCCTAATCTAATACTACTGGTGTCCTTAGAGGAAGAAGGGATGAGGACACAGACATACACAGAAGGAAGACCATGTGAGGACACAGGGAGAAGGTGGCCATCTGCAAGCCAATGAGAGAGGCCTCAGGAGGAACCAACCCTGCTGACACCCTGATCTCAGTCCTTCAGCCTCCAGGGGTACGAGAGAATGAATTTCTGCTGCTTCAGCCACTGTCTGTGGAACTCGGTTATGGCTAATACAGTCAATAATTGGCCATTGACTTTATATAAAATTTCAGTAAAAGATTGTGGGACTCCCAGACCTAGTTTGCTTTCCCCAGGCCAGGAGAGCTGTGAATTATTATTTTTCATTGTTGCATAATAATTGCCCATATGTATGGGCATGTGTGATATTTTGTTACATGCATAGAAAATGTCATGATCAGGTCGGGGTATTTAAAATATCCATCTCCTCAAGCATTTATCATTTCTGTGGAGCTGTGGACTCTTCATGAAAAGTATGGAGGGGCTGGCCTGCAGAACCAGGGGTCAGGGTAGAGGGGGAGCTGGAGACACATTCCCATCCTTCTCCCCACACAAAGTCCTTCTGACACGACCATGCCACTCTGGTTGAATCCTTATTTCTGGGACCCTCCCCAATCTGTGTTCATGGTCAGCTTTGGCCTCAGCCCATGCCCTGGATTTTCCACTGTGGCATCCTGCTCCTCCCACACCTGCCTTCCCTCTCTCCTCCCCCGGGACACACTCAAATCTGACTGAGAGACTACTGTGTGCCACCTCCTGCTCTCTCTGCATCTCCCTACTTTTGGGTCTGAAGAAGTGTGAGGACCGAGTATTATGTGCACACCCACAATGCCTTCAGGGTCCCTTGGCTTGTAACTCACTTCACATGAATATGAACAAGTTGATATTTTTAAGGTTAATGACCCAGTTGCTTATAAGACAGGCGGGGTTTGAAATCAAACAGCTCATATGAACCGGAAGCCTGTGAAACAACCTTTATTATGCGGCTCGGCAGTATCTGAGAAAACTAACTCATCCTTTGGCACCGATACAACCATCCAAGACTCGTGTTCTCCAGCTAATTTACACCTTGGAAAAAAATCCCCCAAGTCTTCTCACTTCAGCAAGTGTCTCACGTTTTTTTTTTAAATTTAATTATGTACATCAGGACTCAACTTGTTGCAGTTGCTGAAAGTAAGCTGAGCTTGCTTACCTGTAGGGCAATAGAAATAAATTGCCCTAAGCAGAATGGGCTGCAGTGAACAATATTGAGAAATTATGCTGATTTACAACACAGATAAAAATTGTCCTTTTTTCACCAGTCACAATTAAAATTGGGAGGTTTTCAATTATACTACAAGTAGCATATCATCTATTTTCTCATTTCTCCTTAATTTTAAGAGGCTGTGAGTTTTCCATCTTTTTGCACATCTCCTCACTCTTGTCAGCCCACTTTCCTGTCTGTAAGATGGGTCCTGAGTTAATGCAGCCACCCCAAAAATGAAAATTAAAAACCCAAACTGAGTTCTGTCAAATACCAACTCTGTATAGAATTGGGCTTTCCTGGCCACCTGCTGTTTCCTAATGAAGAGGAGTATGCTGAATTTTACCTCCCTATTTGATGGTCTATTCTTTTCCTTTTAAAAATTGTTTTATTATTTAAAAATAACAATGATGCATAGTAGTTCTACCATATTCTAAAATTCAGAGTTATAAAAATATTATTGAATCTTCTCCCCATCTCCTAATCCCACTTGAGTTAAACAGCATTTGCAGTGTCTATCCTTGCCTTTCTCTCTAATCATATGAAGATAGATGATAGATAGATAAATAGATAAATAATAGATAGATATGCATATAAAAGCCTTTTTCATTTTTAATTGTTTTACAGAAGTGTGATGATGCTATTCACATGACTGAGCCCTTTGATTTTTGTACTCAATGACCGCTAAATCCCTCTGACCCACAAACAGGCACCTAATTTTTCCCTTTTAACTGTAGCATAAAATTTGATAGTAAGAATGTTCTGTGGCTTAATCAACCATTCCCCTCTGGTAGATATTTAGGTTGTTTTATCTCTGTACTTTCTCATTTGAATACTGCAAACATTACTGTGATAAACGTTGTACTCATGTTTGTAATATCACCTTCCAAAAGGTCAGCATATATAGATACTTTCAGCTGCACTCTGTACACTGATATTATTTTCCTTAAAAGTTACAGCAATTTACAGTTAATCAGCAATGTGTTCTTCATATCTTATTCCACTTAGCTATTATCTGTCTCAAGAGTGGGAGTCCTTGACATATTCAGGAAAGTGACCTTTCGTGCTACATGCAATTTGGATTTTCAGCTACCTATGAATGCCTCTAAATTTTCTTTTCACTTAAGCTAATTTCACTTTCATTCTTTTGCTTGCAAGAGACTTAATTAATACATCATATGTTTTGCCATATATAGTATTTTTATTACAAGTTTTCTTCTCTAAAGTATGCCCTCATCCAAAAATTCTACAATTATTCTAAATTTTCATTTAGATTTTTCATTTGTCAGAAAGTTTTTTTTTCCTCCATTGGCTTTAGATATAAGCGAGCCAAAAGGTTAAGATTTTCTTGATAGCAGGGAGGCATTAGGAATGTTTACGCATCTGTATTATCCTCAATGCCCTCTACTCAGAATTTCACAAAAGAAGGGCTCAGGAGACATCTGTTTAAGAAAAGAAAGGAGAAAAGATTGAAAGAAGAAAGGAAGAAAAGGAAGAAAAAATGGAAGGAAAGAAGGAAGAAGAAAAGAATGAAGGAAAAAGGGAAGGAAGGGAGGAAGGAAGGAAGGAAGGAAGGAAGGAAGGAAGGAAGGAAGGAAGGAAGGAAAGTTTTCCTAGAAAAGAAGGAAAAAAGATGAAAATGTGTTTATAATCTTTTAGGAAAAAAATTTTTCTGTATTACCCAAGATGGTGATGTTAGCTCCTGGGTCTTTCATAAGTCTTGTATTTGTTAAGATTTAAGATTTTCTCCTTTTTCCCTTGCTTTCTTCTATATATTTTTTTCCTTTCTTTTCTTCAACAAGTATTCCTGAGTGGCCTCTACTGGTGATGACTATTCTTCTATGTTCTCACTTCCCTTTTCAGAAGTTCTGGCATGCGGGTCACACATATTTGAGCTTAAAATCCTTGATCAGGCCAGGCACGGTGGCTCATACTTGTAATCCCAGCACTTTGGGGGGCCGAGGCGGGCGGATCACGAGGTCAGGAGATCGAGACCACGGTGAAACCCCGTCTCTACTAAAAATACAAAAAAATTAGCCGGACGTGGTGGCGGGTGCCTGTAGTCCCAGCTACTTGGGAGGCTGAGGCAGGAGAATGGCGTGAACCAGGGAGACGGAGCTTGCAGTGAGCCGAGATTGCGCCACTGCACTCCAGCCTGGGCGACAGAGCGAGACTCCGTCTCAGAAAAAAAAAAAAAAAAAAAAAAAAAAATCCTTGATCAATCACCTACAAGCTGGTTTTCCTTGGAAAAGTAGTCTGGCATCCCTGGGCTTGTTCCACCCACCTGTAAAATGTGGCTAATTGGCACCACCCTTAGAGATCAGTCATGGGACTTCATTGGGATTACAGGGCAAAGGGCCTGACCCAGGAGGTGCAACACAGATGGCCCTAGGCTGACTTTGTTCAATTAGTCCTGCCCCCAGATTTCCTTTGACTGCCCCATTCTAACACATTTGGAAAAAGAGGAAACACCGGGCCCTGGGGATGTTCTCACACATCTCACCCCCTTTTGCCCTCTCCTCTCACACCTCATGTGTGTTGGAGCCTACAGCATGCCAGAGACCAAGCTGCTTTCCTCTGTGTCACGGATTGCCACATAGGATTTACCATCCCTTCACGTTTTCTGGGTCATAGAACTCCTTGAGAAATCGACGAATGCTTTAGATCCTTTCCTCAGGAAAAAAAATAAATATAAAAGCCTCCATTACTACGTGCATGTAATTTCGGTGTCACAGACACCCCATAGAGGATCCATCCTTAGACCTCAGTTAAGGGCCTGGATCTGGAAAGTGGTGGCTTCAAACAAATCCAGCCCCTGCATCCTCCAGAGATCATAGCTGACATAAGAATGCATGTGTCTACGGCAGGCAGCCATGTGTGCATCAGCCAGCAGCCTCCCCATCAGCACCCTACAGTGGAATTGTAGGGCTTCCCCCAACAATGTGAGTGGTAATGCCCATGGTGGGCTTGGCAGAGGTGACTGCCTGTTATCCATCAGCCAGGCCTGGGCAGGGGTGGAGGGTGGAGGGAGGGTGCCCAGGGAATTTCACATGCTTTTTCTCTCTTGTGCTTACTTGGCAGTTTGTCAGTTAGTAAGGAAAAATGAAAAGTGGCTAACTTATTTAAGTGACTATATTATTTAACCCCCATAACAGCCCTGAAGGAGCTTATTATCATTCTTCTAGATTAGGGATGGAGGAGTCTGGGAGAGGATGTGACTTGGTTGAGGCAACATGAATAGCAAGAGGTGGAAGGGACCATATCCGTGCTCAAAGCCTGTGGTTTAATATTCCAGTGCGGTTTAGTCAAATCCAGACTGCTGCATGTTCTAGGACTCAACAATCTAATAAAATTAAGAAGCTAACCAAAGAGAAGAAAGGAGCCACCCACCCTCAGGAGCAGTTTTCTAAATATCTAAGGACAAATGCAGAGGACCCAATGTTAAGGCAACACAAATGAGGCCTCACAGACCATGAAGACTCTAGAGGCAAGGATCTAAATGAATGAAACTGAGTGTGACCTTGGGGAAAAGTCTCAATGAATCTCATCACAGACACAACGGTGCCTGTCCAAATTCAATCAGACAAGTATTGGTGTGTGACTTCCCTCCCAGAGCCAGAACTGTGCTGGTGCTAGGGATAGAAGGATAAATAACACATGGTCCTGGTCTCCAAAGGGCTCACAGACTCACAAGAGGAAGATAAGTGCAATGCAAAGTAAGAAGGTGTCTGCAAGATGCCGCAGGGGGTAAAGAGAGCAAGTAATTGTGCTAAAGAGTGGTAAAAATCCCCCACAAGATGTTAATATGACAGCTGGGAATTTTCAAAAATGTAGCAGTTTGCCATGCTTAGAAAAGAAAAAGGGAGACATTCCAGGCAAAGGAAAGATCATGAAAATGAATAGCTTATGCATTAGTAACAACATGTCTAAAATGTCAGTGGCTTATCACAACAAAGATTTTCATTAGTTGTAGATCCACATCTTCAAGGAGAGTCTGGGATGGGGTTGGGAGCCTGGATGCTGCTCCACACTGTGATTAAGGGACCTAGGCTGAATGGATGACCTCCAAGGTCACAGGCCAGGAAGAGTCTGGACAAGGAGAAACAGCTGTTAATAACTCAGCCCAGAAGTGACACACTTCATTCGCTTCTTCATTGGCTAGAGCTAGTCATTGAACCCCACCTAATTGCAAGGGCGCGGGGAAACGTTTTCTTCCTAGAAAGCAGAACCACAACTCAGTGAACACTGGCTGTGGCTTATGAAGGTTTGGGAAAACGTGACTAGTGGGATTTGTTGGATCATGTTTATATGTTGTGTGCATACCAGGACAGTGTGTGCTTAATACACATTTTAGAATCACTTTTTTGTCAGTGCTTTCTGCAAACCAATTTACCCTGATAATTAGGGAAAGTTCATATATGTTTGTATAAGAAATGAGCAGCCGAGTGTGGTGGGTGGCTCGCACCTGTAATCCCAATACTTTGGGAGGCCAGAGGCAGGTGGATCACCTGAGGTCAGGAGTTTGAGACCAGCCTGGCCAACATGGTAAAACCCTGTCTCTACTAAAAATACAAAAATTAGCTGAGTGTGGTGGCACATGCCTGTAGTCTCAGCTACTCAGGAGGATGAGGCAGGAGAATTGTTTGAACCTGGGAGGCAGAGGTTGCAGTGAGCTATCATGCCACTGCACTCCAGCCTGGGCGACAGAGTGAGACTCTGTCTCAAAAAAAAAAAAAAAGAAAGAAATGAGCAAAAAACTAAATATTCTCTTTCGTGTTCACAGACCCTCCAAAATCAAGAAAATATTTCAAGGAAATGCCACATGGAGAGAACATGCAGGACAAGTGATGAGAATAATCTTGTTCTGAAAAACCCCCTGAAGACAAGCTTGCTAACAGCTTGGAAACCTGGTTTCCAAACAGCACCTCTGACTGACTGTCTGGAAATCATCCTACCCTCTCTGAATCTTGCAGCAGGCGTCTCCAACTGACATCTTTCACTGCATCATGAGGCAGTAGCTCCTCTGAGTCACTTCCCAGCTGGGACTGGGTCTGCTCAGCCCAGCCACTCTGCCTCTCCCACCCCTGCTGCAGCACCACCATTACCCACTTTTTACTTTTTTCTGGTTTCTGTAGAACAGCCTGGTCCCTCATAGACTTGAATTCTCTCACCACCATGACACCGGGCTAGGCAAGCTCTCTCCTGGCCTGCAGCACCTTGGTATTCTCAGCCTCACACTTGAGGGCATTTTTATTCTTTTCTGTGCAGTCATTTTGTCCTTTCACTGGAACTTATCTTCCCTGCTCCTCAAGTCAAGAGTGGTACCATAAGAAAACCATGCCTTGTTTCTGCCAGCCTCAGCTCTAAGCAACTCCCACCTGAACCGCTGCAAGAACCTCCCAACCATCCTCTCCACACCTAGGCATGCACTTTCTAATCTATTTTCTATACCTCAGCTACAACCACAGCCACAGAACACAGCAGTTAAAGGTGCAGCCTTCAGAATCACCCCAAGTTCTAGCTATTTTGCTTCTTTGAGCCTTCCTATCTGCAAAGTAGGGATGATCATTAGATTTACCTGGTTCAATGTTTGTGACTGCTAAATGCAATAATGTGCAGGGTACTCAGCAAAGTTGCTACCACAGTGCAAGTGCTCCATATATTTTACCTATCATTATCATCATCTTCAACATCATCACCATTGCAGACCCTGTGTGCTTAGAATTGGCCCAGCTTCTCCTGGCAACTGGACAGAGAACAGCATGAACCATCATAGCTTCTTGCACCACACTTCGAAAAAGGAAGTATTATTGCTCCAAGATCCTGCCCACAAGACCCACACTGGCATGTCAGTGAGACTGTGACCGTCATTGTGGGCACCATCATAGCTGCATAACAACAATTGGCCATTGGATGGCACAATATGGCACAGAGAGCCACCTCTAGGGAGTCTGAAACCCCATGTCCATGATGGAAGGTGATTTTGAGATGTGGGAAGAGCAAGCGGGTATCAATGATGAGATCTAGAATAGGGCAGGCAAAACAATTGCACGAACCCACAAACCTCCACAGTGTCTGTAATGCGTAGTCCACTTTTGTGGCACTACATTTTATCTCAGAGATACAACTAATCTCAGTCTCTCCATCTGCAAAGCTTCCTGAATCCTTCTTTCCAGGATGAATAAATTTCCTGGCAAAACAAGACCCAGGGGAAAGTTTTGAATCCATACAATAATATATCACTGCATTTGCCACAAACTCTTGATTCAACAGAACTGATTTTGTGCGCTTAGTCCTTGCCCTGGGGATAGAACGTGAACAAGAGAGACAAGGGGCCTGCTCTCATGGTCTTAGCCTTTAGCACGAGAGATAATAAACAGGTAAAGACATAAATAAGTAACAGACCTTCGGCAGATGGTAAGATCTACAGATAAAAATATAACAGGGTAATGAGCTAGAGAAGGTTAGAGAAAGAGAGGATTGCTGGGAAGATGGAAGGGGCTGCATGTGGCCACTGGGAAGATGTAAACATTTGTAATCCAGGTCTGTTGTGCATGGGACAAGGACACACAAACAGGGTAGTGTAGAGAAAGGACAAAGTGACATGTGCTGGCACCAAGAAGGAGCTCCAGAAATGATGGGTGTTATGTTAGAATCTACTGGGTGTCATCAAGGGTGACCCAGGTACAGAGCCTCTGGACTTGGGGGGAAAAAGGGCCAGACAATTAGCCAAATTGGAGGCACCCTTCCCAGGAGAGGGCCCTTTTGAGCAAGCTGCCAGTGACTGTCCCCTACATTCAGAGATGCTGCTGCCTGAGCTGCCAGGTTTCACATGCACAGGGCTGGCCGGGAATCAAGAGGCCCTTCTTCTCACGTTAAAGCATAGCAGTCTGTTCTGTTCTCCTGTCATGTCATAAATAAAGGAGCCTTGATCTCATAAAATGGGCATCTCTGGCTTTGTTGTAAGTGAAGTGCCTGAGGACAGATGATTGTAGCTGCACAGGATAACTGAACATAGAGGAATGCGGCCACCTCAGTGTACCAGGGAGTGCTCTAGAGAGGAGTAGCCAGCAGCCTCCAGGGTGCTCCAGAAACCTACATGAAAACGACCAGGCCAGAACATCTGGTGAGGTCAGAGCTGAGTCCATGTACCTCAGAGCTTTTGTTCTTCCTGACTAATTGTGCTCCTGCTGGTGTCACAGATCAGAGAAGAGGTGCCAGGGACATGGGGTACAGGAAGCACAGGTTAACAAGAGCACATTCGCACACAAGCACAAGAAAAGCAATTAGGAAAGGCCAGCAGGCTATCCACCTGGCCTTCAGCCTCTTCTCTCAGTGTCTTCCCAGGGTCTGGGAAAGGTTTGCCTGTTTCCTGTGGACTGAATCACAGGAGGGAGACCCCTGAAATGCCTGGCTGAGATTCTGGGAGGAGATTCTTAAAAGTGAGTGTCAGCATTAATAGCTCAGTGTGATTCTTTTCTCGGGAAAATGTTCACAAATTTCATTTTGCTCTCAAAAGGACCAATGGCCCCCAAAAAACTTTTAGAGACAGAGCTCTTATGACTTTACTGTGCCAGATGTCATGCCAAGTCCAGGAACCATGTCTCAGAGGAGGAATCTTTTTACTGAAGGGGCATGAAGAGGGGAAAGAACACTGGCCCTGGGTCCAGCATTGTGTCAGCTGCTTCACATCCAGCATCTAATGCAGTTGCCCCATCTAATGCTCAAGCTGTAAGGCTACCTCAGTTTCCCCAATTAACAGATGAGAGGGCCAAAGCTCCAAGTAGTTGGGCAGGTTGCCCAGGATGGATGCATATGTAGAAGATGGAACAACCCAGAGTGGTGTGATTCCAAACCATGCATTCTCCATTGCATCACAGTGATCTTTAAGATCACCAGCAGAGTGGAGTGAGACTTCAGGGTAAGATCACATCAAGATATCAAGTCCAGACAGGCCAACCCCACACCGTTCACATGATCTCTGAAACAACTTTTCAAGAGCAGCATTGTGAATTCAACTAGACACTCTTCCATCAAGCAAGGATGGAAAACTCCAAATGACTGCAAGACAAGAGCTCCTAGCAAACACAGAATTCCAGAGCAGATTCTTCTTTTGAAGCTTCTGTGAACGAAATCTCATAATCAGGTGGGGCTTTGAGCTGCTCTCTCCTTAAAGGTACCTTCCAGCCCCGTGGTTCTAGATTGGGTGTTCCTCCTCAGTGTGGGGATTTTTTTTTTTTTTTTTTTTTGAGACAGATTCTCACTCTGTCGCCCAGGCTGGAGTGCAATGGCACAAACTTGGCTCACTGCAAGCTCTGCCTCCCAGGTTCATGCTAGTCTCCTGTCTCAGCCTCCTGAATAACTGGGACTACAGGTGCCCGCCACAATACCAGGCTAATTTTTGTATTTTTAGTAGAGACGGGGTTTCACCATGTTAGCCAGGATGGTCTTGATCTCCTGACCTCATAATCCTCCCACCTCGGCCTCCCAAAGTTCTGGGATTACAGGCATGAGCCACTGCACCCGGCCAGTATGGGGGTTTTTTTAAACATGTAAGGGCCTGGGTGGGTCAGTGAATAACATTCCTGCTTGCATAAGATTCTAGCAAAATTAAGACCTTTAAGAGTATAGCTTTTATCTCATTCAAATCCCATTTTCATAGATGGGAGAATTGGGGCAGAACTGGCAAACAACCTGTCCAATGTTGTACCATTTTTGGTGCCTGGAGTTGGCCAAGCTGGAAGTCAGATCTAGCTTTGACTTGTTCCGTGGGAAGGACTTCTTCCTTTTTGCATGCCTTACTTTCTCATACCACTTCCTGACTCTGAGGGAAATCTAGAGTGTCTTGTTTCACAGTTCAGTGTTATCCCTGCACTTACAACAAGGTACTGTGGAAAGAGCATGGCCTGGAAGTCCCAACAGTCTGGAATGAAATTTTCTCTGCCAAGAGACCCTCAGTCTCTTCTTATGGTAATGGGAAGAAACAATGTCTATGATATAGGGTAGTTGTAAGGAGACAATGAGATCAAGCACACAGAGCACTTAATAGGTCCTCAATGGATGATAGGTATCTCTTGTAATATTCCAACATCAATTGTGACTGCGGCTCAGCCGGCAGGGCCAGCACTGCCGGCCCCGGGTGGAATTCCTTGCCCTTGGGCTGGTCACGTGCTCTTCCCTTGCCAGTTGCTCTGTAAGAGGAAACAATTTCACACTTCCAGATAGATCCACACTCCAAATTGTGTTTGTTTTAAAATAATGAATAGTGGCATTATTATCCTCACTGCTCTCCAGGGCACTCTGTGCCGAATGTATGTCTTTTGCATTAGTAGAGCTTCACTGCAGCAGATAAATGGGCCAGCGCCTGAGCTCAAATGCACGGAAGCAAGGAAGGCCCACCCTGCCTGTCTCCCACCTCTCTCAGTGAAACCTTCCCAGGAGGCTGCCAGAGAGGCTTCAGATGCTTGGGGAAGCAGTCAAATGTTTCAGCAGCCAAGTCTCCGTCATCCTCCTGCCTCTGACTGACTCTCAGATGATGTGCATAGTGAATGGAGCTATTGAGAAAGCCAGAAAGGAACTGAGGATGTGACAAATAGATTCTTGCATAAAACAAACCAACAAAAACTTTATGGGTGCATTGAATGCCAGGTAAGCTCAAGACGCTCAAATGAGAGATGGTTATTTCCAGTGATGTCAGCAATGAAGTCCCTGATCAGAGCAATCATAAGCCAGGGGATTCCTGGTTCAGCCAAGTTGCTTTTCCTTTTGTGATCTGGAATAAGATGCTGCATCTCTTTGCTCTCTTGATAGTGAGGATGACGTGAGGCTCACCATGAGGCTTCTGTTGCCTTTTATTATTATTATTTATTTGCTTTTTTTTTTTTTTTTTAGATGGAGTCTTGCTCTGTCGCCAGGCTGGAGTGCAGTGGTGCAATCTCAGCTCACTACAACCTCCACCTCCCAGGTTCAAGTGATTCTCCTGCCTCAGCCTCCCGAGTAGCTGGGACTATAAGCGCGTGCAACCACACCCAGCTAATTTTTGTATTTTTAGTAGAGGCAGGATTTCTTTTTTTTTTTTTTTTTTTTTTGAGACGGAGTCTCGCTCTGTCGCCCAGGCTGGAGTGCAGTGGCGCAATCTTGGCTCACTGCAAGCTCCGCCTTCCGGGTTCACGCCATTCTCCTGCCTCAGCCTCTCCGAGTAGCTGGGACTACAGGCGCCTGCCACCACGCCCGGCTAATTTTTTTGTATTTTTAGTAGAGAGGGGGTTTCACCGTGGTCTCGATCTCCTGACCTCGTGATCCACCCGCCTCGGCCTCCCAAAGTGCTGGGATTACAGTAGAGGCAGGATTTCGCCATGTTGACCAAGATGATCTCAATCTCTTGACCTTGTGACCCAGCCGCATCGGCCTCCCAAAGTGCTGGATTACAGGCATGAGCCACCGCACCCGGCCTTCTGTTGCTTTTAAGAGAGGAAATAGAGGCTCTTCTTCCCGCTTCCTAGTCCTTCCCCTTGAGTGGGTGAAGGTGGGAATCACCTACCATTAGTCTGGTAAGACAGGCCTGACCAGTATGTGTGGTCATATGCTGAGTTCAGGTCTCTGTGTTGAATGCCATCTTCCCTGCCACACTGAAAAGGAAGATTTGGCTGGGACAGGTCTGAGCCCATCATAAGGGTTGCAAAACAGAAAACCCATTCAGTTAATGCTTCTGATGATACAGATGCTTCCAATGCACACTTTTTGACCCACACATTTATGTTCAGTACAATTACACACAGTCATAGAGCTAACTTGGCTGGCTGAAGGAAGAAGACACCCATCACACAATTTTAAATGTGAGAGAAGTCAAAGCTTTCTATATATAAATACCTTCTCCATCCTCACACTAAGCCTCCTGGAGCACCATCTTGTAATATTGGCTACATGCGGTTTTTTGTTTTGTTTTGTTTCTTTAATTCTGGGATTATATTGTATAATTTTATCTTTGCCTTATATTTGTTAAAAGCACTAGTTTGTTTAAAGTAAGCATGTAATGTCTATAAATTCTATGACCCTCTTTTCAATTTCTTTGTGTTTTTGATGTATCAGGAGTCTCAAAAATAGAAGTGCCTTGGATCTCTGTCAACCTCTAAGTGGTCCCATGGGAGCATGCCTCTCCTTCTTCCTCTCAATTGCATTCCCTAGCATCTGTCTCCTGTGAGATATGCTTCCCATCTCTGGCATTCTACTCTACTTCATCCTGTGTGCGACCTCCCCAGAACTGTGGAATGGAGTTCCAAGACACAGAGGTAGGTTTTCAGGTGGAGGTGGTCAGAGCAGGTGACCCGCCCAAGGTCAGGAATCTCCTTAAATTCTGACGAATATTCTGCACTTGTTCACCATAGCTGATCAGAGCTGTGCTAGGAATAAAGTGCTGCTTCGCTTGGCTTTTTTCTCTCCACACATATTTCCCGGGAGGCCCTTGCAGGGAAAGGTGACTTGTCAAGGGCATCTACAGCAAATTTGATTGTTCTTGGATCCCCTTGTCAAGTATCACCAGAATATGAGCTGGAGATCTCCAAATAGCCCCCACAGCCAACATAGTGCCAACTATAACATGATCAACATTTTGCATCTATTCAAAATTTCCAATAAAAAGCCCATTCACCAAGAAGAGGGATTCTGAGGATGCAGAACAGAGCTTCTGCTGGTCTCTGCCTTAATTATCATCTGTCCCGTGTCACACATCAGTGCACAGAAACAGAGCTTCATCCACCTAATGAGACCCATGAGCCAGAAGCTTTGGGCTGATGATGTGTCGTTGAGCCTCTTGCCTTTAATTTACTTTCCTTTACTTGTGGCTCCTGGGCTGTGAGACACTTCTTGATGTCAGTGTCTTGACTCATACACTGGGATTATCTCTGCCTGAGCTTCTCCCTCAAGTCTGTTCTGTTCTGCAATAGCTGGAGACTGAAGGTGAGGCAGGTTTCTCCAGTTTCTCAATCTCAGAAATGAGACATGACCCAGGTTCCACAATGCAATCCTGAGCCGGGGGCTGGCAGAACGCTGGGTGCCAATTTGAATACAGGAGCCCAGGGTCCCTTCAAGACTGTTATCCACCCCTCCATTCTTGCTGAGAATCTCTCTCCCTTCAACCATCCTGGACTCTAACACACAAGATTTAGATGAAATTTGAAGAGAGAAGTCAAAGCTTTTTATATATAAATGCCTTCTCCATCCCCACACCAAGCCTCCAAGTCTCTCTGTGTTGTGCCATCTTTCTGGAGAGGCAGTGAAAGGGACACATTACTTCCACATTAGCCTACAATACCCACTAGTAGACCCTGTATACCGGTAGGAGTGATAACAACAGATTCCTCAAATTCGTTGCTCTCAAATACTAGCAAGCCTCAGAATCACAAGTGAGTGCTCCTCACTCAGAGATTCTGATTCCATATATTGGGGTTGGGCCTGAGAATCTGCATCTCTTAAAAGTTCCCAGGTATCTCTAATGCTGCTGGTCTAGGCTCATGTGAGAACTACCACTGGAATTCACTTCAGGACAGCATTGCACCGCACATCGAAAGCCATCAAAGGCTAACTCATCTCTCTCCATTTCAGACTACTTTCGTTGTGCTTCTTTCCAGAGACTTTGGCCTTCCACTGTAACAACTCCTCAGAAATGCTACTTACTTGCCCCAGTGCCATGACCTAGGACCTCTCTTAACTACTTTTCTCTTCCCTATAAATAACACCAGCATGGTCTGCAAAGCCGAAGTGGAATGGGCAGCTTTATGTGCCAGGCTGAGGGAGTGCTCTTCCTGGGGAGCTGCTTAACCACAGTCTGTCTCAGCCAAGAGCTGGGGTTCCACTTCCCCAGAGATCTGGTGGTTTCACTCACTCGGCAGCCTCTTGCCTTGTCTAGTCTTGTTTCCCAGAGAAGCTCCCTTTTCTGGACTGCCAATCAAATATTGCCATGCTCTCTCAATCCCAGAAAGAATCAAAATAGCCTTTGGGGAATTTTATCACATATAGGAAAGCAGTGAAGTTTTGGCAAAAAAGAGATTATGTGACCCAAGTATATTATCATGCCACTAGCGGTAGACATCTCCAAGTTCCAACAGCTATAGGAGAAAGAAGGACTCAGCCATGGTTTTGATTCCATTTGATTCCACCATCATTTACTAAGCAATCTCCATGTGCTGAGAACTATAGCATTCTAGAGATGCCTGCCAAAGGTTGCCCAAGAAGTTCATAAGAATGACAATAATGACAGCTCCCAGCACCATTACTGCAGGGCTCGGCAGCATCAGAAATTGCTTGCACATAGCCCACCCACCCTTACCATCAAAAGAGTTTGCTGGATTCTACATGCCAGACCCTGCATTAGGAGACCCTCCAGTCTCCTAATGGGGCTTCGTATTAGACAAACTCAAACCAAAGCCAGGCAGCAAAGGAACCCATCAATACAATCCATATAGTTGAGCCCCTAGCCACACAGAGCAGGGTGAAGAAGCATGGGAAATAGGGTGAGAGAGGCAAATGGAAGATGCCCAGCACATTTCCCAAAGAGTGAAACTGCATTTGAGAGAAAGGGGGGCCTGTGGGCAGGCACTTAACCCTGGATGGGAAGGTAGGGAGGGGTGGCTAATACAAAAAAATTCAAAAAATCCTAAAAAATGGCTATGAACTGAGTATCCCTAATATGCTTTCAGACAAAAGAAGATCTGGCTACAAACTTGAAAAATTATAAGGCACAAAATGACTCAACTCTTACTATGAGAGGAACTCGACTTTCATATTCAATGTTGAAAAATAGAAGAGGGGCACATTAATTAAGAAGATAGACAGGGGATCTCATAAGGGTTTAGAAGGGTATTAGCATTTTCTTTGAGTCTAGAAGAAAAGGGAAGCACTTCAATAGAAAGAAGGTCATATGTAGGATAATCTGAATAAAGGCATGAAATCAGAAAAATAAGAGTGTATTCAAGGACTGATGAATTGCCAGGAACAGGGCTATGCACAGTATGCTGGCAGGAAAATGTGGTCAGATTCATATGAAAAAGTGGACTGGTGCCAAATCAGAAATATTTTGGAATGGCAGACGAAGAACAGACTGCTATGTATGCAGCCGGGCATGTTCGAACAGAGAGTAGCTTGCTCAGTCCAAGATGCTCATGGCACTAACCTGCCAGGTAACTCAGCTGCAGGATGGATTAGAGGACACTGAGGGCAGACAGAGAAGGCCAGTCAAGAGGCACACAGTAAAGATGGAAAATGGCTATGGACAGTGGGAGGGGGAGAAAGGAGTAGCTGCAAAATATGTTATAAGGTTAGCAACAAACACATGGACATTTAGACATCACGGTGGGTGGAGAGGGAGAACCAAGTGTGCCTCTGAAATTTCTCCACTATCTTCCTATGAATATGTTTCTGCCATTCAGCATGATTATCTGGGATGAGGCTGGGGGTAATTCAGTTGTAGAAGTTACTGTAGGACATCCAAGTTTCAATGCTGTATCTTGTAGCTGAGAGTATAGATCTGATGTGGGAAACTACAATGAGGTGATGGGTTTTAAAACAGGGTGAAAACTGAGGCAAGAATTAGAGTCAGGGACCATTTAAGAATTTGACATATCTAACATAGAGTAGCTCTGGCTTGGGAATGGTTCTATACATTGTCTGATGAATACAAAGATGAAGTCTGAGGGAAAATAGGGAAGGAGGATTCCAAGGTGAGGGGGGTTTAGATGTAGGTAACCAGGGTTTCGGCAACATCATATGCTAGATGTTAAACAGCTCTGAGACACAAGGCCTTTGACAAAATTCAACAACCCTTCATGCTAAAAACTCTCAATAAATTAGTTATTGATGGATGCATCTCAAAATAATAAGAGCTATCTATGACAAACCCACAGCCAATATCATACTGAATGGGCAAAAACTGGAAGCATTCCCTTTGAAAACTGGCACAAGACAGGGATGCCCTCTCTCACCACTCCTGTTCAACATAGTGTTGGAAGTTCTGGCCAGGGCAATTAGGCAGGAGAAGGAAATAAAGGGTATTCAATTAGGAAAAGAGGAAGTCAAATTGTCCCTGTTTGCAGATGACATGGTTGTATATCTAGAAAACCCCATCATCTCAGCCCAAAATCTCCTTAAGCTGATAAGCAACTTCAGCAAAGTCCCAGGATACAAAATCAATGTACAAAAATCATTCTTATACACCAATAACAGACAAACAGAGAGCCAAATCATGAGTGAAGTCCCATTCACAATTGCTTCAAAGAGAATAAAATACCTAGGAATCCAACTTACCAGGGACATGAAGGACCTCTTCAAGGAGAACTACAAACCACTGCTCAATGAAATAAAAGAGGATACAAACAAACGGAAGAACATTCCATGCTCATGGGTTGGAAGAATCAATATCATGAAAATGGCCATACTGCCCAATGTAATTTATAGATTCAATGCCATCCCCATCAAGCTACCAATGACTTTCTTCACAAAATTGGAAAAAACTACTTTAAAGTTCATATGGAACCAAAAAAGAGCCCGCATCGCCAAGTCAATCCTAAGCCAAAAGAACAAAGCTGGAGGCATCACACTACCTGACTTCAAACTATACTACAAGGCTACAGTAACCAAAACAGCATGGTACTGGTACCACAACAGAGATATAGATCAATGGAATAGAACAGAGCCCTCAGTAATAACGCTGCATATCTACAACTATTTGATCTTTGACAAACCTGACAAAAACAAGAAATGGGGAAACGATTCCCTATTTAATAAATGGTGCTGGGAAAACTGGCTAGCCATATGTAGAAAGCTGAAACTGGATCCCTTCCTTACACCTTATACAAAAATTAATTCAAGATGGATTAAAGACTTACATGTTAGACCTAAAACCATAAAAACCCTAGAAGAAAACCTAGGCATTACCATTCAGGACATAGGCATGGGCAAGGACTTCATGTCTAAAACACCAAAAGCAATGGCAACAAAAGCCAAAATTGACAAATAGGATCTAATTAAACTAAAGAGCTTCTGCACAGCAAAAGACACTACCATCAGAGTGAATAGGCAACCTACAGAATGGGAGAAAATTTTTGCAACCTGCTCATCTGACAAAGGGCTAATATCCAGAATCTACAATGAACCCAAACACATTTACAAGAGAAAAACAAACAACCCCATCAACAAGTGGGTGAAGGATATGAACAGACACTTCTCAAAAGAAGACATTTATGCAGCCAAAAAACACATGAAAAAATGCTCATCATCACTGGCCATCAGAGAAATGCAAATCAAAGCCACAATGAGATACCATCTCACATCAGTTAGAATGGCGATCATTAAAAAGTCAGGAAACAACAGGTGCTGGAGAGGATGTGGAGAAATAGGAACACTTTTACACTGTTGGTGGGACTGTAAACTAGTTCAACCATTGTAGAAGTCAGTGTGGCGATTCCTGAGGGATCTAGAACTAGAAATACCATTTGACCCAGCCATCCCCTTACTGGGTATATACCCAAAGGACTATAAATCATGCTGCTATAAAGACATATGCACACGTATGTTTATTGCGGCCCTATTCACAATAGCAGACTTGGAACCAACCCAAATGTCCAACAACAATAGACTGGATTAAGAAAATGTGGCATATATACACCATGGAATACTATGCAGCCATAAAAAATGATGAGCTCATGTCCTTTGTAGGGACATGGATGAAACTGGAAATCATCATTGTCAGTAAACTATCGCTCAAGGACAAAAAACCAAACACCGCATGTTCTCACTCATAGGTGGGAATTGAACAAGGAGAACACATGGACACAGGAAGGGGAACATCACACTCTGGGGACTATTGTGGGGTGGGAGGAGGGGGGAGGGATAGCATTAGGAGATATACCTAATGCTAAATGACGAGTTACTGGGTGCAGCACACCAACATGGCACATATATACATATGTAACGAACCTGCACATTGTGCACATGTACCCTAAAACTTAAAGTATAATAATAATAAAATTTTTTAAAAAAGTGGTATAGGAGAGAAAAAAAAAAAAGCTCTGAGATACAAGCAGAAGGAAACCAGTATGTGTCCTGGTTACAAGAGGAAGTGCATGGAGAACCAAGCCCTTTGGAGTCCACAGCCTCTCTGGAGCCAGCTCCCAGTTTTCTCTCTTTGGAATGTATTAGGTTCCTACAACTGTTGTAACAAATTACCACAAACTTTGTGACTTAAAACAACATAAATTGTATTATATTTCAATTCTAGAGGTCAGAAATCTGAAATGGGTCTTATGAGGCCAAAACAAAGGTGTTAGCTGGGTGGTGTTCCCTTGGTGGCTCTAAATGGTAATCCATTTCCTTTCCTTTCCCAGCTCACAGAGGCTGCTGACATTCCTTGGCTCACAACCCCTTTCCTCCATCTTCAAAGCCAGCAGATGAATGTCGTCAGTTCACTCTCTGATCCTCACACTCTTGCCTCCTTCTTTCACTTATAAAGACACTTATGATGACATTAGACCTGCCTGGGTGGGCCAAAATAATCTCCCCATCCCAAGATCCTTAACTTAATCACATCTGCTAAGTCCCATTTGCCATGTAAGGCAACATATTCACAAGTTCTAAGAATTAGGGCATGGAAGTTTTTGGGGTGGTGGCATTATTTGCCTATCACAGAGAATACACTTTGCTCTACTTGGAATGCCCTAGAATATTCCAGACATCCCTTAAAATACAGACAGTTTAATTAGCACCTGGTTGGGACTCATTCACTGATGACACCTCCAGGCAGCTACTCCCTCTCTGCTCCCTGCTCCTCCGGGATGGAACTCAGCACTCAAGAGACCACCAGGCTGGTTCTACTGCCACCAAGGACTTTCCCTCTGATAACGACAGCAAGAAACTTGATCAAGCCATTTCCATATGCTCAAGGACTAGCAAGATTCTTTTTTTTAAGGATGATTTTTTTTTTTTTTGGAAGAAGGAAGGGGAAACAACAGAGAACCTGAAGGAGGGGAGGGTAGAAAAAAGGAAGAAAACTGAAGATTATGATTGAGTCTATTTAAGTTAGGCCTTTTCTACATTTTCTTGGTTCAGCTCTCAAACAACACAGTCTAATAGGCATTGTAATCCATATTTTACTTATGAGCAGATCAGGACTCAGAAAAGAGATTTGCCTTGCCCGAAGTTGAGCTAGGAAGATGGGAGCTGGGAGCTGTCTGGCTTTTGCCACCATATTGTCAACCACGATCCCCTAGGTTTACTCCACCCCAGCCACACTGGACAGCATGCTGCCCCCACACATCACTCCTTCTCACTGCAGACACATCACTCTTTCCCGCCACAGTGCCCTCATACTTGCTACTCACTCTGCCTGGAATATTCTCTTCTAAACATTGTCATATCACTTGCTCTGTAACTTTAGGTGTCTGATCAAATGTCACCTCTCCAGTAAGGCCGTTTAAGACCATTCTTTCTATAATAGGTCCTTTCCTCAAAACACTCTTGAGCCCCTCACTCTGGTGTATTTTTTATCAAAACACTTCTCACTAGTTGAAATCAAACTACATATATATAATGTGTGTGTGTGTGTGTGTGTGTGTGTGTGTAAAGGTCCAGGAAAGCAGGGATTTAATGCATTCTGTGCCCCTAGGGCCTTAAAAAAAATCTAGAATAGAAAAGGTATTTCTCAATAAATGTCTATTGAATGAATGTGTCAACTGCAGAATGATGAGGTTTATGAATTTGGAAAGGAGAGCTTTATTTCTCATAAAGTTTTGCAGCCTGCAGGGTGGCCTTTCTGACAACCTGGGTAGCACAGCTTCTGGTAGGAAGCCAGAAACAGATACTTCAAGGGAGGGACAGGGGGAGCAGAAATGCATGCTGAACAGGGTGGCTGAATATGTATATTTAATAAGCTACAGAAGGAGTTATTAGTATTCATGAAAGGAGAAACATGTCCATGTTCAATTGAACTTTGTGCCCCTTAATGGGACCCCTGTACAAAAAATGGTGGTGTTAGCATGACCTGAGGGTGGAGTTGTCAGTCCTCTAATGTCAAAAGATGAAACAGAGGACAAAAAAGCCCTCACTACATATTCTCAGTGGACTAACCAGAACAACTCCGTGGTGGGTGGTCTTTTATCAGACAAAACAGGAGGGGCAGTGTCAGGCAATTAATTGAAATCAGTAGCGAAATCTTCTGAATGGGCTGGTTTCTGTTATGCCCTTAGGGAAGAAAGCCTAATTGTGGTTAGTGAAGGAGGGGAGATAATAAAGTGTCAAACATCCTTATCCCGTCATGGCTGAGAACTCAGTTTTCAAGGTTACTCTGGGGTTCCCTTGGCCAAGAGATGGTCTGTTCACTCAGTTGGGGACTTAGAATTTTATTTTTAGTTTCTAAATTAATAAATGAATGAATGAGGTGTGAGATACAGTAATGCTATAGGAATGTTGAGAAGGCAGGATTCCAGGAAACATGAGCTACAAAGGAAGCGCTATTAGGGATAAGGTGGCATTTGGGGTGATTCTCAGAAACAGGGATGAATATCCCATTTGCGCCAGGAAAAAAAGTGTGGAGTTTGGCAAATGTGTGGGCCCTTCATAGAAAATAAAAGGCACACGTCAATGTGTACAGAGACATTTTATTCCTGAATGGCCTACTTCTACTTCATTGTGGTCAAAACGAGCCTGTCATTTCTGAAAGCAAGAGCCTATGGCCGAGGACATAGTTCTGGGGTCAGGCCAGCTTGTGCTTCATAGCCACACTCTACCACTTACCAAACTTTGCAGATCAATTATCCTCTCTGACCCTAGTTTTCTTCCTCAGATAATTAAGATGATAAATCTAGTTTCCAGCATTGCCCTAAATGTGCAAACCAGAAAACATATGTAAATCACCAGGTACTTAGAATGTGCTCAAGAAAACTCAGTTATTTCCTTGACCCCAGCTTCCCTAACTGGCCTAGACCAGGACTAGATTTTTTTTTTTGTTTTTTGTTTTTTGGAAATTGTGCTGACATTATTTTATTCTCAGTAATTTCTTGAAACTTCAGGGTTAGATCTAAAGATTATTATTGTCTCCTTCAGCCGCCCCAGGGTGACGGCTGTGTTTTAATGGAGTCACATTTCTCCACAGAGTCTGCCCTGAGGGGCTATAACTTGGGGCCGTCATCAACCCTGGCAGCTCCTTGTGACCTTGGGTAGAAAGGAGGACATGAGGTTCCCTTGGGTCAGCCCCTCACACAGGGAATCAGATGACAGGAGGCCAGCCTGGCTTTGCTTCCTGCCAGCAAGTCTGCCTCCAGCATCCATCCTCTCCCCACAGACCAAATGTGCCACAGTGGTAAAATGTTCCCACAGAACCATGCAGGCCCTTGGGCAAAAAGCTGATCCCATTACCCATCGGTCTTCATTACAATGAGAAATTAGAGCTGGGAAGGTCCCACAGGGTGCCTGGAACTGCCTCCTTTCCTTTGCTGCAAAGGGTCACTCCCACAATCAGCCTGCAGCAACCGCTTCTCAGAGAATAACAGATTTTTTCTTGAAAATGTCCATTTAAAGGAGTCCAGCTCCAGTCCCCTTCCTTGGTTTCCTCTATCACTTTCTGCTATTTAATTGAGTCACTTGAAAGAGACCAATGCAAACACCAGTATCACTTCTAGTTGTGAGGTCAGACAACTAGCCCCCACCACAGAACTCAGGAAAATGCATATGCAAATTGCTGGTCCCCTTGGAGAATTCGACCCTCTAATATGGCAGAAACTCCTATCTCTTACCTTTCTGAGCACTGGAGAAAATCAAACACTGTTCTCTAAGTGGGGTTCAGAATCACTGGAGAACTTGGTAGAAATGCAAATTCTTGGACCCTAGTCTAACCTACTGGATCCAAAGTTCTGAGGGAGAAGTTGAGCAGCCATCTGTGTTTTTGCAAGCCTTCCAGTTGACACTTCTGCACACTCAGAACCACTAGTCTAGAAATCTCGGCTCTTTGCAAAGACAGTAGTACTCTAGGAGATGCCTGGTATGGGGACAGAAAAGAGGGAAAGGCTCATAGAGAAGGATGAGACCTGTCCTCAGTGGCTGAGAACTGGCAGACCCAAGACAGGCCAGCTCAAGAGGTCTCTGAAGCCCACTTGTTGCGGGTCTACCCGGAATGACCTCAGAAAGGAGGTGACTCTGGCAAACTTGGTCTAAGTCACAGTGAATTTCTTGACATTCTGGTGGTCCTAACTTTCAGGGTGGTAATTCATGATTCAGTATCACCCTTGTGATGATCTTCATTAACACAGAAGCTAGAAATAAATTATTTAGGCAGATATTGAGGGTAAGAGAGTCCTTGATAAGGTTTCCTTTTAATAAAAAGCAGCCCCCAAATCATTTCTTTTGTAACAAAAAGCAGCCTGAGAAATCAAGCTGCAAGCATAAACAAGCAAGCAAAAATGCCAGCAGTTGTGCCAATAGGAAAGGGATATACGGAAGCCAGGTTTATTCAACATAAGGTTCCCTCATTCTTTTTCTTTGTCACCATGTGTGTGGTAAAAAAGCAGACAACATGGCGCCGGCCAGGTAGCGACCCCATCTGCATAATACAAGATTAGGCTGGGATGGCCAGCTTCTTCACACTCTATGCAAACAGCACACCTGATCCAACCAATCTTTTGGGCCCTATGTAAATCAGACACTGCCTCCTCAAGCTCGTCTATGAAACCCCATGCATTTCACCACAAAACTGGAAGACCCACTAGGGATCCCCTCTCTCTCTCGGGAGAGAGAGCTTTTCTCTTCTCTTTTCTCTCGCCTATTAGACCTCCACTCTTAACTCACTTCTTGTGTGTCTGCGTCCTCGATTTCCTTGGTGTGAGATGACAAACGTCAAATATTTACCACAGACAATGATGCCACTTCATCATGTTCCCAGCGCTGCACTACCAGATGATGGGAGGGGGCAATGGAAAGTCCTAACTATCCCAGCCCTGAGGTTTATTTGGGCTTTCCCTTTGATTGTTTTAAGCTCTTTCTGCCTACATTTTCTTTGGTCTTAGCTCAGTCAAGACACTAAAGTATCTTAATCTCTCCTTTTACCTGTTCCATACGTTATTTTCCTTTTTCAGAAGAAGAAAACAAAAAATAATATTTATTTAATATCTATAGATACTTGGCATTTTACTAAGCCAATGAAATACATTATCCCATTTAATGCCCAGATAACCCTGTTAGGCAGGCATAATTATTCAATTATGTTTAAATGAAATAACTGAGGTTCCAGGAAGTCGTTATTTGAATAAAGAGCCTGCCTAGTATGAGATGGAACTGTGTGTGATTCTACTTCCCTCTCCAAGTCTTTCCCTTAAGCACAAGCTTTCTTTTTTATATTGGGAAATTTACTGTGTACACAAGGGTAAATAAATAAATCATGTAAGTTCACTGCATTAAACGAGACTAATTTATTCTGCAGTAATAAATGTCTACATCTCAGTAGCTTAGCACATAAATTATAGTTTTTCACTTACATGAAGTTCACTACAGGTCCAGAGGTTCTCCAGGGCACCCCCTTTCAGCAGTGACCCAAGAGGTCCAGGCTGTCTTCATCTTCTGGTTCAGTCAACATGACAGGGAAAAGATCTCAGGGAGATCATGTGATAGTTTTTACCATCTCCATCTGGGAATGATGCTCCTCACGTCCCTTCACATTTTATTGACTAGAACTGAAGTTATGGCTTCCCCTAAAGGCAAGCAGGCTGGGAAATGCGGAACTCTATGTACCCTGCAAGAGAACAAGTTTTAGTGAACACAGAGCGTATATTCTGGCAAGCATGGCTTAAAGAAAATAGTAAAATCAATATACATATACCTACCACTCAGCTTGACAAATTCTACAGTATCAGAGAAGCCCATATGTGCCTCACCCATTGCACCACCCTCTCATAGCAAAGTTCTATCTTAAATTTTGTGTTAACCATTCCCTTCCTCCTTTGTAAATAGAATCAAACACTTGCTTGTATTTTTTTAAAAAAATATGTACAGAGTTCCTGTTCTTGAACTTTATGTAAACAGAATCATAATGTATATATTTTTCTTTGGCTCAATATTATGTTTTTGAGATTTATTCACACTGCAACATGTAACTTTAGTTCATTTATTTTCACTAATGCCCAGTATTTTATCGAGTGAATGTACCAACATTTTCTATTCTACTGTTTATGTAAAATAGAAATTCCATGTGTTTGCTAACATGAATAATGTTGCTCTGAATATTTGTGTAAGTATCTTCTCATGAACTTTCTCAAGAGCATTTTAGGGCATACACTGATGAAATAAATTGCTAAGTTATAAGACATTCTCATTTTCAGTTTCACTACAAAATGACAGACTGTTTATCCATAAATGGAATTGGACAATAAGCAGTGTTGATGAGGATGTATAGGAACAGAGACTCTCATCTTCCTAAGTTCAGTGGGAGCAAATGTTGGTAAAATCACTTTGGAAAACAGTGCGTAAATGAGTCCCATATTCAGAAACAATGTTGTTTGGGACAAAAGGATAATATTCTGTAAGTTTTTCGTTGGTGATGCTGGCAGAAACGTTAAGATATTAAGGCAATTTCATGTCCAAGGCAGAAGGCCCTCCAGTGAGTACAAACACATCCCCAGTGGAAGTCCTTTCATGATGCAAGAGGTCATTGCAATCAACCTGCCACTAAGTAGCTGGTTGATTCCCCTGTAGAGTGTGACTGTATTGGGGGTACAATGTTGTTCTCCATCATTGGCTGGTAGACACACACACACAAAGTTGTCTAGGTTGGACTGGCCAGGGAGAACCTATGAGGTTTGGCCCATAAATATTGTTCATTCCTGCTGCTCTGGCTGACACTTCAACTCTTGAGTTCTGTAAACAACTATTTTAGTGGCTAAGGAAAGATGTTGACTACATCCACAATTTTGTCATTTTGTCAACCTGATTATTGAGGATTTCCCTAGTGTGAATTCTCTTTGGTGTGAATTCACACAAACAACTATCTTCCATTTAGGGCCCATTTTGTGAGATTCACACATATATCTCTTTTTCCAGAACTCCTTGTCACTAATTCTCAAATCTTGTCATTCCAAGTCACTGGTCATTAGACATAACCATTAGCCATTGCCCATGAATCAGTGAACATAGATACCTCTATTTCTTCTCTCAATCAAAGTGAGCAAACAAGTTTACTAACCATAGTCTTGCCAGTGATAAAATATACTTTCCCCACTGCAATTGATGGCTACCCTGGATTGGGGCTATAAAATTGGCTCATGTAAGCATATTATCATACCCATCTACAAATCAAGACTAAAATATTTGGTCACAGGGAACTCTCCCCATTAAGTTGAAAATGCGAGCTGAAAGAGTAGTGTCGATGCAACATAAGTGAATGCCATGAAAACTTTCATTCAGGATCTGCTTCAGCCTGATTTCACATAAACTATTTCCAGGTGCTAATCAAGCACTTCAGAACATCATAGCGGCTAAGTGCAGTGGCTCATGCCTGTAATCCCAACAGTTTGGGAGGCTGAGGCAGAAGAATCACTTGAGCCCATGAGTTTGAGGCCAGCCTGGGCAACACAGTAAGACCCTGTCTCTATAAAAAATGAAAAATGAAATAAAAAAGAAAAGCATAATCTGATGAAGGTTTTTGACCAGGTGTGATGGTTCATACCTATAATACAAGCACTTGGGAAGGCCAAAGTAGAAGAGGCTGAAGTGGGAGGATTACCTGAGCACAGCAGTTTGAGACCAGCTTGGGCGTAGTAAGATCTTGTCTCAAAAAAAAAAAAGAAAAGAAAAAGAAAGTAAAGAAAAGAATTGGGCATGGTGGCATGTACCAGTGGTCCCAACTACTTAGGAAACTGAGGCAGGAGAATCACTTGAATCACTTGAGCCTAGGAGATCAAGGCTGCAGTGACCCATGATCCTGCCACTGCGCTCTAGCCTGAGCAACAAAGCAAGATTCCATCTCAAAAAAAAAAAAAATTGCAAGCATCACACTGTGATGGATTATATAGCAAGAGTCTTATTATCACATATACAATTACTACTAGGTTCCAGAAAAAAAAAAAATACAGAAACATTTTTTCCAAAGAAAAATACTTGATGAGTGACATGAGCAAAATGGTAAAGTTGGTAGCTACAAGCTTTTTTGCCTCCACAGAAACATTGAAAACCAAGCAGAAACTGTAAGATCCACATTTGTTGGAGTTCTTAAAAAATAGTTAAAAGTTTACAGAAACTAAGCAAATGCTGAATAAACAAAGAGATAACTTCAAAATAGTAGAAAAACATCATAGTATTTTTACTTGACCTTGTAAACCCTCCCAGGATAGAGGTGGTCTTGAAGACAACAACCTGCATTTCCAGGAGGGGACCCTGGTTTATGCTTCCAGAAGGAGCAAAGAAGACCTTTTTACCAGTTATTGTGTTTGTATTCTAAAATTCCTGGGAGTTACCTGAAGAAATTATACAAGGCACTCATTTCTGTTTGGCTTAATTCAGAACTCATGCAAGATAGAAAAGTCACAGACAGTGCTAGAAAATGTAAAATGAAGGAAAGACTTGCAGTCACCTGAGATAAAGATTAAGACACAAAATTGAGACACATAATAGATCACCTAAAGTCTGTAGGAAGATCTGGGGAGGAAGTTTTTTGGGAGATGGGAGGGGATTAGGACAGCATTTCTGGACCTGCCCTGGGCTAGAGGGGGGCCCACTGCCATAAAGGATGAATCCCAGACCAGGCCTACAAGCTGACTTAAGAGACCTTGGGCCTTAAGGGGACATCAGTGGTAGTCTGGAAGTTCTCCTTGTGGGCCTGTGGTGGTGGTGGCCATGGGGTGAGCCTCCTCTGCATTTGGAAAGGACAAGGAAGAGTGGGAGGGACTGCATCTTGTGGTCGGTGAACCAGCTCAGCTGCAGTACCATAGAACACCAGGTAGACTTTAACGTTTTTGACTCCAGTTGCTGACTCCTGAATTGCACCTCTGGACACACCCATGACCTGGGGGAACCCATCACCCTCAAGGGAAGTACACTGGCCTGGCTGGCTTTGCAACCTGCTGATTATAGAGCCCCAGGGCCTTGAGAGAAAATTGGCAGTAGCCAGAGAGTGGTTATAGCAGGCAATGGACAAGACCCAGCACAGTCACAGTGGCAGTGACCACAGGGGCGCTTGTGTCACTCCACACTCAGCTTTAGTTGGCTGAGGAGAGGGAGAGAGAGAGAGAGAGAGATCTTTGTTTGGGAGAAAATAAGGGTTGAGGACAAGAGTTACTGCCTGGTAATCCAGAGAATTCTCCCAGATCTTGTCCAAGACCATCAAGGTGACACCTCAAATAGTCTGTAAAAACTACAGTGTTACTGGGCTTGGGGTACCCCCTAGAGTAGATACAGCTTAAATCACAACACCCAAGTTGTTTTGAATGTCTGGGAAGCCTTCCCAAGAAGAACAGGTACAAACAAGCTCCAACAGTGAAGACTAAAATAAATACCTAACTCTTGAATGCCCAGACACAGATGAACAACTACAAGTATCAAGACATTCCAGGAAATAAACTAAATAAGTCACCAGGGACCAATCTTGGAGAAACAGAGGTATGTGACCTTTCAGACAGAATTTAAAATAGTTGTGTTGAGGAAACTCAAAGAAATTCAAGATAACACAGAGAAGGATTTCAGAATTCTATCAGAAAATTTTAACAAAGAGAATGACATAATTTAAAAGAATCGAGCAGAAATTCTAGAGCTGAAAAACGCAGTTGACATACTGAAGAACACATCGGAGTCCTTCCTTTAATACCAGAACTCATCAAGCAGAAGAAAGAATTAGTGAGCCTGAAGACTGGCTGTTTGAAAATACACAGTCACAGGCAACAAAAGACAAAAGAATAAAAAACAATGAAGCATGCCTGCGAGATCAAGAAAATGGCCTAAAAATGGCAAATCTAAGAGTGATTGGCCTTAAAGAAGAAGTAGAGAAGAAAATAGGGGTAGAAAGCTTATTCAGGGAGATAATAACAGAGAACATTCCAAACCTAGAGAAAAATACCAATATTGAAGAACAAGAAGGTTATAGAACATCAAGCTGATTTAACCCAAAGAAAACTAGCTCAAGTCATTTAATAATTAAAGGTCAAGGATAAAGAAAAAATCTTAAAAGCAGCAAGAGAAAAGAAACAAATAACATACAATGGGTATTCAATACATCTGGCAGAAGACTTTTCAGTGAAAATCTTACAGGCCAGGAGACAGTGGCATGACATATTTAAGTGCTAAAGAAAGAAAAGAAAAAAACTTGTATCCTAGAGTAGCATATCTGGCAAAAATATCTTTTAAACATGAAGGAGAAATAAAGACTTTACCAGAAAAACAAAAGTTGAGGAATTTTATCCCCAGACCTGTCCTACAAGAAATGCTAAAAGGAGTACTTCAAGTAGGAAAAAAAGGACATTAATGAAGCAAAAAGTAATCACTTGAAGGTACAAAACTCAACAGTAATAGTAAATGCCAGTGAGTATTAAAAGCTTTAAAGCATAGAGGCTTTATTAGTTTTCTTTTTGCTTCTTTGCTTATGTAAACAATGTTAAGTAGTTGTCAGTTTAAAATAATTGGTTATAAGATAGTACTTGCAAGCCTCATGGTCACCTGAAACCAAAAAGCATACAACAAATCTACAAAAAATAAAAGGCAAGAAACCAAATCCTATCACCGGAGAAAATCGCATTCATTAACAGAAGACAGAATGGAATGAAAGAAGAAAGAGCATACCACAAAATACCCATAATACAAATATCAAAATATCAGAAGCAAGTCCTTACTTACCAATAACAACATTGAATGTAAATGGACTAAACTCCCTGATAAAAAGACATATTTTGGGTGAATGGATGAAAAAACAGGACCCATTGATTTGTTATCTACAAGAAACACACTTCACCTATAAAGACACACATAGACTGTAAATAAAAAGATGTTCCATACCAATGGAAACCAAGAAAGAGCAGGAATAGCTATACTTACTTCAGACAAAATTAATTTCAAGGCAAAACCTATAAGAAGAGACCGTCACTATATAACAGTAAAAGAGTAAATTCAGCAATGGGATATAACAATTTTAAATGTATATGCATCCAACACTGGAGCACCCAGATACATAAAGAAAATATTATTACAGCAAAAGAGAGACATAGACCTCAATAAAATAAAAGCTGGATACTTTGACACCCCACTTTCAGCATTGTACAGATCTTCTAGAGAGAAAATCAACAGAGAAACATCAAACTTAATCTCACTACAGACCAAATGGATCTAATAGATATTTACAGAACATTTCATCCAACAACTACAGAACACACAGTTTTTTCCTCAGTACATGGATCATTCTTAAGGATAGACCATATGTTATGTCACAAAACAAGTCTTTAAATATTCAAAAAATTGAAATAATATCAAGCATCTTCTTTGATCACAGAGGAATAAAACTAGAAATCAGTAACAAAGGGAATTTTGGAAATTATACATACATGGAAATTAAACAATATATCCCTGAATTACCAGTGGGAATGAAGAAATTAAGAAGAAAAGTTTCCTGAAACAAATGACAATGGAAACACAACATACCAAATCCTGTGATGTACATCCAAATCAGTACTAAGAGGGATGTTTATAGCTATAAGTACCTACATCAAAAAAGAGTAAATAATCTAATGATGCATCACAAAGAACCAAAAAAAAAATAGCAAACCAAACCCAAAATTAGTAAAAGAAAAGAAGTAATATCTACCAGATGTACAAAGAAGAGCTGGTACCATTCTTACTGAAACTATTCCAGAAAGTGAGGAGGGAGTCCTCCCTAACTTATTCTATGAAGCCAGTGTCATCCTGATACAAACTGGGCAGAGACACAACAAAATAAAATTTTAGGCCAATATCTTTGATGAACATCAATGCAAAAATCTTCAACAAAATACTTGCACATCAAATCCAGCAGCACATCAAAAAGCTAATTCACCATGATCAAGTAGGCATCATCCCCAGGATGCAAGTTTGGCTCAACATACGCAAATCAATAAATGTGATTCATCACATAAACAGAACTAGAGACAAAAACCACACGATTATCTCAATAGAAACAGAAAAGGCTTTTGATAAAGTTCAATATCTCTTCAGGTTAAAAACTATCAAGAAGCTAGATATTGAAGGAACATAAATTAGTAAGAGCCTTCTATGGCAAACTCACAGCCAACATCATACTGAATGCAGAAAAGCTGGACTGATTCCCCTTGAAAACTGGCCCAAGATAATGATGCCCTCTCTCACTACTCTTATTCAGCATAGTACTAGAAGTCCCAGCAAAATAAATCGGGCAAGAAAAAGAAATAAAGTCCATCTAAATAGGAAGAGAGGAAGTCAAACTATCCCCATTTGCAGATGACATAACTTTATGTCAAAGCTCCTTCAGCTGATAAACAATTTCAGCAAAGTTGCAGGATACAAATTCAATGCACAAAAAGCATTTTTATACGTCGACAACAGCCAAGCCAAAAGCCAAATCAAGAATGCAATCCCATTCACAATTGCCACAAAACAATAAAATACCTGGGAATACAGCTAACCAAGGAGGTGAAAGATCTCTACAATGAGAATTACAAAACACTGCTCAAAGAAATCAGAGAAGACACAAACAAATGGAAAAACATTCCATGCTCATGGATAGGAAGAATCAATATCCTTAAAATGGCTATACTGCCCAAAGCATTTTACTGATTCAATGTTATTTCTATCAAACTACCAATAATATTCTTCACAGAGCTATAAAAAATTATTTTAAAATTCATATGGAATCAGTCAGAATGAATATTATTAAAGAGTCAAAATATAACAGATGCTGGAGGGGTTGCAAAGAAAATGGAACACATACACTGTTGGTGGCAGCATAAATTAGTTCAATCATTATGGAAAGCAGTGTGGCAATTCTTCAAAGAGCTAAAAAAGAACTACAATTCCATCCAGCTATCTGATTACTGGAAATATACCCAAAAGAATATAAATCATTTAAACATAAACAAGCATGCACATAAATATTCAAAGGATCCTGAATAGCCAAGGCAATCCTAAGCAAAAAGATCAAAGCTGGAGGCATCACATTACCTGACTTCACACTATACTACAGGGCTACAGTAAACAAAACAGCATGGTACTGGTACAAAAACAGACACATAGTTCAATGATAAAGAATAGAGAGCCCAGAAACAAGGCTGCATACCTACAACCATCTGATCTTTGACAAAGATGACAAAAACAAGCAATGGGGAAAGGGCTCCTTATTCAATAAATAGTGCTGGGATAACTGGCTAGCCATATACAGAAGGTTGAAATTAAACCCCTTTGCTATACCATGTACAAAAATCAACTCAAGATGGATTAAAAGACTTAAATGTAAAACCCAAAACCATAAAAACCCTGGAAGACAACCTAGGCAATAACATTCTGGACATAGGAATGGGCAAAAAATTCGTAATGAAGACACCAAAAGCAATCACAACCAAAGAAAAAAGTTCACAATTGGTGTCTAAACTTAAGAACTTTTGCACAGAAAAAGAAACTATCAAAAGAGTGAACAAACAACCTACAGAATGGGAGAAAATTTTTGTAAACTATGCATCTGACAAATGTCTACTATCCAGCATCTATAAAAAACTTAAACAAATTTACATGAAGACAACAAACAATATTATTAAAAAGTGAGCAAAGAACATGAAGAGACACTTTCAAAAGAAGACATGCATGTGGCCAACAATCATGTGAAAAAGACTTTAATATCACTGACCATTAGAGAAAAGCAATTGAAAACCACAAGATACCATCTCACACCAGTCCTAATGAATATTATTAAAAAGTCATAATATAACGGATGCTGGAGAGGTTACAAAGAAAGTGGAACACTTACACAGTTGGTGGCAGTGTAAATTAGTCTAACGGTTGTGGAAAGCAGTGTAATGATTCTTCAAAAAGCTAAAAGCAGAACTACCATTCAACCCAGCAATCCCATTACTGGGAGTGTGCCCAAAGGAATATAAATCATTCTAACATAAACACACATGCACAAAAATGTTCATTGTGTTCATTGCGGCACTATTCACAATAACAGAGACATAAAACCAACCCAAATGCCCATCAATGACAGATTGGATAAAGACAATGTGATACATAAACACCAAGGAATACTATTCTGCCATAAAAAAGAACAAGATTAAGTCTATTGCAAGATCATGGATGAAGCTGGAGGCCATTATCCTTAGCAAACTAATGCAGGAACATAAAACCAAATACCAGATGTTCTCACTTATACTTGGGAGATAAATGATGAGAATTCATGGGCACAAAGAGGGGAACAATAGTCACTAGGGTGCACTTCAGGGTAGAGGGCGGGAGGAGGGAGAGGATTATTTAAAAAAAAAAAACCATTGGGTATTAGGCTTATTACCTGGGTGACAAAATAATCTGTACAATAAACCCCCATGACACAAGTTTATCTATATAACAAACCTGCAATGTACCCCTGAACCTAAAAGTTATAAAATAAATAATTGAAAATGAAGTGCTAAAAAGGAGAAAAAAATAAATAAAAATAAGGATTGGTTAAGCTAAAAATAAAGATCAGAGCAGAAATAAATGAATTTGAAATGAAGAGAACAATGTAAAAGATCAATGAAACAAAAAGTTTGATTTTTGAAACATCAAACAAAACTAACAAACCTTTAGCCATATTGAGAAAAAAAAGAGAAGATCCAAAGAAAAAAGCAGAGATGAAAAAGGAGACCTTACAACTGATACTGCACAAATTCAAAAAAATCACTAATTTTGAGCAACTATATGCCCCAAAACTGGAAAATCTAGAAGAAATAGACACATTCCTTGATACATACAACCTACCAAGATTGAACCAGCAAGAAATCCAAAACCTGAACACACTAATAACAAGCAAGGAGATCGAGCCATAATAAAAAATCTCCCAGTAAAGAAAAGCCTGGGTTCCAATGACTTCACTGCTGAATTCTACCAAACATCTAAAGAATTTATACCAATCCTACTCAAACCATTTCAAAAAATAAAGGAGGCAGGAATATTTCCAAACTCATCCTATGAACCCATTATTCCCCTGATACTAAAACCAGACAAAGACACATAAAAAACAAACAAAACTACAGCCCAATATCTCATATAAATATTGATGTAAAAATCTTCAACAAAAACTACTAGCAAACTAAATTCAACAATATATTAAAAAGAACGTTCATCGTGATCAAGTGGAATTTATCCGTAGGATGTAAATTTATTTTTAAAAAAGATTTAGTATCTTAACGGGGCATGGCAGCATGTGCCTGTAGTCCTAGCTACTCAGGAGGCTTAGGCAGAGGATCTTTTGAGCCCAAGAATTTGAGGTTGCAGTAATCTATGATCATACCACTGTAGTGAAAGTTGCAAGAGAAGAGCAACTCATCACACACAAGGAATTGTTAATAAAATTAACAGTCAATTTTACAAAAAAAAAAAAAACCTAAGGAGATAAGAAATTAGTGAGAAAATATATTTAAAATGCTAAAAGAAAAAAAAACTGTCAAAAAAGAATGTGATTGTCAACAAAATTATTCCTCAAAAAATGAAGAAGAAATTAAGACATTCCCAGATAAATTGAAGTTGAGGGAGGTTATTACCAGCCAATCTGCAAGACCTTTTAGGTATGCTAAAAGAAATCTTTAAGATAAAAATAAATGAACAATATACAGTAACTCAAAGATATATGAAGATATAAATATCTTTGGTAAAGGTAACTACAGAGCTAACACTAAAGTCAATAATTTTACATTTTTTGTTTGCAACTCCACATTTTATATTATACATGATGTAAAAGTAGATGTATAAAATAATTAGAAATTGATATATTAAACACATAATGTACAAAGACATAATATGTTACAACAACACGGAAGGGGACAGAGCTAGATGGAAGCAGATATTTTGCATGTTATTCAAGCTCACTTGGTATAAACCAGATTGTTATAAATTTAAGATGTTTGATGTAACCTGCTACTGTTAATCAAAACTGTAAGCCATGGTAACCACTAAAAATATATTTAAAATATATATACAACAGAAGTGAGAAGAGTATCTAAATGGTACACTGCCAAAAATAGAACAACCACAAAAGAAGTTGAAAATTGAGCAAATGAGGAAAAATAGAGCTATAAGATATACAGAAAGCAAATAGAAAAATAGCAGAAGTCTTTTCTTTAATTATTTTGTGTATAAATGGATTAAATTCTGCAATCAAATTGTAAAGCTTAGTAGAATGAATTTTTTAAAATCTTACTATTATTCAAAGTGATCTACAGATTCAATATGATCCCTATCAAAATTTCAACAGCCACTTGTACAGAAATGAAAAATCTAACCCACAAATTTATATGAAATTTCAAGGGGCCACAAGTAGCCAAAACAGTCTTGAAAAATGCTCAACATTATTATCCATTAGGGAACTGAAGCTAAAACTATAAAGAGGTACTACTTCATAGTCATTAGTTAGCTATAATTTAAAACAAAGAAAATAGCATAAAGAAAATGTGGCACATATACACCATGGAATACTATGCAGCCATAAAAAATGACAAGTTCATGTCCTTTGTAGGGACATGGATGAAGCTGGAAACCATCATTTTCAGCAAACTATCTCAAAGATAAAAAGCCAAACACCGCATGTTCTCACTCATAGGTGGGAATTGAACAATGAGAACACTTGGACACAGGAAGGGGAACATCACACACTGGGGCCTGTTGTTGGGTGGGGGGAGGGTGGAGGGATAGCATTAGGAGATATACCTAATGTAAATAATGAGTTAATGGGTGCAGCACACCAACATGGTATATGTATACATATGTAACAAATCCTCACATTGTGCACATGTACCCTAGAACTTAAAGTATAATAATAATAAAAATATATATATATATATATATAAAGAAAAGAAAATAGCATGGATGTGGGAAATACTGGAATCATACATTGCTTCTGCAAATGTAAGATGATTCAGTTACTGTTGTCAGTATTTTGGCAGTTTTCCAAAAAGGTAACCAAAAGATAACTATATGATCCTGCAATTCTACTACTGGGTGCATACCCAAAAGAACTAAAGAGGGACTCAAACAAGCTTATGTACATGCATGTTTATAGCAGCACTCAGGTGGAAAGAGCTCATATGTCCCTCAATGGATGAATGGTTAAACAAATTTTGATTTATTCATTCAATGAAATATTATTCTGCCATCAAAAGGGAATGAATTAATGATACATGCTACAACATAGATGGACTTTGAAATTATAATGCTAAATAAAGAAGTCAGACACAAAAGTTCTGAAATATTGTATGATTCCATTTATATGAAATTTACTTAATTGATAAATCTATAGAGACAGAATGCAAGTAGATGGTTGCTAGTGGGTGTGGGAAATAGGATGAAGAGAAACTGCTTAATGGGTAAGGGGTTTTGTTTTAGAATTACATAAATGTTTTAGAACTAAAGAGAACTGTTGGTATTAAAATATTGTTAACATACTAAATGTCACTGAATTGTTCATTTTAAAATGATGGATTTTGTTATGTGAATTTTACTTCATTAATGTGTAAAAGAAAGGGAGGATAGTTGTCTATAGAAGACACATCTTTGCTCCAAAATCCTAATGATTTTGTGCTGTAATTCTACTATGGTCTGCTAAGAGGTCCATATAGCATCCTCAAGGATCAAAGACACTTCAAGTTCCATCGGATTTGCTACTTTGTAAGATACAAGTGGCAAGACAGGAGCCCAGCCCTGCTACAGGACTTGTTTTCCTCTATGTTCCTCTGAACACCAGTGGATTTATGGGTTACTTATTAAATGATTTAAAACAGACACTCAAATGTAATATACATGGCCTCCATAATCCAAAACAGCCCACACAAAATGGCTTTGAGTCTCTTTCCATGGACATGAGCAACATATCCTTCATTTTGGAGAAAAATAACACAAATGTCACAGACCACTGGATCTCTGAAAACTTCAACCATGTGTCTGGTCTCCATTTTCACTGGGTTTGCTCCCCATTCCCTGGCCTTTGTTTAAATTCTACAGTGGGTACTATAATGACACCCTTGATCAGATGAAAGAAGACAAATTTGAATAAACTTTAGCAGCAACTTCAAAAGTTACCAATCTCTACAAATGATGCCTATAGATTATGATTTAATGCATTTACTGCAAAAGTTACATTTATATAATTTATATAATAAAATATGACTTTTCACTTAGATCAAATGATGGCTTTTCTTCTTTTTTTTTTTTTTTGAGACAGAGTCTCGCTTTGTCTCCCAGGCTGGAGTGCAGTGGTGCAATCTCTGCTCCCTGCAAGCTCCGCCTCCCGGGTTCACACCATGCTCCAGCCTCAGCCTCCCGAGTAGCTGGGACTACCAGCGCCCACTACCACGCCAGGCTAATTTTTTTTGTATTTTTAGTAGGGACGGGGTTTCACTGTGTTGGCCAGGATGAGGATGGTCTCAATCTCCTGACCTCGTGATCCACCCACCTCGGCCTCCCAAAGTGCTGGGATTACAGGTGAGCCACCATGCCCGGCCAAATGACTGCTTTTCTAATTTCACTTATATTTGATTTCAAATTTTCTTTTGAGTATATGAAGAGTGAGGAAAAGTTGTTAACAAGTTGATTTAAATATCAGAAGGAAGATTTTAAAAATAGTTAAATGAAGTGAGACTTTTATAAGTTCTATCAGATGCTTCAAACAGAAAATTAATTGAGGTAACTCCAATAACAGGTCAGATTTTAGTCCACTTAGAGAATCTAAATAAAGTGGTTATAAGTTCCTTTCATTGAAGGAGAAATGTATGACGTTATTGTAAATACAATTTTAAGTTCAGCTAAAAAATTCAATTTTGAGAATTAATTTGTTGGGCAATAAAAATACAAATGAAAATTTTAGTGAAGCACAGCCTTATATTCTTTTGCGAAAATAACAATTTTACTAAATTAATGGACCTATGTAATAAAAATGTACTTGGAATTGTTTATAGTACACACATAATTTCTAATTGCTCTCAAACAAGCATCAGTATTCTAAAGATGTAAATACAAAGCATAGCCAAAATATATCAATATGTGCATATATACAGAGAAACTGAATGACAATTAGTATGACAATTAGTATGACTACAAAAATTCAGCTATGGCAGCACCTTCTTGCACTCTGTGTTGCTTGATATCAGTCAAATTTTAGAAACGTATAAGCCTTTGAAGAAGTACTTTGTAAATCAACTTAAATGTCCTACAATGGTATTGGACATTGTTCAAATAAGTTTTCTGAATCTTTCATGTGTTTTATTAAAAATCAGCTGTAAATCATTAGGCAGCATATTCAATAAATAGAGTGCAAAAGAATCAACTTTTGCACTTTCAAAAATTTGAAACTTTTGAAAGTAAAACTTACACACAGAAAGACATTTGAATTTAATTCTTCAAAAGAAAAAATGAAACTGAAAAATTAAGCAAGAAGAATTCAAATAGTGTTCAAGATTTTTAAAAATTCTATAATTATGCTTTCAAATATCTCAGTTGTGGGGATAATTTTTTTAATAAAACTTCTATTTTTATTTCAATAGGTTGATATTCAGCAAGAGAGCAGAATGAAATTGAGATGACCTCCGGCTTTACAACATCTGAATTTGATAAAATAATCAAAAGAATTATAATTGCAAATAACCTATTTGATGAGATTTTGGCTACAAAAATATTTTTCAAGGAAAAGTACACTTGACGGAGGCCAAATAATAGTCCTTTGAAAATATATTATTTAAAATAGATACCAAATTTGATACAAAAATAGAATTATGAGTAACCTCCATTTAGCAGTATTTTCTCTGAAATTATAAAGTTTCTCACCACTTGTAAAGAGGGAGTACTTTTTCATTTAAAAAATTATGGTCTACAAAGAAAGATTAATTGAAAATGTCAACAGTTTGAAATGTTTTACTTATAAAAGGCAACTTTGAAAACTTTCTAGACATTTTATTATTAAAATATTTAATAAGTACATATTAAAAATAAAATCTTCTGAAAAATACCTATGACACAGGTAAGCTACAAAATTCATGAGGATACAAGAGTGTTTGCCAAAAATAAAATATTTTTTTGTTTCTTGTAGTTTTAGATAATCAATAAAAAGCTTATTTTATGTTGCTTTAATGTATACAAAAACACATTATTGTTTTAGAAAAAGTTACAGAAAATCATTATAAAGAGTCATTTTACACATCTACCAATACAATAAATTCAATTTATTAATCAATTGATAAATATTTCAAAATGATATAATTTTAATTCCATAAATTATATGGTCAGCCTATCACCTTCCTTAACCCTCACCCATTTATGCCTAATTCCTGAACTAGATCTAGCAATCACAGGGTGCCAAAAATGGATCACGATGTTATCTCTAATGTCCACTAAACAAATATAAATAAATACACATTATGAGGAATAATATAACTTGGAGGTTAAGAGAATGGATTCTGGAGCCATATGAGGTCTGTGTTTCCAGAATTGCTATTCTGTAGCTGCCTGACCTTGCTTTAATTTCTTCATCTGTAAATGAAAATGATAGTCATGGCAATCAAATGAGTCAATATATGCACTTACAGCAGTGTAGACCTAATAAGAACATAATTATGTCTTTTTTAATCTTATTTTTGCAATCTAAGTAGTAGTGAATTATTACAACTTCACTAGAATTCTGTTACCCACAATTTTCCTTCCATTTTCATTGATGTCCCCAAGTCCCTTGTTCTGAGCAACTTGAATTCCACTACCTATCTTCCCTTCCCTGTATCCCTATCTTTATTTTCATTCATACTGTATCTAATGCCTTTCATATTTCAGCCTGTATTGTGGCAAACCAATCTTAAGTCCTGACTTTCTCTTTGCTCAATTTGCCAAACATAGCATATCAGCAGTAAGGACATTTCTGAATGCAATTCATCAACAGATTAGGAGGTGTTGCCATAAATCAAAATTTCCAGATTAGATTTCCAGAGCCTCAAAGGGAAACTCTGATGGGTTTCTCTTGCCACTGGTCCCTAAGGTAGAACACAACAGATTTATGGATGGTGTCATCTTCAACATGTCCACCAGATTACAGTCCAGTAGTTCTGTTTGGCTTGAATCCATTGGCTGTACTAATTACTGAGATGGCTTCATGTGTGATCATGCTAAACAACATCTTTGTTTGGATTTAGAGTTCTAGCAAAAAGGAAGCAAGAATGGCTTCTAGCCCAGAGATGATTTGCAAAAACACAAAGCAACCAAAAGGAGCAGAAAAATGACTAGGCAGAAATTTCAAACAAATGTTTCCCTTTAATAACATTTACTAGTGAAACAAACACAGAATAGGATAACAGTGCTTGGCTTGTAGGCGAAATTTTGGCTTAGTGTTTTCAGCCAAATTTCCACGTAACTTAAAGAGCTTAAGTTTTCCTGGGTGCCAAAAAGTGAAATCTCATCCACATTCCAAATCCTGGGGGCCTCTGGATAAAGGTAATTGAATCATAAATGACATGTAATTTCGTGAAGATAAAGTCTGAATGAAGCAAAGATTGTTTCCTCCAATCAAAGAATTATGAGAAATACAGTAACAAATTCTTTCTCCTCTCTTCCCATGGTTTCTGCCATGCTTGTTTTATCTGTGTTCAATATATTTACCTGATAGCTAATTGGCATCCTTCTCTTCTCCTTATGCTAGATCCGCACTCTGTATTGGGAATGAACCACCTACTTCTCCTACTGCTTGGCTTGATGTTACGACTCTGTGATCTTCCCCCAACAACAGACATTGGTCACATTACTTCTCAGTTCCAGATATGATGCTACAACTCTTTTTTTTCCCCACATTTGTGCATCCACCCAACTCTCTCCATGACACTGAAGTAGGGAAAATATCCTCTTATCCTGTAGAGTCCTCCTTGTGAAGAAGGCTCTTGAATTAGACCATAAATGGGGCTACCATATACTTCATCGAATCTAATCTTTTGAGCTCAATCTCCATTACACTCAGCAAACTAGACTAAAAATTGCCCCTTTCCTCCAATAATCAACCATTGTCCGAGCACCAAGCTTGCATGCAATATCTCCATCTTGCTTTGACCACGTGTTCCGCAATAATTTCCTGAGAACTTACCTTGTGCCCTGACTTGAGTTACAAGCTAAATGCACAGATATAAAAGTTTCTGACCTTGTTTGTATTTGTTTTCTAGGCTACTATTAAAAAAAAAAAAGTACCACAAACCAGATGGCTTAAAGCAACAGAAATTTGTGACTCATAGTTCTGGAGGCCAGAAATTCAAAATCAAGCTGTCAGCAGGTTAGTTCTTTCTGAAAGCCCTGAGAGAGCACCTCTTTCATTTCTCTCATGTAGCTCCTGATAGTTGCTAGTTAATTATATCTGCAAAAATCCTTTTCAAAATAAGATCACATTCAGAGGTTCCGGGTGGACCTGTGTCACACCATTCAACCCAGTACACTTTTCTTAAGAAATTCATAGTCTAGTGGTAGATAGAGATAATTAAAGAATAAATTACCACCCAGTTTAATGTGAGGTTTGAGAATGATAAGCTACTATGCTATAGAAGTATAAAGGAAAAACATCCAACTATCTTGGGATTAGGAAAAATCTCTCCTGGATTCTATGTCCTTCAATGAGGGTAGAAGGATAAATAAAAATCAGATAGGGCAGGAGGATATAGAAAGGTGGCCAGGATGTGTTAATTCCCCAATAGATGCTGGAGACCATGAATCTAAAGTAGCACCCGTTTCTAGGTTTGTCTAATGTTCTCTAGATAAACCAAGCAGTCACAATGCAAGAGAAAAGGAAGGCATATATTTGTATTTACCCACGCTCATGGTATTATGGAGGGGAAGACAGAGAAGATGAGGCTATTGGTGAGAATACAGAAAAAGAAGTGAACCTGAGAAGACATTGATAGATAGAAAAGCATGGAAAATTGAGGGTCTTCTGCCTTATTAAATTGAAAGATGAGGTGAGGCATCTAGACGGCGGAAGACATAGAACCTTATGTTCAGAGCGTAGTAAGTTCCAGAAGTGGAAAGACCCTAGGTGTCAGGAAGTTGGATGGATATTTCTGCATGTGACCTAAAGTAAAATCAGGTCTTATGGTAGGGTAGAAGGCTAGACTAGGTGCCCAAGTTGCTTGAATTGTAATATGTGACCAAACAAATAGTAGAAAGGGAGAATTAGAAAGTTTTATGGTTGGATGTCATCAGCTTTGATAACTATTATAGTTGCTAATATTTATTAAGTGTCTTCTAAGAGCCAGGTATGGATATATATGTTAATTTAATTTTCAAAATATCTATATGGGCATATGCATATCTACTGTTAGTTTCTTCAATTTACAGGTGAGCACTATAAAAATGAGCAAAATAACTGTTCAGTAAGTGGTATAGCAGCATTTTATTCAGGCCATCCAACCCCTGGTGGTTTTGCACACTTAACTACTACCTAAGATGAGGGGAATGGTTTATTTGGGTTCAGAGAAATAATTTGGAAGAGGCACTGAGGACTTCCTACCTCAGAATGAGCACCTGCTGATGAAGACTGCCGTAAATCAGCATCAGCAGGGTATATGGAACATTAGTTTTATCACATAGAGGCAAGACTCAGTGAAGGACTTTGATGATGGGCATGTGCTGGTTTAACATATAGCAAGACCTTAAAGGCTCCAATGCTAGAGGAAGTGCAACAGCGTGAAGGTGAATTTTGGAAGCAGAAACTCTAAAACAATATGGAGCTAAGAGAAGACGTGCATTTTATTATAGAATAAAAAGTTGCAAGAATATGAGGCAGAAAGTTTTGGCTAGTTCTAGGATTTCACAAAAGAATCTGGATAGAGCTGTTTACCACCATGATGGATTATAACCCAGTGAGCTGTCAGAGGCTTGGTGATGCCACTAGACAAGGCATCATGTTGAGCATCTTTGCATGAGGCATAATCTTTATGCTGCCAGGTTCACTGTGATATATTTATATTTATAATAAATTTTATCTTAGATTCTCTCTGGGCTACAGATCAAACTTTTAAAAAGGTAAGTCTCTACTCCATTTCGAGGCTGCTTGTTGACCGGTCTGGTCATTCTTTGTCTTTGTCATTGGGTGATCAGCTAAGTTTGGCGGTGGAAAGCACATACCAGGTTTGCAGGTAGCTGAGGCTTGCTGGGGCCAGGGATTATCCTCCAAGCTGCCATTCTGAGCATGGCAACCCAGATCTTATCCATTTAATAGATGCAGTGCTGCAGATTCTGTGTGAATTCAAAGAAAGGAGGACTCAAACAAGAGGTGATAGACTTGTGGGATTTCAGATATTGATCACATCCTTGTCCAAGTGGAGAATAATTTTCTACATCAGATCCCAGTGAATGAGCTCATGATAATACTGTGAAATCAGGACTTCCAAATCCATTAAACAGGAAAACCTCAAATCTAAACAGACATTTAAAGCCACTCAAGACTCAGACAAAAGCACTATCTGCCGGAGTATACAGGCTACCAACTTGATAACAATTGTGCATCCATACATATACACGTGCACGTATGTGCATGAGTGTGCACACATACACCCACATACACACACATAAGAAAAGTGATTGATCTGGTCTAATGCAGGAGAAGGAAAATCCTTAGCATAATGCTAAATACAGAAGTAATAATAAAGTTAGAAAATCCCCACTTGTACTACAACTACTGAATGAATGTTTCATGGGGAAAAGGATACTTACATAGTCTCAAAATTTCTTCCTACAATTTATTCTTTTACAAAAGGGAAAAAAATAGTAATTTCACAGTTGAGAAACCTGGTGAATTACCATGTTAACCAAGTGATTAAAATTAATATAACTAATATTGGGTAATCTAGAATCATGTGATATTTGATATAAATGCATTGAGAAGTATACAATATTGCTCCTGTTCCACAAGTGACAAGTAATAATAAAAGCGTAAATAAATAAAATAATGAGAAGACAACAGACAAACACAAATTGATGGACATTCTAACACTGTGCTTGCAGTGTTAGAATATTCATATTAAAGGAGACTGAAGATTCATGACAATTAAATGCAATGCCTTTAATATCGGATTACTAAACTGAGGAAATAACTATACAAAGGACATTATGGGACAAATGGGCAAGTTACTTAACCATTCTGTGTCTCATTTTTCTAAACTGACAAAGGGGGCTAAACCTATTCATCTTCAAAAGTTATTAGTGCATGAAATGAGATATCTTTGTAAAGTATGTAGCACAGTTCTGAGCATAATAAATATCTAATATATACTCACTGATAGCTTTCTTATTCACCATAGTCCTCTTTCTCCACTCCATAATTTATTCTTACTTTGTAGTTCGGTTGATTCTGACAATGTTATTTATTTTTGCCACCTAATTGTAGCCTTTTGGGTAACTTTTGCAACTACCCAATGCCGGGTTGTAATAAGTTGGCTTCTGGCCTTTGCTTTCTCTTCTACCTGCCTATAGTGTCTGTGTGTGAGTGTGTCTGAGCCTTCTCTCCTGATATTATCTACATTTGTTCTCAAATGTCACTGTCTGAATAATACTTTCCCTGACTATCTGTCGGAGCATGATGACTACATTTACATGGAAATCCACATTTACATGGAAATCTACAACTACTCAGCAATTTCTAACCTCCTTCATTTTTCCTTATAATATATGTACTTTAACATACAACAGGCATTTAGTTGATTGTTTTGGTTATTTTCTGTCTTCCCCTCATTGGAATGTAACCTCCAGGAGGGAAGGATATTTTGGCTGTTCTTATCTGATATATCTCCAGCATCTGGAACAGAATTGACACTTCGTAGATGCCTGTTGAAGGGATCATAAAGGCATTTATGAAAGGCGTTCATAAATACTTGTCAATGAATGAGTTTTTCTCATTTACCTGGCAGGTGCCTTCTCCTTTCTTAGATGAGGTGTGCATATGACACACATGGCAGCCACTGTGAGCCAAAGTGGGAATTTATGGCCATTATTTAGGTTAATTAGTATTTCTCAAACTGAGTTTCACAAAGAAGAACTCAGAAGCTTATGAATTCATGTAGAACTAAAAAGATGAATTCTCTAAGATTGTATTGGAGTAATTATAGAAATGAGAGTAAAAATTTGGGACATGTGAAATATAAGGAAATGAAACTTATCCAGAGAGTTTCTTGCCAAAAAAAAAAAAAATTAGATTACCTTGTTACACAGAAAAATGGGGCCACATGACAGAGTCCCCATTCAGAAACTAGGGATAAAAGGAAAACAGAAATAAAGGTATTTTAAGTGAATGTGAGGAGAAGTAAGTGTCCAATTATACCTAATAATTTAGGGTGTCACCATAACAAGTTTCTAAATATTTCAAAAATTGCACTATATTGAATGTATACTTTTAAAGAAAAGTATGAATTAACTTTTTTCATGCTAAGAAAATGCTCATTCACAATATAAAATTAAACTCAAAAAAAGTATATTTTGGTAAGGACAGTTAACATGAGATCTATCTGTTTAACAATATTTTCAGTGTCTAATGAATTATTTTTTACTATAGGGACAATGTTGTGCAGCAGCTCTCCAGAGCTTACTTATCTTGCTTAACTAAAACTTTATACCCATTGATTACAAACTCCCTATTTACTCTTCCCCCAGTTCCTGGCAATGACCACCACTCCTCGATTCTATTAATTTGACTATTTTAGATACCTCAGAGTAGGGTAATCACACAATATATGTCTTTCTGTGGCTGGCTTATTTCACTTATCATTATGTTCTCAAAGTTCATCCATGTTGTTGCATATTGCAGAATTTCCTTTTTTTAAAGGCTGAATGGTACTGTATTTTATGTATATAACACATTTTCTTTACCCATTTATTTGTCAACAGACAATAAAGTTGTTTCCACAACTTTATTGTAAATAAATATGCAATAAATATGAGTGCCAATATCTCTTCAAGACACTAATTTCAATTATTTGGACAGATACCCAGAAATGAGACTGTTGTATTATGTAGTAGTTCTATTTTTAGTTTTTCCATAAACCTCCATACTGTTTTATGTAGTAGCTGTACTGATTTACATTCCCACCAATTGTGTACAAGTGCTTCTGATTCTCTGTGTCCTTACCAGCATCTATTGTTTTTTGTTTTTTTAATAATAGCCATTCTTTGATAATAGCTATCTTGACAGTTATGAGGTGATACCTCATTGCAGCTTGGATTTGCATTTTCCTGATAGTGATGTTGAGCATCTTTCATATATCTGTTGGCCAGTTGTAGATCTTCTTGGGGTAAGTTCATAGCCCATTGTTTAACCTGGTTATACCTGTTACTTTACTATTGAGTTCCAGGAGTTTCTTATATATTTTGGATAAGAAATCTTTATCAGAAATATGATTTGCAACTTTTTCCCATTCTGTAGGTGTTCTTTTCATTCCATTTATTGATTTATTTTCTCTAGAGAAGCTTTTTAGTTTGACATAGCCCCACTTATTTATTTTTGGTTTCGTTCTTTGTCTTTTATTGTATTATTCATGAAATAATTGCTCAGACCAATGACATGAAGTTTTTTCCCTATATTTTCTTATAGTATTATTATAGTCTCATGTGTTATGTTTGAGTCTTTAATCCATTTTTAATTGATTTTTTTGTGTGTATGATGTAAAATAGGGTTCAATTCCATTCTTTTGCATGTGGAAATCCAGTTTTCCCAATGTCTTTTGTTGAAGAGACTGTCCTTTCTCCATTGTATATTCTTGGCAGCCTTGTCAAAGATCAGTCGATTGTATGTGTGGATTTATTTCTGGGGCCTCTATTTTATTCTTTGTTTTATATGTCTGTGCTTATGCCAGTAGCATACTGTTTTAATTACTGTTGCTTTGCAGTTTGTTTTTTTAAATCAGGCCATGTGTTGTCTTCTACTTTGGTATTTCTCAAGATTCATTGGCTATTTATGCTCTTTAAGGATGCCATATTAATTGTAAAACTTTTTAAAATATCTATAAAACAGTCACTGGGATTCTGATAGCGATTGCATTAAATCTGTAGATTGCTTTAGTGAATATGAATATTTTTACAATATTAAGTCTTTTAGTTCATAAAACTTTATTCCTAGGCATTTAATTCTTTTGATGCTATTGTAATAGGACTTTTTTTTAAATTTCCTTTTCAGATAGTTCATTGTTAGTGTATAAAGACACACAAAAAATTGTTTGTTGATTTTGTATTCTGCAACTTTACTGAATTCTTCATAAGCTCTGACAGTTCTTGTGGTATATATATATATAAAGTTATCTGCAAGTATGGACAATTTCACTTCTTCCTTTTCAATTAGAATGTCTCTTAAATTTTTTCTTGTCTAATTGCTCTGGCAAAGACTTCCAGTACTATGTTGAATTGATGTGGCAAGAGTGGATATCCTCTCCTTGTGGCTGATTTTGGAGCAAAAGCTTTTAGTCTTTTACTGTTGAGCATTATATTAGTTCTGAACTCTTCATATATGACCTTCATTACGTTAAGATTTTTCCTTCTATGCCTAGTTATTATGAATTTTTTAATAATGAAAGGATATTAAATTTTGTCAAATGACAAAATACATTTTTCTGCATTTATTGATATAATCATGTGACTTTTATCTTTTATTCTGTTATCTTAGTTAGTCTACCTAAGAGTTTGTCAATTTTGTCTTTAAAAAAAACTCTTAGTTTCATTTATTTTTAAATTGTTTTTCTTTTTTAGACATTTTTATTCATTCATATCTATAGTTTTTTTCTATTTTCTATTTTATTTATTTTTACTGTAAATTTCGTTATTTCTTACAATAGCATAAGAAGTATGAAACTCATTAATAACAGTGAATATATTAACAAACATGGGACTTTCTACTATAATGGTGGTGGTTAAATAACTTTTAATTATATTATTAAAGTTAAAAAACAAAAGTATTACAAATGAGCATAACTATAAATATGTTAAAAGATACACAATATAAACAGGTGTAAATTATAACAATAATAACATAAATAGTAGGAAGAGGAGAATTTAAAGTGTAGTCTTTGCCTGTGACTGAATTTAAGTTGTTGTCAGCTTCAAATAGTCTGTTACAAATATGCCATTTTATATAATCCCCAAAGTAACTGCACACACAAAAATATCTATAGATATTACACACAAGAAAAAGAGAAAAGAATCAAAGTATAACAACATGTAAATGAACAAAACGCAAAGATGACAGTGAGAGGAAAAGACAGGCAAAAGAACTATTTGACTAATGGAAAACAGCTAACAAAACGACAATGGTAAATTTTTCTCTATTGATAATTACTTTAAATGTTAATGGTTTGAACTACTTAATCAAAAGGTATAGAATGGATGAACAAATTAATAAACAAGACCCAACTATATGCTGCCTACAAAAGACTTACTTCACTAAGGACATGCATAAACCAAAAGTAAATAGATGAAAAAAGATGTCCCATGCAAATGGAAACCAAAATAGAGGAGGGGCAGCCATACTTAGATAGAATAATCTGTTTGTTAAAAATTATGACAAAAGACAAAGAATGTTATTATACGTTGGTAAAGGGGTCAATTCATCAAATGTTTATACAAACATTTGTCTATCTACCTATCTGTCTATCTATCTATGTATCTATCATCTATCTATCTATCTATCTATCTATCTATCTATCTATCTATCTGCAACCAGCTTTGGAGAATCTAAACATATAAAGCAAATATTAACAGATCTGAAGGGAGAAACAGATAGCAATAGAGTAATAGTAGATGACTTCAGTGCCCCACTTTGAATAATGGAAATATTATACAGATAGAAAATAAAGAAACAATGGACTTGAAATATACCTTAGAACAAATACACCTGACAGACATACAGTAAGTCTTCACTCCACATCAACTTTAAGTAAAATTACACACAGTATGCTACAGGAACTTGACTTTTTTAATATTAATTAGCTTATGGTAAAATTGATTTCATTATACAATCCACTGTTTTATTTAAAATCACAGTTGCCAAGAACTTATCAATAACTTTGAATGAGGACTTAACTCTATACAGAAAATTTCATTCAATAGCAGCAGAATAAACATTCTTTTCAAGCATACATGAAACATTTTCCAGGATAGATTATATGTTAGGTCAGAAAACAAGTCTTAACAACTTTAAGAAGATTGAAATCACATCAAGCATTTTTTCTGAGCACAATGGTATGAAACTAGAAATAAATAACAACAAGGACAAAGCCAGAAAAATTACAAATATGTGGAAATTAAACAACACCCTGCTGAACAACCAATAACCCAAAGAAGAAATTAAAAGCAAAATAAGAAAATATCTTGAGACAAATAAAAATGGAAACAAAATATATGAGATATACAGCAAAAGCAGGTTATTTTTCAACTTTTATTTTAGAATCGGGGTACAAGTGCAGATTTGTTACAAAGGTATAATGCATGTTGCTGAGGCTCAGAGTATGATGGAGTCTATCACCCAGGTAGTAAGCATAGTACCCAAGAAATAGTTTTTCAGCCTTTGCTCCCTTCCCTGTCTCCACCTCTAGCAGGCCCTTCTACTGTTCACATCATTATGTCCATGTGTACCCAAAGTTTAGCTCCCACTTATAAGTGAGAACATGTGGTATTTGGTTTTCTGTTTCTGTATTAGTTCACTTAGGATAATGACTTCCAGCTACATCCATGTTACTGCAAAGGACATGGTTTTGTTCTTTTTTATGGCTGCATAGTATTCCCTGGTGTATATATACAGCATTTTCTTTATCCAGTCCATTTTTTTTTTTTTTTGAGATGGAGTCTCTCTCTGTCGCCCAGGCTGGAGTGCAGTGGCACTATCTCTGCTCACTGCAAGCTCTGCCTTCCAGGTTCAGCCATTCTCCTGCCTCAGCCTCCGGAGTAGCTGGGACTACAGGCGCCCGCCACTGGGCCTGGCTAATTTTTTGTATTTTTAGTAGAGATGGGGTTTCATCGTGTTGGCCAGGATGGTCTCGATCTCCTGACCTCGTGATCCACCTGCCTCGGCCTCCCAAAGTGCTGGGATTACAGACGTGAGCCACTTTGCCCGACCTATCCAGTCCACTATTGATAGGCACCTGGGTTGATTCCATGTTCTAACCATTGTGAATAGTGCTGTAATAAACACACAGGTGCATGTGTCCTTTAGGTAGAACAATTTATTTTTCTTTGGGTTTATACCCAGTAATGGGATTGCTGGATCAAATCGTAGTTCAACTCCTAGTTCTGTGAGAAATCTTCAAACTGTTCTCCACAGTAGCTAGATTAATTTACATTTCCACCAACAGCGTGTAAGTGTCCCCTTTACTCCATAACCTCATCAACATCTGTTATTTCTTTTACTTTCTAACAAAAGCCATTCTGATTTGTGTAAGATATTGTCTCATTGTGGTTTTGATTTGCATTTATCTGATAATTAGTGACGATGAACATTTTTTTCATATCTTTGTTGGACACTTCTATATCTTCTTTCAAGAAATATCTGTTCATATAGTTTGCTTAATTTTTAATAGGGCTATTTGTTTTAACAAAAGCCATTTTCAAAGGAAAGTTTATGATAATGAATGTCTACATTATAAAAAAGTAAGATGGCAAATAAATAAGCTAAATTTAACTTCAAAAAAGTAGAAATAGAACAGACTAAGCCCAAAGTTAGTAAAAGGAAGGAAATAACAATCATAGAAGAAATAAATGAAAGACAGATCAGAAAAACAACAGAAAAAAATATGTAAAATGAAGAGTTGGTTTTTTGAAAATGTAAACAAAACTGGTCAACTCTTAGCTAAATATAAAAAAAGACATAAAAAATTCAAATAAAATCAGGAATGAAAGAGGAGATATTACAATTGATGCCACAGAAATGCAAAGGATCCTAAGAGACTACTTATGAGTAATCATAAGTCAACAAATTGAATAACCTGAAAAGAAATGTATAATTTCCTACATACATGCAACCCACCAAGTTTAAATCATGAAGGCATAGATGTCTGAAGAGATTAATAATGAGTAAAAAGATTGAATAAGTAATGAAAAATCTCCCAACAAAGAAAAATTCAGGACTAGATGCCTTCGCTAGTAAATTCTACCAAACATTTAAAGAAAAATTAACACCAATCCTTTCCAAAGTTCTCCAAAAAACTGAAGAGGAGGGAACACTTCAAATTTTATTTCCTTAGGCCAGCATTACAGTAATACCAAAGCCAGAGAAGAATACTATAAGAGAAGAAAATTATAGGCCAATATTCTTAATGAGCATAAATGCAAAAAATCCTCAACAAAATACTACTAACTGAATTCAAAGATATATTAAGAGGATCTTACACCATGATCAAGTGGGATTTTTCTCTGGGATGTAATAATGGTTCAACATATGCAAATCACTAATCTTGATACATTGCATTAACAAAATGAAGGAAAAAATAAATATAATAATCTCAATAGATGCAGAAAAAACATTTGACAAATTCAACATCCTTTCACGATAAAAACTCTCAACAAATTAAATATAGAAGTAAGTTACCTCAACCTCAACATAATAAAGGCCATATATGACACCCCACAGCAGATACCATATTCAGTGGTGAAAAGCTGAAAGATTTTCTTTCTTTTTTTTTTTTTTTTTTTTTTTTCTTTTTGAGACGGAGTCTTGCTCTGTCTCCCAGCCTGGAGTGCAGTGGCGCGATCTTGGCTAACTGCAAGCTCCACCTCCCGGGTTCACGCCATTCTCCTGCCTCAGCCTCCTGAGTAGCTGGGATTACAGGCACCTGCCACCACGCCCGGCTAATTTTTTGTATTTTTAGTAGAGACGGGGTTTCACCATGTTAGCTAAGATGGTCTCGATCTCCTGAACTTGTGATCCGCCTGCCTCGGCCTCCCAAAGTGCTGGGATTACAGGCTTGAGCCATTGCGCCCGGCCAAGCTGAAAGATTTTCATGTAAGATCAAGAACAAAACAAGGGTGTCTACTTTCACCACATCTATTCAACATAGCACTGGAAATCCCAGCTAGGGTAATGGGGCAAAAAAGAAATAAAAGGCATCCAAATAAGAAAGGAAGAAATGAGATTGCCCCTGTTAGCAAATGACATTATCGTAAGTATAGAAAACTCCAGATTCCATTTTTTAAAAAACTGTAAAAACTAACACATGGATTCAGTAAGGTTGCACGACAACAAATCAACCAGCAAAAATAGTTGTATTTATACATACTAAAAACAAACTATCCCCCCCCAAAAATTAAGAAAACAATCACATTTACAATTACATCAAAAAGCATAAAATACTTAGGAATAAATCTAACTTAGGAGGTGAAAGATCTTACACTGAAAAATATGAAACATTATTGAAAAAAATTGAAGAAGACACAAATGAAAAGTTATTCTGTGCTTATGAATTAAGAAGAATTAATATTCTTAAAAGTTATTACTACCAAAGCAATCTACAGAGTCAATGCAATCCATGTCAAATTACAATGGCATTTTTCATATAAATAGAAAAACAATCCTAAAATTCACCTGGAACCACTAAAGATCCCAAATAGCTAAAGCAATCTTGAGCAAGAAGAATGGAGCAGGAGGCATTACATGTCCTGATTTCAAAATATGATACATAGCTATAGTAATCAAAACAGTATGGTTCTGGCATAAAAACAGACATATAGAGCAATGGAATAAAATCCTTTTAACATATATAGTCAATTAATTTTTAACAAAGGTGCCAAGCATACACAATGGAGAAAGGATAATCTTCAATCAATAATATTGGAAAAGCTGGATATCCACATACATACAAAAGAATAAAATTAGACCCTACGTTACAATATACATAAAAAATTACTCAAAATTGATTAAAGACTTAAATGAAAGAATTGAAACTGTAAAACTCTTAGGAGAAAACTCCTTTACATTGGTCTTGACAATACTTTTTAAAATCTGATTCCAAAAGCACAGACAGCAGAAGCATAAGTGAACAAGTGGGGCTACATCAAACTAAAAAGGTTTTGCATAGTAAAGCAAACAACTAACAAAATGAACAGCCAACCCTTGGAATGAGATAACATATTTGTAAACCATATTTGATAAGGGCTTAATATCCAAAATATATAAGGTACTCATACATCTCCTTATCTATATATGTATAAAACTGGATTAAAGAACAATTAATGAAATTTCATAGACCCTTTTTTCAAAGGAAACATACAAGTGGCCAATAGGTGTATGAAAAGATGCTCAACATCATTAATCATCAAGAAAATCTAAATTAAAATCACAATGTGATATCACCCCACCTGTTAGAATTGCTCTTGTCAAGAACAGAGAAAGAGGTTGGAGGAAGGAAAAAAAGGGGGTATAAGAATAGCCACCATTGATTTTGACCATTTGGTCAAAAGATACAAACTTTCTTTTATAAAATGAATAAGTATGGGATATCTAATGTATAGCATGGTGGCTATAGCTAACAATAACGTATCATATACTTGAGCTTTGCTAAGAGTAGAGATCTCAGCTATTATCAGCAGAAAAATAAATATGGTAACTATGTGACATGATGGATATGTTAATTACCTTGACTGTGATAGTTATTTCACAATGTACATATATCAAAATATAATGTTTTATACCTTAAATGTATACAATTTTTGTCAATCTTCCCTCAATAAACCTGAAAAAAAACTCTACGCAAAATCAAAAACATACAAAGTGGCAAAAGTAAATTATTTTTTATAAATAATTATTTTAAAATCTTCAATCAAAAGACAGATTGAATGGATAAGAAACAAACAAACAAGGCCTAACGATGTATGGTCTACAAGAAACTCACTTTAGATTTAAAGATGCATATAGGCTGAAAGTGAAGAGATGAAAAAAAGATATTTCATTTAAATGATAACCAAAAAGAACAATGGTGGCTATTCATATGTCAGACAAAATAGACTTTTGAAACTGTCGCAAGAGACAAAGAAGAACATTGTATAATAGTAGTAGGGTCAATTTACCAGGAAAATGTAGCAATTATAAATATATATGCATCCAACATCAGAGCACCCAAGTATGTAAAGCAAACATTGACAGAACTGAAGGGAGAAATAGGCAGCAATAGAATAATAATGGGAGGATTCAAAACCCCACTTTCAATAATGAACAGAAATTCCAGACAGAAGATCAACAAGGAAGCAGAGGATTTGAATAACTCTGTAGACCAAATGGACCTAACAGGCGTATACAGAACATTCCACCCAACAGCTGCAGCATACACATCGTTCTCAGGTGCACATAGACCTTTCTCCAGGATAGATCATGTGTTAGGAAACAAAACAAGTCTTAACTAACTTAAGAAGATTTAAATTATATCAAGTATCTTTTCTGACCACAATGGAATAAAACTAGAAATCAATAACAGAAGACAAACTAGAAAATTCACAAATAAGTAAAAACTAGACAGTATACTTTTAAACAACTATTGGGTCAAGAAAGAAATAAAAAATAAGTTTGAAAATACAGCAATACAAATCAAAATGAAGCACAATATACCAAAATTTATGGGATATGACAAAAGTAGTACTATGAGGGACGTTCACAGCAATAAACACTTACATTAATAGAGTAAAAATATCTCAAACAACTAAATTTCCATTTCAAAGAGGTAGAAAAAGAAGAACAAACAAAGGCACAATTAAACTCTGGGAAATTTCTCCCATTGCAGGGAAGTTTATAAATCTTAGACCACATACATCTGGAATCCGCTCACTAGATAAATTGATGTTTTGGTGCTAACATCAAGAGTAGTCTATCTTTTTTTTTTTTTTTTTTTTTTTGCATTTTCTCTTCTATGAGTCTCTAGATAGTGGGAAATCTCCACTATGATCTTTGATTGATATTAGCAATGTAACTCTAGATTATACCTGCACTGTGTTCCAGAAGCAACATTTTTATCAAAAACTTGAGATTTTCTTGTGTTTTCTACAGTTTTTGTTATACAAACACTGATTTTTATGTGATTTTGTGGGATCATCACAAATGTGGGGCAAATAAGGGTCTAAAGATGGATAACTCAGCTTCGGAAATGCTAGTATCACACAGTGTTCATTATACCACCTTTCCCAGTGTTTTCTGTTGAACAATATGGATAGACTTAATGTGGAATGAAAACAGAATCATGGGTACCGTCTGATAAGGGGAAAATTTGACCTTAAAATTAAATTTAATTAATGGCCCTGTCTAACCCATTTCAGAGTTTCCTGGGGGTGAGAGATTCATATCTAAGCTTTCCACCTCTAATGAGGAGCGGCTTCATGAAGGAACAGACAGGATTGCTCCAGAAGGTCATTGATTTTCATCCTCTAAAAGGACAACTGTAATCCTGGTTGATCTTAACTCTCAGATTTAATAAAATCAGTTTAAACATTTTAGACACTGTCAGGGGAGATCCAGTATTTCTGTGTGTTCACTTTGTCCACGGAAAAGGGATTTTATTTTACTACTCAGGAGGAGAAAACATTGTAGTGAAAAATTTCAGCTCGTCTCTGCACTCTCACAAATTTTCTCTTTCCATACTTAGAGTCCAGGATACTCACTAGGTTTGAAGGAGCACTTAATTTGCCTCAAAAATGGAATCAGATTTCTCCTTCTCTCGCTTCCTGATATCTAGGTCTCTTTCAAGGATATTGGACTCATTGCTTTCTCAATCCATGTACTAAAACCAGGGCAAGTCTCTACCCCTCGCACCCTGCTTCGCAGGAGAGAGAACTGTTGGCCCTATCTTGGTTTCGGTTACCTAGGACTCCTGTATTTCAGGATTACAGGCACATCCTGGAAACATATTAGTCAGATACGTATTTGTGCTTTTTGTTTTTACCCATTAGTACTCAAGAGAGAAAGCGGAGTATCTTTGTCACTCCCTCCCAACTTCAACAAAAGCAATTCTATAATTTATGCTTTCAGAGATTCCAAATAAAAATTAGCTATGCAACAGTATTTTAATATAGAAACACATCCCCATAGAGATGAGCTTTGTCTTCTGTGAAGACATGGAGAGAAGGCAGGGGAGGACCTGAGGAGGGGCTGGTAGAAGGGAAGGAGACGGGTCAGGAAGCCTCTTTTTTTAGAGAGGATAGTGCTGCATCATCCCGGCTGGGCCAGCCCTGGAGGGAGGTATGTGGGCTGGCTGTAGAATTAATTGAATTTCACAACTTGCCTCACATTCCTGCTGACACAAAGTGTCTTGTAAGGAGGGAGGCATCGCAGGATGCCAACACAATGGCAAGACCAAGGCTGTGCACTGCTGTGAGCCTTTCTTTATACAACTCCTGGCTCAAAATAACTTGCCTGTTAGCACCCCAGCTGAGAATCCCCACTGGCAAAGGAAGAAGAAGTGTGCCGTCTCGAAGATACAGCTGGCCCTCTGCTCTGAGATGAAGCCCTGGACCTGCAGAAGCCCTTCCCCTCTCGAGCCCTAGAGGCCTCACCTATATAGAAGGTATTTTGACAACATGAATTTTAAGTTCCTTCCAGCTGTGACACTGCATTCATCTAATGATCTGAGAATCAACTCAAGACCTCCTTTAGCAACAGTTCCCCAGCTTCATTCATGTGCAGAATCAGTGTATACTTAGGACCCAAGCTCCCTGCCTTACTTCTCCCTTAGATATTAACCAAGGACAGAACAGAGTTTTGCACCAGGCACTCTACAAGTCTTCACAAAGGTTACCATATGCAATCTTCACAGCAATATTGTAAGGGATTAAGGTTGAGTCTCATTTTTTTAATAAGGAGGTAACAGCTCAAAGAATTTGGGGGGCTTGACCAATGCCAACAAATTTGTAAACAAAAGAGTTAGAATGTAAGTGTAAACTCTACAACTCCAGTGCAAGAGTCTGTTTCCACAACTCTTCTACTCACACAAACCTGAATTGCTTCTGTGACCCTTCCCAGTCCCATGGCACTGCCTTTCTCAGTACCTGGCATAACGTTGTTACTAAATACATGTTTATTACTGAATGGCTGTCTAAATGAATCTATGATTTATTGGATTAAATATATTAGAGCATTTGATCAGTAAGCAGAAGCATTATTGCAAATAACATTTCTTGCCAACAAATTCTGATTTCTCAAATAGTATTTCTAAGAATACTCCTGCACAACCTTCACTTATTCATGTATTCATGCATTCAAAAAATGGCACCTACAAGATGCTAGGCACTATGCCAGAGGTTGGTTCAAAGAAGAAATACTCCCAGAATACACAGCACAAACTGTCTTGTGGGAGGACAGCGTAAATAAAATGAATATGCAATTACAATGTGGATATGTGCTGTGAGGGAAAGTTGCCCTCAGAGCTGAGAATGTGCCCTGGGGAGTCAGAGTGTGCTTTCCTGCATGCTTGGCAATTCCACTGAGATTTACAGGATGTATAGCTATTAGCCACGTGAGGGAGGCTTACAGTATAATCATTTTACGCAGCAGACAGCATGTGCAGAGGTGCTCCAGTAGGATGAACGATGGTCCACTATGTGAACAGAAAGAAGGCTCTGGAGGCTGAGATGAGACTGACAACGTGCTGACACCCATAACTCACAGAGGACAGAGATAGCTTCTAATACTCATACCTGTAAAGCTTCTCATACTTACTCTCATCAAGCATCCTTTCTCTGGAGAGCTGCTTTTTTTAAAGGCCAATCACTCCATTCATGGCCTGCAGCTCACTCCCACCGTCTTCAAATATTTCAACATTTTTAGTTTTTTCTGGGTTCAGCCTCACTGATATCCCTTTCTTTTTTGCAGAATTACCATTAGTATATAAACATACCCTAGTATCTCCTATCTAAAAGAAGAAAAATTTCCATTAATGCTTATATTCCCTTAACATCTGCCACGCAGTTGCTCTCCTTCCTTCCTTCCTTCCTCTTTCTTTTTCTTTCTTTCTTTGCTTCCTTTCTTTCTCTTTCTTTCTTTTCTTGCTTCCTTACTTTCTTGATTTGTTCCTTGTTTTCTTGCTTTCTTTCTTGCTTTGAGACTGGGTCTTGCTCCATCACCCAGGCTGGAGTGCAGTGGCCCAATCTTGGCCCGCTGTAGCCTTGACCTCTCTGGGCTCAGGTTATCTCCAACCTCAGTCTCCCAAGTAGCAGAGACCACTGGTGCATGCCACCACACCCAGCTAATTTTTGTACTTTTTTGTAGAGATGGGGTTTCGCCATGTTGCACAGGCTGGTCTTGAACTCCTGGGCTCAATAATCCTCCCACCTTGGCCTCCCAAAGTGCTAGGATTACAGGTGTGAGGCACTGTACCTGGCTTCTATTTCTTTTTATAGATAAAATTCATGATAAATTTATCTTCATAAGCAATTTCTCATGTCCAATTCTCTTTCTCTCTCTCTCTGTATGTCTCTCTCTGTCACACACACACGCACACACACACACTTTTCTTAAATTGGGAAATATTACACACATTTAGAAAAAGGCAACAACCAATTAATTGTCACCCAGGACAAAAATAGAACAATAGAACAGTGTCAGCTCTCAGAAGCCCTCCCTCTGCCCTTCCCAGTTCTCTCCACTTCAAAATTAATCACTATTCTTAATTTTACTTGTGCACTTTCTTACTTTGCTTTGTAGTTTTACCACCTATGCATGCATTCTTAAATGCTATAGTTTAGCTTACCTGGTATTGCCTGATGTTTTAAATTTGCATAAACGTAAACATATGGTAGGAAATTATTTGTATTTAGCATCTTTCTATCAGCATCATGTTTGTGGGAGTTATCCACGTTATTGCACAAAGCTGTAATTTACACATTTTTACTGATGAAAAGTCATCCATTCTATTTTTGAAAAACATTGGATTATTTCCAATTTAGGGTTCCTATAAATAATGCTGTAATGAACACCCTTGCACACATCTATCTGTTAGTACATATCTGTAGACATTCATTTTGGATGTATGTAGGTGTGAAAGTGAGGGATCATAGACTACATACATTCAACTTTCATAGATAATAAAAAATGTTTTTCAAAATATTTATACCTACTTACATATCTACTGAGAGTGTTTGAAGAGTGCTTGTTGTTCCACATCATATTTGTCAGGACTTAGAATCATTAGTCTTTTTTCTCATAGCCATTCTGGTGGTGGAATGTTGTATTGCCTGTTATTTAAATTTGCATTTCTTTGATTACTATCTAAACTTCTAAAAATAAATTTATTCGACAATTGGACAAATACTTTGGTAAAGTGCTTGTTCAGATCTCTTGTACTTTTTTCTATTGGACAGTCTTTTTTTAATGAATTTGCTAAAGGTAATTTTACATTCTGTGTATGAGCTCAGTATTGGTTAGATGGGCTGCAAATATCTTCTCCCACACTGTAGCTCACTATTTTTGTTTCTTAATATTGTCTTTTTTAAATAATAGTGTTTAATTACAATATAATGCCATTTTACAACATTTTCCTTTTTACTAGATATGTACGTCTTATTTTAAATAGGTTTTTTGACACCAAGGTTATGAGCATATTTGTATATATTATCTTCTAGAAGCCTTACCATTTTACAATTCATATATAGATTTCCAGCTCCCCTGAAATTTATTTTTGTGCTAAGTACAATTTCATTTTTGTTCATTTGCATATTCGGTTGACCCAGCACCCTTTATTGAAAAAGTTTTTCTTTTCCTAGTGTTCTACAATTCTTCTTTTGTTTAAAGAAACTGAGAATTTATAAGTAGGCATAAATCTGGGCTGTTTATCATTTCTTTGGTCTACATGTATATCTTTATCATAATACCATAATGAATTATGTATGATATTTGGGACAGAATTCTTTATAAATATTCTTTTTCGGATCAAGGTGATTCTGTTTTATTCCTAGTTTGCTAAGACATCAAAGAGGAATAAATGTTAAATTTCATCAACATTTTTGCATCTGTTGAAATGATCATAGAATATTTCTTACTCTGTTAGCATGGTAAATCACATTATTTGATTTTTTAGTATTTAAACCACCTGGAATTAACCCAACATGGTCATGAAGATTCATACTTTTCATATCTATTATGAGCCATATTTGCAGAAATGTGTTAGGCTTTTTGGATCTTTCTTCTTCAAGAATGAGATTGTACTTTATTTTTCATTCACCTAAGGTATATGTCAAATTGGAATATTAAGCTTATTCTGGACACAGAGAACAAATACAGTAGTAATCCTTGTGTTCCTTTTGGAAAAATCATATTCTAAATAACTGAAAGAAAGCTTTTAACCATTGTTATTATTTTTGCCTAAATATTACGAGAATTTTCCAAGGACATTCCATGTATTAACTTTTCTTTGTTGGAAGGTTTTAAATTGCAGGACTCATCTGTCTTAACATTTAGAGGACTCTTGATTATTTTTCTTTCATCAACTTTAGTATTTTCTTTTTCTAGATATTTTACTATTTAGTCTACATTTTAAAATTTGTTATAATAACAAGTCATCACATATTATCTAGTGTTTTGGCATTTATATCAACACTTCTTATCGTTATTAAAAGCGAACCTTCAAGTCTTCTTTTTTTGTTGTCAGAGTCTTAACAATTTCGTTAATCTTTTCAAAAAAAACTTTTAACTTTTAAGCCCTTCTTTGCATGTATTTCAATTTACTTATTTTCACTTGTCTCTTTATCGTTTCCTTCTCTAAGCTTTATGTGAGTTTCACTTCTTTTACTCTTTCTTTCTGACATGGATGCTTAGGTTACCGGTTTTTCAGCTTTTATTCTTTTATGATATTTGCATTTTATATTTTACATTTATCTTTAATTATGTGTTTGCTTATAGTCCAAAAATTTGATATATAACAGTTTCATTATTATTCAGCTCAAATATTTTCTAATTATATTTGATCTCTATGTAGAAGCATATATTCAAAACCATGCTTCTTAATTTTTAGACAAATGGGAACATCTTAGTTATTTTTCTGTTATTGAGTTCTGGCTTAATATCACTGTGGTCAATGAGCCTACTCTGTAGAATGTCACTCGTTTGAAATTTATTGAGATTTCTTTTATGGCCCAGCATGCGGTCGATGTTGGTAAATGTTCCATGCGTACTTGAAAATAATGTTTATTCTGTATTTGTTGGGTGCAGTGTTCTATATGTTGCATATTCTATCACATGTGCTGATTATTTTGTTTAAATCTTTTTTATCCTTACTGATTATTTTGCCTGCTTGTTTTATCAGTTACTGAGAGATGAAAGTTGAAATTTTTGAATATGGTTTGGGTTATCCTATTTCTCTTTTTACTTCTGTCAGTCTTTGCATTAAATTCAAAGCACTAATAGTAGGAGCATACACATTAGAATTGATAATTGAGCTTTTAGCATGATGAAATGTCAATTTCTAACTGCATATCTCCAGACCTGACCATTCTCTTGAACTCCACACTCATCCATCCAATTGCTCACTCAATAGCTCCACTTGATGACCTAGTGAGCTTTCAAAATATTACATATCTGAAACAGAAGTCCTGATTATCTTTCTTAAACTCTTAACTTTCTTAAACTTCCTCCAGATTTCCTTCTTTCAATAAATAGCACTACCAATCCTCCAGTTACTCAAACCATGAACTTAGAAATACTTCATGATGTCCCTCTTTCCCTCAAGCTTTTCAAGGCCTTATACTGTGGCCTGCAAAGCTCTACATGATCTGACATTTTGTCTTCTACCTTGTTTTGTGTTGTTCTCCTGTAATACTATATTCTACTACATTACCTTTTTCAAGTTTCCATAGTCTTTTCCACACAGGATATTTGCACACACTATTCCGTATATGTGGACTTCTCTTGCCTCTATTATGCAACAGCATTATTCTTCTTCTTTAAAGGAAAGCCCTCAGAATGGACCTTCTTGTCCACTTGGGTTTTTTAATCATCTCATTATCTCGTTGGCTCCCATTATTATCAATATACCTTGAAATTATTTTATATGTCTTTTTCTTTGATTTTGCTTGTTTCTCCCAGTAGAAATAGCTTCTTAACAAAAGAATTGCATTTTATTTGCTGTTTTCTGTACCTCCACTGGCTTGAATAATGCTTCATACAGAGCAAGCTGTCAACACAAAACTGTTAAATGAAAAAACCAACAAATGGTTAAAAGTCCTTTTAAAACGTTGCGTTTTATTCTAATAAGGAGGAAAATTTTGAATGCAGTAAAATAGCGGAGAGTTTGACATGATCTTTTTACATTTTGAAAAGATTATTCTGGCGCATGTGTGGAGAATGTTTCAGAGGAAAGCAAGCATGAATGTATGAAAGCCAGTCCACGTAAGAATTGCTGTCCACTTAACCTAGATTTATGATAGTTAAGATGGAGAGAACCTTTGGTGTCAGGGAGAAACCAGTTGTTAAAGAATGACAATTATATTTTTTTCTTTTTTTCTTTTTATTATACTTTAAGTTTTAGGGTACATGTGCACAACGTGCAGGTTTGTTACATATGTATACATGTGCCATGATGGTGTGCTGCACCTATTAAGTTGTCATTTACATTAGGTATCTCCTAATGCTATCCCTCCCCCATTCCCCCACCCTACGACAGGCTCCAGTGTGTGATGTTCCCCACCCTGTGTCCAAGTGTTCTCATTGTTCAATTCCCACCTATAAGTGAGAACATGTGGTGTTTGGTTTTCTCTCCTTGTGATAATTTGCTCAGAATGATGATTTCTAGCTTCATCCATGTCCCTACAAAGGACATGAACTCATCATTTTTTATGGCTGCATAGTATTCCATGGTGTATAGGTGCCACAGTTTCTTAATCTAGTCTATCATTGATGGACATTTAGGTTGGTTCCAAGTCTTTGCTATTGTGAATAGTGCCACAATAAACATACATGTGCATGTGTCTTTATAGTAGCATGACTTATGGTCCTTTGTGTATATACCCAGTAATGGGATTGCTGGGTCAAATGGTATTTTTAGTTCTAGACCCCTGAGGAATCGCCACACTGTGTTCCACAGTAGTTGAACTAGTTTACACTCCCACCAACAGTGTAAAAGTGTTCCTATTTCTCCACATCCTCTCCAGCACCTGTTGTTTCCTGACTTTTTAATGATCGCCATTCTAACTGGTGTGAGATGGTATCTCATTGTGGTTTTGATTTGCATTTCTCTGATGACCAGTTGACCAGTGATGATGAGCACTTTTTCATGTGCATTGAATCTATAAATTACCTTGGGCAGTATGGCCATTTTCATGATATTGATTCTTCCTACCCATGAGCATGGAATGTTCTTCCATTTGTTTGTATCCTCTTTTATTTCATTGAGTGGTGGTTTGTAGTTCTCCCTGAAGAGGTCCTTCACATCCCTTGTAAGTTGGATCCCTAGGTATTTTATTCTCTTTGTAGCAATTGTGAATGGGAGTTCACTCATGATTTGGCCCTTGTTTGTCTGTTATTTGTGTATAGGAATGCTTGTGATTTTTGCACATTGATTTTGTGTCCTGAGATTTTGCTGAAGTTGCTTATCAGCTTAAGGAGACTTTGGGCTGAGGCCATGGGGTTTTCTAAATATACAGTCATGTCATCTTCAAACAGGGACAATTTGACTTCCTCTTTTCCTGATTGAATACCCTTTATTTCTTTCTTTTGCCTGATTGCCCTGGCCAGAACTTCCGACACTATGTTGAATAGGAGTGGTGAGAGAGGGCATCCCTGTCTTGTGCCAGTTTTCAAAGGGAATGCTTCCAGTTTTTGCCCATTCAGTATGATATTGGCTGTGAGTCTGTCAGAAATAGCTCTTATTATATTGAGATCCATTCCATCAATACCTAATTTATTGAGAGTTTTTAGCATGAAGTGCTATTGAATTTTGTTGAAGACCTTTTCTCCATCTATTGAGATAATCATGTGGTTTTTATCTTTGGCTCTTTATGTGATGGATTACATTTATTGATTTGCGTATGTTGAACCAGCCTTACATCCCAGGGATGAAACCAACTTGATCATGGTGGATAAGCTTTTTGATGTGCTGCTGGATTTGGTTTGCCAGTATTTTATTGAGGATTTTTGCATAGATGTTCGTCAGAGATATTGGTCTAAAATTCTCCCTTTGTTGTGTCTTTGCCAGGCTTTGGTATCAGGATGATGCTGGCCTCAAAAAAATGAGTTAGGGAGGATTCCCTCTTTTTCTATTGATTGGAATAGTTTCAGAAGGAATGGTACCAGCTCCTCTTTGTACCTCTGGAAAAATTCGGCTGTGAATCCGTCTGGTCCTGGACTTTTTTTGGTTTGTAGGCTATTAATTATTGCCTCAATTTCAGAGCCTGTTATTGGTCTATTCAGGGATTCAACTTCTTCCTGGTTTAGTCTTGGGAGGGTGTATGTGTCCAGGAATTTATCCATTTCTTCTAGAATTTCTAGTTTATCTGTGTAGACATGTTTATAGCATTCTCTGATGGTAGTTTGTATTTCTGTGGGATCAGTGGTGATATCCTCTTTATCATTTTTTATTGTGTCTATTTGATTCTTCTCTCTTTTCTTCTTTATTAGTCTTCCTAGTGGTCTATCAGTTTTGTTGATCTTTTCAAAAAACCAGCTCCTGGATTCATTGATTTTTTTTGAAGGGTTTTTATGTCTCTATCTCCTTCAGTTCTGCTCTAATCTTAGTTATTTCTTGTCTTCTGCTAGCTTTTGAATTTGTTTGCTCTTGCTTCTCTAGGCCTTTTAATTGTGATGTTAGGGTGTCAATTTTAGATCTTTCCTGCTTTCTCTTGTGGGCATTTAGTGCTATAAATTTACCTCTACACACTGTTTTAAATGTGTCCCAGAGATTTTGGTACATTGTGCCTTTGTTCCTTTGTTCTCATTGGTTTCAAAGAACATCTTTATTTCTGCCTTCATTTCATTATTTACCCACTAGTCATTCAGGAGCAGGTTGTTCAGTTTCCATGTAGTTGTGTGGTTTTGAGTAAGTTGCTTAATCCTGAGTTCTAATTTGATTGCACTGTGGTCTGGGAGACAGTTTGTTGTGATTTCTGTTCTTTTACATTTGCTGAGACGTGCTTTACTTCCAACTATGTGGTCAATTTTGGAATAAGTGCAATGTGGTGCTGAGAAGAATGTATATTCTGTTGATTTGGAGTGGAGAGTTCTGTAGATGTCTATTAGGTCTGCTTGGTGCAGAGCTGAGTTCAATTCCTGGATATCCTTGTTAACCTTCTGTCTCATTGATCTGTCTAATATTGACAGTGGGGTGTTAAAGTCTCCCATTATTATTGTGTGGGAGTCTAAGTCTCTCTGTAGGTCTCTAAGAACTTGTTTTATGAATCTGGGTGTTCCTGTATTGGGTGCATATATATTTAGGATAGTTAGCTCTTCTTGTTGAATTGATCCCTTTACCATTATGTAATGGCCTTCTTTGTCTCTTTTGATCTTTGTTGGTTTAAAGTCTGTTTTATCAGACACTAGGACTGCAACCCCAGCTTTTTCTTTTCTTTTCTTTTTTTTTTTTTTTTTTTTGCTTTTCCATTTTGCTTTCCATTTGCTTTATTTTGAGCCTATGTGTGTCTCTGCACATGAGATGGATCTCCTGAATACAGCACACTGTTTGGTCTTGACTCTTTATCCAATTTGCCAGTCTGTGTCTTTTAATTAGTGCATTTAGCCCATTTACATTTAAGGTTAATATTGTTATGTGTGAATTTGATCCTGTCATTATGATGTTAGCTGGTTATTTTGCCCATTAGTTGATGCAGTTTCTTCCTAGCATCGATGGTCTTTACAATTTGGCATGTTTTTGCAATGGCTGCTACCAGTTGTTCCTTTCCATGTTTAGTACTTCCATCAGGAGCTCTTGTAAAGCAGGCTTGGTGGTGACAAAATCTCTCAGCATTTGCTTGTCTGTAAAGTATTTTATTTCTCCTTCACTTACGAAGCTTATTTTGGCTGGATATGAAATTCTGGTTTGAAAATTCTTTTTGTTAAGTATGTTGAATATTGGCCACCCACCTCTCTTCTGGTTTGTAGGGTTTCTGCCAAGGGATCCACTGTTAGTCTGATGGGCTTCCCTTTGTTTGTAACCCGACCTTTCTCTCTGGCTGCCCTTAACAGTTTTTCCTTCATTTCAGCCTTGGTGAAGCTGACAATTCTGTGTCTTGTGGTTGCTCTTCTCAAGGAGTATCTTTGTGGTGTTCTCTGTATTTCCTGAATTTGAATGTTGGCCTGCCTTGCTAGGTTGGGGAAATTCTCCTGGATAATATCTTGAAGACTGTTTTCCAGCTTGGTTCCATTCTCCCTGTCACTTTCAGGTACACCAATCAAAAATAGATTTGGTCTTTTCACATAGTCCCATATTTCTTGAAGGCTTTGTTCATTTATTTTTACTCTTTTTTCTCTAAACCTCTTGCTTCATTTCATTCATTTGATCTTCAATCACTGATACCCTTTCTTCCACTTGATCGAATCAGCTACTGAAGCTTATGCATGCATCATGTAGTTCTCGTACCACGGTTTTCAGCTCCATCAGGTCATTTAAGGTCTTCTTTACATTGTTTATTCTCGTTAGCCATTTGTCTAATCTTTTTTAAAGGTTTTTAGCTTCCTTGTGATGAGTTCAAACATCCTCCTTTAGCTCAGAGAAGTTTGTTATTACTGACCTTCTGAAGCCTACTTCTGTCAACTTGTCAAAGTCGTTCTCCATCCAGCTTTGCTCCATTGCTGGCGAGGAGCTGCAGTCCTTTGGAGGAGAAGAGGTGCTCTGGTTTTTAGAATTTTCAGCTTTTCTGCTCTGGTTTCTCCCCATCTTTGTGATTTTATCTGCCTTTGGTCTTTGATGATGGTGACCTACAGATAGGATTTTGGTGTGGATGTCCTTTTTGCTGATCTTGATGTTATTCCTTTCTGTTTGTTAGTTTTCCTTCTAACAGTCTGGTCCCTTAGTTGCAGGTCTGTTCGAGTTTGCTGGAGCTCCACTCCACACCCTGTTTGCCTGGGTATCACCAGCAGAGGCTGCAGAACAGCAATCTGCCTGATCCTTCCTCTGGAAGCTTCATCTCAGAGGGGCACCCAAGTGTATGAGGTGTCAGTTGGCCCCTACTTGGAGGTGTCTCCCAGTTAGGCTACACAGGGGTCAGGGACTCACTTGAGGAGGCAGTCTGTCTGTTCTCAGAGCTCAAACACCATGCTGGGAGAACCACTGCTCTCTTCAGAGCTGTCAGACAGGCACGTTTAAGTCTGCAGAAGTTTCTGCTGCCTTTTGTTCAGCTATTCCCTGCCCCCAGAGGTGGAGCCTACAGAGGCAGGCAGGCAGGCCTCACTGAGCTGTGGTGAGCTCCACCCAGTTAGAGCTTCCAGGCCGCTTTGTTTGCCTACTCAAGCCTCAGCAATGGTGGACATCCCTCCCTCAGCCAGGCTGCCACCTCGCAGCTCAATCTTGGACTGCTGCGCTAGCAGTCAGCAAGGCTCCGTGGGTCTGGGACCTGCCAAGCCAGGTGCGGGATATAATCTGCTGGTGTGCCATTTGCTAAGACCATTGGAAAAGCACAGTATTTGGGTGGCAGTGGCCCAAATTTCCAGCTACAGTATGTCACAGCTTCCCTTGGCTCAGAAAGGGAAATCCCCAGACCCCTTGCACTTCCCAGGTGAGGCTATGCCCCGCCCTGCTTTGGCTCACCCTCCATGGGCTACATCCACTGTCCAACCAGTCCCAGTGAGATGAACTAGGTACCTCATTTTGAAATGCAGAAATCACCCATCTTCTGTGTTGACCATGCTGGGAGCTGCAGACCGGAGCTCTTCCTATTCAGCCACCTTGGAACCGGCTCCCTACATTTTTTTCTTTATGCAGCTGAATGCTTATGCCGTTCTCTAAGGTCAGGAACACTGGAAGAGACTACTATTGGAAGGGAAGGCTGTAAGTTCCAACTTGGAGATACTGAGTCTGAGGTATCTAAGAGATGCCCAAGGGAAAAAATGAAACAAGAAATAGGAGATTGGTCATACTTTAAGTGGCCACATGTTTAGGTTTATTTCAGACAGTAAAGTTTATGCCAATTGTGCCAGTGAAACACAGTTTATAGTGCCTTCCCCCACTCCTAAAATTAGTTCTTTAGGTATATGGCATCAGAACTTGGTCAGAGCTGAAGACATATTTGGTAGTCTTCTGCATCTGAATTTAAGTACTGGGAATAGATTTTGTTACTTAAGGAGAGAGCATCAAGTGAGAAAAGAAAAAAATCAAGGATGACGGTTTTAAAATTCCAATAACAATATTGAGAATGTTGAGTCTGCAAAGGAGGTAAAGATATGCCTAGTTTTGTGGAAAGACAAAAAAAAAGAGATAATAATTTCTACATGTTTATGTAAAAAATAGCAAATGGCTCTAAGTTGACAGAGCCTTGACACAAACTAAAATTGATAAATGATATTAATATGTTTGATTCTAAGATCCTCCCATCTCTTCCAAAATATTAGTTTCTGAGGCAGCACTGGTATATCACTGGAAGAGAGGAATCAAAACATGGTAAAAAGGAGAGAAAAGGCCAGGAAGGAGCAATGTTGATTGCTGCGCAAGGAAGGAGGTGTAGTCATTCTATTTGGTGAAGCAGATTGTAAGGAGGTTTGGACAGATGTAAATTTCAAGCTGTAAATACTCCAGACCATCTCCAGAGCCACAGGACATCCACAACACGTAAAATAATGCCAGGGATGCAGCAGAATCTATATAAATAGTGTCAGTTGAGAAGCTAATTTATTTGCTTGGCACGTAATTCTTCGGTGTTTTCATACCAACTGTGGCAGGCAGAATAATGGACCCTCAAAGTTGCCCCCATCCTAATTCCCCAACCTGTGAATACCTTACATGGCAAATGGAATTTTGGATACGTGATTAGGTTAAGAATCTTGAGATGGGAAGGTTACTCTGCGTGATCCGGGTGGGACTAATACAATCACGAGAAACTTTATAAGAGGGTGGCAGGAATATCAGCGTAAGAGACAGATTTGAAGATGCTAGTGAGCTGCTTCTGAAAAATAGAGGAAGAGACCCTGAACCAAGGAATATGAATGGCATCTAGAAGCTGGAAAAGATAAGGACAGGGATTCTTCCCTAGAGCCCCCAGAAGGAGCACAGCTTGGTTTGAACCTTGGTTTTAGCTCAGTAAAACTCATTTGGAACTTCTGGCTTCCAGAAATGTAAGAGAATAAATCCATGCTGTGTTAGGGCATTACATTTGTGGTAATTTATTACAACAGCAATAGAAAATGAACCTATCAACACACCCAGGAATGTAAACTGATGAGCACTTTTTCATGCTCTGAAATCAGAAGCAATGAATTCTTTTCAGGAAATTCTTTTCAAGTATTTAAGTTTCTGCATGCTAACTGGGACTGTGTCTCAGAAGATGACACAGGCAAATATTTACACACAAATTTAGATTTTTAAACCAAGAATGAATGGAAAATTTGATTCCACAAAAGTATTACTTACCTTGAATCACATAGCCAGGCACTGATAAATTAGCAGTAGAATCCAAGTCGCCTTAAATCCCCATCAGTGCATATACTTTCCTACTGACTTTCATTTACTGAACCTGTGTACGTTCTTCTAAATCAACTAAACACAGTTCACTTTGAAAGGAATGTTTCATTCCTCTGTAGAACTACTGGTTTATAATTTATATTGTAGGGTAAAACGATAGTTAAAAGGTATAGCCCATGGCATAGAGAAATTTCTATTCATTTATTCAGTCACTCATTTAATCCATAATTCATTTATTTATTCATTCAATGTCATGCAAGTGTAAGGGGCTACGATATGCCAGACACTGCTATAGAGACTGGACATAATGTTGACTAGGACAGACAAGAGTTCTATTATCACGGAATTTTTATTCTAGGAGGAAAAGACAGATAATAAACACCCAAAGTAAATAATAAGCTGCCAACTAGTGATAATGGCCATATTGTGATAGGCATACCGGAGGTCTGGAGTGGTCATATTATCTCTAAGGAGATAATATTTAAGTTTATGCCTAAATGAACAGAAAAATCCAGGCACAGGAGAGAACATTTTAGGTAGAAGAAGTAACAATAGCCACAGGGAGCTGTGTGGTCCCATGGATTTAATTTGCGTTATGGACTGCAGTGCACTGAGTAAGACAGACATGTCTGTAAGTTATGGTTTTATTACAAATTGGATATGTCATCGCAGGTAAGTTATTTATCTGAGACTCAATTTCTTTATCTCTAAAATGGGGTTATTAAACATACTCCAGTGAGTTGTGGTAAAGACTAAATTAGATAGTATTTGTGGACGTGCTTAGCATATAATAGAAAGCTCAATGCATTGTATACTTTTTTCCTTTGAAAGAGAAGGCACATAATGCTTACTCTGGCACAATTCTTATTTCAAAGAGATCCTCCTAAAACATTCAAAAGGATATAGGGGAGTGGAGTCAGAGGAAAAGATCCGGGGGAATTGCAATCTATTCACAGCTGAGAGAAGAGATTGAATGGTGCGATTGGGTGGTAGTCAGTCATGGCTGAGGAAACATCTCCAATCAAGGAGAGAAAGGTTCAAAATAAAATATAGTGAATAGAAAATAGTGGGTTGTGCTGATCTGGTGGTGAAAATCACAGAATTTGGACATCACTCAACTCCAATTCATCAGTTTAAAAGCAATGTCCTTCCTTTGATTATTTTCCCAAACCAGCTAATTAAAAATGTCTTTGCCCAGTGACAGACCATGATTGACAACAACCATCTCTTAAACCTACAGCTATTTAACAGTGTGTTTCCTTTATTCTAACATTTGCACTTATAATGGATGAGTTGTCAACACTGTGAAATTATCTGAGCACAACCTTGTGTATGTTGCAATGCCCTCCCTCATCTCTCTGGGATAGTTAAGCAGCAAGCCCTTACTGGTGAGCAGGCTGAGGTCAGCCACGGCAGAGTTGGGGCTAATGGCTCAATACCATCAGCTCACAATGTTGCTTATCAAGCACCACTAGGAGGCACAGTCCCAGGGCTCGCTGCAGGAAACTCAACAGTCATTCCTAGGAGGAGTACCCAGAGCAGTTCCCTGGAGAAGCCCAAGAAATACAGGCTCCAAGGGGGCAAATAGAAATGTTATTAAATGTCTGTCTTGTGTCAGATCCTCCTCAGGGGACTATGAAGAATGCAAAATTCAGCAAGCATTCAGCATTTCTATGCTTTCTTTCTTAAAGTTCAGACTTCTTTGTCTCATGATCACTATTCAACCAATACAATCTATCTTCCATTACCACCACTCACCAAAACCAATCTCCCTAATGACAAACAGAGTGTCCACATCTCAGATGCCTACAAGGGCAAGGCGTTGACCTTCTTACCACTGTCCTCTCCGGTGGACAATATGATAAACAAAATGTCCTCTCCGTTGGACAATATGATAAACAAAATATCATTTTCTTGCCACTTCTTTGTTATGTATTAGTCTCCATTTCTAAGTGTTTGCCTTTACCTGACCCTTAGATATGCTGGTCTCCAAACAAGAATTTTGAGTCTCTTCTATTCTATCTTTGCCCGCTCCTCCTGACAACACAACCATGACCATGGAACCAGTCAGCAACCAAATGTTGCACACTCATTCTGGCAGAAACATTTGTGCCACCTCAAAATTCACAGACGTGCATGGGTTGTGAATAAACAAATGAGCATGGGTTTTTTCTCTTGACAGCTCAGGACCTCAAAGAGACACTACATCAGCTGGCCACATTGCAACCTAAACACAGACTATACAAAGGGGATTGTAATAAATCTAGAGGCATTTTATCTAAATCTCCAAGTTATTTGCAAATACTTTAGCAATTTTATAATTTTAATCAACATAAGTCCTGATCCCATGATAAGAAAAAGCACATGTAACTCACACATCAATTGGCATTTCCTGGCCTTTTGATACCTTGTTAAGATCATCTAGAATCTTCATTCCATATTTTGTGGAATATTAACTATATCAGAGATTGTTTTTAAATACATAAGAGACCAAGGCTTTCATGACAGCCTTTACCTAGTTTCATTACTTCCTCTCTTTCTTTTCTTTTTTTTTTTTTTTTTGAGACAGAGTCTCACTCTATCACTCGGGCTGGCCACTCGGGCTGGAGTGCAGTGGCACGATCTCCTCTCGCTGCAACCTCTGCCTCCCAAATGCAAGTGATTCTAGTGCCTCAGCTTCCCAAGTAGGTGGGATTACAGGGATGCTCCACCACACCCGGCTAATTTTTGTATTTTTAGTAGAGACAACGTTTCACCTTGTTGGCCAGGCTGGTCTCAAGCCCCTGACCTCAGCTTCCCAAAGTGCTGCGATTACAGATGTGAGTTACTGTGCCCAGCCAATTACTTACTCTTTCTGTAAATGTTGTTTCTAGTTTCACAGCATGGTGTTGTGAAAAACAATCACTTAGATTTTATTCTCTCTCCTTCTCTCTTCTCTCTCCCTCTCTCGCACACACAGACACACACACACCACAAACTTACACACATCTTCATTCTTAGATACAGACTTCACTGACAATTGTGTCTGTTTGAGAGTGTGATGAGCTTTACGAATGTTGCTTGTAGATGAGAATAAGGAGACTAAGAAAAGTTTTAACCCAACAGCAATGCGAAACAGTAGACATCTGTATTCTTAAATTTTCTTCTCTTTGGTATTTCTTATCCAGATGAGATATCATAGGCCAGTGTCTCCCTGATTCTCTCTACTAAGTATAACTATAACTGCTGAAAATAATGCAAGAAGCACTCAGCAAGAACTCTAAAGGGTATAAAGAGAAAGGCATGCTGGTGAGGGAACCCAGAACTGGAAGAACAACCTACTGGCAGGGAATCTTCAGTCTCCCTACCCCACCCAACAAAGGAAGGCAATCCAGGCTCAATTTCTTCCAACCCTCGTCTTAACAGCAGAGAGCAGCCCAGGTAGAATCATTCTTCTGCTGGGTTGAATGGGGGTCCCTCTGACAACAATGGCTGTCACTTTCTGAGTCATTATCATGCCTTGATGCAGACTGAGTACCTGGTGAGGGAAAGCAAGTGAACTTGTAAACGTCACAAATTGGGCACTGTGCGTGCAGCAAATTATTCCAGTTATAGCTGCATGCAGAAAGAGCACTGAAAGACAGTGGGGAAGGAGTCAGACTTCAAATGATGCATCTGTTTATCTACCTTCACTTAAGGATATGTGGTTAAATGGGTAGATCACTACTGATTCAAAGGCAGTGGCTAATAAATTGGCCAACTGGCTAGGACATGTGAGGATACTTGTTTCCCAAATGCAGGGTATACTCTGCAAAGGAGGCTTTCCCATAATCAGATAGGCAAGATAGTTCACTGCATGGATAACAAACCTCTTTCCTTAGCTATAGTTTTCCTTGATTGATGGGTCCATGAGTAAAGTGACTATGGTGCACTGATGGAAAATAAGCACAGGTCTAACGACTTGAATTTCCCTTCACCAAAGCTGATCTGGCTTCTACACGTGCTGACTACCAGTCTGCCAACAGCACCGCCCAATGCTGGGCCCCTGATCCAGCACCTTTCGCTATCAGTTATCAAATTCATTAGATCCCTTCCATTATGAAGGGAGCAGGGGAACAGGCTTTATCTTCACAGGAAGAGACATGTATTCTGGATATGGATTTGTCTTCCCCATTTGAAATGCTCCTTCCAATACAGCCTTTTACAGTGTTGTATGGTCCCTTTGTAGCATTATTTCTGACCAAGGACTTTTTTTTTTAGAGTAATATAAGTTTGCCAATGAACTTGTGCCCATGAAATTATCTGCTCAAATAACATACTCCATCACCCAGAAGCAGCTGGTCTGATAGAATGGCAGAATGCCTGACTGAACCTTAGTTTAGGTGCCAACATCCTGTAAGTGAGGACTACTGCCTGTAGGATGTGACATACACTCTGAACCAGCAGCCAAAATATGTTGTTGCTTCTCCCATCCCCACACAACATGGATCCAGTACCTATCCAAGGGGTACTACCTATCAATCCATTTGACTTGCAACCTAGTGATCCGAGATCTTCCAGGTGCAGAGGTCTTTATTTCCAAAGGAAAAACGCTGCCACAGGATGCTTACCAACAATTCCATTGAATTGGAAGTTGAGGTTGTCTTCTGGACACCCTGTGCTCTTCAGGCCACTGTACTGCTAGGTGGAGAATGGGGTAGTGTTCCTAACTGGAGCTGTTTATACCAATTAACATATGAGCAATGGTATACTTCTATCAAATAAAATGGAAGGTAAACTGTCTGGAATAGTCTGTGTGTATATCTGGAACCTAGGGGCGTGACTGGAGCACCCATACCTAGGAGTAAAAGTTAATAGAAGGCAACGGCAATCCAGCAGAGACAGGGCTACTGAGAGCTCACACCTTTTATTTAAATGGCAGGTTTACATTACTCCACCAGATAAAGAATCCCAACCAGACAAGGTGCTGGCTGGGGGAAAAGAGAACTTGAAATGTGTTTTAGAAGAAGAAACTCCAGCCTATGACCAGACACAGAAATGAAGACTGTAGCCACTATGCACATTTTTGTTAAATATATCAGTATGTATCCATTCACTATTTATTTTCTACTTTTCTCCTTCCCATGTTATTTCCAGTGAGGCAATATGTGGTGCTTATATTTACATTTCACTTCCCAGGCCAAAATCCCATACCAGGCCACATCTAGAATGAACAGGGAAGATGGTCTATTACCTGCAGATGGGAGGTGCTGAGATGGGCACAGTGGATGAGAGGACATTTTGTATCCTGTTGTGCCTCCTGAAGTTGCTGTTGTATGCAAGTTAAACAAAGGCAGAGTGTAAGAATAGCAGCTGAGAGGTGCTGTGGTGGACCATTCAAGTCACATCTGTGTGCTTTCAGACCCATTCATAACCAGAGTTCAGAAAGGAAGCAAGGAGAAAGGATGGTAACAGGGTCAGGAAGAAGCAGAGCTACAGACAGACAGGAGGAAAGTTTTCAAACATAGGACATGGACTGAGGAGAAAGGGCCAGGGTTTAAATTTCAGTAAGATTTTCAGGGCAGAATCAGACTTCTGGCAACTAAGCCAAGAATGCATATGTCAGTCCAGGCAGAAGACTCAGATCCCTCTTTCTAGAAAACTATGACTGACATTCTAAGCTAGATAGACAACAAATACCAGAAAGAAGCATGGTGTGTGATGGGGTGAGGTGGAGAAGGCTTGGCACAGTGAGAGGTGGCTGTAGGGAGGGTGTCATCATGGTGGGATGGAGAAAGAATGGAATTGGGGTCAAGTAGGTCTAGAATGGAGTTAAAAGCAGCCACTCTGTTGTTACTTACCTTACTTGCCTACATTTTGTCTTATTCATGTTCAGATGAGCTCAATGGTGTGTGAGTAAAAATGAAGTATTGGGTATAAATACTGTGCAACTGCTGGCTCATGACATTAAAATATAGGTGAGAATTGGCATGATGAGGGGTGACAACGGCAGGACTGCCTTAGCAAGACCAGGACTCTTGCTCTGCAAATTCAAGCACTTAAGGATAAACGAAGAGGGATGGGGCACCATAGGTAAAAAAGAGATGCTGAAGAACAGACATAAGCTCACAGACAAGGATCAAAATAGCAAGAAATAGTGGAGAGAATTTCAGAGGCAAAGTTAGTTTCATTTAAAGATAAACTGCAGCCCCAGGGTATGCACAGATAAAGTGCTACCAAATGATATCAAATTCACAGAAAATATGAAAATCAAACACTTGGAAGAAAAAAACATAATAAAGGAAACTGGCTTTCTCATACTATATAGCACAGAGCTTCCCAGCCCAAGCAAGGGAAATAGACTAGGGGAAAAAAGATCCAAAAAGACAGTGGGGAGAATAACACTCAATAGGACTGTCCAGAAAGAAAGATGAAATGTGTTACACGAGCCTTGGGCACAGGGCAGCTGTTCACTTGGGACTTTCCCTGCTCTGGGGTAGCAGCTAAATGCATGGCCACAAGGATTCCTGGGCCCTGAGTTTGTGTAGGTAGAGCATGTTATTAGCTCTAAGAAATAAGGAAAGCTCCGAGAGCAACTACTCAGTCTTCAGAAATGGTCAAATGGAAAGAAAGTGTTTAAAGCTCCCTTTTACACAGTCATGGATCACACCCACTGTGCTCTTTGCAATGATTCCACTCATTAGGCATACACAAATTTCTCCCAAAAATAAACAGTCGCTGAGCTCCTATTGTTTGCCTGGTCCCATAGCCCTGCAGGGAGGAAGGGAGACTTAGAGAAAGCCACTGTACTCAATGAGCACACTGACTGAAAGAAAAATGTGACCAGTACTTAAATATACATAACAAAAAGTAGAAAGGGATAGCACTCCTGCAGACAAGGGGAATAGTATTATAATTTTGTGAGCTCCTAGTGCATCTCAGGCTGCCTGGAACTTACTTCCCTTTGCAGATTCAGTTTGTGAGGCTGTTAACTGTCTTGCAGTCTAGACTCTATACTCATCCCTTGAAATCTTGCAGCTTTGCCATTGCATCCATATGCCCCAGCATCATCCAGTCTATAATCAGATTTTACATTGGTGCTTCATCCTGGAGTGATATTGCAAGTATCACCCAGCAGACCGAGCACTGTGTTAATAGGGGTTTGAATCCAGTCCTAAATGAACTTTTTAAATCTTTCTTCAGCCATGGCACATACAGCTTTATATAAGCCACAGCCTCAGGACAGGGTCTACAGCATCTCTTTCAGCCATCTTGCTCAGATTCAAGGACGCTGCCTTTACCCTTGTTTCATGCACCCTGCTGGCTCAGGACCTATACCCCAGGCTTGTAGGGTGCATTTGGTTCCCATGATCCCCCAGATGTCACACCCCAAACTGCCTCTGCCTGCTTCCAGAAGCAGAGCTCAGTAGGGTTCAACTTCTGCTCAGCTCACTACAGAGGCTTCAGTTATGCTCTGGGGTCCCCAAGAGGTTCCTCTTGTTTGTGAGCACAGCTCATCTATCATTGCTGTGTTTAGCGCAAAGGAAGTTTCACTGCATGAAATCCCAGTCCCATTCTGATCAGTGGTCTATGTCACCTCGTTTAATCTCCACAATGCTCTGGAGAGGTCAGGAATGCCATAAATCATAGACTAGACTTCATATAAAAATTATTAAAATAAAAGAACCCACAGTCAGTTGGCTATGTCGAAAGAAGGAGGAGTTAATATCTGCATTTTACCAATAAACAAATTGGATCAAAAAATTATAACCTGACCATGCCTCTAGTAAGGTTAGAACAGAAACTTGACCCCTTATCTGTTGAGTCCCAGAGCCTGTAAATGATGTTGCTTTAGTGTTTGGGGGACAAGAATTTATCCATCCATATGCACAAGGAGCTTATCAGTCCTCGAAAAGTAAGGAATGACAGCTTTTTAGACAGGGTGAACCAAAATGGGAAAAGTTCTGGATATCAGAAATACTAGATATATTCTCAAAAATGGCCAGTTCTCCAAACTAAAGCATTCTTCCTCCAGTTATCAGGCAGTGAATGCATCTACCCCATCAATTCTAATAAATTTACAACTAGTATTGGGTACTACTACATGCCAACCACTAGGTACTGAGAATGCAAACGATGATTAAATTTTGGCCTGTCTGTAAGGATCCCACTGACTGATAAGAGAAAAAGATATCTTAACAAAAATACTCACTAGTGTTTTTATGTTATGAGAGCTAAAAGGCCAGGGTATATTAGAAGCACAGAGAAGAACATTATCAATGCTACTTAGATAAAAGGGAAGTCTTCAAAGAAGAGTTGACATTTGAGCTGGTTCTGAAAAGTGTATAGGATTGCAAGAAGTGCAAACAGTACAAGATCGGGGAATAGCGGAGGCAAAGGCCAATGGTATGACACAGATTATGCTTCTTTCAGGAATGGTAAGTGGTCCTATTGGTCAGATCCCTTCTCTTGCCCAGGTGCAAAGACTGAGCAGGGAGAGAGAAAAAAAGGAATAGGTTCAAGCTGGAGGAGTAGTTTCGGGCTCATCTCCCATAGACTGAGTCCCAGCTGAAGCTACAGCTCAGGATGTGTTAAGAATCCCCAGGTCTGGAGCAGGCAAAATCTGTGGCTGAAGGTACAATGATACCATTCTCCAGTTGACCACAGGCTTATAGCCAGCATCATCCAAGAGCGCTCACTGAGCTGTGTGTATATGCTACCCGACACAGAAACTACAACACTCAGTTCTCCAACTACTCATCCCTGTCTCCACAGAGTGTCATAGCTACTGCCTTGTTTTCCTCATCCCATTAAACAGAACCATGGGAAGAGGTGGCTTGCAAGGAATGATCTCACACCACAGAGCTATCAAAGCACAGTGTTTTGTCCTGGAGACTTGCCACACAAGCAGCAAGCCATCCAACTCTTCTTCACTCCAGGCAAAGGGTAAGGTGAGGACCTGCAGAGAGGGGACTCAGGAGCTGACACAAGCCGAAAGAAGGGCCTGGCAAAGAGAAAGATTTAAGAAGGGTGTGGGGGAGAGGGTGGAGTGGAGAGATGAGAAAGACAGATCAGTCCTTCTTTTGGTTTTGTTTGTTTTCAAATTCTTTACTTCTAATACCTATTGTTTTGTCATTTTTCTTTCAGTCTAGTTCAACAAATATTTACCCAACCCAATCCCAAATCCAAGGATTAGGCTGACAGTTGGAATTCAAAACAGAAAAGGCATAAACTCTATTTCTCATGGAACTCATAATCTAATAAGGAATAGAGTCTCTCAATGCAGCATATTAATAAAATATTGTAAGTGCAACAATAGAATTAAGCAAGGAGGCAGAGGGGATGTGTAAAAGAGAAGCCTCAAGAACCAGGGCAAGGCTTATTAGGGGAGTCGCCCCCTGAACCAAATATGTAAAGATAGGTGGGAAGTATTTTTCATATTAATAACATAATTGATTATGAAAACTGTTCTAATAGACATGTAATGAAGTGTTTATGTTGAATAACACTGCGTCAATGCAAATATAACAACTGCTATTATACTAGGAGAAATTAATAAAACATAATCAAGTCAGGAAGCTAAGTCAGTTATCTAAACCTTAGACAGATCAAATAGACAACCATAAATGGGTTTTAGGAAAACAATAATATAATAAATAAAGTTAATTTGCTAGATATATATGTTTTGTATGTCACAATCTTTTTAAAATGACTCTGGAATATTGAAAACAAATAAAACATAAGATTACATTCTAAACACACACAGACCCTTAATTCAGTCTAAAAGCTGAAATTATATTAAAATGAAACACAAATTAGAATACCTTTTTGAGTCTATGTAAACATCAATAAAACAAAATTCTGATAGTGTTAACTAAGGGGCAAAAACAGAAAATAATCAACACTGGGATGATAAGTGCACCCAGCTATAGATATGATTGACTAATATTTTAAGGATTTTTATAAATATGTTCATAAGGAATATTGGCCTATAGCTTTCTTGTTCAATAGTGTATATGTCTGGTCTCAGAATCGTGCCAATGCTGCATTCATAAAACTAGATAGACAGCATTTGCTCCCCCTCTACTTTCTAGAAGAGTTGTCTAGGATTGGAATTCTTTCTTTCTCAAATAGAATTCACTGATGAAACCACAGGGACCTGGAATTTCTTCATGTCTCATAACTAGCAGAGCTGGATCTTGTTTTTTCCAGTCTGAGATGCTCCAACATTTATTTAGACTGTTTATGTTCCATGCTTTCTGTCCGTTTATATTCTACGCAATTATTCCTATCCATTGGGTTGAGGTCCACAATCTTGCTATTTGTTTTCCATTTTTGTCTTTTGTTTTTGTTCTTCTGTTGATGTTTTCTTGCTTTTCTGAGGGGGGTTGGAGGTGGGCGATACTAGAACACAATCATATATTTTATGTCCTCTGTTAACTTCTCATCAATACCTCTTTCATTATTTTTGTAGTTGCTCTAGGGCTAACAATCCAGTACCCAGACAGATTAATGTTTCCACTTCACACCTGACACTTTCCTCTTCTGATGCTTCCACTTTCCACTATGCTCTTCACACCTCCCACTTATCACTTTTCAAATGTAATAACTAAAAAGCAGTAAAATTATATGTACATAACCCCTTTCTTTAGTGCTATTGTGCCACCTTTCATTTCTACACCATAATAAATCCTACTTTATGATGTTAATATTTTTGTTGTAAACAGTTATTATTTATAGAAATTATAAGCAGCAAAATGCATAGCTTTTTATGTGTAACTGCTTCTTTTCAATTTTTGTTGCTTTCTTTTGCTTCCTAGATATCTGAATTTCCTTCTGATATCATTTTTCTTCAACCTTAAGAACATTTTGAATTTCTTCCATTGCAAGTCTGCTAGTAGCAAATTCTCTCAGTTTTATTTATCAGATGTCTTTATTAGCCCTTCATTTTTAGATGCTATTTTTAGTTTGTATAGAATTCTGAGTTGACTGACACCACCACCACCCCAGCATATTAAGGATGTCATTGCATTGTACCCTGGCCTGCTCTCTTCCTGATGAGAAGTTATTGATCATTCTCATCTTTGCTTTCTTGTATATAATGTGACTTTTTTTCACTGGATACTTTAAATATCTTCTCTTTCTCTTAGGTTTTCAGTAGGTTGACTATAATACACCTTGAAGCAGTTTTCTCTGTATTTATTCTGCTAGGAGTTGATTAAGCTTCTTATATCTGTAAGTCAATGTTTCTCATCATATTTTGTAACTTTTCAGTTATTGTATTTCAAGCATTTTTGTATCATTATTCATCTAGTCTCCTTATAGAAATCCTATTTACACACATCAGACCATACTATTATTGACTCACATAACCCTGAGGCTCTGTTGACAGTTTTTTCTACCTTTATTTTAGCTCTTCTTTAGATTAGATTATTTCTTTATAGTTTGAGTCCAGTTTGATTCCTCGATTTTTTTCTACCTTCAATCTGCTCATCTGACCATTCAATAAATTTTTCCTGCAATGAATTCCTAAATGTGTATTTTGTTATTTGTCATAGTTTTCATTCCTCTTAGGTGATTTCTGAATACCTTATTCATTAATATAATATTTTATTTTCTTCCTTAAATGTATTTCTTTATGTTCATCCAGCACTTTATAGTAGCTGTTTTACATTGTGTGTGTGTGTGTGTGTGTATGTGTGTGTGTGTTTCTGCTAAATCCATATTAAAGACCATCTTGTGGTCAATCTCTATTGACTTTTTTTCCCCCATGACTAGTTTTATCTATGTTCAGCAATTTTTGATTTCCTACTAGACATTGTTGTGTAGAGTTGTATGGACTTTGGATTCTGTCATCTTTTTCTGAAGAGTGTTGGCTTTTGTTCTAGTAAGTAGTTTACTTCTTGCTCACCTTGCAACTGAGTAAGTTTTCTTACATCTTATTATGGAAGATCTGTTGAAAGCCAGTTCTGTTTTCATGTCCTCTTTAACATGGCAAGATTCAACTTCCAAACACTGTCTCTTTTTCAGAATCTTGTTAAAGTTTGTTTTCAGACTTTGTTAAAGAGAAATAAAATAAAACTTACTAAAAATTTAATCTTTCCTTATAAGGAGTAGTAGTCCATTCTCACACTGCTAATAAAGACATACTTGAGACTGGGTAATTTTTAAAGGAAAGAGGTTTAATGGACTCACAGTTCTACGTGGCTGGGGAGGCCTCACAATCATAGTGGAAGGCAAAGGAAGAGCAAAGGCACGTCTTACACGGCAGTAGGCAAGAGAGCATGGCAGGGGAGCTGCCCTTTATAAAACCATCAGATCTCATAAGACTTATTCACTATCATGAGAACAGGAAGTGGAAAACCTGCCCCCATGATTCAATTACCTCCCACCAGGTCCTACCCAGGATATGTGGGGATTACGGGAGCTACAATTCAAGATGAGCTTGGGGTTGGGGGAAACAGCAAAACTACATCATAAGGGAAAGCCTAAAGATGTCTCAGGTGGATATCTCCAACATCCCTGGGCCCTGCTTGAGCTCCAGTAGCTGTTCCATTCTCCATCCTATAACAGCTACATCTTCTAAGTTTCTCATTAAACTTGTACAGCCTGGCTCCTTGTCAAGGACTCATGGAGACTCATGAGGAAACCTCTGTCCAGCTCTCTATCCTCTAGTGCGTGCCTCTTAAATTCCAGCACCTTTGGTTTTCTCAAACCCTAATATCTACCTCCTCTGATCAGTGATGCTGCTGTTCTTTGCCTGGATTCCAGCTCACTACACAGCCATCAGAATACTGTCCCCCAGGCAGAAACCTGAGGCCATGATGGGGATTGCCGAATGAATTGCCCTTCTTTCCCATTAACTGCCATACTATTTTCAATAATGGTTGCACCATTTCACACCCCTGCTAGTAGCAAACAAGGCTTTCAATTCTCCACTTGACTTACCAACATTTTTTTAATTAAGTGAACATTTTAACTATGTCCATTGTATCTGTCCCCTCCATTGCTTAAAATTCTTTGGCGATTTCCTACTGTATTTAGCAAAAGAACTTGCCATTGACTATCAGGTCATGGTCAAGCCCCTATCTGCCTCTCCAGCTATGGGATTTTATGAGGTCTCCTAGAACCTGGAAACTTTTTACCTCAGAATATTTGCACCACCAGATTTTTGGATTTCAACTTCCTCAACTTGTCATGTAACTATTTCAATTAAAACTTTGAAATCTGATACAAGGTAAGATGATGTCAATGTTATTGAATATTCATCTGGAAGTGGAACTCAGTATTACCAAGATCAAAAATAAGAGTTGTAAATATTAGGAAGAAGGAAGCGGCCAGGCCCAGTGGCTCCTGCCTGTAATCCCAGCACTTTGGGAGGCCGAGGCAGGTGGATCACCTGAGGTCAGGAGTTAGAGACCAGCCTGGCCAACATGGTGAAACCCTGTCTCTACTAAAAATACAAAAATTAGCCGGAAGTAGTCGTGGGTACCTGTAATCCCAGCTACTGGGGAGGCTGAGGCAAGAGAATCACTTGAACCCGGGAGGTGGAGGTTGCAGTGAGCTGAGATAGTGTCACTGCACTCCAGCCTGGGTGATAGAGCAAGACTCCATCTCAAAAAAAAGAGGGAAGCACGCTAACCAAAATTACTTTACAGTGGGATGGGATTAACTGACCCCCTTTTTCTTAGCAAAATAGGTTAACAATCAAGATTCTATGCTCTGAAGTTAGCACTTTGGTTAAAATCCTAGTGTGCCGCTTACTTGCCCTGCCACATTGGTAAGTCAATCACTCCAAGTCTCAATGGCAACAAAATGTGCAATTTACTTTGCTCAGGGCCTAGCAACCAAGTAGGAACTTAGTAAATGTGAACTATTATCTCTTTGAATAATGTTTCTAGTATAAGCTTTTGTTTTGTGTGTAAGAAGAAAGCCTATTAAAAACAAATATGCCAAAACAAAGAACGAAGACTGAACAATCTTAAATTTTAATCTTGTCTGCTATAATCTTGTCTGCTGCAATCTGCTGTCTCTTCCTTGAGTCTTCTGTTTCCATCAGGGCTTCACTTTTTAATAGCACTGAATCTGAAAGATAACAACAGTAATTATAGGGGAGAAAACTGAGGCATAGCAAGGAGACGGCCTTGCTAGTGTTAACCTGCTGTCACTGGAAGAGCTCTGATCTGAAACTGGGTCTGTTCTATGCTGTTCCCTCTGCCAAGTGGCCTGTGAACTAAGGAAGGGTGTTGCCCTTGCTTCTCTCCTTATCCTCAGTACCTGTGTGGTCTGAAATCCTGAAATAGGTACTGCTTTATCAACTAAGACAGGCCCTAAGGTTAAGAAAACAAAAGTTACCCATGGATCGAGCATTCAGGGCCCAGCTCCTATGACCACAAGAAAAAAACCACACCCTCAGAAAACTCCCCAACAATAGGAGCTATCAGGCTGATTTGCAGCCCAGGCCACTACACATCTGATTGGACAGACCACCAGCCTTACAAACATTCTTTTCTGATAAGCAATTGCAGAACTTAAGCCATTTGCAGCAGCTCATAGAGGCTGTGCACAAATTGTCTTTGTGTCTTATAATTCACTCTGATGTAAAGAGCCAAATTCCACCCCATTTCAATGCTAAAACCCTGCCCTAAAGTGAACATGGAATGTACGTTACATACTGGTTTACCCGTTATGCATGCACTTGGCTTCTCTCATAAATATGTATAGCTTTCTCCCAAATCTGCTGAATATGTATGATATTGGCCCTCTGAGCCATAAAACCCAACCTGTCCTTCCACTCTTCAAAGAGAAAGCAGCTTCAGTACCAGCCATAGACAGTGTCTTCCCAGTTTGCAAACTGCTACTGCCAATAATTTCTACTATCCATCCTGGTGGTCTTTTGAATGACAGCTGCTACCTTCCTAGTATCTTTTCCTCAGTACCCAGATAGTGACCTAAAAGAAAGGAGGGATGGATGCACAGGAAGAAAGGAGGGAGAAAGGACAAAAGGAAGAAGTTTTCACAGAACCTATTCAGTCATGTTACTAGTGTGATTATATTGAATTCTTTGCCTTTTCTTCCTCAGTGGCAATTCTTAAAGTAACCTGAACCTATGATCCATGAAACTGAGTAAGAAATGAGATCAGAGGTAATCTGATTTTCCTCAGACTCCCTTTTCTATTGTCTCTGAGGCAATTGGGAACAACTGAGAGACTGTTCCATGTAGAGGAAATGAAGTGTGTTCTGTCAGACACAACATGCGTTGCTTTGGGACAGGCCTCTGTTTAAAGCAAGTGTCATCAAAGTTTCTGGGAAGTATTTGGTCTCAGATCTTGTCTCCAGCTCCAACATCAGGACAGCCACACCTCTGTGTCGCTTTGTCCCCCTCTTCTTCACCACATGTATCTCATGCAGCTGAAGAAAGACTTTTCTATCAGACAGAATGTGCTAAGTAATTAGCAGGAGTCTTTGAGTAGCCAGACAATGATAACGTTAGCCTGAATTGTTTAGACAAATTAGGGCATGGGTAAAACCTGAGTTCATAACAATAGAGACTCCCAAGAAGGTGCTTAGAAGAAACCAGTCACAAGGCTTTGCTGTGGTGAGATGGGGGCAGCCAGTGCTCTGTTTTACTGAGGTAAAAGTGTGAGTTTGTGTATCTGTGCCTACAAATGTGTGCGGCATGTGTGTTTGAGTGTGGGGCAGTGTGTGTGTGTGAAGGTTTGGGGAGAGAAACAAGAAGAGGAATATACCAGCAGAAGATGTGAAATCTTTCCCTCCCTTTCTTGTCCATATTCAATGAGTAGTTCTAGAATATTCTGGAATGGGAACTGTCAGAGGGGAAGGACGTGTTGACTGTTACTCTCATTAATTGAGGCTTGTACTTAGTTCTGCTGGAAAAGAAAGCTCCATCCTTGAAGGACTGACAATCCCTCAGATAAAACACTCCAAAACTGCTGGTATTCAGCTATTAGTGAGCCACCAATGATAGTAGAAACAATAAAAAAGATGAATTAAGAGCCCCGTGGGCATTGAACTGGCAAATGGGTGTTTTCTGAGACGGGAAACAGTTTGGACAAGCAGAGAGTGGCAGAAAGGAGAGGGTTCCTGGGCATCGAACATGAGCCACATGTGCTTGTGGTGGGGAATAGACAGACAGGGGAGTGGAGGGCAGGTGGGCCCCCAGACCTTCCAGGCCAGGGGGCTGCTGAAGGAGGCACAGGTAGGAAGAGGATGGGGAAATGCGAGATGGGGTATACAGGAACTTCATGCAGTTCCACACTTTTAGATTTTAGACTCATTCTGCAAGGTGGAGCATTTCTTCTTTAAACCTTTGTAGCACAGTGACAGATGTTTTAAAAATGTACTTTCATTTAATTCTCTCCATACCCCCGTATGGCAGGTATTATTATTCCCATTTTACAAATAAGGGAACAGAAAAGTTGGAAGGAGGCTAGGAAACGTGTCTATGGTCTATTCAAAACCTGTAACATTTTATTTTTTTTTCTTTTTGTTTCTGTCACATCACCTCTGTCTGAAAAACCTCTCTTGCTGCTAGTCTCCTTGTCACATAAAGCAACCCGAGCTTAGACTTTGGTTCCGCAGTCGATGAAGAATGGATACTGATTTGGTGGGAGGAGTTTGTAAGAGCCCATTTTGCCCCAGAGTTCAAGGCATCCCAGGTGGGGACAAGGGGGGAAGACTCAGCATGTTTCACTAAAACATAAAAATTGAAGTTCATTCTTGTATTCCACAAACACCGATTTTTGGGTTTCTGTGTGCTAGAACATGGTCATTTGAGTGCAGAAATTGTCCCCTCAGATCTCAGCTGTGTTGATAACTGTGTGAGCATGTGTAATTTTCTCAACATCTTCTGAGCTTCAGTTTCTTAATCAGGTAAATAGGGATAATTGTACTGACTTAAAACAGCTGTATTACGAATCAAGTGAAATGAGCTTTCTGTTCTTTTGTATAGAGAAAACAACAATCTTTCCCTCCTAGTGGCTGATCTCCATGAATCTGCGTCAGTCTGTTGTTAATGCAGGGGCAAAGGGAACAGTTCACCTTCGTCCTCTGAAGGTACACTGAAAAATAAACTGACAAAAGGCATATTAATAAGAGAAAAGGCATATAAATTTATTAACATGTACAGGGGAGAATCACAGGGCAATCACCCAAAAAAGCCAATGTAGTGTAAGAGCTTATGCATCCTTCTTCACACAAGAGGGAACAGATGGAAAATGTAGACAATTCTTTTGAGGAGCAGTCAATCATTAGAAAGAATGAATGGACCCAGGTAGTGGGAGTCAGACACTACTGGAAGGTGAGAGGTGGCGCTGTACAGGAACAAAGGTTGTTTTATTTTGCAGATGAAGTCCTCCAGGTAATCACTTGGAGCTGCTCTCAGAAGAGCAAGTGATGTCTGGGTGTGGTGATGACTTACAGTCACCTCTCTTCTCAGGTAACGGTTGATCTTTCCTGGTTATTTGATGAGATTCTTAAGGAGGAAGTCTTAAGACAATTGCATTACTTTTGGAAAGAAGTCTTGTTAATCATATAAGTAAATTCCAGAGACACTCCCTCCCAAGTGCTCCAGGGAAAAGGGTGAGAGAGACAGGGAGGTGTGGAAAAGGTCGGAGAGAGACCATAGTTCTGAGGTTTATTTCTGAGTCCTTTCAATTCTCAAAAGCAATCAGCATACCCAAGCACTATATTTTGGGAAATTGTTTTGTGCACCCTAACATTAACATAAAAAGAGCCCTATCCTGGTGGGTTCTGCTGGTCCAGTTCTCTGCAAAGTAAAAAAGAGTACATCCATGTCTGCCAACCCTTGTATCTCTGAGAGAGATGCAGATGCACTCCCAGTGAGATCTGATGACTGAGAGCTTATTCAGAATCCAGAATCACTTTTGAATTACAAGCAATGCTCATGCACTCTGAAGATTGGTGTCTGGTAGGAGGGTGCCAGACTGGCAGACATACGGAACAGAAATGTCCAGAATGCCCACATATTTCCTCTTGAAGAGGAAGCCAGGACCATGACATCATGCCCTCCTGTGCCACTAGGAGCCTAACACCACTGGCCGACTGAATCAGGAATAGTCACTTAGAGTCACTAATAGGTGACAACCTCCACCCACATTCTGCCACAGGTCAGGGATACAGAGCTCTGTCCAGTGTCAAAGGAAAATATAATTGCCTATGGAAGAGGCAAGCAAATGTCCTGTTCCTGACCCCAGAGGGGCCATCCTCTCTACACTCAAAACATCTGAGTTTAGAGGAAGTAGCTTTGTGAGTGGAGAGAAGCTGAAGAAGTCCGGAGTGCTTCCTCTGAGATAAAAGCAAAGAAAGAGGGGGATGGGCCAGAAACCAAAGCTAGTGGGGGTGACTCAGCAGGATGTTTCAGCTATGAGACCCAGAGAACAATGTGTGCAAGGCCTGTGGAAGCAAGTCTTTACCAGGACTGCTAGGAAGTCCTACAGAACCTCTCTCCACACTCTGCAAAGACTACTGTCCCCCTAGCCATGACTGGGGTTAGGAGGGCTCAGGCTGTGGTGAGGGTACATAATGGTGACTGCTGAGCAATGGAGCTGTTACATGACCACCAGGCTCATTTACTTACTGTGCGGTAACAGACCAATACACTGAAACAGCAGGAGTTACAGCAAAGAAAGAGTTTCATAATCCATTGGGCAGCCAAATGAAGAGAGAGGAAGAACCTCAAATCTGCCTCCCTGAGGGGTTTTGGGCTAGGGTTTTAAAAGGAATTGTGGAGGGAAAGGGGCTGGAAGATTGTGATCACCATTTGGTCAGGGTTAGGGGGTGAAATCATCAGGATGTAGAAACAACTGCATTCTTCAGTTGAGTCGGCTCCTTGGTTGGGACCTTCAGGCTAGCTAACATTGGTTCTTTCACTGGAATATAAGTTCTGAAAAATATCTTAAATGGAAAACTTGACATTTCTCAATGATAAAGATGTTATCTATAGGACAAATAAGGAAAGTTAGTGCTTTGTGACCTGGTCTGTGACTTATGGGAAGTAAGTGACTACAAGCGAGTGGGCCAAAGGGTGTGCTGGTTAACCGTTATGTTGAGCTGTAATTGTCTTCCAGGCATCTACTTTTGTCAAAGCACCTGGCAATTGATTTTACTAATTTTATGAGGATGGCTTCAGAACTAACTGGGCACATGTATTTTCTCATTAAATTTCACACTAATGTTGAAAAGAGGTGGTGAGGCTTCAAAGTCAGAAACTGACCCAGAATTAGGCATGCTGTAGATAATAAATATTCCTTGAATGGAAAAATGGGATTATTCTCAGTTGGGCTTCAGGCTCAGATGGTTGCCAGGTAGTGTTTTACTCCAATGGCCAGAGTCTAAGTTGGCATGTGCTTGTGTCAGGGCTCAATGAGCCTGGAGGTGAGTCCAGGTTGTGACCAAGATCCAGGCTTAGTCTAGGATCTGGGCTCTGTCTGAGGCCAGGCTGAGATCAAACTGAGGGATTATCAGATTTGTGCTTCAGGATCTTCCTCCCACCACTTGGAGTCTGTCCTCGGGATTTGCGGCTCATCTTCCCCATGCCTCCTCCTTGCTCACCTCAGAGTTGGCATCTGTATCACTGTACCCAAGTCTCCTACATGCTTTCTCCTTCATTGCAGACCCTGGGCTCCCTGGGGTCCTCAGTGATATGCCCTGACTCATGCTCAATACAGACAAGACTCTGCACCAGAATGGCAACACCAGGATAATATGGGAGGCTGCCAGGTGATACAGGCCACCACATCTTGGATAGGCCATGGTATTCACATATAAAGATGTGTGACTCTGAACAAGGAGAGAGAACCTTAGGATATGGAAGCACCCACAATTAAAGTACAGGCAATTGAATTTCAGTTAAGCTTAACTGCAATTAGGCTGTCAGACTATCAAAATGGACCAGAAAGGCAATATTGAGTAGGTCTTTTTCTCAGTCCTCTTGTGCACATGTCCTGGTGGCCTACAGGGATGGAGGGTGCAGATGGAGGCATGGGGAGTGGGCTTCCCACAGCATGATCCACTTCTCTGTTGGCTCATTTTCATTTTCTTTACCAAAGACACACAAAAAGAACTCAAAACTACCGTGACCCAAATGTGTAACATATGGTGCAATTAGTAAGAGTGCATTAAGAACCAAATTGGTCCTCCACTGCCACTTTTCTGATAATGAGAGGGAGGAGAGGCTAGGAAAACAATTGCAAAGCAAATAGCTGAGACACAGTGCTAGCTTCCCTGAGGAGGAAGGCTCTCAGAACGGGCTCAGTCTCTGGATCCAGGGACACTTTTGGAGAGAAAAAAAAAAATCCTTTCTAGAAAACAGTATTTCTGGAAATAAACTTGACAATATGGAACAAACACCCTAAAAATGTCTAAGACCATTGTTCCACTAAGTTCACTCCTAGGGATTTAGTGTAAGGCAATAACAAAAAATGTAAACTGAGATTTATTTCAACATTAATCATAACAGTGAAAACTCAGAAAAAAACTTGAAGGAACAGCAATATGGGAATAGTTAAGGAAATTATGATGGGGACAAACAACGGAAAATTATATCACCATCAAAAATTATGCATACAGAGAATCCTTAATAACCCAGGGTGATGCTTCTGACAGAATTGTTAAACCAATCACAGCACATAAATCTAAAAGTGCAGTGTAATCTCCATTGTTTTATCTACCAGTTTGTGTCTTCATGTAGCTTAAAAACTCACTGTAAATACGTAACAGTGATAAATAGTGGTTATTGCTAGACGTTGAGCTCTGGAATGAGTTAAACAGTGTTTTTGTTATTTCATGTATCTTGCAAATGATTTCCAAAGGGTATGTAATGCATCTATAATCTGAGAGAATAATTGCATCCTTTGGAATAAAAAAATACATCTCCTCCTCAGCCTCATATTTCTCCCATATGAAGTAAAGTTGCCTTTGAGACCAAGGGCCCTGGACTTTTTCTCTGTAAGCAATGCTCTTCTTAGCTCCCAGAAAGAAGAATTCTGACACCCCATAATGCAGATTCTTGGAGGCTCTCCAGCCTTAGCTCAGGGATCATTCTTTGCCTTTAAATACCAGCTCACCTGTCCATTCAAAGCAGTTTCTTGCAGGATGGTCAGAACCAGCAAGATGAAGATCAGGTGGCAAAATGTCTCTTTTGAAAGTGTTTTCTTAATCTCAAAATAGGGACTGAAGAAATTATGGTTGCAAACAGGATCTCCTAATGCCTTGTTACACAATGTGTGGTCCCCGGGCCCTCAGCATCAGCCTCGGCCAGGAGCTTGTTTGATATGCAAATGTGTGGACCTCACCCAGACCTACTGAACTGGAGTCTGCATTTAACAAAATCTGCAGGTGACTCTTAAACACATTATTATAGTTTGGGAAATGCTGTTCTATAAGTTAGGTTTGCAACAATCTGGTATAATACAACAAGCACAAGATGATAAGGCAGGGCACCTAATCGTTGGTCCCAGCTCTATAATAGAAAAACTAAATGACCTTGAAAAGCTGGATGCCCTTGCCTGAGCCATTTATGTGCATAACTAGATTTTAGTTTCCACATCTGAAAAATGGGATTAATAAAATTTCTCCATGATAGGGTTTGGATGGATCAAATTTAGAGGCGTAAATAACCTTAGGGTGGTACATGGAACAGAATAAGAATTAAATGATTTTTGTCATCATTAGCATGATTATACATGACAGTTGTAAGGATCAAAGGAGATAATGAATACGTAAACCTTCTACAGATGTAAGAGATTCTTACCCAGATGTGAAGAGAAATTATTTTACAGATGTTAGGGATCATTCTCATCCAGAAAGCCAACCGTGAAAGAATAGTTGGGAAAAAGAGAGTGAAAATGTAGGCTCTCCTGGGAGAATTTTGATTCCATGGGCTCAATCTCACAGAGACAATCAGCAGAAGTAGGGTAGACAGGGTGGGGTAAAGTTTTTACAAATGCACAGCTTCCTTCATTATTCTCAGTTCCCTCCCACTCAGGGAGGAGAAAAATGACACTCTAATTAGGAGAGTTAGGGGAAGTTTTAGAGCACCTGACCTCTCACTCCCCCAGGCACCATATCAGACAATCCCTCACCCCTGAGGCTGCTGGTGAGTAATCTTTGCAAATTTTTTCCCATTTTCAGATGTTAGGAAGCTCTGCCTGTATGCCCTTGAACTGGGAAGAAGGAAAGCCTGCACTTCACACAAGCTGTGTCAGCTGTCAAGCAAAGCGGCCAAATGTCCTGGATAGGGAAATTGATAAAAGTTTTCAGAAATGGCTCAAATTACCTTGGCCTTGAACAAAACCAACTGGAAGGTATCCTAGGGAGGGAAGTGGAGCTTGAAAAGTGCAGAACAGACTGGGCCCAAGTTGGGGAAAGTCAATGTAAAGCTTTACATTAAAGGAGCAGAAATAGAAACCTATGGGAAATAACCAGTGTTCTTCCTTTAGACTTGGTTCTGGACCGTGTACACAAAATCCCAAATTCATTAATGAGAGTCCTGGTGAAGAGGTTAAAATAAACCAGATTGACTCTACTGAACTTGGTCCTTACATTTCCAAATTCCTGGTGATGCCACAAGGATTGCTTTTCTAATACAGTCACTAGACAAGATCCGATTTGATTTTGTTCAGTGCTGCACCCAGCGGTTGCTTTAAATGTGCATCTTGCCTGATCAGTCCCCGACATCATCAGACTTGCTGTCTATGCCTTCCTCTCTCTGTTAAGTGACCATGTTGAAACTGTCTTTGCAAAATTATGAATGAGACAGTGAAAGAGATCTAACCTAACCGACTCCATCTTGCTTCTAACCTTTAAGCTGTCCTTCTTCATTCCTGTGCATAGGCTGAACTAACTTTGGGAGGAACTTAGTTTATAGTTTAAAACAAGGACGATAACAGCCATTTCCAAAATCAAGCCGCCTTCTTGCCTAGGGACTAGACTGCCTTTATAGGACTAACAAATTAGGCACAAGATTAGAAATGATGGTTTAAGAGTCACGCAGCTGGAGGCTACAAGATTCTGACCCTCCCTAAGCTGCTCCTAAGCTCAGTGCTTAGGATATTTTGCTCACTCTGCATTTGATGCATCAGCTGGCACCACCCAGATCCATAAAATGGATCGACTGATCTTGTGGACTCCACTCAGGAACTGACTCAGTGCAAGAGGACAGCTTCAGTTCCCTATGATTTCATCTCCTACCTGACCAGTCAGTACTCCTGGCTCATGGACTTCCCCTCACCCACCAACTTGTCCTTAAAAACTGATACCTGAATGCTCAGGGAGACGGATTTGAGTAACAATAAAACTGTGTTCTCCCGCACAGCCGGCTCTGTGTGAGTTACTCTTTATTGCAATCCCCTTCTTGATAAATTGGCTCTGTCTAGGCAGTGGGCAAGGTGAACCCGTTGGGCAGTTACAGTATTTTTTCCTGGCCTCCCTCATGCCCCTGACTTCTTTTTCTGTGATTCTTTTTATTTGGTCCTCCTCAGGCTGACCTGGTGTCTTCTAGAGTTCCATAATCTACTCTCCAACAGAGGTGGTAAACTCAAACGCCTTGAGGGCAGGAAAGCAAGTTGAATGTGTTAAAGGAGCAGAGTGGAATAGGGAGTGGTCTGGAGTAAGAAAAACTGAACCTTGTATGTTCTGCTAAAAAGGTTTCAGGTTTCTTTTACTGAAATCGTCGTGCAGGCCAGATTTATCCACTTCCAATGTCTGGCCACTGTGCTCTCCAAATGTCCATTGCCAGTGTTTGAGTCAAGATCCTACCTGTCTCAAAAAGGAAGCCATGTTTGGATTTCTGCCAAGGTTAGTGAGGTCCTAGGGGCCAGAAAGTTCAGCAGGACCTGAAATGCAGTCATTTGTCTGACCCTTCTCCACTTTATTGGCCCTTGGGCTGGACTATTTCAGGTCCCATCCAAACTTTTTCTTGACCTCAGCTGGGTTTCCTGGGCTTGTGTGGGTTTTTTGGCAATGTCTGGGGATCAAGGAAAACCTAGTCCCAAAGTCACATGCATGAACCATGTGTGGCAGATGTCTGCAGGGCTTCCCATCACATCCTGTGGCCTGTCTCTCATTTTGGGCCAACCACAGTGGCTAGCTTCATGCAAGCTTATCCTCACCCTATAGGGACAATGGGTAACTTCAAGCAGGAGCTGGCATCTGTCAGCTTTGCTTCTCTGCCAGGACCTTGTTGGGCACCATGGTTATCTGCCCAGCCCTTGTGTGAGCACAGCCTGAAGCACCCAGGAATTAGATGGACCTTTCTGTCTCTATCTTATACTTTGTTCTCACACATCAGTCAGCCACGTCTGAGCTTCTCAATCTGTCCCTTAGAATATCACACTCAAACGCATATGCTTTGCCCTTCACTTCTTCCCTATCCACCTGGATGATTCCTATTTATTTTTCACAACTCCACTCATGCTTTGACTCCTTTGAAGAGCCTTTCGTCATTCCCTTACCCACTTCTATCTCTGTTAGGTCCTTCCTATGTGTTTACATTTCTTTTCTGAATTTCGCCAGCATAGAAGTACTTATCATTTTTTCTTACAATTGTAGAGGAGAAAACGTAATTTATTTCCTTTCTTTTTTTAAGTTCTAGTTTTGGTTACCACATACTAGTCAGAATTTTAATTCTTAATCTTAATTCATAGTGAAAATCTAAGCAGTAAAAAATTTTTAACTCAGTCACATACTAACAATTTATGAATACATATTTTATAATTCTCAGAAACATAAGCTTTCTAATGGAATCATTTTTCAGTGGAACAGGACGTATTTACTAATAGGTCTAGATATCTTTTGTTTCTCTGAAATAAGAAGCCTAAAGTAAAAAAGTTTACACTCATATTTAGTAATATCTTAGCAATACATCTTATTTGGAAATGATCTAGATATTCAATGAATATCAATTATTTAATTTAGCTTAGCAAAAAACTCTAAGGGTATAGTTACTAAAAGATTTGAGAAACTTTTTAAAGTAAACATTAAAAAATTATAATTATTAAAATTTTACTTATAAAGTTTTATTTAAATCTATTTTATTTAATTTTAACAATTATGTTTGGAAAATTTTATGAGACTTTAGGCAACTCTGATCATCATCTCAAGTTAAATTTTCTATTAATCATTTTTGTTTTATTGTATGTTAGATTAGGCAAGTATCAGAAAAGCAAGAACCTGAAAGCTAAACATATGAATATTTTGCTGATAAACTCAGAAGCCATAGTTATTTCTATTAAACCAACAATATTAAACTAGTCTTATTTACCCTTATTTACCCCAAATGATTTACTCAAGTCACATGAACTGAAAAATATTTGGGCTTATTTATTTAATTTATGAGCACTCATTTATCTTTAAGTTAATTTGGTATCATGTAGAAAATATACAAATGTATGTATGGACATATACATACATGTAGACACAACATGCAATCTACAGATGTACACATGCATGCATATAAAAGCCAGAGAAATCACAGAGTTCAATGTAAAAGAAAATAAAGCTTTACAGCTGACAGGAACCTGTCCATCCACAACTCTTGGGGTTCCATGAGGAAAAACAGAGATTCCTCCCCAAAAGAGGAGTCTGTGGTGCCTTTTCTGTTTTCCTCCCAGGAGCCCCGAGTTGTCAGAAATCTTTTTTAGGTCTACAATATTGCAATCTTTCCTCTTGCAACTTAGTGGGTGGCAAGAGGAAAGAAAGACAGACAGAAGTAAATGGAAGAACAAGTCTTAGAGGCAAAAATTATATCAAGAGGACAAACAGAAGAAGTGCATATAGTTGTCATAGAGAAGAAGGGTCTTAAAAATATATGCATACACATATAGCCTAAATATCAGCTTTTAATTAAGTTGACTTTTGACTATAAAGCTCTTAAAATCTTTTTATCAAATTTTAGCTGGGCAAATAGCAAACATTCCTGTTTCTTGCCTTTTCCTTTCTTAAATTTACATAAAGCAAGAATCTTGGAGGTGGGGTATATTTGTTTATTAGACGTCTAGTGCAATCACTGTTTAAAACTCTTTGTCTTTAAAATGTTTTAATAAACTGTTTCTCTTGTTTTTCTAAGTATGTGGTTCCATTGAGCTTAGGAAAGAAGGCTAAAAAATACAAACAAAAAAGTTCCTATTATGCTCTAAATGTAAGCCAAAATTTAAATCAAAGGTATACCTTGATTGTTTAAAATGAATAATTTTAGAAATGTTTCTCTCCTGAGCTAAAGGTACCCACTGAGCAAAGGAATTTTGTGGTTGGTTCAAAGCACTTTAACTCTATTTCAAATCCTATCTCAGTTGGAATGCTGCTTATCTAATTCCCTAGACATTTCAAAGTCATAGTTAAGATTTACATCTCCTAGAGACTAAGAAGAATCCCTTAAAAAAAAAATACTTCTAGATACAAAAGTCCCAATTTCCAAAGTAAACCTACTATAATTGTGACTTAAAATCAGTAAGTCTTTTTATGGCTTATAACCAGACACAAAAATTACATCCCCAAAGAGGGTGCAAAAATGCAATCCCCTTCAAGATCTGAAGTTTTTCCAAAGATGGTCTAAGAAAGTAAAGGCCTTTATTATTAGCAAGGCAATGAAGGTTGAGACAATTAAGACAAATCCTGAGAGCCAGCACATTTAGACAAACAGACATTTTGGGCCCAGTGGGACTCCCGGCTGGCTACCTGACATAAGCCAGACAATTTATGCCCTCAAGGTGGCACAGACCACAGAATAAATTTGCTGCTTACAAAGCCAAGCTTCCCAAGAAATAAAACAAGATGAAAGAAGAATCTTACTGTGATCCTCCTATGACAAACCACTCAGAAAGTCAGAGACGAGGAAAACAAAGATCATCCTTACAAAACTAAAGATCAATAACTAAATAGGTACTTAAACAAATCTACAAGAGTCACAGATTCAAAGAATCAATTTTATTATTATTTGTAAATGTTTTCCTCCTATCAATCTAAACCTGGAAAGGGAAGGCTGAGGAAAATTTTTTACCTTCTTTCTTGGCCAGGTACCACAGATAGAGACCTGGGAGAAGCTGACCTTGGTGAGAAATCTTACTCTTTGCTGCTGCATCTGCCAGTTCTCCCAGGATTTCACCTGTAGGTCCTGGAGCAGTCAGGGTGTCTCTGTGGCTGCATCTTGGGTGCCAAATTGTAAAGGAGGAAACATAATTTCTGTCCTTTCCCTTTTTAGATTCTTAAAGAGATGCTGTTGAGAAACTCTCCTGAAAACAAAAGTCAGATTAAACAAGTGAGGAAAACAAGCAGAACTTTATTAATACGTGCTGTACCCATGATGCTCCTGATGAGACTTTTCCTAAGGTCTCAGTTCAAAAGTATTTCTTTCTCAAGGCAGTGGCTTACGGTCCTTGCTTAAATAATATTTTAACAAAGAGCCATAAATCCTACATAGTGACAAGAAAAAGAAGAAAGCATCTTCAGGCTTCCAAAAGGTGGGAAAATATGGGAAGGTAAATTGATGGGGAGACTGAAATCTGCTCCTAGATCCTCTGGTGCCCTTGTCTATGGGCTCTGTCTCTGAGTGTGTTGTTGTGTTCTCTTCGGCAGCACGTGTACTAAAATTGGAACAATACAGAGAAGGTTAGTATGGCCCTTGTGCAAGGATAAAACAAAATAAAAAAGCAATACAGAAGTTAAAGTCTAGTTTAAATTTAAAAATATATATATATGTATTTTTAAAAAGAAAGTGTGTTGTAAAGGAGCTCGTCCTTAGGTGGGAAAAGCAGAGAGGAGGGGCAGAGTCTACCTCTGTGTTTTAAACTTTTAACTTTAATTAAAATCCCCAGTATGTTAGAGAGGCATATTTTGCTTATAATTCCTCTTTCTCTCACCCATATATTGAAGGCTCTGTAAAGGATGGAAGGCTTGTCAATCATCTCTGTGTTTGCATTCATAGTGTGTGACAAACAACTGGCACTAAGTAAATATTTGTTGGATGAATAAGTGAACACATGAATGTGTGGTTTACAGTATGCTCAGTATCCTACTGGCACCAAATATAACCTTTTGCATAAGACCAGTATCAAAATTAGTAAATACTTCATGGGAATGTATTTGCCACATAGAAATCATTTAATAAATGCCAAACCCTTATTTGAACTACAAAAAGAAAAAAAAAATCACTCAAGAGGGTGAGGGAAATGAATATAGATTTAACAAACCTGACTATAAGGGTTTTAATTATTTAATGATTTAATGAGTCCAAGAGTGGGTGAGTGCATGACTGATTGCTTCATAGAACCCATGGGGTTATGGGAAAGGACCAGAGTTAGCTACTGACCAATACTGTTAATTTGAGAAATACTTAGGGGGTGCCTACCTAATGCCAGGTGAAGTATATAGTAAGACTGAGTTTATGATGAATAGCTCAGTATTCACCAAGCTGTAATTACTTTGGAAAGTAAAAGAATGTTTACCTGGTTTGAATAAAATTTAAAACTTTAAATAGTATCCTAAAGGGTAAAATTAGAATTTAGGGCAATTGGAGATCCTAGCAATGTATGTTCTCTACTTCCACCTTAGGTTTTGATTGAAGACACACTACTCGCACCTAACGTCTCTCTGGATCAATTGAATCCTAGTCTAACCATTAAGGATAATCATGAAAACTAATTATTAGGACCAATATCAATTTTGTTAGTGTATATAGGAGGAGGGGGTATCAAAGCACTTAGGAATCTTTTAGCCAAAATCTTGAATTTGTTGCAGCCCAGTCTGAGCCCTAAAGTCCCTGTGACAAAGGTAGAATTGCTCTTGCTCTAACGTTGATTTTGTTACTTCTCATCACTGGTCCACCTTTGCAGATGTCTGGTGAGCCAGCTTTATAACAGAAATGTCATGAGCTTGGGAACCAAACAGAGTCTGCCCTTTATTTAAATGTTTCATAAACTTGAACAAATTGGCTTTAATCTTGGAACCTTGGTTTATTTACCTGAAACGTCAGGGCAAATTGCACCTCGTGCAGAATTTAATGAGGTCATAGTCAAATAGGCCTGGCATGGTCCTGAAAGCAGAGGACTGACAAAGGGTCCCCCTTTTCTCTTCTCAGAATCAAGAGCCTTGTTGTTAGGATTTTTCACCTTAACTCCTGAGTTTCTTGATACTTCTCCCTCTCTGCTCCTCTGGTCAAAAGTTCAATGTTAGTAATCATTAAGAGGCAAAGTAGTTGGGAGAAAACCCAAAGGCAAGAATTCCTTGTCTCTTCTCTGTACTTCTAAGGTCTCCTGAGCTGCAGTTTCCTACCTGAGCTAGATGTGGCTTGAAAGGATGTTGGGTGTAGATTCTGGAATTTTCACATCCAGTTATGTAAAATGAAAAAAAAATCTGAAATGGATGTGGAGATGTCCATTTGTTATTATTATAATCTCATACTTTATCTTCATTTCTGATTGCTATTTAGTCAGCAATAGCTTAGAACGTTTCAGCTTTCAGTATCTTCCTCTGTTAAGCAAGTAATGACCTGTAAACAAACACTGCACTAAGTGCTCTTTAAAGGGACCTTTTCACTCTTTTGTGATGTAAAGAATCTTTTATGGCACAAATGAGTACACCTTCTAATTTAGTTTTTAAAAGTAGGATATTTGGGGACTCCATTTACCTATTCTGTTTAGAACTTAATTACACATAAAAGAATGTGTATTACTTTTCTTCTGTTAGTGTAAAAAATTACTAGAGGTTGACCGGGCGTGGTGGCTCACGTCTGTAATCCCAACACTTAGGGAGGCCGAGGTGGGGGGATCATCTGAGGTCGGGAGTTGGAGACCAGCCTGACCAACATGGAGAAACCCTGTTTCTACTAAAAATACAAAATTAGCCGGGCATGGTGGTGCAGGCCTGTAATTCCAGCTACTCAGGAGGCTGAGACAAGAGAATCACTTGAACCCGGGGGTCAGAGGTTGCGGTGAGTCGAGATCGTGCCACTGCACTCCAGCCTGGGCAACAAGAATGAAACTCAGTCTAAATAAATAAATAAAGTAATTAATTAATTAAAAATAAAAAAATAAATTACTAGAGGTTTAGCAGCACAAAACAAAACTTATTTTCCTTAGCTCACACTTTTATAGGTCAGAAGTCCAGTTCAGGAGGGCTCTGCTAGGTTCTATACTCAGAGTCTCATGGGACAGAAACCAAGATGTGAGCAAGCTGGGCCCTTTTGTGGAGGCTCTGGGAGATAAATAGTTTTTAGTCTTATTCAGGGTGTTGGTATAATTTAGCTCCTGTGGTGATGGGACTGAGGTCCTCCTTTCCCTGTTGGCTGTCAGCTGGGGCCACTGTGTGCCCCTAGACACTGCCCACATTCCTTCTCATATGCTCACCTCCACCTTCATACCAGCAACAGTGTTTTGAGGCCTTTCTTTTTACATCTAACGTTGCCTTCTGCTTTCTTCTCCTGTTAAAGAAAAAATTATTCAATGACACTTATTAAAGCACATTAATGCAGACTTTATTCGGGGCCATCACAACAGATATGGGGACTGCAGCAATGAGTTTTCTAATGAAGAGAGATTGGACTCATCTTTGAATACAACATGGGCAAGTGGGAATTTATAGCCAGAGAGCAGGGTGGGAACAGTGGATGAAAAATTACGAAGAAGAAACATCAGGGGTAAGGGAAATTCTGGAAGAACTGACTTAACAGGATTCTTGCTGAAGACAGTCCAGGATGTTCGGACATCACCTGGGAGATGGTGGAGGATGAGGAGTCCAATCAGATATCAAGGGTGGGGAGTTCTTGCTAAATTCACTAAGCAGGGTTCTTGCTAAAAGTGGATTTTATAAGGAAGTGCATAGATGGGCCTGGGAGAAGATTCAGGAGTCTGACTAATGTTTGGTCAAGCAAAGAATCTCTGTCACACCAGAGAAAGCTTTGTGCATTTGAGGACTTATGGTTAGATTGGGTCAACCCAAATAATCTCCCTTTTTCAAGATCACCTGTGCTATATAACATAACAGAGCCACAGGAATAATATCTTTTCATAGTCACAGGTTCCAGCATGGAATCTTGAGTGCCATTTTTAGAAATTCTGTCCACCACAGGTACATCTCTACAGAAAAATTGTTTTCTGCTCTGTCTCCTCCTTCATGTACCGCTTTCCTGAGTGTTCTTCAGAAGGATATTGATATCCCTAGGCAAGGAATCCTGGGAAGTTGAATAAAAGGAGACAAAGTAACAGAAGCAGAGGAGAAATCAGATAAAAACTGGGATTTCTCAGCAATTTTCTTGAGTTAACATCATTGAAAAATAGGAGCTTCTGAGGTTGAACCAAACCCAAGTTCTGAAGTATCTCACTAAGACTGAAGAGGAATGTATACCAACTCAAAGTTTCCTTGAATTAGACAGAATAATTTCATTGAGCTGCTAGATTATATAATAAAGCCTGCCAAGCCCCATTTGATTAGAGTGAGCACTCACCATTTGTCCATGGACTGTTAGATTGATAAGTGATACCAAACCAGGCTTATTCTGCCCACACACAGCAAGCCAATCACTGATATAAGTTTTACAAAAGGGAGTTTATTCATGAGGCAGCCAAGTGAGGAAATGGGAGAACATGTCTCCAGTACGTCTCCCTGAAGATGGGGTTTTAGGGATATTTATGGGATAGAGGATTAAGGTGGTCCAAGCATGGGGAAAAGTGATTGGCAGTGGGGAAAGATGATGTAATCGATGGTCTTTGCAAGTGTAGCTGGGGGTCATGGCTCTTCATAGGACGCATGTTCATTAGCATGATCTGAGGAAGGAGTTTTGTCCCTCTGATGCCAAAAGATAACCTTTTAGGCATTTGTGCAGGCCCAGTTGAAGGGTCGGTGGTCTCAATCAGTTGAAACCAGACAAGAGCTGTCCCCCAGCTCCCGAAAAACAAGTTAAAGCAACCGTTACCATAGTGACATACACATCAGATACATTATCTGTAAGGAAGCTAGTGAGAGTTGAGTTACATATTGTTTGGCTACATGACTTTTAGCTATAAGGGTTTAAGATCAACTAGAAGTAAGCAGTTAAAAGCAAGCAAGGCAGGTTAAGTTTGGCTAGCTTAATCAGGTCAGCCTTCAGTTTCACAAGGACCAGAGTACACAGTTATTGAGAAGACTGATAGGCAAGAAAGTTCTTAATTAAAACCAGATGTTAATTTCTTTATAGATTGATTTATAATTTTTTCTAAATTATCCATTTATATTAAACTATATAACACAGTTTGTCATAGTTAAAGGTGAAAAAATTCATTAAAATCTTCCATGTGCTATGGGCAAACAACACCTTCACAAAACACAAGATGAAAAGTATCTAGGCCATCATTTTTGATTGTACTCATTCATTTTTCAGTAAGTGCTGAGCACTTACCATGTGTCAGACACTGATGTGGGTATGAGAGAGACAGCAAAGAACAGAACGTGCCCAGATCCTGTCTTCACGAGATTTACATTCCAGGGCCCTGAAAAGTGAGCTGCTGCACAGGTGCTCCTGGGCATGAGAAGCAAAGCTGCTTCCTGCAGAATAGTGACTCTGCAAGAGCAGAGCCCAAGGCAGACACCCATCTCATGCCTGAGATCATGTGTCAGGGCCAGAGCTTGGTCAGAGTGAAGATTAAAAACGAGCTACTGTCTCTGGTATACGTAAGAAGTGACTTATTGCCTCCTGCAAATTCCAGAGTCCACCTGAGCCTGCTCTGGGAAAGTGGATACATTCAAACAGGAAGACTTAACCTAGAGACTCCAAGATTTATCTAGGGGATATATGCACTCCATGTCATTTAAAATATGTAACAAAATTTTTCTTTCATAGGACTTTGGGTAAGATAGTGCAATTTGAGCACAGGGTTTAACTGCCTTTCTCTCTATTAATTCCATTGGAAAGATTGATAGGTAATAAAAATAGGGGACATTTTCATCAGGTCTGTGTTTCTATCAAAAGTGAAAAAAATAAACTGAGGGATTTCTAAATTATACCTTATTTCCATCCAGGGGAAAATAAAGAGGCATGCCTGAACCTCCAGAGGGGCATCAATAGGCTTATAAGGCTCATAGTCAAAAAGAGCATTTGTTCATATACAAACTTCACAGCGAATTTGGAAAATCTTCCTGGCTGATTGGGATTTGCAGATGCCCAGAGAATGTACTGATGAAGGAACAGTTGTGAAGTGCCATTATGAGCAGAGCCCAGGAGGGAGAAGAATAAAGAAAGCCTTTGCCCCCAGGAAGAAAGCACATTTGCCCTTCTGAGACAGGAGCATGTCCCCAAGAGGGAGGTTAAAAAAAAAAAAAAAACCTCTCCATAGTTACCGCAATAGAGAGGGCAAGGGCAGGAGGCAACATCAGCCTCAGGCAGCTCTTTTTCTTCTTGACATAGGCAGCCAATATTTAAAAACAACTGCACTAAGTTTCCTCAGGCTCATGAGTTTGGAGAAAGCAGCCAGTGCAGCCAGCCCAGGCTCGTCCTTGATATAGTTAATGGCAACAGAAGCTATCACCCAGCACACACTACATACATCTGGTTTTTGTCCCATTTAACAGATTATAACACTGAAGCACACACACAAAAACTTCCCTGTAGTACAAAGTTATAGAGCTAGGATTCTAAACACAACAATTAGATAAAGTATAATTTAGAAATCCCTCAATAGTGAGTTATAGAGCTAGGATTCTAAATAGAGCAATTAGACTGCAGAGGCCAAATTCTTACTGACTATATCATATTGCCTCTTTCAGGAAGAATGTTGGGCACTGCTATGACTTTTAGCCAGGTTCAAGCGGAAGTGATTGAACAAAGCTGGCTGCATGCTACTCCCCAGTCAAAGATAATGAAGGGGAATATGCTACCCCAAAATATTCCACTTTGGTATATGGATAATTTTGAGCTGAAGGCAATTGCGAATCAACAGATGCAGAAAGAAGCCTTCGTGGAGCTTCCCTTATCTGACTAAAAGCGGAAACTTCTGAGAAATGAGGATCACCATAAATCCTTTCTCCAGGGAAGTTTTATGGTCACGAAAAAGATGGAAAGTCGGCACCAAGATGAGTCTGCCCAGACCTCCCTAAAATAACACTTATCTTCCATTAGTTCTGTCATATATTTACCTTCACATAGTTTACTGCCCCTAAAAACCCAAAGCTCCCCTTTCCTTTATGTAGTCACTTCCCCACAATTTTTCACCTTTTGTTTAAATGGTATATAACCTTACAATTTTACCCAATACTTTGAGTTTTCCTTGCTTGTTGTTTTGTTGTTTTTGTAAAACCCTATACTTGTAAAAATATTAACATCAATAATATTTGTATGTTTTTTCTCCTGTTAATTTGTCTTTTGTCAGCGTAATTTGCATACCCCAACCACTAAACCCAAGAGAGTAGAGGAAAAGGGGAAAAAGTGTTTTATTTTTTCTCCACTACAATAAGAATCACGGAGATGATACAATCCTGAAAGAATTTCACAAGGTGGTAGCTTCCTCCCCCTTCTTCTTGAGCTGAAAAATTACAAAAACATACCTTTCCTTGCCCCCTTGTGTGAACTGCAAAGATTTGATTAGAGATCATCATAATTTTCTTTTCTTTTTTTTTTGAGATGGAGTCTTGCTTTGTTGCCCAGGCTGGAGTGCAATGGCACGATCTCAGCTCACTGCAACTTCTGCCTCCCAGTTTCAAACCATTCTGCTGCCTCAGCCTCCCAAGTAGCTGGGACTACAGGCATGTGCCACCATGCCTGGCTAATTTTTGTATTTTTATTAGAGACGGGGTTTCACCCTGTTGTCCAGGCTGGTCCCGTACTACTGACCTCAGGTGATCTGCCCATCTCGGCCTCTCAAACATCATAATTTTCTAACAGATTTCATATTATTTACCATTTTGCTGACAGACAATACCAGCTAATTTCAGAATTTGGGCTCTAATGGTGAGCAAACCTAGGGAAATCGCACTTCTTGGGAAGATAGTGTTGGAGAGTTAAGAAGAGAATCTCTGCCTGTGTCTGGTGTTTTAAACAAGGGAAGTGGCAATCCCAGATGGGGAGGAAAGTGTTCACCAAGGGCCATACTCACTTGATCACTGCAGCGTGTTTTCTGATACCACCTGGGAGGGCACTGGCAAATGGAAATGTGGAAGGATAAATGGGATCTAAACTTTAATCATGAGGGTGAGACAAACACATCTGGTCTCCATCGCCCAAGGAGGAAACAGAATGGATAGAGACAAGAATGCAGGGGCAATGACCCTTCCTCGCTCTCAAAAGCAAGGTATCCTCAGCCAAGCTGTTTCTGGGATAAAAGGAGAGATCGGAAGTGAACCACCTCTGGGTTCAAGTGCCTGCTTCCTGTTTATTGCAAGAGTAAACTACAGCAGTTGCTGAGTCACAGACTATTCCGTCACATGGAGATTATTTTTACCTATCTACTGCATTGGTAGAATTTCATAGGAATGAAATGTAATGGGTATGTCCGCCTGGCAAGTGCTTGTCATGGACACACAGACTCATTCTTATGCTCACCTATCCCTGTTTATTCTCCACACATTAGCACAACACCTAATGTAAACTTTTAAAATCATGAACAGATTAATGCAGTTTCCCCATTTCAACCCTTCAATGACTTGCTATCACCCTAAGAACAAATTCACCATTTTCCCCACAGTCTACATGGTCTGCCCATGGTTGATGTTCCAACCTCATCTTTAGCACCCACATCCCCCCACTTTGTCTACTGGGCTTCAGTCCCACTGATGGATCACTGCTACTTCACTTGCCAAGAGTAAGCATAACCAGCGCCTTTGCATGTGCTGTTCCTTCTTATCCAAAGCCCTTCCCCAGATATTTACGTGGTTCATTCCCTCAGTTCATTAAGGTCTCTGCTCAAAGGACATGTCTCAGAACATGCTTTCCTGGTTTATCAAAAATAACCATCTTTTTATGCTTGACCTTCTTACCCAACTTCAGTCTCCTTCTTAAACATTACATTATATATTTATTTATTCATCTTTTGTCTGTTTTTTGTAACACACCATGGGTTCCAGTCCTCTCTATTCCAATGCCCAAATCAGTGCTGGCACATAGATAATAAATGTAAGTGATCTTTGCCTTCCTGCTTTCATTCCCTATCCTCTCTGAATGAGACTACAGAATCTCATTCAGAGTATATGAGAATCAGAGTTGTATTTTTGTAACTAAAGGAGTCTTGCCCCCTCTCCTACTATTATAGGCACCACCACCTTCGCCTATGAAACCCACATTAAGAGTGCATTCTCTGTTCACTTCCTCTTCTGTGTCCTTACAGCATGGAGCTTCCTGAGCTCTGCAACCGTGTCCTCTGCTAGGGGGAAGCTGGAAGGAATCAATTGCTCCCCGGAACTGCCTGCCTCATCTTCAGACCTCCCGCTGCATCTCTCTAGTAAGTGCCTAAGTGCAGCTGTGTGCTCTGCAGCCAATGGCTGGTATCCTTATAGGCACTGGTGAGCTTTATGAGCCTTTATGGCACTCGATACATAATAAATAATAATATACTGCCAGATGATTACTCTATGACTGCTACTATGATGAACCATCCAGGGGGAAGTAAAAACCATGAGCAAATAGAAAAGCAAACAAAGAAACAATCTGTTTTGCTGCACCTAAAATGAATCTAGGAACACAGAGAGAGTCATCAGAAATTGAAATATTTTGTTGACAAAGGCATGGTGATAATAGGTGTGTTTAAATGTGCCCTTTTCTGAACAGCTCCACTGTGGTCTGCCAGCACGCTGTTCTCCTGACCTCACACTCATGGAGGTGGCACAGGGGGACAGGGAAAGAGAGGAGACAAGCGTGGTCTCCTCGTCATAGTTTGTGACCTGAAGCCATGAGTCCAGTGAAAGCTAGTTTTTCTCTGACTCCAACAGGCCAGCAGTTGGGCTCTCAGAAATGAACAATAATGAGGTATGTGATCCTTTAACAGAACCTAGTCAATGAATATATCCTATACTATAGTAAGTCTTTTTTCAACTCCTGTACTTGTCAAAGGGACTTAAGGTACAGTGTTTTACAGTCCTTGTCCCATTGAAGGAATATTGCTAAATGTCTGAATGTTTAATAGCAATAAAACACAAGATGCCAAAGATCAGATTCTGTTAAAAACTAATGGAAATACTGTATAATTCCAATTATAGAGTAACCTTGAAATGAAAAAGTCACAATAATGGAGAACAGATCAATGGTTACCAGGGGTTAGAATCAGAGGAAGAGTGTGATTATACAGAGATAGCAGCATGAGGGAGTTTTTTTTGTAGTGCTGGAAGAGTTCTATATCTTGATTGTGGTGGTGTCAACAGAAATTTACACATGTGAAATTCCATAGTACCATACATCATCATCAACATCACCACCACCAACAAAAGCTGATGAAAGTCAAATAATTCCTATGGTTTAATTAATAGTGTTGTAACACTACTGATTTTCTGGTTTTGAAAATGTTACTCTTGTATATAAGATGTTATCATTGGGGAAAGCTAGGGAAAGCACACACAGGAACTTCCAGTATTATTTTTGCAACTTCTGTGAGTCTTAAATTAGTTCAAAATAAAAATTTGAAAAAAAGGAAAAAAAAAAAAGAAAAGAAAAACCATAATGGATATATTCCAGTTCTGTGTCCTTTGGAGTAACTATGTTTTTGTTGTCTTTCCCATTGCTGTGACTACACAATCAGGAGAGAATATATGGAGGAGATATTTTAGGACAGTGAAAAGTAAATAGTAGCAAATGGGTTGGAAAGAAGACCAGAATTCAAAGCATCACCAAATGGTGGTGAGTTTATGCATTTTTTCCCGACGCTATCCCCTAGGCTGAATGCAATTCAAACTGAAACCAAGAGGTGGTCATTGGCACAGAGAGGCCTCCCGGAAAAACTCTCCCGTTCTGGTGCCAGGAGGTGAGAAAGGAACTCTGAAATCTCAAAAGGAATGTGGAAATCCTCTCTTGTCAATGTTGTGCTGCTGTTGTTTATCCTTCAAGTAATATCACAGCAGCAGTGGCAGAAGCCTCGCTATTCAGGGGGGTTGGGAACCCAGGAGTGTGAAAAGAGCTACCATTGCCTTTTTCCTCATATATCATCCTTCCACTTGACCCCAGACAAGGTGTAGTCATGGAAGTGCATGGCAGGGCAGAAAAAGTAAAGTCACAACACTTTCTCTGGAGGACCAAAAACAGGAGTGCTAGGGACCCTTTGGAGTCTGTAAAAAGCCACTGGATGTACCTTACCTGAGAGACTGTGAAGAGGGAGGACACCAAGAAGACATCCCCCATAAAGTAGTTTAAGAAATCCTGGGTTCACTTTCAGTCTGCACATGCATGGATCTGATTCTACTGAGCATATAAAGATTTAGAAGACAGAACTAATAACCAGATCATTGACCAAGTCTCAAATCCACCACAGGGTGGCACACATGTGGGCAAAATCTGAATAGCACTGTGAGGCACTGAGCAGTGAACTGAGATTGAATTCACAGCCCATAGAAGGCAAGTTGAAACTTGTAGTTTGAACCTATTCAGGTTGCCTTGCCACTAAGAGAACCATATCAACATTTGCCATAGAATTTAGATAAGAACCAGAGTACAAAACATAATATTCAAAATATCCAGGTATTAAGCCAAAATTACTTGCCAAGGGGGAAAAAAAAAACAAGAAATTTTCAATTTGCATGAGAAAAGACAATAAACAGTCACAAATGTCAAGATGACACAGCTGTTGGAATTACCCGATAAAGATTGCAGAGCATCTATTATTCGAAGGGCCTGAGAAGCAATGTAAACACTCTTGAAAAAAATGGAAAAACAGAAGGTCAACAAATAAATAACATATAAAAGGAAGAATCAAATAGAAATTTTAGAACTGAGAAGTATAGTAACCAAAATGTAAAACTCATTGGATGGGCTTATTAGCAAAAACAGAGAGGGAAAAAATGAAGAAAGCCCCAGAGATCTGTGTGACAATAACAGATTTAAAATGCATGTCATTGGAATTTTAGAAATAAAGGATAATCTTGGTAAATATAATAGGCTATTTTCCTCTTCTCTGGTTTTTAAAATTTATTCCATGTTTGAAGCAAAAATTATAACATTCATCTGATAACGTTTTTAATGTAAGTTGTTGTAATATGAAAACTATAACGTAAAGGAAGGAAGGTAAGGGGACCTATGTGATGCTAAGTTTTCTATATAATGTACTAAAATTCTTAGAAGTTTATAAAAAAGAAAGTGTATATATTTTAATTATGAGAGAAGCCAGTAATAAACAGATAAAGTAAAAACCATAATAGATCAATTAAAACAGAATAAAAGAAACTTAAATGTCACTCAGTGAAAACAAGAAAGGAGAAACAAATGACAAATAGAAGTGACAGAAAGCAGACGATGAAATAGTAGAGTTAAATACAAATCTGTTAATAATAATCTTAAACACAGCAATTAAGAGAAATTTTCAGAATGGATTTTTAAAAATGACTCAACTATACGCTGTCTACAATAAACTCACTTCAAAGATAACAAAATAGGTAAATGAAAAGAAAAAGGATACACAATTATGTCCATGCAAACATTAACCCACAAAAGCCTGATTGGCTATAGTAATATGAGACAAGGACATTTCGGAGCAGAGAAAATTACAGGGAGTCCTTGCATATGAAATAACAATAACAATCCTACATGCATGTGTATTTAACAACAGAGCTTAAATATGCAAAACTGACAGAAATTAATGGACAAATACAAACATTTGTGATTATATTAGGAGATTTCAACATATCACTTAGTAACATAGAGAACTAGAAGGCAGATAGTCAGCAAGGACATTGAAGAATTGAATAAAACTATCAACCAATTGCATATAATTGATGTTTATAGAACACTACACTCAATGACAGCAGAATACCCATTCTTTTTAAGTCCACATGGTACATTTACCAAGATACTCCATAATCTGAATCATTTAAAAAACTTTATGAAGTTTAAAATAATTAAACTCTACAATGTTCTCAGACTTTCATGGAATTAAACTAGACATCAATAATAGAAAGATGACTGAAAAATCAGCAAACATCTGCATATTACATACCCCACTTTAAAATAATCTGGGAGTCAAAGAGAAAGTTCCAAGATAAATTAGAAAAAAAAATAGAACTTAAAGAAAATAAAAGCACAAACAGATCAAAGATGCTGTGTACAGTTAAGGAAGTGATTAAACTGAAATTCACAGCAATAAATGCATTTATTAATTAGGAAAGAAGAAAGTTCTTAAATCAATATTCTATGCTTCTAACTTAAAAAATAAGAAACAGAGCAAAATAAATTCAAAGCAAGTTTGAGGAAGAAAAGAATAAAGATAAGAGTAAAATTCAAACAACAAATATTAAATATCAATGAAAGTAAAAGCTGGTTCTTTGAGATAATAAATGAAATTGATAAATATCGAGATTGTAAAAAGAAGAGAAAAGATATAAATTACCAACAGTAGAAATGAGAGAAGTACTCCCACTAAAAATGACATACATATAAGAAGAATAGAGAGTGAATAACCAGCTCAACTCTAGGCACTCTCTTCAATAATTTTTCTGAAATGATACAATTCCTCAAAAACTATAAACTACAAATTCAGACGAGATGAAATAGACAAATCTTCTTACACATATTAAATAATTTGAATTTGTAGCTCAAGAGTCTCCTGAAAAAGAACTTCCAACCTCTGACGGTTTCCCAGTGTAGTTATATCAAATATTTTTAAAAAATAACATCAGGTGTCGAAAATGTTTTTCAAATAATAGAATAAAAAATTTTGTCTACTTAATTTCATGAAGCCTGCATCACTCTGTACCAAAACTAAAGCAGGACAGTAGAAAAAAATGAAAACTACAGACCAATATCTTGCAGTAAAAGATGCAAGAATTGTCAACAAAATATTAGCAAATTTAATGAAGCTATATAAAAATCATCATAATGACAATGATAATCCACCATGATCAAATGGAATTTATCCCAGTGAAATATGACTTGGTTCAATGTTTGAATAGCAATCAATGTGATCCATCACATTTAGAGTTCAAAGAAGAAAAAATACATTATCAGATCAATTGATGAAGAAAAATAATTTGAGAAAATTGAGCATTCATTTATGATAAAAATTCTTTGCAAACCAGGAACAGAAAGGAACTTCCTCAATTTGATAAAAGGTATCTACGAACAAAATCTACAGCTACTATCATACTTAATAATGAAAATGTGAATGTTTTCTTTTTCAGATTAGGAAAGATAAGGAATCCTTTCTCACTATCCCTGTTCGACATAGTACTGGAATTTTAGCCAATGCAATAGGCAAGAAACAGAAATTATTTTTTAGAAATAAATTAGACATGAATAAATAAAACTGTCTTTATTCATGGGGACATGTTTGTCTGTACAGAAAATCCCAGAGAACAAAAAGAAAAAAACAAATAACAGATGTTGGAGAGGATGCAGAGAAAGGGAGTGCTTATACACTGTTGGTGGGAATGTAATTTAGTACAGCCACTTTAGCAAACAGTATGGATACTCCTCAAAGAACAAAAAATAGAACTACCATTTGATACAGCCATCTCATCATTAGGTATCTACCCAAAGGAAAAGCAATCATTATATCAAAAAGGTATCTGCACCTATGTTTATTCTAGCACTATTCACAATAGCAAAGCTATGGAATCAACTTAAGCATCCATCAAAGGATGATTGGATAAAGAAACTGTGGTATGTATATACAATGGAATACTATTCATCCATAAAAAGAATAAAATCATATCTTTTTGCAGCAATATGAATAGAACTGGAGGCCATTAAATAAAACAAGTCAGTAACAGAAAGAAAAATACGACATGTTCTCACTTCTAAGTGGGAGCTAAATAATGTGTACATATGGGCATAGGGTGTGGAATGGTAGACAATTGAGACTTAGAAAAGTGAGGAACTAGGAGGACATAGACAATAAGAAATAACTTAATGGGTATAATGTATGTTATTCAGGTGATGGATACACTACACAGTCTATCCATGTAACAAAATTACACTTGTACCCCATAAATGTACACAAGTAAAAAATGTCTAAAATAATAAAGTTGACAAGGTTGCAAAAAGTAAGTCAATACTGAAAAATTAACCTTTTTTTCTATATACTAACAATGTACAATTAAAACCAGAAATTAAAACCAAAACAATACCATTTATAATAACTCCAATAAAAAATGGAAACACTTTGGCACAAATCTGGAAAAAAATCAAATGGAGAATCTGTACGTTGAAAACTATAAAGTACTGTTGAAAGAAATTAAAGAAGACCTAAATAAATGGAGAGACATACTATGTTCAGGCATTGCAAGATTTAATATAGGAAAGATATTAATTCTTCCCAATTTGATCTGTAAATGAATTCAGTACTGACCAAAATTTCAGCAGAATATTTTGTATAGACAAGCTGATTCTAAAATCTATAAGGAAAGGCAAAGAAATTTGAATAACTAGAGTAATTTTGAAAAAGAAATATAAATTCATTCTGAGAAATTATACTGTCCAATTTTAATAATTACTAAAAATCTATAGTAATCAAGACTATGTGCTATTGGTGAGGATCAAACATGTAGATCAATGGAACAGAGAAGTGTCCAGAAATTAACCCACACAAGTGTGGCCAATTTATATTTGACAAAGCTACAAAAGCAATTCGATGACTAAAAGTATCCTTTCAACAAATGATGATAGAACAATCTGACATACACAGACAAGAAAATAAACCTTAACCTACATCTCATACCTCATATAAAAATTATCTCTGAATTGATCATACCTCTAAATGTGAAGTGCAAAACTAAAAATTTAGGAGAAACTCTTCAGGACCTAGGGCTATGCAAAGAATTAGAATTCTTAGATACGACAACAAAAGCCTGAAGCATAAAAGACAAAAATGATAAATGGGATTTCATCAAACTTAACAAATTTTTCTCTGCACAAGACATTATCAGAAGGATGAAAAGACAAGCTGTAGACTGAGAGAATATATTTACAAACACGTATCTGACAAAAGACATGTACTGGTAGTAAATAAAGAACTCTGAAAACTTGACAGTAAAAAAACAAACAACACGTTTCTTCCCAATGGGCGCAAGATGTTGACAGACACTTCACCAAAGAAAAAACATGGATGTCAAATAATCACAGGCAAAGATGTTCAGCATCATCAGTGACTAAATGAAAAATTAGGATCATGATGAAATATCACTGCCACATACTGAATGTCCAGACTATAAACTACTGTCAATATCAATTCCTGTCAATGATGTGGAGCTTCTGGAACTCTTGCACACTGCTAATAGGAATGTAAGATGATGCAGTTGCTATGAAAAATGGTTAAGTAGCTTCTTCTAAAGTAATCATATGCTTATGATATGGCTTAGCAGCTCACTCCTGGGTATTGACTCTACAGAAATGAAAACTTACGTTAACACACAAAAATCTATACATGGATACTTATATGTCTTTATTACTAATTGATCAAAACTAGAAATAACCCAAATGTTTCTCAGTTAGAAAACAAATAAACAAATAGTGACACATTCATACAGTGTGGGTATCCCTCAGCCATAACAAGAAACGATCACTGATACATGCAAGAACATGGAAAAATCTCAAAAGCATCATGCCAAGTGATACAAGCCAGTCTCAAAAGGTCATGTATTATATGATTTCATTCATACAGTAGTCTCCAGAAAAAAAAAAAAAAAACTATTGTGATGAAAACAGATCAGAGGTTGTCAGAGGCTGTGTGTGAGTGAGAGGTAGAGTATAAAGAGTTTGCATGAGGGAATTGTTTTAGAATAACAGAATGGTTGTGTATGTTAATTATGGTAGTGGTTACATAGATCTACACATGTATTCAAATTCATAGAAATGACAGTAGTAAAGACAGTGTGGTACTGGCAAAAAGAAAAATAGACCAATCAATGGAGCAGAATAGAAAACCCAGAAATAATTCACATAAACATAGCCTACTGATCTTTGACAAAAGAGCAAAGACAATTCAATGGAGAAAGGACAGTCTTTTCAACAAATGGTGGTGAAACAACTGGACATCCACATACAAAAAAAAATGAATATAGACACAGGCCTTACACCTTGCACAAACATTAACTCAAAATGAATCAAAGACCTAAATGCAAAACTATAAAACTTCTAGAGAATAACACATGAAAAAATGTAGGTGACCTTGGGTTTGGTGACTTTTTAGATGTAACACAAAAGCACACTCCATGAAGAGAAACTGAATAAGCTGAACTTCATTAAAATTAAGAACTTCTGCTCTGTCAAAGACACTGTTAGGAGAATGACTGAGAAAAAAAAATTGCCTATCAGCTATCCAATGGCTGGTATACAAAATATGCAAAGAACTCTTAAACTTCAAAAATAAGAAAGCAAACAACTCAACTAAAATGGGCAAAAGATCTGAACAGGTAATTCACCAAAGATTTACGGATAGCATATGAAAAGATACTCAACAACACATGTCATTAGTGAATTACAAATTAAAATAACAATGATAAACCATTACTCACCTATCAGAATAGCTAAAATTTTAAACTCTGACAACATCCAATGCTCACATGGATATGGAGCAACAGAAACATTCATTCCTTGATAGTGGGATTTGCAAAATGATTCAGCATTTTAGAAGACAGTCTGATGATTTCTGACAAAGCTAAACATCATCTTACCATACAATCCAGCAATCACCAAGTAAATTTACCCAAATTATTTGAAAACTAATGTCCCACAAAAACCTGCATAAGGAGGTTTATAGCAGCTGTATTTAGAACTGTCAAATCTTAGAAGCAGACAAGGCACAAAAAGTGAATGGATACACTATGATACATCCATACAATGGAATATTATTCAGATTTTTTTATATGAGCTATCAAGCCACAAAAAAGACATAGAATAATCTTAAATGCATAGTACTAAGTTAAAGAAGTCAGTTTGCAAAGGCCATATTCTGTACAATTTTAACTATATGACCTCGAACTAGAAAAAACTATAGAGACAATAAAGAGATGGATGGTTGCTAGGAAAAGGGTGGATGAGAAGAAGGTAGGCACGAGTAGGTGGAGCCCGGGGGACTTTTAAGGCAGTGAAACTATTCTGTACGAGATCATAATGGTAGATACATAACATTTATATTTGTCAACACCCATAGAACTGTGCAATACAAAGTGTAAACCCTAATGTAAAATATGGGAATTTAATTAATAATAATACATCAATATTGGTTCATTAACAATAACAAGTGTACCACATGAATGCAAGATGTTAACTGTGTGCAAGGTATGGGGGAGAGGAGTAGTATAGGGAAACTCAACTTTCTGCTCAATTTTTATGTAAATGTAAAACTGCTTTAAAAATAATGTATGTTAATTTTAAAAGCATAGAACTGTACACTCTGAAAGAAAAACTCTACTGCACTGATAATTTCAAAAACAAATTGAAAATAAAAGCAACCTAGGTGTATAATAAGAGGTGAAAGTTTATATGTGCACACAGAAAAATCCACTCATTCATCATTCAACAAATATTTATGTAGATCTCTATGGACTCTTTATGTCACAGTAAAGTAAAACATTCATGCTCAGGATATTACCCTTTTTTCTTCTTCTCTTAGTCAGTTAATTACTGTCACTTAATCTCTATCTCATGCAACTTTCCAGTCTGTGGAACTGTTTTCCTTCTTTCATAGTCAGCTTAGGTTTTCTGGCTGAGCATTTTCTTCACTCTTTTGCTGCTACGCTTGCCTCACTTGTCCTTTTGCCAAACTCGAGTGACATGTGTGCTGTCATTCACCTATTTTCCGTCTTTGCCTTCTCACATAGCTCAATGAGCACTGTGGGAGAAAGCCCCGAAGCAGACCTTGGCATGGTGGTCACTGCATCAGCTCTGACTTCAAAGAGGCGCACAGCACTACGCAGTATTCCTCTTCTATCTTTCTTGAAAGATTTTACTTCACAATTGTGGTTTTTAAATTTCTCCATTTAAAAATAATAGCTGATCCCACCACCCTGTTTGCTCTCAGCAGTTAAGCTTTTGTTACAAGTAAAATAGGAATTGTGCCATGAGCTCTACCAACAATTTCCACTATAAACTGACAACTGTAGACTCATCCTGATTCATTGCTCTTTGTTGCTGCCTGTTAAAATGGAAAGCTTCTTCCTCCAGGAGTGTTCTTGCTTTCTTGGGACCTCATCCTATCAATTACTTCTCCATGATTTGCTCTACTATTGCCAAAAAATCTCTCTCTACAAACTTTTCCTTAAAAGCATTCACACTTTATTAAATCTTTCCCAGCTTTGGAAGAAAAAAAAAACTTCAAACAAACATTAGAGCTTATGTCCTATCTTTTCCCTTATTGACAGCCCTTTTCATTTCTCTCTTTCTATTCACTTCCTGATTCCAGTCATCTGATTCCTTGCCATGTAGCCATAAAAGTGTATTCAAAAAGGTACTAATGCCTTCTTTAATACCAAATCTAATTGACACATTTTTACCTTTATTTTCCTTGATCTTTGATCTGCATCTAAAATTTTCTTCCCTTGGTTTCTGTGACTTCATGCTCTTGTTCTATTCCTCATTTTTTTGTTTACTCTTTCACAGACTCCATTGTCAGCTTTTGTTCTTTTATATTTCATTTATATGTTGGTCTTCATACTGTACACATAGTCCCTGAACAACTTCTTTCTTTTATTCTTATAGATCTGATTATGTATCTTAACTCCAGTGTAAGTCTCACTCTTGAATTTGCTTCATAACCAACCCCCTATCAGCATCCTCTACTTATATTTCCAAGAATACCTTAGAATTGAAATGAAAATCAAAACTCTTTATCTTCTCCCCTTCTTCAATAGTTTCTGCTTTAATTGTCTATCCAATTATCTAAACCAGAATCCTGGGATCTAGCCCCAACATATTCCTCTAATGCCTCATATCCAATCAATTTCCAAGCCCTCTTGGTTTCATCACCCAAACATCTCTTGAATGCGATATGTTACTCTACAATGTCAATCACAGCCTAAGTCAAACTATCATCATATCTCATATAAATTATGAATTTTGTTTTTTAACTGGTCTCCTGGCTTCAACTTTGTTTGCCTCTGGTATATTATTTCACACAGCAACCAGGGTTATCTTTCTCGAGCAGAGTTCTGATTAGATCACTCCTATGCTTAAAATAATTCAATGGCTCTTCTTGTATTCAAGCTAAAATATCATTTCCTTAGCAGAGCTCACACTCTTTCACAATTTGACCCCCATCGAACTCTACTGACTCAGCTTTCACCACTTCCCATCCACACTCTATTTCCCAATCAATCTGAACTATGTGCAATTTCCAGGATGCACAGTTCTATCTCACGTCTCCAGGTTCTATCTCAATGCCCCATTCTCAAAGAATGGAACACCCTTGAGCTTTTTTTGCCATGCTATCTTCTATTTATTCCTTAATTCTCAGTTCAGATACCATCTACCCTAGACATCTTTTTCTGGGTAAGGACTGCCACAGTACTCTGTATTTATTTCTATCACAGCACTTGTCCCACTATTGTAATAATTGGTTCCTTGTCTACTCTTACACTAGTGGATCTTCTTGAGGGCAAATTTAAAATGCTGTGCCTAATTGATCTCCATATTGCTGTCCAGACCCACAGACGATCAAGAAATGTTTAAAGAAGGAAGTTAGAAAATCAGAAAGAAAGGAAGAAAAGAAAGAAGGAAGGGATAAAGGGAGAGAGGGAGCGAGGGAAAGGATGAAGAAAAAAAAAGAAAGCAAAGAAGGAAGTACATGCCCTTTAAGATTACAGCTATGTAAAGGTGCATTATACTAACAGATATTTTGTTCCAGGTATGAAATTATGGGTGATTCACTCCTGGTTATGAAACTGTGCTTAAAGTTGTTACATTGTTTCAATAATTAAAATGTTACTGATTTTTGTTCTACAAGTATGTGACAGTTACTCGTGGTATGACAGAGACTGCTCTCTGTTCTTCAAAAGGTGTTTCTTCTTCTTCTTCTTCTAGACACAGGCCTAGACTGGGTTTCAGAGGCTTCCTCTCTGCCAGTAGGGCCACAGGACCCAGTTCCAGCAAAGAGACTATGAACAGTAGGGACATGTACCACTTCAGGATTTGATCCTCAAAGTCCTCTCACAGTGATCCTCTGCTCTTTCTTCCTGTCTGGAAGGTGGCCAGAGAGAGCATCATGAACCTAAAGGAGGGGAGACATACAATATGATAAAAGTCCAAGTCCTTGAGTGATTGCTTGAAAAGTCTCCCTACCAGAAACACTCGATTGGACTTTATTTAGGTGAGATTGAGTTTCTGTTGAATGAAATTATTGAAGTTTGAGAATTAATCTATATGGCAGTTAAGCTAAAGTAATATACTTGGTGAACAGTTTAACATGGAACCACCTAGATACTGAGATGACCTTGATTTATAATTGGCTTGTTGTAGAGCACATGGGAAGCTGATATCACCAAATCTGATTCCTACAGCTATGGAAGGATGAAATTTATCAGTTAGTAAAAATAATTCTACCACGAACAGTTTGAGTGTAAGGGAATACTAGATATAATATTGTCCATCCCTCCATATTACACATGGGAACTCGGAGGTGCAGAAAGGGAAAGTTGAGTCATGTGTTGCTAAGTCAAGCTCTGCCTTCAGCTTTCCCAACCGCATGTTAGGACGCTTTGTCTGGGACAGCTCACAGTTCATTGATTGTCCAGATAGCAACATGTGTGCTCTGGCTGCCTAGATGTGACTCTCCCTTTCAAGCCTCCATGGGCACTCTTCCTGAAACTGCCTCTGTGGTTGAGGAGGATCACCTTCTCAGAGAGAGGAGAATAGTTCTTTGACCAAGAGCATTCAAGGAGCTGAAATTCCCTGCTAGAACCTTTAGAACACTTAGTCCTCAGCCAAGAGGGTTCTTGTGACCTTGGACTAAGAGCAAACTTGCTTAACCAGATATGAAAAAATAAAATAAAATAGTATGAGCTAAAAATGAATTAATTAATTTTGTTATATTTTATCTTAAAATTTCTGTTTAGTAAAGAATGCTGTCGATTTTGTTAACCAATGACAGACTGGGAGATGATTGTGGAAAGACATAATCCCTTATTCATTTCTGGTAGAAGTGTAAAATGAGATGCCATTTGGGGCTATCTGATTTAGAAATATCTGGGCGTGTGCATGGAAGTTACCTATGTGCACACTCTATGATTCATCCATACCACAAAGAAAATTTCCGCATAGGTCTACAGGAGGTTGAGTAGAAGAACAGAAGACATTTATCTGTCCATTGCTAGAAGAATAAAAGTAAAATGGGAAGGACAAATACTGTAATAAAATGAATCACTCAGAATTTATCAGAACATTGATGATCTACATAGTACAACATAAATAAATAGTAGAAAACAAGCAAGCAAATCATTGAGGGAATTAAGTATAAACCTAAGCTATATATTTTGTGTATACAGATATATGTATATATCCACATAGACATCTGCATATAATGTACACTTAAAAACATACAAAATAGCATAAGATTATTTTTCCTTTTCATCAATAAAATGCTCAGGCATAGAAAAATATACATCATTTAACCAAAAACTTATAAATGTGTCCCTTGGTTTAAAAAACAAAACATTTCAAATAAAATTCAACCCCATAAGTAACTGAACATTAAACCTCCAGTAACATATTCTCTTATCTCAGGCAAGAGTTTAAAATTAGTCTGCCCTTGCTTATACTTTTATGCTCCTCCTACATATGCATTTGTGCAGAAACAGTATACAGTATTATTTTATATGTTTAAAGCTTTCTAAAAAAGATATCATATTGCATGAATCCTTTTGCAACCAGCTTGATTTATTTAACATTGTGTTTCTGATTTTTCTCTCTGTTGTTGTTTGTACATCTAGTATGTTTATTTGACTGTACAGTATTTCATTGTGTGAAAATACTACCTAGTATTTTCCTTGTCATGATGGGCAGATTATTTCAATTTTTTGACATTACAAGTCATTTTGAAATGAGCATTTTTGTATATGTCTTCTTGTCCACACGTGTATGAATTCACCTGTGGTATAATACTAAATCGGAAATTCCTATAGCAGTAGTGTTTGCATTTATCTAGATGTTGTCAAATGATTCTCCAAAGTGGTAACTCTGATTATATTCTCACTGCTACTGCATGGATGTACCTGCTCCTTTTTCTTTACTGACATCTCTGCTAACATGTGGCACATTCAGATAATATTGTTAGTTGTTGCCTTATAAAATGTATTTATCTGATGAATACGAAAAGTCTGAGGTTGAGAATCTTAACATGTATTTCTTTACTCTTTGAGGTTTACTTCTTCATATCTTTTTTCTGTTTTTCAATTTTCATCTATTTTCTTATTGATTTATAGTAATTCTATATATACTACAGAATTGTAATTCTTTGTCAGTTTTGTGCACAGCAAATATGCTTCATGATCTGTGGGTTATCTTTTCCATTTGTTTGTGTTTTTGATACAGAATTTTTTTAATTAAAAGTTTGAATTCCATCTTTTCTTTATGTTCATGTGGTTCTTGATGTATTTGAAAAAGCATTCTCCAATATCGAGGTCGTAAAGATATTTGCTATATTTTCTGCTAAACATTTAAAAATTTTACTTTTTACAATTATATCTTTATCTGACTGGAATTGATCTGTTTTTACAGTATAAAGATGGGATTCAATTTTTTTTCATATGGATAAGCTATTATGTTGGAACCATTTGCTAGAATGATCCCTTCTTCACAACTGCTTTGTAATGCCAGCTCTGTTGCACATCAATTTTCCATCTGATCAATATGTTTTCATTGTCTACCATGTATTCAACTGTGTTCTAAGCACTAGTTACATACCAGTAACAAAATAATTACACCTGATTCTCATTCTGCATTTCCATCCTGTTTCTTAGAGTTGATATTACTGTGTCTAAAACAGTTTAATGACTATAAGGTTTATTTGGTCATGTTATCTAATAAAAAACTTCCTCTCCTCTTATTCCTCTTTTTTTTCAAATTATTCTGCCATTCTTGCCCCCTTATCAAAATACACATATATCTAAAATATTCATATATATGAGTACAAATATAATTTCTATAACAAATCTGTGTCTTAGGTTGTTTTCCCCAAAAGCAGAGCCTGAGAAGAATTCTTGTTGAAGTGCTTCTCTTAGGAAAAGAAGAATGAGAGAAGCAAGAAGCAAGGTAGATGGAATACTACCCAGCTACAAAAAAGAATGAAATCATGTCCTTTGCAGCAACATGGATGTAGCTGGAGGTCATTATCCTAAGCAAATTAACACAGTAACAGAAAACCAAATACAGCATGTTCTCACTTATAAGTATGAGCTAAATATTGGGTACTCATGGGCATAGACATGGGAACGATAGACACTGGGGACTACTAGAGGAGGGAGGTAGAAGCGGGGGCAAGCGGCGAAAAACCAATTGTTGTGCACTTTGCTCACTACCTGGTGACAGGATCATTTGTACCACAAACCTCAGCATCACAGAATATACCCCTGTAACAAATCTGCACATGCACTCCCTGAATATAAAATAAAAGTTGAAATTATCTTTTTAAAGAAGCAAGGTAGGGTTGTCTCTCATACAGCTAAGGGCAATAATTCAGTAAAGGGGATTATTGGAGGTCTTACCAGTCAACATTCATGGCAGTTAGGGGATGTGGTGGGGCACCTGCATTATCCACCATAATCTGTAGCACTATTTTTTAAGAGTAAAAATATGCTCCAAAACACGTAGATTTTACACATTATGGATAACCTGATGGGGGAGAAATGGAGTTAGAAATGGGTGAAAAATAAAACAAAAAACTAAAAGAATTTTCCTCTAGATTGTTGAATGATGAATTTCTATTGCACATTTCTGTATCTGTGACACAATAAAAGATTGATATAAATGAATACATAGTGATGAAAAAAATACACAATTCCACTCCCAAACACAAACTTACCCTTTAAAAACCCTGCTTTGCCAAAACTGAGGAAGCCTTGTGAATAGCTATGGTCTATAATTTAGGAGGTTTTTGTTGAGCTTCTCTAAGTCTCTACTAATGAGTCAGTGTTCAGCCACTGTTCAGTTGTAGCTTTTAATTGCAAACTTTGGGACACTCTAAATTAGGGGTATATGAAGCCAAATTCACTAAAACCCAATGCATGCTGATGGGCTTAGTTATTTTTTCCCAGTGTGGACTTATGTTCAACCTCAACTCTTACGTATATTTGCATTGTGAAGAAGAAAAAATTTTGCATTTTGATTTATTGATGCTTAAGTCCACAGGCACATTGTTTGCTAAGGCTTGCCTGATATTCAGGCTGTCTCAGGAGTAGCATTTTTCTATGCTTGCTATCTTGCAAACAGAATAAAATTTATGGTACACAGTTCAACCATTTTGTCTTGTTTCCTGATCATCCAAATGCAGAGTTACTTTACTATAATATCCAGGCTAATATTGTTATCCTCACTACCTCACTTGAAACACACAAATCAGACTCCAGTCTAACTTTTATAAAGGTAGACTAGAATCAGGAGTCCAGCAATATTGTGGAAGCAGTTAGCATACAATTCTATCCCAATGCATCATCCAGTATCCAGTACCCAATATACCGCAGTCTCCAATGCAGTATTTTAATGTCTAAAAGAAAAGGAAATCTAGAAACCATGAGTAAAATTAACGAAACAATAAGCCCTATAGATGTCTCTGTAGAAGTCTGGTGTGATAGCATGAAAGATCCAGACCTCAGAGGGAAGGGCTGGGGGTCTTTGTGCTGCGTCAGAAACAGAACACTTAGCTTTTGGCTTGAATTTACCAGAGGATGAGCTGAGCAGCTCTGCTCAGAACCAGAATCATATAAGGATTGTACCTAAGTGACAGGAAGAAGAGAATACTTACACTCTCTCCCCAGGACAATGAGAAATGAAATGTAAACATGCTTCTGCCTAGGGCTTTGGGTGGGTAAAAATGTCTTCTATATCTCCTGTGGAATTAAACTCATAAACCTGCTTCATGTATGCAAATGAAATCAAAAGTCGGTCTAATCCTATGAATAAAAAATAATTCACAAATAAAAAAAGGTTAAATCTAGCTCCAAACTGTTGAAACTCGTAGGCTATCTAATAAAAATAAATCAAAGCGATTTGTATCAACAATTATAAATTTAGAATGTATAATATGTCTATAGACAAAAAATAGCCTCTGCTGAAGATGTGCTTACATAAAATAAGAAACTAATCTACCATGAGAGTCAGAAGACATAACAAACTGGAAATTAAATCGAAAAAGGAAGCAGAAAGGAAGTATATGAAGAAAATCAATATGAGATCAAATTAATTAAATAAAAAACAAAATATGATCAAGAGGATTGACAACAAAAATTTATACTTTAAATAGAGTACAAAATTGATTTAAAAATTTGTTAATACTAAGAATAGAAAAAAGAGAGGACAAATTTCCAAAATCAGAAATAAAAAATAAAAAGACATCAAATTTAAAAATAGAGGATATTATGGTCAACTTTTGGAAAATAAATGTAAAAATTTGAATAAGATCAAAAAGTCTTAAAAAATTTATTACAGCTGACCTAAGATCAAAGAAAATATAAATTGTCCTTTCTCTATTAAAAAACTGCATTCTTAAAAAAACATATAAAAACCTCTTCACAAATAAAAGAGCAGTTTCAGATGGCTTCAAAGGACAAGACTGGCAAACTTTAATAAAAGAATAACACTAAGCTTATAAAAATATTTCTAAAGAAATAAAGTCAGAGCACTGACTATTTTATTTTAAGAAACCAGAGTTAACATGGTATTTAAACATGATGAAGGCATTATAAGAAAAGAAATGTACTGGACAATCCATTTATAAACAAAAATGAAAACTCTTAAAGATAATATTTGTTAAAAAGTCAGTAATACATAAAAATTATAACATACTATGTCCAATTTAGGTTTATTTCTGGATTGCAATTTGGTTCAGTATTCAAAAATTAATCAACATAATATATCTTGTTAATAGAATAAAGGATAAAAGTATATTATCTCAATAAATACCTAAGTATAATTTGATAAAATTCAACCTCTGTTGATGACAAAAATTAAAAAGAATTTGAAAATCTAGAATATAAAGATTTTTCTTAATCTTTTAAAAAAACATCTGGTGTTTTAACAACCAGAATGTTAACTCTCATGTGTCCATTCAATTTTATACTGATTTTATCACATTTCTGTGTGATAAAATAAGGCAAGGAAATGAAAACAAATGTACATGAATCAGAAAATGACAAATAAAACTAATTATTTGTAGATAATATGGAATTTTAAAGTATAATTACTAATTGCAAAATCTATGAAGAATGGAGTAGAAAAATAAATTTCATGATATTCATATAATAGAATATTACATGACTAGACAAAATGAACGAACTAAGACTTTACATAAAAACAGAGTTGACTCTTTTATAAATACATTGTTAAGTAAATAAACCAGACATAAGAAAGTCTGTATAATTCTGTTTATAAAATTTCAAAAGTTGGCAGGACTAACGTGTGATAGTAAAAGTCTGGATAGTGGTATATTTGAGGAAAAAGAAAAGTGTAATGATTGAGAGAGGACATGAAGGAGGATCATGGGTTCTAGTAACATTTCTTGGAAAATGCAGTGATCATGCCAGTCTGTTCATTTATAATTATTCACAAGGTATATTCTTATCATTTGTGTACTTTTCTGTATAATAGAATATGTTTTTTAATTTTTCGAGTTTATAATCAAACAAGGCACAGAACAGATATTAGAATACTACTTTCTGTGTAAGAAAGGATGAGACATTAATACCTATTTATGTAATCTATCTACACATACCAAACAGGAAGCAATGCACAATTGTTATTTTTAAGAGAACAGAGTTTAAAAAAATTCTCACAGTATAATTTTTATACACTTTTATTTTGAACCAAATAAATATTTCACATATTTAAAAATAGACTTGAAAAAGTAAGCCTTAAAAATAAAAAAATCAACTGAAACAGACTTTCTTCTTTTGTTAGTATTTAGAAAACAGAACAAAACCATTGTTTGTACACTATCAACCAAAACGAACTGGTTAAGCAAAAAAATTGTAGGTTTTATTTTTTTTCGCCAAAGCCTATTAGAAACTTATGAATGCAAAAGCACTGCATTCCAGAAAAAAAAGATAAACATTATAGAATAAAAGAGACCGATGGCTCATGGTGAAGTGTGAAGAGGAAAATTTCATCACTGGTGAGTTTTAAGAGAAACTATAAGAACTTTTATAAACTTGCCAGGGCCCAGTGTAAGCCTGCATGATGGTGTGAAATTCTGAGGCACCTGGGCTACAAAAAAAGTCTGCCCCACACTGAGTGCTCCTGGGTAGTGTGTGTCAATGGCAATGCAGGGCAGTTGCTGAGATGCCATTGAGGTGCATGGACCCTCCCCCAAGGGCAAGGCAAGAATACTCCATAAGCAGAGAGGCAGGAAGGGAGCTGAGAGACATGGATTTATCAAGGCAGCCAGGCTCTCAACAACTGAACAGCTGAGGACAGAGAAAGAGAGCTGGGAGAAACTATAGTTGGATATTTTTACACTCCTCTCTGAGTAATTGATAGAATAAGTGTATAAAAAAGTAGTAAAATACAGAATTTGAAAAACATTGTCATGGAATTTGACCTAATTGGTATTTATAGCACACTTCACCTCAAAACTGCAGAATACTCATTATTTTCAATTGCATATAGAGCAGTCACCAAGATAGACTAACTTTCTGGGTCACAAAGCAAGTTTTAATCAATATAAAAGAATGGAATCATGCAGAATACATATATATTCTCCCACCACAATGCAAACCAAAAATAAAATGCTAAGCCCCCCCACCCAAACCACCTGAATGGATGCCTCCTCTAGGCCAAAGACATTCCAAAGTTAACCTAAAAAATTTGTTCAGGCCATGATAGAAGGGGCAGTTGGACATGCTTCATTATACCCTCCCCAGTTTTGCAATTCAGGAAAAGCCAGCCAGCATTAACATCAACACAGATCTTAAATCTGATCAGACAATCTATTCTCTTTGAAGCCTGCTACTTGGAGGCTTCATCTGCATGATAAAACCTTGTTCTCCACAACCCCTTATCATAACCAAGATATTCCTTTCTATTGATAATAACTCTTTCAATCAACTGCCAATCAGAAAATTTTTGAATCCACCTATGATCTGGAAGCTCCCACAAATCCCCACACCCCACCAGATTGGTTAGATCTAGAAGATGTCCCACCTTTCTAGATTGAGCCAATATAAATCTTACATGTATTTGATTGATGTCTCATGTCTCCCTAAAATGTATAAAACTAGGCTGTACCACAACACCTTGGGCACATGTTCTCAGGATCTCCTGAGAGTTGTGTCACGGGTAATTGGTCACTCATATTTGGCTTAGAATAAATCTCTTCAAATATTTTACAGAGTTTGACTCTTTTGTAGACAATAAGGATTTTAAATAAGAAATCAGTAGCATTAAGGTATCCAGAAAATTCCCAAATATTTGACAATTTAGTAATACCACTTTAACACATCAGTCAAACAGTGAATTAAAAAAATTAAAAAGTATTTCAGTCTAGCTAAAACAAAACATATCTAATTGTGTGGCTTATAGCTAAAGAAGTGCTTAGAAGAAATTAAATGGCTTTAAATGATTGTATTAGAAAATAATAAAGGTCTCAACCGAATTATCTTAGTTTCCAACTTAAGAAACTAGAAGTAAAGCAAATTAAATCAAAAATAAGTAGAAAAAAATTAATAAATGTTGGAATCAATAGAAAAATGACAAATAAAAAATTGATAACTCAAAACTTTGAAAATAATAAAAATAGTCAAAATCTAGCAATATTAGTTAAGATACAGTGAGAAAATGCAAATATGCAGCAACAGAAATAAGAAACATAATTATAAATTTACAAACATTGAAAGGATAATAAGGGAATAGCATGAAGAATTTAATGATAATAAATTCTTTGATATAAATTAAGTGAACAAACCCTTGAAGAGTAAAACTTACCACAGTTGATACAAGAAGAAATATAAAATAAAAAATCCCAATATTTACTAAAAAATTCACCTCATACTAAAAAATATTTCCACAAAGAACATCCTAGGCCCAGATGACTTCTTAACAATTCCATGAAACTTTGATAGAGATAATGTGAATTATACACAAATGTTTTCAGAATAAATAAAAAATTCTGCACAATTTTTTGTGTACTAAAAAGGAGTAAGGGGTTATTCTAACACATTTTGTGAAACTTATAAAATACTGATATCAGTACCTGACAAAGACACTGGAAGAAAAAGTTATAGATCAATATCTCTCATGAACATGGACCTAAAATCCTTAATAAAATGTTAGTAAACCTTTCCCAGCAATATATAAAAAGAATAATAAATCATGACCAAATAGAATTCCTCTCAGGAATGCAAGGTTGTTTTAACATCTGTGAATCAGGCAATGTAATTCACCACATCACCAGAATGAAAAGAAAAAAATGATCACCTCAGTAAATGCAGAAAATCATTTGATTAAATTTACAGCCCCTTCGTAATAGCTTTCAGGAAACTAGGAACATAAAAGAAATTCCTCGTTCTGAATAAAGGACATTTACAAAACAAAAACAAAAAAACCTCTAGCTAACATCATTCTTAATGGTAGAATATTGAATGATTTTCCACTAAAATCGGAAAAAAGAACATATCTACTCTCTTAGTTTGTATTCAATGTTGTACTGGAAGTCCAAACTACTGAAAAAATAAAGAAGGAAGGGAAGAAAGGAAGGAAAGAAAAGGAAATAAAGATTGGTTGGGAAAAAAAGAAATAAAATGTTGACTGTTATTACTTGTAATAATGACTGTGTATGTAAAATACTCAATGAAATCTACTAAAAATCTACTAGAAGTTAAAATTACATTTAGCAATTTTATGAGGCAATGTCAATATACAAAAGCCAATTATATTTTTAATACTAACAAGAATTGGCAAAAAGTTATAAAACAATAATATAACAGTATTATGTAAAAGAGTTAGGAAAAAATTAACAAATAATATTCAAGTCTTATAAATTGAAGACTATAAAATATTGCTATAAAAATAGCTTAAAAGTTAATATTGTATCACTTTGCCATCAATATGAGAATCTTATTTTGATATAGTTTGATATTTATCCTTGTCCTTTGCACCGTTATTGCCTCTATATATATATACACACACATACATACACACAGGTATATAATTATTGCTTTAGAAGTTATGTCTTCTAAAGAAATTATGAGAAAAAATTATACGGGCTGTCATATTTCTCCATATGTTTTTTTTATTTCCTGGGCTCTTTATCTCTTTCTGTTAATCTGAATTCCCATATGGTATCAATTCTCTGCAGTCTGAAGCAATTTCTGTAGTTTTTTGTGTGAAGAGATGTAAAGACAAATTCTCCCAATTTCTTTCCCTGGAAATATTTTTATGCTGTTCTGATATTGAAGAAAAGCTTTTCCAGTTGTATAAGTTGTGTGTGTGTGTGTTTGTGTATGTGCACATATACACCCATGTACATTTTCTAGCAATTTAAAGGTGGTGGTTTTCTATCTTCTGGCCTCCATTGTTTCTTCTTACAAGTCAGCGGTCATTCAAATTATTGTTTCCTTGCATGTAATGTACATTTTTCTCTGGCTGCTTTACAGGATATTCAATCTCTCTCTATCTTTCTGTCTCTCTCTCTCTCTTCAATCTCTCTCTCTCTTTCTCCCTCTCTCTCTCTCCCTCTCCCCTTCTTTCTCTCTCTCCCTCTCTCTCCCTTTCTCTCCCTACCCATGCTCTCTCTTTTTTGCAGCTGGACTATGTTCTGAATACATGTGGTATATTTATCCTACTCCTTAGTACTTGTCATTCTGAGGAGTCAACTGATTAACTAAAAGCTCAGGATTTTCAACAGGATCCTTTCAATCTGGCTGTTTGAACCACTCCCTATGAGTCCGGCCATTACATAGCCAAAGAAATCTCTATTCAACCCACAGTTGCCCAGCAACTTTTGTCTACCTGACTGTGTTTCTGCATATCAGCAATTTAGTATTTGGCCAAAACCTTGAGACCTGCTGCTGATTTTTGAAGTTCCTTCTCTACACAGCTCCCTTTTCTCCAGTACCCTGCTTTGCTGTCTCTAGCTGCCTCGAACTTTCAGATCCTCTGATTTCTGTAATCTCAGTTCCTCTAAGCCCCTGAACTTTCCTAGGTCACTACTTCCCTGCAAAGCAGTGCAGAGTGTCCCTCTGCAAAATGCCAGGGCAATCACAGGGCTCACCTCATGTGTTTCCGCCTATCTCAGGAAGCACATTGCTGTGTTGCAATGTGATTCCATAATCTAGAAGCTTTGCCTAATATACTTCTTTCCAATTTTTAATATTTATTTACAGCAAGAGGGATTATCTGGTACCAATTGCTCTGTTATAGCAGAAGGAGAACTTTACAAATTTTTGTTTTTCAAGTTTTTAAACATTCAGAAATTGTGAAAGAATGTTAATAATTGTTAGCACTTTTCTACTTCTAAAAAATTCTTTTTGTGTACAATTTTTTACAATGACATTTTAAAATAAGTTGCAGGCATAATAATAATTCAGTCATAAATGCTTATATATTTCCTCTGAATAAGGACCTTTTCCAACATCACTGTAATACCATTATTATACTTAAAATTAAAATAATCCCATAGTAACATATAATATGCATTCTATATTCAGATTTACCCATTTGCCTTCAAATTGTCTCTGTAACTGATTTAATTGTTTAGGAATTACAGAAAGGCCTTGTTTTACTTATTTAATTGTTTATTCTGGATCCAAGGCCCAGTCAAGGCTCATGCATTACAGTGCATTTGTTCTTATTTTTCTTTGATCTCTTTCAAACTAGAATAGTTTGTTGTTTATTGTTTGTTTATTTGATTCCTTTTAAAGAGTCAGGCAACCAGTCTTCTAACTGAATTTTCCACAATTTGGACTTTTCTGATTGTTTACTGATGCTATTGTTCAAAGCATTCCTCTATTTCTGAATTTCAATTAAATTTAATCTTAGGGCTAATGATTTATTTAGATTAAGATTAGATATTTTTGTCAAGGATATATCATAGGTGATATCATAACTTCAAATAACACCTTATCAGAAGTCACAAATGCCACGATATTTCACCATAAAGGATGCTAGTTTGGATCATTTGCTTAATGTAGTTAACACCATCTCTCCATTTTAAGATGATATTTTTCCCTTTATAATCAGTAAGTAACTGAGCAATAATATGTGTCACTGTGAATTTTTTTTCCAAAAAAATTTCACCCACGGGTTTTTGTACCCATCGCTAGTATTTTCTCGAGTAAGTTTTTATATTAGGAATTGCAAATTCGTGATTTTTAAATTATACATTGATTAGCTATCATTTTTGTAAATACTTTTTAAAATTCCCCATAATTTCTTTACTTAGAAATTGAAAGCTATTGAATAAGAATTAGAAAAATGTCATTTTAAAAATCAGCATTTACAGGTCATTTGTCCCTTTTGGAGGCATCATGTATAAAATTGTAAGATTGGGTGTTATGAGGCCAAGGGGAAGGTTCCACTTAGCCCTCCGAAAGTTTGCTGAAAAATCAACTTGCAAACAAATTTGTCTGATCATAGTTTTCTGTGACACGCAAGCCTTCAGAATAAAGGGCCAAAGATACAGGGAAATTGTCCATTTTTATGGTTAGGTTTAACAAAATGTGGACAGCTGTGTAGAAATATAACTGGACTAAAAGGCTATGATCTAATGCTAAGAGCCTGAATGAGGAGGCAAGGCCTGTCTGTCTAGATTCTTCTGGGCCTCTCTGCACAGCAAAATTAGAGTAATATTTCTAGGTTTCACGGCTGGCTTTGAGGAAAAGAGGTTCTGATTTCTATGTCCCACCTCGGGGAGGAAGGATTCTGGCTTCCATGGCTAGCCTCGGGGGAGAATGAGGGGCCAAAGGCAGGACGAGAGGAGAAGATCAGGGAGAGACCTGTGCTTCTGAGGCTGCTTCTAAGGCCTTCATTTTGGGAGTTTGTTTCCTGAGTCCCAGCAGTGTCAAGGCCAGGCCAGTCTGGCTGGAGTTTCCTTCCTCAAAGGTGAGCTGGTAGCTCCAGGCCTCTGAAGCTCCAAGAGCCATTGCCCGGGGCTCTCCCATGGTCTCTGCAGTTCCCATGGAGCTGGTTCCAGAGAGGGACTTTCCTTGTTAATTTGGTTAAAAATGGCGAATTTCCCAGTGGGGATATGTGGGCTTCTGGTTGCAGTGGAGACTAAGGGGTATGTATCCCCAACTGACTAAATGCTTTCCAACCAGCTTCTGTAAAAACAGATTTCATACCTAAAGGCACCTTGTCTTTTAGAGGCTAATTATCCTCTTTCAAGCCAAGGAGAAAATAATCCCTGACAAGCACTCATGGGCATAGCTGCAGCACATCCTGTTCCATTTTATCTCTGCCGTATTTTCTTGGAGTGGTCAATTCCCTCCTTAAAAGAAATTGAAAGGGATCAATATCTTCCTTCTTAAAACCAAAACAAAAAACAAAATATCAGGTAAAAAGGTCAGCTCTTCTGAAAATTACTCAGCACCCTGAAGCTCAGACACCTTAAACTGGAGGAATGTCATCCTCAGCCATTTTTCCAGGCAGAAGGGACTCACCTGTTACTGTGAACGAGGTGTGTAATGAGGCTTGGAGGAAAAGGGACAAGGAGTTAAAATTATAAAGCATTTTCTCTGAACTTGTTTGCAGTGAAGCGTCTCCTTTAGTAGTCATTCGCAATATTCTTATTATTTGTCTTGTTTTAAAAATTAAAAAGAGAAATTGTGGACAGACCAGGTCACACGTCTCAAGTTATATGGCTGGAAGGCAGTGGAGTTACATTTGAAAATCAGGTAGTAGAGATAAGGGGCAGTGGGACTTCCAACCCTAGATTTTTCACAGCCCCACTGACAAAGACATTCTTTCAGCTCTATCTAACTCCTTACCTCTGCCACCTGGTTTTCAAATGTAATGCCACTGCCTTCCAGCCATATAACTTGAGACAACTGACCTGATCGCCCAGTAATTTCTCTTTTTCTTATTTTTAAAACAAGATGAATAATAAGAATATTGCAAGTGACTTAAATGAGATGCTACAGTACAAACAATTTCAGAGAGAATGCTCTATCATCTTAGTTCCTTGTCCCTTTTCCTCCAAACCTCATTATACACTTCACTCACAGTAACCACACAAAAGAGAAATCCCCATTTCTACTTCGTATTTAAGGACACCATGGCTGAGAGAGCTAATTGCCTACAGTGACAGGCACTAAGTCACCTTGCCCTCTCTCCTGACCCTTGTCATGAGCCTCTGATGGACTCTGCACTGTTAACTCATTCCCAACTTACTACCTACTGAGGTATTTTCCAGAAGTAGGACTACCAGTGCTAAAACCAGGACAGTCTAGGGCAGACTAAGATGGCTTTTCACCCTAAATTCCCCCTCCTGGACTAAACTATTATTCCTTTTTTTGTTTCTTTTTTTCTTGCTGAGAGGGCATCACATTTACTCTACTGGTTTATCTCAATTAAGTCCTTATTCTGCCCAGAGATAATCCCTGCTACCTTCATACACTCCATCCTGATACCATCTTTGTGTCTTCCTGGTCCTCAGCCATGGTCTCATTTAATTTTGGATTGTTTAAGCCAAAGAGAAAGATGGATATTTTTCCTGACACGTAGCAATCTCCTGTTAGATTCAAGACTGATTGACTTTGCTCTTTGCTCTTCTTGAAACTTGTTTTCTCCAGCTTTGTTAAGGTATAATTGGCAGATAAATGCATAGGGAAAATATGGTATATGTATACAATGGTATACTATTCAGCCTTAAAAAGGAAGGAAATCTTGTCATTTGCAAAAACGTGGATGAAACTGGAAGCTATGCTAAGTGAAGTAAGCTAGGCACAGAAAGATCAATACCACATGATCTCACTTACATATGCAATCTGAAATTATGCTCTTTATGATTCCACTTCATGGGAGGTTTTAAGCCCAGGGGACCATGCACCCTAGCAATATGCATCATTACTCTCCTGATAGGCTTTGGGCCCCTGAATACTCAGTGCTCTGCTCTGACATTCCAGAATCTCACTTTGGTCTGAGACATTCCACACATCGGTGGACTGTCAAGCTATATGTCATTCGCTCAAATTTACTAATAAACCCTGAACAAAAAAAAACCAAAAAACAAAAAATAACACCAACACTGGAAGAACACACAGCACACACACACACACACACACACACACAAAGGAAAGAAAGAAGAAAGAAAGAAAGAAAGAAAGAAAAGAAAGAAAGAAGAAAGAAAGAAGAGAAAGAAAGAAAGAAAAAGAAAGAAAGAAAGAAAGAAAGAAAGAAAGAAAGAAAAGAAAGAAAGAAAGAAAGAAGAAAGAAAGAAGAAAGAAAGAAAAAGAAACAAAGAAAAACCTACTAGCGGTGCATGGTGCATGGAGCATGTGGGCCTTATATTTCATATCAGCTGGGTTCATGTCACTTTGTGTGATTTTAGACAAGGCATTTACTTCTCTGAGTCTAGTTCTCCTTGCTATAAGAGGGAGTAATGATTAAATGATTTGATCTCAGGAACAACTTAGAATAGTACCTGAGATACAACAGGTGCTTACTAACACCTAACTTCCTTTTTTCTGTTAAGCTGAGAACCATGACTATTCTTCCCCAGAACCTTCAGGCTGTGATGGGCACACAGAAGTGGGTTTTACTGGATTTCCAGCAGGGTTGGATGGGCCATACAGGTACGGATGCAGTTGGTGCCTGTAGGGCCAGCATGAATGCCATCTTGTAGAAGCCAGAGTGTCTCAATTTCTTGTGCAAGACACGCGGTGACCATCCTGGGAAGAACCCAGAGTCACTCCCAAGTCCACCTGAGTCCTCACTGACTACATAGTGCTGAATGCACACATGGGTACTAATTGAATAAAGCTTCCTCAGGATCAATATGGCTTCACTCCAAGTAAGCCTACTATTTAAATAAGCGAAACAAAATGCTACTGACTGGCCTCCGCTATTTATCTCCTAATTACGAGCACATTTGGCTGACTCAAAACCAATTTATGTGTAGAAATCAAACAATTAAAAGGGTCTCGGTACTTAAACCTGGACATCCTTTTATGCAAATAAAGTGCTATGATATACAAGTATTTACTATGAACAAACAAAGGATGCACATGTGCTTCCAGTCAGAAGAAGTTCCCAACTGGGTAGAGCCCTGGACTGCCTTTGCTATGTGTCTTTTTTGGAGAGGGGACCAACAGCACCATCTCCAGACTGCAGCCTGGCACACACAACAGCAATGGAGGCAGAGCAAGGATATTACACTTGATCTTAGCCAAAAGACTGAGAAGCGATAGAGAGCAAGAATATTGTTGTCCACCAAAACAGCCATGTGAATGGCCCTTCTCAATCCCTGGTCTCAGTTGTAAAATCTTCTCTACTCCAAAACCCTGCACATCTGCACATTTTCAGCCACTCACAGTCACAGCCACATTCTGAGGTCATATGTATCATAAAAGTACAAATATCCACCTACTCCTAGAGCACTTACCATGTTCTATACTGTGCTAAGTGCTTTATGTGTACTACTACATTGAATTCTCACTACAAGTTTTTGACATAGGAACTATTATTATCTCCACTTTATAGATTAAGCAATTGAGTTCCAAGTTCACACATCTAATAACTACGAAACACAACTTAAACACAGATGTGTCTAACATCAAGGTATGTGTTTATATCGGTTGCAAAATACATTTCTTTTCTACCATCTCTATTTAACCTTTCAATGTCTGACTAAAGTGTGTCCCTTCACCTGTCCCAACAAAACTGCCCTGATGTGAGCTCACGGAGAACTCCAGCCTTCCAGTCCTGCTCTGTCTTTCCAGCCCATCGACCCCAGACCAGCTTCACTTCCTTCCTATCAACCTGGCTGCTGTTGTCAATCATTTCAACTATGTATTTACTAACTCCCTTAATTCCCCGATCCCTTAATCTTTTTCTGCACGGGCTCTCATGATGTACATGTCTGGATTAATACAATCACCTGTTTTTCCCTTTGTGGCCCAGGGAATATGGAGGCTGCCGGACAAAATCTGCTACAGGTGTTTGAATTCAACCTTCGTGGAGCTTTCAGTCTCACTGCAAATCCTTTATCCTGCTCAAGTTGTCTCTCTTTCCTCTTCCCTGCAGTGATGACTCTCAGCCTTGTCTTTGTCTTCAGGCTCCCCACCAGGCCCCTGCCCTCATTCTCTCAGCTGATGAATAAGTGGTCTATGTTGCTGGGAAAATTGAGATCCTTAAGGATGAACTCCTTCAACTTTTCTCTGAAAATATCCCTTTATCTTCCCTCATTTTTTCCCCACCTGTTGCCAAGATTTCAGATATCACAGTCTTCAGCAAGACCTTGCTTTGTCAAAAAGCCTCACCCAAACCTGTGTTGCCACCGAGTGTCCACTGCGTCTTTATGTTTACCATCCATCGTTCCATCGTTCCTCTCCTGAGTCCCCTACAACCTCCCTATGGCCCCTCTGGGAAGAGTTCACTCCTCCTCTTAATGGAAATTGGAAGTTGCTGATAGTGCTTATCACACCTCCTTCTGAAACATCCTCCTCCCTTGATTTCTGTGATAACACATTCTTAATGTTTGGGTGGCTACTCAGGGTACTCCCTTTGACCCTTTTCTTACTCCACTCTTTCTTCACTGGATAGATTTCATCCAAAGACATGAATGCAAATACCATCCATAATCTGATGATTCCAAAATCAATTTCCAAATCTCAGATCTTAACTGAAAACTAGAGATGTGTACTTATATGGCAAAAATGATGTGCCAAGAGATAAACCCAGCCTCTTCCTTCTAAACCTAGTTTTTTGGGGGTAATCCCTGTTTTAAAGACATTAAATTTGACCTAATTACCCAAGGTAGAAACTAAGAATTATATTTTAAGCCAGGCATGGTGGCTCATGCCTATAATCCCAGTGCTTTGGGAGGCTGCGACAGGAGGATTGCTTAGGCCAGGAGTTCAAGATCAGCCTGGGCAACATAGCAAGACCCCATGTCTACAAAAAATAAAAAATAAATATCACATTTTATGACTTCTTTTCAATTGCTCTCATACATATGCCCAATTGATATTAAATCTGACTGATTTAATTTTGCTTATTAATTCACTCGAAAATATTTATTTGAAATTTCCTCCATGTGAAGTAAGTAATTTTGGCTGTAATAATGCACAAGGACACCATGCATTAGGTGCAACATAATGACCCTGTGAGTCATGGTGCTACACCATGACTATAATAATAAAGATAATAGGGATATACATATAATAATAAGGATAATAATAGGCAATAGGGCCTGCCCTTATGGCTCTTAAAATGTGCTGTAGGGACATGACGATAAACAAGATCAGCATCAAACAAGGTGAAAAATTGCAAGAAGACATCAGAAAATGATGACTGAGCCAGGAACTGAAGAACGAGGGAAAGAGAAAGAATTGAATAGAAGTCAAATGGCTCCTGCACATAGTACTGTAGGAAAATGCCTCAGGCAGGAGCATCATGGGGCATAATTGCCACCGAAAGACCAGTGTGGCTGAAGCAGAAATTGGAGGAATACTGTGTAAAATGAGACTGGAAATTAGGAGGAAAGCAGACCACGCAGAGCCTAGACCACATAAAGGAGCTATGTCTTTGTCTGTTCCATCAGCATTGGCAAGACAGTGAAAGCATTTACAGATATTCAGCATGAGAGAGAAAAAAAGAAAAGCAAATCTGAGTTTTGAAAAATTTTACTCTGGTTATAGTGTGGCAACCAGCTTGGTAAGGAGCAAGGGTCGAGGCAGGAGAATGTTGAGGCAGCAATGGCAATATCTCTGGCAGAAGGGGTGGTGGTCTCTTGAATGAGTAGGAAGGCAACTGGGCAGAAGACAGGTGGATGGGTTGGTGAGTTATTTAGGAGATAAAATCAACAAGGAGAAGAGGACATCATGTCAGGTTCCTGGCTTCTCTAAGTGGATGGATGATGGTCTCCCTCACTGACTTGGAGAATAGAGAAAGAAGATTATGTGATGGAGGACAGCACTGGGGACTGTATCTTAATTTCAATTTTGAACATATCGGTTTGCAGGGACTTTCAGCCTTCCAAGAAGAGATATGGATTACAAGTTTGAAACTCAGAGGAAGATGATGCTGCATATGAATGCGTGTACTGTCTGTATATAGATAAGTGATGCCATAATGTAGATGAGAAGGTCTAGGGAGAAAAACTTGAGTGAACTGAGAAGACAGATAGCCTGTGGCCAAATTCTGAGAACTCCAACCATTCACTGGTTGAGTGGAAGAGAACAAGCTCAGAAAATAAATGGAGAAAACATGGTAGGAAGAGTGGAAGAAAAATGAGGAGAATGCTGTCTCATGGAAGACAAGGGCAGAGAGCATTGCAAGAAGCAGAGAGTGATTATCAGGACCAAAGGTGCTGAGAATTCAAGAAAGAGGTCATATGGGAATATCTCTATTCAGTAGAGCTACTTGGATGTGGAATTATGGGAATGGAAGCCACAGTAGAGTGGTTAAGAAATAATGTAAAATGAAGAAATAAGATTTTCTTTAAGAAGCTCCATAAAAGAAGAGAGGAAGTGGAGCAATAGCTGGGGGAATGAGATTAGGATTTTACGTGTATTTAATGGAAATGGTTTGAACAAATTAAAGGCTAATAGACAAATCTAGTTAACAGAAGGAATCTATGTATAAGGGAAAAATAATTAATACCTGTTTCATTGCTCCTAGGAAAGTAAGAGTGGATAGGATCTGGTTTCCAGGATGAGATGTGGCTTTAATCCCAGGAGAAAGTCTACTTTATTATTACAGCAAAAAAAAGGGGAGATATTGAGGACAGATGCAGGTCATTCATATATTTATAATTGGGAAGATAAGTAAATCCTCCTTAGAAAACTTCTATTTTTTATTTTTCTGTAAAGTGGATATGAACTGACAAAAACCTATCCTAAAAAAGCACATAAGGTATATGATTTCATCTATATAACATTCTAGAAATGATAAAATGATGAGAATGAAGAACAGATTAGTGATTGCCAGAGGCTAAGGAGAAGCAGAGGGAAGTGGGTGTGACGATAAAACGGCAAGATGAAGCATCATGTCGTGATAAAAACATACTTTATCTTGGCTGTATTCATATCAGTATCCTGGATTTGATATTATGCTACAACTTCACAAGATGTTGTCATTGGCAAAAACTGAGTAAAGAGTACAGGGAAATTCTCTTATTACAACTTCATGTGACTATATCAGTATCTCAAAATAAAAAAGTTTAATTAAAAAATGTTGAGTAAGGGAGAGGAGGCGTGTTTATGCATTTAAAAAGTGTGAACAGTTTCTGGGGAAAGTAAAGAAAGAATTGGCCAAAAAGTCCTGGTAAGATTTCCAGGTCTCTTAGAGATTGGCAACCATGAATTTAAAATGACAGCAATCAATCTGTTCTGCTGTGTAGCTTTCATCACCTGCACTCCACCATCTGGGGATAAGAATAGAGAAAACAGGTGGTTGGGTTGTTCAGGATACACATGCACCAAACCAGTGCAATAACAACAGCAAGAAATCAAGGACAATTTTCTCAGATCCATCTCTGTCCTTTTCATCCTCCCTGCTGCTGCTTTGGTTCAGAATCGTGCTTTTGTATCTCCTCAACATGTTCAAGCTCTTTCCTGGGCTACTCCCACACCAGCATTGTAATTTAAGCAGCTTATCCTTCAAATTCTTGGGCCCAGAAGTGACAACAACTGCAACTATGCCTTCTTAGCTTCTTATACAGTAGTGTATTGTATTTATCAGCGTTCCCTAGAGAAACAGAGCCAAAAGATTGTGTGTATAGATAGACAGACGGATAGACAGAGAAACAGAGAGAGAGGGGATGGAGGGATGTGAGGGAGAGACAGAGAAGAGAGAGGGAGAAGGAGAGAGATGTATTCGTTTATGTATTTTAGGGAATTAGTGCACATGGTATGGACCCTGGCAAGTCCCCCTCTGCAGGTCAGGTGGGGATCCAGGAAAGATGCTGGAGACCATGTTACAGCTCCAGTCCGAAGGGACTCTGAAGGTAAAATGCCCACCTTTCGGGAAACCTCAGTTTTTTCTCTTAAGACCTTCAATTGATTGAATGAAGCTAACCCTTAGTACAGAGGTTAATCTGATTTCCTAAAGAATCTATTGATTTAAATGCTAATTTCATCTAAAAATGATACCTTCACAGCAACGTCTAGACTAGTGTTTGACCAAATATCTGGGCATCACGATCCTAGCTAAGTCAACACATAAAATTAACCATCACATCCATTATAGCTAGAGTGATCACACCATTCATCATTCTAATGGAAGTTATTAATAATTGTTAGAACAATAAGCACAAACTGGGGCTGTCTCTGGCAAACCAGGGCATAAGACCATCTTCATTACAGTCTCATCACAATGTGCTTTGATATCTCCATGGGAGTTCCTATGGATCTCTGTGTCTCTAGAAAAAGTTGGTGCCCTGCACACTGTTGTATTTCAGAAATGTTGACTGCCCCTCCTGGCAGTCTGTGGTCTGTCCTTACCACACAGTCCATTCTAGGTACTCCCACCCATATGAAATCTCTCGGGCTTATCCAGAAGAGGATAGATTCATATTTTGTTAGCCTCTGCTGACACATCTGAAATGCCTGAAAAGGAACATTACCCAAAAACAAAAAGAGAAGAAACTATTATCTTCAACTTAAGTGTACACAGGACATGTCCCTCGGCTCAAGGGTAGTTGCCATTGGGCTGATGGCCACTCCAGTCGGGCCTTGATCAGACCAGGATCTGAGAATCAGACTCACTCCTAAGACCCACAACTTGGGGTACCTGTATCCTGCCTTGGCATTGTTCCAGGCATGCTTAGTTCTCAGTATTCTGGGTGTCCCTCCTCCCCCAGCTTTTAGGTCTTGGCAGGGACATCTCCATAGCTAAGAACCTCTACCCCTCTACACTGCAGAATCTTTGTATAATCCTGAGTTCTATTCTGCTAGTTCTATTCTGATCAAATTGCCTCTTCCTGAAAGCAGGAACTCTGGATCATCACCAAGTCCCAGGCTGAAAAACCCACCTAGAACCTAAATTCCTTTGACAGATATGCATAGCTCTTGGAAATCACTCACTGTGAGTGCAGAGAACTGCTGCCAAGCCCCACGGGCAGGTTCCTGCTACTGCTGGCATGTGGCCGTGTCATATTGCTGATTCTAGTTTCCTGTGTCACTGCACTATGTCCATCAGCCACAGATGCATCCAAGACTGGCAACTGCCTCCCAGCTTATTTGAGTTTGCTTTTCTGCTCACTGGGAACCTGTAGGCCCTGCCTCAGTGCCTGTTTGCATGTCATAGGTGGGCTTGCTATGTGCTCAGTTCCAACACCAGTTCTTGGACTCTGCCATACTATGTTTTCTGCCCTCAGTAATTAAAAACCTCCCAATCCATTTAGTCTAGGATTTGTCCTCCCATTTTGTGCAGCTGCAGGGAGGATGTTTAGTGCAGTAGTTAAGAACAAAGATGTGAGGACCAGACTGACCTAGGTTGCTCTGTGGTCTTAAGCAGGTTACATAAGATCTCCTACTCCCCATCATCTGATCTCACAGTTTTATTGTGAGGATTAAATGATGGAACACATGCGAAGAGTTTGACATGATGCCTGTTACTGAGTCAGCCCTCAGCATACAAGCCTAATATAGGGTTTGAAATCTGGCCCCAGTGTTCTGCCATTCATGTCCTCTGGGTGGTAATATGCTGGCTAATGTTTTATAATCAGCTCTCTGAATAAAACAAGGCTCTGATTTATAGTGCTTGCTGATTTCCATGGTGTAAATATTCCCATCATGGCCAATTTCATAGTGCTAATGTGATGTTACTGAACACAGAGTTGAGAAAAGATACACACAAGAGGTTTTCATGAGCTGGTAAGAGCAGGACACAGCACACCGGTGACATTGGAGCTACATTGGCCCAGTGCTTATGCTCCGACCTGGATCTTTTATGAGGAACTCATTTCTGGCTCATGCCCAAGAAGCTGTCTCTCTGTGATGTGTTAAAGAGCTGTCTCCTTCACATTCTTGGGAGTGATGCTGGATAAAGCATGTAGTCATTTCATCTCTTCAAATAAGATATTACAGATGATTCTGATCTGCTGAGATGCAGCAGCCTCTTCAATTGCAGCCAAGGGTCAGCTCATGATATTGATGGTAAGGACTGCCTTTCTGGGAACTTTCCAGAGTTCTCTACAGCACTTCTGCTTAACTCATAGGTTGCTATGAACACCTGCCTGAAACTTTTACTTCTTACAAGAAGTGGCCCCAGGACTCTCATTTCTGTCTATTAATACCAATACTTCCAAGAGCAACAACTAGAAAAGCTGAATGAAATGAAAGTAACATTTGTTTGCAGGTATTAGGGAGCTACTGAATAACCAAGAGTTAAAGGCCACACTCTTGTGAGGAACTGCATGAGGCTTTTCCTATTGGCCATTGCCACTTTGGTGTCTATCATGGAGATAAGTGGCTGCCAGAAAATGGAAAAGAACCCAACGGAGAATCTACAGCTAAGCAGTGCTTTCCATATATCATGAAAGTGGGGGAACGAAGGCTGGAGTCTGAGCCAATCAAGGCAACCTGATCTCGAGGAACCCAAATCCTGGATAGTGAAATGGTGATACTAAGATGAGAGCCACACTGTGTGCCAGTCTTCCTATTGAGGGATTAGGCTATTTGTAAGTTGTTTAGGAGAAAAGACTAAGAAGCAGAGGAATAAAGACACTAAAATGGTGAGTAGAGTTTTTGGCCATTTCACTATGCTGGAGAGAAAAAATATGGAGATTAGAATAAGTCATAAAGAGGGGTGTTGGTAAACATAACAGGTGTTCAGGTGTGATCCCTGGAGGGCTACAGTTTACTAGTGGGGATAAAACAGAAGTGAAACAGGAAATTTTCCTGGACCCCTTCATGGGCGGGAACTAGAATGCAGGTGCTGGAGCTAGCCAGTGGCTTCAGAGGTTTCACTCACTGGGATCCACTGCATTCCACCCCTTGTGGGAGGAGGAGTGCAGCTGAGCTGGTGCAGGAGCCGGGGCAAGTGCTTCTGGGCAGTGGCAGGAACAAAATGCTGTGCAGGGCCCATGGCAGCGTCTGTGGGAGAGTACCCACAATCCCCAGAGCCCCAGAAGGAGTGTTACAGGCAGTGCTCTTTTAGCTTTACCATCCACAGATGGCTTAAGTGATTAACAGCTTAGTGGACCCTCTGCCTTTTTGCAAGGGTAGAGGGTTAGCGTGACAGCCTTCTGTATCTTGAGCTCTTGTTCAGCATCCAGGAAAAATCAGGTCACATGAATGAACTGAAGGATAGTAAATGTAGGGGATTTTTTTGACTATGGAAGTGGCTCTTAGTGGGAAAAGGAGTTGGAAAGGGGATGGAGTGGGAAGGTATTCTTTCTCTGAAGTCCCACCATCAAGCTGTCCCTCTGAATTCAAACTGCTTCTCTCCAACATTCAGCTACTTCCTCTCTTCTCCCTTTCCCTGCTCTCTGTCACTGGAGCTTGGGGGTTTTATGGGTACAGGATGGAGTGCAGGGCAGTCCAGGTGTTGTTTTGGAAAAGGCAATATTCGAGCGGGAAAACGGGCATGTAAAGTTCTCACTTTGGGCTGTGGTTCCAGGCTTGAGGATGGGGCCCTCGCCAGAGACCCCACCCTTTTCTGTCCCTATCAGAGGTAGGCAAAATCTTTTAAGAAGTGAAACCAGCCTGTAATCCCAGAACTTTGGGAGGCCAAGGTGGGTAGATCACCTGAGGTTGGGAGTTCAAGACCAGCCTGACCAACATGGAGAAACCTTGTCTCAACTAAAAACACAAAATCAGCTGGGCATGGTGGTTCATGCCTGTAATCCCAGCTACTCGGGAGGCTAAGGCAGGAGAATCAGTTGAATCCATGAGGCAGAAGTTGCGGTGAGGTGAGATCGCACCATTGCACTACAGCCTGGGCAACAAGAGCAAAACTCCATCTCAAAAAAAAAAATAAGAAAAAGAAAAAGAAAAAAAGAAAGAAATAGAAAAAAAGAAATGAAAGCAGGCTCAAGTCAGTTCCATTCCTGAATAATTGAGATTATCTGTCTTGTTCTAGTTGCCCTCTATATGATAGAGTAAATTATCTCTGGGAAAAGAGAATGCCATTCTGAGCCTACATACTGTTTCATACACAATATCTGATGCTCCATAAAATATTACCACGCATTTTTTAAAGCCTCTTCTGGATTCTAAACCTGCATGTAAGGAGCTTTGAGGTCTTCACTAACAAAAAGTAAACACAAGAAAAACACATAAACTGAAAAAGCAACTCTTCTTAGATCCATCATAAAAGTAAGGTCACCGGATGAACCTCTTCCCCAAAAGTAAGAGAGACACACCAGCATATACAGAGAATCACAACTTGCCAGAACGGAGACCCACAAGCAGAAACCTCTGTGGGAACAAATACTGGGGCAGGAAAACCCAAACTGCAACTGGTGAATTGCTGAAACCTCAGTGTGGATGAATCAAAGAGTTAGAAACTCCAGTGGGGGCAGGCATACAGAGGCCCCTCACTTTTTATGAGTTTTACTTCCAGGAGCTCTCTCAGGTTCCCAAAGTGAGTATTAGAGAAAACTTTCCTCATGTATTTGAAAGTAGGAGAGAGAAGTAACCATTATGAAATATGCCAAAGCATTCTGTTCTTAAAAAGGCCTGCGGTCGATAAAAAATATCTTACCAAAGCCTACTCTTTTGTGGTTTTAACAGAGCCTAACCAACCCGGAGAAAGAGAAAGACCCAACTCTAGCCCCCTCTAGTCAACCTGTCCTACCTGGAGCAGGGGTCAGGGAGACTGAGAAGCCCTTGTGAAGTTCATATTCAAGGGGCATAGGATCACAAAAGGATGAAAGCCTAATAATCACAGAGTGATAGCACACTTCACCTGCCCACCACATTACTAAAGATCTGTTACCAGAATTCCTTTTACTGAGTATGTCAGGTCAGGCTTACAACAAAAAGTTACAATATATACTAAAGGCAAAACACAAAACAAAACAACAACAACAAAAAACAGTTTGAGGAGACAGAGCAAATATCAGAACCAGACTCATATATTTCAGATATGTTGGAGTTATGAGGCTGAGAATTTGGAACTATCCTTAATAAGCTAAAGGCTCTAACGGAAAAAGTAGAAAATATGCAAAGCAGAGGTAAAATATAAGCAGAGAGATGGAAATTTTAAGAAATATTCAAAAAGAAATGATAAAAATCAAAAACATTGTAACAAGAAGAATACCTTTGATAGAGTAATTCGTAGACTGGATATGGCTGAGGAATGAATCTCTGAGCTTGGGCATATGTCAACAGAAACTTCTAAAACTGAAAATCAAAGAGAAAAACAGATGAAAAAACAGAACATAATATCCATGAACTGTGGGAAAACTACAAATGATGTAACAAATGCTTAATGGGAATATACGAAGAAGAAATAGAGAAAGAAACATGAAATACTTGAAGTAATGACTGAGAAGAATCCCCAATTAATGTCAGACACCAAATCACAAGTCCAGGAAGTTCAGAGAACACCAAACAGAATAACACCACCCTGCTTCTGAAAGGAAAAATCAAAACAAGACAAAAAAACACTACACCTAGAAAATTTATATTCAAACTGTGGGAAATCAAAAATTAAAAAGTCTTAAAAATAAGACAAATGTAAAAAACATCTTACTCATAAAGGTTCAAACACAAGGATTACGGCCGGGCGTGGTAGCTCATGCCTGTAATCCCAGCACTTTGGGAGGCTGAAGCAGGCAGATCACGGGGTCAGGAGATCGAGACCATCATGGCTAACAGGGTAAAACCCTGTCTCTACTAAAAATATGAAAGAAAATCAGCCAGGCATGGTGGCACACGCCTGTAGTCCCAGCTACACAGAAGGCTGAGGCAGGAGAATCGCTTCAACCCAGGAGGCGGAGGCTGCAGTGAACCCAGATCGCGCCACACTGCACTCCAGCCTGCTGACAAAGTGAGACACTCTATTAAAAAAAAAAAAAAAAAAAAAAAAAAAAGTTACATCTGATTTCTCAGAAAAACTGCAAGCAATAGAGTGAAGTAAATATTTAAACTGTTGGGAGAAAAAAAACACTAACCTGGAACTCTGTATGTTGCAAAATTATCCTTTAAAAGTGAAGGAAAAATAAAAACATTCTCATACAAAGAAAAGTCAAGGAAATTTATTGCCAGTAGACCTGCCATGAAAGAAATGTTAAAAGAAGCTCTTCAGAAAGAAAGAAAATGATACAGGTCAGAAACTCAGATCTACATAAACAAAGGAAGATCACTGGAGAACGAAAAGTAAAGATAAAATAAAAACTTCTATTTTTCTTGTTCTTAATTGTTCTAACACGTAACAGTTTGTTCCAAATAATAGCAACAATTTTTTAATGATTATAGCTTATGTATAAGTGAAATGAATAAGGGCAATGATTCAAAGAACAAGAAGGAACAATTAGGAATATTTTGTTATTATAAGGTACTTGCACTGCCTGTGAAGTGGTATAATATTTCCACTTTCAAGTGGACCTGGAATAGTTGTAAATATATATTGCAAATTCCAGGGCAACCACTAGGAAAGAAAAAAGAAGTATAAATTATATACTAAAAAAGGAGAGAAAATAGAATTATATAATATGCTCACGTGAAGCCACAAAAGACAGAAAAGTAAAAAATAAAAACAAAGGCAATAAATAGAAAAGATATTAATCCAACTATATTAATAATCATTTCAAACATGAAATATCTAAATACACAATTTAAAAATTGTGAGAGTGGATCAAAATCCCACAAGAAACCCACTTTAAATATAAAGAAACATATAGATTAGAAGAAATGGAGAAAGGTATATCATGCTAACACTAATCAAAACAAAAAGGAAGAAGCTGCATTAATATTAAACAGAACAGACTTGACAGCCAGGAATATAATTAGGGATCAAGAGGGGTAATGATAAAGGGATAGATTTACAGTATACAACAATCCTTAATGGGTGTGCACCTAAAATGACAGCATCAAAATATGTAAGGCAAAAACTGATAGAACTTCAAAGAGAAGCAGATGAATCCACTACTATATTTGTAGACTTTAGCACTCCTTTATCAGAAATGGACAAATCCAGCAGGCAGCAAATAATTAAGGACATGGTTGAACTCAACAGTTTCATCAATCAACTTGATATAATTCACATCTATAGACTACTTCATCCAATAAAAGTATAGTACAAATTCTTTTTAAACTCATGCAAAATATGTACCAAGATAGACCAATATTCTGGCCATAAAAAACTAACAATTTTTTTTTTTTTTTTTGGGATGCTCTGTCACCCAGGCTGGAGTGCAGTGGTGTGATCTCAGCTCACTGCAAGCTCCTCCTCCCAGGTTCACGCCATTCTCCTGCCTCAGGCTCCTGAGTATCTGGGACTACAGGTGCCTGCCACCACACCCGGCTATTTTTTTGTATTTTTAATAGAGACGGGGTTTCACTGTGTTAGCCAGGATGGTCTCGATCTCCTGACCTTGTGATCCGCCCATCTTGGCCTCCCAAAGTGCTGGGATTACAGGCATGAGCCACTGCACCTGGCCTGAATTTTTTTTAAATAGAAATCATACAATGTTTTCTCTCAGAACAAAATAGAATTAAACTAGAAAACAATAATAAAGGTAGGTGAAAAATCCCCAAATATTTAGCAATTAACACATTTCTAAATAATATACTGGTGAATGAAAAAAATCTGAAGAGAAATTTAGAAATATTTTGAACTAAACAAAAATAAACAGTTCATCAAGAATTGTGGGATGCAGCAAAAGCAGTGCTTTGAGAGAAATCTGTAGCAGTCACTGTATATATACTTTTATAAAAAGAAATATCTAAAGTGAATAATCTATGCTTCCACTTTAGAAAACCGGAAAAAGAAGAGCGAATTAAATCCAATGTAAGTAGAAGAAAGACATAATAAAAATTAAAGCAGAAATAAATGAAATTTAAAACAGGAAATCAATAGAGAAAATGAACAAATCCAAAAGCTGGTTCTTTGAAAGATGAATAAAATTTATAAAACTCTAGTCTGCTTACCAAAGGAAAAAAAGAAGACAAAAATTACTAATATCAGAAATGAAGAAGAGACATCAGTACAGATCTTATGAACATTAAAAGGATAATAAAAATACTATGAATAACTCAATGCCTACAAATTTGATTATTTAGATAAAATAGAACAGAAAGGCACATGTTCCAAAACTCTTACAAGAAAAAGTAGGCAATCTGAATACACCTATATCTACTAAATAATTTGAATCAAAAATTAATAACTTTTCAAAATCCAAAGCATCAAACCCAGATGGGTTCACTGATGAATTCTACCAAACATTTAAAGAAAAAAATTACAATTTCTACAATCTCCTCCAGAAGATAAAAGCAGAGGACAAACTTCCTAATTCATTCTGTGAGGCTACCATTACCCTAATACCAAAATCAAAGACATTTTACAAGAAAATAAAGGTACAGACCAGTATTTTTAATGAACATATATGCAGAAAATCTCAAAAAAAATTTGCAAATTGAATCCAATAAAAAAATTATACATCATGACCAAGTGTCATTTATCCCAGATATGAAATGCTAGTTCATTGTACCAAAAGACTAAACAACAGCAACAAAAAGTTCATGATTATGTCAATAAATGAGGAAAAGTACATTTTAAAAAACTTGATGCCTATTCATAATTAAAACTCATGGCACACTAGAAATAGAAGAAAATTTTCTCAACTTGATAAAAAAAAAACTGCAAGAACCTATAACTAAAACTTTACTTGATGGTGAGAAATTAGAACATTTCCCACTAAGATCAGGAAAAAGACGAGTATATCTCACCCATAGGTGACATATTTCTTTATGTTGAAAATCTGAAATAACCAACAAACGAACTCCCAAAACTCAAAAGCAATTATAGAAAGTCTTCAGATATAAGGTTAATATACAAATTAAATTGACTTTCTATATGTCAACAATAAATGGAATTTGACATTAAAACCACAATACCATCTACAGTAGTGCCAAAAATATTAAATTACTTCGCATAAATCTAGCAAAATATTACAAGATCTATATAAAAAATGACAAAACTTTGATGAAATAAATCAAAGAACCAGATAAATAGAAAGATATTCTATGTTCATGGATAGAAACACTCAATATTCTCAAGGTATCAGTTCTTCCCAACTTGATCAATAGACTAAATATAGTCTCAACCAAAATCCCAGTATTTTGTGGATATCAACAAAATGATTCTAAAGTTTGTATGAAGAAGCAAAAGACCCAGAATAGCCAACACAATATTGCAAATGAACAAGTCAGAGAACTGACACTATCAGACTTTAAGACTTACTATGAAGCTACAATGTGGTATTAGCAAAAGAACAGACAAGCAGATCAATGGAAAAGAATAGAGAGCCCAGAGGTAGAACCACATAAATACAGTCAACTAAATTTTGATATAGAACCAAAGGTAATGCAATGAAGAAAGATGCTCTTTTCAACAAATGTTCTGGAACAACTGAAAATCCGCATGCAAAAAAAAAAAAAACCCACAAAGAATTTAGACAGAGACCTTATACCCTCACAAAAATTAACTCAAAAGAAACCATAGACCTAAATGCAAAGTACACAACTATAAAACTTTCACAAGATATCAAAGGAGAAAATCTACATGACCTTGAGTATGATGATGGCTTTTTAAATACAACAGCAAAGGCAAAATCTATGAAATAAAAACCCAATAAGGTGACCGCATTAAAATTAAAAATTTCTGCTCTGCTGAAGACACTGTCAAGAGCATGAGAAGATAACCACAGATTGGGAGAATATATTTTCAACAGACATATCTGATAAAAAGATTATTATCAAAAATATACAAAGAACTCTTATATTCAACAATAAAAAATCAAACAACTCAATTTAAAACATGGGCAAAAGACCTGAACAGACACTTCATCAAAGAAAACTTACGGATGTCAAATAAACATATAAAAACACGCTCCACATCATATGCCATTAGGGAACTGCAAATTAAAACAAAGAGATACCACAACCTATCTTTTAGAATGGACAAAGTCCAAAACAGCGATAGTATCAAATGAGAAGCAATAGGAAATTTCATTTATTGATGGTGAATACAGCCACTTTGGAAGACAGTTTGGTAATTTCTGACAAATTCGGTAAATTGTGACAAACACAGTCTTATTATCCAAACCAGCAATTGCGCTTTTAGGTATTTACCCAAATGAGTTAAAAACTTAATGGCCACCAAAAACCTACACATGGATGTTTGTACAGCTTTATTTGTAATTCTTAAAAGTGTTTTTTCAGGCAGAAGAAAAATATCTCAGAAAGAAATAGAGACATAGAGGAAGAAATAAAGAGACACAGAAAAAAATAAATATACTGAAAAGCCCAAATGATTCCTTACTGTATGTAACAATAGTTAAAAAATTATTGTTGAAGTTTTGTTGAAAATATATGTAAAATTACAATTATAAAAAATGGAGGGGGTTAAATGAAGTTAAGGTGTTTTAAGATCCTGATTTTGTCTTGGACATGGTAAAATGTATATTTATATCTATAGGATAATCCCTTTAAGAATATAAAAAGGTACAACCAACAAGCTAACAGAGAGAGGATATTGAATAACAAAGCATTATTTTAACTACTAAGAAGGCAGAAAGGGGATCATTAAAATAGAACAAGAAGGAAAAATAGAAAAAAAGACTATAGATCTAAACCCAAATACATCAGCAATTATGTTGAACGTGAATGCACTAATTAAATATTTTAAACACCATATTAAAACACACACACATACAGACACACACACAGAACCTCAAACTGCTTTCAAATGTCGCACCTTAAATATGAGAACACAGAAAAGTTGAAAGTAAGAAATGGAAAGGTATTAATTTTTTCAAAGTTTATCTGTGGATTCAATGCAGTTTCAGCCAAAATCTCAAGAGTAATTTTCCAGAAAATAGCATGATGTTTTAAAATTTATGTGTAAATGCGAAGGACTGACTCATATAACCAGATAATCAAGATTGATGACAAAGTTACATCAACTAAGACAGTAGGACATTAGTGCAAAAACAGACAAATGGATCAACAGAATATATGAAAACAGGCCTACACACTTAAGATCATTATATTCATGATAAATCTGACACTGCAGTGTAATGAGAAAGGGACTTTTTTCTATATATGATTCTGTAATAAACAGATGCCCATATTAAAAACATGTTGTAACCTTTTTCTCATATCATACTAAAAAATTGATTCCAGGCAGCTTGCAGATGTAAATGTAAAGGCAAAACAAACATCAACACAAAACACCCAGAAGAAAACAAGAGAAGAGCTTTGTGGCCTGGTTTAGGCAGTTTTCATAAACAGGACATATCTAACACTGAAGGTGAAAAAAAAAGTTGAAAATGAACTTACATTTAAATTAACAACTTCTGTTCATCAAAAGAAACCACAAAGAAAGTGAAAAGGTAAACCATGCCATGCTATGGAAGAAAAGAGACAGCTCACAAAAGCAATATGCAAATCGGCATATGTAAAATGCGCAATCTCATTAATCATCAGTAAATGCAAATTAAAATCACAATTAAGTGTACCACATTCCCACTAGAATGGCTGAAAATTAAAGTATGTGATAGCACAGGTATTAATGAGGATGTGGGACAACTGCAGCTCTCAAACACTGCAGGTCAACTGTATAAATCAGTATAATTATTTCTGAAAACTGTTTAGCAGTATCTACATAAAACTGAACACATGCATACCTGTGACCCAGCAAACCAACAGAAAAGCATACATAAATTCACCCAACATGTCCAAAAAATGTTTATTGGGATACTGCTTGTTATAACCCAAAATGAACACAAATCAAAAGTCTATTGACAGTAGAATGCATAAATTGTGGCATATTCATACAAAGAAATCCTGTATAACAATGAAATGAACTTCATGCAGAAACATAAAGTCCCTAAAGCCAGTGTTGAATTTAAAAAAAAAAAAAACCAGAAGAAAAGTATAATTGATTCTATCTCAATGTATATCTAAAATAGATGAAATTAATCAACGGTTCCAGAATTTATAGTACTGATTACCTTCAGAGTTCCAGAGTTGTCATCTGAGGAGGTATACAAGAGGAAATTCTATTCTCATTTTGGGTTAGGGCCTACACAAGAGCGCTCACACTGTTAAAATGAACCAACCTCTATACTTATGATTTGTGCACCTTTCTAAGTAAATTTTATAATTTTCTGAACAAGTATATTATAAAACTGTGACCTAGTAATTTGGCCTTTTGTGACCATTTTCCTGTACTGCTAATGGTCATCATTACTGAGCACTTGCTGTATGTCAGCCACTGGCACTAGGTGCTTTAGTCCGAGTTTTCTTTTCTTTTCTTTTCTTTCTTTCTTTTTTTTTTTTTTTTCCGAGATGGTGTTTCACTCTTGTTGCCCAGGCTGGAATGCGATGGTGTGACCTTGGCTCATTGCAACCTCCACCCCTGGGGTTCAAGCAATTCTCCTGCCTCAGCCTCTCGAGTAGCTGGGATTACAGGTGCCCACCACCACACCTGGCTAATTTTTTGTATTTTTAGTAGAGACATGGTTTCCCCATGTTGGCCAGGCTGGTCTCGACATCAGGTGATTCACCCGCCTTGGCCTCCCAAAGGGCTGGGATTACAGGCGTGAGACACCATGCCCAGCCTCCTGGTTTTCTTAGTTCATTCTTCAAAATAAAATTGCTGCTCACGTTGTTTAGATTTCATAGATATGGAAGCTGATGCTCAGAGAAGTTAAGGGACTTACTCATGGTCATGTAACTAAAAACCTACCTCCAAAATCACACCTTTCTGATTCCAACACTGACTCCTGTGTAATTCTGTGCCTTAGTATTCTTTAGGGATCCATTCAGAATAGTGGCCTCCCACAGCCAAATTAGAATTATGCAGGATACATTCACACTACCCTAACCGCAAAAAGGCTGACTAGTGTTTTCTCCCTGAATGCCACACCATCCACACTGCCTGCCCTCACCTGCAAGCTTGCAGTCCTTGGTGGCTGAGACCCAGATCTGGGGAGATGACCCTCTGTCTTATGTGTCTTGTGTCTCCATCTTCGGAACATGTGGGGCAATTCAGGGCAGAAAGAGCATGCCCTTTATTTAGGCTGACAGACAAGATGAATGACCTTGAGCAAACCACTTAATTACCCTAAGTCTCATTTTCTGCATTTATCAAAAAGAGATTTCTTTAATTTTCCAGGGGAAGAAGGAGTTAATTCTCCTGGGACATGCTAGGCATATGATCCATGTGAATTCCTTTTCTTTCCCCTCTCGACTCCCCTAGAGGAAATATATTTTATTTCTTCCCTGCCCCACACCCATTTTCCATCGTTCTCTACTCTGCCTCAGTGGACTCCCTTGCCGTCTGCTCTTGGGATTGGCAGGAGATTCGCTGGCAGGAGACCAGTGAAGTCAGAGTATGCATTCCCGCAGCTGGCTGCTTGTAGAGTCACCTTTGAATGGCTTATCTCTGGAACTGGGCTCAGCTCCTGTCAGGCAGTAGTTAGAACATGTGCTCCCTCCTTCCACCTTGTTGGGCCGTCCGTGGGTAAGGGTGTGCTGCTGTTCCTACACTCAGGCTTCTCCAATATGGAAGAAAAGAGACAGCTCACAAAAGCAATATACACATAAGCATGTGTAAAAGTCTCAATCTCATTAATCATCAGTTCTCCTTGTGACTTTGCTTTGCCTGTGCACATCTTTCCAAATAGTCTCTCTTCCCAAATTTCTCAGTTTCCCTGTGCCATCTCTTTCTTACCATGCAGGATCCTTACTGACATAGCAGCTCACTCGCTCATTTTCTCTAGAATACAACAAGCACCTTCTACGTGAGATTACTTAGCCTGGTCAGATGACAAGTTGCCAACGAAAGAAGATTCAACTACCTTTGGGCTTCGGGCCTAAGGTAGAGGCAGAAGCTAAAAAAAAGCAGACATGATGGAATAGATCTAAAATAATCCCAGCACATACACAGCTCATTGCTTCAGCTGTGTGCATTTATTTCCCCCATAAAACACAAGGGGTTGGATGCTACCTGAAAAGCACAGGGCCATTACCCCAGGAACCTCTGAAGGTCTTGTGTTTTTTTAACTATATGGCCATGAATCCTACCTCTCAAACTATATTCTGGAGGATGCATAGATATCTCTACCAGCATTGGAGAGGTAGTTTCGCTGAAGTTTGCTTCTTTTCGGCTGCACTTCATCATGAGCATGTCTGCGAGGGCACTGACTGAGCCTCTCACAATGAAGTCGCTCCTCTCTAGGTAAGCCACGCTGCTTCTCATTTGCTTTCCGAGAACAATCAGAATGATTACCTGAGAGGGTCTCGGGAACAGAAGTGAGGGCTGCTGTTACTGCCAGCTCCCAGTGGGAGAGTGAGACCCAATGCAAGCATTCCAGTTCTAGGGACGAAAATGGAAATGCTTCCTTCCTCTGTCTCAGCAGACAAGCTGGAAGGAAGTGGTCTGTACGTGAGTGTCACAAATGAGATGGCTGACTAAGCTAAAAGCCTGAGCAGTTCACACCAAGAGGCAGGATGCCGTAGGTGTGTAAATCACAAGAGCTGCTATTTATGAGTGTGTTTGTGCAGGTACCTTACCCACATTATCACTGATCTTCAAAACAGCTCGGGACTCAGAATCCATTCTACAGGTGAGGGGGAGAAGGAAGGCTCAGAGACGTTGGTAATAGGATCAAGGATACTACCCATCTAGTGAGTGGCAAAGAACAGATTTTTAATCCAGATCTGTCTTTTCCTACTCTGATCTACTAAATCAGCACTAGGCCATGCTGTTTTGCAGGAAAAAACGTAATTTGCCACAAAGCAAAGGGAAGCATGGCCTTGCTTGTCAGGAGACAGCTCTGGTCTTTGGGAACTGTATAGGTTCTGCAAGAGGCTCAGCTGGCAGAAGAGGGGAGCTTATGAACTGGGAAAACATCATTTCAGCAATCATGAATCACACATATAGCTCTGTGAATTCATCCTTATCACTTCAAATCCAAAATCATACAACTGTAAAGTCCAGAGCCAAAATGCAAAAGCAGGTCTCACTTATTTTATTGACATAGCATTTGTCTAGCATTTATCTCCATCTAAGGTGCGCGAATCCCTTCTTCCTGCACCCCTTGCCCAGGGAGCCAGGCCTAGGAGAACAGAGGAAATGTGGATATGTCCCAGGCAGGGCACTGACCCGTCCCATCCAAGAAGGCCACAGGAGGGTAAAGGGTTAAAAGTAGGAGGCAAGGTGAAAGGACTCCTCTCTACTTAATTGCAGGGAAACAAACATGAGAGCTTCAGGGGAAGACAGACCAGCCAAAATCCTCTGAAGGAAGATGTGAGCGAGGGAGGTCTCTGAGCAGGTTGACTTCACCATTGAAGTGCAAGTGAGAGGATGCTGGAGGGTGGTGGATTGTCAAGTGGCAGGGCACAGGCACCAAGCTGGAACAGTAAACACGGTGGTGGGGAGTGGATTGGGTAATACTGGAGCATTTAGAACCACGATCAGCCCAGGGACTGAGTGTGGAGACAGCCAATTCCCTGCCAGTCTATTATTTCTGAAGGAAGAGCTTGAATAAGTTTGTTTCATCCATTTTTTTTTTTTTTTTTTGCTTGCCTCAAATTAAGGATGGGTGAAGCAGTTCTAATGACTGCAAAGCTGTGTTGTGGGAAGCAACTCCCAATTGCAGCTTTTTTTTTATGATTACTAACTATGGAATTTTCACCAAATAGAAGATGTAGGTATTATTGTCACTAATATAAGAATGAAACAGAGAGACTCAAAGAAGTAAAAAGCAATGTGCTCAAGATGTCACCTCCAATAAGGGCCAGACATAGGAATCCAGTCCAGACCTGGCCAGTTTTAGTGTTCTTTCCTTTGACTTATCTTGAGCACTTTCCTGGGTGCCAGGATCAGGGCACCAGCCCCACCCTGTTGCCCATGTATCTCATGGTGCCCCCGGTGCCCTGCCAGTTGGATTTTTCCACCTCCTCTTAGTCAAAGCCCCAAGGCCCCCATCTGCAATGCATTTTCTACACTCCCTCCTCTGGCTACTGTTCTGCTTTTCACCTCAGATGAGCACCAAAATAAGATTGCACCTAAACACTCACCTTGGAAGAGTGAGATGCAGAGGCTTGCCTGACTCACAACTCTTAACGGAAGTGGCTTAGAGCTTTTATATGAGAATTTTAGGAATATGTGGAAGATATGAACCAGGTTCCTGAAAAAAAGGCACATACACACATGCATACATACATGCACAAGCAATTTAGCAGATAATTTTTGGAGGTTTTCAGGCACCCCTGAGGTCTATCAGGGGACTTTGGTGAAGGAGTTCCTGCCCGGGGGAGAATCCTACAACTCTTTAGGGCACTAGTTAGCCTCAGAGTTTCCCTCAGCTTGATGCACACTTTACCTTTGGCAGAAGGAGGATATGCCTCTTGGGGAGTCTAGGGGAGGAAAGAGATATCCTTAGAGGAACAGCCCAGCTTCTGAGTAAACCTGACAGACTGATGCCCTGCCTGGCTGAGGCAGCTTCAGGGGAGCAGATATCCAGCCCAACTCTGTGGTTACAAATGACCCTGTTAGCCCAGCCTACCTACAGCCACTGCAGGGGTGCACAGGCAGATACTCACCGACTGCCCTGAAGCCACTGGAGAGAAGGCAGTAGATGTGGAGGCTGAGGTACCTGATAGGCTGGTGACAGGGAAGGTCAGCACAGGTGCAGCAGCTGAGGCACAGCAGGTATGCTCTCTGGGAGGGAGAGCCAGCTGTACTGGCAGGAGTATGCACTAAGGACTCAGACAGACAAGAAAGTGAATCCCAGCACTGTCTCTCACCAGCTTTGGAACCACGTCTTTTTGAGTTTCAGTTTTCCTATCTATAAATCTATTTATAATATTGTTTTACCTTGCATGGCTGATCTGAGAATTAGAGAGTGTTCGTATGTGAGGGGTACAGTACAGTCTCTCAAATACCACACCTGATCAAGAAACGGTCACTGATACAGATGATAATGGGTATTCTTATTAGGAAACAGGATGCTTTGGAGAATGCTTGGGGCTTCTTTGCATATTTCAGGGATTCTGGTTGCAAGTCAGGATTTTAGAGCAAGGGACTGATGACACATGAGGGTTTGCTGAGCACACCAGGCAGCTTTGCAGACAACAGGCCACGTTGCAGGAGGTGCTCCTCCCTCCTCAGTGGCTGATTGCAAAGCACCGCTTGGCTGATTGTTGTATTGAGACTGTGCACTGGGCAGGGAAGACCTGAAACAGCCTCTTTTATCCCCTGGGTTCTGTTTCTGATGAGCCTGTCTCCATTTGCTTACGTCAGCCAAACACATTGCCATGTGCTTTAAAACTCTACATGCATGTGCCTGATATGGTGAGTGTGTTTGCATGGACTTCGGTGTTTGTGCATGAACATGTACATATGTGTATATGTGTCTGTGTGTACTTATTTTAGATGTACAAGTCTCCATATGTTGGTGAATATTTTGTTTTCCTCTGAGTTTGGACACCCCTGAGCCCCTGGCAACTGTATACTTGAATCTGCCAGCAACTGAGTTCTCCTTGGGTCACATTTGGTTGCTCACCCTAACTAATCCAGGTTTGTCTAGTGCCCTTCCTTCCAGATCCCAGCCATTGGCCATTGTAAATTTCTGTGCCCATCTTTTTTGGTTTTTTTTTTCCTGCAGAGAGAATTTCTATTATCTTTTGAGCTCAGTGCTCAATGTCAAGTTCAGAGGCGAGACAATAAAGACAATAAATGCTGGCAGGGGAGGGATGATCAGACATTACAGACAATTGTCCCTTCCTCTTTTGTAGGAGGTGACTATTAGCTCAGCTGATTTATCTGGAATAGGTTCACTTCTCTTATAAGTAATCTCCTCTGACTAAATACCACCACTGAGAGGCAAAAAAAAAAAAAAAAAAAGACGATTAAAGTTATTGGCACAGAAGAGGGTTATTTATGTGCAGTTTCTTGGTACAAAGGGTGAGGATAATAAGAATAAACAGTTTTATTAAACACAACTAATGGCATAAAAGAATATTTTAGATATTAAAAAATGTTACATTAGGAACAGAAGTGCTGCCTCTTTTATTGTGTCCATGGCAAGGAAAGGTCAGTTAAAATTGTCTGGAGCTTTTATCTCATTTTCTTTTGCCAAGGCTAGGAGTACAAAACAAGGCTCTAGTTAAGATGCAGATGCTAATTCATGAGCAGATACTTTTGGGAGTGAAAGTTTCCTGAAAATGAAGCTGGAGGCACTCAATTAAGTGACCCCTTCACCTTGGGAGCAGAAGGTCACATAGAGACCTGAGTTATCTGTTAGACCTTGCCCATCTCTGTTATTTAATGATATTTAAAATATGTTTAATATTTCAATTTTTTATAATATTTCTATCACCTATTGTTAAATGGGATGACTTTTAAATGAAAATACACAGGCCATAGACTGCGTCCCTCCGTGTCCTCGTGGCCTTTAGGACCACTGGTCTTTTCTTCTTTAATGTGTCTACTTCTCCTTGAGTGCTTGAAAAGACAGACATTAGATATGGAATTAGTTTTACTTTGGCACTATTTGGGGGATTTCTAATTTAGGAACTAGGCAGCTTCTTCTTAAGAAGACAGCCCTTTGTGATTCCCTGCAGCTGCTCCTGTCCACCCATCTGCTCACAGAATCCAGTGGTGTCTGTTGCTCGCCCCTCAGCCCCAGTCTGAGGAGTGGCCCCAATGTGGAGAAGCCTGTCCTTGGTGCAGAGCAGAAGAACTAGGGCTGGGCATCCTCCCTTTGGTTTCTAAAAGAAGAAATTTTGATCATGACAGACAGCCTCCTCAGATCAGCTTTATTGAGCTTGAGGCCGACAGCGGGGCTTTCCCTGACAAAGTCACTGAAGCCAGGGGACTTTTTCAGAGGTCGGCTGAAAAGCACATGCATCTGGGGGCGGAGGATCAGGTTGATGGCTCGAGGCCTGTAGGATGACTGAGGGCATAAGATGTTCATTGAAGAAAGGTCTCCACAGACCCTGTAAGGGCCAAACTTTGAGAAGCCAAGCTGGGGCTCCACCAGGAATGACAGTCCCTTAGCCCTGAGACCTAAGCACAGGGAAGCAACTTAGGGCGAGTGCAGAGATGAGAGTGGCAGCACAGTCAGCCTACAATTAAAAAGGTGTTCATTCCTCCAGGCCATGGGAGCACTTCTCTACGCATGATATGACCCAGTTCTCTCCTAAGACACTTCCAAGAACTTAATCTTTTAAAGAACACTGTTAGGTTGACCAAAAATTAGACTTGCTGCTCAGCCTTCACACTGTCCCCTGGTTGGTTTCAGGGAACTCTGGATATGCACTGGGTGAGGAGGGCATGCCCCCACCTCCAGGCATATCTGAGACCCCCTTGAGGAGAGGAGTTTTCCTCATGTCTGTCCCTGCCGATGGCACAGAATTTACTTCATGATCTCAGCATGCCCAGAAACAAGCAGACAGTATTTCTTCACCCCAGAGAATAAGAGCATAGGGAGCAAAGACAAGATGTATTATTAAACAACTTTAATCCAAATGCTGATTATTATTTGCAGTGTCTGAAGGCACAAAATATACCTAAAATGTATGGAATAGTCTAAACAGAGTTATAAATCCAAAGAGCAAAGCATGAAAAAAAGATACATTCTGAGCTGACACAGAAATCTGAGTTGGGAAGATCTGTTTTTTCCTAGAGAACTTGCTTGAATATCAATCATTTCCCCTCATGTCAAGGGTAGAAAATTCTAAAAAAAAAGAAAATAATAACATAAACATGGTGAAGAATAACACCATGAGGTGTTAAGGATTTTGTATAAGCAGAATACTTCTCTTGAAGATGCTGGTCTTTCTCTCTCTCTCTCTGTCACACACACACACACACACACACACACACACACACACACACGCGTGCGCGCGTGCACAAACACATCCTCCATCTCCTTCTCTTTCCTCCTTGACACTCATTCTAAGCAGAACCATCCAAGAAGACATCCATGCTATACCCCAGAAGACAGGCCATCTCAGGGGGCGATGGGGAAACAGAGTTGGTGTGAGATAAGGCAGTGAGACCAGAGTTTGATTAAAAAAATAGAGAGATAGATATATGAAAAATTGACTATTCAGGGCAGGGCCCCCAACGTGCTGATGGAAAACAAAGCTGCTCTTCCTCGGGGTCATGGTAGCCCACCTAGGCTTCTCTGAGCATGCCTGGCTCCAAGCTCCACATGCTCTGATTGGAGAAATGTCAATGGATTGCCTAGGTAGCATGAATATCAGACCATTCTCAGCATCCAGCAATAAATAACATAATTATAAACACTCTCTTCCCCACAGTGCTTTTAGCTGACTGTGTGATGTGGCCGTTCTTTACTGCTCAATCATGTCACTAGGGACTTTAGGAAAGAAATCAATCCTGGGCTAGTTATCACCCTCATAAATACATCTCTCTAGAAACTCTACAAGGCTATAGAAGAAGCAATCAATAGGACTTTGTATTTCTCCATGATCACAGACCCAGGCTCTCAGCTCCCTGATTACTGCTGGCTGCGGGAGCTCCACCTCCTTCAGTGACAGATGTGGGCTGTGTATTCCACTCTGACGGGTCTGGAGATCAGACTAACCTTTGTCTTTAGGAGAGGAACTGAAGTGACACAACTCATATTCCCCCAGTTCCACTCTTAATGGTTCTTTCCCTGATTCTGTAGTTTAGTTGCCTCAGAAAGGGCAACTGAAGGAGGGGGCGCTGTTAGGTAGTCCTAGGCTTAGAAAACTGGGCTTCCCTGCAGCTGTACCTGCACAGGGATAGGCCTGGAAATCTCAGAGGATATCAGATGCCCTGAGTGGGGAGGGCCCCTGCTCTGGGTTGGATTGCTGCTTGAAGAGGACTCCGGGTCTGGTCTGGAGAGGGTGGTGAAGCTGGAAGGGAGGGTTTGTGCTGCAGCCAGCCCTGTTTGTTGGACTGCCTGCAGGATTTATGACCCAGAGATAGGCCTTTACTTTTGGGGCTACAAGCAACTTCCCTGGTGGATGGGAGTTACACTTATGCTTCTCACCTAAGGCGCAAGGCTTCCTCCTACCTAAATAAACATGGTCTCTTTTCTCTATTTCTCAGCATGCCCCATCACCGGGAGTACTGGTCCACCCACCTGGGTACCTCCCCCAACTCTTCCTAACAGGATCCGTTTGCCTGACACCATAAAGCTTCTACTCCCTGCATCTATGGCCTCACTTCCTTCTCTCGCCTGGGACCATGGGTCCAAACCCAAGGGAATATTTTCCTCTACCTGGCCTTTTGATCCACCACCTCACCTGGTCCATGCAACTAACCACACCTCGCAACTCCCTGCCTCCATGGACCTTCTTCCAGACCAACCCCACCTCTGCCCAGTCTCCCTGAGGAAATGATGGAGTCTGCCCTCCCTCCCCCAATATTGTATCACTTTTTGATTCTTCTAATTTTGAAAAGAAAATGAAAAACAAGGCCAACAGGATGATATGAGAACAGCTCAGTATCAAAGCCCTCGATTACCTCAATACGGGTAACTATCAGCTTCTCTCAGGCCCATGGGGCAGAGGCACATTGCAGCACACACAGTGGTGACCAATTCGTCCCGCATGATCCAAGACAGGACAGGATAGCCCTGAGTCCAGGGCACCTCCTCAGCCCCAGGCTACCCAGAACAGCTGATCACCCTACAGCACAGCAACCCAGTGGGCCAGCCCAAGGTGGGCTCCAAACTCACTCTTTATCAAGCTGAGGGACTAAAAGGGACGAGGGGCCAGGAGCAAAGAAATGGGGCAGCAAGCTGTGGGACAAGGCAGCGAGTGGCATGTGGGGCTCCTCGTCTTCCCTTCTCCCCCAGCAGAGAGGGGCTCCTTATCTGGTCGCCCCTCCTGCCCTCAGAAAGGCCCAGGAATGGGGGGGCTCCTTTGGCACTTCAGAATGATCACAAGTAATTTGCCTTTTTATTCATATAGAACAAAATTTACAAAGTCATTCATACAGTTTTTGTGTTTTTTTACTGACTTCGAAAATTGGGAATATTCAAAATACACTTTTACCCCACTCCATTCTGTCATTATTTACACATATGTACAAGAAAAATGAAAGAGTCTCTGTGTATGTGTGCGTGTGCGAGTGTGTGTGGTTTGTGTTGTTTTCTTGTATTAAAAAGCTCTGCTGGTCGGGTGGGTGGGAGGGTGGGCAGGAGGGCAGGCGGCGCGGTCAGATGGAGGTCCCGTGGGAGGTGTCCAGAGCCTCTGGAAGGACGCCTCCAGGCACAGGCTGGAAGGACATGGGGATAGGGGTCTTCACCGGGCTCTGCCGGAACAGCCCCCCGTTGGGTGACCTGTGTTTGCACTGCATGGAGGGCATGGTGGCCGAGCTGCTCAGCGGCAGCGGCAGGCTGCTGCTGGGCCCTGATGAGAGTGTCCGGCTGGTGCCATGGCTGCTCTGCTCTGGCAGAAAGGTGCTGACCGAGAGCTGGGTGTTCTGGTAGTCCCGTGTCGGCTCCAAGGTCTGGGTGGGAGCCAGGCCCCCCATCTCCAGGGCCGAGAGCTCAATCGAAGCTGGGGAAATCTGCTTGTGAGCAATGTCTTCATCCATGAGGCTGTTCATGCGCCGGTGGACCTGCTCCAAGTTCACTTCTTTGTCCTGGAGGGAAGGCACAGGAAGGTCAGGTGGGGCCCTAACAGTGAGTCAAGGCTGGCTTGCTACAACTCTGGATGTCTGGAGGCACCAGGCCTGGTCAGCCTGTTGGGCTGTGGGTGAGTATCCCCTTCATGTGGCTCCCACCTCCCCTCAATTATATGGCCAACCTTCAGTTATCTGGGGAAGCCAGGGGGGAGACATGATCCCTATGTAGCAAAGAAGATGCCATCAACAGGCCTTGGCTGCATCCTGCCTTGCCTCTGTACTCAGTTTAGAGTCACTGCCATACCCAGAACCAACCCTTAGGACAAGATGCCTTGAAGAGCAGGCAGAGACAGGAGAAGAAGTCCCACAGGAATAAAGGAAATAGTCCTTGAGCCCCTAAGGTGCCCCATGAATTTGCCACTCAGAGTTCAAGATGATGAAAAGACTTTGTATGATTGTCCCCACCTTGCACAAAAGGAGGCTCAGGCTCAGGAAGGTTCAATGATTCCTTGGAGTCACAGGCCCATCAGTATTAGAGGCAGCTTGGAGGCCTGGAGCCAGAGAGAAGCCCTGCCTCACCCAGTGACCTGTGTCCTCCCTGTGCAATCTCTTCAGGCAGCCCAAGGAGGAGGACATATCCCTGTCTGGAAGGGCAAGGGGGCGTGGGTTCCTGGGTAGAGATTGTGAGGAATGGGATTTCCCCAGGGTCAGCTGACTCTCCTGGTTTCGGTTCAAGGCTATCTAAGTGGGTGATCTCACACCTGATACTGTCTCACCACGGTGGGTGACATCACAGGAAATTACTTGGTTTGTTTATTTGCTTAAGAAAGAAAACAAAACAGAACAAATATTGTTCCTTTCAAATAACTTGATGATTTGCCTATAATGTCAGAATAATTAAAGGCAGACAAACTGCTTGAAAGCTCAAGGAAGACGTCATCTCCTTCCTTGGCTTCCCCGCTGTGAGGTGGGCACAGGACCTGGTGCTCAGCAGAGGAGCCATATGAGCTTCCCAGTGAGGTTGAGGCTGCAGGGACTTTGTAAGCCGCATGGGTGCTGATGCGCCAGGGAACGTGGTGACCTTTGCCTCACCTCAAACTCCTAGAGAAATATAGTCCCAAAGCTCAGCTCCCAGGCAACCCTGCAGGTGGTCTCATGTTGGCATCTTGTATTGGAAAAAGGAACCCATCCCCTGTCCACCTTGCAGGGGAGTTAGAAATATTAAGAAATGTAGAAGCCCTGAATATGCCTTCAGAAGGAAAAAGAAGGAATCACACGAATCTAAGAGCCATTCCAGTGACTGCTTTGTGCTTCTGTGGGGATGGCAGGAGAGGATTTCCATCCCCAGAAGTTCAACTGAATGATGGGCATGAGCCCCGACCAGATGAATGCATGAATCCCAGGGCTAACCCCCATGAAGGGTCAACTCAGTGTTCCTCAGGCAAGGAGGTGAAGTGCTCTGCAGTTCACTCCTTACCTCAATGTCCCCTGGCATATAGAAGGTGGGACCACTGCTCTCTCCGCACCTTTATGAGTTCATGGTTGACACACATGGCTTGGCTTCTGATGAGACACCTGCTATCAGTCCCAGAATCTTTCCCAGAACAAGAAAACTGACAACATCCATAGGACAACCGACAAGTCATTCCAGGGCAGGAGGAAATCAAGAGACCCAACTGGTTTGAGAGTAGAGGATGCTATGGGATGTGGCTCGGTGTCATAGGTGAAAATGACATCAGAAACCATTGGCTCAGCCTCACAGGCACAGTCGCAACTCCAGTGATCTGAAGCCCACCCACACAAGCGGAGCTCAGCTCATTGGTGCTGGGAGACCATCTCTGAGTTAGGGTCACCTCTGCATGGCAAGTGTCATGGGGAAATTGGGGGAACTGGCTGGAGAATGCCAGGCTTCTACTTGTCCCAGCTAAATTATTCATGAAATGTTTATGCTGACTCCTTCAAAGTGTTGTAAAATATAGAGCAAACCAAATTCAAGTTATTTTCCTAATTACCTTACACCATGGTGGAGCCAGCTCTGTTCAACTTTGCTACTTTTTGTGTATTCTATTTTATCTGCTTTGTTTTCATTTTTGCATGTAAGACTACTTTAGGAATATTTTATAACCATTATACAGGGTGTTAGTGGCTTAGCACCAATCAGCATCAATGATCTTTTCCCAAGGAAGTCTATGGTTTATTGCTTTTAGGGAGTTACTACCCCCACTGGATAACAGTTTGACAGGCTATCAAGAGACAGGTTACCTAATGAAGAGACAGGACCATGACCCAAATAAGGACAGTGAGACTGAAGCTGAATCCGAAACAAAGAGACAGAGAGACAGAAAGCAGCAGGTGCTTCATCTGCTGCAGCAGTGGGACTCCGCCAGACTTTCTTTTCCACAGCCGTCCTCCTAGTGTCTGGGTTCTGGGCCTCCAGACAAGACCTGACTCTTGCCCAGCATCAAGCCTGCATCTCTAGCATTCTTGGGGCTGCTATGAGCTCCTGTTAAACTGTGGATACAGTGTCATCTGTATTAGCCAGAATCAGTGCTACAATCGTTTTGGTGAATATTTGTATCTATAAGGCATGTTCATTTCAAAATGTATGAATGGCACAAAACAAGTACCAGGGAGTCTGGAAGCTGAAGTAGTTGAGAGAGGAATTCAGGTACTTTTAGGGTTTAATAAGATAACCTTCTCTCCCCTTTGCAGCTAGCAAAGCTTGGAGAAGGTTGAACAAGCTGGTCACCCTCACTGGCAGAGACTTTCATTTCCGTGGAAGGGAAATTGATGACCTGGGACCACTGGAAGAACTAGTTAGTAAGTAATCAGTTGCATAACCTTCTCTTATCCTCTTTTCTAATTTCCCTTCAGGACTTTAAGGACCCCTTTGAAGATGAAAAGAAAGAAAGTTTGAGTGGACTCAATTAAAGTGGGAAGCAGGTGTCTAGGTTCCAGGGCTGCTCAACTCTGGATTCTGGCAGTTGATAGAGGGCCTGGCCTTTTTTCTCAGTCCGTTGAGCACTAGCCCAGGGTGTTCAGGAGATGCTCCCATTTTGTCAGAGTTTGGAGAGAGGGAAAGATCAAATTCCTGTCCAAGAAAGCCACAGGGAGGTAGGAGGTTGGAAGTAAGGGACAAGGTGAAAGAACTCTCTCTCTATTTAATGCCAGGGAAACAAACATGAGAGCTTCAGGGGAAGACAGACCAGCCAAAATTCTCTGAAGGAAGATGTGAGAGAGGGACGTCTCTGAGCTGGATGACTTCACCACTGAAGTGTAAGTGAGAGGACGCTGGAGTGTGGTGGATTGTCAAGTGACAAGCTGGAATAGTAAACGCGGTGGTTGGGAGTGGATCGGGTAATACTGGAGCATTTAGAATCAAGACCAGCCCTCAGACTGAATGTGGAGATAGCTAGTTCTCTGCCAGTCTATTATTTCTGAAGAAAGAGCTTGACTAAGTTTATTTTACTCACTTTTTTTTTGCTTGTCTCAAATTAAGGATGGATGAAGCAGTTCTAAGGACTGCAAAGCTCTGCAGTGGAAACCAACTCCCAACTGCAGTTATCAATCGCCTTTAAAGTCTCCGTGTCAAGACACACAGAAAGTGTCTACACCAAATGGACAAACGTTCCAGGGGGGTTTCCTTCCCAAATGGTTATTAAGAAATCTAACCTCTTCACATCAGTGGGACTTCATTCTACTCAAATTCCATCATTCCCAATAGCTCCAACACGAGGACAAACCCTGGGAGATGAGGGTGCCATCTCAAGTCTCTTATTTTGGTTATTTAACTGAATAAGAAAATGTGTATAACTGCAGCAAATGACTCCTATCTTTTCTGGAAAACAAATGCAGCCATTTGCTGTGTCTCACAATGTGTCCTTTAAGTTGCCTGCTCCTGCTGCTGTCTGTGGGAGCCAGAGCTGAGGTGCGGAGGACAGACCGCCTGGTTTGGAAACCTTGGAAGCATGGTCTCCTTGTATTACCTGGGACCATAGAGTTAGCACTCATAAAGTCATGTCTGTCTGTTCCTTCTGTGTCTCCAGCCAAGGAAAGAGGAGACAGGAGTAATAAGCCTACTCAAGGAAAGAGGCAGGAGTGATTTGAATAATTATCTATCTTTTAGACAAAATACTGCATTCTATTATGTTATGCAAATTCAAATAATGGGCTTTTTTATGTGAACTACATCCGTTTACATCCTCATTATCCCAAGGTTTCGGTGTTCGGCCAGGTAATGACAGCTGTGAAAACAGACTTGGAAACTTACTGCTATCTTCATTAATTTACTGTAGGTAACTGACCTAGTCAAACATCCCTGAATATGATATAAAATTCACAGACTGTGTTTACCTGTGAATCTGGCTGAATTCCAGCTCTGCGTTTCTCATCCCATATTAAACATGATGACAGATGCACCAACAGAGGTTACTGGGGAACCTCTCCCAGGCACTGTCTTGCAGAGACAAAGTTCTGTAATTAAGCTGCTGTTCACCAATGTGGAAATAATACAGTGTATTGGAAAATGGTAATTAACTAAACTATCATCTTTGTAACAGCCTGTTACACGTGGGACTCCTTAGAACAGACTTTGCTTGGAGTCCAACAGCTCTTATTGTAAGTTGGGCAGGAACAAAACTGGGGAAGAGGGACTTCCCCCTGACTGAGCTGGCGGTTGGTGGCATTATCCTGTTACCACTGAGACCAACCAGGTGCTAAATGGGACCCAAGGGCTGGGAGAAATGCCACCAACACAATCTTCAGTGTTGTTCCCAAGACTTACCCAATCCCAACGGGCCAGGCTAGGGGTCTGAGAGTATTGGCTGGGTAAGGACAAAGGAGCTCAAGTACATAAGTGAAATGGTCTCAGGAGATGGTGGGCAGTTTTTCAAAGCATCAGGAGAAAGAGTTCTCATCAGTTCAGTCGCAGATGTTTTAGGGAGGGCAATGAGAGCGAACCGACAATGACTTCACATCATGGGTGGTAGCAGCAGGTGCACCGAGGAATGACTGAGGCTAGGGGTACGGCAGCTTGCTCAAGGTCATGCAATTCCACAGTAAGTGGAAGATCAGGATGAGAACTCACATCTACCAGGTTCCCAAACCTGGGCTCTTTCCTTTTCCTTTTTTTGTTTATTTGTTTGAGACAAGGTCTCCCTCTGTCACCCAGGATAGAGTGCAGTGGCCCAGTCTCGGCTCACTGCAGCCTTGAACTCCTGGGCTCAAGCAATTCTCTTGTCTCAGCCTCCTGAGTAGCTGGGACTACAGGCACATATCATCTCACCTGGCTAATTTAAAAAAAAATTGTAGAGACTGGGGTCTAGCTTTTTTTGACCAGGCTGGTCTCCAACTCCTGGCTTCAAGCAATTCTGCCTTGGCCTCCCAAAGTGCTGGGATTACAGGCATGTGCCACTACACCCAGCCTAAAACCTGGGCTCTTTTCCATGACGCCAGTGTGTCAAGAAATTCATCCTCCCCATACCAGTGAGACTTCATTCTACTCAAATTTCATTACCCCCAGTAGCTCCTCACCTTGGAATGTTGGCGTAAATCAGTGGTTTTCATCCTTGGCTGGATATCAGAAGCACAGGTGGAGATTTTAGAAATTATGGCAGTCCAGATCTCCCTAATATGACCCTTTGGGAAACAGGGCCCAAGCATCTGTATTTCTAAAAAGCCCCAGAATTAATCACCTCTGACATGCAGCCAGAATTAAAAGCCATTGATCCAGCTGCAATGATTAAACAACAATTTAGCATTAGTAATGTCTTCTTCATGGGAGTCCTGACTAGTTCATTCATTCAATAAACGTGTTTGAGCTCCTACTACCAGATGAGCTAATGTTCTTGGTAAAGCATCTTTCTTGGTCCCAGGCACATAGAAAGTGCTCAATACTTCAATTATATCCATCACCCCTTAACGAGAGCTTCCACTGTTCCAGAGAGAAGGCACATTGATGGGAATGCAGAGGTGAGGAGGCACTGGTGGATCTGAAGCAGAGACAGGCAGGTAAACCATTACTGGCAATGTGGAGCACACCCAGCAAGGGAGGCGGCTAGTGGTGGCAGCAAGCAGGGGAGGCTTTGCCAAGTGATCTGGTTTTGAGATACACAGCGGTGTATGGTAAATGTTCCATGGCTTCTCACTGGAGGCTGTGGGCTGAAATATGCACACTCACTATTCTTACTCTCATGCTAAGCCATTTTCTCCTGAGCACAGTTCTCAGGCCAGGCTGTTTCCAGCAGAAGGGAGAGACTGAGGTTCAGATAATGTAAATGTGTAGCCCGAAGCCAGGAGCCAGAAGCCTGGCCCCAGGTAGAGCACCGAGTCACAACCTTCATTCCCAAGTCCTCTGGAAAATGCTACCTCGGAACCCAATGGGCTCATGCACATACCCAGCGGAAAGGACAGTGCCCTGGCCTTTTGACAAGCTTGCGCCTGGGAGGCAGCAGGGGTACAGAGGTAGACACATCGTTCACAACCCATCTCTACCCTTCTCACTTCTGAGATGGATTTCGTCAGGGATAAGGATGCCTTCCTCAACTACTGAAGAGGGCTAACAAGATTGCTCAGCACAGGAAAGGAGCCCTAAGGTATCACTTGTCTCTCCCATATTCCTCATTGCCTAGCCCAGGACCTTTGGATGGAGTCGCCCCTTGGCCACCAACAACCAAGCATGTCTCTGGGCCAGGCACATCTTTAATTCACTTTATATGCTGTCCCTTGTTGAATCCTCAATGCAACGCTGTTGGGTTGGCATAAATGAAGAAGAAAAATGTGCAGACCAGCAAACTCTTTACATGCAGTTGAAGAAGACATCAAAGGAGTGGAGGCAAGGAAGGGTGTGGAGTCAAAGAAGTGAGGGCCCCTGGGATCTAATCTTTCATAGTGGGTTGGGGCATGCAGACAGAGGCTGCCCACAGCCAGAACAGAGGGGCCATCTGCTTCTCTGCCCCCTTCTGCCTGGCTACCCTGGCCTCAGCCAGCTCCTGTGTGCGATGGAAACCGGGCCAGGGGAGGGCAGGCAAGGCAGAAAGCAACAAGAATTCCAAACCCTGAGCCCAGTGATAGATGACTCATCCCTCACTCCTCATGTCATCTCCCATTTGTGCAGTTCTCATCTTTATTTCATGAATATTTTATTCTCAGAGCAATGGCTCCACATCACCCATAAATCTAGCGAGTGGCTCTTTACTGCATCCACGGAGCTTGGTGCATTCCCCTGCATTGGGTAACTACATAATCATCTGATTCCTTAGAAAAAATATGAGCTGAAATCTACATGAATATTAAGGGGTTGAATACACATTACTACTCTTCTTCAAGTAGGTGTCTAAACTGTGACGACATCCTAGAGCAAGCCATTAAGCACAACTTGGGCTCCACCCAAAGACAGGTTTCTGGCTCTTAAGAAATACGGCCAATGCCTCAAAATGAAACATTCAAAGATTAACCAGACACTCTCACCTAATTGCAAATGCTGCCCCATAAAACACGGGCAACCAGTAGCACAAAGTAGTTCTGGATTAAATACCATCATGATTTTTTGAAGGTTTTAAGAATATGCTTCTAAAAGACTGTTGCTTTGAGCCCTTTCCTGGTTCCTATTCCCGGCATGATAAAGTCAAAACCTCTCAGTCTGGCATTTAAGTCCTTTGGCGCAGGCCCCGTATCCCTCCCCAGCCTCCCCTGCTAGCATCTCCTTCCTCATGTTGACACTTCAGCCCTTGAGCTCCAGGAGGTATGATGACTTTGTTCACCTCCATGCTGTTCACCCTGCCCAAAATGCAACTTCCTATCTCATATTTAGTACCAGGATTTGTATCAATGCTTCAAAGCTCAGTTCTAACAGCTCTGAGCCCAAGTAGTCTTCAATAACCAGCACCCCTAACCCCTCTGACCCCACCATGCCCTGGCTGGGCTGGATGCCCTTGGCACTTTTGTGATACCTGCTGATCACTGCAGGACAGCCTGCTCAATGAGTGGAGACTGCTGGGCCCAGCTCTCTGCCACATCTGTGCATGAGGAGGTAAGCTCCCTGAAGGCAGGGGCTGGGTCTCTATAGGCAGGCTTATTAAAGGAAGAAAGGGAGAGAGGGAAGAAGGAAGGGAGACATTGCATTTGAAATTTGGAAACCCATAAAAATAGAAGAAAGATGGAACATTTCCATGCAACCCTTCTTAGCAACACCAGAAGGGGTTGGAGGACAGGCAGCTGCTGTGCTTTTCCAACCTGCCTCTCTCCATGTGTCCTCATTCCTATCTGGAAGCAGGTTGGCAACAGGGGCAGGAAGTCCCACATTCTGGAAGCAGGGCTAATGTATTCATCATTTCATAACTGAGATCCTGGACTTATGCAGAAGCCAGAACAAAAGGTAGGATGTTTTACCGGCAAGAAAGGAGCTGTTCCTCACAGCTAGGTTATCCCTTGGTCTCCTGGTCTCTCCATTTTTTTCTCTTTTCTTTTCTGTCTTCCTATCTATGTCTCTTTAACAATCACCAGTATCTCTCTCTCTTTCTCTGTCTCTCTCATACACATAGACCACAACAATTAACTGTGGGTGGTCCAGGCTGAAATTGTCCAAACTGTCACTAAACTAGGCATTGTGAAGGGACAAAGCTAAAAGCAGACAATGACTTCCCATCCAAAGGACAAGCTCTCCCTGCATGTGGCTCACAGATGGTAAGCTAGAGGCTGGGGCTGAGCCTGAACCTGTGTCTCCAGGCCCCCACCCTTGCCCACAGCTGCCCAGGAAGACAAATTCCTGACAGTGCAATTTTCATCCACCTGGAGACCCTCCCCTGCTCCCCTGACACAAGGGGCCTTTTCACAGAGGAAACCAGGCTGAAGACTTAGTGAAAAGAAGCAAAACCCAAAACAAACAACACGGAGCGGGAGCAACATGGGCCAATTTGGGGGCCTGGTCTTTCCCATCCTTCTCATCCTTCTTGGTTCTACTGGGGGTGGATTGGGGCCACCCCACCATAGCTGCCCACTGATGCTTCTGTGCATAGAGACCTGGGTGGTGACAAGCAGGTGAAGGGTGCACACTGGTCATGGCGTGGAGGGGCTGACATGATGAGGAGAGGTCAGATATGTGTAGCCTTTCCTTACAACTGCTCGTCAGAATAATTCACTGTCCCTCCCACTGACTTCTTTATACAAAATTTTCCAGTAGCCAAAGAAGCTTGGGACAGAACCATCAACTGTTCCTTTCAGGGCCTTTTCCTCAAAGGTCTGTCTTCCTTCCCTTCTGAGCTCCAGGGGTGATAGGACAGCCACTGAGGCTGCAGCTGGCCCCAGCTTCACATTCCCTTACGTGGAGATACACAGAAGGCCAGAGAGGAAGACAGATGTCCCCGAACATTGCAGATGTACTGAGTTAAGCAGTGTCCTCCTTCCAGGGAAGAGACAGCATAAGGACAGAGAGCTCACTACCTGGTATAATGCAGAGTCCTGTAAAGGAGCAAGGGACGCCCACCCCTGTCCTCACCCCTGACCTGCCAGGAATGCCCTTATAGACCAATGAATGGAGGGTGCAATGTGGCCAGACACCCAGGCCACAGACATGGCGGACCCAGCCTTCCTGTCCAGAGGTGCCAAATCCCTTCCCGAAATCAGTCTGAGAAGGAGCCCGCCGGCTCTTACCTCCTCCTGGCTGTTTTTCTTTCCTGCCCCAGTTTATTTTTTGTGCCTCTTGGACCTCCTACCTCTGAAACCATGTAATGAACTGCTCGGGACTATCTGAGCCTCCAGTAAAAACAGAAACAGGCAAAAAACAAAAACAAAACGGAAGTGCTTTTGGGTTTGATGCAGGTTGCTTTACCACTTCCTGTTTGACGTTTATATCCATTTGCACCCACAGAGTCTCTAACCAGAGCTGTGGTTCTAGACATAACTGAGGTCTATGTGGCAGAGAGTGACAGCTCCACGGATAGTGTGGCTGGGCATGTGGAGTTTCTGCTGGCAAAGCATCACCACCAAATGACACTCCTTTCCACCCTCCCTTAGGGCAAAGGTCTCCGGGGGACCTTGGTGAAGGCTTTATTTCAGAAAAAAAAAAAAAAAATTAAAAAAAACAGAGCTTGCAGAACACAATCCCAGTAAGAAGGAAGTGTGGAGGGGCAGAATCAGCTTGCAGTTGGCACACACGGGGAGGGATGTGTGCCCAGAACTCGGAGTGTGGACAGAGCTAGTGTTCCCCCGGGCTGGGTGCACCCAGGAGGGACAGGGGCAAGGCTGGGCCCTACAAGAAGGAGGAATATAGGGAGAAAGGAGTGCTGGGAGGGACAGGGATCCCCTGATGCTCTGGGAGAGCAGCGCCCTGTGTCCCTTGGTGAGAAGTCAAAGAGAATCAGGAAGGAATGGGCTCCTCTCTTACCCTACAGGTGGTCTCTCCAGGTCAGGGTGGAGGCACATGGGCGGGGCAGGGTAGGGAAGGGCTCTCTGGCGCTGCCCACGCTGTACCTGCTCTATAGATAAATACAGGACTTTAGTGGCTAAGGCTGGCACTGCAGCACTTTGTTCAAGCATGAAAACATCCCCTACATTTCTTCTCTAGTTTTAAAAACAAAATAAAACAATAACAAAATCCCCCAATATAAAACACTGCTGTCTCCAGACAAGATGACTCAGGTAAATACTAACTAGAAACAACCTGCCCTCCCAATGGCCCAGTGTGACACTCCTGCCTCTAGGCTGTGAAAGGGAGGGCAGGCCCCAGGGTGCTGACCTCCTTGGGGGTCTCCTGGTGGCACCGGTTGCTGTTCCACCACAACTCCAGGGCAGCCACCAGGCAGGCCAGGAGCAGGCCAATGGCCAGGATGCAGAAGACCCCGGCGAAGCTGTGCAGCTTGAGGGATTTGCCGTCGGCCTGGGCACTGGCATGGCTGGTGAGGTCACAGCGGCCCATGTGCGGCCACCACTTCTGCTTCAGCACATCCAGGTCCCCTGTGTCCTGCAGCTCCAGGATCCTGCAAGACACAATCAAGGTGAGCTATAGCCACTGACCTCATCAACTCAGCCACGGGGGCCCTGGACCCTGCCCCACCATGCTGGCCCCACCACAGACAATACTAAGCCATCCTAGCAGCTTTCTGCCTTAGCTCTTCTCTTCCCAGTCTACTCTCCACACTGCAGGTAAAGTGTTATTCCCAAAACGCACATTAGGTTTTGTCACTCCCCTCCCCAACAGCCCCCCTGCCCTCTCCCACCCTATCCCACTGCCCAAGGATAAAGTCTAACAGCAAATCACATAAGGCCCATCACATGGATTCTGTGGCAAGAGCTCAGGATAAAACCGGGAAATACAGAAATGAAAGAGGCAAACATTTAGGTTGTGGATTTAGGATATTTCTGATCATGAAAATGCTTTCTTTTGAGCTTTCATTACTACATCCTAAGTCTCTCCCACTGGGATTCACCAAATTATTCATACAATCATTCGATTTGAAGACCTTCTGTGCTTTGCCTAGTATGATGTTCAGCACTACTGAGCTTATGGTCTAGAGATACAATCACCGACCCTAAAAAAATTAGCTCAATCAAAGTGCAGGCAGAGCTGTGATAAAAAAAAAAAAAATGAATCAAAGTAGAGGTTCTAGGAAACACCACATGGTGGGTGGTGTCCACTGGAGGATTGGAGAAATCCTCACTGAGGAGCCAACATGTAAGGGGAAGCTTGAAGGATGACTAATCATAAAACAGCTCACATGGGTCTAGCATGTTCTAGTGCCAAGGAGTATCCTCCATGCTCGGCAAATAGTGTTGAATCCTCATTTGCATGCCAGTCCTTTGAGATGGTTATTCCTATTTTCCCATTTTACAGAGAAGGAAATCAAGGCACGGAGAGGTGAAATGTCTTGCCAAAAGTCATTATGAGGCTGCCAGGGTTGGCTTTCAACTTGGGGGAGGAAGAAACTTCCTAAGACTAAAACCCCATGTGAAAGTCATGTCTGGGGTAGCACTTAGCACATTTAAGAAGCCGAAAAATGGCCAGTGAGGCTACTGGGTGGTATGGGAGCAGGCATCAGATGAGGACAGGGAAGAAGGCAGAGCCCAGAACACGGGCTCTGAGTGGGCATGAGAGGCAGTTTTGATTTCATCATGTGTGCAATGGTGGGACAACCCATGCTGCTTCTATACTCCCCATTGTGGTTTTCCTTGGTTGTGGTATTTTGTCTGTAACCCAGGAGTCTTAACAGAGAGCCAGTGGTAGCTGGCAGCACCCAGACCCCAAACACCCAAGCTTTCCACTGGGGAGTGGAGCTCTTTAAGCCTGATCCATGGTGATATATTCGACTGATAACATCAGCAGAGGTCCCTCTGAGTTCTCTGGGTGTGTGTCGTTAGAGAGCAACAGTTGTTTATAGCCGGGAAAAATTCACTGCCCACTGGACAGTTGTGTGATCTCTACCCTGGACCTGCATTCCAGGTCAGCTGTGACCACAGACTTGAGGCCTTTCTCAATTCCCACACGTGGGCTTGTGTCTGGTGGAGACAAGAGCCACAACCCTGAGGGGGTCCCAAGATGTGTCAGCATCATGGGCCCAGTATAACATGGCCTTTTGATGGCTGGGAATGGCCTGGCTCAGTGCAAAGATTGGCTTTGGAGGCACCAGACCTCACCTGGACCAGGGACTTGCCCTTACTAAAGCTCAGTGTTCTCATCTTTGCAACATAAACTGTTGACCCCCACTTAGATGAGCAGATCCTTCAGGACAGGAGCTGTGGGTTACTCTGTTTTCCCTGAGCAAGCACAGTGGCTGGCACCACTAAGGCTATCGGTAGATGTCTGTTGTGTCAATAAATGTGTGAATGTACTAATGAGTAATGAAAACTTGACTAAGATGGCTGTGGTTAGATATTGATATAATGTCCATTAAGTGCTTAGGGCACTGATCAGCATGTAAGACACAGAATGTGGCTGTGCATTCAGGGACTTAGTTGTTAAGATACATGTGCATTTATATGGCTTGGGGTCATGCTTAGATTGCCCCAGAACACTACGGACTTCTCTCATGGCACACCACATGGTGAACTGGACAGCCACAGTGTTGCACCACCTCATATGGATCATGTCGGGCCAACTCCCTGGCTGCATGTCTGCCTGTTCACTGGCTTTAATAAGTCTCTGCAGGTAGGGGTGAGGAGGCTGAGCCTCCTGGCAGTTGCAGGAACCTCAGGGACAGATAGGCAGGACCTCAGGGCCTTTGAGGAGGTCAGCAATTGAAGAACTAGCTAGCTATGGATAGACAGTAGAGCTTCGTGTTCATGGATATCCATTCAAATCCAGGCTTGGAGCTTCTCAAATTTAGCTCTCTCATCACTAAAGCCTGAGGTTATAATAAATGTACCTACCTCACAGGATATTGCGACAAAATGAGAAGAGGGAACGCATACAGACCGTTAGCTCGAGATCCAGCCAGTAATCAGAGCTCCATAAAAGCTGGTTAGCAGTTGTCAGCCTGATGGCCACATTGACCAGTAGCCTTATCCTGCCAGCACTGACATGAGCGACCTTTTACAGAGAACACAGTAGGAGCTGATCATTTTATACTGTTTGAATCCTCATAACAGCCTGCGAAGTGGTTCTTATTATGTCTATTTTACGTCTCAAAGACCTAAAGCTTAGAATCTAGATGACTTGCCCACTGTTGTAATTAGAAAGTGGTGATGCTGCTCATCAGAGCTGGGTCATTCTGACCCAGGAGGCCATGCTCTTTCCAGAACAGCAGGCTGTTCTCCCGGGGCCAGCTTCTGGCCTAGGGGACGGTGAGGCTCTGGCCAGATGGTGGTTGTGGGGTCAGATCCCTACTCCTCCACTCATTAGGCAGATCCTGTGCAATGTCAGGCAAGTTGCTTAATTTTGCTGACCTTCTCTTCTTCCTGCTCCCTACAATTGTATGCATTTTTTATACCCAATCTTATCCCAGAATGATAGTAAGGCAATTTATAGGAAAGCATAATATAAAACAAAAAACCTAAACAAACAAAAATGAAATTGAAGTATGGAAGGGACAGAGGAAAGATAAAACAAGTCACGGGTACAAAATGACTTTGAGAATGAGGCTAAACTAATGTACACCATAATAATCCATACTCCTGCTTACGAGGAAGCCAGAGGGATAATAGCCACTTCCTGAAGCCAGCTGTTCTATTTTCCAGACAGATATAATTGCAGGTGCTTTTTTTTATTCAATCGCTGTGGAGCCTGCTACACAGTAGGTGCTCAATAAATGGCTATTAAGTTGCTAAACATTTATTGAATGCCCACTCTGCATGCTGTGGTCTGCAAGCCTGTTTATAGCACATAAGCCCTGCCACACACGCACATACATCTACATCCTCTCCTCTGCCAAAGCAAAGGAGTGTATCTTTATTGAAGGAAATAGTTTAGTTCCCAGGATGAAGGGAAAGACAGTTACAGCAGTTCCACATAAGGCTGGGACCTATCATTTATACCAGAACCTGTTTTCTGCAAATGGCATGAGGCATTGCTCTCAGGACCTATCCCTTCATTCCTCTGAAGCATGCCCTAGCTAGAGGCAGCTCACAGTTCTGTAAGCACCATACAACAAAGCGCCCCCCCCTTTTTTTTTTGAGAACAGGGTCTCGTTTTGTCGCCCAGGCTAGAGTGCAGTGACATGATCTCAGCTCACCGCAACCTCCACCTCCTAGGTTCAAGCAATTTTTGTGCCTCAGCCTCCCAAGTAGCTGGGATTACAGATGTGCACCACCACATCCACCTAATTTTTTGCATTTTTAGTAGAGACAGGGTTTTGCTATGTTGGTCTGGCTGGTCTTGAACTCCTGGCCTCACGTGATCTGCCCGTCTCAGCCTCCCAAAGTGCTGGGAGCCACTGCACCCAGCCCAACAGAGCCTTTTAAAGAACCACTGGCATCAGTAAGTTGGCAACCTGAGGTCTGAGTGTCCCCACTCAAGGGATGATTCCAGCCCAGGAGGAATTATACCATACAGGAAGATGAGGAAACTGTGGGAGGCCAGCACAGGCCACTGGTGACGTTTCCTTATAATCACAGAGCACACGCCTTCTGATGAAAGCAAATAGTAATCAATCACTACTTGCCAAAATGACATGGAAACTGGACTAGCCACATTTGATTATGGTGACTACTGGAGTCAGGAGAGCAGCCCATGGGGTCTCTGTTGGGAGGTTTTGCACAGGGACCTCACGGTCAGTGAGTGAACACATAGTGGGCAGGCCTGTTTCAGAAGGCCTGGTCTCTGGAATCACACACCCCATGTTGGCCCTGGCCCTGGTCCTCTGAAGCCACACAAAGGACATCTCACTCCTTCTGCCCCCAGCAAGGCTTACGATATTGGAGGTGGGCAGCCACACCCCTCCCCACTCATCTCCACCTTCTCCAGGTTGAGTATTCTCAGATTCTGTTCTGACCTAATGGGAGCCCCCTCTGCTCTGACTCCATTCAGCAATCCAGCCAAGACCCGGGCTCCTGGATTAATGTCTGCTGCCTCTTCTCTCCAGTGTGTCAGTGTTCACTTCAGTAGACTCTCAGGAGCCATCTGAGCAGTGTAAGCACACGAGGACTCTAACCTTTCCTCGCTGGGGCCCCTGTGCTTCCATGAGCGCTGTCTTGGGGCACATTAGCGGTCTTGGTGCTGCTGCTGTGTTGGCCCCATGGGCTCTCTTACCATCTGTTCTAGAGAGATGCTCAGAGGTTGATGGTCTGTGGAATCATCCTGAGCCTCCCATCTCGGAAAACCAACTGGTGCGAACCTCAAGAACACCAACATGTTACAAATCCTGGAGAGAAGCCATTCTTTCTTCATGCATTTAATCTGAGCAATTGATAAATCACTACTCCTCCTTCCCTCTTGTCATCTCTCTCTGCTCCAGAGAGCAGAGGGAGGAACAGAATGTACACTTGATTAAATTTAAGGGAAAACCCAAAAGCCTCATTTACCTTAATTAGCCCTACTCTTTTCCTCAGTTTTGCAAAGAAGCCACTGAATGGACTGGTTGCAGGCCCTCCTCCTCAGCCTTCCCTTGATGGGGCTGAGGCCCAGGTACTCATGAGCATAAGGGCACAATCTGGACATCTAGAGTGTGAGAGAAGGGAGGTTGTGGGGCTTGGAGATCCAGCAGCCACATGGGCATAGCACTAGGGCTCAGGAGACCTGGATTCTACTCCCAGCTCTGCCAGCAGCTGGCTCAGCAACCCAGATATCCTAGTTACCCTCTGAACTGCAGGATGTTAAAGAAATGGTTTATAAGGACTCTCACGTCTCCAAATAGAAGTTCCTTAGTACTGAAATTCATGCATTAATCAGTCAATGAGTGTTGCCCCTGAGCCTGGCACGATGCCAGCCTTTTCATTCAGATGCTTCTGCCTCATTTTGGATTTGGGTGGACTCTGGCAGAGCCTGCCCCAGGGCTTCTGCACTAGGCTTTGCAGATTCATCCCTTCACCCAGCAAAATGCCCTTCACAGATGTGTGCAAGAAGATGGCCCGAGGCTTTGACACCTTGGGGACAGGAGCCCCTGTTCACAGGCTGACTACTAGACAAAGGCCACTGAACTACCCATGCCCTGCCTCCACCCTTTCTGGCTAAGGCCACATCCCTTCCTTGCCCCAGCAGACAGCATCTTCTTAGACCAGGAAACTTCTGCCCTACAATCAGAGGCCCCATCCAGCCACATGCAAATAAATATGGAGACATTCTGCTTCTCTGACCCTACTTTTTAAAAGTTTCCACATTGACTACTGCCACATTACAGGCACATTTCTCTTTAAAAGTGATTAGTAGGCCCTTATCAGATCCTGCTAATTATTCATTTTTCTGGCTAACTCCTCCTCATTCTTCCAGCCTCAGGTGTCCCCTCCTCTGGGAAGTTCTCCCAGATATCCTGGGTCTGGTGAGATGCCCTTTTCTCCCCACCTCTACCCTAGCATGCTGAAGACGTCCTTGCCATGTGCTAATATGCCCTGGGCTGGCATTACCTGCTCACATCAGAGATCCCAGCGACTCTGAGCCTTCCTGGCAGGGACCATATACTTCCACAGGGTCTGAGGGTAGGGGAAGAGGAAGCAGTGGGACATAGTAGGTGCTCAGGAAAATGTGATGAACAAAGATGTTTGCATTGGCTCTTATTTTCTAAGAGGTTATTCTCCTACCCTCGACCACTAGAGTCCCGAGGCAGCAGTAGTCACCTCACTGTCCGAGCCTACCTCTGGGAGAAGAGGTCCCTGTAGGGGCTGCCATGCTGCAGGGCGATCCCGTAACCCTTGCTGCTGATGCTGTTGCCGATGACAGTCACCGAGCAGTCGTCGTCCGTCAGGGCTGCGTATTCCACCATGGCCACATCCCACAGGAAGGCGTAGTTCCCCTTCTTTGCCTGAAAGATCAAAATTACCATGAAGTCAGGCAGACCTGTCCAGCTGTGTCAGCTTTGATTGGTGAGCCATCTTGATGGTGGGATTTGAGGGACCCATCCTCAATGGTTTTCCTACCCACCAGACAGCACAGCAACTCTGCTACTGTTTTCTGGCCTACAAATGCCAGCATTGGTTGAGGCCACTCACTTTGACTAGACATAAAAGGTGTGCAGGCCAGCCGCAAAACATCTCATGGAGAGGGGAAGGGCAGAGGAGCTAGAAGTGGGCTCTAAGACGAGCTTCCAGGTCACAGTGCCATGGGCCTATGTCTCAGATTAGAGGGCTCAGCCTTGGAGAGCACAGAAAATCTAGTGCCAGGTGACTGAGATTCTCAGATCAGAAATGTTGGGGAGCATAACAGTTGGGGATGAGGAATAGGGGAGAATAGAACCGTGGCAGATCTTACCCACTGATATTTCTAGTTAGAACTTGTCTGAGCTCTGCTTAGGGTGAATGTGGAAAACAGCCCTGAATTCAGTGCCCCGGAGTAATGGTGACTTAATATCAAGCACAAGCACATGTCTGGAGCCCCCTGTGCATGAGAAAAAATCCATTAGGGACAGGGCTTGACTGTTATGGTGCCATGCCAGGCTTCTGCCACTTGTCTTTTACTGCCCACACATGAAGGTATGCACATGCCTGCACACACCCCTACACATGCACACACATGCCTGCACACAAACACACCTGTGCACATGCACATACATGTGTAGTACACACACATATATGCACCCACAAATATGTGTGCACATATGCATGCACACACTCACATGCATGTATGTTTGTACACACACATGTAAACATATATATGCACACATAGGTGCAGGTTTCTGGTGTCACTATCTCCACATCAGTGCAGTGGTGGCAGATTCTTCCATCAGGAATTTGCCTGCAGCGACAGCCAAAGCCCTACTCTGTCACACTCATCCACAGCAGAGGTTCTCTTCTATCCTGAACCACAGTTCTAACTTTGCCTGGAGTTTGGGCACTCGGAGGGAATGCAAGCTGCTTTACTTTCTGGAAGGAGATGCAAATCTGACACTGTCACTTGGCCATCTTAAAACAAAGTAGAATGTTCTTAATGCAGCAAAGTGCCTGCCTTTAGTGCTATAGTGAGCACACAGACACCCCTTTGCCGCTTCTTTCCTTTTTACCATGGCTCGCACTAGATGATGGGGGGCCTCATTATGGGCTTAGTGACAGCACTGAAACATCACAGACAATCATAGGCCATGCTAGCAAGCTACAGGCTTCTTGGCATTGTTGAGGGCATTGTCCCTGGCTCCTGCCTTTGTTCAGTTGAGTCTTCATGTCCACTGAGACTTTCCAAAGAGTGTCATAGCTACTTAGAAGAAGTTAGTCAAGATTTTATTTCTTTCAAGACCCCAAGTGCCCATGGCCCAAGACGGCTTATTTCCTTGTCAGAAGTTCTCCATTAGAAGGATTTGTGGGCAGAGTGTGACCTCCTGCAGTGGGAGGAGCCTGTTCCCAGACATTCAGACAATTTTGCCCAATGACCTTGTAAGAAATGACACACACCTGTGCCACTCATTGACTTTCACCTCGGGGAGCAATCCAAATATTACACCAAGGCCTCAGTCCTCAGCCAATCCAATTTCAGAAGTCCTAAAGGACTTTGACCCAGGTTGCAAAATTACACACATCTCTCTCCTTCCTTGTAGGAAGATAACAGTCCTACGAATTTTTCCTGCTGGCAAACAAGTTTTCTCACAAAAAGATAGACATTTTCAACCTCTTAGTAACCAAGTTTCTCAGCAAACTGTTGACTTATGACCTAATATTTGGCTTCAGTCAGACTTTAGAGGATTTCACATCCATGCCTGCAATTCAACATGACAATCAGACATTGCTATTTGTACGATTTCAAAAGGGTATGTCACGTTGAGGGAAAAATTAAGATCAGGTTTGTTTCTACATTTCAAGTAATGCTCCAAGAATGAAAACAAAATATGCTGGCTTAGAGAGAATGGAAAGGGACTCCAAGGAAAGCCTGATGTGGCCACTCTAACGGGGCACTTGGCTTCCTTCAAGCCATTTTGGCATTTGTGACTCACTTTGGGCTCAGGGACAGGTGAGCACAGCTGCATGAAAGCACCCACATTTATAGTCCTGCTGGCCTAAGCTGAGAAAGAGGGAACATCCAGAAGGGATGCTGGCAATGGCTCAGCCTCAAACCCCTGCTAACCAGGAAGGAAGTCCAGAGGAGACAGTAGGAGCTGCCTTCTGGACCTACTGAACACTCCATCTCCCCATTTGCCTATTTGTAAACAGGGACTAAGTTCATCATTATATTTCTTTTTTCTTTTTTTAAAAAAAATATAGACAGTCTTGCTATGTTGCCCAGGCTGAACTTGAACTCCTGGGCTCAAGCAATCGTCCTGCTTCAGCATCTTGAGTTGCTGGGACTACAGGATCACGCCACTATGCCAGGCCGCCAATACATTTCTTGTGTCTGCTTGAGGAAGCGTGTGGCTGGATCCCGAATCTGCCTGAAAATGCCAAAGCAGGAGCACCTGGAGAGGGTGCTATCCCAGATTTTGTGATGGGAGCTGGAGGTAGGCTCCAGGATGAGCTTTCTCATCATAGCATGGGCTTATGTCTCAGATCGGCGGGCTCACCTTTGGAGAGGGCAGAAAATCTAATGCCAGGGGATTGCAATTCTACGGAAATGGAGGGGAGTATAACAGTGTGGAGAGGAGAAAGAGGGGAGGATGGACTGTGGTAAATCTAACCCATTTGATATTTCTACTTAGAACTTGACTGAGCCCTGCTTAAGGGGAACACAGGAAATGGCCTTGACTTCAGTGCCTCCAAGAACTGGTAGCAATATCCAGCACAAGTACATGCCTAGAGCTCCCTGTGCATGGGGAAGAACGCTTTATGACAGGACCCTGACAGGGCCAAATCAGAAGCTCCAATGGTGGCAGGACAGGCCAGATTCTAGCTCTGTCCTTAGGAAATACCCTCCATTCCTAAATGTCGTCTTCACTTCCTTGGCATCCTAGAGCTTTCTCAGCCTTTCTCTTTCAACTCCATGCTGAGTAAAAGGCAGTGCTGAAGTCTTTCTTTGGGTCCCCAAGTTCACCTATTTCCAGGAGAACTTTCTGGACCTTGCAGACGTCTCCCCAGTTTCCAGTGTGTCACAGAGCCTGTCTGAGACATAAGGCTTCTTAGGTCTGACGATACTGTCAGGAACATTGCAGACGGCAGCTCAAAGAAGTTAAAATATCACACCCATCATGGCCCTGTTGCCTTTATACAGACCCTCTTCTTGTTCCCTTGCAGAAGGAGCTCCATCCTGCCCCCACAAAAACTCTAAGCTTTGCTTCTTCCTTGTAGGGTCAGAATCAGTTTTCCACATGGCCCAAATAATGATGAATTCACCCCCTTATTCTGTGCTACTTATCCACAGGTCTGGCTTCCCCACTACGGGGCAGGGGGGACACCAAATATATCAAGCGTCTGCCTCCAGGACAGCCAAGCATCTCCTCTCTTCCCTGCCCCTCCGTGTTGCAAGTTCACCCTCCTCCTTCCTTGAGTCTCAGCATTTCCTCCAATCCCGCTCCTAGGTTCAGACCCCTCCTCTGTGGGTGCAACCTCTTATCTAGCCTCTAGTTCTATTAGGAAAGCATGTCTATCCCTTTCTTGCCTTGCTCCATCCCTTCACCTCCATTTCAGAGATCTCTCACATTAGGAGGCATTTGTCATTTCCTATTTATATTAACTCTTTTCTGTTGAGGATGCTTTTCAGGCTCTGGAAAGGACAGATCATCAGCAGGAATCTAGCTTCCTCTCAACCTTGTGCTGTGGTGTAGTGCTTGTAGAGGGAGGAGGGTGAACCCAGCCATCTCCTTGCAGGTGTCCCAGAGTCCCTTGACCAAGTGTCACAACAGATCTTTTGATCTGCTACTTTTTGCCACTTCCTTTTCAGACCAATTCCTTCTTCCTGTATCTCCCAGTACTGTCTTGTCCCTACTTCCAGGTGGCTGTGGGGAGTTGAGGAGGATAATGTCTGAGAACAGGCATGATAGGTGGTGAGCTGTTTGCAAATAGATTGTTGGCATTTATCTCATAATGCCTAAAAGATAAAAGGGATGCCACTGATTTGAGTTCTGCTATTAAAAGAAAACAAAAACAAACACTGTATTTCACCTTTCAGTGGGTTAAATTATCTTTATCTGGTTTGGCCAGTCCATTTATAACATGAAATGCATTCTGAATTTCCAATCGCTGACTCACCATGGACTTCCAAGCCTTAGCATAAGGCTGGTGGAAAGTTATGCTGGAGACAAGGCTGTGGATACAGCCGAGCTTGCTCCAAGCCCTCAGCTCTCTGCAGAGCCTAGGTGGGCATAGACATCCAACACTCCAGGCCCTTTTGACCCCAGAGAGCCCTTCAGGACTAGTTACGGGGTCCTGGGACTCCAGCCCATGTTTCTTCCAGGAGCTATGAAATGTATTTGCAGATCATCCAAGAAAGTAGAGGTCTGAAAACTAATATGTGTAAGTGGTCAAATTACATTTCTAGCACTTTTAAAAAAAATTGATAATATCTAGTGGTAAAGAAATTATGAAAAAATATGTGCGTAATCCTTCATGGCTACTGGCACCACAAAATGATGCAACCCTTTGGAGAGTGCTACAATAATACAGAACACAAATGTTTAAAGCTGCTCATGTCTTTCACCTTTGCAAGTTGGGAATTTAACTGAAAAAGTAACCTAAATATATCTAAAATGCATGACAAATATTCTAAATTAAGAGTTGACTCTAAAGTAAACATACGGTTTAAATATTTACTATTAGGGAAATAATAAATTATGATTCATAAATGTGATAGCATTTTATGGAACAGAGTAATATAAAGACTTTACAGAAACACTATATATTTTTATATATACATATATATGAATACTTAAGGAAAGTGGCAGAAAATAATAGGATGAACAGATTATTATTGATAGATACAGTATTATTACTGTTGTGTGTACATGTGAAATGTAATATTCTAAAAGACGGATCATCACCTAATAGAATGGGATAAGTGATAATTTTCTAAACAAGTGGGTGAAAGTGTTGTCTTTATTTAACCTTGTTTCACAGTTTGTTCTATCACGCATGACACAGACAACTAATCCAATCTGCATCCCCCGTGTGCCCCTGGCTCCACTGGAGCAGTGCCCTGGCCCATCAACAGGACACAAAGGCCTGGGAGAGCTCTCAGACCTCTCCAGGACACTGGCTCCCTGATAATACCCAAGCACTTGGGAAAATCTCCTTGACATTTTTGGCCTCTACTTCTAAACATTTTACTTCATTTCATTCTCCCCTTTTCCTAAAAGAAAAGCAAACAAACAAACATGATCCAGACAAAAAAAGAATAGATTCAGGAACTTTAGGGAAAGGAGGAAGAATATATTGGCATGAGAAAAAGTCAAAAGCATGTGAGCATCCATCCCTGGGATGCCAGGACAACAGCAGCTAGAGAGATCACCCAGCCGTCTCTCCCAGCAAACACCTTAGCAAACAGATTCCCTTCTCGGTCTACCTGCTGCCTGGGTTGTTGCAAAAGGAAAAAAATTGACATGGTGAGGGAGTCTGGCTCTAACACTTACAGCATCCTCCCTAACATGTAGGGGAATATGATTGGGCTCTATTTGCTGGAGGAAGGTTGGGCTCTATAAAGGAAGCCACGAGAGAGCTGATTGGATGACTTGCTTGTGTTCTATGACTTCATGCTGGCAGTAAAATGAGATGGCATTGCCTTTTGTTGCTCCACTGATTCCACCCCTTTTGGAACTCACTTGGAGCACAACCTTTCAGAGGCATCAGCCTTTAAGGCAAGAACCTCATTACGCTATTCCATTCCATCCCAACTGCTTTGGAAAGGGACAAGCAATCTCACTGGTCCCCCAAATGAGAATGCTGGTGCTGCAAACATCAGTCAGAAATGCTATCTGAAAGGAAGCACAGAAGGAAGCCAGGCGCCTGTAGTGTCAGGTGCAGGGTAGGTGTGGGGCACCCACTGGGTACCAAGGCCTTCAGAAACCTGATCCCTTTTTTATCCATGTAATACTTCTTGAGGGCAGAAGATTCCACCCCATTTACAGACAAAAAGACTGAGGCTCCAAAAAATTAAATGACGTGTCCCAAACAAGCCTGAATTATGAACAGTGGAGCCATGTCAACCTGAGTTACATCTGGCTCCAAAGAAGTCTGTGCTGTCTCCTCTGCCCTGGTTAGACTTATGAAGAATGGACTGGGGAAAATTCACCTACTGTCTTTGCTCTTGGACCACTTCCTAGGGAACATTGCTGGTGACAGACCACACACAAATGGCAATGCCTGTCTTTCCCTAGCTTTAGAAACAAAAGGGTTTCATGGAGTCACTGAAACCCTGGAAGAAGGGAGGACATGGGGTCTGCCCCTTCTCTGTACATCAGGGACTCTTTGGAAACCTGACACATTCTCGTGTACATTCACCATCCGTGCAGAGTGCATTTTGCCTCTGCTTGCAGCCACCATTTATCCTAACAAAGCAGAGTTCAGCCTTTTCAAGCATCCCAGGTCTTAGTTCCTATAGTCATGTTCATTCAATGGCAACACATTACCACATGCAGCCTGAACCCTGGCTACAGTGATACCTGTATTATGTATGCACCATGCCAAATTGTAAGATTCAACAGTAAAATCCCAGACCATCTGCAGAGAAAAAGACAATTTTGCAGTCGGCTGGTGGGAGTGTGGCTGGCATGATATTTCTGGAATGGCAATTTGGTGGGGAGAATTTAATGTTTTTAAAATGTGTACACGCAGTGATTCTACACCGTGGGATTTATCCTAAGGAATTATTCAATTTTCAGAAAATGTTTGCATAGAGATTTTTTCAGGGCAACACTGTTTAAACTAGTCAGAAGTTGGAAACAACTTAAATGCTCAATAATTGGAAATCAGCTAGGTGAATGATAGTATTAGATGGTGGAACATTATGTTACCATTAATACGGTGCTTTAAAAGAGCATTGATTGTTAAGGGAAATTTCTATGGGAAAAAAAAGAGGCACCCCTGAGCTATGAACCAGCCTGGGTTACTGAGTCCAACTGTATGAGTTTAAATGCTAGCTCCATGCTTGCTGCCTGTGCTGACAAGTTGCTTAACATCTCTAAGTCACAGTTCCACTGGATAAACTGGTCCCTACTTCACAGAGTCCTGATGAGGATTAAATTCCTCAATATGTGTGATGTGCTTAGGATCTTGCTTGACATATGGTAAATGCTAAATAAATAATAATCTATTTTATATTGTTTAGTGGAAAAAGAACCTGTTACACTAGAGTATTGACATTGTGACTGCCTCTTAAATTATTATGTAAAACTTTATGTTTGTGAAGAATCAAAAATAAGTGCCAAATACAAGACATGGTCATCTTTGGGAGGTGCCATCACGGGTGGCTTTTGTTGGTTTTGAACATCTCTGTGTTGCCTATGTTTCCTGCAGCTCAGCAAGCCTCACCTTTTGTGACTATGGATATTGAGGCTCAGCCTCCTTCCTTGTGCACAGTGCAGCAGAAAAAGCAGGGTGCCCATTGCCACAGCCCAGCTCTCCAGTGACCCTACTGTCTCAGGGGCTAAGAATTGTTTCCTAAAAGGACGGTTGGGAGTGGGAAATTCCTGAAGGCAAAACACTGTACCTGGCACAGCATGAGGGCTCAACGCGAGTTCCGTTTCCTGTTCCTTCCTTCAGTTCCCAGATGGTCGGGAGATCCATCTGTCAGCTGTGATTGAAGCATTTTTCCTCCACCTACTCCCCTCCTGCCAGTCACTCCCCCACCTTCACCAACTCAGCAACACACTCTGTGTGAGTAAGCAGTGTGTGTGCATGAGTGTGTGCATGCAGAAGAGTGTGAGTGTGTGTGTGTGCATGAGAATTGTGTATGTGCATATGTGTAAGTGTGAGGGAGATGTGTGTGTATAGATGTGTACATGTGGATGCACGTGAGAATGTATGGGTGGGTGAGTGTGTGTGCGTTCAATAATACATGTTAGTGTCTATAGGTATGTATTTATGTGTATGTGTGCATGGGAATGTGTGTGTGTATGGGTGTGTGAGTGTGCACATGTTGGAATAATATATGTGCAGGTATGACTGTGTATGTGTGTGAATGTATGTGAGGATGTGAGAATTACGTGAGTGTGTGTACATGTGTAAGTGTGAGGGAATGTGTGTGTGTGAAGATGTGTGTGTATATATGTGAGAATTGTATAAATGTGTGTAGGTTGATGTGTGTGTTTATGTGTGAGTGTATGAGTATGTGTATGATTGTGAGCACCATTGCCCCCAGGGAGGCAGCAGAGAAGAGGACTCAGGTACCAAGCTGCTGGAGAACCATGAAGGGTTCAGAAAATTGGACCTTCAGCTGGAGATAAAGAGCCCATTTCTAAAGAGAGAACAATGGAGAGAGGTGATGCAAAATCAAAATGATGTGAGGCTGTGAGGCAGACCATTGGTGGGCCCAGCTAGGAGGTTGTCAGGAAACCTGCTACCCAAAGAATGAAAGGTAAAGACTTTTTATCCAGATCAGACTCTGGACCAGCAAAAGGAGGCAAACCAGGACAGGCTCAGTCAGGGGGCAAGAGATTGCAGCTGAACTCTCCACAAATACTGAAAAAGCTGGTTTCCTGAGGGTCCACAGGGCACAAAGTTAATTTGGCTCCTGGCTGCAGTCCAGAGTGAATAGGATGGGAGTGGACAATGAGTTGACACAACCAAAGGGGAGCAAGGCCATCTGGCAGTGGGAAGGCCTCTAGCTTGTGTGGCATGCAGAGGACAGCCATGAGGGCAGCCCTTAGCTTTGTCATGAAAGTCCCAGAGAGGCCGCCCATGACCTGGGCAGGACAACCAAGAAGATGGAGGTGTCCCCAGGCTACAACAGTAGGACATGGCTCCTGATGGCCAGGCGCCAGGATTTCTGCAAATGATTGCCTGTCTCATCCTGGTATTCCTGTGTCCTAGAGTAACATAGTCAATAGTGAGGAGGACAGCAGTGGATAGAGAGAATGACAGTAATTTTGCATCTCAGAAAGGCCACCAATCCCTTTTTTTCCATGAGTTCCTTTTCTTTGTTAAAAAATGTGTATGAATTTAAAGGGTACAAGTGCAGTTTTGTTGCATGGATATACCGCATAGTAGTGAAGTCTGGGATTTTATTGTAACCATCACCCAAATAGCCTACATTGTACCCTTTATGTAATTTCTCATCCCTTACCCCCATCCCACCCTCCCACCTTTCCAAGTCTCTAATGTCTATTATTCCACACTCAATGTCCAGGTGTACACATTATTTAGCTCCCACTTAAAAATGAGAACATGTGGTATTTGATTTTCTGTTTCTGAATTATTTCACTTAAGAGAGTGACCTCCAGTTCCATCCATGATACTGCAAAAGACATTATTTTATTCTTGTTAATGGCTGAATAATATTCCTTTGCATAAATATACATATATATATCACATTTTCTTTATCCAATGAACAGATTGATTTCATATCTTTGCTATTGTGAATAGAGCTGCTATAAACATATAATTGCAGTTATCTTTTTGATATAATTTTCTTTGAATAGATACCCAGTAGTGAGATTGCTGGGTAGTTCTATGTTTAGTTTTTTGGGAAATCTACATACTGTTTTCCATAGAAGTTGTAGTAATTTACATTCCCACCAACATTGTAGAAGCACTCCCTTTTCTCTGCATCCTCACTAACATCTGTTATTTTTTGTCATTTTAATAATAGCCACTCTGACTGGTGTAAGCGATATCTCACTGTTGGTCTAATTTGCATTTCTCTGATGACTAGTGATGTTGTGTGCATTTTTTTCATATGCTTGTTGTTCATTTGTATGTCTTTGTTTGAAAAATGTCTATTCATGTCCTTTGTCCACTTTTTAATGGAGGGACAGATGGCCAGAATTTGTAAGACACTCAACTCAACAACAGCAACAATAGCAGAAATGCCTTTTCTCTTACGTTATCTGCCCTTTGATTTTTTTAACTTCCTTTATAGAGTCTTCAATCCCATTGCATAGAAAGCATGGCATGGTATGTTGGCGAGAACAAGGGTTTGGAGACAGGTGGACCAAGTCTTTCGTTAGCATCCTTGGCCAGCTATCTAAGCCCTCTGAGCTGAATGCTCTCACCTAGAAGACAGGAATAGCATGCCCACCTCACACACTTGTCACAGGAAAAGACAGTGTGGAAAGTGCCTGGTGCATTGAAGAAACGCAAACAATAACACGTTATTCTCATGATCATGACAATCATTACCAGCATTACCTTATAGCTTAAAGTTTGGATCCTGATAACAATGTGAGTGCCTTGGAATAAATAACACTTGAAATTGTCCTCAACCATCAGCCTAGTAAATTAGAAAAACTGTTAGACTAGGCTGGGTCACAGTCTTGGCCCAGTTATTGATTTCATCTCAATTTATAAAAATGGAAGAGGGGCACAGATGGTCCTTCAGGTCTTCTCCAGATCTGGTATTCTCAAAGTCTATGCTATAGACTAGTGGTTTTTAAAGTGTGTTTTCTGGCCAAGCAGCATCAGCTCACTGAAGAACTTACAAGAAATGTAAATTATCAGGTCCTATCCCAAGACCCACTAAATAAGAGACTCTTGGAACAAGGTCCAAAATGCTATGTTTTAATAGCCTTTACAGGTGATCCTGATGCATGCTAAAGTCGAGATGTAATGACTTAGACCTCTGGGTCAAATAATTTCTGATCTTCTCTTGAACACAGGTTTAGAAAGGGAGATAGTATTAAAGCTCTAGGGTATTGAATTGGACTACAGAATGGAAGAAGGGAAACCATAGAGTTGAGAGACCAAGGCTACTAAAAACAAATTTTAAAGGAAAGTCACACTGAACATCTTCCTGAAAAGAACTCTACTTTATGCTTTACCAGCTATTCTCTTCCCTTACCATCAATTCTGTTCCCTGAATTTCTTAGAAAGTTCAGAATAAACTTCCATAGTCCAAATTATGTACATTTTCCACCCAAGGAAATTGAGGCTCAAAAAGAACCAAGGCCACAGAATTTGCTATTGGCAGAGCTTCAGTTCCTCCTCAGATCTCCCTGACTGCAAATTGCCTTCCTCTCTGTCACATCAAAAGTTTAATATCAGTAGCCCCAAACAGCCACATTGAGCCCCCGACCATCCTGTCCTCATGCTGGTTTTTTTCCCCTCTTCTGCTGCCAGATTCTTGTCAAGCTTTTGTTCATGACATCTGCCTCCAGCATCTGACCCTATGGAGACATTATGGCTGCATTCCCTTTTGGGGCCTCCAGCACTTTGGGGAGGAATAGTTTTATTTATTGAGCCAAAAATTGTCCTAGTAAAATAAGGTTTCTTATATTTTCAAGAAAAAAGAAGCTGGTTTGGTACAAAGGAAAAAGAAAAGTCCTAAGTTGGAAAAATCAATGCCTCTTTTCTCAAAATCTGAAATTGTACACAATCAGCAAAACTAGGGACTATAAACAACCTTGTCAGTAGGGCAAAGGGACCCATTGATTTTCAATGATTTGTCAAAATTTTAAATTGTTCAAAGACCATGATAAATGATAATCTAATCTGAGCTATTCCATAGGAAAAATTAAGAATGACCTAAAAGAAAGAGCAAATTGGTGTGCCTAGATACAAAATAGATTACAAAGGGAAAAGAGTACAGAATGAAGAATGCCATCCCAGGAAACTGAAACAACTTAAGAATACATGAATTCAGGGTATACAGACGACAAGCATACATGTGGTCAAATAGCTCATAAAGCACAGGAACAGGACTGTGCAGATACTCCCTGTGTGCCATGTACACACATATGCGCACACACACACACACACACACACCCAAGAATGTAAGCTTGACCATGCATGTCCTGTTTGCTCCCCTAGCATGATGTCTGGCATAGAGTTGGTGCTAAGTAAATATGTGTAAAGTGATTGAATAAAAGATGAAGGGATGGCAAGTAGAATCTGGGAAGCCAGGAGCCTTGTTCTTGGCTTGACTGAGCTGCTGAATGGGGCACGTCCTGTTTGCCCCTCCAGGTCTGCCCTCCACCCTTTTCCACCCTGAAGTCTCTTCCAGAGGCTTCACGGACAGCATCAATGGGCACCCTTGGCCTCAGTTTCTAAAATTCAAGAAAAAAAAAATACTAATAAAACAACAATCATGACAATAAGCACCATTTGTTCAAGCAAATGTTCTCAAATTCAGAAGCCATGGGGATCACCTGGAGGGCATGTTAAAACACAGATTGCTAACCTCCCTGTTGCCCAGCTTCTAATTCTTAGCTCTGGAGTAGAGTCCAAGAAGGTACATTTCTAACAAGTTCCCACATGATGCTGGCGGTGTTGGAACAAGGCCCACCCTTTGAGAACTACACTATTAAAATATACTTTTTAATTTTTTTTGTTGTTTTGAGATGGAGTCTTGTTCTGCCGCCCAGGCTCACTGCAACCTCCGCCTCCCAGGAACAAGTGGTTCTCGTGCCTCAGCCTCCAGAGTAGCTGGGACTACAGACATGTGCCACCATAGCAGGCTAATTTTGGTATTTTTTTTAATTATTTTATTTGAAGGTGTGGGATACACGTGCAAGATGTGCAGGTTTGTTACATAGGTAAATGTGTGCCATGGTGGTTTGCTGCACCTATCAACCCATCACCTAGGTATTAAGCCTCACATGCATTAACTATTTATTCTGAGGCCATCCCTCCGTCCCCCAACAGGCCCCAGTGTGTGTTGTTCCCCTCCCTGTGTCCATGTGTTCTCATTGTTCAGCTCCCACTTATGAGTGAGAACATGCAGTGTTTGGTTTTCTGTTCCTGTGTTAGTTTGCTGAGGATAATGGCTTCCAGCTTCATCCGTGTCCCTGAAAAGGACATAATCTTGTTCCTTTTTATGGCTGTAGAGTATTCCATGGTATATTAATTTTTGCATTTTTAGTAGAGATGGGGTTTCACCATGTTGTCCAGGCTGGTCTTGAACTCCTGACCTCAAGTGAGCCTCCCGCCTCAGCCTCCCAAAGTGCTGAGATTACAGGTGTGAGCCACCATGGCTGGCTCTTTCACATCACTTCTAATCTTTACAATAACTCCGATAAGAGCTAGTATTATTATTCTAATTATTCAGGAGCCCGTTAATTTGCCCAAGATCTCACAGCTGGTAAAAGATGGATACGAGAGCCAAATCCAGTTCTTTCAGACTCAAATCCCATTCTCCATTCACTATGCTATGTTGCCTTTAACTGAGCATTTGACTTTACTGAAACAAAGTTTAAGTGAGACCCATGAAAGTGTTCCCGGAGGCCAAGGTGGCTTTGCCGTCTGAAGCAGCTTCCTCTTAAAGTCTCTTTAGCCATAAAGGGTTGCTGGGAACTGGCAACATGAACTGTGCTGTGAGGACGGAGAAGCAAAACTACATGCTATCCCAATTAATATTAACGAACATCCCTTCATGTGCTGGGAGACCGTCTTCAGGGGCTTATGTGGAAGAGCCTCATCCTCTAACTCCATTTGTGGCTAAGTATTCATTTATGGCCTTTGCTAAAATGTCAGAGCTCACACAACAGCCTTGTAGCACTTTGAGGAGCTATAAAAGAGGTCGCAGTGGCTCACGCTTGTAATCCCAGCACTTTGGGAGGCCGAGGCGGGCGGATCACGAGGTCAGGAGATCGAGACCATGGTGAAACCCCTTCTCTACTAAAAAAATACAAAAAATTAGACGGGCGTGGTGGCGGGCGCCTGTAGTCCCAGCTACTCGGAGAGGCTGAGGCAGGAGAATGGCGTGAACCCGGGAGGCGGAGCTTGCAGTGAGCCGAGATTGCACCACTGCACTCCTGCCTGGGCGACAGAGCAAGACTCCGTCTCAAAAAAAAAAAGAGGTCACATTCTGACCAAAAAGATACAAATGGACTCTCATTCCTCACAACTGAACAAGCTGTGGGCTCTACCTGTCGGAATTTACAGCTTTGTAAGGCATAAAAGTTTACTGGTAGAGGGCTGGGAGAGGTGGCTCACATCTGTAATCCCAGCACTTTGGGAGGCTGAGCTGGGCGGATCACCTGAGGTCAGGAGTTCAAGATCAGCCTGACCAACATGGAGAAACCCCATCTCTACTACAAATACAAAATTAGCCAGGTGTGGTGGTGCATGCCTGTAATCCCAGCTACTCGGGAGGCTGAGGCAGGATAATTGCTTGAACCCAGGAGGCAGAGGTTGCAGTGAGCCAAGATCGCACATTGCACTCTAGCCTGGGCGACAAGAGTGAAACTCCATCTCAAAAAAAAAAAAAAAAAAAGTTTACCAGTAGAGGGGCTTTATAGCGGTAGTGGGGGAATTCCTGCACAGCCCTGATGGGGGCACCTCTCTCTCTCTCTCTCTCTCGCTTTCTCTCTCTCTCTCTCTCTCTCTCTCGCTTTCTCTCTCTCTCTCTCTCTCTCTCTCACACACACACACACACACACACAGACTACAATTTCAAAATATAGGACACAGAGCAAATCTTAATATCCTCATGTTGTAGAGTGAAGAGACCTATCAGCTGTTTATTGGAACACCCCATCCCGGTGGAAACCACTACTTCTACCCAAATATGTTCTATCTTATTGATGATGACAAGATAATGATGACAATGATAATAACAGTAGTAATAACAAAAAGACACAAAAATGGTAGAAATACAGCTAATTTTTAGGAAAATAATTTAGTTTTTTGAATTTTGCATTCCTTATTTGCAAAATGGAAACACGCCACAAAAGGTCCTCAATGGTGAAGATAAAGTGCATAAGCACAATGCCACATGTATTAATTTCTTTTTAAATGTTATTTTCTTCATTTTCTCTTCCTTTTTGCTCCTGAATAAACATTAGGCCAATAAAGTGGAAATAAAAATAAGCTAAACAAAAATTGCCAACAATCTGGCTGACATAATAAATCAAAATTATTTTCGTCAGAAATTTCTTCTTGATTTAATGTAATCAAATAACAAAACAATTCAGTTCAAAATGTAAAAACCTAAGTCATAAAACCCAAAGCAATAATATTCAATGGAACAAACAGAATGGAATCAGCCCACATTTACAGCCAGCACTAAGGTGAAGCATATCAGACCTGGGTACAAAGTAAATTACAGGGCACAGCAAATCTGAAAAAAAAAAAAAAAATCAGATTTAAGAGAAGTCAACATCCTCCCACTTCCTCTAACAAGAAGTTTGAAAATAATCAAGGTTAGCATGGTGGCATGGATATTGGTTTGATTCCAGAGCTTACTCTATCAAATTATAAAAATCGTAAAAGAAAGTAATTGAAGAACTCATAATGAGATTTGCTTGGCAATGCTCAAAACCCAAAGCAGAATAATTTAATAAGGGAGACACAGTGGGGGCTTTCCTTGATCTTTGGACTGTATTATCCCAAACCAATCATCACCAAACAGAATTAAACATCAAGGAGTTATAAAGGGGCCAACTCAGTCAATTGTGTGGCAACTGGCTCCAGTAAGACTGACTCTGCCACCCAGGCCCAGGGCAGAGGACCCCCCGCCCTCCCCTGCCCCCTCCTTGCCTGTACTGCAAGTGGACCCCAGCAATTTTGCTGCTCATAAGAATGCTATTTCTATCCACTCTCATTTCTTACTCATTGAACATTTACTTTGATTTTTGAAAGGTTAAGAGACTTTGAGTAAGTGCTTTATCCATGCCTACCTCTGCCCTCGGCCAGCCCTGAGGACAGACAAATAAATAAGAGGCAGGCCTCACTCTAGAGAAGCCCCAAGTCTAGCAGGGCTGTGACAGAGCAGGACACTGAGGGTTGGATGACATCTGGTGAGGCTGCACTCTGGGATGCACTGTGTGGTAAGGGGAAAGGGAAAGCCTAGGGAAGGATCGGGAGACGTTAATGCTTCTGTTATGGCCTGAGGGATAACCAGGAACCAGCCTGGCAGGCACAGAAAGAGACTGGTGCTCCAAGCAGTGTGCGGGAGCTGAAGTTTCATTCTGATCACGAGTTCCTTCCATTTCTGTAGAGTGTCACAGGGTAACGACAAGGGCCCTGGAGTGAGAAGAGTTCAAAACTGACTCAAGCTTGATTGTTAGCAAGTCCCTTGCCCTCTTGGAATTTCAGTTTCCTCATTAATGAACTGGTTGTGCTGAAGCACAATTGACTTGATGCATAGGAGAAACTTAACCTCACACCTGGTCCATACCAGGTTTCTCTCATGGTAGCTGTTGTGATTAATCTCCTGATTGTCCAAACATTGACATAAGGCCCCAGTGGAGGAAAGGAAGACCCAGGGTAAAATAAGAAAGGATAGAAAAATCTTTTACTTTTGAAATAAAATACTGTCCCAAGTCGGTTTTTGTCTTCTTTTCTAACTCAGTTTTAGGAGGAAAAGTGTCACGTTCACTTTTACATATTAACTGAGTTCAACACTAGTAAATGAGTTGTTGAATAAATGAATGAATAAATGGATAAAAGACAAAATACTTCACAGAGTAAATCACTGCAGAAATCTATTTAAGGAAGAAATTTACATGTCCATCACTTCTGATTATTGAACTGTAGACCTCTAAACATGATCTTATTCAATTTCCCCAATTAGCCACAATTTATAATGGCAACGCCCAGGAAAAAAAAGATTGAAAAGAAAATGATTGCTGTTCCACTCTAGTCCCCAGAATTATAAAGCAAAATAAAGCAAAAATACATGCATATACAAATACCTATGTACAAATATAAACAGAAAGAGAAACAAAAAACCACAATGAAAGATATGAGAAAGTAGAAAAATACTAATTTATTTTTAAAATCTTAAGATAAATCACAAGGAGTTGATGAAAAAAATCCACTGACAAATAAATATTCTTTTGATCCCAAAACTAATAATGTAATTCATTCAAAGCCCTGCTTTTGGTAATACTCAGTAATATTTCATCAAGGGCTTTAAATGTTTATATCCTTTTTGGCACCATAATTCTACTTTTGAGAATTAGACCTACAGAAATAAATGTAGTAACTGAAAAACATTAGGCATAAAGATGTTCATTACAATGTTATCTATAACTGTAAACAACTGGAAATGACCCAAATGGCAATCAAGAAGGGAATGTTTAAATAAAATTTTTATATTAATTTACATCTATTTGATAAAATCCTAATTAGTCACTAAACAATTTTTATAAAGTTTTACCACATTGTCAGAAAAATGCAGGATAAAATATTTTTATGCATTATAATTATATAAAATATTTGTAGAAATTCTAAAAAGACTAGACAGAAATATACAAGAGGATTCCTGGAACTGCATTTAGGTGGTGAAAAAATAAATATTTTAAACTTTTCTTAATGGGAACTTATTACATGTAAATCATAAATGTATAACCTAAAGATTTCCTCTCAAAACTGCTTATTATTTTAAAAGTTGATATGGACTGGGGGAGATTTGAGTGGATCTGCCGTTGGGTGGACTGCAGAGTCAAAGCATGTGAAAAAGGTTTAGGCACATTTTAATTGGCCAAGGCCTATGGAACTCATGGAGTTCCAAGGCCTATGGAGCCCAAGACCATGGGAGGCATATTGAAGACAGCAACTGTGAAGCAGTGAAAAGACCACTGCTCTCATTCTCCTACAAGGAAGCTACACATTTAGTAGAAATAAACTACTACTAAAGCTACACATTTAGTAGAAATAAATGTGGGTTTTGTTCACATGGAGTTCAACTGCTTTTTCCTGCCTCTCTAATTTCCTTTATCTTCCTGTACATTTTATTTCTTGCTTGCCATTTTGCTCTCACATTCTCACACTTTTATCTTCAAATCAGAAAAGGAGTTGAGGCTTATAGATTATAAAATATGTGTTCCTAACATGACTATCTTGGAAAGCTTCTTCTAACTTCACTGAAGTGGAATGTATCCCCGCTCTGGGCATCCACATTCTTTCCCACATTAAATCAATTGCAGCCATTTGCTGTCCTCTAGAACTTAAATCCTTGACAAAAAGATTAAGTCTGAGACTTCATATTTTGAACTAGGTGATAATGAATATACAACATATAAAAATTCACAGGATGGGGTTAAAACAGTGTTTAGAGGGAAGTTTATAGCTCTAATACTTATATTAGGAAAGAAAGCAAGTGTAAAATTAATGATATAAGTTTTAACATTAAGAAGCTAGAAGAGGTAAGATAAAATTATAACCAAAGTAAAATAGAAGAAAATATTTTATACACAAAAAAGTTGAAATCAATAAAATATAAAAACAACAGTGAAAATCAGTGAAGACAGAAGTTGGTATTTTTGAACAGAAAAACCATGCTCATAGATTGGAAGGTTCAGTATTATAAAAATATAAGTTTTCCCTGAAATGATCGTTATATTAAATGTAATAACGATCAAAATCTCAACAGGCATTTTTGAAGAAATTGACAAAATGATTCTAAAATTCAGGTGGAAATGTAAAGAATCTAAAATTGCCCAATCTTGTAAAAGAAGAACAAAGTTGAAGGACTTACAACACCTGACTTAAGGAATTATTTTAAAACTTCAATAATCAAGATATTTTTGTATTGGCATAAGAATAGTTATATGGATCAATGGAACAGAATAGAGAGTCCAGAAATAGACCAACACATACACGGCCAGTTGACTGTCAATCAAGGCATGTAGTCAATTGATTAAATACAAATTATTTTAATAATGGTGATAGGTCAATAGAATAAAATGAAAAGGAAAGTTATAGACTAAGAATTACATCTGTAGTACTTATATTTGATCGAGGACTTCTATCCAGAATATATAAATTAATGAATATAAATCAGCAATGAAAAGATGGAAAACCCAATAAATATTAATAAAAGACTTAAGCACACATTTTATGAAAGAAGATACATGGAAGGCCAATAAGCACATGAAAAAATGCTCAGCAACACTAGTCCCCAAAGAGAAGCAAACTAAAATAATAATCAGATTTCTGTTCATACCCGCTAAATTGGCTGCAACCAAAAATACTGGCAACACTAATGCAGGATGGGACATTCAGCAACTGAGACTTACAAGTATGTAAGGAGTATATTACCAGAGGTGATGCAAAGTAGCATAACCACATAGCAGGTAGTTAGACAGCTTCATAATGACCCGGGAATTTCACCCTTTCAAATTTAGCAAAGAAAAATGGAGACATGTCTCAACAAAGTACTTGTATAATATTGTACATATTGTCATATTTATGGTAGCCCTGAATTGGCAACAACTACAATGTGTGTTAATTGGAGAATAAATAAACAAATCAAGGTTTATTCATACAATAGAATATCATTCACACACATGCAAAAAAAGAAGTACTGATATGCACAACTCCATGAGTAAATCTCATATACATTTTGTTGGGTGAAAGAAGGAAACACAAATACACATATTCTGTATGATTCTATTTATATGAACTACAAGAGCAGGTAAATTTAATGTGTGGTGCTAGAAATCTGCAAGTGGTTGTCTCTGGGGATGAGGAGAAGTGTCTAGAAAGGGACAAAAGAAAATTTTTGCAGGTGATGGAAATAGGTATCTTGTTTTGGGTGATTATTACAGAATTGCAAAAATTGTCTAAACTCATGAAATAGACACTATATGTGTATTTCAATTACACTTCATAAAAGACTGAGTGCTACTGCCTTTTCAAAAAATATTTTTCATGGCCGGGTATGGTGGCTCATGCCTGAAATCCCAGCACTTTGGGAAGCTGAGGCAGGTGGATCACCTGAGGTCGGGATCAGCTGAGGCCTGGCCAACATGGAGAAACCCCATCTCTACTAAAAATACAAAAATTAGCTGGGCATGGTGGCACATGCCTGTAATCCCCGCTACTCAGGAGGCTGAGGCAGGAGAATCGCTTGAACCTAGGAGGCAGAGGTTGCAGTGAGCTGAGATCGCAACATTGCACTCCAGCCTGGGCAACAAGAGCAAAACTCCATCTCAGAAAAAAATAAAATAAAATAAATAAAATCTTTTTCTAACATATAGTAGATGCTAAGATAGTTTGATGATACCTGCTGAACATATACCTTGTGCTACAATCCACATTGGATGCTTTAGACCCTATACACTGGTATACTTGCAACTAATCTGGACAGACCTTCCTCAAGTATCACAGATGGTACGGAAAGGTGAACACTTGTTCAAAGCCACAGACTAGGTTGAGCATAAAATTTAAACACACATTTTCTAACTCCTAAAAGGAAGATGCTACTCAAACTACATTTCTTGAATGGATGAGTAAGTTCATAAATGAATGAATAAAGAGAAGATACTATCCAAGTTGCAAAATAGATATAGGGTCTTTTGAGCAGGTACAAAAGATATAGAGATGAATGATTATCCAATGTGAGTGGCTGAGAGGGAAGGAGGCTTACAAAATCCCCAATCCATACTCACTTGGAAGCAGAGAAAGAACAGAATTTCTTGGATCATGGCTACAAGGGCTCCTGCTGTTGTAGAGAGCAGTATTTTTGCTTTGCACCACACAGGGATATCTAGTCTACATCCCCTTCCATCATCTTGGTCAAACTCTCTTGATCTTTGAATCTAGCATCCCAAAAGTGCAAAGAAGTGCCCACCCATATAAGCCTCACCCTACTCCTCAGTAGGAATTTGCAGCATGCCATGGAACCAGGAGCTGCCACATATGTGTCCACTTTCCTCACCTTGCTCTTTCCAAATGGAGGGTTATCTGGGTGCCAAAGTTCCTGATCCTACTGTGGAAGACTGCCATCCTTCTAGGGATTAGCTTCTCTGCCACAGGTGTAGTCCCTGACACTAAGCAGAGATTGTGTGCAAGGAGAGCAACCCTGTTACAGAACAGAAAGGAAGAGGAAGGGAACAAATATTGGTGCTAAGAGGTGATGCCCACATGCAATCCAGTGCAAGAGCAAGCATTAGACCAGGGGTGGAAATAAGATTTGTGGGCCCAGTTTCTTCCTGCATTTGCATTCACACTTTATGACTTCAGCTATATTTACTGAGAGGAAAACACCACCTTTTGTTACCACAAAATGCTGGCCTAAAAAGCTACTTCCCTCTGAACAATACTATCTCCAGCCACAGGGTCTGAAACAAGCTACTCGTCTATTTATTCAAAGGACTGAATGAGCTGTGAAGATTGACATTTAAACTATTAATGCTATATTCTATTTGACAGTGTTATTAAATATTAGGTCTGATTTATGGAAAGGCTTAATCAATTGGTGGTCCAGGCCAGCCCTGGCACTGTGCAGAAATTGGGTTATGCTGGATGTTGCTTGATGAAGTTGATCAAGCTAAAGGAAAAAAGAATCCCATCAGCAATATTAAAGTCTGACTTCATGTGATGAAGCTATTATCATATAAATTTGAACCATTTGCCAGCTCAATTCTGCATCTCCAAGTTTCTGTAATGGACATTTTAATAGTTTGAAAATAAAAGATAAAGTCACAGACTTCAATAACCTTTGCTATGACACATGGAAGGAGCAGTATGGCTGCTAAACATGGGAGTCAGGCATATATCTTGCTACTTTGGTGTCAGAGAGGGAAGGAAATAAAGGCACAAACAAAATGTACACAAGGGGGTGGAAACACATTGAGGTGGAGAAAAGACGAGATTACCACCCCATGGGAAGAGGCACGAGTGGAATGAGGTTTTGGTGACCATGCCACTAATTACTCACATCTGTGTGAACCTTAGCCAAGTCACTTAGTTTCTCTGAGGCTCAGGTCTAGTTTCTACATCTTGGAGATAATAATCAAGTAGTCAGTTTCAGATGACAGTATGAATGTATGTAAATGATCTGGCCCAGTGCCTGGGATGTACAGATTGCTCAACAGATTTCAGAGGGAGACCAGGCCAGACCAGCAGTAAAGCTGGGTCTCAGTGCAGTGAGGGAGAAATTTCTCGGCCACTACAGACAGACCTAGAGGACAAAAAGGGGCAGAGCCCGAATGCTATTCAATGGTGCAGAGCTGGATGATGCACTACTAGAGGCACCTATGAGCTGTTAAATGGTGCAGAGCTGCAGCAGGAGTTTCTTAGTAGAGATGCCTGTGCACTATTCAATTATACAGAGTTAGAGGATATGCTACCTACTAATGGTGCCTGTGTGCTATGAGATGATGCACAGCTAGAGGCAATGTCCCTGGGTTGCCCCTGTCTGGACCGGGAGTCCTCAAACTTTTCCTACAAAGGGCCAGATAATAGATATTTTAGGCTTTGTGGGCCATATATCTTTATCACAACTACTCAACTCTGCTGAAATAGCAGGAAAGCAGCCATAAAAAACACGTAAATAAATGAGTTGGGCTGTTTTCCAATAAACCTTTATAAAAACAAGCTGTAGGTCAGATTTGACCAGCAGTCAGAGTTTGCCAATCTTTGGTCTAGTCTTTCCTTAGGCCTGATAGGTGCATGTGGCTGAGAGAAATGGAAGCAGCCTGTCTCCTCTCTATTTTTGACACATCTTTCAGGACCAGGAAAATCTTCTCCCCTACAGAAGGTTATCAAGAGACAAGCCTGACAGGAACCCTGGAGCTATTTCTCTTGTCCCTTCCACCATGAAATCTAAAGAAGGTAACCTGCTAACTGATGACAGGAATCTTGTCTCTGATTTATCTGCCTCTGTTCAGTCAGACAGCAAACAGATGACTCATTCAGGAACAATCTTGTGTTTATTGAGACTTACTGGGTGCCAGGCAGGTTTGTTGTGAAAATGGTGTGCTGTAGTCTCTTAATAAATAAAAATTCCCTCCCGTTCCAAATTCTTTCACATTTGCCTGATCAAAGCCTGACAAGGTCTCACTTGTCCTTATCTTAGTGGCCACTGGCATGGTAAATCCTTTATTTGCATCTTTTGCTACTGATTTTTTAACATTATTGTATTCATGAGTAAGACTCTATCTCCAGAGGGTTAGTGATTTCCTAAGTGCCGCCAGTGGACAAGGAGTAGCTAGAAAAATAAGGAGGTGTTTCTCTAATGACTCATCTCCAGGTTTATTACCCTCCAGAGGCTCAACGGTGTGTGTTGGCATGAAGGAGTGGATCCCAGAGGTGAGCCAACCACGACATAACCCTTCTCCAGTTCTGATACCGCAGACAAGTGATCACGCTAAACAATTCCCCACCTAAATTCGCTTTATGTCATTAAAAGCCTTAGGACTCCCAAGGAGAAAATAACAGCAGCTCTCCAGGGTCACCCTCCATACCAACCTCCTTGACTTTTGCAGAAATTAGACATTGCTCCTCTACCAAACACTCCCTGAAAATGGAGGTGAGTCACCAAGGAGCAACTGAAAATTAGAAGTGTGATTATCTGTCAACTGCTAAAGAAGCTTCCAGGAGAAGCCCCTCAGTGGGCTTCTCCTCACCTTTGCCAGGCTGCCTACACTGCATGGCAGCAGACTCTATTTGGGATTTGGAGAGGCTGTTCCTCCCTGAATACTAGGCCCATAATGCCCTACTTGCTGGATTTGTTCTATAGTTTCTGGATTCAAGTCGTCATCCTCACCTAGGGCACAGCCATCTCCAGACTGGTCTGCTCTTTGGGCTCAGGGATTCACAAGGTTACTGAAGCCATAGTCTGGGGGCAGGGAGCAGAGGGGCCGCTCCATAGGAGTAGGGAAGAGGACAGATTTCAGATAAGAATTTAAGTCCGGTAGTCATCCAAACAGGCACACGAAGAAGGAGGATTTGAGAGTAAATCTGAGCTTTTCTTCCAGTAAAAAAAAATGCAGCACACTTCATTGTCTGACAATACTATAAACTCACTTTTATGGCACTAGTTATAAAACCCTTAACATTTGTCTAGTGCTGGCAGTCAGTTTTTTTTTTTTTTTTCTTAGAGATCCAAATTCAAGAGAGAGATTTGTGATCCCAAAGCCAGCTTGGGGTTCATAAAATGAAGGTATCATAAAACAAATCCATCCTATGTACTAAAAAAGATTAAATTCTATACCATGAAGTGATAGGCATTGATAAGAAATCCTTTGTTTGCAGCCTTTGCTACTGATTTTTTAACATTGTTGTATTCATGAGTAAGACTAAATATCACCAGACGGTGAGTGGTTTCCTAAGTGCTGCCAATGGACAAGGGGTAGCTAGAACAATGATGAGGTGTTTCTCTAATGACTCATCTCCAGGTTTATCACCATCCAGAGGGCTCAATGGTGTGTGTTGGCCTTTCTGAGGCATAAGCAAGCACATGTCGCCTGCAAAGAGGGAAGGGGTGGGTACTTGTGAGGAGCCCAGCACTGCCTTGCTTGGTCTGGACTTATGCATTTGGAAGAGTAGGGAGGTGAGCAGAATGACATTAATGACAACCTTTGATTCAGGATACCTGTACATTTCTCCAGGAATGGCTCACTTTTTGAATTAACTCATTAACTAATTTTCTAAAATCTCCTGCTAATCTAAACCTAACACCAACCCTGACTTACCAACAATGCCCTTCTCTCTTCCCTGCTGCTCTGGCTCTCCCACATGTAGCAACCACTGTGGTGAACCTTGTATTTTATCATTGCTTTGGATGTGTATGTGTATATTTTATACATTTTTAAGAGGGTATAATATTCTGTGTTACCTTCTATTAGTTGACCCATATGAAATTGCCTTAATGTTTTATTTTACTCAATATTATTCTGCTAAGATTCATCCATTTCATTGTAGACAACATCTTTCTTTATATTGTTAATGGTCATCTGGATGGTTTCCAGGGTTTTGGTTCTACAAGAAGTGCTACTATGGCCTTTCTTGTCTCCAAAAGTGCATGTGGACATTTATTTTGGGGGGATACATTGGAGTGTAATTGCTGGGCCATACGGTATGTAAGTGTCCCATTTTATAAGAGAATGCTAAGCTCTTCTCCAAAGTGATTGTACTGAGCACACCCCCATCAGCAATTAACCAACTGTTACTCCACGTCTTCTTCACCACCTCTCATTTTATGCCAAACTAATTGGTGTAAAATAATATAATCTTTATGGTCTTGATTTGCATTTCACAGATCACTAATAATTTTGAACATCTCTTCATTTGATTACTGGCCATTTGTGTTGCCTCTTCTGTGGAAGGCCTGTGCAAGCCTCTTGCCATTTTTCTATTAAGTTGTTTGAGATTTTCTTATTGATATATTCTTGACAGTAATCTTGCATTGGTTACATGTATTGTAAATGTCACCTCCCAGTGTGTGACTTACCTTTTTATTTTATTTAAAGTGGCTTGTAATGAATAGAACTTTAACAAAGTCAAAAGTAGCTATCTTTTTTTTTCTAAGCAGTGCTTTTTTTTTTAGCATTACGCAATGAATCTTCATAAGACCCTGTGTGGATGACAGTATTGGCTCTCTCTGAGAGTCAAAGAAAGCCAGGAAAGGGAACGCGAAGGCCATTTGGCCCAGGCCTCACATGCACAAAAGACCTTAAATCAACATTGTGTTCATTATCTTCAAATGAGGTCACCTACAGCCACAAAGATTCACTGTCAGGGATGAAAGAAGACCCTGCAGCTTAAGGCTAGAGCACCATCCTTTGCAGTGCAGTGAGAACTACGAGGTTTTAATAAATCTTGTAAGCATGAGAATAGCACAGTTACACTGCATTCTATTATTATTGTCAAAGTATCCTTTGTTAAATTTAAACATTCAAAATTTATCGTGATATGTATTTTCAGATCATTTAAGTCTCTAAGGAGACCCCCAAATGGAAAGTTGCCCAGGTCTTTCTCAACTCCAAGAGTTCCTAGACAGGGAGAATGGTGTGCTCCATTTCACAATGTTGGTAACTTACGAAACTGGAATTCACACCTAAATGTGTCAAGCTCCAGAGCCTAGACATCTTCTGCTGTTCAATGTGGCTAAATGGCAACGAAAAATCATCCTGAGCGTGGGATCCTGCACAAGTCATCCTGTGCACGACCATCTTCCCAGTGGGCCTCACTCCACATGGCACCACAGCTAGGTGCCCCAGCCTGTCACGGGATACAGGCTGCACTCTGCCTGATGCCCATGTGTTTCCAAAGCAAAGGGGGACTCAGGCCTCTCTCCCTCGACCCCTCTGGGGCACAACGGGGTAGATTGCTGAGGACCATGAAGGGCAGGGTGGTGGGCCTTAGTGGCCCCAGAGCTTGCCTCAGGCTGTCCTGACATCCACTGGTCTCTGCAGGAAGGCCAAGAAGTCACTGGAGTGGCTGGGGGGCAGCACAGGGATGAGCGTGTGTGTGTGTGTGTGTGTGTGTGTGTGTGTGTGTGTGTGGCAAGGTGTGAGTACGCCTGTGAGGGTATGCATGAGGAGACTCCACAGAGGTGGCAGGATGGGTCCGGGAGGGAAAGGATGGGAGGAGACACTGAGGCAGCCAGTCTGCTCAGAGAGGCAGCGATGCTGGCCAGGGGGCTGTACATGTCTCTCGCCCCATTCTCTAATGACCTCAGGACAGTAGCTATTGCATGTGGGGTTCACTGGACAGGAGGACTCCACCACCAGCAGCAAAATCATAACACCTGCCTTCATCCCACCACATTCTTCTTCATTGACCTCCAAGGGCTCTACAGCTGCACGTGGTGGATATATGCCAATTCCCCAGCTTGGAACCCAAGGAGTCATGAGTCAGAGCCACCCGATCCTCAGCTGTATAAAAGGATAATTCTGAATTCGACTCATTGGGGGAAATTGACTGAAACAAATGAGCAACGTCTAACAATGCTGAAGAGCATCATGGCCTTTCTCCTCCCTTCTTCCCTTTGGCACTGGTATCTTCCCACCTGGCTTCCCAAGGCTTTGCCCGGTAAGGCTCTGTCCCAGGCTCTCTGCCCTTATCCCCATCTCTGAGGCACACCTCTTCTCATAGTACGGCCCCAGAGATGAGCCCAGGCCACCTGGCTGACCCTCTCCCCCTTTCCCTGTATGCAGACTTCCTCGACCAGACCCCCAAGCTAACCACAGTGGGCCCACCCTCTCCCCAACACCCTCCCTTCACTCCTGCAACTCTTGCTTGGTACTCTGCTACTGCTTTTGCCAAGTGTTCTCATCTCGGGTGGACAGGCCTCTCTGTGCCACCCTCCTATGAGCCCATGAGGAGGGTGGGCCAAAAGTCAGGCTTAATCTGCCTGCTCCTCCCCAGCCAGCACCACTCTGCAAACTTGGAAGATCCATAAGAAGCAGCTGTTCTGCTTCTGCTGCCCAGAAAGGGCATCCACCTAAAGAACGTGTGCGATGGATCGCCTTGCAGGTTACAGGGCTACTCAGAGGCAGATGCCCCTGGATGTGTCTCCTACCTGGGGGATAAACACCATGTGGCCCTGTTACAGTGCACGTGCCCAAGCGCCATCTCCCGCCTACCTTCCTGATGCCTTCTGAAGGACTGGACACGCAGTTGTCAGCCCCTCCGTTCTTGCTGATGGTCCGCCAGAGTTCAGCAAATGTGCTGTCCTGCTCCAGGGGGTTGGTGCCCTTGGCTCGGAAGTACTCATATACAGCAGAATCCCGGACGGTGCCATAAGACATTTCCACTTGTTTGGACAGGTCCTGGAAAGTCCTGAAATGCAGAAAGGCAGTGAGGCATGAGTACATGCTGTGCATTGCACACTGCAAGGATACAAATGGGCTTCAAGGCCCTTCTGAAGTCCAAGCCCGGCATGGCCCACTATCCACATTCTTCATTCCTCATCCCCCAAAGTTCAGGTCCCTCAGCCCAGAGTGGGACTTGCAGGGCCTCATTCAATTACGGGTGTGTTTTCTGTGTAGATTAATTCAATAAGATGACTGGGCACCTAAAACCAGGTTCTTTACTGAATTGGAGGGATAAAAGGATGAGTAAGACATGATTCCTGCCTTCAAGGAGCTTATAGTCCAGCTATAGAAGGAGACATATAGACAGAGAATCATAGTATCAAAGAGTCAGGGCAACATGGGAGGCTGTATGCTGCGGATCTCCAACTCAGACGCCTGCAGAGGCTGGGCAGGAAAGAGGCCTATGTTGGCAAGATGAACGATAATGATGGCTGGCCTGTGACACTCAGAGACAGCATGGGGAAGAAACTCACTCAGAGACCAATTGACTCAGGGTAAATTAAGAGGCATCCCCTCCAAAGCTTGCAGCTGTGCTAGGGGTCTAGCCAATTATTGACTTCGAATGCTCCCCTCCCCATGACCTCCTCAATCAATTTGGTTTTTGAAAAAATAAAGAAAACTGGATTTTTATATCTCTCCTTATTTTAAAATGTTGACAATTATTTAAAAGATGATGCAAAAAACAAAGCACTTCTGAGGTCCTTGGGTTCGCTCTCCTTAGAGGAGTGGCAGGTGGCTCCAGCCAGGTGCACATTGGAGGGGGGATTTCACGAGGAATGGCCATCAGCAACCTAAGAGCAGACTTCTGAGCTAGGGGCAGAGAAGGAGACTCCTCCGGGGAAGGACAAATAGTCACAGCAGGAAGGACCAGTCACTATGAAGATTTTACTTCCCTCAGAAGAGCGTACTTGGCTCAGCATGTTGAGAGAATGTCATGTACCAAACAGAATTGCATAAAAAAAAAAGCCCATGGGGAGCCAGCCTCTCTCTCCAGGTTCCAACCTGATCACTCTTTACTTATTTCTCTTCTAGACTATCTCAGTCTCTCCTCTTTAACAACCCACATCATCATCCCTCCCTCTCTCTGAGTCACCATTTCCACAGGAAAAGCCAGTCTTCTCAACTGGATCTACACAACCCTCCATCTTCTGGTCTCATCTCTGGCTGTTCTCTCCACCTGCACACAGCACCACAGCCAACCTTGAAACGAGAAATCCCACACACTCCCCATCCATGGCACCAGGCCACAGTGCTCCCTCTGCCTGGAATCCCTTTATCTCCTTCCTCTAACAACACCTCTACAAGCCCGCTGAAAATCCAACAGCCAACAGCTGCCTCTTTCCTTGGGGAGCCATCCCACCCCAGCCTCCCTGTGCCCTCTCCACACCTTGTGGGCTCCTGTGGCAGCATGAGCTCACTGGGACTTCAGAGGGCCACATGCCAGAGCAGAGACAAGCAAGGGCTCTGGAGTCCAATTACATACCTTGCCTGTCTGCCCCCCACAACCAACACTGTGGTCCAGAAAAGTTAGTTAACTTATCTGTGCCTCAGTGTCCAAATATTTTAATAATGGAGATAGAAGCAGAGCCTGTAGCAGAGGATTGCTATGAGGATTAAATAGGATTTGTGTTCAGCTCTCAGAGCAGTCCCTGATGGTAACCAGTAGTGATTATTCTGGGTCCCCAGTAGACTATAAGAATTTGGAGGACTGGAGCTGAAGGAGCCCCATTTTTGCATCCACTGCCCTGGACCAAGGCTGACAGCAGCCTCCCCGGCCAGCACACAGAAGGTCCAGCTGTGGATGACTCCCCTTGCTTCGGAGACACATGCCACAGTACTCCTTAGGTCCCTGCTATGTGGCCCAGAAACAGAGCTCAGTGTTCGTTTCAATACATTACAGATGAAAGGAAACATAAAATAACAAATTCGATGAAGAAATCTTTCTAATTATTGTTCATTATTTATATCTAATTGAAGCAAGATGTTCCTTTGCCTGAAGGGCCCCAAGGGTTGTAACTCTGCCATAATTTGCCTGTAATGAAAGGAGGGGGACCTTTTTTTTCCACATATTTTAAATTTTTTCTCATGGTAATACAAACAAACACAAGGCTTTGATGAATGAGAAAACATCAGGATGAATTACACAGTTGAGTCTAAATACTGAGCTGCTCTAAATTGCTGCAGATTTCATGAGTGTGGAATGAATGGGTAACTGCCAGGGATCTCGAAACACTGTTTCATCCCCACATTTGAAATGGAGATTTTCTCTCTCCACTTGGTATTATTCATGAAGGTGCCCACGGCCAGAGGCTCAGGGAACATCTCTGGTTAACAAGCAGGCAGCCCAAATGTTTATGGCTTCATGTTCATTTCTGCTCCAGTAGACCTCACTGTTCCCACCCCAAAATGCCATCCCCATCTTCTTTGAATCTTACTGCTCAGACCCACGGCCACAGCCTCCATCCATCCATCACCTCTAATAGCCACAAATTCACGCAGAGGAATCTCTCCCATCTCAGACATGCACTTGATCTTTCAACAAAGGTTTCCAGGCTCACTAATGCCCAGCACAGGGGGCACTACCATCTTATTCCAGGGTGAATAAACTTATGGAAGGCTATCTGGGGTGTTGAACACAAGGGCCCAACTATTCATCCACTAAAGCCATCATCTCCCTGAGGAAGTCATCCTCTTGTCACAGCACCCAGTTTTGGAGGGGACACACAGGGAGGAATAAAGGAGAATGGGGACAGCCAGGCATCCAGACTGCCAAGCCAACACTGGTAGTCAGCAGAAGACAAACGTTGACGTCAGATAGGACGCCCATTCAAGCAAGTGAGGGAGGCTTCACCAGGAGGAGGCTGTGTTAGCAGCACACTCAATTTAGAACTTTTCTGAAGTCAGTCTCTTCAGCAACAACTGCTACAAAGTGTCCAGGTACCCCCACCACACAGAGATGAAGGAGACGTGCCCATCACAGGTGTGGTCTCTATTAACCTCACATGCACGATGCAACTTGCTGATGTCATTCAACCAGTTATTTCACCAACAGTTCCTAAATGTCTACTAGGTAAGGTACAGTGCACACCAAGCAAGGAATCCATTGCAGGCATCATCAAGGGGCTAGTGGTCAGAGAAGTAAAGCAACAGTGACCAAACAATATGAGAGACATTAAAATACGGGTCTGTATGGGGGAACCCAGAAGCACAGAGAAGTAGCTAACCCATGGGTAGGAGCTGAAGAAATGCTTCCTAGAAGAGGGAACATTAAGCTGAGTCAGAAAGGATGGGTAGAGGCAGCCAGATGGAGAACCAAGGGGTAGAATGTTCCTGGAAGGGAAGATATTACCTGAGAAGGCATTTGGGTAATGAAAACACGTGGCTTATTCCAGACACATACCAGGGAGCAATTCACATCAGCCAAAAAGACATAGGTGATGGAATTTGGCAGTCCTGGGTGTGGATGCTGCTTCTGAATGCCTTCACTGTTTGACATAGACCAGTAGCTCTCAAAGTGTGATCCTCAGAGCTGCAGTGTCAGTAGCATCTGGGGCCTTATGAGAAATGCAAATCCTTGGGCCCCACTCCAGACATACTGAGTCAGAAACTCTGAGGGTGGTGATCAGCAGTCTGTGTTTCCACAACCCTCCAGGTGATTCTGATGCATGCAAGCTCCAGAACTTGCATGGACTAGGGCAAGTTATATAATCTCTGAGGCCTTAGATTTCATAACTCATACCCGACTCACAGGGTTGTTGAAGATTAATGATCACAGACATATACCTGGTACACAGTTAATGTTTAATAAATGCTAGCCCTTCTAGTAGACTGCTTATCAGTAGTTCAAATGGTTGGAGCACTGGGCTCATGTGAAGGAGTCATGAGTAACAGGCCAGAGTAGTCACACCCAGATGGAAGCAACCATGGGCAAGCCACATGTCTAAGCTTCCAGGCTTATGTGATTGGAGCCTATCTCCCCAACTGCCTATCTGTCTCCCCAGTGAGAAGCCTGTGGCCCATCTTGTTTCCATCTTGCTGCCAAGGTACATGCAAATGCTCCCCCATCAGCCCCCAATCTGCTGCCTTGTCAACAACACACTTCAGGCAGTCAGGATACTTAAAAGGATGACTTGCAGAAGTCTGAACCCAGGATGAGCATAGAGACACCAAAACTCCTCTGGCAGGCAATCTGGATCTTTGCTTTGTGGGTCGTCACAGTAACAGCCTAGCAGAGGCCACCCTGGGAAAGTAATGAACTCCTAGGCAAGGAACTGCTCAGGAAGAACGGCCTTAAAAGCATCAGCCCCAGGCTGCCCGCCAGAGTCTGCACTGGCTCATGAAATGTCATGGTGCAAACATGTGTATCCCTTGAGCCTCACTTCTGTTTGCTGCCTATCTTCTTACTTCAACTTTTGATAATATTTTGTGTTGGAATCCTCCCCTGACAAAGCCTACCCTCTACTCCAACCTTACGTTTAAACCAATATCTTCTATTCAAGTGTGTCCTACCAAAGCTGGGTTTGGGACCAATACAAACTGCTTCTCTGTATCTCCTGACCTGGATAACCGATTTTTGAAATTTCCACAAGCTGAAAGCGTAGCTGATACCTTTGAGCACATCAGATTGTCTTGTAAAAGGACTCTGTAAGCATCCCTTGCCTCTGAGAACACTGTCCTCTAATTAAACATGCACCTCTAGGGAAGACCCACCACACACCCTTCAGCTGTGGCCGAGGATATTCTCTCCAGCTTGGTACCACCTCCTGTCCTCCCCACACCTTTCTCCATAAATCAATCTTACTATTTCCTAGATATATGTTCATTAACAAAGAGATAAATGTGTTTGCAGTATGAGAAAAATCAATAATACAGAATTTATAAATACATGTTTGCATGTTACAAAAATGTTTACATTGGTAATGGAGATAAACACACTTGCAACAAGAGCAGAATCAATATTCAGTATACATAAAATGGATTTCAACAACGGTGAGGATGTCATAAGCATGGGCCTGATACATGTGGATCTGCAAGTCCTATTATTCTTCCTTAAGGAGAAGAGAATGTGGTGGAGTGGCTCAAAAGACACGGGAGGGTGGGGATATCCATCCTGGTGACTTGAAACTTTCATAGCTACAGCCTACAGATGCCTTTACTATCTTTCCAGCAGTCTTGATTTTCTATCTCATGTCTGGCTCTACAAGAGATGATGCTGCAATCATCAAAGCAATCCGGATTGCCTGGCTAGGGCTCCACAACCAGCTTCCAGAGGGCACCATGACCCGCCCTGGTGCACACTGATAAGTCTCTCCTGGGTTTCTTCCCCAGGGTCCCCCAGCTTCTCTAATCTGTCACCCATGCAGGGGAAGGCTTCCTAGGTGTCTTCCTTCTTTCATTCACTCGTCATTCAAAAAACTCTATTTCCTGTGCATCTGTCTGCATTAGACAGTGCTCTAGGTCTGGGGATAGGGCAAGAATGGCACAAAGTTCCTACTTTTGTGGATTTTACATAATTGAGATGAGACAAAGAAACAAACATCAATGACAACAGCAACAATACAATAACTAGGTAATGCCAGGGTCAGCAAACTTTCTGGAAAGGGACAGATAGTGCCTATGTGGTCTCTGAAGGCCACACAAGACTCAGTCACATATTCTTTGCTTTTGTTTTTGTTTTGTTTTCCAACACTTTAAAATGTTTTTAAAAAGGAAAAGCAGTCTTGGCTTGCAGGCTGTGACAAAGCAGGCTGCAGGCCCTCTGAAGGCTTGCGGGGCATCGCTGGCTGACCCCTGCTACTATGTAACAAGTGATTAAAAAGGCTATGAAGATTAATAAAGCAGAGCAAGAGTAAGCAAAAATGATGGAGGCATTGATTACATAAAGTAGCCAGGGTGGATTTTGAGCCATTGGAGTTGACATCTAGGGCATGTGTTTCTCTAGCATCTGTCCTCACACTGGACTAAGAGGAGCAGAGAGGAGTGAACTCGCAGAGGCTGGGGCTGAGGCCTGCTGGGGCTATCCTGCCAAGGAGCTGAGACAGGGTGGCCAAGGAGCCAGCTGATGAGCCTCTCCTACCTTGGAACATTTACCCGGGGACCTTCCAGGAAGCCTGGGAAAGGTGATGCTGGGGTGTACACAGGTGCTGTGGTTAGAATACTGTTTCCGCCAAAACTCACATTGAAACTTAATTCCCAGTGTGGCAGTATTGAGAGGTGGGACCTTTAAAAGGTGATTGGATCATGAAGACTCTGCCTTGATGAATGGATTAACCCAATTATGGACTAATCAGTCATCATGGGAGGGGAGATGGTATTTTTATAAGAAGAAGAAGAGATGCTTAAACTGGGATGCGAGTAGGCTTGGGACCCTGTCCGTGTGATGCCCTGCACCACCACATGACACTGCAGGGAGAAGGTGCATACCAGATGCAGCTGCTAGACCTTGGACTTTTCAGCCTCCAGAACTGTAAGAAATAAATGCCCTTTTTTTAAAAAAAATAAACTACCCAGTTTAAGGTATTCTGTTATAAGCAAGAAAAAATAGACTAAGAAAACAGTTCTCCTTTGTATCCAAAGCCTAGTCGGTGTGATTCTGAGTAGTGAGCAGAGGGACTGCAGATCCAAATACTGTATGAGGACACTTAGTGACCCACAGGGTGAGGGTTGCAGGGCCCACAGCAGGAAAATGCATGCTTCCATAGGCCACAGAGCCCTTCTTCAAACCTATGCCTGAAAGCCAGCCTCAGAGGGCCAGCTGAGGTGCCCTCCCTCCTCACCTTCCTTCCCTCCATGGTGTTTTCTCTCCAAATCCCACTTCTTCAATTGCTATTGAAATTAAAAGACACACAAAATAAACTGCTAAAAAACTCAAAGCATTTGTATATATTTACATAGTTGTAAAAAGTAACAATTAATAAATGTAAATAAATATAAAAACAAAAGTAAAAGGGATAAGCAGTGAATGCCTGCAAGACTTCCACTTCTTACAATTTTTATTATGTTATAAATAAAAAATGTGATCTGAATGATTTTAAATATCCTGCTGCTGCCCAAGCATCAGTTCTGGGCCTTGAGAACTGAGCTCTGTGCTCTCTTCTATCCTCTGTGTCCACCCTTCCTCCTGGGTTAGCCTCCCATCAGCCAAGATCCACTGAGGGGCAGGAGGTCTCTCTACCAGCCCTTTCAAACACCCTGTCCACCAGCCATGAGGAGGCTGTGATAGTTGTATCTTCAGTCCCTACAGCAAGACAAACATGTGAGACTAATTCAAAGTGGTCCGAGGCCATCCCAGGCACTCAGAGCCCATCAGTACTGAGGCTCCCACACCAAGGCAGGCTGGAGTTTCCTCACTTCCGCACCTTCTGCCTGGATTCAACCCAGGCCTGGTGCCCTGGTCCCAAAGCAGACTGTGAATTCCTAAACATAGGCATATGTGATATGTGTTTCTGATTTGCCAAACTCAGCCTAGATCCTGTATGTAAGTAGAGCTCAGTAACAGGAGCTGTGAAAATCATCCTGATGAGGTCAGATAACTGTGGGCCAGGTGCTAAGCCAAGTCAGGAGCTCAATGTCCACACTATTCACTAGGTTAGTTCTGGGGCTTCTATTTCCCCCAGCAAAGGAGGCTTAGTGTAGAGCCTTCAGTGCTTCAGTGCTGCCTCCTCCAGCTCTTCTCGGCTACCCTGCTTTTGGGGTGCCAGCCTGGAAGACCTCCTGCTCACTCAGGCCTCCAAGTCTTCACTCAGGTTCATTGCCTGCCTTCTCTGCTGTGCCCTGACTAAAACCTACCTACTCTGAACGCATCAGCTCAGCTGTCATGTTGTATTGAAAGAGTGGATCCATGCCCACTGGATCCAAGACGCTTTGTGTTCTGGGCTTGGCCCTATCCTAATGTTTTCCCTTTTAAGCTTCCTGTGCTGTCTGCCCACCTCTGAATTTCTATCACCTCCATCTCTGAATTTCTATCACCCCACATACAGTCTGACAGACATTAGGAGCTGAGTTCATGTTTTCTGGAAGAATGAACTCTATTTTAAAATGATTTTGTGTTTAGAACTGAATGGCTGAATATGGCTGGGAGAAGATCCAAGCTAAACACCAGCATGGTGATTCTAACTTTAGAATCATGACCACTAGCCTCCAGGAGACCCTTAAAGCTGCTTGAGATCTTCTAAATCTCCCTGTGCACTTCCTCCTCCCACGCTCTCAGATGACTCTCAGACAATGAGGCTGCTTCTTTTTTCCTAAGAAGGGAGAAGCCATCAGTGGAGAACTGTACTTTTCTAGATAACTCCCTTCTCGAAAACTAGTGAATAGTTGCCTTCCATCCTTTTAAAATGACAGCTTTGTTTTTACTCCTATGCATGTCTAACTCTGTTTGTCTCCTAGATCCCAGACATTCTTGCCTTCTCAAAGTACATTGCTCTTCCAGTTGTCACCTCTATCTTCTTCATCATGAAATTATTTCTCTCTGCAGATCATTTCCATTGGCTTGAAAATACATACATACATCTCTCTCTCTCAAAAAAAAAAAAAAAAGACCTATGAGATGACATCCTCCTCCAACCACCCTTCCAGCTCTTCTTCCGGAGAGTTATCTATGATTACTGCCTCCATTACCCTCTTCCCATTTCTCAGGAACCTGGCTTACTTCAGTTTTCATCCCTCTGCTGGTCTGAAGCAACTTTCATCAAGGTCATTAATGATCTCCCAAATACAGTAGCTAATTCTCAGTCTTCACATCCCTCCAACCAGTAGCATTTGACAGGTAACACTCTCCTAGATGCCCTTCCTTCATCTGGTTTCCAGAAATCACTCTTGCTCAGTCCTCCTCCCACCTTGGAGGACCTCCTTATCCATTTCCTAATTCTTCTTTCTGTTCTCAGACTCTGAATTTTGGAATCTTCCAGGGGTCAGACCACTGATCCCTGGGTTGCAGGACTTTTGCCACGATCTCATCATGTCAGTTGTCTGTAGATGCATCTATACATTGATGACTACAGTGGGACACCCCAGCCCTGACACACCCCATCCACTCCTGGCAATCACCCACCTGACCACTTCATTTGGATGGCTAATAGATCTTCACACTAAACATGCTCAAACTCAAGCTCTTAAATCACTAACCCCTAAACCATGCCTGCTCTTCCTCTAGTTCTCCCATCTCAGTCAAACACTGCTCTCTTCTTTGAGATGCTGTAGCCAAGAGCCTTGAAATCACTACTGACTCTTCTCTTTCTTATGTATTACACATACAAATTTCGGTATTTCCTATCTCTTCTATCAAGATACATCTAGAATCAGATCACTTATCATGATCTTCACTCTGCATCTTATCTGGACATTGAGATAGTCTCTCTAAGAGTCTCCTTGCTTCCACCTTTAGCCCCTACAGCTATTCCCTGGGGAGGCCAAGCAGAGTGATCCTTTAAAAATCTATGCCAGATCATGTCACCTCATCATTCAAAGCCCTCCAATGACTTCTTGACTCCAAAGTCAAAGGGTGCATCCAAAGTCCTCACATGGCCTGAAAGGTCCCATGTTATCTGGACCCCAATACATCTGCTCTCGCCATACCAGCCTCCCTGCCTTCCCACCTTGGGGTTTCTGTAGTTGTTTCTTAACCTTATCCTGGTTTACTCTTCCCTCAGATTTGTAATTGGCTCACTCTTTCAGTGTCTGGGTCAAATCAAATGTTACCTTCTCCATGACGCCTTTGTTGACAATCTTTTACAAAACACAACACCCCTTACATTATATGATAAAAATACCAAAACACATCACAGCTTGACATATATGGCTGCTTAACATTAGTTCCCCTCCTAGAATGGGACTTGGCTGTTTGTGTTTTTGCTGTATCACCAGTGCCTACAACTTGAGTGACCAATCACCCCAGTTTGCTTGGGAACTAGAGATTTCCTGGATGCAGGACTTTCAGTACTAGAACCAGGAAAGTTCTAGACAAATTGTGATAATATGCCCCCTACCTACAATAGTGATCAGCTCATGGTAGACACTCTAATGAACACATGTTATATATATGAATCATATATGAATGAGTTGGTCTTTTTCTTGCCTTTAAAACATCTAGATTCGATATTCTGTTGGAAAAGTCTTCATCTTGGGTTGACTAGTCTCCCTTCGGGACAACTGTGAGTCAATCATCTGCAGAGAAGCAGGCCTAGTAATAGTTTGAGGTGCTTGAACCAAAGAACTGTGGCCCTGAGCCAGGAGGCACAGCACAAAGCTACGTGGGTCCAGGCTGCCCAGGAACAGATTGCCAAGGAGTCTGGGAATCAGATCTAGTTCTTTGGGCTCCATCCTCAGGGTGCTGAAACTTCATGATCCAGGTTCTTTGTGGGTGCAGTGGAAATCAGCATCCACCAATTGGGAGAATTCTCCTGGGATACAGCCGTTGTCTGCTCCCCTGGCTCCTGTGTGCCTGCCATTCCATGGGAGTCCTGCCAGCCAGCAGGACCTCCATGCCAAGAACATGGCTAGCTCCCAGCTCTCAACACCCGCAAATATTTGCTGCCACAAATCAGGACAAAAGCAGGATGCACCATTAACCTTTAATGTATCAGTGCTGGGGCTCTTAATCCATTATGAGGCTGTCACAAATGTGTCTGAAATGCAAATCAGGGCAGCAGCCCTTCAGGAGGCTGTGAAGGTGCCTTCTTCCCCTTCTGGCACAGCCTGCATCACCCTGTGCTCCAGACAAACAGCCTGAGTCTCTTCTCTCCCTGCTAATATTAGTTTTCACCATCTTTCCTTCCCTCTTCTTCTTTTCAAATGTCTGCCTGAACCCTCTAGTGTGTCAGCTTCCCCAGCAGTCACATGATATGCCAGAAAAAAGATACAATGAGACTAACTTCCAGACCCTCTGCTAACACTTGCTTTATACTGCTTCATTAAACCCTGGCAATAGCCCCTTCGTAAAGTTATTATTTCTACCCCCCTCATTTTACAGATTAAAAAATCAAGGCTTCAGGAGATTAAGGAATTTATGGAAGGTCACAGAAGCAGCAAGTACAAGAGCTGTCTTCACACTCAGGACTGCTTTGCACAAACACCTGTCCATATTAGTATTATCCTATGGTGACATTAAGTAGCTCATAGCTAAGTGAGGAGGGTGAACAGGCACATGGACCATTAGAAACATCACGCAAAACACAGTGCTAGAATGAAGCACAGAGTCATGGGAACATGAAGTTGAACCTGTCGCAGCTTAGCAGACAAGGAACTGGGGCTGTGGGCAAAGAGGGAGGGTTCATGGGAAGGGTGAGGCTGAGACTGAGGCTTAAGGAGAAACAGGAAATGGACACGTAGAAGACAGAAATAAAAATATGTTCTGGGCAAAGATAACATTGCGTTGTTTAAATCATGGATGTGTGTGAGAAAGAGAAATCTTCTGGGAGCTACTAACAGTTTACTAGGAGACAGCAGAAATGGTATATTAGTAAGCACTAAGAATAGGATTGCAGGACAATTGTCCATAAAATACTTAGAGGATTGTTACAATGGAGTTTTTGTGGAAGTGCAAAGATAATGGAAAAATGATAAGCTATCGATGTTCCCTAGACAATTATGGGGCCAGAGAATGTGTGAGCTGAGTGGGTGGAGACATTCTATACTGTGGACAGTTGAGGAAGCCACTGCAGAAAGTATGTCACACATATTTTAGAATGCAGAGCTGGGAAGCAGCTGTGAATCCATGTGCTTGCACATGTGTGTGTATGCATAAATGTGCATACCTATTCAGGCCTGGGTGTGTTCATGTAAGAGTGTATACTCAAGGGCCTAAGGGCAGGAAGAAAAGAGGAAAGATGGAGGAGAGTGCTGCTGGAGGGCCAGGACAATTGGATGAGGGTCTGCCATTTGCTATGACTAACTTTAAAATAAAGGAGTGGTTGTGAGTTCCTCAGTGGTTGGATGGGGATCCCAAATGAGGTGGATTCATGTGGCAGAAAACCCAACCAAAGCAGCTGGTGAAGGAATCACAGCACATGAGACATCTGCCTGCCTGAGTTTATGGATCTGAGCAGTCAGCACTCATGGTGCAAGAAAACAGACTGAGGCTCTTCCCTTGTGGGACAGCTGGAGGAAAATACTAGCACACATGGGCCAGTGATTGAACAACGCAAACCCAGCTGTAATTAAATGTGAAGCTATAAGATGCTAGCCATTCTGAATCAGTTTGCAGAAAAATCACATTAGCAAGAATATAGACTCTGATGGGAAGTTTAAGAAAGGGAACTGGGAGGAGAAGGTGTGCTCTATCATTGATGAGTCGTGTCTGAGTACAGAGAAAGGGAGGATTCCTACTCTGTGCCATGTGCTGTTACATTGGCTAGCGCATTTCATCCTCAGAACCACTCTCTGTGATAAGCTATTCTTCCCACCTTATGGATGAGGAAATTATGAAGTTTTTGAAGCTAGTCCATGCCAGAGCCAAGTTGAGCTTGTTGAGCTGTTGATGCTAAGCTGTTCCAGGCCTGGATCTCCAAGATGCCTGAGCTATCTTCCCAAACCAGCTCCAGTTAGGGATGATGTCCATGCCATGGAATGTTTGGTTACAGCTGTTTTTATCTTGGACACCATTTCACTTGTGGCACCATTAGCAATGCCAGGTGCCAGCCACACCACCCTAAGAGCTCCACATGCCAAATAACCTTCACCTGGCATGCTCTCTGGCCAGTGACAGAGACTATCTGCTGCAGGTGCCTGTAATGCCCGGGGGGCATCAATGGGAGCCCGCCTATGCCCCAATCAGGACCAGGATACTGGCAGGATAGAGCATGGTCCTGTTTTTTGTTCTTTGAGGTAATTATTCATCCCATTGACTTTTTAGGGTTTGGGCAAGACACTCGGGATAACTCTGCCAGTATTCAACAGTGTTTGTCCAATGGGAGCAAAACATCCTGCTACAGAACACCAGATACACCACCATGGAAAGGTTGTTGGAAAGTACACAGATGGGCAAAAACATCTGGGGATATCCAAACATATCCAGACCTGGTGCCAGTCCCTCTTTCATGGGATCCTTGTGACAGCCCTGGGAGAACAGTCCTAATTCTTAGGACCCTGGGAGGTAAGGTGAATTCCCCAGAGAATTAGAGACTCATACCAATTTATGCAGGACCCTACAGCTGGTCATGAGCAGAGCTGATCACATATGCCAGGCTGTTCTGGCTGAAGTCTCGTTCTAAACATCAAACCTCTTAAGCAGAAAAAACAAGGGAAGCAACACAGTGCCGTTCAGGTGCTATCACACCAGGAGTCCAGGGCCTGGATTCTGGACCCAGCTCAGGGAACACGGCACTTCCTTGCTGTTAGGAGAACTCATGCTGGAGTGGCACGGCAGGGAAGGAGTTCAGAACCTGGGCAATGGAGTCAGAGTGTGCTTTCAAATATCACTCTATGTCTTGCTAGCTCTGTGGCCATGGGTAAGCTACCTAACCTCTCTGTGCTTCAGTGTTCTCATCTACACAACAGGAATATTCATGCATTGAGTGAATTCAAGCAGAGCACTGAGCATAGTGCCAGTCTGTGGGAAGCATCCATTAAGTGTTAGCTACTGTTATGAGCTTCAGTTTCCCCAATGACTAAATGAGAGAATGATGCTATGCCAGTGCTTGTAAACTGCCAACCTGCATGCCCAGTCCAGAAGTGGCTGGTTTGGCTAGCCTGCTGTTTGCCTGCTTTGAATCTGCATTTCCTTTTTTTAGCCTGGGCCTGTGATTTCTGGGTCATCATAGTCTCAGCACTCTGGTCTTAGACCGACATTTACATTCTCTGCTTAGCCCTGTAAACACTGCGAAGGAAACCGCTGGACAAGATGATCCATCAGGCCTTTCCCTGCTGTGATATTTCACGATTCTATGGCCTGGGATGGAACTAAAAGACATCTTGTTTAGGATTCTCTCTTCCAGAAAAGCAGCATCATGGACTTTTATCTCTGAGACACAGCTGTTTTCTCTGAAAACTAGAATCTTATTTTGCAGTGTCTGTTGGGACTCAGGGCTACCATCGGGAGGATCTCACAGAGAACAGACCTCTAATGATTAAAATGTAGTGTGCTCAGACACCAGGAGCTTTGCCTCTGCAGAGTGCTGGCAGCCACCTCCTCAGAAGCAGGGACCCAGGGAGCTTGTCCCCAAGTCACACCAAGGCTACAGCCACACTGCACCCAATGGGGCAAAGCAAATAAACCACCTTCGAAGGCACCAGCTCAGGTCATTGTGGGCTTTTCTGACTCTTAACAACATAATAATGTCCCCACAGTGCCTCGGGATCAAAGGTAATGCACAAAATGTAGCCACAAACCCAAAGCACAGCCAGTGTCTTCCTCCGTGGGAGAAGAGAGATTTCCAGCAGGAAGAGCCAATGATTAATTTTAGGTGGAAGCTGCTTGCCATTCTTCAAGAGAAATGAGCATTCCAAGAGAACCCTCAAAGGACTATATTATTCCAAGATGGTGGTCTCTTTGCCTGCTGTCTCTCTAGACTACTATGTCTGTCAAAAACAAGGTTCTCCCTGGAATGGTTTCCTTCTGCCACGTTCACAGGGCATCCAGGCCAGGTAGGAGGAACACTGCCTCATGTGTTTCCTGGATTCAGAGCCGGGCACATCAGGACCAGGCTGTACCTGAATCTTTGCACTGAAATCCCAAGAGTCACTCAGCAGATGTTGCATCCTGATTTGTTTGAGTGGATGAATGATGTATAAGACACATCTCACTGCCTCATCCGTGTTTTACTCTCCTTTCTCCTATTCCAGAGACAGTAGTCAGGTCAACAAACAGGGATACCTACAGGTCTCTGTAAAAGTATTTCTGATGTTCCTTCATGGGTTTGGCTAAACAGGCTAGAAAAGTAAAAGCAAAAGGACCAGAGGGCGCTTGGCTTGAGGAGACCCCCAGGTAGGAGAGGGCTCCAATGCCAGGATGGGGGGCTTCAGGGACCACATGACTACAGTGAAAGGAGCCACTGGGCCAGCAAGGTGGCTGTGGGTGGAGCCATCTCAGCTGAACCCCCCCTCCCTCCGCCCTGCACACTGGATCCCCAGCTCCCTCCATAATACTCCTCCCCACCCACAAGGCCAATGCCAACCGGAGACAGGCTCCCTTCTCCTTCCAAACCATAGGGCTCCTCTCCCAGGAAAGAAGCCATGTTCCCTCATGCCTGAACTGAGCCCTGTATGACATTTTTCCTGATGCCAGGGCCTAATGGGTAATGTGGCCTACCAGAAGAGGGCTGCACTGTGTCGTAGGAAGCATGACATCCACCATGCCGCCGTGACGAGGTTCTCTGTGCGAGGTTGGGATGAATTCTGACCATGAAGCTGTCTGGACAAGCCCTTCATGGGTCCCCACTCTCCTCAGGATGAAGGGATCCCTCCAGATCTGACTCTTTAGGCCTCGAAGGACTTGTCCCACTTAGTCCTCCAGCAGCCGCTCCTATACTTTATGTTCTGTCCCGTGCAAGATTTTGTTTCCCAAGCCCACAGTGCTCTCTCCTGCCTCTGCTCCCTTTCATATGCCACATGGAACAGTTCTCCTTCCTAAACATGTGGACAACTCCTCACATTCCACATCTTGGGGAACATATCACTACCTTCAAAATTCTGTTCAAGATATCACCCCTGCGATGGGTTGGAATGCATCTCCCAAAGTAAATATACAGCATCCTAAACCCTAGTACCTGTAAATTTGATCTCACTTGGGGAGTCCTTATCAGAGGTCATCAAGTTAAATGAGATCATTAAAGTGGCCCTACTCCAGTACCACTAGTGTCCTTATGAAAAGGAGAAATTTCCACACAGATACCTACGCAGGCAGAATGCCATGTGTAAAATGAAGGCAGAGAGCAGGGTAATGCATCTATAAGCCAAAGAACACCAAAATTGCCAGCCACTGTCAAACGCTGGGGGAGAGGTGAGAACAGATTCCTCCCTCACAGCCCTCAGAAGAAATCAGCTCTGCCCACATTTTGATCTTAGACTTTCAGCCTCCAGAACTGTGAGACAATAAATGTTGTCTAAACCACTCAGTTTGTGATACTTTGTTCACAGTACCCCTAAGAAACTAATACAACCCCCATGTGCCCTGACAATCACAGAAACTTCCCTAATCATGGTACATGTCTTGCTGTGCTCTACTGAGTCACTTCTCTGCCTGCTCCTCTGAATTGCCAACTGCCACTCCGTGAAGGTGGAGACCATGCTTTCTCCCCCACTTTTTATCTCCAGAGCCTGACACAATGTCAGGTACATGATAGGAGCAAATGATCTCTTTATTATAGAAATGTAAGAATGAATGAGTGAATAAATGAATAGAATGATTTCTGGTCATAGACAACTGTTGCAACATAGTCATTATGTTGGTCACAAGGTAATGTTACTGTAGCACTGTTACTCCACCAATGCCAGCCCAATCCAGGTATTGAATGGGCTCCATACTGCCTGCTGGATGAATAAATGAATAGATGAGTCAATTAACCTGTAAAGAGACACCTCCCAGAGTATAAAAGGCACAGTGTCCTTTCCAGCATGACTTCATTCCTGGTGCCATGCTTCTTGAGAGGAACCTTGCCATATGGAATATTCACTCAATGTTGATGTGCAGCAGAGCATGACATGAAGGCACTGAGAGGCCTGGGAGGGAGCTCTTGACTGGGAGTCAAAAGATCACAACATCCTTGGGCAATTAGTCTGAGAGTCAACATGTGAGAGCCTCCAGTAAGAAGAGTCATGCTTTTAAAAGAATGCCTACTATATGCCGAGCTCTGGGTAGAATCCTCATGACACCCATGAAGAGCAAGTATGAGCATCTCTATTTTCCAATGAGGAACCCAGACATTTGAGATAGGTGACTTGTCTGTGGTCCTGTAGCCAGTAAGGGGTAGCAAAGATTTCTGCCTAGCAGTGCCTACCTCAAAAATGCTCTTCCCTTAGAATCACAGCATGACTTTAAGACTAACCTTACATCTCAGACTTTTCCATCTCTGTTTCCAGTTTTTTATCTTTTGTAATGTCTGAATGTATTTATGCCTTATTATCCTGCATGGTTTGAGGAAGCATTGTCAACGTACCAGCCAATATTAGCTGTGCTTGGAGAACACAAGCAATGAGCTCAGTCTCTTCACTGACAGCTGAGCTTGAAGCCACAGGCATGAGTACCTTGGAAGTGGCAGTGGCAGCAATATTAGAATCTCAGGTTTCATTTCCCACAAAGGAAATGAAATCCAGGAGGGCACAATAGGTCCCCTCTCTACTTTAAGTCTTTCCTTTCAACTTTTCAACAGGAATGTCTTATTAAGTGATGTATGTTAATGAAAAGCATTGGATTTGATTCAAATAAGCTTACATTTGAATCCAAGTTTTGCATTACACTAGGTATGTGGACTGTTTTCTGCCTCAGTTTCCTCATAAGCAATCAGAACTTAATGTGGTAAAAATTAAGTGATGTAATTTGTGGAAAGCACTTAGGCAGTTTCTAGTACAGAATATATTGTATAACACACTATATATTCACACACAGACTATATAGTATATACTGTATATTAAAATGCAAGTAATTCCTCAATAAGTGATATGTCATTATTAGAACTGTTATTATTAGTGCTACTGTTGTTGTTGAGGTAATTTCCCTTACAGGGTTGGGGAACCAGGTGTGACTGATATTTAAGTAGACTCCTTCTCTGTTGGACAAATATACTCCAGTTTCCTTTCCACACAAGCAAACCCCAACAGCCCCAGGCTCACACCTGGGCAGTGACTAGCCCACCACACATGTTTACAGCTGTGGGGTTCAGGATGAAGGGCGTCAACCTACAGATCCAAAGTCCTCTAAAGAGCTACCCTGGTCCACCCTCCCATGTTTCCCTCCTTCTTCCCATGATCCTAAAGGGTTAACATGATAATTAAAGCATGGGATCCTAATTCTTATTATATTAATTAAACTGAAAACTGCAGATGGTGTTTAATAACAACTTAGTCCCAGTAGATTCCAGGCACTTTACCTAAATCAAACATATCATAAAGCTGGCATGAGACTCACAGAGTCTGGCCCTGCCACATCTGGCCAGGGACACATGTTTTCACCTAGAGCAAAAGGAACACATCATCTCTATTACTTATGCAGATGTGGTCTTAAATTGCTTGACAGTCTGATTCCACCCCACCATCTTCTGGAGCCAAAAATAAAGGAGTATTGATTGCAAAGATTAATAACAGAGCTTAAGAAGGAAAATGGTGCAAAACACCTTTTTTCTCTCCCTTCGTGATATAAACGCCTGCCACCCCTGCAACCTAATTTTGTCACCCAGCACACGGGAGTGTATTAATTAAAGTGACACCAAGGACAGGAAAATCTGAGCTCTTGGGGTGATGACTGGAAATACATAAATATGCATCTCCAAGCTGTCTCGGGAAGGGAGGCACGTTGCCAGGCAAGATCAGCATAATTCCACCAAGGGGAGGGTGGAGAGGAGTGTGCACAGCTCACCCCTGGAGGTCAAGGCTCTTATTCTGGCAAATGTCTCCTAAACCCAAAGAAACTAGACAAAGAGCAAATAAGTGATTTTTCTACCTCGTCTGTAAAGAACTACACCACCACTTTTGTAAACGTCCTCTGATATGGTCTGGAGGGAGCTAATATGGAATGAATATTTATTATGCACTAAATTTCCAGACTATACTGACAGAGATAGAGTGGTGCCATTTTATAGGCAAGGACACTGAGGCCCAGCATGGTTAGTCAATGTCTCAGCCAGGATTGAAAACCAGGTTTGACTAAAACCACACCCCTACACTGATCTGCTGCAACAGAAGGCAAGAAAGAACAGGGTGAAATGAACAGGCATTTCTCGGGGGCCAGCCCTAGAACAGTTCTCCTGGTGGGTGTGGATAGGGGCCTCCCTCCAGGGTCAGCACGTCCTTTGAAAGGGCCATTTCTTGCTGCCATCCCTTCCACCAGCAGAGGGTGCACTGGGACTTTGATGCCTCTCCCCATTGGGGGCAAGTACCTGCAACCTTGGGTGGAGACGTAAGAGATTTAGTTGAGGTTGGCTTGTAAAGCATGAGGGGATAGGGGATGATTTTAGAGGTGCTCATTTTACATTTTTATTTAGGTGAACTTCATTGTAGTCAATAAACCAGTTTCAACAGCCAACTGTACTTTGTGACTGATTTTGGTTACTACAGGGGACATGACTTCAGCTCATCCCGAGCTTCCCCACTGTCATCATTACCTGTTGGGTATCTCCACCTGGACATCTACGGGCATCTAACACTTACCTGGTCTCAACTGGACCTTGTTCTGCCTACCCAAGCTGGCTCCTCCCCTGTACAGCTCACATCAGGTGCAGGTGTCCCCATCCACCCAGGTCTCGCACTAACACCTGGGCTGCCTTGCCCCTCACTCTGGCCTTTCCCCCACCTGTCATATTCCAACAGGCCTGACTGAGTTGAGCCCCACAATATTTCTCAGATCTCCCTACTCCTCCAACATCAGTGCTACTGACCTAGTCCAGGAAATGCAGAGAACATTCATTAGGCTGTAAAGAGAGGGAACTAAGCAGAGGCAGAGAGGAGCAGACACACAGAAGAGAACCTAGGATCACTGATAACAGCAAAGTAGTGAAGACCTCACTCTCTGCGGTTATGTGATTGGCGTGACTGTCTCCAGCGTAAATCTGCACCCACATCTAGCATATGGGAAGCCCATCTATTCTTTATCTGCTCTTCTTCCTGGGAAAAATTTCCCCCGCATCCTCTGGGACTTCCAGGTAGAGGCAGGCATTCTGATATGTAGCAAGTCTTTCTAAAATCACACACACACAACACACACACACACACACACACACACACACAGAGAGAGAGAGAGAGAGAGACACGCACAATGTCTGTTATTTGTTGGCCTACTCCCCTAGTAGGCTGTTAAAGAAAAAAGAATAAACACAAACAATAGAAGATTATTAGCGAGTTCTTACTATGTATAGGGCAGTGTTCTGAGTATTTACAGAACAACGCTTTTAGGTTGGCCCTATCATTATTCTCAGTCTACAGAAGAGGAATCTGGAGCCCAGAAGGTTAATTAGCTTGCCCAAAGTCACACATCCATTCAATGTCGGATCTAGGATGTGAGCTCAGGCTGTCTGGCTCCCGCACATGGACTCCTAACCATGTTCCTGCACTTTAAGTTCATGGTCTGGCTTCTTCCCCAGTGTGTCCCCAGAACTGAGCACAGCCCCTAGCACATGGTAGGTGGTCAACAAAAACTTTGTGAGTGAATGAGTGGATGAGTCCAGCCTGTTCGTGTGTATCATTGCTGTAAACCCTGATAACTAGTCTAGTAGTATTCTGTTCCCAGCTGTCTGACTAGGCTTCCCCGTTCTGCAGGAAATGACAGCTCCCCTTTCCTTTTCTATGGATTCATGCTGAGCCAGTGCTCTCCCTGGAGGGCACCCACCATTCCCCCATCCCTAAGCCCCAGGCAAAGGCCAGCCATGCAGAATCACATACCATCTCACCTGCTGAGTTCTACCCATTTTCAGAGGAAAATCCCCAGCTAACCTGCTCTGTACTGTGACTGTTGTTATTATGAGATAATGAGCATTAGCTCATGTGAGGGCATCGGCACGTGCATTCCACAGCCTGTCAGACACAGGAGACCGGGGATGCTTCCATAGGGAGGCTCGGAGAGGGATCCCAGGGAAGGAAATGCAGCCTCAACCTGGCCCTTCCTGGCCAAAAACAGAAACCAGAGTAAAAGAAAGAAATGCACATAGCAGGCAGATTCATTCCATATGTGAGCAATGGATCATGTGCCTCTGACTCTGTGTGTGTGCGTGTGTGTGTGTGTGTGTGTGTGTGTGGTTGGCTACCCCTGAGTGGGCATCTGTGGGCTGATGTGTGTCCTCTCTGTGTGGAGCTCTGAAGTGGAAGCAGGAAAATGTGCCTGTTCTTGACTCCAGATTAAATTTGTCCTGCTTTTCTTAGTGTGTGGAGCCAAGAGTAGCCACTTCTGAGATGTCCTTTAGACACTACTGTTTAAGGTGAGAGTTTGAACTAAGTTGTCAATAAGCTCACAAACTGTCAGAGCGGGAGGCAAGTTTAGAAATCTTCTCACAAAATCCCCTCATTTTATAGACCTAAAAAATGAGACCCAGAAAGCAGTCACTTTCTAAGGACACACAGCTAATGAGTCTGCCGGGACTCTCTGCCCACACTCAGTGGACTTTGCACAATGCCTGAGGGACTGCTAGAAAACCTGCCATTGCTTAAAGGCAGAATTAATCTCACAGTTCAGCAATGGCAGTAAGACACTGCTTCTAAAGGCAGGTCACCAATATTCAGGCTCTATGTTGCACATCAAAAAGTCACGTTGGTTGCTGTGTTCTCAACAGCTCATGATCCTTCCTGTGAGTCCTCTAAGTCAGGACAATGGAGTGTGCTCAAGGGGTCCAGATCTCAGGAAGACAGAGAGAAAAAAAAAGTGACCTGCAGGACACATTGCCAACCACTGTGGACTTGCACTGGAAAAGCCAGGTGTTTGAAAAACATTATCCAAGTTAGAAATCCCCTTGGTTCCACCAGAGGATGACACACAGGCTAATCACAGGATTCCCCACTCTAGGCCTGAGTAGCATGTGGCCCAAACCAGGCCTGACTTGTCTTCCATGTCCAATGGCTATTCATAACCATTACCCACATGCAGGGCACTGTCTTCTCTGTTGAGTCCACCAAGCCCACTCCAAATGCAGTGGGTTAAGTAAGCAGTGGTGGAGGATGGTAGGAGCTTCCTATTTACTGAGGAGCCCCCATGAGCCAGGCAATGTGTAGAGCACTTACAGAGAGCATCTCTTCACAATCACCACCTGTGGGGAAGTCAATGTTATATCACAGAGGAGTGAACTGGAAACCTGAGAGGGCTCCAAGGGCCCCTTTGGGGATTTCAAATGTGGACAAGTTGGCTGGGAAAATTGAAAGCAAAATACATCTACATAGAGTGGAGTTCACACTTTCTGAAGCCCGTGGCTTCCTCCTCCATACCCACACCCTCACCCTGACTCCGGACCCGTTTTTCATCCATGACTTCCTCTTGAATCTCCTTTGACTCGCAGCCGCACTTCTCATGACTTGCCCTGCTCTGTGGGTCCTGATTTGGCCCATCCTTAGATCAGACTGTCTAGGGAAGGACTGCTAGCTCCCATCCCCAGATGGATCTTATCCTGAGGCCCCCTTCTGTGTCCTGCTCCAACTGGAAGCCACCTTTAATATTTTCATTCCATGCAGTAACTTAGATTACTAAAACGGAAGCTCTTTCAACCAAGTTTACTGTTTAACATCTGAGCCTGAAGTATCAGCAATCAGTGAACGGAGCCTAGGGAAAATAGACTGCTCTGGCTTGATTCTGCTTTTCATGCAGCATCATATTCTGCTGTGTTTTGGCTTACAGTGAGGAACACTGACACACCTGCATCATAACAAGGTATTTTGTTTTCTTTAAAAATGTGATACAAATATGTTTTTCTAGTTAGTTTATTGAATTGTCTTTCTTGACTTTTTTATTCAGAAATACATATTTATGATTTTTCAAAAATAGTTCATTAATAAATACATCTGGGAAATGCTGAACACGACAGCCCTTCTTGGAGACTTACAGTGCATAATAACACAGGAAAGACTGAAAAGCCCTTTAAAGAAAACTTTCAACTTTATTTCACCCATCTTTTTCCATCTTCAGAAAACAGAGCTACTAGAAATCCACTTGGGAAATGATGTTGTGTAGATTTTCAAAGACCGAAAGGCTCTGAAATGGGCACCAATGCTGAGACTTGCATTAGAAACAGAGCAATGAGGATTCTGCCTGCTCCCAGAATGGGATTTCAGTGGCTTTTTAAACAAGCCCATTGTATTTCCATCTTGAATAATTAGCTGAAGGAATACTGCTTTTCAAGAAAGGGAGACCAGGGAAGAAAGATACCTCAGAAAAAGGGTCAGAAATGACATCAGAAGTTTAAAATAGCACCTAGACCCAAACAAACACGAAGACACAGTCTCTTTCGTCTATAAAGACAAAATTGAGGATGACTGCAAGCGGGAGAAGAATGTGCGAGTCACTTGAAGCCCTCTCATCTCAGGCCCTGCATCTTCATCTCCTGCTCATGGCCAACTGGCTTCTGTTTCCACCCTTCAGCCCACAGAGTCCTCCATCTTGCTGGGTCATTAGACCACACAGACCACCACCTCTGGAAACTGCCCCGACCTACATGCCCAACTTGACAATGCTTGACCATGGTTCACCTCTTCATTTTCATTGCTTATTGCAAATTCTCTTCCCTCCGCTCTGCCTATGCCCATCCAGTCATAGATGGTTTGCCACTCCTCCCTTAACCTCTGGCCTTCTTACTTGCATAGGGCTGAGATAAGTGCCTCCAGGTTGCCAAAATAGAAATCTCCTGCTCTGAGAATGCCATCAGGCAATCCTCTTTTTCTAAAACCAGCTCACCTCCTGACTTCCCTATGTCCTGTGAGGACACTGCCACCCTCAATCCCCCAAATATAAAGTCTTAGGACTCTTTAATCCTTTCTTTTCCTACCTTTGCCTTGTTAAGTCAACGGAATTCTACTGCCAACACCCTCCTTTCTTTTCATTTCTACTGACACTCTCTTAGCTCAGTTTCTTTCCCTGTCATCTGAATATGGTAGTACAGGCTTTCCACCTTTTATTGCACTTTGCAGTTATTGTGTTTCTTACAAATTGAAGGTCTCTGGCAACCCTGTGTCAAGCAACTCTATCAGTGCCATTTTCTAATAGCATGTGCTCACTTCATGTCTCTGTCACATTTTGGTAATTCTCACAATATTTCAAACTTTTAAAATTATTACTATTATTATTATATCCATGATCAGTGATTTTTGATGTTACTATTGTGATTCTTTGGGGGCCACAAACTGCGCCCATATAAGATGGTGAAGTTCATCAGTAAATGTTGTGTATGTTCTGACTGCTCCACTGACCAGCCGTTCCCTCATCTCTGTCTCTCTCCTCAGGCCTCCCTATTCCCCAACACATAACAATATTGAAATTAGGTGATTAATAATCTTAAAATGGCCTGATTGAAAGGAAGAGTTGTACATCTCTCATTCTTGATCAAAATCTAGAAATGATTATACTTATTGAGAAAGGGATGTTGAAAGCCAAGATAGGCCTCTTAGCCAGTCAGCCAAGTTGTGAATGCAAAGGAAAAAGTTCTTGAAGAAAATTAAAAGTGCAACTCCAGTGAACATATGAATTATAAGGAAGCAAAAGAGCCTTATTACTGATATGGAGAAAGTTTTAGTGGTCTGAATAGAAGATCAACAGGACATTCCCTTAAGCTAAAGCCTAATCCAGATCAATGCCCCAACTCTCTTCAGTTTTAATGAAGGCTGAGAGAGGTGAGGAAACTGTAGAAAAAAAGTTGGAAGCTAGCAGAGGTTGGTTCATGAGGTTTAAGGAATGAAGCTGTCTCCGTAACATAACAGTGCAAGGCGAAGCAGCAAGTGCTGATGGAGCAGCAAATTATTCAGAAGATCTAGCTAAGATCATTGATGTAAGTGGCTACACCAAATAACCAATTTTCAGTGTAGATGCAATGGCCTTTTATTGGAAGAAAACACCTTCAAAGCTTTGAAGAGCAGGCTGATTTTCTTGTTAGAAAATAAAGCAGTTCATGACTTTATGTTGAAACTAATGTTCAGTGACCATTCTGAAAAGCTTAGGACCCTTAAGAATTATGTTAAATCTACTATTTCTGTGCTTTTTTTTTTTTTTGGATGGAGTCTCCCTCTGTGGCCAGGCCAGAGTGCAGTGGCACAATCTTGGCTCACTGCAACCTCCACCTCCCAGGTTCAAGCGATTCTCCTGCCTCCACCTCCTGAGTAGCTGGGACTACAGGCGCCCACCACCATGTCCAGCTAAGTTTTGTATTTTCAGTTGAGATGCGGTTTCACCATGTTGGTCAGGATGGTCTTGATCTCTTGACCTCATGATCTGCCCACCTCAGCCTCCCAAAGTGCAGGGATAACAGGCATTAGCCCCCACGCCCAGTCTCTGTGCTCTGTAAATGGAACAACAAGGCCTGTATGACAGCACATCTGTTTACTGAATATTTTAAGCCCACTGTTGAGACCTACTGCTCAGGAAAAAAAAAAAAAAGATTCCTTTCAAAATATTATTGTTCATTGACAAGCACCTGGCTACCCAAGAACTCTGATGAAGACGTACAAGGGGATTAATGTTGTCTTCATGCCTGTTATTACAACATCCATTCTGCAGCCCATGGATCAAGGTATAATTTTGACTTTCAGGTTTTATCATTTAAGAAATATACTTCATAAGGCTGTAGCTGCCATAGATAGTGATTCCTCTGATGGATCTGGGCAAAGTAAATTGAAACCTTCTGAAAAGCATTCACCATTCTAGGTGACACTCAGAATACTTGTAATTCATAAGAGGAGGTCAAAATATCAACATAAACAGGAGTTTGCAAGAAATTGATTCCAACCCTGATGGATGACTTTGAGAGGTTCAAGACTTCAGTGGAGGAAGCAACTGCATATGTGGTAGAAATAGCAAGATAACTAGGATTAGAAGGGGAGCCTGAAGATGAGACTGAATTGCTGCAATCTCATGATAAAACTTAAATGGGTGAACATTTGTTTCTTACAGATGAGCAAAGAAAGTGGCTTCTTGAGATAGAATATACTCCTGGTGAAAATACTACGAACATTGTTGAAATGACATCAAAAGGTTTAGAATATTCCATAGATATAGTTGATGAAGAAGTGGCAAGGTTTGAGAAGTGTGACTCCAATGTTCACAGAAGTTCTACTGTGAGTAAAATGCTATCACACAACACCACACGCTACAGAGAATTCTTTCATGAAAGGAAGAGTCAATTGATGTGGCAAGTTTCACTGTTGTCTCATTTTAAGAAACTGCCACAGCCACTCCTACCTTTAGGAATACCACTCTGATCAGTCAGCCGACATCAACTTCGAGGCAAACCCTCCACCAGCAAAAAGATTACAACTCACTGAAGGCTCAGATGGGGGTTAGTACTTTTTAGCATAAGGTACTTTAAAATTAAAGTACATATATTTTTTAGACATAATGCAATTGAATACTTAATAGACTACAGTATAATATAAACATAACTTTTATAGGCACTGGAAAACCAAAAAATTCCTGTGACTTTATTTATTGTAATATTCACTTTATTGAGATGATCTGGACTTGAACAAATTCCTCTCAGATCACTCTTCTTAATTAATAGATCCATTTTTTAACCTTAGGTTAAAATTAGTTTGCTCATCTTTCACTTTTTCCACCTTTCTCTACCTGACATAGCAGGTTTAGATGGGACCAGTTTATTGTAATATTCACTTTATTAAGATGATCTGGACTTGAACAAATTCCTCTCAGATCACTCTTCTTAATTAATAGATCCATTTTTTTAACCTTAGGTTAAAATGAGTTTGCTCGTCTTTCACTTTTTCCACCTTTCTCTACTCGACATAGTAGGTTTAGATGTGACCAGTTCAGATGCGACGTCCTTTGTGTTTCCTTCTATCCTTATTTCCAACGGGATGGATAAGCTTGCTTTTCTCTCTGGGCTTCTTCTTTGGCTTGTGTGCTGTGACTTGCCCAAGAGTTACAAAGCTGTGGGCTCATCTGTTCTCCCGCTGTGTTCACCTAGGGAACAAAGCCTGCCTCTTTCTCCATTTGGTTCTAGATGTCCCATAGAAAGCCCCCCTCAGAACAGGTGCCCAAGAAATGTGTGTTAAGAAGAAATCCAATGAATAAGAGCAACTTCAGCATACCCCACTGCACATCTCAAAGTTCAAGACAGACAAATTACAACAGTCTTATTTGAGAGATTAATGGAATATAAAAGCTTGTATTATATCTTTTGTGACATTTTAGAATATTCCAAGAATCATCATATAGATTACATTGATTGATCAAGATGACTATCCTATGAAATCAACTGCAATTAACTATCCTCATTTGAAAGATGAGGATCTGGAGGCTCTGAGAGGTTAAGGGTTATTCAAGATCACAGAGTTAATATTTTGTGGCACCATATCACCTGTTCTTTCTGCCACACAACTTAGTACAAGAGAAGTTAAGAGTGAAAATTGCAGCTTTTTTTTTTTTTTTTTTGGTGTGCAGCATAAATCCATCCATAGCAGAGTCAAATGGATTACCTGACACTGACATGCCCAGTGTATGCTAATGAGAAGCTCAATCATTATTAATGCAAATTATAACCAAAGACTCACTACGTCCTTTATCCCAGGAGGAGACATATGTAGGACAAACTCTGGGCATGAAGCTCAGAAATTTAGAGTATCGTTCTGCTTAAACTGCTCATATATTCCACTGGAGTTTATTGGAAATTATTTTTTAGGGCTCATTTCTGGGTTCATGTTCAGTGCACTATCAATAGCTGCACAGCTGTTTTGGAGAAGATAAGAGACCGTCCATCAGGTTCAATGCTGCTGGTTTGTGTCATTTCCTCTTAGGAAAATTGCCCAGAAGAAAAAGAAACCTATTCCCACGGAAAGTTTTAAGAAATTATTCATACTCTTGGAGGGTCTAGAAGATACCTAGTGATGCTGTCTACCCTGGGGCTGCACACACGTGAGCTATGCGGCTAGGAGGGATTGATGAGGCACATTAGGGCTAGCAATGAACTCTGCATGGTAAGTCTAGAATGGCAGTGCTCTTCTCCTCTCCTTTCTTTTCCCTCCACCCACCAGCTATTCCAGATCTTCCTAGGCCAAAGCACAATGAAGATCTCAGCCTGGGGCAAAATAATGCAGGAGGAGCTTGAACCTACCACAGGGATCCAGGATGACTCCTGGTGAGAAAGGCTGCTTTCAGGAATGACAGACATCTTACGTGTATCACTTGGGGAATTCATTGATTCAGTCCTTCAGACTATGCCTCATGTTCCTTAAGGGAGGTATCTGAGAAAATGACAAAGCAAGCTACTTAAAATGTGTTCGTGTAGTGGAAAATGAGCGCGTACCTTTCTTCCCATCTTTATCTCTCTCAAACAGAGGGAGACCATAAACACAATGAATTCAACACTCAAACTTCAGAGAGAAGAATAATGTTCTTTCAATGTCCAGCAGGACCCCTGGTATAAAATTGCCATGCAGTCTGGTGTGACATTAACCCACATAGACTAAATTGGAGGCATCAGCTTCAGGTGTTCATGAGAAGGACAGGTTTGCTTTTTGACAGATTAGGCAAAGTCATAGGGCAGGGGTGGTGTCCATGTTGCTTTGGGAGTTCCATGCACCTTGTGAGGGCTGGGACCTGCATGTGAAGCTGTAATTGGAAACTGAAGATTCAGTCAGGCCCTGGGGTCAGAATCCCCAAGGCCTTTGGCAAATTCTGCCTCCTGTCCTGCCTGTGTGACCAAGTGGTTTTCACTAAAAAGGCTGTGCAATGCCACAGGGATCACCTCCAGCAAGGAGATTTTCATGGCAGCAAAGAACATGGATATATCTTGAGTTTCTGCTTATGGAAGGGGGGTCAGCCAGACCTGTAGTGGATACTTTTAGTGTTTCACCTTGAATCTTTTTTGGAAGGTTGAGCCTGTTCCTCCTGTGAGTGCCAGCAGCTAATGGGGCAAGAATACTGCCCTCCATGGAGGGGAGCTGCCTCCCCTGGAGATGACCCCCGTCTTATCTCTTCCGCAGCCCACAGCCAGCAACTGACTGACTGACATGAGAATGTCAAAGCCAGCCTCTTTGCCTCAGGATAGGATCAAATCTGTGGGGCCACTTGCAATCCAGAGTTCTTGTGGGATCAGGCTGGAGCTAGTTTCCACCTGATACCATATTCTTGCTTAGCACCTTTTCCCTGCCTCACTCTATTTCCCTCATTCTGCTTCTCTTGAGGTTCCCCCTCCACCCAAGAAAACGAAAACATTTGTGCTAGAGTCCTCAGCTTAGGTTCTGTTTGTAGGAATCCCAACTACAGGCAAGAAAGCTTCGCAGTCAAACACACCACAATGGAGATGCAGCTTCCGATGAGCCTCTCCTAGCCCTAGAACAGCAAAGGGAAGCTGGGAAGCCATGGACGTTCAAGTTGCAGAAAGCAATGAGGCACAGCACTGAGCACCTTGGAAGCACCCATTAAATCCTGGAGGTCTGACTTGATTGATAAAGCTCCATATTTTCATATGCTTGGTTATTTGCACGTCAGGATTTCTGTTCTCCTCTAAGTCCTCAGGGACCAGTCTCTGCAAGGACAATTAATTTCACTTGCTTACCAGATTTAAGCACAATTAGTCACTGGGTTTGCCATAGTTAATGGCAGGCAGAGCTATCAGAACCATCATTTTTATGTTTGGGGTAGTAATAAAATAAATAAGGCCTTAGGAGAAAACGTGACCCTACAGTGGCTGCTGTTTGCAGATGAGCTGAGAAATTAATTTGTCGGCCCCTGTATTTGGACTGAAGATTCTAAACTGTCTTGATGATTTGGGAATGTGTGACAGAGCTCCTCTGATAAACTCAAAATGGGACAAACTGATCCCCAAAACAGCTAGAGCCTCCTCAGTGCTAAGCCTGGAACCTATTTCTAAAACAAAATGTCAAGGGCCAAAGTATTCAACAGGATAAGAGATAAAGTGGGACTCAGGTAGGTAAGTTTTAATTAAGACCAGGGTCGGGGTGTGAGGGCTGCTGGCAGGCCAATAATGCACACCCAGCCAGCATGCCTGGCACACAGTGGCCAGCAAGCAGTGGGAAAAGGGACAGGCATGAGGCATCCTTGTGATTCAGTTGAGGGGGAGTAGGGATCAGAGCTCACTTAGTTCCTGGATGCATCAATACTGGGAATTGAGAAGAGAGAAAGGAAAGAGAAACAGTAACTTCAATGGAGCACCTATCATGTGCTAGATACATTCACATAGTTGTCTCTATTAACCTTTTCAACAGCATTGTGAAGAAGGGACTGATATTTCTATCTAAAAGCCAGGGGAAACAAAGCCAAGAAGATACAAACCTACATCAGATGAATACCCAAGTCTACATGATTTTCAGCCCACCAAGTTTGTACTCTCAATGCTTTTCTGGAATTGTAGTTAGATGGGACCTTCCCTGGAGAGAATGGAGTCATAGGTTTGACCACAGTCTCCCCTACGAAGTAGTGTTTATGAGCGGAGCAGTGAGTGAAAAGAGGAGTGTTGAAGTTAAATAACCTCTAAGAAGATTCACGCAAGTGAGAAGAGCATGCACAATGGGCGGAGGTGAAGAAGGACATGCTCCATTTTGTAGCCTGGTGAGATTAAAGGGAAGTGAGTTCATAGAGTGCATCTTGAGACACTAGGGACAGACATGGTGCCAGAAACGCCCCAGACACCAAGAAAGCACCTGTGTCTACAGAAGAAGGGATTTAACTGGCACATGTATAGGCAGGATGCTGTATCTCATTCTTTAGTGACTTGGCACTCAAAAGGCAGGAATCTCATTTCTTCACCACCAGCATTCTGCCCCCAACAACCCTCAGACTCTAAGTTGGCCAAAGCTAAGGCAAGATATGGGGTGGCCTTCCTGGCTCCCTAAGAAGCATTTCAATTGAGGCCTCAGTTGAGCAGGAAGGTCAGGGTTCTGCTGGGAGGAAAGGGGAATGATCACCTTCCTGCTGGACAAGGTGCCCCAGGAGAAAAACTCAACTGGGATGCTTCAGCAGAGGAGTGATTTTTTGTTGTTGCTGATATCCCGAAGGAAAAGATCAAAAGCTGGACATAATTCACTAATCTCTCCTCCATTGGCCTCTTTCAAAGACACATTCAAAGAGAATTATAGCTCTGGGCTGTGGTTCTCTTCAGCCCTTTCTCGTGCCCTAGGAGCAGAAATTGTTAACTGGGAAGAGTGGACTTCCCCAAGGTCCAATACCCAAAGATGAGGTCTAAAACTTGGCTGCTGTAGTTGGTGGCCCAGGGAGAGGTCCCATCGCCTCATGTGGTCTCTGCACCATATCTTTTCTCTACTTGAGTCTCAACATCATTTTCATTTTCTCTAGTCTCCTTAGAGACTTTGCCCCATCCATCAGCCCTTCTTCACCTTGCCTCTGGCTACCCTCTGTCTAAAGACATGATAAGGTCCACCTCATCCTAAAATAATTACTGTAACATCCAGATCTCCCTGGACACCTCCCTCAGCTCTGCCACCACCACCTCTACAAGCCTCTTCTCTCCCCTTCCTCTCACCATTAAAGTTCTCAATAATAATATGCCCTCACTTCTGCAACTTTGGTTTGTACTCCTTGAAATTTAAATTACACCCTAAGCATGCAACTAAATTTTTCTCTCAATGGATAAAGGAGAGTGAACTAAACTCAGCCAAGTCCCACGCTGCTGCTTAACGTGCATCATTATAGGTAATCTACACCTGACATAAAACAGACTCTCAAACAACGCTGATGATTTAATTTGTCATTTAATCCAGTACTCTTTCTAGCTTCGCATGCCCCATCACATCTAGGGATAGAACATTCTTCTGCCATGACTACCACGACAGTAATTCTCAGTGGTGGTGGGAGGCAGAGTTTCAGAAGCCTCCAAGGAATTCTGCTTAGCAACCCCAGACAGATACATCCTTGAAATACCTACTCCTTGGAACAGCACAGCATCTCAGCTCCCAGGCTTCTGACCAAGCTCCCAAACCATGGATCTCTCTCATCTTCCTCTGCCATACCTTAAATATGACTCCTGTCAAAGGCTTTGTCTGAGCCCTCCTGATTTCTCAGTCTACAGTATATCCAGTAGGAATTCACTCACTCCCACAATGAAGAGTGCATATTTTTGCAGCGGACTTTGAAGGCTCTGAGTTTAGCAGCCCTGACTTTTCCCCAGTCAACAGGCGCACATTTTCAGCTGTTCCTCAACCCAACCTAAATGGATCTGGGGAGGCCTGTTGGAGGAGGGAACAATTGAATCGACACTTGCAGGACAGATACAGATATCAATGCCCTGGAGAAGCAGAGGACTGGGGTCTTCCAGGCAGAAGGAACAAGGATGTAGAATATAGGATATGAGGGAGGGAGCCCTGGTCTGTTAGACTAAATGTCTTACTGGCAGGAGAATGGAAGTGGATGAGGCAAGAATGTTTCCAGAGAAAATACCACTCTGCTAGCTGAGAAGAAGCTACAAGAAGCTAGTGATAAAACCAAGGCAGAAAGTATTTAAAAACCAACATCAGGACCCATGACAAACCATCTGTAACAGTCAGTGGGGGGATATTAACACACTCCAGTGCCTGCCCTGAGGCAGCCCCACCCCCTGCATGATGCAGCATGACAGAATTATGCAGGCAGTGACCATGATGGGCCTAGGGAGAGGTGGTGGCCAGTGAGTGCAGGCAGTCACGGAAAGAGTCCTGAGGCCCTGGGCAGGGCATCTCAGGCTCCTATGCATGCAGCACAGTCCCACGTCAGGCCTATACTAACAATCTGCTCCTGCTTTTGATGCCCAAGACTTCCTCCAGCCATTCCAAGGAAGCCCTGGAGTTCTTGCAAAATACTGAAGGGTAAACATGAGTACAGAATAAGTGTGTGTGCAGTGGCAAGGAGGTACAGAATGAGGCTGCAGGCAGATCCAGAAGGGCCCAGCTTAACACCCTTTGCCCTCCTCCTCTTTCCAGGTCACCTCCCACCAGTGTCCAATTCCATCAGTAACCCTCTGCTGTATTTCCTTTCTCCACTCCGGCTGCCCCTGGGGACCACACCCTCACTCCTTCCCTAGCCCAGGAGTCCACAGCTTCCTTCTCCAGCCTATTCACGCTGCTCATCTTCCCAAAGTGCCACATGATCATGGCCAGCTCCTGATGGAAACTCTCATCCATCTGCCATTCAGCATAGAAATCCCTGACCTAAAAAATAGCTGATGCTGGTGAGGATGCAGAGAAAAGGGGATGCATATACATCGTTGGTGGGATGTAAATTAGCACAACCCCTATGGAAAACAGAATGGAGATTTCTCAAAGATCTAAAAATAAGACTACCATTTGATCTAGTAATCCCACTATTGGGTATCTACCAAAGGAAAGGAAGTCATTATATCAAAAAGATATGTGCACTCACGTTTATCACAGTACTACTCACAATAGCAAAGATACGGAACCAATCTAAATGCCCATCAACATGAGAATTATCTTTGACCAGATAAAGAAAATGTGGTACATATACACCAGGAACTACTACTCAGCCATAAAAAATAATAAAATCACTTTTGCAGCAATGTGGATGGAACTGAAGGTCATTATCCTAAGTGGAATAACTCAGAAATAGAAAGCCAAATACCACATGCTCTCACTTACAAGTGAGAGCTAAATAATGTGTACACATGGGCATAGAGAGTAGAATACCAGACACTGGAGACTCAGACGGGTGGCACGGGGGTAAGGGAGGAGAAATTACCTTATGGGTACTATGTATTCTATTTGGGTGATGATTACACTAAAAACCCAGACTTCGTCACTACGCAATATATCCATGCATCAAAGCTGCACTTGTACTCCCTCAATCTATAAAAGTAAAATTTAAAAAAGAAAGAAATCCCTGATCTTGTATTGCAGGCCCTCCATGATGGGGCCCAATCTCATGTTCAAGTTGGCTCCCCCCATGAGCCCTGTTCTCCACCTAATCTAAACCCAGGAAAAGAGAAAAGGAACTCTGAATCAGGTTCTCTGGCACCTCTTTCATGTCCAACATTGCATCAACATTTTAAAATGTATTATCTATTTTTTTCTAATTCAAACAACACCTATGAAGCAGATATTAGTATTTTTCATTTGTTTCTAGAAAAATAACAAAGAAAAGAAATAGGTTTGGAACAGTTAGGTTGCCCAAAGTTTATTAATTCTCAAGGCTGGAACTCAGACCTTTGTCTGACAGTCTCTGCATCTTCTCTTCTTTCCCATGACCCGAGGCTTCCCCAGAGTTCACTGTGGGTCCCCACCCAGGTTTACCCCACATGCACTGCCTCTTTACCTGGAATGCTCCATGCACCGTCACTTTCTAAATCTTGCACCTTCTTCACAGCCCAGCCCCTTTCTGCCACCGCAGCTGAGGGTAATTATTCCCTCCACATTGCCTTCAGCCCACGCACGTGACACATCACTCCAGGTTGTTCTGCTGGCATTTCCGCGTCTCTCTCACTTCCCATATTAAACAGCAAGCTGCCTAATGGAGGGTCTTCTGCAAGGACCACAGTATATGGCCTGCCCTCACCAGACATGCTCAGCACAGTGTCTGTGCAGAGTGGATGCTCAACCAGAGTTGAACCAATGCTGGGGTATCTCAGGCAATTCACCCAACATGTGCACTCAGTTTATTCCCCAGCACAGCACATGCACCAGCAAACACTGGGAGAGCACCTGTCCCACCCCTCATGTCTTGGAGTATTCACTGGGTGGGGCATGCAGCAGACAGCAACAGATCCTGGATAATAAGAAGAAAGACAGACATGCCTTCTCAGAACGAGCTGGCTTCTCTGCAGCAAGGGACAAGGGTCCCAGGGAAGGCCTTGCAGATGGAGGGAAAAGGTAACACGCTGATATGAGAAGGGTATAGAGATGAGTCCCAAGACCAGATCTTCCAAGAGCTGTCATATAACAGTGAGAAGTCTCTTCATTTCCTAGATCCTCTGTTTCTTTCAGTGAAATGGGAAAAATACAATCCCCACATTTCAGAGAGTTGGGAAGATGATATGAGATTTGTTTGTAAGACACTTACTACACAGTCTAGTGCAGTGTGTGCAGCAATTACGGTCTATGATTAGTAGACCATAGACCTGGTCATAGACCATATGCCTGTTCAACAACAGGCCCTCCAAAAATAGGTAAATACATAAATGAATAAAAAGCTCTGATTTCTGTGGTGTCATTACTCCCACCATAGACAACTTTACCCTAGCAATGTGATGTCACTGAATTGTCACCAGCCAGCAGCACATCACTGCTTGCAGATCACAAAAAATTGCCAACTCACTTTGCCACTCTCTCCACCTCCTTATAAACACAGACAAACATCTTTGGTAGGTGGGAAAATAAACTAACAGCTGTAATTTCCAACTAGGGTGTGGAGAGGAGATGGAGGCCTCAGACACCCTTCCCCAGTGGAGGCCAAGGCCTCCCACAGGCCTGCCTGCATGGCCTCAGCAACACAGCCTTGGACAGACTGAGTCCCTGTATCTGATGTGCAGCCAAGTTCCTGGAATGTAGCTGCTTGGAAAGAATCACAAGCCTGACTGTTGTGAGAATCCTCTTCAGATGTGCAAGAAGATTCGCCTTCTGGCATCCCTCCCCAGGGAAGATGGCACATGGCTAGGGAACCTTTAAGTTGTGGCCAGTTTTCACTTTCCAAGGATGTGAAGAACATCCTACATTTCTACTTTTGTTGTTGTTGTTGTTGTTTTTCAATCAGTACTTAAGTGATACCCAATTCCCATGGCGACAGCCTGGGCCAGTAGCCCTCGCACTCAGCTTACCATCACTCTCAGATACACAGAAATTATAACAGAGCTTCCTTCTATCTCTGTCTGAAACTTATTCACCAAGAGAGACCTCACTTTCTAGCAAGTTCTAGAGGCTTGTTATAGGCATGCAGAGAAAAAAAATATAAAAACAAAATTTCACCGGACAAAAATGAAGACGATCGTCTCTTACAGGTGGTTTGAGGAATGTGTGAGTGTCAAAGTGAATAGGGAGAACTCCATGTCTCTCTCAGTGACAATATGCCAAAACAATTGAAGAGATCTCTAGGCCTTAAGAGTGGAAATTTTTAAAATAGTGCTCTGAAAAAGAAAATAGAAATGAATCTTCACAATACTGTTTTAGAGCTCTTAGATTTGGCATGGGACATGGGCAATGCCTTGAGGACTGGTGAGCTGAAACATGGCACTGTGGGACATACAAAGGTCATGAAGTCAACTTTGAAGCAAACTGTTTTTCTCCTTTCCTCATTAAAAGCAGCAGTTGTAAAGAAAATTGCCATGAAATCCTTGTAACTTTAGCTTTTCATGCTCACTGGCCATGAACTGCATTGAAGAACTCTGGTAAAATCTGACCTGAGAAAAAAATAGAAAACTTAAATATTCCTATAACTATTAAGAAAAACTAAATCCATATTTTGAAACCTTTCTACATTGAAAACTTTTGGCCCAGATAGCTTCACTGTAGTGTTCTACCAAATATTTAAGAATGAAATATTTCCAGTCTTCAACACACTCTTACAGATAATAGACAATGAAGGTTTTCCCTGTGATAAAGAGTGTCTAACTGCTCATCTATTTTCTCTCGCTGGGCACAAAGGAACACTACATTCCACAACCTTTCTGGCAGTTAGTTTACAGCCATGTGACTAGATGCAAATTAATAAAATATGGGCAAAAAATATGTATAAAAATTCCAGAACAGGCCATAAAGTCTTATTTCCCTTTACGTGGAAACTTCAGAAACCATCGATTTAATATAGGAGCCTCATGATATGTGCAGATTCTGGATCTCTTGGTCATTTTTATGCCAAGGGGTCAACCAAAACTATAATGGACTATGAAGCAAGCCAGAATTAATTGTGTTAAGATATTTTGGCATTTAATTGTTACCACAAAATAGCTTAGACTAACTTGACAAATATACATGCCCCTAAAACAATGTATACCACTATCATAACTTTCATAACAAAATCTGATAAAGGTGGTAAGAGAATGAAAAATTACCAGCCAAACTTGCTTGTAAATATAGAGATAAAAATCCTAAACAAAATATTAAGAAAACTAATATAGCAATTGTAACCCGAGTTTCTTTCAGAAATGCAAAGTTGGTTTAAAACTAGAACTATCTATGTAATTTGTTATATTCATATATTAAAGTAGAAAAAACTATAATCATCTTCACAGATATAGAAAAAGCATTTAATAAAATGTAATATTCATCTTAAGAGAAAGAAAATCCTCTTAGCTTCATAGAAACGAAAGAATTTCTTAACTTAGTAATGGACATCTGTAAAACATATCAAACATCATCCTAAACGGCAAAACACTAAAAGCTTTTCCTTTGAGAGAAGAAACAAACTACGTAAGTCCACCATAGTATTTAGCTCGGGCTGCCATAGTACAATATCATAGACTGTGTGTGGCTTAAATAACTGCAATTTATTTTCTCACAGTTCTGGAGGCTGGAAGTCCAAGATCAGCATGCTAGCCTGGTGGGGTTCTGGTGAAGGTTCACTTTTGGCTTGCAGACTGCGATATCTTCACTGTAGCCCACAAGAGACAAATCTCTCTTTCTCTTCTTACAAGGCCACAGTCATTGTGTGTTAGGGCTCCACCCATATGACCTCATTTAATCTCAATTACTTCTTAAAGACTCTGTCTCCAGATATTTACCACCCTAGGGGTTAGGGCTTCATCAGATGAGTTTGGGGGAGAGACGTAACTCAGTCTACGGCACCCACGATAGCTTATATTCAACATTGTACTGGAGGTATTATTTCTTTCATTAAAAGGGGGATAAAATGCTGAAGATTGTAACAAGATCATGATTTTCGCAAATGACATGATTGTGTGCACAGAAATTCCAGGAGAATTTATAGTTAAGTTATTAAAATTAATAAGCCTATTCAGAAAAGTAACTGGATTTAAAATCAATACACAAAATCAATTGTTTTTCCATACACCAGCTATATAAATGTAAAACATAAAGTAAAATTTACAAGATGTCATGAAAATGTCAAGTACCTTGTAATAAATCTAACAAAAGATGTCTATATCTTTATGGTAAAAACATGAGATAAATTAAATTGAGAAAAAGAATGCTTCAATAAATAGAGAGACTACCAATTACATGGGTCAGAAAACTCAGTATTATAACGATGTAATTTATTTCCAAGTCAATCTGTAACTTCAATATAATGAAACTATCTACAGTAATTTTTGGTAAAACTTCAAACACTGATCCAAAAACATATATGGAAATGAAAAGATCCAAGAGTAACCAAAACACTCTTGGAGACAAACTAGGTTGGAGACGTGGATATAACAGTTACATTGATTTACTAGGAAGTTAAAGAAATTAAAACAGTTTGGTATTTTACAGAGATAGATAGACCAAAGGGACAGAAATAGTAATTCTAGAAACATGCCTACATACTTTATTTATGACAAAGATGACACTGTGCTGAAGGAAAGCAGTAATTTTCTAAAAGGATAACAATATAGTGTACAGAAAATGTAGCAGAAATATACTACTCATATTAACAATACAGATGTTATGATACATAGTGATGTATTTAATAAAAATGTGCAAGACCTTTATTGAAAGACAATATAAAAGTAACTACAGAAAAAAAAACTAAATGGAAAGATAGATATACTATGTTCATGAATAGAAAAACTCATAAAGGTGCCAATTATCCCCAAGTATATTTTGATTTTGTTTATGTGAAATATAAGAAGCTGATTTTCAATACATATAAAAGAATAATGCTTCAAGGAAGTTCTGGAAAATATAAAAAAGATAAGTGTTACAAGCACAAAAGTATTATAGTGCACAGGGAAAAACAAATAGATCACTGGAGGAGAAAAGAATGCCCAGAAGGAGTCTCAGTTACATACACAGCCCGCTTATGTGATTGAAGAGATACTGGAAATCGGTGGAGATTGTCAAAGCCCATGGAACTTTACAGCACAAAAAGTAAACTTGAATGCATATAATTTTTTTTAAAAAGGCCAGGAGTTTGGGGGAACCCAGGATATAATGCAGACTGTCTCATGGGAATCTCACAGTAGTATAAATGAATGATGTGACCACTAAAGGGCATGGGGAAATGACCTAACCCATCACTTCAGAAAATAGTGTTTTGACTGGAAATTATAAAGCTAAAAAAAGAAATTGTTCATAAACATTGTTCTAGTTAGTAAATTTGATTCTCATGAAAGTAGGGGTTATTACTTTGAAATTGCTTTCCAAATATACTAGGGTCAAACCAATAAGTAAATGGATGATGTGTGGTGAGATCCAGGTTTCTGTCAGTTGGAAAGGGAAGTTACAGAGATGCAAGAGGAGAAAGCAAGAATGAAACATGCAGTACTGGATTAGAGTTGGAGGTGACGGTATAATATTTAGCTTGGTGAAGGTAACACATGACTGGATAAAGAAACAAGCAAGTGTGTACATGTGTACACGGGTCAAGATACATATAGCTACTTCCTAGCTCCACCCTCTGAGAGGACCCAGTAGCAGTGATGCCCCAGTAGCAATGAATACACCCAGAGCCCATGTCTTAGATTTATTACCATTCTTAAATTAAAAAAAAAAAAAAAAAACTCCTTGGAAAGACAACATATTCTCAGGCTGGGGCAGGGAACATACAGAATGGGTTTGGAGCATCTTGTGACAAAAAAGAAGAAAATGAACAGAAAGAAAGGAGAAGAAAAGAATGTGATTGCGGTTGGGCGCGGTGGCTCATGCCTCCCAAATCTCAGCACTTTGGGAGGCTGGGGCAGACGGATCACAAGTTCAGGAGTTCGAGACCAGCCTGACCAACGTGGTGTAACTCCGTCTCTACTAAAAAATACAAAAATTAGCAGGGCATGGTGGTGTGTGCCTGTAATCCCAGCTACTCAGGAGGCTGAGGAAGGAGAATCGCTTGAACCTGGAAGGCAGAGGCTACAGTGAGCTGAGATCATACCACTGCACTCCCGCCTGGGTGACAGAGCGAGACTCTGTCTCAAAAAAAAAAAAAAAAAAAAAAGAATGCGATTGCACCAAAGGGACCCAAGAGCCAATCCAAGAGTTACCAATGGCCAAAGCTAAAACAATTTGAGTAACAAAATAACAATGGTACTATTGGATTATAATTTGAAGAATAAAATATTCATAAATCTATACTATTATAAATTAATGACTGAATAAGTACATAAGGAGAGAAGAGATAAAGCTTTCACAGAGGAGAATTTTAAATAACTTATGTAGATACTCCCTCCTCCGGGAAATAGAACTTAATATACCTTCAACCTTGAGTGTGAACTGTGCTTAATGACATGCTGCTAAAAAGCAGAATATGGGAAAGAGGTATACATACCCTCAAATTGGAGAAACCCGGAAAAAGCTATTTTGCAGGTTTTACTTTCCTAAGTATTGTAAATAAAATGTTTATTTAAAAATAAATAGTGTATTGTATTGTGTTGTAAATAAAATGTTTGTATTGTAATTAAATAGAGTGTATTGTAAATAAAATGTTTATTTAAAAATCAGAGGAGGAAAGCATGGACTATTCAATAAATGGTCTGTAAAAATATTTATCCATATAGGTTAAATGATATTCTCCAAAGTAAATTCAAGATGAATAAAAGACCTATATGTGAAAGTCAATACTGCATAATTTTTTACATAAATCATATGACCTGGAGTTAGGGATGATATTTTTAAAGAATATACAAATAGAACAAATGCTAAAGGGAATAATTTATGAAGTTGACTACATTAATATTAAAATATTTTCACAATAGAGATGCTACAAAGGAAATAAAATATAAGCCACAGACTGGAAGAAAATGATTGTACACATGTAACAGATGTGTAAGATTGATAAGCTTAAAGCAAATGTTATAATTTACCAAAAGCAAAAAACATATGAATAGAAAATGTGCAGAAGAAGCCCAAATGGAAATAAACTTATGAAAAAATACATAGCCTCACTCGTAATCAGGAATCTGGAAATTAATATAGTTAGAAAATAGCATGTGATACCCACCAAAATTTTGAAACTGAAAGATGTGAAATCATCAAATATTCACTGCATTGATAAACGATGTGTACTCTCATACACAGCTACTGGCAATGTAAATTTGCAAAACCACATTAAAGAGCAATTTGGCAATATCTAATAAAATTAAATAGGCCTATACTGATGAGCCAGTGATTCTATTTCAAGGTATGTGTTGTTCACAAGACATGTATGGGAATGCACACTCTAGCACTGTCAATACTGGCACACTGGCAAAATATTGAAACAATCCAAATGCCAGTGGTGAATAGATAAACATGATATGGTTGTATAGTTAAAATAAACTTTACTATATGGTATCTAAATAAATGGACTAGCCATATATGTACCAAATATTGATTTTAAAAGGCAATACTTAGAAGATTTCCTACTATTTGTAAATTACATACAGTTCAATACTACTTATACACATTCTGAAGATATTAAAAGATGATACATATGTTAAATATATTTCTGATCTAAAATATCAAAGATATTAAGAAATTAAGAGATAATAAAATATGTAAAATAATCCTATATTTTATTTACAGATGCATATTATATATATTTTTGTTTGTTATATTACTTTTAATTTTTTTCACGTTTAAATGTTTTCTACAAAACATACAAAGATAGTTAATGAGATATGAACTATGACAAAAAATACAGGTATTGAACAAGCACTGAATCTGTTTACACATAGGACCTAATATTTATCAACTCTGGATGATTATGGTTACAAAGAAGAAATATACGTTAATAATTTTTGTAACATAAATATAACACCAAACAAAAAATGGAAAGTAATATTTAGGGAAATAGGAGGCTACCTGTTTATGTGTATGATAATCTTATCTTCCACAGTGGAGATTAAAATACTTGAAGCCGATAGTTGAAAGTACTGCAACTTCTTCAGTTTTTCAGATTTCACTTTATAAGTACAGAATAACTTAGGATAATTTAGGAACTAATATTTCTTGTAATAAAAAAATATTCAAACTTCAGCAATATCTTTAGTTTTACTTCTATTCATTGTTCCTCAAATTCAAGTAAAAATAAATGTAATGATTTTATTAAGAACAGGTTTATAAGATGGCACTATTTTATTCTCTAGATTACCTCTCTCTATCCATCCACAAATAGGCAGAGCCAGACACCTGAAATGGTTTTCTCCAAATTGAAAATATTAATTAGTTGGAGAGAGGGAAACATGTTAGTAATTGTTATTTTTAAAAATTTGAATTTGTATGGTAAGAATAAAAATATTTGCAAAAAAAATAAAGTAACCAGGACCAGGCATGGTGGATCACGCCTGTCATCCCAGCACTTTGGGAGGCTGAGGCAGGAGGGTTGCTGGCGCCCAGGAGATTGAGGCTGCAATGAGCTAAAATGGCGTCACTGCACTCCAGCCTGGGTGCAAGACTCTGTCTCAAATACAAAAAAAAAAAAGAAATGAAAAAAAAGAAAAAATAGTACAATAATTATATTACAAAATATTGAAGGCAATAAAGTACAACATGGCAGAAACAGACAGTATGAGACAAGGGATTTTAAAGAGAACACAAACGAAGTGGGAAAAGTTCAAGAACAATTTAACGAAGAGCAGGCTTTCACCTGGAGGAAATGTGAAATTTCAGAAAACAAACAAACTGAGGAACTGAATGTGTTTGGGGGAGAGAGGCTAACCTGAAAATAACTGGTTCACTGAGAGTGAAATGACTGTGTTTAAAAGTGTGGGGAATACAGTATATGATTTCCAACGAAGGAGTTGGCTGTGATTGCTGGTATGAGAATAGTGCTGGGAAATCCCAGGAAAATGGGATTGTTCAGTCTAGTAAGTCAAAACAGATTCACAGAGGAGGGAGCATAGATTATTGAATGGAAAATTCAAGTTTTCCAAGAAGATGAAGTGAGTAAAGTATTCCAGGATAGAAAAATAAAACAACAAATGCAAAAGCACAGAAAGGAGACTATTTGTGATTGAAACATCAGGTGAGTGAGAAGGACTGCGAAGGGGGAAGCCGTGAAGGCAGGCAAGGCTGTCACATCATTGCCTTTGGTGTCTACTGCAGCAGCTTGGACTTCTCACAGGAGATCACAACTGACTTTGTCTTAGGGAGAAAAGGGGCTCCTGGGAAATAACTTGATTCATCTTTTAAAAAATACTCAGAAGGTATTGCGTGAATTTTTTAAAAAGAGACATGGCTGGAGTGCAGTGGCAGAATCACAGCTCACTGCAGCCTTGGACTCTTGGTCTCAAGTGACCCACATGCCCCAGCCTCCCAAAGTGCTTGAATTACAGGCACAGGCCATCACACATGACCTAGAAATGGATAGATTTAAACACCCCCCAAAGCAGGAAGGAAGCTATCTAGGTGTGTGAACACCTGCTTCAAAAGTGAAACAAAGAGGAGACTTTGAGGCATATTTATGGGGCATTCTGCATCTCAACATGGCAAATGATGTCCTGTGGGAAACAAAGACAGGCTGGGGTTAAGGGTGAATGAGTGGCCAGGTGGATGGTGGTGCTCTTCCACTAATGAATAATGTTGGTAGAATGGTTTAGGGTCGCGCCAATGAGCTCAGTGTTGAACAAGTTGAGTCTATGTATATGGCCTTCCCCAGGGCCCCAGATGTCACACCTTCAGAATTTGGTGGTAATTGAAGCCTTCGGAGTGGGTGGCACTGCTCAGGAAGCACAGAGAATGGGCTAAGCGGGGAGCGGGATGTGTAAGCCTGGAAATACACATCCCCTGTCATGTACTTAAGTGGCTGATTATTTTCAGGCAGCTTGTCAGGTTTCATTTATCCTCTTAGTTTTAGCACTTTGTTCCACCCTGTTGATATCATTTAGAATTTTGATTCTATCAGTCAACATATTAACCATCCCAGGCTTTTCAGTTTAAAATGTCTCTGTCGAGCACGCACAACTCTCCCAACTTCCTAATACAATAATCATAAAAATGATAAAATATCACACCATCATTCAAAAAGTTACAACTTTGTAGAATAGCAAATGTGCCATTTCTTTATAAGCATTTTGGAACTGGTACAGATAGGCTAATAAGGAAAGAGGCAGGAACGAAAAGTCAACAAGATAAGATGTAAATGGGAATGGTTAATAGAATGAAGAATTGCAAGGGAAAAATTGAAATTGCTCAAATGAATCCACATGGAGAGTAGAGAAAACATGATAAATTGTAAGAAGGACACATTTCAAAAACTAGCTCTGGATCCAGAGTAAAAGAACAAAGAAATGGAAAAAAAAAAGTGAAAATAAAAGGTCTATAGTTATAGAGGCTAGAGAACACAGCACCACCCTCAAAAATATACAGGAGTTGCTGATATACATGCAAACAACTATAGTAAATATTATTAAACAAAGCTATAATTGGAAAAAAATCCTCAAATACAACAGAAAACAAAAGATAGCATGGCAATTGAAAGAAGTCACCACATTTCAAGGAAAACCAATGGAAAGAAACAAATATTACTGGTACCCATGCTAACAAAAACCTGTCAAAAAATCCTGTAGGAATATTATTTTTAAAAGGAGGAGGAAGGACACATTCAAAGGAAGAAAAATAACTCAGGTCATTTCTCTCTTGTGAAGTCCTACATGCTAGAGAATATAAACTTGAATTCTACCAGTCAAGTTATTCTTCATATGTAGAGAATCAGAAATGAAGCAAATCTTCAAAAATGTAGGAGTTTAGAAAACAAAATATCTATGTCCTTTTGTTGAAATATCTAGTGAAAGCACAATTCAACCAATCAAGAGTTAAATTGACAGTAAGAACCTAAACACAGAAAAACTGTATGTAAAATGATTCTCAGATTTTCCAAAAAAGCTATCAGAAGGAATAACACCCAGCTTATCAACATTATCTTATGGAGAAAGGTTTTAATACACCACATCTATTTGAACTGGCTATGAATTAAATCTGCAATAAAATAATATGTTAAAATATAGTCTTATATTTTTGTACTTTGATTTGTGCATTTTTCTTTTGCTTAAATTGTCTTTAAAGAATATGTGCTTTTACAGTAATAAAATTTACATAAAATACATACATCCTTAAAATTGTATATCATCTGTGAAATTGATTAGTATGTCTTTGCTCTCTTAATCTAAACCTGATTACTGTTGAATACAATGGTTCTAAGGTCAGCACTTTATGACATTCAACTAAGCAATAATCTGCCAAGATAACCCAAATATATTTTATTAATGCACTAGGACAGTTTTTAACCAATTACAAATCTATTTATTCATGTGCCACATTTTCCTTTTTATCCGCAGGATCACTATCTAAGACCACCAAACAATGTACTGCTGAAATCAAGACATAGCAGGTCTATGAATTATTCTGACTTGCCAGTCTAAAAAGTCTATCAAAAACAAAGAAATACAAATTGGAAGAGGTTAGCCTAACTCAAGATGATCTGTTCCTGGGGAATTGGTACCACCTTCCAGGGATCACTTTTTCCTTTCTAAGCGTTCACAGATCTTCTTCCAAATAAATCACTTGTAAACGTTGGCACAGTTGCACATCAAATTCACTGGCATATCAAATAAAAAATTCAATAATTCAATGGTTTCTCAAAAAGTTAGATATATAACCATCTCTGATACTCTAATAAGCCATTCTGATTTTCAAATATTATCAGCAGTGCAGACAGACACACACACACACACACACACACACACACACACACACATTGTTCCTGAGTCTTGGAATAGTTTTCTAATTGAATCCGGAAGCAGGCTTTTACAAGGCATTAAGGGAAAGATAGATTTATTCGTTTATTGAGGACCAAGTGAATGCCAACACAATGCTGAATCATCATATGATGTCTAATTTAATTAATTGACATAATCCACCACTAAACTAGTTAATTCTATTTTGGAGGTGAGAAAGCTAAGACTCAGATCCATAAAGTGACCATCTAAAATCACACAGCCAGCAAGCCACTGTGCTAACATAAAAAAATTGAACCAATGGTTTTTATATGACAGCAGTGATTCTGCTTCACATTATTGTCTGTTAATGCCACCCAGTATTCCTTAAACACTGACCTCCTCTGCCAACGAGGGTTTAGAAAGCAATTCTGCCATAACTATTGTTCTCTTCAGCATTTTTCACCAATTGAAGTTCATTCCTTCACTTGGCCCTACTTACACACACTTTTGAGTGAATATCCCTGCTTTGTTTTATTCTGTGCATTACCTCTCAATTTCCATGCTTGTCTCTTATCCCTCTGATTCCCCAGCTCCTCGTAGTGAGCCCCTGGGCATCTGCCTGCTGTCCCTCCTCACTGAGATAATTTGTGATTAGACCACTCCCACTGCATGATTTAAAGACTTTCCCCTCTTGAGTCATAGCTGTGGACCTCAGAATGCTCCTTTTTCTGAAAAATTTGGAATTCTGCTTACCTGAAGAATTAACTAGCTACCAAGTTGCGCCTAACTCTGCCTTCTAGTTCGGATCTATTACAATCAATTTCAATAAGACAGTTTCTCTTTCTCCCAAACTTCCCACTACTTGCATTATCAACAAACTATTTTTTTCCCTCATTTTTAAAATGTGAACAGCTCTGCGTGGTCCCAAATGTGCCATACATATTCTGGCTGTTTTCCAAGACACTTGCCCTGGGCCTGTCAGAAGATTGATGGGTCCACAGTCACTGAACACCAAAAGCAATGACCAGCTCATCTAAACTACTTTGTTTCCACCTCAGAGGTTTCTGCAGTCGGGGTCCCACTGCACACTGGGAGACTGTCACTGTAGCCCTCTCGATAGTTCTACATCACACTGTACAATGAGCTGCCAATGGGGCAGCTTGTTCTCAGCAGCAGCTATCCTTCTCGGTGGTTTCGTCAGTAGCTCCATTTATGCAGCTTTCTCTCTACATCTATTCTTTTCTTCTCACAGCTTTCACAGTGTGTTTTCATTATTATTTATTCACCTACTGACTCTAGGGGATCTGAGTCTCTCAAGCTCCACTGTCCGTTCATTTATGAATTTACCCAACCCTACTATGTGCTAAGCTGAGTGCCAAGCCATTTGTTTAGCATGGAGAATTATAAAATGAATGGAACACAGTTTTTACACTCAATGAAGGCACAGTTTAATGAAAGACAGAACTTATAAATGAATAGTAAAAATTCAATTAAATAAGTTCAGTGATAGAAACAAAAGGAGAGGATGGGTGCAGTGGCTCACAGCTACAGTCCCAGCACTTTGGGAGGCTGAGGTGGGTGGATTGCTTGACCCCAGGAGTTTGAGGCCAGTCTGGGAAACATGGCAAAATCTCATCTCTACAAAAAAATGTAAAAATTAGCCAGTTGTGATGGCGTGTGCCTGTGGTCCCAGCTACGCAGGAGGGAGGCTGACGTGGGAGAATAGCTTGAGCCCGGGAGGCAGAGGTTGCAGTGAGCCAACATTGTGCCACTGCACTCCAGCCTGGGCGACAGAGTGAGACCCTGTTAAAAAAAAAAAAAAAGAAGAAGAAAGAAACACACGGAGAACAAATAAATAGTCAAATTTCAATTAAAGAAGCTATAGAGGAGTTGTCATAGAAAATCATAAGAAAAAAATCCTACAAGATAAACAAAACTGAATCCTGAAAAATTCAAACACTTGACTAACAAGCTACAGGAAGTAACTGTACTTTGAGATATTCACCAAGGCCTAGCATTTGAGGCATCACAGAACATGCATGTAGCTGTAAAGGTAAGGCTGTAAAGGTGGCTATGATCAAGTGAAGATGCTTTGCTAAGAAAGCTGAACTTTAATCTGAACACTAGAACCACTAGAGATGAATAAGCGATGACTGACCTTATAAGAATTTATTTTACAAAGAATTTTCTACTTACAATATGGAGAAAGATTTGAGGGAGTGAAAAGAGGAGAGAAAAAGTTAAGTCAGGAGGTTGGTATAATAAACTAAGTAGTCATCGAGACATAGAAATCACATGTATTTGAGAGATTTAGGGGGTAGAATGGATAGACTCTATTAACAGAGTAGTTCTGGGGTATATGGAGCAAGTGAATATTTAGAATTATCCCAGTTTCTGCTTAGTCAATAAAATATTTGGGGAGAGGGAGAGTGAGATGCATAGGTAGAACATAGAGACTTTTTGTACAGTGAAACTATTATGTATGATACCATAAAGATGGATATATGTCATTATATATTTATCAAAACCAATGGAATATACAGCACAAAAAGTGAGTCTTAAGTAAACTATGACCTTAAGTTAATAATAAGGTGTCAGTATTGGCTCATCAACTGTAACAAATGTGCCACAAAAAGATGTTAATAATATACTACAAGGCTATAGTAACCAAAACAGCAGGGTACTGGTATAAAAATAGATACACAGGTCAATGAAACAGAATAGAGAACATGGAAATAAAGCCACATATCTACATCCAACTGATCTTTAGCAAAGTCAACAAAAACATGCACTGGGGAAAGGCGACACCTTTCAATAAATGGTGTGGGGAAAATTGGATTGCCATATGCAAAAGAATGAAATTGGACCCTTATCTTTCACCACATACAAAAATCAACTCAAGATGAATCAAAGACTTACATGTAAGACTGAAACTACAGAAATACTAGAAGAAAACCGAGGGAAAACCAGACATTGGTCTAGGCAAATAATTTATGTCTAAGACTGCAAATGCATAAGCAACAAAATCAAAACTAGACAAATGGGAATTAACGAAAAAGTTTCTGCAAAGCTAAAGAAGTAGTCAACATTGTGAACAGACAACATGCAAAATGGGAGAAAATAAATATTTGCAAAACATGCATCCAATAGGAGACTGATATCCAGAATTTACAAAGAACTCAAATTACTCAACAACAAAACAAAGAACCTCATTAAAAAGTGGGTAAAGGAAATGAACAAACACTTTTCAAAAGGAAACATACCAATGATCAACAAACCTGGAAAAATGCTCAACATCACCGATTATCAGAGAAATGTAAATTAAACCTACAGTGAGTTACCATCTTACACCAATCAGAATGGCTATTACTAAAATGACAAATGTAACATGTTGGGGAGCATGTGGAGAAAAGGGAACACTTATACACTGTTGGAAGAAATGTAAATTAATTAGTACAACCTCTGTGGAAAACTGTATGGAGATTTCTCAAAGAACTAAAGGATACAACTACCATTTGATCCCACTACTGAATATTTAACCAACGGAAAACAAATCATTATATCAGAAAGATAACTATTCATTGCAGCACTGTTCACAATAGCAAAAATATGAAATCAACTTAAATATCCACCAACTGGTAACTAGATAAAGAAAATGTGGTGTATATATATATATATATATAATGGAATATTATTCAGCCATAAAAAGAATGAAATCATATATTTTGCAGTAACACTGATAGAAACAGAGGATATTACTGTAAGTGAAATAACTCAGAAACACAAAGTCAAATTCCTCATATTCACTTTAGTTATAAGTGGGAAGTTAATAATAGGTACACATGGACAAAGAGAGTGAAATAATAAGACACTAGAGACGTGGAAAAGTGGGAGGGTGGGAGGGAGGTGACGATGAGAAATTACTTAATGGGTACAATGCACATTATTTGAGTGATGGTAAGACTAAAAGCCCAGACTTCACCACTACACAATATAGCCATGTAACAAAGCTGCACTTGTACCCCTTAAATTAATACAAATAAAAAATAACAACAATAGAGGAAAGTGGAGGGAAGAGAAGGTGAATATATAGGAACTCTACTATTTTCCAGCCAATTTTTCTGTAAACCTAAAACTGTTTAAAAAAACAAAGTCTACTAAATTTTTAAAAACATATACGAGATAAAAGAAATGCTAATTTGGGATTTTCCAGCACCTTGAATATGTTGACTTTAGGTTAGTCCTTAAGAAGAGTCATCTTTTCAACAGTCTATAGAGTAAGCCTGTGGAAATGCTGTCCCTTGCCTTCTTTAAGAACTCAGCATTTACTGCAGAAGGCCGGACTCAATGCCCTTGATGTTTCTTTGACAACCAGATGCTGTAGTTCTGGATGTGACATGAGAGAAGTGGGTATGCACCCATCATGGGAGTTATACAACATGCTTGCCCCTTTGGAACCTAGCTTTCCTGAATTATATAATTCTCACTACTATATTGTGTATACATAAGCCTGAACAGGAATACAAATTTTACAGCCAGGTTGTGCATATGGGATGACTTTCACAGCTCTAAAATGTGGATGCTATCAATTCATGAATCTCACTGTTCAAAGTGAAACAGTACATAAACTGCAGACTGCATTTCACACAATTCTAATGGATCTCTGGATACAGGAGGAATAGAAGAATAAAAAGAAGTAAAAAATCAAAAGATGTGGAAAATCTCCAATTTGACCTTTAGAAAAAGGTGTCCTGTCAACACTTTGCCCAGTAGGATACTGATGTGTATGATGGACACAAACAATTGTCCTCAATCTAAAAATAAATAAGAAAAACCAAAACCAACCAAACAAACAAAAAAACCAAGCCGGCTCCTCTTTTCACGGCAGAGCTGTAAAGAGCATGTAACTCAAGGAATAGGGAGCACAAAATACATGAATTCAGAGTTTATAAGAGACATTCATGGCTTCCTAGCTATTATGGACACAGCTCAGGGATGCACAATTCATCACCTCCCAAGGGTGTTTATTCATCTTCAGACATGTCTGACACCAAGAAATGACTTTATGTTATTCACTGAGCTAAGCTTTATCTTGAACTATTCTACCCAATGTTTCTAATTCTTTATATATGGACCATAAAGCACAAGTCTGCCTTTAGTAATTAAGTAATCCAATTAACGTATGTATAGGGTATATATACTGTCAGGCACTGTGCTAAGCATTGGTTCTACAATAGGGGAAATAAAAATTCAGTCCTTAGATCCATGGATTTTATTGCCTACAGATATGAGTGCATGTTAAACAAAAGTAAGCAAATAAGTACATAATTGCACAGTGTAATAATTGCTATGAAATAAAAGTATAGGGTCTATGACATTAAAAAAATAGAGAAAGGTGATTTAAATTGAGGTGTATCTAGGAAGGCCATTCTGAGGAGGTGACCTTTGAGAAGGATGAGTGAAGTTGGCTAGGTAAAAAAGCAGAGAGAAGGGTATTCTAAAAATATGGACTAACTTACATGAAGAAGAGCAGAAAACTATTCATGATGTTCAAGGAGCAGACAGAAGCTACTGGAAGATGAAATTAAGTACACCTAGACAGAGACAGGGCATGCCGAATTTCCATTTTCTCTTATTTTTCTTGGTTAGTCTTGCTTGGGGTTTAATACCTTTATTAAAATTACCAAATAACCAACTTTAAGCTTTGCTAATTTTCTATGTTATATATATTCTAATTTTTTTCTTTCAGATTACATTGAACTAAACTTGTCTTTATTTTTCTCTCTTCTTAAGAAGGAAACTAAGAATCCTGAATTTAAGCAAAACTCTTTTTTTGTTTCTAATATAGGCACTTAAAGCTATAAACTTTCCTTTAAGCACTATTTTAGCTGTATTAGATAAACATTTAGCTAATACTTTAGCTAAATATTTATTATTGATAATATTTAGCTAATACTTCAGCAATATTTTGGCTACATTATGTTAGTCATATTTCCTGTGAAGTTTCCAGATTGTTAATTTTTATTGATTTTTAATGTAATTAATTGTAGGGATAGAACACATTATGTATGATTTTACTCTTTAAATTTACTGAGATTTAACTCTATGGCTCAAAAAAATGGTTATTCTTGGTGAATGTTTCATGCACACTAAAAAACTGTGTATTCTGCAATTTTTGGGTGTAGCGTTCTATAAATGTCAATTATGTCAAGTTAGCTGAGGGTATTGTACAGATTTATAAAGCCTTAATAGTTTTTTGTTTACTTGCTATATGAGTTTTTAAGAGAACGAAGTTAAATTTTGACTATATTAGATTTTTCTACTTATTCCACTAGATTTGTCAGATTTTACCTCATAAACTTTGTTGCTCCATTATTAAGTGCATAAATATTTAGACATGTTGTCTCTCTGGTAAATTTGTTCCTTTTATTATTATGCAATGACCCTCTATCCTCTGTAATACTCTATGGCATAAAGTCCATTCTGTCTGATATTGATATAGCCTCACCAGCTTTCTTATGCTTACTGTTTACATGGTATATCTTTACCTTCTCTCTCAATGTATCTGTGTCTCTTTGTGTTTAAAATGTTTACATATAGCATATTTTTCCCATTTTATAGTTATTAATAATGAGAAGACTGGTCCTGTTCCTTTATCATAACAGGGAAGACCTGTTCCTTTATTATAACATGTAAAGAAATTTACACAATTTCTTTTTCATGAGTCCCATTAATATGAACCACCTTCCTTTACCAGTTTATGGTGGCCTGAAGGCAAGAACTGATATGTAGCTCCATTAAAATATATTTTGTTAGATGCAGCCAATCACTTCAGGCTATTGAATTTTTTTTTTCTAACCAGAGGCACTGCTTTCCAAAAATTAATGTGGATTAAAAACACTTAGAGATCTAGTCATATACAGATTCTGATCCAGGATATCTGAGGTGAGGCCTGAGACTTCACTTATGCCAGTGATGCTGGTCTATATGGTCCACTTTGAATAGCAAGGATTTACAGTACCCACTAACTTGCAAAGAGTCATTCAGATTGTCTATATCAGAAGTTACTAACATGAATGGCTTAATGGTGTACGGTGAGTATGTGAGGGTATAAAGTCAGCAGGTGATAAAAAATTAAAAAAAACGAATAATACCAAGGGTAATCTGGAGAGTGCAGGTACCACCGAAAATATCAAATTTAAAAATCTAAAACATTGTGCTGCCAAAAAACCAAGGATGTCAGATAAATTCAGATCGTATCCAACTGTTTATGATTCCTGTTCAATGTCACTACCCACATATCAATTACAAGAATGAAAGGCTCACATGCAAAACGGCAATGATCCATGTAAAAACAGAATTTAAGTTCAGTCTCCAAAGACCAATTGATCCACAGTAACCCTGCCCAGTTCATATTTTCCACACTTTATCCACAAATACATCTTCTAAGACCTTGACATAGGTGTTATAAAAAATCCATACATATTTCTTTTTGTCATAAAATGTTCACTTATCAACAGGCATTCAAGTATGCACCATGTTTTTTCAACCTGATAGCTCATTTTTTTTTTCTTTTTAGCACTGAATCGTATTCCATTGTCTGGATGTACCAGAGTTGATGTATCCATTCACCTGTTAGAAGATACCTTAGTTGCTTCCAAGTTTTGAAAATTATAAATAAAGCAGCTATAAACATTTACGTAGAGATTTTTGTGTGGGCATATATTCTTAATTCTTTGGGCTAAATACCAGAAGAGTAATTGCTGTATTATATGGTAACAGTATGCTGTGTTTTGTAAGAAACTGTGAACTGTCTTCCAAAGTGGCCATAACAGCAGTGAATAAGACCTTCTGTTGCTTCATGTCCTCACCAGCATTTGGTGCTATTGGTGTCTTGGATTGTGGCCACGTTAATAGGTGTGCAGTGGTATTCCACTGTTGTTTTAATTTGCATTCCCTAATGACATGATGTTGAGCATCTTCTCATGTTTGTTTGCCATCTGTAAATCTTTGATAAGGTGTCTGTTTAGAATTTTTGCCCAATTTTTAAACATGTGGTTGGTATTTTTTTCATTGTTGAATTTTTTTGTTTGTTTGTTTTGGGGTTTTGTTTTGTTTTGTTTTTTGTTTTTTTTTTGAGATAGAGGCTCACTCTGTGGCCCAGGCTGGAGTGCAGTGGCGTGATCTCAGCTCACTGCAACCTCCGCCTCCCAGGTTCAAGCAATTCTCCTGCCTCAGCTTTCCCAGTAGCTGGAATCACAAGCATGCACCACCATACTTGGCTAATTTTTGTATTTTTAGTAACTATGGGGTTTCGCCATGTTGGCCAGGGTTGGTCTCGAGTTCCTGACCTTAGGTGATCCTCCCACCTTGGCCTCTTAAAGTGTTAGGACTATAGGCGTGAGCCACTGCACCCAGCCTAATTGTTGAGTTTTAAGAGTTCTTTGTATATGTTGGATACCAGTCATTTATCTTACATGTGTTTTGCAAAGATTTTCTCCCAGTCTGTGACCTGTCTTCTTGTTCCCTTAACAATGTCTTTCACAGAAGTTTTAAATTTTAATAAATTCCAACTTAACAATGTTTTATTTTATGGATCATGCTTTCGGTCTTGTATTAAAGAAGTCACCACCAAGCCCAAGGTCATCTAAATTTTCAGTTTATTAAAAGACTTTTAAAAATAATCATACAAAATTAACAATCAGAGGTTTATAGTAAATTTTCTATTAATAAGGGTTATTTCTTTACATTGAGATAATTGGAAGGAATTCTACCTCAGGATAAATTAGGCTTCTGGTGAATTCAGTCTTTTTATTTTCTCCTCTGAATCTGTGCAGATTTGTGGACACAAGACAAATCTCTAATTATAGATTGCCTGTCTTTCCTTAGTTTAACACAATAATTTATCTGTTCAAAGTATTTGCTTGTTTTAGTTTACAAATGTGATGTTTCCAGTGAAAATATGAGCAAACATCTTAAATTGCAGTTTATACCAACATCCTTATTTTACATATATGGTAACTAAACATGAGAATAGTTTCTAATGCCATCCAGCTATGTGGTGACAATTTCAAAATGGAGCTGCCTACTTCCTAGACTACAATCTTCTCTCCCACATCACCCAGGCATGCTGGCGTTCTTCAGCCCAGGACTCCACATCTCAGAGCTGTTCCTTTGACTATGAAGGACTTTGTCAACAACCATAATGATAATATCTAGCAGATATATGGCCCTTTCTATGTGCCAGGTAACTTTATAAACTCTAACATAGATTGATTAATCTTCCCAATAAGCCTGTGAGATAGATGCTATTCTTATCCCTATCTATAGATAATAAAAGAGAAACATAGAGAGGTTAAGTGATTTTCCAAGATTACACAGGTAGTAAGTGAGAGAGAAAGGATTTGAAACCAGTCAGTCAAGCTTCTGTGTCTATGCTCATGACAACTATGCCTTGTTGTCTTTCTTAGTCATGCCACTGTCCTCCTGCCTTCCAACCTGAGCCTCTGGGCCAAATATGATCTTTCTGAATGTAGGATGCTACTCACATAGGATTTTTAAACAAAGTATTTCCTAAATGCAGACATTAATGCACTTAATGATGCATTTCCTAAAGGCATTATTAAAAGGTGCCTGTAGTGTTCAACCTCATGCCAATGCTGCCTTTTTCAAATGACTCTGCTGTCATCATTATAACAGGTAAACATCTATTAGTAATTGTAAAGGAAATGAAAGTAATTACAGCAGCTTGAGACTGCTTAGTGAACAAAAATGAGATATTCCCTTCTCAATGAACATACCTCATACTCACCCCCGAAGAAAAAGGTAAAAATTGCTTAAAGTAATTGATAAGTGAATCTCTGCTCTTTAGAAGATTTCAGTTCTCTTGGATGCTGGCATTGTCCATGTCTTTTAAGGAATGTATAGATTCCTAAGACTAAGACAGTAATGATGAATGTTTATATGGACAGGGTGGATTGCAATCATTATTGAATGGTTTTATATTAGGTTGAAAATTTATAAGTTGAAGATAACTAAGAAAAGATATTTATAAAGAGAGAACAGATATTCATCCTTACTCTTTTCAGATACCTACTGAAATGAACAGGCCATTTTTTAAACTCTGGGGCATCATGTATCATGAACCAGGGAAGGCTGCTACCTACCTATTTAAACTCTTTGGGAGGTTTCTAGGGGAGAAGGAAAAAATTAATGGGAGACAGCAATGGGAGACTGAAATTCATCTCGCTTTGAAAATGCATCATCTCCGTGGATTTCTTCTTATATCTACAGAGACAAAGTAATTCAGAGCAGCAACAATGGAAAATGCCCAGGTTCCTCACAACTCTGCTGGGTACAGTATGCAGAAATCCTCATTTACCAGCATTTTTCTCTGAACAATAGTAATTTGTCAGTAAATAGCAGAGAATATCGATGCCAAGAAAAAAAAAAGGTTACAAAAAGCTACACAGTGATTTCTCTTACTGTTGTTGAGGCTGTATCAATCCAAATGCTAGAAAATGAAACTTTGTCACTGGGGCAAAAAACTCAAAAGAAAAAATTCCACTAAGGCACAGTTTTGATAATGTGAATTTAAATTTATATCACAGCCTCCACCTGTACTCACAAGCCCAGGTTAAGACTTGAAAGGGTGATTCTAACTGCATCCAGAGGTACTATTAGGAAATCCAAAGAGAATCAACCCACCTGTTGATGGAAAGCACTCTCCACATTCAAAGAAGAGCAAACTAAACAAAAACTGATTATTCTAAGTGAAGTAACTCAGGAATGAAAAACCAAACATCATATGTTCTCACTGATATGTGAGAGCTAAGCTATGAGGAGGCAAAAATATAAGAATGATACAATGGACCAGGGGACTTGGGAGGAAAGGTGGGAAGGGGTCAAGGGATAGTAAAATGCAGTGCATACTGCTTGGGAGATAGGTACACCAAAATCTCACTAATCACCACTAAAGAACTTACTTATGTAACCAAACACCACCTGTTCCCAAATAACCTATGGGGAAAAAGACATGAAGATATTTCCAAATTAGAAGACAACAACAATATGGTGACATAAAGGAAGATATCATTATGAAAGAAATAATACATAAATATGTTTCTATACTATTGTGTTAAAGATACTGAAGAATATATTGTTAGAAAAGCATATGCTAAGGAAAACAACGCCAAAATTTTAAAAATACTTGTTTTTCTGTAGGTATAATTTACTACAGCAAGGACTCTTTATAACAAAACTTTAAAATAAAATCCATAAGACATTGGCTGAGAAATAAAAGAAGTACTAGCAGAGTGAAAGGAAGAAAGAATGAAGGGGAAATAAAAATATATGAGTAGAATTTATATAGTCATTAATATTGCTAAAAGCCATGAGAAAACTAAAGAAAATCTAATCTGAAATATGAAAGACAAACCAAGGAACTCCTCTAGAATGAGCAGGAAAAGGAAATGAATTAAAACTGATCAGAGAATGTGATAGATGTGAAGTAATCATAATACCAACATACGAAAAATCCATGTTCCTGGAAACAACATGCAAATAAATGAGATATAAATAATAAGGAAATATTTAATAGATGACAAAATTATTGAACTAAAGTGCAAGTTGCTGTTTGCATATACAAAGACCTCCCTGAATCCTGAGAATAATTAATGGCATCTCAACCAACTCCGGAAGTTTTTAAGCTGAAAGACATTGAATATTGCATCAACTAACGAGCAAAATAACCAGCTAACATCATAATGACAGGACCAAATTCACACATAACAATATTAACCTTAAATGTAAATGGACTAAATGCTCCAATTAAAAGACACAGACTGGCAAATCGGATAAAGAGTCAAGACCCATCTGTGTGCTGTATTCAGGAAACCCATCTCATGTGCAAAGACACACATAGGCTCAAAGTGGAGGAAGATCTACCAAGCAAATGGAAAACAAAAACAGGCAGGGGTTGCAACCCTAGTCTCGGATAAAACAGACTTTAAACCAACACAGATCAAAAGAGACAAAGAAGGCCATTACATATGGTAAAGGGATCAATTCAACAAAAAGAGCTAACTATCCTAAATATATATGCACCCAATACAGGAGCACCCAGATTCACAAAGCAAGTCCTTAGAGACCTGCAAAGAGACTTAGACTCCCACACGATAAAAATGGGAGACTTTAACACCCCACTGTCAACATTAGACAGATCAATGAGACAGAGTTAACAACGATATCCAGGAATTGAACTCAGCTCTGCACCAAGTGGACCTAATAGACATCTACAGAACTCTCCACCCCAAATCAACAGAATATACATTATTTTCAGCACCACACCACACCTATTCCAAAACTGACCACATAGTTGGAAGTAAGGCACTCCTCAGCAAATGTAAAAGAACAGAAATTATAACAAACTGTCTTTCAGACCACAGTGCAATCAAACTAGAACTCAGGATTAAGAAACTCACTCAAAACCACTCAACTACATGAAAACTGAACAACCTGCTCCTGAATGACTATTGGGTACATAACAAAATGCAGGCAGAAATAAAGATGTTCTTTGAAACCAATGAGAACAAAGACACAACATACCAGAATCTCTGGGACACATTTAAAGCAGTGTGTAGAGGGAAATGTATAGCACTAAATGCCCACAAGAGAAAGGCAGGAAAGATCTAAAATTGACACCCTAACATCACAATTAAAAAAACTAGAGAAGCATGAGCAAACACATTCAAAAGCTAGCAGAAGGCAAGAAATAACTAAGATCAGAGAAGAACTGAAGGAAATAGAGACACAAAAAACCCTTCAAAAAATCAATGAATCCAGGAGCTGGTTTTTTGAAAAGATCAACAAAATTGATAGACCGCTAGCAAGACTAACAAAGAAGAAAAGAGAGAAGAATCAAATAGACGCAATAAAAAATGACAAATGGGATATTGCCACCGATCCCACAGAAATACAAACTACCATCAGAGAATACTATAAACACCTCTACGCAAATAAACTAGAAAATCTGGAAGAAATGGATAAATTCCTTGACACATACACTCTCCCAAGACTAAACCAGGAAGAAGTTGAATCTCTGAATAGACCAATAACAGGCTCTGAAATTGAGGCAATAATTAATAGCTTACCAACCAAAAAAAGTCCAGGACCACACGGATTCACAGCCAAATTCTACCAGAGGTACAAGAGGAGCTGGTACCATTCCTTCTGAAACTATTCCAATCAATAGAAAAAGAGGGAATCCTCCCTAACTCATTTTATGAGGCCAGCATCATCCTGATACCAAAGCCTGGCAGAGACACAACAAAAAAAAGAGAATTTTAGACCAATATCCCTGATGAACATCGATGCAAAAATCCTCAATAAAATACTGGCAACTGAATCCAGCAGCACATCAAAAAGCTTATGCACCATGATCCACCACTTGGGCTTCATCCCTGGGATGCAAGGCTGGTTCAACAAATGCAAATCAATAAACGTAATCCAGCATATAAACAGAACCGACGACAAAAACCACATGATTATCTCAATAGATGCAGAAAAGGCCTTTGACAAAATTCAACAACCCTTCATGCTAAAAACGCTCAATAAATTAGGTATTGATGGGACATGTATCAAAATGATAAGAGCTATTTATGACAAATCCACAGCCAATATCACAGTGAATGGACAAAAACTGGAAGCATTCCCTTTGAAAACTGGCACAAGACAGGGATGCCCTCTCTCACCACTCCTATTCAACACAGTGTTGGAAGTTCTAGCCAGGGCAACCACGCAGGAGAAAGAAATAAAGGGTATTCAATTGGGAAAAGAGGAAGTCAAATTGTACCTGTCTGCAGATGACATGAATGTATATCTAGAAAACCCACATCGTCTCAGCCCAAAATCTCCTTAAGCTGATAAGCAACTTCAGCAAAGTCTCAGAATACAAAATTGATGTGCAAAAATCACAAGCATTCTTATACACCAATAACAGACAAACAGAGAGCCAAATCATGAGTGAACTCCCATTCACAACTGCTTCAAAGAGAATAAAATACCTAGGAATCCAACTTACAAGGGATGTGAAGGACCTCTTCAAGGAGAACTACAAACCACTGCTCAATGAAATAAAAGAGGATACAAACAAATGAAAGAACATTCTATGCTCATGAGTAGGAAGAATCAATATCGTGAAAATGGCCATACCGCCCAAGGTAATTTATAGATACAATGCTATCCCCATCAAGCTACCAAGGACTTTCTTCACAGAATTGGAAAAAACTACTTTAAAGTTCATATGGAACCAAAAAAGAGCCCATATTGCCAAGTCAATCCTAAGCCAAAAGAACAAAGCTGGAGGCATCATGCTACCTGACTTTGAACTATACTACAAGGCTACAGTAACCAAAACAGCATGGTACTGGTACCAAAACAGAGATATAGACCAATGGAACAGAACAGAGCCCTCAGAAATAATGCCATATATCTACAACTATCTGATCTTTGACAAACCTGACAAAAACAAGAAATGGGGAAAGGATTCCCTATTTAATAAATGGTGCTGGGAAAACTGGCTAGCCATATGTAGAAAGCTGAAACTGGATCCCTTCCTTACACCTTATACTAAAATTAATTCAAGATAGATTAAAGACTTACATGTGAGACCTAAAACCATAAAAACCCTAGAAGAAAACCTAGGCAATACCATTCAGGACATAGGCATGGGCAAGGACTTCATGTCTAAAACACCAAAAGCAATGGTAACAAAAGCCAAAGTTGACAAATGGGATCTAATTAAACTAAAGAGCTTCTGCACAGCAAAAGAAACTGCCATCAGAGTGAACAGGCAACCTACAGAATGGGAGAAAATTTTTGCAATCTACTTATCTGACAAAGGGCTAATATCCAGAATCTACAAAGAACTCAAACAAATTTACAAGAAAAAAACAAACAACCCCATCAACAAGTGGGCAAAGGATATGAACAGACACTTCTCAAAAGAAGACATTTATGCAGCCAAAAGACACATGAAAAAATGTTCATCATCACTGGCCATCAGAGAAATGCAAATCAAAACCACGATGAGATACCATCTCACACCAGTTAGAATGGTGATCATTAAAAAGTCAGGAAACAACAGGTGCTGGAGAGGATGTGGAGAAATAGGAACACTTTTACACTGTTGGTGGGACTGTAAACTAGTTCAACCACTGTGGAAGTCAGTGTGGTGATTCCTCAGGGATCTAGAACTAGAAATACCATTTGACCAAGCCATCCCATTACTAGGTATATACCCAAAGGATTATCAATCATGCTGCTATAAAGACACATGCACATGTATTTTTATTGCGGCACTATTCACAATAGCAAAGACTTGGAACCAACCCAAATGTCCAACAATGATAGACTGGATTAAGGAAATGTGGCACATATACACCATGGAATACTATGCAGCCATAAAAAATGATGAGTTCATGTCCTTTGTAGGGACATGGATGAAACTGGAAACCATCATTCTCAGCAAACTGTCGCAAGGACAAAAAACCAAACACTGCATGTTCTCACTCATAGATGGGAATTGAACAATGAGAATACATGGACACAGGAAGGGGAACATCACACACCGGGGCCTGTTGTGGGGTGGAGGGAGCGGGGAGGGATAGCATTAGGAGATATACCTAATGTTAAATGACGAGTTAATGGGTGCAGCACACCAACATGGCACATGTATATATATATATGTAACAAACCTGCATGTTATGCACATGTACCCTAAAACTTAAAGTATAATAATAATAAAAAAATACAAGATTAGCCTGTAATCCCAGCACTTTGGGAGGCCAAGGCGGGCAGATCACGAGGTCAGGAGATCGAGACCATCCTGGCTAACACAGTGAAACCCCGTCTCAACTAAAAATATGAAAAATTAGCCAGGCGTGGTGGTGGGCGCCTGTAGTCCCAGCTACTCAGGAGGCAGAGGCAGGAGAATGGTGTGAGCCCAGGAGGCAGAGCTTGCAGTGAGCCGAGATTCTGCCACTGCACTCCAGCCTGGGGCACAAAGCAAGACTGCGTCTCAAAAAAAAAAAAAATACAAGATTAATAAAATGGCATCAGAAATACAATACATGCTGATTACAAGAGAAATACCTAAAGCACAATGATTCAAATATGACACATACTTTTCAGGTAGACACGTAAGAATAGTAATCAAAAAGTGTCATACCAATATTCAATAAAGTAGATTTAAGGTATACAATATTAAATTGGAAAATGATCATTTTATATTGGCAGAATATTGAGCCTTAATGAAGTTGTGGCTTACATAAGTGCATAAAGCAAAACTTAAGAGAAGATGGCCAAGCATGTGCCCAATTCGGTGTTGTGTATGTGTCTGGGTAACACATACACCCATTGCAGTCAGTCACTCATTTGCAGAAGCAATTTTCAGAAAGGTTGTAATGATCAAAATGTTTCAGATATTTTGGAGGATAGACCGTGCAGTGACCTCCACATATGAAATAGGAAACCCTCCAGATTACAGGGAGGAAAATTGCATGAAGAAGCATGGTATGCCCATGAATCACATGGCTCAGCAGATTATCAAAGAAGACTTTACTGCATTCTATTATATACCATATATCCATGAAAGCAACTTGAGAGATTTGAATAGAAAATTCAAATCTAAAATTAATTTTGCAAAGCTAAAATTAAACTACTTGGGTGCTATGATCCATCAAAACAACTTGTTACTGAAGACCCCTGTTAAGGGAATGACCCTGACTTTGAGATGGTGTACCAGCAATGTGTCAGGTGCTGCAGAGCATTCTTGGAAAAAGCCCACTGAGGCTGGGCTCATGCCCTGCTGCAGCCAACAGTAAGAAGACCCCACCTGAGGTTCTGCATTTCTCCATCAGTGTGCTAATGTGCAATAATATTCTACAGCTTGATATCCCAGCTCTTCCTTCAGTTGACTTACTGTTTCTAGTCTTAAAAAATAATTGTAGGAGAGTGGTGGTTCTCCCAGCATGCAGCTTGAGATCTGAGAATGGGCAGACTGCCTCCTCAAGCGGGTCCCTGACCCCCAAGTAGCCTAACGGGGAGGCACCCCCCAGTAGGGGCAGACTGACACCTCACACGGCCGGGTACTCCTCTGAGACAAAACTTTCAGAGGAACGATCAGGCAGCAGCATTTACAGTTCACCAATATGCGCTTTTCTGCAGCCACTGCTGCTGATACCCAGGCAAACAGGGTCTGGAGTGGACCTCCAGCAAACTCCAACAGACCTGCAGCTGAGGGTCCTGACTGTTAGAAGGAAATCTAACAAACAGAAAGGACATCCACACCAAAAACCCATCTGTACATCACCATCATCAAACACCAAAGGTAGATAAAACCACAAAGATGGGGGAAAAAACAGCAGAAAAACCGGAAACTCTAAAAATCAGAGCGCCTCTCCTCCTCCAGAGGAACGCAGCTCCTCACCAGCAACGAAACAAAGCTGGATGGAGAATGACTTTGACGAGTTGAGAGAAGAAGGCTTCAGAAGATCAAACTACTCTGAGCTAAAGGAGGAAGTTCGAACCAATGGCAAAGAAGTTAAAAAACTTGAAAAAAAATTAGATGAATGGATAACTAGAATAACCAATGCAGAGAAGTCCTTAAAGGACCTGATGGAGCTGAAAACCATGGCACGAGAACTACGTGATGAATGCAGAAGCCTCAGTAGCCGATGCGATCAACTGGAAGAAAGGGTATCAGCAATGGAAGATGAAATGAATGAAATGAAGCTAGAAGAGAAGTTTATAGAGAAAAAAGAATAAAAAGAAATGAACAAAGCCTCCAAGAAATATGGGACTATGTGAAAAGATCAAATGTACGTCTGATTGATGTACCTGAAAGTGACAGGGAGAATGGAACCAATAATAAAACCAACCAATTTTATTATTATTATACTTTAAGTTTTAGAGTACATGTGCACAAAGTGCAGGTTTGTTACATATGTACACATGTGCCATGTTGGTGTGCTGCACCCATTAACTCGTCATTTAGCATTAGGTATATCTCCTAATGCTATCCCTCCCCCCTCCCCCGACCCCACAACAGTCCCCGGTGTGTGATGTTCCCTTTCCTGTGTCCATGTGTTATCACTGTTCAATTCCCACCTATGAGTGAGAACATGCAGTGTTTGATTTTTTGTCCTTGCGACAGTTTGCTTAGAATGATGGTTTCCAGCTTCATCCATGTCCCTACAAAGGACATGAACTCATCATTTTTTACGGCTGCATAGTATTCCATGGTGTATATGTGCCACATTTTCTTAATCCAGTCTATCATTGTTGGACATTTGGGTTGGTTCCAAGTCTTTGCTATTGTGAATACTCATAAGTGGAAATTGAACAATGAGAACACTTGGACACAGGAAGGGGAACATCACACACTGGGGCCTGTCATGGGGTAGGAGGAGGGGGGAGGGATAGCATTAGGAGATATACCTAATGTAAATGATGAGTTAATGGGTGCAGCACACCAACATGGCACATGTATACATATGTAACAAACCTGCACATTGTGCGCATGTACCCTAGAACTTAAAGTATAATTAAAAAAAAGAAAAAAGTTTAAACACAAATAAAAAAGAAAGAGAAAAGTAAAAGAAAACACAATAGTAAATAAAGAAGGTATTTTAAATGATTCAAGAATAAACACGTAGTTAATCCCATTTTCAATAATAAATAGAAAAATCAGATGGCAGCTCAATAAGTAGAGAACTTTAACAACTCTATAAAAAAATAGATTTAAGAGACATAAATACAAAATACTCTTCCAAACAATAATATGGTATACATTTTTTTCAAGTGCACATGAAACATTCTCCTAATAGACCACATACCAGGGTACAAAACAAGCCTTAATACATGTTTAAAGATTAAATAACACAAAGTACATATTCTGATCACTATGGAATGAAACTAGAAATTAACAGCAAAAGAGAAACAGAAAAATTCACAAATATGTGTAGGTTAAATTAAGTAACTCTCTTTAAAAATCAGTGAGTCAAGTATGAAATCACAAATTATAAAAATCTTGAGATAAATGAAAATGAAAACACGACATACCAAACAATACTGGATGCAGGAAAATTAGCGGTGTTTAAAGAAAATTTATAACTAAAAATGCTTACATTGAAAAGAGCTTAAATCAACAACCTAACCTTATACCTTAAGAAACTAGAAAAAATACTAAATACAAAACTAGCAGAAGGAAGAAAATAATAAAAATAAGAGCAGAGATAAGTAAGATAGAGAACAGAAAAACAATAGAGAAAATCAACACAATCAAGAGTTGGTTCTTCGAAAAGATCAACAAAATTGGTGAACCTTTAGCTAAATTAACTAAGAAAAAGGAAAGAATACTCAATAACTAAAGTCAGAAATGAAACAGAAGACATTACTACCAATTTTATAGAAAAAAGAGCTATTAGGCAGTATTATTAATGATTATATACAAAAAAAAGAATAACCTAGATGAAATGGGCAAATTCCTAGAAACACACAACCTACCAAGACTGAATCATAAGGAAATAGAAAATCTGAACAGATCCATAACTAGAAAGGAGATTGACTCCATAGTCAAAAACCACTCACCAAAGAAAATCCTAAGACCAGAGGCTTGACTGGCATATTACAGCAAACATTTAAGGAATAATGAATGCCAACACTCCTCAAATTCTTACAAAAAAAAAAAAGACCTAAAGGAGAAGGACCACTTTCTAACTTATTCTATGAAGCCAGCATTACTCTAATACTGAAGCCAGACATAAGGACACTACAAGAAAAGTATAGATCAACATTCCTAACGAACCCTGAACAAATTTCTAGCAATCTGTATTCAACAGTATATTAAAAGGATTATACACCATTAACAAGAGGGATTTCTTCCTAGAATTCAAGAATAGTTTAATATACAGAATCAATGAATGTAATACATCACGTCAACGGAAATAAGAAAAAATATGATTATCTCAATTGATGCAGAAAAAGCATTTGACACAATTCAACACTCTTTCACGACAAAAAAGAAAATATTGAACAAACTAGAAAGAGAGGGAAACTAGCTCAATATAACAAAGGCCATATATGAGAAACCCACAGTTAACATCACACTCAATAATGCAAGACGGAAAACTTTTTCTGTAAGATCAGGACAGGACATAGATGCTCATTTTCACCCCTTTTATTCAACATAGTGCTAGAAGTCCTACCCAAGCAATTAGGCAATAAAAATAAATAAGAAGCATTCAAATTAAAAAGAAATAAGTAAAGTATTTCCATTCTCAACAACATGATTGTATAGGTAAAAAAACACTAAATTACACATACACACACACACAAACACACACACACCTGTAAAAACTAATAAACAAATTTAGCAAAGTTGCAAGATAAAAATAAACACACAAAAGCCAGTTTGTTTCTATACATTAACAATAAAATACCTGAAAAGGAAATTACAAAAATAATTTCATTTACAATAAAACCATGAATAAAATAAAATACTTAAGAATACACTTAACCAGGGAGGCAAAAGGTGTATGCACTGAATACCACAAAACATTGCTAAAAAGAAGTTAAAGGCACAAATAAATAGACATCTTATGCTAATGGATTGGAAGACTTAATATTTTAAGATGGCAATACTGGTCAGAGTGATCTACTAATTCAATGCAATCTCTAACAAAATTCCAATGATATTTTTTGTAGAAATAGAAAAAAAACTAAAATTTGTACAAAATTTGAAGGGACCCCCAAATAGCCAAAACAGTCTTGAAAAAAACACAGTTGAAGGTCTCACATTTTATGATTTCCAAATGTAATCCAAAGCTATAATAATCAAAAACAATGTAGTATTGGCACAAAGACAGATATATAGACCAGTGGAATAGAATAGTGATCCCTGAAATAAACCCTCTTGGGTATGGTCAAATGGTTTTCAGTGAGGGTGCCAAGACAATTCAATGAAGAAAGGATAGTCTTTCAACAAATGGCAATGGGAAAACTGGATATCCACATGCAGAAAAATGCAGCTGTACCCTTACCTTACACCACACACAAAAATTAACTCAAACTGGCTCAAAGACTTAAATTTAACACTAAAATCATAAAACCCCCAGAAGAAAACATAGAGGAAAGCTTTATGGTATTAGATTTGGGAATGAATATTATACCTAAAGTACAGGCAACAAGAGACAAAGGGATAATCTGGACTTCATCAAAATTAAAAACTTTTCTGCATCAAAAGACACTATTAGCAGAGTGAAAAGGCAACCTGCTAATAGAAAAATATTTGTAAATCATATATATGATAATGGATTAATATCTGGAATGTATAAAGAACCCCTACAACTTAATAACAAAAAAAACCATAAATGATTCAATTAAAAATAGGTAAAGAACCTGAATAAACATTTCTCCAAAGGAGATAAGCAAATTTGACAATAAACACATACAAATGCTCAAAATTTTAAATTGTGGAAATGCAAACCATAACCACAATGAGATGCTACTTCACATCCATTGAAATGACCATTTAAAAAAACAAACAAACAAAAAGCAGATAACAACAAGTGTTGGCAACAACTTGGAGAAAGTGGATTTCTTGTGCATTGCTGGTGGGAATGTAAAATGATGCAGCTGCCATAGAAAACTGTATGGTTATTCTTCAAAAAAAATTAAACATAGGATTACCATATGATCCAGCAATTTTACTTCTGGGTATATATACCAAAGAATTAAAAGCAGGCATTGAACAGGTATTTGTATACCCATGTTTATGACAGTAGTATTTACAATAGCTAAAATGTGAAAGCACTCCAAGATTCCACTGATAGATGAATGGATAAATAAAATATGATAGATACATTCAATGTGTATTATTCAGCCTTAAAAAGGAAGGATATTCTTACACAAGCTACAACATGGATGAATCTTGAAAACAGGAAAGTGAAATAAGCCAATCATAAAAAACAAATGCCATATAATACTTTTTTTTTTTTTGAGACAGAGTCTCGCTGTCACCCAGGCTGGAGTGCAATGGCGCGATCTTGGCTCACTGCAGGCTCCGCACCCTGGGGTTCACGCCATTGTCCTGCCTCAGCCTCCCGAGTAGCTGGGACTGCAGGTGCCCACCACCTCACCTGGCTAATTTTTTGTATTTTTAGTAGAGACGGGGTTTCACTGTGTTAGCCAGGATGCCATATAATACTATTAATATGAGGTACCTAGAGTAGTCAAATTTAGAGAGACAGAAAATAGAATGGTGGTTTCCAGGATCCAGAGAAAATGGGAAATTAGTTCTTTCAGAGGTACAGATTATCAGTTATGCAAGATGAAGTGTTCTGGAGACAGATGGTAATGTTGATTGTGACAGTGTGAATATACTTAGTGCCACTAAACTATACACTTAGAAATTCTTAAAATAATAGGTTTTATGTTATGTATATTTTACCAATAAAAATTTAAATCAGAATAAACAAATAATTTAGTAATATCTTCTAATACCTAAAGTTGTTCTTAAAACTTGTGAAGTTTATTCAACAAGTAAAAGAAATAACAAATTTAAAACTAAATATAGAAGATTATCTACTGAATCAATTAAAAGTATTAAAATTAACTCCTAAAAAAGAGCACATCAAACAGTTTTATAAAAGAATTAAGGTCAGGGTGTAGGTGGAACAGAACTATATAAGAGCATAAGTTTTGTATATTATTAAACTAAAGTTGGTATTAATCCAATACAAATTGTTATAAATTAAGATGTTAATTGCAGTGTCCTGGACAACTACTAAGAATATAATAATAATAGTATATATGATGTGTGTATATATACATATATATATCAAGGGAGTTAGAATGGTAAAGAAAAAATATCCATTTAACACAAAAGAAGGCAGTAACAGGAAACATGAGGAACACAAATGATGTAAGTCATATAGAAATCAAATAGCAAAATGGTAGAACTAACTCCTTTCTTAGAAATTATATTAAATATAAGTGGATTAAACGTTTATTTAAAAGTAGAGATTAGCATAATGATTTTAAAAACATGATTCAACTATATGCTTTGTACAGGTGCCTCACTGTAGATTCAGACAAGTACATTGAAAGAAAAAAGATGGAAAAAGATATTCCATGCAAGTGGTAATAGAATAGGTTGACTATACTTAAATCCAACAAAATAGACACACATGTGTACATATACACATATGCACTCAACATTATAACACATAAATATGTTGTGTAAATTGTGACAAAACTGAAGGGAGAAATAGCGATACAAGAATACTTGGGGACTTCAATGCCCCACTTTCAACAATGGAAAGATCCAGGCAGAAAGTCAATAAGTAAAAACAGACTTGAACAACAATATAGACCAGATGGACCTAACAAACATACACAGAACATCCATCTAAAAACCACAGAATACACATTCTTTTTAAACTTTCATGGAACATTCTCCAGGATATATTACATGTTAGACCACAAAACAAGTTTAACAAATTTAAGAAGACTGAAATCATATCAAGTATCTCCACCAGCCACAATGCTATGAAACTAGAAATCAATAACCAGAGGAAAATAAGAAAATTTATAAAATGTGGAAATTGAATACATCCCTGAAACAACTAGTAGATCATAGAAAAAATCAAAAGGGATACTAAAAAAATTCTTGAGACAAATAAAAATGGAAACACAAACACACCAAAAATAATAGGACGCAGCGAGAGCCCCTCTAAGAAGGAAGTTAATGTTGATTAAAACTACATTAAAAAAGAAATCTTTTAAATATTCTAACTTTATATCTCAAGGAACTACAAAAAGAAGAACAAATGAAGCCCAAAGTTAGCAGAAAGAGGAAAATAATAAAGATCGGGGCAGAAATAAATAAAATAGAGACTAGAAAGACACTACCAAAGGTCAGTGAAACTAAGATTGGCTTTTTTGGAAAGATAAACAAAATTGGAAAATCTTTAGCTAGACTCAGAAAAAAAAGGGAAGTCTCAAATAAATAAAATTATAAATGAAAAAGAAGCAACCAATACCACAGAAATAGAAACGGTCATAAGAGAACCCTATAAACAATTTTTCAACAGCAAACTGAATAATTTCGAAGAAATGGATAAATTTCTAGAAACATACAACCTACTGAGACTGATTGCTGAAGAAATAGAAAATCTGAACATATTAATAGTGGGTAATAAGATTGAAACAGTAATCAGAAATCTCCCAAGAAAGAAAAATGCCAATCCTTCTCAAACACTTCCAAAAAAATTGAAGGGAACACTTCCAAACTCATTTTACAAGACCACCATTACCTTCATATCAAAGCCTGACAAGGAATCTTCAAGAAAAGAAAACTACAGGCTAATCCCAGATAAGCACAGATGTGCAAATCTTCAACAAAATGCTAACAAACCTAATTCAATAGCACATCAGAAAAAAAAAAAAAAACATATCCCATGATCAAGTGGAACTTACCCCCAGGATGCAAGGATGGCTTAACATACAAAAATCAAGATATGGGATACACTACATTAACAAAATGAGGCAGACAAATTATATATTCATCTCAAAAGATGTAGAAAAATCATTAGAGAAAATTTAATATCTTTCATGATAAAAATTTTCAGCAAATTAAGACTAAATGTCATGTACCTTAACATCATAAAGGCTATATATGAAGCCTATGGCTAACACCATACTCAACAGTAAAAAGCTAAAAGCTTTTCCTCCAAGATCAGGAACAAAACAAGGTTGCCCACTCTTACCATATCTATTCAACATAGAACTGGAAGGCATGGTCAGAACAATTAGGCAATACAAAGAAATAAAAGATAAAGAAAATGTGACACATATACATCATGGAATACTATGCAGCCATAAAAAAGAACAAGATAATATTCTTTGCAGCAACATGGACAGAGCTAAAGGCCATTATTTGAAGCAAACTAACAGAGGAACAGAAAACTAAATACCACGTTTTCACTTATAAATGGAAGCTAAACAACAAGAACACATGGATAGATATGAGAGGAACAACAGACACTGGGACCTATTTGAGGGTGGAGGTTAGGAGGAAGGAGAGTATCAGAAAAAAATGGCTATCAAGTACTATGTTTATCTGAGTGATGAAATTATCTGTACATCAAACCCCCATGACATACAGTTTATCTATAAACAAACCTGTACATGTACCCCTGAACCTAAAAGTTTTAAAAAAAAAAAAAAAGAAATAAAAGACATTCAAATCAGAGAGAAAGAAGTAAAACTGCATATATTTGCAGATGACATGATCTATACAGAAAACCCTTGACTTCACCAAACAAATGCAGGAACTAATAAGTAGTGCAGTAAATTTGCAGGATACAAAATAAGCATACAAAAATCAGGAATATTTCCATAAACTAACAACAAAGTATTTGCAAACAAAGAAAAAAATTCTATCTAAAATAGCATAAAAATAAAATTCTCATGTATAAATTACACCGAGGTGAAAAATCTGTACGCTGTGCTGTAAACTATAAAACATTGGTGAAAAAACTGAAGAAGACACAAATAAATGGAAAGGTATCCTATATTCATGGATTGGAAAAATTAATACTATTAATATGTTAATACCACCCAAAGTGACCTATAGATTTGGTATAACCCCTACCAAAATACCAATGACATTCTTCACAGAAATAGAAAAAAAAAATCGTAAAATTCCTGTGACCACAAAAGGCCTCTGAATAGCAATGCAATCTTAAACAAGAGAAGCAAATCTGGAGATATCACACTACCTGATTTCAAAATATAGTATACAGTCATAGTTATTAAAACAATATAGTATTGGAATAAAAACAGATATATAGACCAATGAAAGAGAATATAGCCCAGAAATAAATTCACACATTTACAGTCAATTGATCTTTGACAAAGTTGCAAAGAACACAATGGGGAAGACAGTCTCTTTAGTAAATGATGTTGGAGAAACTGAATATCTGCACACAAAAGAATGAAAATAGACTCTTATTTCACACCATACACAAAAATAAACTCAAAATAAATTAAAAAATTAAATGTAAGAGCTGAAGCTGTAAAACTTCCAGAAGAAAAAAGCTTTTTGACATTGATCTGGGGCATGATTTTTTGGATGTGACCCAAAAGCACAGGCAACAAAAGCAACAATAGATAAATGAGACTGAATCAAATTTTAAAATCTTATACATAGCAAAGTAAACAATCTACAAAGTGAAGAGACAACTTGCAAAATGACAGAAAATCAAATAATGTGCTAATATCCAAAATATATAAGGAAATCAAAAACTCACTCACCACAAAACAATTTAATTTAAAAATGCGCAAGGACCTGAATAGACATTTCTCAAAAGAAGACATATAAATAACCAAAAGATATGTGAAAAAATATTCAACATAACTAATCATCAGGGAAATACAAATGAAAACTACAATGAGGTATCACCTTACACCTGTTAGAATGGCTATGATAAAAAAAAAGACAAAAGATAACAAATGATGATGAGAACATGGAAAACAGTACGGCAATTTCTCAAAAACTTAAATATAGAAGTACCATATGATCCAGTGATCCCACTTCTTAATACAGAGCCAAAGAAGATGAAATCAGTATCTTGAAGAGATATTTGTCTGCACTACCATGTTCATTGCAGCATTATTAGAAATTGACAAGATATAGAACTAACCTTTTATTTTATTTTATTTTATTTTATTTTATTTTGAGATGGAGTCTAACTCTATTGCCTAGGCTAGAGTGCAGTGGCATGATCTCGGCTCACTGCAACCTCCACCTCTCAGGTTCAAGTGATTCTCCTGCCTCAGCCTCCTGAGTAGCTGGGATTATAGGTGCCCGCCACCATGCCTGGGTGATTTTTGTATTTTTAGTAGAGACTGGGTTTCACCATGTTTGCCAGGCTGGTCTTGAACTCCTGACCTCAGGTGATTCGCCCGTCTCAGCCTCCCAAAGTGCTCAATTACAGGCGTGAGACACTGCACCCAGCCAGAATCAACCTAACTTTTTATCTGCAAATAATTGGACAAAGAAAATGTGATATATTATATATATGTACATATATAATGTATATAAATGTGATTATTTATATATTATATATACACATATATAATGTATATAAATGTAATTATTTGTATATATTATATATACATATAATATATAAATGTGATACATTTTATATAATTAATATATATAATATATAAATAAAATATATTTCCATTGTGACAACATGGGTGAACCTAGAGGATATCATGTTACGTTAACTCAAATATTATATTATGCTAACTCAAATAAGCTAGGCACAGAAAGACACAGAATGATCTCACTTATATTTGGAATCTAAAGAGTCAAACTCCTAGGAGCGGAGAGTTTATTGGTTGCCAGAGAATGGTGGTTGCCAGGGACTGGAGTGTGGGGGAATTACGAGCTTTTTGTCAAAGAGTACAGAATTTCAGTTAGGTATGATGAATAAGATCTGGAGATATAATGTACAGCATGGTGGCTATAGTTAATAAAATTTTGTTATACATTTGAGATTGACTAAAACAGCAGATCTTAAATATTCTTGTCACACACAAAAAACTGATAACTATGTGAGGTAACAGATATGTTACTTAGCTTCATTGTGGTAATCATTTCGTAGTGCACATGCAAATGGTATATTCAATGGAAGAAGAACAGCCTTTTCAACAAATAGTGCTGGAGCAATTAAGTATCTGTATTAGGTTGTTTTCATGCTGCTGACAAAGACATATCTGAAACTGGGAACAAAAAAAAAGGTTTAATTGGACTTTAAGTTCCAAATGGCTGGGGAGGCCTCAGAATCATGATGGGAGGCAAAAGGCTCTTCTTACATGGCGTAGGCAAGAGAAAATGAGGGACAAGCAAAAGCAGAAAGCCCTGATAAACCCATCAGATCTGGTGAGACTATTCGCTATCACAAGAATAGCATGGGAAATGCCGGCCCCCATGATTCAATTACCTCTCCCTGGGTCCCTCCCACAACACTTGGGAATTCTGGGAGATACAATTCAAGCTGAGATTTGGATGGAGGCAGAGCCAAACCGTATTATTCCACTCCTGGCCCCTCCAAATGTCATGTCCTCACATTTCAAAAGGAATCATGCCTTCCCAACAGTCCTCCAAAGTCTTAACTCATTTCAGCATTAACCCAAAAGTCCACAGTCCAAAGTCTCATCTGAGACAAGGCAAGTCCCTTCCGCTTGTGAGCCCGTAAAATCAAAAGCAAGCTAGTTACTTCCTAGACACAATGGAGATACAGGTATTGGGTAAATACAGCCATTCTCAATGGGAGAAATTGGGCACAACAAAGGGGTTACAGGGCCCATGCAAGTCCGAAATACAGCGGGCAGTCAGATTTTAAAGCTCCAAAATGATCTCCTTTGACTCCAGGTCTCACATCCAAGACACACTGATGCGAGAGGTGGGTTTCCATGGTCTTGGGCAACTCCGCCCCTGTGGCTTTGCAGGGTACAGCCTCCCTCGTGGCTGCTTTCATGGGCTGGCATTAAGTGTCTGTGGCTTTTCCAGGCACATGGTGCAAGCTGTTAGTGGATCTACCATTCTGTGGTCAGGAGGATGGTGGCCCTCTTCTCACAGCTCCACTAGGCAGTGCCCCAGTAGGGACTCCGTGTAGGAACTCCACACGACACATTTCCCTTCCGCATTGCCCTAGCAGAGGTTCTCCATGAGGGCCTAGCTTCTGAAGCAAACTTTTGCCTGGGCATCCAGGCATTTCTACACATCTTCTGAAATCTAGGCAAAGGTTCTCAAACCTCAGTTCCTCACTTCTGTGCACCTGCAGGCTCAACACCACGTGAAAGCTGCCAAGGCTTGGGGCTTCCACCCTCTGAAGCCATAGCCCAAGCTCTATGTTGGCCCCTTTCAGCCATGGCGGGAGCATCTAGGACAGAGGGCACAAAGTCCCTAGGCTGCACACAGCACAGGGACCCTGGGCCCAGCCCATGACACCACATTTTGCTCCTGGGCCTCTGGGCCTGTGATGGGAGGGGCTGCCATGAAGGTCTCTGACATGGCCTGGAGACATTTTCCCCAAGGTCTTGGGGATTAACATTAGGCTCCTTGCTACTTGTGCAAATTTCTGCTGCTGGCTTGAATTTCTCCTCAAAAAATGCGTGTTTCTTTTCTACTGCTTTGTTAGGCTGCAAATTTTCTGAACTTTTATGCTGTTTTCCTTTTAAAATGGAATGCTTTTCACAGCACCCAAGTCACCTTTTGAATGCTTTGCTGCTTAGAAATTTCTTCCACCGGATACCCTAAACCATCTCTCTCAAGTTCAAAGTTTCACAAGTCTCTAGGGCAGGGGCGAAATGCCGCTAGTCTCTTTGCTAAAACATAACAAGAGTCACCTTTGCTCCAGTTCCCGATAAGTTCCTCATCTCCACTTGAGACCACCTCAGCCTGGACCTTATTGTTCATTTCAATATCAGCATTTTTGTCAAAGCCATTCAACAAGTCTCTAGGAGGTTCCAAACTTCCCCACATTTTCCTGTCTTCTTCTGAGCCATCCAAAATGTTCCAACCTCTGCCTGTTACCCAATTCCAAAGTCACTTCTACATTTTTGGGTATCTTTTCAGTAACGCCCCTCTCCCAGTACCAATTTACTGTATTAGTTTGTTTTCACACTGCTGATAAAGACATACCCGAAACTTGGAACAAAAAAAAAAGTTTTAATTGGACTTACAGTTTCACATGGATGGGGAAGCCTCAGAATTATGGTGGGAGGTGAAAGGCTCTTCTTACATGGTGGTGGCAAGAGAAAATGAGGAAGAAGCAAAAGCAGAAACCCCTGATAAACCCACATCAGATCTCGTGAGACTTATTCACTGTCATGAGAATAGCACAGGAAAGACTGGCCCCTATGATTCAATTACCTCTCCCTGGGTCCCTCCCACAACACTTGGGAATTCTGGGAGATATAATTCAGGTTGAGATTTGGGTGGGGGCACAGCCAAACCATATCAGCATCCATAGACTGAAAAAAAAAGACCTCAGCCTATGCCTCAAACTTCATACAGAAATTCACTCAAAATTGATTGTGGAATGAAATGTAAAATGTAAAAATATAAAAATGTTAGGAATTTTAAAACAGGAGAAAATCTTAAGGATCTCTGGATAGACAAAGACTTAACATCAAAAGAATGATCCATGAAAGAACAAATTTCTAAATTTGACCTCATCAAAATTAAAACATTTTCTCAAAGACCCTGTTTACATCAAAATATCATGTTGTATACTGTAAATTTTTATTTGTCAATAATACCTCAAAAAGAAAAAAAGATAAACAGCAAAAGATCAACATAATAGTAAATGGTTACCTGCTTTATCAATTTTTTGAGGAAAATATTTAGCCAACTAATTATTGAGCTGGGTTCAAACTCAATCCACTATTAGATTCACTGATACTTTGTTATTTATTAATTATTAAATGGGAAAATTTTAATTAATTGTGTTCTGTTAATTTTTCAATTAGTCAATTTGCTCTGAATACAATTCTGAAATCCTTTAGCTGTTAATTTTGAAAATAACAAAAAATACAAATGAGAAAAAATTTATATATGTAGATGCACATCCTAGAATAGCTAAAATAATCCTAATAAAGAAGATTAAAATAGGAGGAATCACTCTACCCTATAGTAAGGCTTATGCTATAGCTGCTGTAATCACGATAGTATGGTGTTGGCAAAGGGACAATCACATATAACAATGGAACAGAATAGACAATTTAGATACATACAAATATGTCCAACTGTTTTCTCACAAAATACAAAAGCAATTCCATGGAGGAAGGATAGCCTTTTCAACAAATAGTATTAAAGCTATTGGGCATCCATAGACCAAAACAAACAGACAAAAAAAAGAGAGAGAGAGAGAGAGAAAGAAAAGAAAAAAAAACCCCTAAACTCTCAACCTAAACCTCAAACTTTATAAAATTATCTCAAAATTGATTGTGGACTGAATTGCAAAATGCAAACGTTTTCAGTAAAAAATAAAAGTAGAAAATCTTCAGGGTCTCAGGCTAGGAAAAGACTTGACATCAAAAGTGTGATTCATGAAATAAATAATTCTCTAAATTGAACCTCATCAAAATTAAAACCTTTTCACAGTGAAAAGACAAGAGTTTGAAAAGACAAGCTATAGAGTGGCAGCAAATATTTGCTGACTGCATATCTGACAAAGAACTAGTATATAAAATATATAAAGAACTTTCAAAACTCAAAAGTAATAAGCAATCCATTTAGAAAAGATAAACACAGATATTTTACTGAAGGGGATATATACATAGCAAATAAGCACAAAAAAAGGTGTGCAAGATCATTAGTCATTAAGGAAGTGCAAAATAAAACCACAATGAGGTATGACTCCACACCTATCAGAATGGTAAAATGAAAAATAATGGCAACACCAAATGTCAGGAAAGATGCAGAGAAACTGGATTTTTCTTACATCACTGGCAGAAATATAAAATGGTACAGACACTCTGGAAAGCAGTTTGATACCTTCTTACAATACCCGACATGAACTCGCCATATGATCCAGCAATTGCACTCTTTGGTGTTTATCACATGTAAATGAAAACTCATGTTCACGCAAAAACCTGCACGCAAATGTTCATGGCAGCTTTTTTCATAATTGCCAAGAATTGGAAGCAACCCAGATGTCCTCCAATGGGGGAATGATTAGACAAACTGTGGTATATGTGATATTACTCGTATGTGGTATATGTGATATAATCAAAGCAGTGAACTACTAATACAACGAAAACATGGATAAATCTCTAAGGAATTATGTTGAGTGAAAAAGCCAAAGCCAAAAGGCATTGTTCCATTTATATCACATACTGAAATGACAAAATTTTAGAGATGGAGTACAATTAATGGTTGCCAGAGTTGGGGACAGAGTGGCAAGGGAAGAAATGTAAAAAAAGTTGGGTGGTTATAAAAGGACAACACAAAGGATCCTTGTGGTGATAGATCTGTTCAGTATCTTTACTGTGGTGCAGATACACAAGTTTATAAGTGATAAAATAGTATAGACCCGAATGCACACACACATATACACAGACACACAGAGAGATGAGTACAAGAGGGGAACTGTGAATAAAATCAATCAACTGTATCAATGTCAATACCCTGGTTTGGATATAATATTAGACATTTGCAAAATGTTACCATTGAGAAAACTGGGTAAAGGATCCCAGGAGACCTCTCTGCATTATTTCTTACAACTACATATGAATCTATAATTATCTCATTAAAAATGTCAATTTAATAAAGATATTAGACAATATCATACTGAATCTTGAATCCTAGTCAAAGAGTTTAAACTCTTCAATAGCTAGTTGAGACCCATAGAGGCTGGTTAAGTATGGATGACTTGATTAAGAGCTATGGATCAAAAGAACCAATATGATGACAGTGAGTGTGATTAATTAAAGGGATGTTACTAAAGGCAGTGACTCAAAAAACCATAATCGGAGATCAAGTTAGAGGCAATATTGAAGCCAATATTGTATCCAATGAAGTGTACAACAGATCCATGCCTATGGCCACTTCAGCAACCACACATCCAAACCAAATTCACTCTGTCCAAGTTCTTTTTTTTGTAATTTACACTATTTTTGGGAATCTGATCATAAAATACAGTCACTTTCAAGAGTTATTTCGCTATATTCAGCTCATTCTTTTATGCCATAATCTTAACATTTTGTAAAAATGAAGACACATTTTTAGTCTTTGGTTTCAATAATTTTATAATCATATAAATGTGCATGAAATATGTTTTCTACTTATTGTGGCAATTGGCATTTTTGAAAAAAATCATGTTAAGGTGTTTGAAGATTGAAAAAAGCATATTATTAGACTTCTGGTTTAAATTAATTTTAATTAAATATTTATAAAATTTTGATTAAATAAGTCTGTAATCAATGTTTAAATGTCTGAGAAAATGTAATTTGTTAATTGACTTCTTAGCTTTGTAGCCAGCATTAAATTTTCAGGAAATATTATTTAATGAATTCATACATTTATGTAATTGTGCCTGAGATAAAATACAACACGAGTGAAGCTCTTCTCCATGCACTAAAGATTCCAGGAGACCATCAGTTTGCAGATCAGGGCTCTCTCCATCATACAACACACTGCCCTGGAAAGGTTTACATCCTCTTTAAAGCCTCTCTGAGCTGCTGGCTCCAGATCAAGGAGGAGTAGGCTTACCTTATGGGGTTGTCCATCCTGGACACTGTGAGGAAGGCAGCAAGGTTGGCTGTGTAGGAGGAGCACACAATGAGCGTGAAGAGCCACCAGCTGCCCATCACGATGCGCATGGCCACAGAGTTCACGGAAGATTCGCCACCTGTGGGAGGCAGACAAAGTGGATTGGCCAGTGGCTTCTGCTCTCCCTCCCATCCCCAGGGAGGTGCTTTGCCCCGCAGCCAGGCACACAGGCCATCACTCATGATGGGCTGGAACCAGGGAGGTGACTGCCAGCTGGGTCTGGGCATCTGTGCCAATTCTGGGATAGGATCCTAAAACCATGGATCTTGGACAGGGGCAGAGGACCACAAAATATGGAGGTTAGGACTGGGCTTCTAGTGGTGCAAAGTTTGTCAAAACACCAAGGGTTGGGGTCTGAATATCAAAACCTTTCAGTTAGAAGATTCTACCTCACAGTGGTAAGAACTTCTAGGGCTGCAGCCTTATGTAAGATCCCTTTCCAATCTCGAATTCATATATAGCAGACTCGGGAATTCTGTAAATATAGAAATACCTCCTACTACATGGAGGGCTCCCTGGCTTTCTTTTAAACCTGAGAAATGAGATGTCCCATATCACTTTTATTAGTATTCAGCCCTCACTAGACGGCTTTTCTTTCCCCAGAATTTTCAGAAATCATGGCATGAGACTTTTAGTTAGAAGTTTAGCCTCTTTGAGGCCAATTATTTCTCTTTGGTCTCTAAAGTGTCAGGAGAAGAGAGCTTCTCACTGCTTATTCTCCTTACATAACCTCACAAAGCATTTGCCATGGTGCAAACAGGACCAAGACTCACATTAGAAACTTTGCAATTTGTTGCTCCAGTCAAAATGGCATAATCCTGTAACTCACTACTGGATAGAAGTACCATCCAGACCCCTCAGTGGTAGAATTTGTACCTCAAGAATGACTGGAGTACTGCTTAAATGATTGCAACACAATTGGGATTTTTTTCCCCATTAAGTTATCAAATTTAAGCAAGATTCACAGTTTCATTGACAACCTCATGTGCATAGCAATCACTTTAATGTAGGAGGAGAGAAAAGTGCAAAGCAGAACTCCAAAGTTAATTTTATCTAAAGTAGAGAATCAGGAATTGAAGTTGAGCTCCTTATTGTTGTTTCATTTAATTTTTCTCTGATATTATTCAGAGAAATTGGGTGCAGCATGACATTTGTACTGTCCTAGAGATTAAGTAAAATTGCATTTGGAATGACTTTGGTAAAATGCACCTGAGAACTTTGCCAATGGATAAGTTCTTCCAGGCCCCTAGAGCTATTCAAGGATCAGGAAACCAGAAAGGTACCTTGCTGTACGAAGGCTCCATAGACAATCCAGATGGCGCTGTGCAAAGTGGCAGAAGCTGACGGCCTGGGCTGGGCAGCACTCTGAGCCCTCACAGCCTGTATCCTGTTCAACACAAATATCAGCACACCAACCACAGGGATGGCTGCTGCAATGCAGGCCCACACAGCGAAATCAAATGGAGCAAAGAGGGAGAAGATGCTGATTTTCTCCTCGGGCTTCTTAATTAGAATCCCCACTGAATAGTCCATGTACCGCTTGCTGAAGTCCACAACGCTCTCCCTCTCTGGGGTGATGGTGATGGCAGAGATGGCCAAGTCTGCTCTCTGAAAGGCAAAGCCATCTCATTAGATGGCAGTCCTCAGCTTACTGCTGGGTTCTGCCCTGGGTCAAGGTCCACCCTCTGCCCTTTGAGTTGCTCTGTTCAGAGGAATGGGTTTGAGAGCTGGCACCCTGAGAGTCTGAATATTATAAGGAAAATCCAACACTAAGTTGTCTGTTACTATTTCCTTCACCTTACAAGTTTCTCTCTTCTAAAAACTTCAGGAAATCGCTTCTACAGAAAAGAGCCGAGTAAAGTATCTTCATTTCTCTACGAATTATAGTTTATCTTCACTTTGCTGTTTTCCTACCAAACTTTAGCTATCTTCTTTTTATTTTCCCTATGTTTCCCTCTACCCTCCACCAAGAAGGCCCTTCTATCTTCTAGGCCTGTGTACATCCTCCCTACATGTTAAGACCAGAGGCACACTCCATTTCTTCATCACACCTCTCAGACTCTATTATCCCACATTGATCTCTCTCTTTTCTAAAACACTTCAGAAGTTATATGGTGAGTTCTACAACTATGTTAGACCTCATTAACATATTAGCCAGTGAGTTTTTTATATGTAGACTTTATGCCAGAGAGTAAAATACTGAAAGAATAAAGGGGTCATCTATTTATTTCTATCTTCCACCATCCTTAATTCATGGCTTGCAAACCCACAGGTTTATTCTTCCATGGTAAAGCCATGGTGTGAAGAATCTCTCTAGACGTGCCCTACTATGACCTCAAAATTACCTCCCAAGATGTTTGCTTTCGAAAATGGGCTTCATTTTAAAAACAGACAGAAACCCCATTAAGATGGATCCAGACTGTGAGGATGAAACTGCCAAGTTTGGGGCAATTACGAGCTTCATGTCTGGATGGGTGGATGCCAGGTGACAATGGGGCCTAGAGTCCTCCTTTAGTCACAAGAGCACTGAAAGGCAGTCATCATAATGATCTGGGCTCTTGACCCTCCAAGTGGGAGGCATCAGCAGAACCAGTCTCTTTTAGAATGACCAATAGTGACAGCTGATTCAACCTCCATGCTCAAACTGGAGAAACACATATGGAAGGATTTTTTCAAAGTTTAATATGTAGGCTAGGGACAGATATACTCATGTCCTAAACAGAAATCTAATACTATACCTTGAGTAAAGACTGAAAATAGATGGTGACCCTATCAACACTCTCCTCTTACACTTGTCACACTGGCATCTCTGGTTCTTGCCTCTCTTCTAAAAACCCGAGCATCCAGGGACAATTTTTAGGATTAGGAAAGTTTGGAGCGTATTTTAGGGCTTAAAAAGAGATTTAGTGGAGCAGGATAGGCTTACAAGACAGAATGAAGGGAAACTAATTTACGAAGCAAGGTTCAAAGGAGGCACAAAGGAATCAAAGGAATCAACTCATGACACAGGTGGAGGGGTTGTCCTGTGACAGTGGGACAGACTGACAGGGGACAGGAGACACTCCCCTCTGTGGGAGATGGCAGGTGCTTGCAGATGTAAATTTCATAGGAATTAGAAGTACAATTTTATGCCCCAAAGTCTCAGTTTATTTCCCCAATATAGAAGTGCAATCATTTTTTTTTTTTTTAGTTGGGAAGGATAGAAGATTCTTAGGTAGCTCAAGAAGAAAGGAAAACTTTTTAAACAGTCTCTGAGAGACATAGCCAAGGAGCCCAACAAAGGACAAGTTAAAAGATTCTGGCAGTACTGAAGGGCCCAGCTGATTTTGGAGACCACACAGGGTTTCTAAAGCAATCTGGACAGATTCACAATTTCCTTCTCTAATTGAGTGCAGCAACCTGGATTTTAGAGTGAAGAGGATAGATAATAGAATCCATTCAGGCTTAGGATGCAACAAAAAAATCAAGAACAGAGGGAGTCACAAGGGACGAAGAGAGGAGGGGTTTGTCTGGCCACCCATAGAGGATGCAGTATCAGAAAGGCACAGAAGCTGCAGAGAAGGATGGTCCTCAAATACACACACTATGTGGAAAGAACCAGACACAAAAGATCACATCTTTTGTGACTCCATTTATACAAAATGTCCACTGAAGCAACTCTATAAGAGAGAAAGTAGATTAATGGTTGCCTAGGGCTGGGGGTGGGAATAGCATTAACTATAATTAGATATGAAAGATATCAATGGGGTGACGGAAGTATTCTAAAACTAGATTATAATGAAGGTTGCACAACCCAGTATCTTTACTAAAAATCATTGAATTGTATATCTAAAATGGGTAAATTTTATAGTATGTGAATTTATCATAGTAAAGGTGTTTCTGAAAAAGATTAATAGAAATCAGACGAATGACAAGCCTAGTGTCTGCCTTTACAGATTTGAAAAGCAAAGGGCCTGTGCTGTGAGAGTAAAGGTTCAAAAGAGTCAGAAGGACAACTTGTTGTGGTCATGCAGTGATGGTGACATGTAAGATGCTAACAAGATGCATAGGGGTGAACACTGGAGTGGAGTACAGCACAGGTCCCTGGAGGGGAGGAGGTCAAAGTACTGGGAGTCCAGGGTTGTCCACAGGGATGTCAGAAATTGTCAGAATGGTGGCAGGAGGAATAATGGAGATGGAGAATTTGAGTCAGATGCCACCATGATAAATGATCATGGGGAAATGACCCAGTGTCATGAGATGACAAGAACGGGGACATGGTAAGTTGGCCTCATGCCATGAGTTTCGATGAAGATGCAGTTTCTATGGGAGGGAAGAAGAGTATGATTTAAATGAGTATGACGACCTGGGGGATGCCACACCATCAACACATAGCAATGTAGATATACACACATGTGTATGAATATCCTACCTGTGGTCTCTAAGGGATAGGAGAATGAGCACTCATCAGTACCCCTGGTGGGAACCAGGTTTCTGCCTCACCCTAAATGTGGGGCAGGTTCCTTGAAGGGTGTGCTACAGAGTAGGCACGGTGGATGATAGACTTCAAAGGAATGACAGCAATGGGCAGGGAGGTAACATAGAGTGTCAGAGACGAGGAGATACAAGAGCAGAAATGGATGTAGCAGGGGATTTGAGGACAAAAGAGCCTTTGTGTGGGGAGAATGGTAACTGTGGTCTGTTTAGCTGGTCCCAAGGTTTCCACTGTGCAATTGGTCAAGTTTAGATATTACCCCAGAGGAAGACTAGGGTGCCCCTCCCCCTGGATCTGCTGTGGGGACCTACCTTGCTGATGAGCTCCCCGATCATCCCGTTCCAGGAGGTGTTATGGAGCTGGTGACCGTACCTGCCATCAGGGGCCTGGTAAATCTCATATTTGAAGCCCAGAGCCTTGGCCAGTGCATCCAGGACATCTATGGAGAATCCTTTGTAGCGCTTGGGCTGTCCTAGGATGTTCTCAGCCACCATCACAAAAGGCTCTTCCTGAGGGCAACAGAATGAAGGTTCTCCAATTAAATAACAGGTTCATCAACACGTATTTCCAGTGTAATGTTAGAGAGAAATATCTGATTAGAACATTTGCAGTTCCCTAATTTAGGACTTGAGGCTCAACTTCTCTGCCATTTTCTAAAAGCAGTTTATGGACACTCAAGGAACAGTGCACAGGATGATCACTCCAATCAGTAGGTCCATACAGAGGAGTGGAGATTCATTTGTCTTGTGTTATGTTATCCCAGGCTCTGCCCCAACCCCTAGTTCCCTGAATAACATGGTTTGTTTTCCTTCCTCCATTTGTAACATCCATGCAGAGCTAGGACCGTATCCTTAGAATATGCCAAAATTATATGAGGCCCACATAAGAAACATGCAACTTCTCATCCAGGATAATAAGTGGCGATAAAGCTCTGTGACATTAGGTTGAGAGAAAAATCATTGTATCTACTGGCTATACTATAAAGTGGATATGGATTAACTGGCCAAGGCCAGACCAGAAGTCAAAGGGTAGGACAGAATTCAAACCCAGAGTTCTGATTTCAAAGCCATGCCATGCTCACACTTGCACATGTTGTGCTATGCCACATGTGGGCGAAGTGGTCATCTGAAAAATGTCTCAGCATTCCCCACCATTCCCCTTCCTTCTTGTGTGAAACTGAACAAGGGCCTTTGGCAAACAGCTCCAGGGAGTATAGCTCATTAATTTAGTTGTGTTGGGAAATAGGGTGTAAAGCTTATCTGTAGTGTGCAAACAGGGAATGCAGAAATACTGCTGCCAAAGGTTTCTGAGCCAAGGGAATGCTAGTGTCTGCTGGGACAGAGGGGACATTTGGGCATGTGTGACCCAGCCAATAAGAGGCAAATCTATAATATCTCCTGCTGTTTTTATAAAAATTTGAAAAAAGCAATTGAAAGGAAGATGCTTTTAAAGTCTCTTACAAATGCAAAAGTCTATGATTCCAGGACACCCATGCAGAAAAGTTGCAACTACCAAATGGTCTTCATTCTGAACTTGTGTCACATGAGCCCATCAGTGGTGTTGGGTGCTAAGAGAATGTCCTCCTCCAGCATCTATCTTGGGGTTCTGGCTACCAGAACCACTCTCCTAAGGACCAGTAGTGGGTCAAGATCCAGTTTACATCCAAGAACAAGTGGAGCAGCTGGGCCCCCTCTGGTCCTCAGAGGAGGCTGTGGATGAGAAGTCCTTTTCTAGAGCAGCTCAGGGACTTCCTTTGGAAGGCACAGAGGTCCTGGGGCAGAAACTTCAATCTCACTCTTCCTTTCATTATTCACACAATTATTTAAATGAAAGGCCTTATGAAAGCTCACAACACCCCTCAAGATTCTCTTCTCCCCAAACCCAGCATTAAACAGAAAGCAGCCTCTGATTCAACAGCCTGGATGGTGTAGCTCCCAGAATGTCCCCATGATCCTACCAAGACAGTCACCACTTTGAGAGTCAATCCTTGGAGGCGGCTGCCCATGGGCCTCTCTTGCAAGCTGCCATTCAAGCCCTTCTCTGAGTCCCATGTCGCCAACTGTGAAGGAAAAATAAAGATTGTGAGGGATGGAACTGGCACCTGTGCACACCTTAGGACCTCGGCTCCTACACTGGGATCCTGAATTAGGCAGGTAGGTGAACAGTAGTCCCCTGGAGTTCCCAGAGACCCAGAGCCATTTTAAAACCCTAAAGAGAATAGATATATGGAAGACAGAGTTACATGTCCTCCTTCAGCTCGCCTGGATCTCTAGAGCTCAGCACAGCCCTAAAATGAAACCAACCGGTGAGAACTTGTCTCTAGAACAAATGTTTATGTCCAGTTTTATTCTGTTCACCCACAGAGGCCATGTCACTGTGATGCCTGCAAAATACCCTCTTTCTTTAATTACTCCTTTGACTTGCCCAGGCCACAAAGCCCTTGAGTTCAGCCATTGCCCCCTCCATGGGTAGGATGAAGCTCAGCAGCAAAGCAAGTAGCAAACTCTCAAGTGTACAGCTTGTCTTGCACCCTGGTGCCTATGGCAAGCAGGGTCAAGAGCTTCCTGCCTGTTTTCACTGTGGTGCCAGCGCCCTCATTTTCCTTGACAGGCAGGTAGAGGCTAATGGCAGAGTAAATGTGCTCTGAATCTGCTACATTCTCTTAAGCCTGCAGAGTATATCCAATAGCCAGATGCATCTCTGACAGTCACCCTAAGGTGGTCAAGGAGAACCTACCTTGGCTCAGAAACAATGAGGAGACACAGTTGTTCATGAGACTGCTTCCCCTCCCTGCATCCTTGCAGGGTCTGTACAATGACAAAACTTTTGTCTCGGAAATGATTCTCCACTATTAATGGCGAAGACATAACAAAATGCAGATACCCAGCCCCATCTCAAGTCAACTAAATCAGGATCTCAGGGCCTGAGCATAGGAAGTGTTAATGCCTCCTGAGTGCTCCTGATATTGCAGCCAAGGTTGAGAACTCCTGCTCTTCTAGGTCACTGGGCCTCCAACTTGGCTGCATATTAGTATCTCTTAAGGGGGCTTTATAATAAAATGTACTGAAAGTTGGGCCCTACCCCCAGAGCCTCTTATTTAATTGGTCTGTAGTGGACTAGAGATGGATAATTTAGCTCCCCAGGTGATTCTAATGCACAGCCAGAATTGTGAACCACTGGTATAGATTAAAGCCATGATGCTCAAACTATGATATCCACACAAATCACCCAGGGATTTTGTATGCACTTTCTGATTCTGGGGCCTGAGATTATTCATGTCTAACAAGCTCCCAGGTGATGCTGCTGCTGCTGCTGCTGCTGCTAATCCATGGACCACAATTTAAATAGCAGGGGGCTAAAGGGTCAAACTGCCACAGGCAGTATATACTGTTGTCAGGGAAAATCCATAAGACCCCCTAGTTAACCTGAAGAGAAGAAGAACCCCAGTGGAAAAGTGCTACTAGGGGCCCTAAAGGAACCACCAACTGTTCCACTTAAGAATGCTTCTACTCTCTCAGCATTTCCCATGGTCCTGACATCTGCAGCAGGGTCTGTACACTGAGCCCTGACTATAAGGCCATAGAACCTGAGAAGTCATTTCTCCTGGAAGAGACAACAACTCTGAGATATAAAGTAAAACCATAAGAATAAGAGATGGAGTTCCAGAGTCAGTTTTAAAGAAACCTGGAATTTCCTGTTGTCACCTTGGACATGATGCCCACCAAGACCCACTCCATCCTAAATAATAGGATGCCTTGGCGTGATGAATAAATAAATTAGTAAAAAACATGGCCATGTACCCCAAAGAACCACCCACCACCACCACCACTAATTAATTTGGGGGCATCGAGATAAAGAACAAGTGAAGATCTACCCAAAATTCTGCTTAAAGACCTCGAAGATACCAAAATGCCACACTTTGGGTAATGATACAGTTAAAAAAAAAAAAAAAAAAGCAAAAATCATGGCTATTTCTCCATTGGATCTTAAGAAATAGGCTGGGAGCTGTGGCTTATGCCTGCAATCCCAGAACTTCGGGAGGCCAAAGCAGGTGAATCGCTTGAGTCCAGGAGTTCAAAACCAGCCTGGGCAATATGGTGAAATACTGCCTCTATAAAAAATAAAAACAAATTAGCCAGATGTGGTGGCATACACCTGTAGTCCCAGCTACTGAGGTAGGAAGATCGCTTGAGACCAGGAGGTCAAGACTGCAGGGAGCCGCAATTGTGCCACTGCACTCCAGCCTGGGCAACAGAGTAAGACCCTGACAAAAAAAAAAAAAAAAGAAGGAAAGAAGGAAGGAAGGAAGGGAGGGAGGGAGGGAGGAAGAAAGGGAGGGAGGGACGGAGAGAGAAAGAAAGGGAGGGAGGGAGAAAGAAAGAAAAAGAAAGAAAGAAAGAAAAGGGAAGGGAGGGGGAGGGGAGGGGAGGGGAAGGGGGGAGGGGGAGGGGGAGGGAAGGGAAGGGAGAAATTGCATTAAGATGCACGATTGGTTCCTACAGCTGGATTAAAATGTTTGTCAGAGGGAAGAGGACAAATTCAGACAAATGGGGCCAAGGGGTTGATTGCCTCTATTCTTTGGATGTTCTACTATGGACTCACTGGGGCAGGAGTGGATATTTGTTTGGGGTGCCTGCATCTGCACTTCCATAACTGCTTAGCCCAGGTGCTGGAGCTGCTTAGCCCTGATGTGTGTGCTGCTACTTCTCCTGGGTGTGGGTGGAGTTATAGAGGTCTTCTTGACCATCCCAATGGCTCATAGAGTCATAACAGAAGACATCTTGCCCTAATGATGATGTGACCATTCCAGACACTCAATACTCTTATCCTGCACCAGGACCCAGATTCCTAGCATCTGCTGCCAAACCTTCCTGGTACAGTGAAGGGGCATCTTAATTCTCTACTGTCTTGGCTTGGATGAGTGGAATGGGGCTCTGTGCATCTTGATCAACAAGGCTTTACCTGTCTTTCTACTGGGATTATAATCAGAAATTAGAATGGAGGATGGAGGCAGGAAGAAACAGTTGGGATGAAGCCCTGAACATCATTCTCTGCTTCTGGCTCACTGCTTGGCTCCAGGAGGCACCACCTCAGTCCCCCTAGACCTTTGCAACAGCTTTCTCATTGGTTTCATTACTCTCAACCTCTCTCTCATAGCACATTCTTCAATAGGCAAATGGGTACCCTTACAATAAATAAACTCAAATATGAACTATATTAATTAAAATATTCTAATGAATTCCTTTTTCCTACAGAATAAATCCTAAGACTTTTAAGCTTGGCCTAAAAGAAAAGCCTTCCTCATCCAGAGGCAATCCTGACTCTCAACCTCACTTTAGTTTATGTAGTTACAGTACACTAAAATCCCCAAAATCCCTCCTCCTTTCTCAGGCACACCACATTCCCTCCTGATACTTGTATCTAGTTTTTCTCTGCCTGGAATGCCCTTTCTCCTCTTCTGGGTCTGGTAAACTCTTACTTGTTTTGTTGAAATAAGATTTCACTTTAGAATAGTTTTAGATTTACAGAAAAGTTGTAGATATTGTACAGAAAATGTCAATATATCCGTAAGCCAGTTTTTCCCATTAAGATATAATATTAGAATGACACATTTATCACAACTAATGAATGTTCAGCCCAATATCCATGATTTATGCAAATCTGCAATAGAAATGAAATAGAAGGACCTCCAGTTCCTTCTACTCTTGGCCTAAGTCAGTGAGTCAGCTGTGGCATTGGGGTTTCTTGCCATGTTCTCTAGGGTCAAAACTCTGTCTTCATAAGCTGTCTAGAGCCTCGGGCTCTTGGGCTAGACCTGGCCTTGCTCATTTCCATCTCAGGATCTCCAACCTTGCCTCGAATTCCAGGCTCTCCTCTCCAACATTAACTTCTGTAACTGGAGAAGAAGATGGGAACTTGGAGGTGTGAACTTAGCAGACATTCATGAGTCAGTAGACCTATGTTCTAATTGTTGTCACCACTTACCTGAGTGAACTTAGATAGCACTTGACAGCACAGTGCTTGAAACATAGAAAGAGTCAACAAATATTTTTTCAATAAAGTAAACTTTACTGAGATTCCATCATTTTCTTTTCTTTTCTTTTTTTAGACAGGATCTCACTCTGTTGTCCAGGATGGAATGTAGTGGTACAATCATGGCTCTCTGCATCCTCCGCCTCCTGGGCTCAAGTGATCCTTCCACCTCAGCCTCCCAAGTAGCTGGGACTACAGGAGTGCACCACTACATCCTACACATTTTTCTCTATTTTTTGTAGAGATAGGGCTTTGCCATGTTGCCCAGGCTGATCTCAAACTTCTGGGCTCAAGAGATCCACTGGCCTCAGCCTCCCAATGTGTTGAGATTACAGGCATGAGCCACTGTGCCCAGTCGATTCTATTTCCTTATCTATGAAATGGGAAATAGAAATCTTCCTTGCCTACCAAATTGAGGGGCTGCTCAAAGAAGAAAATAACTTTGAAACGGTCTATTATAAGATAGCTTCATTAAGAATCACAAAGTAAAGAACCGGGATATAAAACTGTATACAATATGACCGCAATTATGTTTTTTTAAAAGTAGTGGTAAAAATGGGAGAAGACACATTAAAATGTGATACGTGGATATATGTGTTACATATAGGTGATGGAATTATAAGTAATCATTATTGCCTTCTTTATCCTCTTCCTGATTTTAACAGGATTTTCACTAATAGGAAGTAAAATAAGCTTTGATAAAAATAACTAGCATAGATGATTGAGCAATATCCTATCACATGCACTTGTATGACTCAAAACTGCATGATGCGGGAGCAATTGGAGTCAAATTACCTGTCAGTATGTCAAGGCCAATCTGAGAGTCAGAACCCAATAAATCAGTGCTTTGGCTATAAGGAATTTTGGTCTAGGGGTGCCTCATCTCCTAGAGGGGGCATATGGCTAGTTTGACCAGCACAGCATCTCATATTCTAGGATCTCTCCAAGACGGTGGGAGCTCTGTAAATTGTAGGGTTGGGAGATAGGAAGTGGCCACAGCTGAGGCCCAGATCCATGAAGATAAGAAATCCAAGTAATCTTTCTCCGCTGAGAAAGAGGAGCAGCTTCAAATCATTTTAGTTAATATTCAGACAACCTTAATACGAGAAGGCCACGTAAATTAAAATGGAATTTCATGAAGGAAAAAAAATTCTTCCAAGCCTATTATCATGCTTCTCTCTTCATCTAAAAGTGGTTAGGAATTAAAAGTATTTTTGTTTTGTTTTGCTTTAATACAGACTTCTCCCTGGCCTTTAGGCATCCTCTACCCTGGTAAAGCAAGAAAAAAAAATACTTCAAAGCAAAAAATCAAAATTCTGCCTTTCAAACACATCAAAGTGCAACTATGTTTCAGGATTCAGGATCCTTCATATTGGGTAGGAAAGTTTATTATTCCCTCACATCAGACGAAGCCAAGTGCTCCAGGCTGAGTGAATCTCCCCATTTCCACAAAACTGTGTGATCTTGCCCAAATCTTAAGACAAGAGTGGTAAACCTCCATCATTTCTGGTCAAGGCCATCCGTCTGCAATCCAAAATATAAGGCCAGAACATAGAAAAACACAGTTCACATGAAATAATCCAGTGGAATTTTTTATGTAAATGAAGGCTTTAAATGGATCACCAGCCTTGTAGGAGAGACTTGCATCCTTCCCCCCATCCTGAGGGGGTCTGGCGCTCCCCACTCTGAATGCTCAGGAAAATGTTTCAGTCAATAAAAGCCAAATGAGGCCAATGGGCTTGATAAGTGGGAAGCCAGAAAAAGCTTTTACCCAAAGAAGTCCCAACACTTAGTCATACAGCTCCAGACCATTTCATTTGTACATGAGTGAGTCTACTCTGACTTCCCCTTGTATTTTGCAGACAGAATTTTGTTTACAGGATCGATGAATTTATGGCCACAGACACCCACTTTTGACAGCTGACCTGTCAAGATCAGTGCCTGAAAAACTAATTTCCAGCACTATTAGACAAAACAAGTACTGCTGCTATTTGATAAGGCAGCTATGGTTTTCATTCATTGCTGAGATCTGCTCTACCAAAACCAGAAATGTGGATGGAGCCAGAGGTTATAGCACAATCATCACTTGAAGGGAGATATATGGCCTCAAAATCTGATTATGACAAACAACTGTGCAAGAGATCAGCCAATTGGAGAATATATTTCACAAACCACTGGTCTCAGGAAAATATATTTCCCAAGTCAACCAGGATGTTCTTCAAGTTAGTGTTTCTGAGTTGTAAGAGGTGGGGATTTGGGACTTTGTGGCCCTGTCCTTAATAAATGCAGGGTTATTAACCCTAAATGGGACAGGCATCCTTTGGAAGATTGGGCTTTGCGTTCTGTAGACTAGTTATAAAGGTGTCTTAAAGTGTCATTCTCTTTTCATGGGGAGGAAGAATAGAAAGAGGTGGCAATCTAACTGTTTTACAGCCCAGAGACAGAATATAACCAATTTCATATAGAGAGCATTGTAAATTTCTGCAAAGAGAAGGAGAGAGGAAGGGAGGAAGGAAGGAGGGATGGGGGGATGGAGGGAAGGAAAGAAGGATGGAGGGAAGGAAAGAAGGAAGGAATGAAGGAAGGAAGGAAGGAAGAAGGAGAGAAGGATGGAAGGAGGGAAGGAGGGAAAGGAGAAGCAAGAGAAGGAAGGAAGGAGAGAAGGCAGGAGGGAGGGAAGGAGGGAGAAAGTGAAGAAGGGAGAGAGGGAGAAGGGAGGGAGGGAGCAAGGAATAAAGGAGGGAGGGAGGAGGGAGGGAAGTAGGGAGGCAGAAAGAAAAGAAGGAAGGAAAGAGGGAAGGAAGGAGAGAAGGAACGAGGGAGGGAGGGAGGAAGGAAGGAGAGAAGGAAGGAAGGAGGCAAGGAAGGAGGGAAAGAGGGAGGGAGACAGGAAGGAGAGAAGGAAGGAGGGAAGGAAGGAAGGAGGGAAGGAAGTAGAGAAGGAGGGAGGAAGGGAGAGAGGGAGAAAGGGAGAGAAGGAAGAAGGAGGAAGGAAGGAAGGAAGGAAAGAAGGAAGGAAGGAAGGAATGAAGGAAATAACCCCATATCTCATGTTTAATAATATCCAACAAGACAATGGATCAATAAGCTACACTGTCACAATTTTACAGCTCAGTGACAAATACTTTGTTGGTAAGCTTGTCTCAAGGTAGTATTGGAAGGCAAGAGGTGAAGATTTTATGGCCATGTCTATCAGACCTCACAACGACATCTGAAATCCCGTAAGAGCTATGTTCTCATCAACCAGTGACTGCCATGATCTGAATGCAGATGGCCCCAGCCTCAGTGATGATGGCCATAGTGGGTCTGTCATGTCAGTGCATGGGCTTTTCTAAAACAATAAGTCATCTATTAGGGTTTTTTTCTTTGTTTACTTTTATTGGAAAGCAAATGCGCTCAGAGTATGTTTCAAAGGATCACAGCGTTAAATAGGGGTAAGGTGAAAGGGAACTCACTATCTTGAATCAGCTTGAATTGGACATTCGGCCAGCACTGATATCAGATAATCAACTGCAAGCCGTAACCTTCATCTAAATGCAGGAACAAGGGGGGTGGAGCCAAGATGGCCGAATAGGAACAGCTCCGGTCTCCAGCTCCCAGCCCGAGCGACACAGAAGACTGGTGATTTCTGCATTTCTGCTTGAGGTACCGGTTTCATCTCACTAGGGAGTGCCAAACAGTGGGGGCAGGACAGTCGGTGAAGCGCACTGTGCGCGAGCCGAAGCAGGGCGAGGCACTGCCTCACTCGGGAAGTGCAAGGGGTCAGGGAGTTCCCTTTCCTAGTCAAAGAAAGGGGTAACAGACGGCACCTGGATAATTGGGTCAGTCCCACCCTCATACTGCGCTTTCCCAACGGGCCTGCAAAACGGCACACTAGGAGATTGTGTCCCGCACCTGGCTCGGAGGGTCCTATGCCCACGGAGTCTCGCTAATTGCTAGCACAGCAGTCTGAGATCAAGCTGCAAGGCGGCAGCCAGGCTGGGGGAGGGGCGCCCGCCATTGCCCAGGCTTCCTTAGGTAAACAAAGCAGCCAGGAAGCTCGAACTGGGTGGAGCCCACCACAGCTCAAGGAGGCCTGTCTGCCTCTGTAGGCTCCACCTCTGGGGGCAGGGCACAGACAAACAAAAAGTCAGCAGGAAATTCCACAGATTTAAATGTCCCTGTCTGACTGACAGCTTTGAAGAGAGTAGCGGTTCCCCCAGCACGCAGCTGGAGATCTGAGAACTGACAGACTGCCTCCTAAAGTGGGTCCCTCACCCCTCAGCAGCCTAACTGGGAGGCACCCCCCCAGTAGGGACAGACTGACACCTCACTCGGCCAGGTACTCCTCTGAGACAAAACTTCCAGAGGATCTATCAGACAGCTGAATTTGTGGTCTCACGAAAATCCGCTGTTCTGCAGCCACCGCTGCTGACACCCAGCCAAACAGGGTCTGGAGTGGACCTCTAGTAAACTCCAACAGACCTGCAGCTGAGGGTCTTGTCTGGTAGAAGGAAAACTAACAAACAGAAAGGACATCCACACCAAAAACCCATCTGTACATCACCATCATCAAAGACCAAAAGTAGAGAAAACCGCAAAGATGGGGAAAAAACAGAGCAGAAAAACTGGAAACTCTAAAAAGCAGAGCACCTCTCCTCCTCCAAAGGAACACAGTTCCTCACCAGCAGTGGAACAAAGCTGGATGGAGGATGACTTTGACGAGTTGAGAGAAGAAGGCATCAGACGATCAAACTACTCTGAGCTACGGGAGGAAATTCAAAACAATAGCAAAGAAGTTAAAAACTTTGAAAAAAAATTAGAAGAATGGATAACTAGAATAACCAATGGAGAGAAGGGCTTAAAGGAGATGATGGAGCTGAAAGCCAAGTTTCGAGAACTACATGAAGATTGCAGAAGCCTCAGTAGCAGATGCGATCAACTGGAAGAAAGGGTATCGCTGATGGAAGATGAAATGAATGAAATGAAGCGAGAAGGGAAGTCTAGAGAAAAAAGAATAAAAAGAAATGAACAAAGCCTCCAAGAAATTTGGGACTACGTGAAACGACCAAACTTACGTCTGATTGGTGTACCTGAAAATCACGGGGAGAATGGAACCAAGTTGGAAAACACTCTGCAAGATATTATCCAGGAGAACTTCCCCAATCTAGCAAGGCAGGCCAACATTCAGATTCAGGAAATACAGAGAACACCACAAAGATACTCCTCGAGAAGAGCAACTCCAAGACACATAATTGTCAGATTCACCAAAGTTGAAATGAAGGAAAAAATGTTAAGGGCAGCCAGAGAGAAAGGTCGGGTTACCCACAAAGGGAAGCCCATCAGACTAACAGCTGATCTCTCGGCAGAAACTCTACAAGCCAGAAGAGAGTGGGGGCCGATATTCAACATTCTTAAAGAAAAGAATTTTCAGCCCAGAATTTCCTATCCAGCCAAACTAAGCTTCATAAGTGAAGGAGAAATAAAATACTTTACAGACAAGCAAACGCTGAGTGATTTTGTCACCACCAGGCCTGCCCTAAAAGAGCTCCTGAAGGAAGCACTAAACATGGAAAGGAACAACCGGTACCAGCCACTATAAAAACATGCCAAATTGTAAAGACCATCGAGGCTAGGAGGAAACTGCATCAACTAATGAGCAAAATAACCAACTAACATCATAATGACAGGATCAGATTCACACATAACAATATTAACATTAAATGTAAATGGGCTAAATGCTCCAATTAAAAGACACAGACTGGCAAACTGGATAAGGAGTCAGGACCCATCAGTGTGCTGTATTCAGGAAACCCATCTCACGTGCAGAGACACACATAGACTCAAAATAAAGGGATGGAGGAAGATCTATGAAGCAACTGGAAAACAAAAAAAGGCAGGGGTTGCAATCCTAGTCTCTGATAAAATAGACTTTAAACCAACAAAGATCAAAAGAGACAAAGAAGGCCATTACATAATGGTAAAGGGATCAATTCAACAAGAAGAGCTAACTATCCTAAATATATATGCACCCAACACAGGAGCACCCAGATTCATACAGCAAGTCCTGAGTGACCTACAAAGGGACTTCAACTCCCACACAATAATAATGGGAGATTTTAACACCCCACTGTCAACATTAGACAGATCATCGAGACAGAAAGTTAACAAGGATATCCAGGAATTGAACTCAGCTCTAAACAAAGTGGACCTAATAGACATCTACAGAACTCTCCACCCCAAATCAACAGAATATACATTTTTTTCAGCACCACACCACACCTATTCCAAAATTGACCACATAGTTGGAAGTAAAGCTCTCCTCAGCAAATGTAAAAGAACAGAAATTATAACAACCTGTCTCTCAGACCACAGTGCAATCAAACTAGAACTCAGGATTAAAAAACTCGCTCAAAACGGCTCAACTACATGGAAACTGAACAACCTGCTCCTGAATGACTATTGGGTACATAATGAAATGAAGGCAGAAATAAAGATGTTCTTTGAAACCAATGAGAACAAAGACACAACATACCAGAATCTCTGGGACACATTCAAAGCAGTGTGTAGAGGGAAATTTATAGCACTAAATGCCCACAAGAGAAAGCAGGAAAGATCCAAAATTGACACCCTAACATCACAATTAAAAGAACTAGAAAAGCAAGAGCAAACACATTCAAAAGCTAGCAGAAGGCTAGAAATAACTAAAATCAGAGCAGAACTGAAGGAAATAGAGACACAAAAAGCCCTTCAAAAAATTAATGAATCCAGGAGCTGGTTGTTTGAAAAGATCAACAAAATTGATAGACCACTAGCAAGACTAATAAAGAAGAAAAGAGAGAAGAATCAAATAGATGCAATAAAAAATGAAAAAGGCGATATCACCACCGATCCCACAGAAATACAATCTACCATCAGTGAATACTACAAACACCTCTATGCAAATAAACTAGAAAATCTAGAAGAGATGGATAAATTCCTCGACAAATACACCCTCCCAAGACTAAATCAGGAAGAAGTCGAATCTCTGAATAGACCAATAACAGGTTCTGAAATTGTGGCAATAATCAATAGCTTACCAACCAAAAAGAGTCCAGGACCTGATGGATTCACAGCTGAATTCTACCAGAGGTACAAGGAGGAACTGGTACCATTCCTTCTGAAACTATTCCAATCGATAGAAAAAGAGGGAATCCTCCCTAACACATTTTATGAAGCCAGCATCGTCCTCATACCAAAGCCAGGCAGAGACACAACCAAAAAACAGAATTTTAGACCAATATCCTTGATGAACATTGATGCAAAAATCCTCAATAAAATACTGGCAAACCGAATCCAGCAGCACATCAAAAAGCTTATACACCATGATCAAGTGGGCTTCATCCCTGGGATGCAAGGCTGGTTCAACATACGCAAATCAATAAATGTAATCCAGCATATAAACAGAACCAAAGACAAAAACCACATGATTATCTCAATAGATGCAGAAAAGGCCTTTGATAAAATTCAACAACCCTTCATGCTAAAAACTCTCAATAAGTTAGGTATTGATGGGACGTATCTCAAAATAATAAGAGCTATCTACGACAAACCCACAGCCAATATCATACTGAATGGGCAAAAACTGGAAGCATTCCCTCTGAAAACTGGCACAAGACAGGGATGCCCTCTCTCACCACTCCTATTCAACATAGTGCTGGAAGTTCTGGCCAGAGCAATCAGGCAGGAGAAGGAAATAAGGGGTATTCAATTAGGAAAAGAGGAAGTCAAACTGTCCCTGTTTGCAGATGACATGATTGTATATCTAGAAAATCCCATTGTCTCAGCCCAAAATCTCCTTAAGCTGATTAGCAACTTCAGCAAAGTCTCAGGATACAAAATCAATGTACAAAAATCACAAGCATTCTTGTACACCAATCACAGACAAACAGAGAGCCAAATCATGAGTGAACTCCCATTCACAATTGCTTCAAAGAGAATAAAATACCTAGGAATCCAACCTACAAGGGATGTGAAGGACCTCTTCAAGGAGAACTACAAACCACTGCTCAATGAAATAAAAGAGGATACAAACAAATAGAAGAACATTCCATGCTCATGGGTTGGAAGAATCAATATCGTGAAAATGGCCATACTGCCCAAAGTAATTTATAGATTCAACGCCATCCCGATCAAGCTACCAATGACTTTCTTCACAGAATTGGAAAAAACTACATTAAAGTTCATATGGAACCAAAAAAGAGCCTGCATCGCCAAGTCAATCCTAAGCCAAAAGAACAAAGCTGGAGGCATCACGCTACCTGACTTCAAACTATACTACAAGGCTACAGTAACCAAAACAGCACGGTACTGGTACCACAACAGAGATATAGATCAATGGAACAGAACAGAGCCCTCAGAAATGATGCCGCATATCTACAACTATCTGATCTTTGACAAACCTGACAAAAACAAGCAATGGGGAAAGGATTCCCTATTTAATAAATGGTGCTGGGAAAACTGGCTAGCCATATGTAGAAAGCTGAAACTGGATCCCTTCCTTACACCTTATACAAAAATTAATTCAAAATGGATTAAAGACTTAAATGTTAGACCTAAAACCGTTAAAATCCTACAAGAAAACCTAGGCAATACCATTCAGGACACAGGCGTGAGCAAGGACTTCATGTCTAAAACACCAAAAGCAATGCCAACAAAAGCCAAAATTGACAAATGGGATCTAATTAAAGTAAAGAGCTTCTGCACAGCAAAAGAAACTACCATCAGAGTGAACAGGCAACCTACAGAATGGGAGAAAATGTTTGCAACCTACTCATCTGACAAAGGGCTAATATCCAGAATCTATAATGAACTCAAACAAATTTACAAGAAAAAAACAACCCCTTCAAAAGGTGGGCAAAGGACATGAACAGACACTTCTCAAAAGAAGACATTTATGCAGCCAAAAAACACATGAAGAAATGCTCATCATCACTGGCCATCAGAGAAATGCAAATCAAAACCACAGTGAGATACCATCTCACACCAGTTAGAATGGCCATCATTAAAAAGTCAGGAAACAACAGGTGCTGGAGAGGATGTGGAGAAATAGGAACACTTTTACACTGTTGGTGGGACTGTAAACTAGTTCAACCATTGTGGAAGACAGTGTGGCGATTCCTCAGGGATCTAGAACTAGAAATACCATTTGAGCCAGCCATCCCATTACTGGGTATATACCCAAAGGACTATAAATCATGCTGCTATAAAGACACATGCACACGTATGTTTATTGTGGCACTATTCACAATAGCAAAGACTTGGAACCAACCCAAATGTCCAACAACGATAGACTGGATTAAGAAAATGTGGCACATATACACCATGGAATACTATGCAGCCATAAAAAATGATGAGTTCGTGTCCTTTGTAGGGACATGGATGAAACTGGAAAACATCATTCTCAGTAAACTATCGCAAGGACAAAAAACCAAACACCGCATGTTCTCACTCATAGGTGGGAACTGAACAATGAGAACTCATGGACACAGGAAGGGGAACATCACATTCCAGGGACTGTTGTGGGGTGGGGAGAGGGGGAGGGACAGCATTAGGAGATATACCTAATGCTAAATGACGAGTTAATGGGTGCAGGAAATCAACATGGCACATGGATACATATGTAACAAACCTGCACATTGTGCACATGTACCCTAAAACCTAAAGTATAATAAAAAAAAAATAAAAATAAATAAATAAATAAATGCAGGAACAACATGTTTAGATACAAACACAGCACCTTGGAAGGAGAGTGTGAACATCTGAGGGTAGAGTATTAATATTGGTAGCCAGGATTCCTGAAGTAAGGTATAACTTGAGAGTTCATTTTGGGAATCCCAACATATCAGAGCTAATGAACCTGGTCCTTGGAGGGTATGAGTCACAGGAGTTGGCAGTCAGAGCCTAGTTAATACACCCACTGAGGAAGAGGCTAGGACTACTCTTGAACATCTCAGCCACGTTTATAGGAAGGAGTGATTATCGCTCTCTGAGATGGACAGAATTGAGAGTATCCATCTCAATTAGGACCATTTGCACAAGGAATTGAGCCTTTGGTGAGAGACATACTATCTTAAAAACAAGTCCTAGAAGGATGTGTGTTAAGTGTCCAGAGGACAGAGCTGTAAGAAACTAAAAGAAGAGTGGAATGGAAAGGAGAGCTATCATATACGGGGGCTTTTGAAAAACCTTTAGCAAGGATGAGGAAAAGATACTTCCCAGTGGTGCTGGAGAGAAAGGCAAGGAAAACTAGCAGAAATGCCTTCTGCACTGGCAAGAGCTCACTCATAATGAAGGCAATGGAAATGCTCAAGCTCTAGCTTCTACTACCTTAAAGCCCAGGCCACAATGGTCTCAGTGGGCTTACACAGGATAAAAGGACTGACCAACCAATAAGGCCATCAATGGAGACTTTTGTCATATTAAGAGCAAGGATGGAGGCAGGCAGTTCCACTTCTGCTTAAGATATAGAAAGGAGCAAGAGGATTTTGGAACAACAACAACAGTAAAGCCATATATATATATATATATATATATATATATATATAACCATATATGTTGTATTTTATATATATAACCATATGTTATATTTTTATATATAACCATATATATGTATAACCATACATATATACATATATATAAAGTTAGCCTATAAGAAACTTGCAATCGCAAAACCACCCTTTGAACTGAATTTCAAATGGTACAAAACACCTCCAAGGAGAGACAGGATGCAAGAAGTGTTTCTGCTCTATAGCAGAGCATGGAGCAAAAGCAGGTGGTAGTTATTAAAGTGGGTAAGAAGAAAAAACCCTGGAATTTTAACAATTTAAAGGTCAAATGTAGGCCAGCAGGACAGTCAGGATCCCCGGGCCCTAGACTCAAGGGAGGCCACATCTACTCATCAGCCCTTCTCCACCAAACCTCCACTGGATGGAGCAGGAAAAAGAAAAATATAAGCTACCATCAAAAAGCTATAGGAAAATATCAAAGATGTGTGTACCCAATAAAGGATATGTATCAGGTACACATAAAGAAAACTTACAAACAACTCATTTTTAAAAATACAAAAAAAAATAAATAAATAAATAAATAAAAAAATAAATAAATAAAAATACAGAAAAGACTTACTTTTCCAAAGAGGAAGACATGTGGTAGGCCAAAATGCACATGAAAACATACATGCTCCATATCATAAGTCATCAGGGAAATGCAAAGTAAGGTCACAAGGCAGTACACTAAACCTCACTAGAATGGCTAAAATCAAAGACTGATGTTACCAAGTGTCACTGAGAATCTGGCAGGCAAAATCTGCAGCCACATTGGAAGACACTTTGGCAATTTCCTATAAAGTTAAACATACAGTGTTAAGCCCAGCAATTCCACTCCTAGACATTACATAAGGGAGATGTAAACCGTGTCCATACAAAGGTCCGTATGTGAATGTTCATAGAAGCTTTATTCATAACAGCCAAAAAATTGAAACTCTCCAAATGTGGATCAGCTGGTGAATAGATAAAGTGTGAGATATTTACACAAGAGTACTACTCAGCAATAAAAAGCAACAAGCAACTGACACACACAACAACATGGATAAAGCTCAAAAGCATTACGCCAAGTGAATGAAGCCAGACATAGGAGACTGCGTGCTTTATGGTGCTGTTAATTTGGCATTCTCGCAAAGGCAATATTATAGGTACTGAAAATAGATCAATGTTTGTCTGGAGGTGGGGATGGGAGAAGGGTATCAAATGCAAAGAGGAAGGTGGGACTTTGGGGGTAATGGAAGTATTCTATATTTTGAATGGCCTGGTGCTTACATTACCATATACATTTGTCAGAGCTGATCAAACACCGTATACCTCAAATAGATAAATTTATTGCACATACTAAATAAACCATATGGTTTATTTAGATACAAGTATGTGCAATAAATCCAGCCATTTGAAATCATTATATATAAAATCATTATATATATATAGCACATACTTGTATCTAAATATATATATGGTTTATTTAGATACAAATATGTGCCACACACACACACACACACAATGATTTTTTAAATGATGGGCCATGTGCTGAGGAGGTAAGTAGTGGCACTAACCTGTCATATGACTAAACTATGGCCTATTGGCAAGGATGATAAGAGAAAATGATTGCCAAAATAACATTATAGCTGGGCACAGTGGCTCATGCCTGTAATCCTAACAACTTGTGAGGCTAAGGCAAGAGAATCACTTGAGCCCAGGAGATTGAGACCAACCCAGGCAACATAGCAAGACTCCATCTCTAAAAATAAACAAATAAAAAAAACAGCCAGGCATTGTGTCATGCACCTGTAGTCCCAGATACTCAGGAAGTTGAGGTGGGAGGATCACTTGAGCCCAGGAGTTCCAGGCTGCAGTGAGCCATGATTGAGCCACTGTACTCAAGCCTGGGTGACAGAGTAAGACTTCAACTCAACTCAAAACAAAACAAAACAAAGGAAAAGGAAAATAACATTATGATCAATTTTAGTACTCTCAGGTGACTGTGCTTTAATTACATGGAGCTAGATGGTATCAAGTGGCCAAAAAATTATCAATCTCAAAGAACTAGATGCATCATTATAAGGGTTTAGGAAGAATATAAGTACAGTTTTAACTGCAAATAGTTCCATGGTGTGTGGAGGGAAAAAATAGATTACATAACATTATATATAGTATGATCCAACTTTTTATTTTTTATTTTTTTATTTTATTTTATTTTTTTATTATTATACTTTAGGTTTTAGGGTACATGTGCACAATGTGCAGGTTTGTTACATATGTATCCATGTGCCATGTTGATTTCCTGCACCCATTAACTCGTCATTTAGCATTAGGTATATCTCCTAATGCTGTCCCTCCCCCCTCCCCCAACCCCACAACAGTCCCAGGAGTGTGATGTTCCCCTTCCTGTGTCCATGAGTTCTCATTGTTCAATTCCCACCTATGAGTGAGAACATGCGGTGTTTGGTTTTTTGTCCTTGCGATAGTTTACTGAGAATGATGTTTTCCAGTTTCATCCATGTCCCTACAAAGGACATGAACTCATCATTTTTCATGGCTGCATAGTATCCCATGGTGTATATGTGCCACATTTTCTTAATCCAGTCTATCGTTGTTGGACATTTCGGCTGGTTCTAAGTCTTTGCTATTGTGAATAGTGCCGCAATAAACATACGTGTGCATGTGTCTTTATAGCAGCATGATTTATAGTCCTTTGGGTATATACCCAGTAATGGGATGGCTGGCTCAAATGGTATTTCTAGTTCTAGATCCCTGAGGAATCGCCACACTGTCTTCCACAATGGTTGAACTAGTTTACAGTCCCACCAACAGTGTAAAAGTGTTCCTATTTCTCCACATCCTCTCCAGCACCTGTTGTTTCCTGACTTTTTAATGATGGCCATTCTAACTGGTGTGAGATGGTATCTCACTGTGGTTTTGATTTGCATTTCTCTGATGGCCAGTGATGATGAGCATTTCTTCATGTGTTTTTTGGCTGCATAAATGTCTTCTTTTGAGAAGTGTCTGTTCATGTCCTTTGCCCACTTTTTGAAGGGGTTGTTTGTTTTTTTCTTGTAAATTTGTTTGACTTCATTGTAGATTCTGGATATTAGCCCTTTGTCAGATGAGTAGGTTGCAAAAATTTTCTCCCATTCTGTAGGTTGCCTGTTCACTCTGATGGTAGTTTCCTTTGCTGTGCAGAAGCTCTTTAGTTTAATTAGATCCCATTTGTCAATTTTGGCTTTTGTTGCCATTGCTTTTGGTGTTTTAGACATGAAGTCCTTGCCCACGCCTGTGTCCTGAATGGTATTGCCTAGGTTTTCTTGTAGGATTTTAATGGTTTTAGGTCTAAGATTTAAGTCTTTAATCCATCTTGAATTAATTTCTGTATAAGGTGTAAGGAAGGGATCCAGTTTCAGCTTTCTACATATGGCTAGCCAGTTTTCCCAGCACCATTTATTAAATAGGGAATCCTTTCCCCATTTCTTGTTTTTGTCAGGTTTGTCAAAGATCAGATACTTGTAGATATGCGGCATTATTTCTGAGGGCTCTGTTCTGTTCCATTGATCTATGTCTCTGTTGTGGTACCAGTACCATGCTGTTTTGGTTACTGTAGCCTTGTAGTATAGTTTGAAGTCAGGTAGCGTGATGCCTCCAGGTTTGGACAACACCATCCCCATCAAGCTACCAATGACTTTCTTCACAGAATTGTAAAAAACTACTTTACAGTTCATATGGAACCAAAAAAGAGCCCACATCGCCAAGTCAATCCTAAGCCAAAAGATCCAACTTTTTAAAAGCTTATTTCTTTTTGTGAGATGGTGCACATATAAGCTTAAGCTTAAAGGTAGTTATAAGTAGCTGTTTCCGGCACTGGGTAGAGCAATGGGATTATAGGGAATGTTCATCTCTTGCACTACACAGTCCTATAAGGTTTGAATTGTTTTACCTAGAGGAAGCATTGTTTTTATCAGAAGAAAAATGATAAAGCAATTTTCGTTTTGAAACTGCAGTGCAATCTAGCTTATGACTGTAATGTTGATTTCGTACCTCTCTTTAATTGTTTCAGGTGTATTGGTTTTTTTCTCTAAATAAACTGCAAGTTTCAGCAAAGGCATTCTCTATAGTGGGACAAGACAGGCTGGAATTCTGTTTCTTCCACAGATGAGCTTGGGGACCTTTGGCAAGTTATGAACTGGTCATATTCATTCTCTGGGCTCAAGTGTCTTCATGTGTTGCAAGTTCCATCAGATATTAGTTATTGTTATTAATAATATGATCTCTCCTCTTAAGTCTCTATTATGCTCAGGCTCATACTAACAGATTAAGAGATTCTTGTTGGTTTTAATTGACCCGAATTAATGACCCTATGTACACTATACCTCAGTCTGAAGTCTGACAAGACACTTCTGACAGTCAATTCTATGAGTTCTTACACAGAAAAAAGTGGCAGGTGTCTCCCATTACACTCTCTCAAACTCTGGACTGGCTCCTCTCTCTGGAACATCCTTCTCTTCCTTTGTCCTCTGCCTCCTACTCATCCTTTCAATATCATTCTAGAGATTTTTCCTTGTACCTCCACGAAGTACAAGGTAGTTATAAGTAGCTGTCCCCCTTGGGTGAGCCCATGATATCCTGACCATACCCCTGTGGAAATGCCTTTCATAATATATTAAAATTTTACATCTATCTGTTCACAAGTACACTGTTTTTTTTTTGTTTGTTTGTTTGTTTTTTTTGCAATGGAGTCTCGCTCTGTCACCCAGGCTGGAGTGCAACGGCATGATCTTACCTCACTGCAACCTTTGCCTCCCCAGTTCAAGCAATTCTCCTGCCTCAGCCTCCCGAGTAGCTGGGATTACAGGTGTGTGCCACCACACCTGGCTAGTTTTTGTATATTTTTTGTAGCGACTGGGTTTCGCCATGTTAACCAGGCTGTTCTCGAACTCCTGACCCCAGGTGATCCAGGCACCTCAGCCTCCCAGAGTGCTGGGATTACAGGTGAGCCACTGCGGCCGGCCCACATAACTTTTTGTTAAGGCAGAGATCATCTCTTCTTCATTTTGATTTGCTCAATAAAATCTTGTTCGAAAAACTAATAATATTGATCATCCTCTGGGTGCTTCCTCATTAACTGGCTGGAATTTCACTCTTTTCTTAGACTCAAGGTCCCAGATTATGCCTCATATTTGAAGCTCTGCAAAAGGTTTTCTCACTCAGTGCTGATTTATTTACAGTGGTTGAAAGTTCCTGGGTTGGATTTTCTCTTTTGCATGATTTTGTGTTGGAAACTTACTTTAAGACTTCCGGTCATGGTAAAGTATTCGAATAATAAATATATTTTTTTTAAAACTCGCTTGATATGTCTTTACCACTAGGCCCCTGTTAGTGTGTGGTCAGTGGGCCAGGAGCATCGCAGCATGGCTCCATCCCATATCTACTGAATTAGTTTCTGCATTTTGACAAGATTCCCAGAAGAACATAGGCACAGTAAAGTTGGAGAAGAACAGTTTCTATATCAGGGTACCATAATTTTTTGCTTGGTACTTTTATAAGCTGCCTTAACTATCCTTCAGTTTCTTTCTTATGCACTCCCTATCTAAGCCTCTCTCAATCTTTCTTTTCTTTCTTTCCAGTTTTCTTTTTCTTTAAGAAAATTGCTTTGTTTCATTCTTCTCAAAATTCTCAAATGGTTTTCAATTACAGTGGGGTCCTCCTTTTCATGGCCTATAAGACTCACCAAGACCTGATCCATGTCTGCCTTTAACCCCATCCATCACACTTTCTACCTCGCTCACTACACCCCACCGACACTGGCCACCTTTCACTTTCTCTTTCAAGCTAAGGTCCTTCCTGATTAGGAACTTTGTGTATATCCTTCATGTTCCCAATAAATCTTATCTCTGACATTCGCATCTCATGGTTGGTTCTTTCTCATCTGGTGGGTCTTGCCTGATAAGTTTTAATCTTGATAAAGGCCTTCTCAGGTTCAATCTTCCTAAGTATTTTAGTATTTTTAAACACAAGACCTTGCTAATTTCTTCATACTTCTCAAATATTGAAACTGTGAAAAGTACCTTCCATGATAGGGAGGATGTCTGTTTTGCTCACCAGCATACACTAAACATCTGACACACTTTCTGGCACATGGCATGCACTTAACAAATTATTTGTTGAAGCAGGAAATGAATTAAAGAACTAGTCCATGGATAGTTCTTTAACTATTCCATAAAGGACCATACAGTAAATATTTTAAGTTTTCTGGGCCATATGGTCTCTGTGGTCAACTACTCCACACATTGAGTAGTGGAGTTGGGTTCCAGTAGACTTTACTTAGAAATTAAGTGGCAGGCTGCATTGGGCCCAAGGGCCATAGTTCATTAATTCCTGAATGTTGATACCTTTATTATATTGTTCCCACTGCCTAGAATGTTCTTGCTTCAATTACATATTTAAAAGCTCTACCTTTCTTTCAAGGTTCAATTGTCACTTTAAAAAAATTGTTTAATTGCCCTTTTTTCAGGAAACCCCATTTTATCTCTCCAACTAGAAGTGACAGATCCTCCTGCATCTTTAACGCATTATGCTTACCACTTTTCATGGCACTGATCACATTCATATTTCCCTGACAGTTCCTGCAGCAGATTGTATTTTCTAAAGATGGTTGTGACAATATTCCCCATCCCACATGCTCTTCTGTAATGTGACTTCTCCACCTCCTATCAGGAAGAGAAGTCTAATTACTCTTCCTTTAAATCCAGTCTGAATCTGATTCTGTATGTCTTTGGGACTAGGTCAGAAAGGGCCATACAGTGTCTACTTAGTTCTCTTGAGATACTTGCTCTAGGACAAAGCTTTTCTACCTGACACTATTGGCATTTGGGGCAAGATAATTATTTGTGGGTTGGGTGTGGGGGCTATTCTGTGCATTGCAGGATGTTTAGTGGCATCCTTGACCTCTGCCAACTAGATGCCAGTAGTGCCTCTCCCCTGACTCCCCAGCCCCCCACCAGTGTGACAACCAAAAATATCTCTGGACATTGCCAAAAACCCTTGGAGGATAGAATTATGCACACCCCCACCACCACCCATTGAGAACCAATTATCTAGGAGAATCCAGCTGCCTGCAGAAAGTATAGTAACCCTGAGACCACCATGCTGGAGAGAACACATGTGGGTCCCACATGGATCCCATATGTGTCCAGCCTTCCAATCACCTCTGCCAAAGCACTAGACATGTGAGTGAATCCATCTTAGACCCTTAAGAGCGGTGCATAAACTAGCTGAGTGTCATTGAGTGACTTTAGTTAACATTAGAAGAATTCCCAAGACAAGCCCTGACCAAACTTCTGACATATAGAATCCATTAGACATTTACAAATTAATTATTATTTTACAAAATGTTGGGTTATCATGCAGTAATAGTAACTTGAAAAGAAGTTGATACTGGAAATGCAGTGTTACTATAAAAAAATATAAAATATGTGGAATTGGCTTTGAGACTGTGTCTAGGAAGGAAGATAGGAGAACCTTAAGGAGACTTTTAGTGGAACCAAAACTCAAGAAAACTACTGTAGGAATTTAGGGGAAAATATTGGAAGCTGAAAAAAAAAGCTACCTTTGTTATTAGGTTGATGAGAAAGTAATTGTGGTTTCTGCCATTAAAGTAATGGCAAAAGCCACGATTAATTTTGCACCAACCTAATATCTAGTGGCAGAAAATTTTAGAAATTTTTCACATGCAGTAATATAGAAAGTAGAAAATCTATGTAATAAACTGGTGAATCCAACTACTGAGGTGTCCGGGCAGAAATTTGAACGATCCTTTGGTTTCTCTTAATTGCATGTTATAATGCATGCATAGGTGCATGGATAGTTCATAGATTAAGTAAAGAAGGGATTCTGTTTTCAAACAGAATTTAAAGAAAGTATATAGAAAATAGAAGCCAAGATTTGTTGGATTCAAATACAAAACATTTTTTATTCTCAATGTTTTCTAGCAGAAAATTCCAAAATAAGAGAGGTTCTCAATGCAAAGATCAACTCCTGCAGACTAGCCAGAAAATGTGGACCCATGAAATGAAGGGTATAACTGTAAACCCTTTCTTAAGACTTCATACATATTTAAAATGCTGCCTTGAAGACTTCTCAGAAAGACAAAAGAGTTTCTATAGTCTTAAAGATGTACCTCACAGATCTTCTCTGTTAGACAATAAAAATTCTAAAAATCCCTAGGAGCCTGTTTGGGAATTCAAGCTAAAGAAGACACTGTCAAAAATATTTGCAAGTGTGGCTTTTATCTAATGTGGTCAACAACCAATAAACTTAATTGTAAAACCCACATAATTTTTAAAGTAATTGTAGTGTCACAAACATGACCAGGTTAGACAAAATGGGTTAGAGACAATGCAGAGTAAGAGAGACATTTAGATCCCTGAAATATGGGAAGGAAATCAGCTACAAAAAGAATCTACAATTTTTATGGAAAAGTAAGGATGATTTGGGAAGAATCAAGAGCTCAAAGGGTAGAGTGAAGAAACAAAGAAGCAGTAACAAGTTTTAATTGAGGAGTTAACGACATGAGCCCAGCTGGATATGAAAATTGCTATTGACCAGTGATCACTATGTGCTTTCCAACTCCTCCATCCTTACAAATGGTAATCCTTATTGCAGTTATCCTATCACTGCCTTACCTTCATATATTGAGTGCAAGGGAGTTATATCATTTGTCTCTTTGGATTTAGGTATTCAGGTTGAAAACTATACTTGGGGAGATGTACCCAAGAATCTGTACTCAAAGAGCTTCATCTGTACCTCAACCTGACTTAGATGATAAGATCCTAGACTTTGAGCCAATGCCCTAAATGGTACAAGTCTTTGGGGTCCTTTAGAGAGAGAGTTGAGAGTATTTTTTCCATTTGAGAGGGGTGTGAATCATTATAGCCATCAGAAGCAAGATAGCAGTTGCATGTTCCAAGTCTAGCAATAACATCATCCTATGCTCTTCTAGAAAGTGACCTTGTTGCTTCCACATTTACATACAAAGCCTAACCTCATCCCTCTCCCTTCAATATTGATTGGTTTTATTTGTAATTTCTAATTGTTGTGGAAGTGACATTTTGTGACTTCTGAGTCTACATTCTAAATGGCCTTCAATTTCCACTTATGACCCTTGCACTGGGGCAAGCCAGCCACCAGCTTGAGATCAGCATGCTGAAGAGGCTACATGTAGATGTCCTGGAAGATAGTTCCAGATGATCTCAGTCTTTCAGTAACTCCCACCAAGGTACCAGGCATGCAAGTGAAGCCCTCTTGAGCCCTCCTGAGTACAGCTAAGTGACCTCAGTTGAAATCACCCATCCAATCCTGCAGAATCTCATATATAATAAAATAAAACATGATGAATATTATATAAAATAACATAATAAAATTATTGCTGTCTTAAGCTGTTAAATGTTGGGGTCATTTGTTAATGCATCAATAGTAACAGTTTCTCATGCATTTGCCTTTATGCTCATCTTAAAAGCCTGGGCTGGTTTATTCCCCTCTGTATTCCCACAGCATCTAAAATGCTGCCTCCCATACAGTAGGTGAACTTGTTTACATTCTACAAAGTATTGTCACACATAATATCTCATTTGAGTGTCAACAACACTTTGTGAGTTAAATAGAACAGAAATTTTTATCCTCAATTTTGCTGGTGGAGAGACTTGAGGCTCAGAATGGTTAGGTGATTTGTGTCAATCAAATAATCCAGAGAGCCTGTAAACTCAGAACTTCTGAATCAAAGCCCATGGGGTTTTCCTCACAAAATGCTTCCTATGCACATAGCAGTGACTGTATAGGCATTTCCTTATTTAATGGAGGAAGAAATAAAGGAAAGGCAAGCAGGAGAGAAGAAGGAATAAAAGAGAAAGATGTTCCAAGGGCGGTTAACTTCCACAATGATGAAATCTCATCTGGACTGGGACTGCTGATGAAGCCCAGAACTTTGACAAAATCCTGAGGTCAGCATTTTGCAAGCTTCCATTCCCCTTACATCTTATTCGACATTCTGGGAGCCAGATCATTGCACTGGCACAACCTAGAAACCTCATAAGCCTCAGGCCTCCTTCCTCCTGCCCCTTCCTCTTAGCCCCATACTACAGAGGTTTCTCCAACTGCACAGAAGGAAAATGACCCTCATTCACCCCCAGCACCAGAGTCAAAGAATTATTCTTACTCAGAAAATGGATATAAGCATAACAATAATAAAGCCTACACCAGAAAGTGATTAGTCTATGTAACCTGGGAGTGATATTAGGCAATAGGAACCAAGAGACAGAGATTTTGAAAGCACTTTCTGTTATGGGATAGCAGAAGCCTTGAGCCCAGATGATCTAGCTACCAAGACAGTGTAAGCGGTGAAAGATGGGTCATCCTATATCTAATTTTATCTTTCATAGTCCATAATCAGAATGTGAATAGTACTTGCTTTCAGTACCAGTAAGTCTTCTTTAGTTTATACATGTAACTCAGATATGAAGATAACCAGATAAATCACCTTTCTTTCTACAACAGTTAAAAGAGAAAATGATCAGTACATTACTTTGTAAGATTGGAGGGGACTCTGTTTCTGATGAGCTTGAAGGCTGTGTTAAGGGAAATGAGTCATAGGAGTGAGGTGCACCTGCCCACCGTGACTGTGTACATCTCAAGGTCGGCAGCCAAGAGCATCTGCCTCTATGTGGCCTCCAAAGACCCTGGGCTCAGACATTCAAACATTCAGTAAGAACATCTGCAACTGAACTGAAAGAAATGGAATGGAATGGAGTAGAACATTCACATAATTCCACACTGATTGATAAGCAGTACAGTATAGTGTAATGTGCTTCCACTAAAAAACCTGAGGATCAAGGGTGAGATTGCCCGAGAAATATCATGTGACCTTAGTCAATTCATATGACTATCCTATGTTTCACTGTCATCCCCTGAAAACCATGGGCAGAAATTCTTAATATCTAACCTCTTCACCAGTGAAATCACATGGGTAAAAGAGGGTTGAGAGCTATAAAACTGACCAAAAATTGGTATTGTATTAGCAATATTAAAATAATTATTATCTTTGGCAGAATGAATTTGGGCAGACTTCAGTTTGAATCCTACCTCAATCACATACTAATTATGTCTTTAAGGAAGCTAATTAACGCTTTTTAGCCTCAAGTTTTGTTTCCTTAAATTAGAACACATATTAACATTGATAGCAGGTCCTGGTGAATTTCAATCTTCATCAATGCTCTAATCGCTTTGAAATTTATATTTCTACATCAGGTTTCTTCCCTGGGCTCCAGACTGAAATGGCCAGGCTCCAGCTTGACATCTCCACTTGAATACCTAATAGACAACTCAGAGTCAAAAATTTCAAATATACAACCTTCCATCCCAAAACTCCTCAAACACATCACACACTAATCTTTTATTTTCCAAATATTCCTCATCTCAGTTACAAACACCATTATCTACCTCATTACTTAAGCCAAAGATTTCAGAGTCATCCTTGATTTCACCTTGCACACAAAACCCATCTGCTAGCCATGTTTACTCTACTTCAGAACTCTATCCGGAAACTGCACCATATCTATTACTACCTCCCAAATCCCAGCCACCATTATCATTTGGATCACTGAAACTGCTTTGTAACAGATATCCCTATTTTTACTCGGGCCTCAAGGTGACAGGCAGTTACTATTCATCAAATATCAATATGTTCTTCTAAATTTCTCAGCTTCATTCCAGTGAGTTTGGGGCCATGTGCCTGAGTTCTAACAAATGGGAATGTTAGCAATGGGGTCTCTTGCTTCTGGCTCAGAGCACTGAAGAGCCTGTGTGCTTATCCTTCCATCTCTTTTTTAGTGGCAGCCATATAGTTCACAAGTTGATGGGGTAGAATAATAGGATAGATGTTGCCTGGATTCCTGAGTCGCTGCATGGAGAAGACATTCCCTAGAGAAACACCTGGCCACATCAGGCTTTCTGTGAACAAGAAATAAACCTCTATTGCATTAAGCCTCTAAAAATAACAGTCTAGCCTATCCTGACAATAATACATCCCCTACATAGGATACAGAGTGACATTTCAGAAACATAAATCATTTTATACTACTCCTTCATTTAAAATGTTCCCTTGGCACCCATTTAAAATAAGACCCAAATTCACAAGCGTAACCTACAACATTCTATACGATCTGACCACTGCCTAGCTAATAATATCCCATCACTTCCTCCTAGTAATCTAAAACAGCCACACTGGCCCACTTTCTGTTCCTCAGACAGTCCAAAACTATTCCCAGTTTAGAGCCTTTGTACATGCTCTTCTTCTGGAAACATTTTCACCCCAGAACTACTCTTAATAGACTTCTTGCATTAGTCAGTTATCATTTTCCCTAAATGGATTTCTTACCATCCTAAGTAGACTCCCCTACTAAGTCCTTCTCTGTCCTATATTCCTATTTTAGTTTTCAATAGTATTCATAACTATATAAAATGATCCAACTTATATTATTATTTAGTTTCTAAACTTTCATAGATTTCTTGTCTATCTCCCGTCACTGGAATATAAGCTGCATGAGAACAGAGTATTGTTTGACCTATTTTCAGCAGGTCCTTCAGCACTTATGAAAATGCCTGGTACAGAGCAGGCACTCAACAAAAATGAATGATTATCACTATCATTACCATAAATTATAAAGATATGCATACCTATTTTTATAGTTAGCTGAATTCCAACAGGAGCATCTATTCTTAGGTGACTAGGGTGTAGATCTGGAAGAATCTAAATACATGATCATACAGCGCTCTCCCTCAACCAAAATTCAGAGAAGATTCAGCTGTGCTCAAAAGCACACAACTCTTCTGACACATTACCAGGGAAGAATTTGGTCATCTGATCATCAGCTGTGATTGGCTGAAAGATATGATTACTCCTATTTTAAGAAGAAGGCTTCTGCCCAACCTCATAGGCAGAACAACTTGCAATGTAAAATGTGAATAATTCAAAGGAAAGAAAACCAGAGCAAATACTTTCACAAAGAGAATAAGTAATTAACTAACAAGCATAGAAATGTGTCCAATCTAATAACATAAAAAGCAAGTTGTCATGTTCTGCTATTTCTATTTCGACTTTTGCTTATAAAATATTTTTAAAATGAAATACCTAGCAATGATGATACCTAGAAATCAGCACAACGATAATACAGGGTAAACTGATACTCTGTGGAAGGTAACGTAGCACTATGCATCAAAAGCCTAACAAATATACCTCTTGATCAGTAATTTAAATTCCAGGGAACTATCCTAGGGAAGGACCCCTATAGATTAATGACAGAAACAAAAGTAATGCACAAAGATGATCATCAGAGAACTAAACATAATGGCCAAAACAAAAAAGGAAACCACCCAAAATCCAATTATATGAGAATTGTAAAGTAGTTATGGTCCACCTCCTGGATATAACAGTAGGCAGGATTAAAACTAATGATCAGAGATGGTATTAACATTAGAAAATATTATGACCCATAATGTTGGATAGTAATTGAATAGGAATCTTGTAACAGTTGAAGCAATGTTCAGGTTGATAGAAATAGAATGTGTTGGATAGGTGGGCCCAGAGGGGGCCCTGGGAGAAAAGGACATGAGATGAGGGAGATTCTAGGTGTTTACATTCTTGCGATCTCAGGAGAAAAGAGAGCCATGACTGTTTAAGAATCTAACTAAACAGAGCAGAAAGTCTGGCTGAGCCAGAATTTCGAAGGCACCTCTTCTGGTTGCCCTGGTTACAGGCCCCCTTCTCTTGGTAGTGTTATTATAAATGAGACAAGTCACATGCAAATGAAATGAGCAGATATTAGGGTAGTGCCAGGTTGGCTCTAAGAAGCTCTGCCTTGGGAGCAGATTTCAAGAAGAGTTTGGGAAGGGTTTGCGCAGGAGACAAAGGTGATATTAGAAAGAAAGCATCACATCCAAGATAAGAAAAGACTGCTGCTGAAAGCTTGAGAAAATCAGGTCTTTTGTAATCCCATTGAGATAGCCCTCTTCACATCAATGGGTCCACATGGCTTCCCTTGTTCAGTCTGGTCCCTTTAGTTACATGGAAGAGGAAACCTCAGGACCAAAACTTAGTAGAGCTCAATCTCCCCAGTGGCTTTTGGGGGCCCGTATAGGTAAAAGGTGGGGAATCAAAACTGTATTATTTAAAAAAGAAAAATATATATTCTTATTACAATCATATACACATTTAATATTATACATGTATGCACACACGTATGTATGGTATGTGGCATGAAGACATATAATAGACAGATCCAAAAATTAATGATTTCTTTAAGTAAAAAAGTTATTGTTAAAATTATTTAAAATTTAATGCATTTAAAAAGCTTTCCATAATGAGCTTGACTTGCTTTTATAATGAGAAAAATAAAGTATGATTTTAAATAAAGTGAAATTTTAAATAATTTTATGCAAGCCCAGGGTTGTGAACTTGCTATGGCCAAGTCAATGACTAGCTGAAAGTAACCATCCCCACATTTCTGCTAGTCAGCCTACTCTGACTAATCAGGATAGAGCCACATCCGCCTTCCCAAAATGGCCTTTCTTTAATCCACATTATTTAATGAAGCTTGGAATAGACAAACTGTAGAAAGAGTCGATGACCCTCTTGACTGTATCTTTATGAGCCTTGTAATTGGTACAAGACCAAAGCACATACAATCCCAGCCCTCAGGCCCTTTATGAGTTAGAATTGGTGGGAAACACATCCCAGAGCTGGCCCTGAGTTCACAATCTTGGAGACACACTCAAACTGGAGAAAGTCCAGAAATGATGACCTGCACTCACAAGGTAAAATTTGAGACATGACTGACTACCTTTGGGATTGGGAAGGCCTTGGAGGTGACCTCATGCCAAGGTCAAAACATTTACTGTACATGACCCCTGTGAAAAACTGCTAAGCCTCACACCAATATATGACTGCTTATTTACAAATGATATACATATATATACTAACATATTGTGTATATTACAAAATAGATATAAAATGGAATTTTGACAAGTGGAGATACAGACAAATTTTGTTAAATGTCTTGCCTGACTTGAGAGATCATGTTGTAATTAATGAATATTTCAAGACCCAATATATACTTACGGCAAGGTTCATTATTAACCACTATAAATTTAATTTGATACTTTAAATATTCTATTGCTAACTTGGAATTTTTAACCAATTTCCTGTAATACCAGAATATACTATTATTTTTTCTACCTCATAATATGGCTGACAAGGAGCTGAGACTGAGAGTTGAAATGTCCACTCATCCATTTTCATATTGTAAGCTATGTTTGCCTTTATTAATATTTTCAATCTGTCCATTACTAAAATGTAACTTTTAAGTTTTTTTTCAAAATCCTCTAAGGGTTATTTTAGTTAAAAATCAATATTATACATAAATTCCCTACCAGGTGGATACAAATTATAATACATTACAACTTATAGAAATCAAATAAAAACTTAGGGCATTCTGGCAAACCATCTGTGTTCTGAAATCCTACTTTTCCCTCGGGTATCTCATGTCCCACACTTCAGTGCTGCTGAGAGTGTGATCCACGGATCGGTGCCAGCCTTCAAACTCTTCCTAGTCTTCAATCAGATAAGTAGAGAAATCAAAAGTGTTTATAAACATCTAGCAATTTCACAGATTACACTATGTCATCTGATTTAACTAGAAGAGGGAGGGACTTGTATTCTGTACATCTTTAATGTTTTAGAAATTCATTTTATTATACTCTATAAAAAATATGGGTTGGTGAAGACTGAAAATAAAAATAAGTGGTCCTTTACTGCAAATAGTTGAGAAGCACTGCCATATGTGGCACATGGGCAGATTGACATGTAGACAGTGAGGGCACCGTCAAGCACACAGCAGGCAAGGCTAGGACCAAGGCCTAAATGATTCGGCTGGTAAAGAGATGACAAGCCACTTAAGGATTCAGAGAGTTTATTACTTATATAGACAGAGAGAGGAAGAATAGCCAAACGTGCCCACTCCCTGTGTCTTCCTACATGCCAGAAAAGATGACACTAAAACCAAAGGGTCTTGTTGACTGTAACTCCAGCTGTGAGATATCCCATTGCTGGGGAGCCAATTCTAGACTTCATCTGGTCCAAATGACTATAACTTCAGTTGTGGGATACTCCATTGCTGAGGAGCCAATTCTAGACTTCACTTAAGCACTTTTATAGCTTACAGCTATGTCCTGATAGGTGTAGGTCAGAAAGCCTCACACCTCATGAAGAGTAATGAAAAACTGTCTCAGGACAGCCTCCCACGGGGAACAGGAAGGGGAGTGGGAGATGGCCTCACAGCAGCTCCTCAGAGGCCTCCCTTCTTCTCGTGTTCCAGAAGGATTGCAAGGTGATACACCAAGACTTTCATAAGCTGTAGTTTAAAGCCTTTGTATGGCCTTTCTGGACACATACAAAGTCATCAGGCAATCATGGCAAAGCCACTCCCCTATAAGCACCAGTGCTAATGCACATAGCAAATATTGTAAAGCTTAAATTCTTTTCTTAAGTTTTAAGTAAAAAAAAACTAAAAAGAAATTTCTAACTTTATCCTCCATCACCCAGTGATGTGACAATTTCACTCATGAGAGCACTGATCTTGTGAAATCTTCATACAAAGCCAGAAATCATATGCCACCAGCCTAAATGACTACCCAGACACTCAGCAGATGGGGGGAGGGGACTCACTTCCAACAGAAATGTCATTTTTCAAATGTGGGCAATAGTTCACAGAGTTGTTTCTTCTATCAAAGCATCAATATATTCAGTAATTAAACAAACATTTATTGAAGGCTGCCACATGCCAGAAACTGACAGGCACAGGTCACAGAAATGAAGTATAGATCCTGTCCTAGAGAAATGTCTGGTCTAGAAGGGAGAAAGATAGAATAAAAGAAAGTAATTAAAATCATGAGTTTCATATGAGAAAAAGGTTTGTAGAATACACTGAGGAGAAACAGAGAAAAGAGTGATCCTCTGAGCATATGAGACTAGGGAAAGGTATGACAAAGAGAGTGAGATATGATTAAAGTTAAAGAGTGAATAGAATTTCCCCAAACAGAGACTTACATAAAGCTCATTACTGATCAAAGAAAGAGCATATGCAAAGCAATGGTGGTAAAAAGAGAGCATACTATGCTCAGAAATACTCTTTTCCCCCAAAACTTCTCATTTCCTTGACTTACATCCAGTGGGCCAAGAGAAAGACAACAAGGCATAATAAATAGAGGTTGGGTTTGCGAGTCAAACTTTGGTTCAAATTCTAGTTCCTCCCCTTGCAGACTGTGTGACCTTGGGTAGGAAACTCTGATTCTATTTCTTCACCCACAAAATAATGGAATTAATGCCTACCTACCTTAAAAAGTTATTTATAGGATTAAGAGTAGGCTGCATATAAAATGACTGGCATATTGGAGATACTAAATTTATTTTTATCATTGTTATAATTTTTCTTAAAGAGCTTGGGATGCTTTTGAATCAGCCTAGTCTTTCTGGTACAGGATGGCCCTCTTGGAATATGAAGCAGCCCGATCATAAGCCTGTGGGATTTTAGTCTTTTCTTCTCACTAGTTCCCCCCACTATTCCTTATGAAGCCTGTTTTTGACTGGCCCTTTTTCATAGGCTAGTAGAGGGGCTGCTAGAAAGGGTCCTAGGACTCCAGGCCTGGTCAAACTTGCACAAGCATTTCAGTTACCTATTGAAGCAAAACAAACCAGCCCCAAACCTAATGGCTTCAAGCAGCCACAATGTATTATTTCTAACAGTTCAATGAGCTAATGGAGCCTGCTCCTAGGATTTCATTCAGCTGGAAGATCAATAGGTCCTGGGTTCAGCTGAGCCAGCTGAGATGACTTGGCCTTTCTCTCCCCATGGTTTCCGTCCTTGGTTCTTCAGTGCCTGCCCAGTTCAGGATGGCGTCCAAGGGAACAAAACAGAAGGTGCATGGTCTCCTGAGGCTCCAGAACTTCTGCAACGTCACTTCTGCCACATTCTAGTGGTCGAAGCAAGTCGCAGGAGTGCCAGGATTCCCAGAGTAAAGCAAAGGACTCTTCTGAAGGGTAAGAGCATCAAATTCACATTGCCAAGGAGGGCGCACATGCTGAGATGAGGAGCCTACTGCTGGCGTAAGAGCGTGAGAAAACCTGAGGCAGCTGGTACCACTCTCACTTCTCAGCCCTTGAAGTGGCACTTCCACTCGGGCACCCCTGGGCACTCTGCCAGGGCCATAAGCACACATGTTGGGGCCCTGACACCCTTGTCCAAGAACCCCATTTCCTGGCAACCTAGATGGAAAAGGTCTGGAACAAACTTGAATTACACAGGTCTCTCCCCTGGCCCCTGAACCTCCCTCATCTCATCCCTAAAACAAGGAGGTGGGACTCATACCTATCAGAGCCCTTCCCATAGGCCAAAGACATGTTGAGACCCTGCCATGCGCTGGACGCCACTGGTAATAGCTCAGGAACCTTCTCTCACTGTGGTCATCTCTCTCCTACCCTCACCACCCATTCTCCTTCAACCCCCACTCCCATGCAATAGTCCTCCCATATCTGAGGGGGATACATTATGTTCCAAGACCCCCACTAGTGGGAGCCTGAAACCACAAATAGTACTGAACCCAATTGCCATCCACTGGAACACGTTTCTGTTCATGTTCTTCTCCCATAGATTTAATCCCCTTTTCATCTTAACTAAGCACTTATCATGCACTGTGGCTGTAAATTTGCAGTTTGAACTGTGAAGAATAAATTTCTTTTTCCTTCTTCACAATTTCATGGATAGAAGTTTCATTCTTGCCGTAGATCTTAGCAACCTCAGCATACAACTTTTTTCTTTCCTTATTATGTCTAGAGCTTTCACCTTTTCACTTAAAGGGGGCACTTTATGGCCTCTCTGTGGCATATCTGAATTGCCAGCATCACTAATCTTGTACTTTGGGACCATTATTAAGTCAAATAAGGGTTACTTGAACACAGGCATTGAAATCCTAAGACAGACAATCTGATAACCAAGACAGGTACAAAGTGACTGACTGGCAGGTATTATCTACACTGTGAATACGCTGGACAAAGGGATGATTCATGTCCTAGGTAGGATGGAGCCAGATGGAGTGAGCCTTCACCACGTTACTTAAAACAGCACTGCAGTCTAAAACGTATGAATTGTTTATTTCTGGAATTTACCATTTAATATTTTGGGGCCATAGTTTATTGGTTGACTGTGGGTAACTGAAACCATGAAAACTGAAACCACAAATAAGGGAGTACTACTGTATAGACACAGGCATTTGGCCCTCTGTCCATTTGCCACTTACACTGAGCTAACAATTTTATGGGTTATGCCAGGTGTTGCTCTGAGCACTGTACCAATATAAACTCCTCTAATCCTCATGACAACCTAATGAGGTAGGCACCATTACTGATTCCCTGTACAATGGGGAGACTGAGGCAAAGTGTAGTTTTATAGCTTAAGGGTTAATGACTGCCTTTTGGATCAAAATGTTCTCATAGTCTGTCAGCTGCTTTTGTATAGCCCCTCCAAGGATCTACCTTCTAAAATGTACCTGAGTTAAGCATAGGATCTAAGGCATGGGAAGCAAACCAAGCCAACAGGGGGCAAACTTGGGGCGGCAGGGTTCACCCACTCAGCAGATGCTCCTCTACTGAGCTCAGGCACAGCCTCAATGCCTTCAACTCCCCTTCAAGGTTCTACTACCTAATCTCGCTTGGAAGAACAAGCCTCTCACTGAGGAACACCTTCCTGCTCATTATCTGTGGATGAGAAGGAAAGTTTTCCCTATGGCCCAACCCAAGCCGAATGCTTACACGGCTACTGCTACTGCTGTTGTGAGAACTGTCTTCAGGATGCTGAGAGGATCTGATGCCCAATCTGCACATGGGTGGAGTGAGGGTAGAAAATTCTCCCATCTGTCCACTCTGGGAGTTGGCATGCACAAGAAAACAGACATAATGATCTCTGATCAGAGAGACAATAAGAGACCACTAAATCTGGGTGGTCTTACAAACATTCAAAGCATCCCCAGGATTGTGACTGACCTTGTTGTTAAGGGAAAGTGGGAAGAAGCTCACTTTGAGCAGAGTTCAGCAGCATCCTGAATAATGTGACAGAGCCTACTGGGGGACACTAAAGACTAGGAACAGGAGCTGAAGTTGGTCCATGTACTATGTATGGTGGTTAAGCTGAACCAGGTCAAATTCTAGCTCCATCCAAACACACTGTGTGAACCTAAGGATCTTACTGAAATCTCCAAGCCTACTTTCCCAACTCCAAGGTGGGGACAGTCATTCCTACCTGCTATAAGATTCAATGATAAGCCAACTAAAAAGGGTCTGGTACATTCCTGGAGTTCAGTAAATATTGCAGCATGCTGCTACACTGGCAAGTATTCTAAGGGAAGTGTAAGCTCCAACCAGAACAGAAAGGCCAGGTAGGCAGGGGCCAGGAATTTTATATCATAACACTCCTGGCACGGCCTCACACAGGCTGACCTTCCTTGGACATTGAGGCAGTCTTTGCAGATGCACCAACAGAGGGAGTAGAGCATGGTGGTTAGAGTGCTCCTCTGCAGTCACGCTCCTTTATTCCATTTCTGCATCTGTTACTATCTAGCTATAGCATTTGAGGCAAGTTTTATGGCCTCTTTGGACTTCAGATTTTTCATCTGTAAAGTGAAATCTATAACCATTTTAATTATCTTTTGCTGCATTATCAAATAATTGCAAAACTTAGTAGCTTACAACAACAATCACTTTCAATTGTTTTATTTATTTGCTCACTCTTTTGCAGTTTGGACAGAGTTTGGCAACAGCTCATCTCTGCTCCACGTGCCATCAGCCAGGGAAAACCACTAGGGGTGGGCAATTTCTTTCCAGGTTGACTTCACTCACATGGCTGGCAAGTTGGTGGGGCTGTGGTTTAGGAGCTCATCAGAGGGTAACTGTTGAGGCCTCAGTTCTCCTCCACATAGCTTCTCCTCATTGTTGAGCCTGGTAGCTTCAGGGTTTTCAAACTTTTTACATGGCATCTGGGTTTCTCCACAGGGCAAAGCGCAGACTGCCAGGGATCATAAGCACTGTCTCATAGCATCTCACCATCAGTTCTACCATATCCTGTGGATTAAAGCAGGTATAGGCCCGCCCAAATTCAAGGGGAGGGTACTGCAAAAGTGTGTGGGTACTGGGAGGTATGATTTGATGGGGACCATCAGAATAATAGCTCACCACAGCCTATCTTCCTCATAGGGCTATGGATAGGATTAAATGTACTAGAGCATCTATGGCACTTGTCAAGTTGTGAGTCACCTGCTAGTACTGAAAGGCAGCACAGTGGAGAGCCTCCCACTATAAGCTAGTGGAACAGACTCCAGACAAGCTGCTCCATTCTCACTGCTCACTAGAGGACAAGCTGCTTAACCCACGTGGTTCGAATTCTTCATCTATTAACATAAAACAGAGATAATAATAGCACTTGTCTTGTAGAACTGTTGTGAGGCTTAAATAAGTTGATATTTGTAAAGTGTTTAAAACCATGCCTAGGACACAGTAACCATGATGGAGATACCTGCCATTATTATAATCCTAATCAGAGCCAACTCCCGTCTCTGAGTCTTGGTCATGAATCAAGTGTCTGGCATCAACACTTCCCATGAAGCAAAGTGATGACTACAGAGGTGTTGTCTTCCACCTTGTTCCTGGCTGCCCCTTGAGGTCACTGAGGGCCTTTCCCTCTCCCTGCAACCCTGGTGCTCCTTTCCAGGCATCCCAGTCTGATGGACCGTCGACATTTACTGTTGGATCCTGGACCGGCCCTTGGGCAACTGCACCCTTACAACCCTAGAGTCTGGTCAGGTGCTGAATGCGGCTGCTCTTGGGAAAAGACCTGGAGCCCCACTCAAGCTGATCCCCACCACTCTGTCTTACTGAAAAGGCTCACACTTGTTGTCTTCCTTTGACTTTATGAACAACCAACTCCCTCTTGGAATATATCTCTCTGACTTTTCCCTGACTGATCAGTGCATGGAAACGACCCTCACTAACCAGAAAGAACTGTCCTCCTGGGTGGTAAAAGGCGATTTGCACAGTGATTAGAAAATAACATTTTTTTATATCTAATCCATAATTAGGTCTTGGAGAAACAAATTAAGTGAAGGCGAAATTATGTTTCTTTAAAGCATGAATACTGATCTGCATAATTATGTACATTTAATGGTTTTAATTTCCAAGGGAAACTATTTTTAAAATGAGTTTGGAAAACATATTTTTCCCTTCAATTCTATGTCTATAAAGTTAAGTCCCCAGGCTTGATACTGCGTTGACCCAACCTGCAATCCTAGCTAATTAGTGATGACATTTTAACCCTAATACAGCAAAAGTATCTTCCACCTCTGAGGGCATCCTGCCATGCCAGGTAAAGAATAAATGCAAGAAAGAGAATCCCCAAAGTGTGGTGCCTGGGGACTTGCTCTCTCTCGCCCCATATCACCATCACATTCTCAGGTCTCCAGGCCTAAGTCTTCTCAGTGGGGCTCTTGATGGTAACAGTTGTGTTATTATGAATATATAAGACAGCATTCTGACATCCATTTTTGTTAGTAGCACCCTATTTTACCTCAGTGAGAGGTGGTGTCATAACAGGAAACTTGCAGTCAAACAGCCCTGCTGACTTAAGTTTGTTTAGGCACGAATAAGATACATGAAAAGTGCTGACCATCAATTGTTTTTGACCTGTATAAATGGCAATTTTATATTGTTCAGCTTTATTAGATGCCTGACATATGGCAAGAGCTCAGTAGATTTTAGGTGTTATTATTATGGTCATTGGCATGATTTGTGCAACTCACTGTAAGTGGAAATAGTACTACTGCCTACTTTCCAGGTTGTTGGGAAAATTAGATTAAAGTAGATAAGATAATGTGTTTGTCACTCCCCCGGCACACAAGCCAGTTTCAAAACAATTTAGCTCCTTCTTTTTGCCCATTTTGGGTTTCCACCATTCATTTTCTGCCAGGTAAACTATAACAACTCAACAGAAGTCAAAAAGAGCCCTGCATCCTTTAATCATCAAGCCTTTCAGTGTCTTGGAAAAACACTGAAACCAGTATGAGACTGGTCACACACACACAGTATTGGCTAGTGAGACAGAAGTCAACAATGTCAACAATAAGTATACATTTGCAACACATTCTATAGTGTCTCAAGCACAATTTCCTCAATTTTCCTGTTTTATCTTCCCTAAGGGCTCCAGAAAGTGAGAATTATGCCTGGATTTCCTGTTCAGTAGCCACTCTGCTCTACTGTAGCAATTTGAGGTTCCCTGGCTTTGGTAAAATGTTGTTGCCAGAGCATCAGCAGGGCCATCAAACTTTACCCAAAGCACCAAGATTCTCAGATGATAACACAGGTCAGAAGGCATTTCTTCAAAGTGGACAAATCTGCACTCACACCCATGAGCTGTGGCTTCAGCACCATGCACTGAGAACCCAATAACAGCACCTCTAACCTGAAGTTAAAGGCTTCGGTTTTTCAGTCTTTGATGAATTCTTGGCCAGCTCTTCAAAAAACAAAAAGGCTCCGGGCTAAGCTGAGCAAATTAAAAAGTAACTTTTTATGGGAATCCAAGGAAGAAGGAAGCACCTGCCATGCACTACTTCAGTTTTTCCACTCAATAGTGCCTGCAGCCAGTTTTACAATTCTCAATGAGCCCCAAAGAAGCTACCGAGTTAGCTCCTGGTCGTACATCGTGTCATGTGTTAAATACTAATGGTTTTATTTCATGTCCCCAAACCAAAGATAGCAGCTTTAGAAACAGCTTGTTTGGGCTTCAGCACAATTAGGGATGTGTAGAGAGGAGAAATTGACTCCTGGAGTTCTTTCCAGTTCCTGATCACCCATTCAAACAAGTATTTACTGAGCCCTTTCTATGCAGGTGCTGCACTGGGGACTAGAGAGCCAATGCAAAGCCAAGGACAAGGTCACTGCTCTCACAGTGCCCACGGTGTGCAGAGGTAACAGGCATACAAATTAGCAGTTACACTGTTGTGTTGTGCAAGTAAGTGCAGGGCAGCCAACCTAACCCAGCGTCATCGGGGAGGCCCCTAAAGAAGAGGCAATGACAAGGAGTTCTAAAGGGTGCTAGCCAGCTTAAGGGAGAAGGCTGGGATAGAAGCCCTGAGACAGATAAAACCACTACGGGTCCCCAGTTGGTCAGCATCCAATAGAACACACTCTGAACACTTTAGGGTGCAAATTGCCATGGTGGCTCCTCTGTCTGCCAGACAGTCCCTATGCCATGCTCCCCTGACACCCCCCAAAACACACACACACTTTCAAAGTCTCTTTTGGCAGTTTACTTGATTATTCCAAACCATTCTGCAATTCAGAAGAGGTGAAGCTACCACAGGAACAGAAAACAAAAGGAATGCTTAAGACAGGGAAACATTGTCATCAGCCTACTTGAAATGTAGCTTGCTCCTCTCCAATATGTTGCAAACATTGAAAAGCCTTCCCAAATATCTCAAACATCTGCTGAGTGGGCCAAATACTCCCTTCCATTTGCTCCACCCACAGTCGCTGTATCCATTATGCCTCAGATTAAGTGACACTCAATTACAACATGTACAATTTTGCACCACATTCCTCCATCAAGGGCTCATGCTGGAGCAGTCCTTTCCCCACTGTCTCCTGGGTGTGTACGGTGATGTCAATGAAATGCATATGCATGATAATTAAATTTGACATAATTACTTTTCCAAATGATCACTGACACTCCATTGTTCCAATTGTTCCAAAAGGACTAATCCTCAGAGCTTCCAAACGCAGTCTGGAAATTTCTGGATCTAAATGAGATTTCAAAGAATGTAATTTATAATAACCAAGATCCCCAATGAACATTTTAATATATCCTTTCTTTGTTACAGTCATTTGATGGTAAATCCAACTGAATTAGAATTCTCCTAGGGTGATGAGCTGCCTGTCTGGGGGTGCCAGCTGGGATGTCCCAGACATTCTACTGTGGACCTTGAATGTGTGAGTTGCTCCCCAATCTGCCCCAATGTGGGAACTGTGCCTCAATCAGCTTCCTCTTTTCAGATAAGCCCTAGACTGCTGCATGTGCCAGAGAGAGGGCAAAAGGCTGCCAGCTCCCTATCCCTACCTGCTGACCAAAAAAGTGACAGAGGCTTTGACAGACATGAGAAACCAGGAAGAGAGAGGGCAATGGGGAAGAGAAGAAGAGCCCCCTGTCTTGAAGTCGTAACAACGCACAAGTGATCAACTCAGTTTGGAGCGTGGGAGGAAGTGAGTGCCTGTTGTGAGCCAGGTGGCTTGTCAGGTGCCTGATACACATTTGCTCACTGATTTAGCAGAATCATCCTAGGAGACAGACAGGAGGCCCCCCAGTAGCCTCAGGGTTAAAACCTAGTCCAAAGTCACAGCTAGGATTTGCAACTATATGTATAAGACTATAAACCCCATACTATTTCTGGCAACTGGGAAACTGCAGCAGAGCACAGCATCTGGGGAGAATGGAGGGGTACACAGCAAACAGGCAAAGTCCTCCTATGGTCAGAGCAAGAGTGACATCCTTCTCCAGAAACTGAGACTTGACTTCTGGGAGAATGGGCAAGGTGGACTAGAGTCTTGGTCTTTTTGCCAGTGACCCCAAGCCATCTGCCCACCTTGCAGTCCTCATCTCGTTTTCTTGCTTTTCCTACTTGTTGTGCTCTCTGTATTTTACATCTTGGAATAAAGGAAGGCACACCCGTTTGCCCAAGGATGCCCACTGAGATAACAGGTCCCAGATACATTTTCTCTTAGGAGGATGAGCAAGCAATACCATCAACCTTTGTGAGGCTGTGAGAGGGCAGGATGTAGGGGGACCCTTTTGCTCTTCCTCTCACCAAAGCCCCTGGCACACTGATGTCTGACACTCCATTTTCTCATCATACTGTATCCCGCTACCTTCTGATTTACATAATGCAACTTATCTCAGGAAATGTTTTCCAAATCCTATGTCGATTTCTCATAACTGTGACAATTTATCTCTTTAGGAGAACTTCAAGTGACAAAACATGACCTGCAGATATCACCAACATGGGTCTCATTTATAATGCCCATTTTTACCTTACTCACTGGAAATGGACAGCACAAATGGCACTCACATGGTGATGCAGGTATCACTCCTATTTTTAAGCAGCATCCTCTGCATTTGTTAGAATCATCAGTAGACAGATTTGAGTATGTATAACATTTATTAACTGTAACATTAGATCTGACATTTCAGTTTAATCAGTGTTACTACAGACAAGTAAAGTAATTCTCTTGTACTTGCACATAAGCAGTATTATCTTTTCCTTTCCAAAAGGTACCAATTCATGATCTAAGGCACTTGGGAAATAATTTCATCTCTGTGTGGGGAGGCAGATGAAAAAAATCCAGCAAAGTCTCTGAGAGACTCCATTTAAAGATTAAATAATAGATAAATTACAGATGAGGCCACAGAGAAGGAGCCCTCTGGAGACTGCTGGATTTTTCAATATTAGTTCTTAATAAAAGCCAAAGAGATGTGTTTTCTGCCTGTAAAACTCCAGTTTGTTCAGGAACAGGATGATGAGCCCCTGAAGTGGTGAATCTTTCCATAAAGGGTGACATGAGGTGACCAAAACGCTCAGTAAATCCTTCCCAGGCCAAGGGGCAACTGTGTTTAATAATCAGAGGGATCCAGTTTCATTCTATGCTGCCAAGCACTGACTTCCCTGCAATGTGATGGTTTTCAAAGGGCAGCACAGAATTCCCCGAGGAGTGGAATTTTAAGTAGGGGCACATCTGGCAAATGAACTCACCACAGGGCCTCAGGATAAATTCAGAGCCTTTGAATGGCCCCGCATAGCACTTTTTGGTAGCATTCACAAGTCCTCAGTGAGGCCCAAAGCGGGCAGAGAGAGTAAGCCCAGAATGGACAAGGTTCCCCTGGTCCCTTTAAGAACCAGTCATCTTGATGTGGGAAGTCAGCCACCTGGGCTGCTGCAGGTGAACCCCATGCCCCGCAGGGTCCAGCACAATACAGGGCCCAGGAAATGATGGTTAGACACAGGCACATATTCTAAAGAGTTGTCCGAAAGCCTCACAAACACATGTGAGCTTTATTTCTGAGTCTAAGTTAGTAAACCCATGACTTCAAGTTTATCTTCCTTTCCACTAAGTTAGTACCTTCATGTCACTCTCAAAAAACAGCTGTTCCTGAAGCTACAGTTTACTCTGCACATAGCTCGCATTGTGCTTAACATTGCATGCATGTCAGCCATAGTACAGGCCCAGACACAATTCAAGGAAAAGAGAATGGGAAAATTGAAAACAAAACTCAGGGTCACTTAATTTAAAATTCCACTTGTCTGAAAATAGAATGGGTCATCAGACTATATAACAGAAATGCAGCAGGGATTTTTCTTTGCACCAAAGAGGACAAAGCAAGTGGTTAGATGGTCTCTTTGAGGATTCTGGTACCTCTTTATACCTGATATTTATTTAGAATTTAGGATGTTGCAGGTGCTGAAAAGAGTAATTGATGGATGAATATACCCCATTTAATCCTCAAAACAACCCCATAATTTTGTATTATGTTGTATTATCTCAGTTTTCAAGTAGATGAAACTGAGGCTTATAGAAGTTGAATAACTAGTCCATGGTCACACAGCAAGAAAATGGCTCAACTAGGACATGGTATTTGCTTCTGAATTCCATGTGTAAGTGATCATGATTACCCTTACAAAGCTCTGCATCCAGAGGGAGATTTAGCTACATGGGCTGGCTTAGGCCTCAAGACCCTCCTGTTGCTCTGGCAATGCTGATTATCAGGGAAGGTCCTGGCAATGTGTTCCCATGTGTCTCCAGTTTAGTAATATTTGAAAAAGTAGGATACAAGTTGAGCACCTCTAATCTGAAAATGCAAAATCCAAAATGCTCCAAAATCTGAAACATTTTGAGCATTGACATAAGTGGAAAATTCTATACCTGACCTCATGTAACACATTGCTGTCAAAATGCAGTCAAAATTTTGTTTCATGCAGAAAATTATTTATGATATTCTATAAAATTACCTTCAGGCCATGCATATAAGGTGTATGTGAAACATAAATGAATCTCATGTTTAGACTTAGGTCCCATCCCCAAGATATCATATTATTTATATGCAAATATTCCCAAGTCAGAAAAAATCAGAAATCCAAAACACTTCTGGTCCCAAGCATTTCAGATAAAGAACACTCAATCTGAACTTAACTGGAATCAATTCAGACTACTGTTCCACTCAACTTCCCGTTAGCCACACTTCCTCTTGTATCTGCTGCTGTAGGAGTCACTGTTAGAAATTTTAGGAAGCTAAGTTTTGGGTCTGAGTTTAGTGGAATACTTTCCCATGGTCTAGTTTCACTTCCATGCATAGAAAACATATTGCCGGCTGCCAGAAGGGGACGATTTTAACTGCTGTCGTGCTGACTCAACTGGTCTCATACCACAGAGGTACACAGGTGAGGCTGTGTCATGGCAGTACATGTGCTGCAGCCCTGGCATCAGAAGTATGTGGTAGAGGAGAAACAAGGTTTGAAATAAACCAAGTAGGAAGCCAGCCATGGAAAAATCTTCAAATCTTCCACCTCACAAAAGAAACTTGGAAGTGTTTTCTTAAATTTGACAATAGGGACTGGGCACAGTGGCTCACGCCGATAATCCCAGCATTTTGAGAGACTGAGGCGTGATGATTGCATGAGCCCAAGAGTTCGAGACCAGCTTGGGCAATGTGGTGAAACCCCATTTCTATAGAAAATTTAAAATTAGCCAGGTGGGGTGGCATGTGCCTGTTGTCACAGTTACTTAGGAGGCTGAAGTGGGAGGATCAATTGAATCCAGGAGGTTGAGGCTGCAATGAACTGTGTTCATACCACAGCACTCCACTCGGGGCAACAGAGTGAGACCTTGTCTCAAAAAAAAAAAAAAAGACAATAGTTTTAAATTTACAACACATTACTAATGATAAGAAACCAAACAAAACTTTTCTAAACAACTACAAATAAAAAACTTTCAATCAACCATACCAAAGGAAAGATGAAATAATCTTGCTCTTTTCTCTATGGGAAATTAAATTCAAAAGGATTATCACATGAGGAGAGGATCAAAGAGTAGCCAAAAATGACAGGGGAGAAATTATTATGGAACTGTGTGCAAGGCAGATGATTTTGTGTGTGTGTGTGTATGATTTTGTTGTATCTGTCAGGTTTTTCATGTTTTTTAGTATATTTTATTATAATTTTTTCTCATTATTCACTTTCATACCTGATTTTACATTCACAATTTCATATTCTTTTCCTTAAAGTAAAACCTTTGAAATTGCATACACTTCAAGTCTTAGAAAGCCTGGATCTGCCCTGCCTGTGTGTAACTAGAGGGGAACAGCCTTCCTCTGCATATGCCAAGAATATATCCATGCCCCTCTTGTTTCCTGTAGTCAAATCCATGTCTGTCATTGTCAAATTCCAATAAGGGTTATTATTTCTTGGGAATGAACATTAGTGCATTTAGCAGAGTTATTCCCAGAACTCGAGATCAGGAGAAGCTGGGCCACTCAGGTGCAGCTATTTGTCTTATGAAAGTTGTAACTAATACTTCCCTTTTTACTTTGACCCCTAGGAAATGTAGAGCCAAGTTGGCACAATGTAGCAATTGTATAAACTCATATAAGTTACACTTCTATGAGCCTATCCTCCTCCCACACCATCACCCCCAATCCTATCCCCAGCTTTATTAATTTCTTGTCCTCCATTATCTAGGCTGCAATTCCACCAGTTATTTTTTCTGATCCATTTTTGGTTTTGTTAGCTGACTCAAGTTCTTTACTGAATCATATTCATTAAAAATTCAAATAATTTAAATAGCATACCAGCACGCTTATTTTTATGATGGGAAAAAGAACTTTGTTAAATGAATAGATAGACAAATATGACCTAAAAGTTCTGAGTCATTTTCATTTTGCTGTAGTTTTGGGCCTGTCGATAATCATTCCATGGGCAAGAGTCACTGGGCTGGGGAGATGGAAAAGGGGCAAGGAGGAATTCAAGGGAAAGCAGTGGGCATTTCTTCGGTTGTCTTTTCATATGCTTGACAGCTAGCAATTTCCTCTGGCTTCATGCACACACTTCCCAAATGTGGCTCCTATTCCACCTTTGATATTTCTTTTGGCTGCTGCACCCATCCTGTCCTGATGCAGAATCAATTGGCAGAAGTTGAAAAGCATGAGATGTTTGTTAAGAGCTCTCTGCTCACAAAAGGCTATGGCTGGTGTCACAGCTATAGTGACTATATAGGCACATTAGACACATTGAGCCTTTACATTGCTGTTTGCAGAAAAAAATCCTGTTGACAAGGGATGCAAACCACAAAAGCTTGGAAAGCAAAATGACAGAGTTAAGAGATGCATAGTAATCCCCAAACAGAACAGGAAATGCAAACTCCAGAGTCTTTGGTGGAAAGTTTTATCACCTTCCCAGGAAATCCCGGGCTAAAATTGATTAAAAGGAAATGAAAGCTGAGAATGTGTTTTCCTTGACCAACCCCTAAGGAAGTGTGGAAAATATGAAGTATTCAATAAATGGTGTTGGAATAACTGGGTGACCATCTGGAAAAATATTAAGTGGAATCCATTTTTCACACAACACACAATACACCAGGATGAATTCCAAAAAATCAAAGATTTAAACACATCAAATTGAAACTATAAAATTTCTAGAAGGTAACATTGAAAAATTATTTAAAATTTAGAGTGCATTAAAGAAAAAAATAGTAATTGGACTACGTGAAAACCTTCCACGTGGTAAAAAAAAAAAAAAAAATGATGATAACAAAAAGAAAATCCAAAAGACTAACATTATTCTGAGGAAAATATTGGCAATGTCCAATGCAAAGGGTAATCTCTTTGATGTATAAAACTCCTATAAATAAACAAGAAAGAGACAGATCAAGAATTCAGTTTTTAACATGGAAAAATTATAAGACTAGCCATTAACAGAAAAGGAAAACAAATGCATCTAAAACATTTGAAAAGATATACAGCCTCATACAGGATAAAGAAAAATACATTTTTTAATTATTCTGTGTTACCATTTTTCACCTAACAGGTTGTCAAAAATCCCAAAGTTTGGTAAAGCACTGCAGTAACAAGGCTATGAGGAAATTGGAACTCCAATGCATTGTCGACAGATATAGAAATTGACCCAACACCTGTGGAGGTAACTTGGCAATATTTAGCAAAGTCACACACACACATATACAAATCCTTTTAACCAGTAATTCTATTTTTAGGTATTTATCTTAAAGTTATTCTCACATATATGTGAATTAATATATGGTCAAAGTCATTTATTCAATACTGTTTTCAATAGCAGAAGATTGGAAATAGCTTAAATGTCAATCAATTGGGTGTTGGTAAAATAAATCATGCTCTATTCACTCAAAGTATTGTACTTGTAAACAAACAAAAAGACTATAGTAATATACCTGTAAAAAAAGAATCAAGAAGTTCTTTCTGAACTAATATGAAAATAACTGCAAGAATAATGGTGAAAAGGCCATGGAATATTATGCAGCCATAAAAAAGGAATAAAATCATGTCCTTTGCAGCAACATGGATGCAGCTGGAGGCCATTATCCTAAGCAAATTACTACCAGAACAGAAAACCAAATACTGCATGTTCTCACTTATAAGTGGGAGCTAAATGTGGGGTACACATGAATATAAAGATGGCAACAATAGACACTGGGGACTCCTAGAGGAGGAAGGGAGGGGAGAGGGACAAGGGTTGCAAAACTAACTATTGGGTACTATGCTCACTACCTAGTAATGAGATCCACCGTAGCCCAAACTTCAGCATCACACAATATAACCATGTAAGAAACCTGCACCTATACCCCCCGAATCTAAAATAATCGCTGAAATCATTTAAACATTTAAAATTTTTAAATTTTTTATAAAAGAATATTGTTGAAAGGGGGTTGAGAAATATGTATTCCAATTTATTTGGTTTAAAGAACTGTATATGAGAAAATAACAACATGAGGCATCTCTTCAGGCAGGGAGGAAGTGAGGACTAAACACAAAAGAGTCACTCTCTTTGTGGATGGGGAGCAGAACTTTCACTATATAATAGTTTTGTTCAAATTTTTGCACCACATGAATATATAATATAATCAAATAGTTTAACAATCAAAACAAATTTAACCTAATGAATTTTTTTAAATATATGTAACTGAGATCAGGAAAAAAAAAACATAATCAAAAAAGCATTGGTGGTCTCATTAGTTAACCAGATGGTCTAGTTAGAAGCCATGCACTGAAGAGACTCTGGTTTGTGTCCCAACCTAGGCACAACACCTTCACGTTCCTAACTACAATGCCCTTGCCTACTGGAGGAAATGGTTGGTGTAAGGCCTTTGCTGCTCCAAGAGAAGACTACAAAGATGAGCAAGCAGCTCTTGATGTTATGGGCCCAAGAATAAGCACTTCACCTATACAATGTCAAATAAAATTAATCCTCAAAACAACCCTTTTCATAAGGGACAGAAGTGAGGCTCAGATTAATTTCATGCTTTCCACACAAAGAATATAGAGCAGACAATTGATAGCAGAGAAAATATAAAAGGTTACTAAATATGAAATGCTCTCCCACCTTCTCCACTTAGGAGAAAAATAGAAACACACATAAGACAGTGCCAGGGTCCTGGCTGGGGCAGGCTGGGGCAGAGCTGAGGCCACCTCTCCAGGGAAGTGGCAAGAACTGGGGTGGCCTGTGTTGAGGCCTCCACATAGCCAGCAGCCGACGGGAGGCAGCAGAAGGGGAGATCACTGCTCGGAAACCACACCCTAGAATGGAGGGCTCTACCAAGAGCAGCAACCGCAGCCCTAACTCAGATTGTCTAGCCTCTGTGTCAACAAGCAAATGCTACCTGTGATCCAGGTGCCTAATATCCTCTCCCAACACAGAGAAGGTTGGCCTGCAAGGGCACTGGCTCTCTGAACTGAGTAAGGAGAGGCAGGGATGAAGCTAACAGCCATGTTCTGGCATAGTCCTCAAATCTCTGCTGTGTCAACTGAATCTCAAGTCTGCTAGTCCTGTGTGGCTTGCTCACTAGCCAAGCTTTCTAGGGACACAGGGAGGCAGAAAGCAGACCACAGTGAGAGGCTAGCAAAGAAATGTATTTGCTACCTATAGCTACAACAAATTGTGGTATTGGCAGCTGAAATCGTTATCTGGATAAAAACAAACAGCAAATTTGACAATAAAATGTATTCCTTCCCACTGTAATGGGAAAGGGTCCTGTATCAGCACAAACCTCCACCTTCCTCTCCAATTCTCCAGCCTAATGTATAATTACAGCTGGGCACCTTCTCCTCTGGCCTACCAACTATGCCCTCTGCCCTAATAAGTGGGCATCTAAATCAGGGAGGTGGGGATGTTCCCAGAATTAGCAGTGGGCAAAGGCCAATGCTACAAAAACCTGGGGTCCACTCTCTCCCCTGGGTCCTCCTTTCTCCCAGCCTGCAATATTTCCAGGAGTGCTTTGCCTACCTCCAGCTTACTGTCCACTCAACAAATCCATTCATATCTGCTAGGAGTCCCCACAATGCCTGTCAACTTTGCTGAACATTGGAATCCTTAGAAGACTTTAAAATAGACTGATACCTGGCTCCCACACCTGGGCTTATGATGTAAGTGGGATGGGGTAGGACCTGGACACTGGGATTTCTAAAAGTTCCTGGATGATTCTAATACACAGCAAGGACTGGAGACCCATGTCATATTGTTGTCTTGTTTTGTTTCTTTGAAGTTCTCATCATGTGTCTTCATAGAAATTATAATCTAATGGAGAAAACAGCCATGATTTCATATAAAAGGAAATGGCCAATTTACTTGCTTTTTGCCTACTAAAGAGACTTCTCAACTGGTCATAGCTCAGGATAGGAGGATGAACTGACCATGGGGCTCTCCCAGTTTTCGCAGTGAAAGTCTTACCTCTCAGGAAACTCCTTAGTCCTGGGCAAATGAGGAATGTTGGTTACCACAGCCAAGGACACCACATCACTCAGCAGTGATAGACAGGCATTCAGCAATCATCAGACACTCTTGTATGCAGAAATTTAGCCCTAATTAAAACTAGGGGGATGATATTGAGGAAAGAATAAATCCACATCCCAAATGTATTTCTATACATGGTCTATCATCTCAAGACTCATTAATTTAACCAATTCTTGAGCATCTCGGTATCAGGTTCTGTTGACCATGGTATCTGTTAGAAGGCACTATGTCCTGTTGTGGAATTCAAGAGATAAATAAAGAAAAGATGGAAGCTGGAATCAATGGGATTAGGACTCCCATGGATGAGAAAAGGGGTTCTAAGGAGCACACACAGGGAGCATTGGCACTGGCCCTGGAGGGGCTCTGGAGGTGTCAGAGCAGCTGCGAGAGCTCAGGGGCATCAGATGAACCTGTGTCCGGCACACCTGCTAGACAAGCAGAAACTCCAGTGGGAATTATGGTGGGGACCAGGGCCATGCAGTGACAAGGTGAGGAACAGGTGGCTCAGCAAGGTAAGAAGTAGGCCAGAGCAGGGGTTGTGAGGTGGGGACAGCATTGGATGAAGTGTCACTGGGGATGAAATGCCACTCCAGGGCTAGGTTGTCAGGAACCATGTGGTATTCACCCCCCAAAAATATTCATTGTGCTTCCCTTTTCTGCTCCTCATTATAATGCCCCAGGATAGTGTGATAAGCAAAAATATACAGTTCCTGACCTCAGAAAACTCACTTTCTAGTGCATGGGAAGAGGAAAAAACAATTTCAGGGCAAGGGGACAAGTTTGACCTGTGTGCTGTGCTGATGATTTGGATTTTAACTTACACTCAACAGAAAACCAAGAATTCCCAGTAGTAAAAAGACCATAGCAAGGTGTTTTAGAAAAAATTCTGAGACAGAAACAGTATATGAAAAGCCTTCAAAGCTTCTGAACCAGCTTCCTGAACACCCAGCCTGGAGGCAGATAGTACAGGTCAGACCCTATTTCCACTCTGCCATGCTGTGGGATCCTGGGTGAGCTACGCCTCCCTTCTGTAAAATGGGGCCAATATCAGTGCTTAATCATGGAAGACCTGACAGATATAGCTGGGAAGAGTGTGGAATAAAGAAAATATCTCCAGGAAATAATAATTTTTAGAGGAGGATGAAGGAGAAGAAAGTAGCTATGAAGTCTGAGAAGCAGCCAAGCCTTTAAACAAAAAACAGTTCTGGAAATGATTTAAGTTGTCATTTTTCAAAATGTCTTCAGTGAAGTTAAATACTTTTCTTTCTTCCTGCTGTTCATGCAACCAAGCTGCTGTTGGAGAAAAGTTGGGTGAAAAAGCTCTGCTGCTTTTCAAGGAAGGAAAATGTAGCTCAGAAGCCCCGGCCCAGGAGGACCTTGTCAAATTTGCTGGTGTTTCTCACTCTACGAAGGCCTCCAGGCAAACACATAAAGCACATCAAATGGAAACAAGACTCAATTTTTGTTACCCTGCTTTACTCTATTGGAAAAATCCAAAACCTGCCTTAGGAGAGTGAAATCTCTGTAACTCGATGGGAGTCTTCTCAGTTCTCCTGCCAGGGTTTCATCCCTGCCATGTGGTGCAGGCATCAGATGCTCACTGAGCACCCACTGGCTACTGCATGCCAGGCCCTGTGCTCCCAGCAGACATCACCACTCCCAGATGTTTCAGAAGGACAGAGACCAAGGGAACAATAAACTCCTTTGCAAATCAGAAAGGACAAGCTCAACTGATCCTCTCCCGGCCCAGGCTGGGCTTTTCTGTTTTAATCAAAATATGTTGAATACTGGAAAGATTGGACAGCATTTGACAGCATTATCCACTCTACAGGCAGAAATGTGACAAGGTTAATTACACCGTCTAAAGAGGTCCTAACTGCTCCTTCCAGGCACGTTCTATCAGTTTGCCCCTGAATGAACAGTCACTAATATCTCCTAATCTCACACAACAGGCACTGGCAATGCAGCCCTGTGGAGATGAAGATGGAAAGGGAAAAGGAAAGTTACACATGGAAATGGGGGGTGGTTTCTACGCAGGCACCATGTGCAGGGAAGCAGTCCTTTGCATTTGGACCTGGTTGGCTTTGCATGCTAGCAGAGTCTGTGGGATGATGGAAAGATGCCTGCTGGAAAAAGGTAAGGGGTAAATGACTAGGGCGGGTGTAGCACCGTGCAGATTCTCCATCCCACCTTCTTTCCAGGCACTAGCCTATGCTATGTGCTCCCTTAAGGCTCAGCAGTGCCAGGTCAAGATTGGATGAAACAAAAGGGGCAGAGCAGATCTACCTCACACCATGCTTGGCATTGGGAGGACATCTTGAGATCTTTGTCTAATCCCAGCCCTAGAGCCTCAGAGCAAATTTACTAGAGAGGAGAGGAGGATCTGCGAGGCCACTGTCCTCTCAGAGCCTTGCTGCCATGGGCACTGCAGTCCAGATAGAGCAGAGCCACAGCCACCAGCAGCTGGGATTTGGAACATGCCCAGATGCAATGGCCACCACATGCCCCACAGACCTACAAGCCCAGGCCTACCTGGAGGAGGTAGAGGAGGAAGTGGGGCTGGAGCAAGAAGAACTGGTATAATCTGGTGTTACAGAGAGCCCTGTTTCTCATCCTGCACTACTGGGCAAAAGTCCTGTTTCTGCTAATTACTATTCTGTGACCTTGAGCACATTACTTAACCTAACTCAGCCTCAGCTCCCCCATCACTAGGATGTGGATGATAATCCCTCCTATGGGGCTGCTGCTTACCAGTACTGAGCCGATGTTTTCGAAATGACTGGCACACCGTGGGCCTCATACGAGGTTAGTTATGCCAATAGCACTTCTGAGCCAGCTTCCTGAACACCCAGCCTGGAGGCAGATAGTACAGGTCAGACCCTATTTCCACTCTGCCATGCTGTGGGATCCTGGGTGAGCTATACCTCCCTTCTGTAAAATGGGGCCAATATCAGTGCTTAATCATGGAAGTCAAGTCACAGTGGTGTTCTGAGGACTAAATTAGGCATTTGATGCAAAGTCATTCAAAAACTTCCTGGCACATAGTGCTTTATAAATAGTTGTTGCTATTATAATTTATAGAATGTGTGGTCTTGTAAAGAGAGACCAAAAAATGCCCTGCTTGGCCCAGGGGTGTGTCCATGGTGAACACCAGGGTGCTTGGAAACCCAGTTTCCAAAGGAGGGCCAAGCAGCCACTGGGCTCAGGAGCTCACTCCTGAGAAGGAATGATTTTCTCTATCACATGAAGTTTCCTCCAATCTCTACAGAGTTTTGGAGGGCTTGCCTGATCTCCCGAACCAGAAGGGGAAATGAAGTAGGTGCTTCTAGGATTAAAAGCTGGCATTTGAATCTCTGCTCACAGATGGAAAGTAAAAGTAGCAGAACCCAATTTTAAAAAATCAATATCAAATTAAGGATAATTTTTCCTCTGCTAGAAGGAGACTAAAGCTAATTCCCCTGGACTTCTGAGTCATAATATCATTTGGGGAAGAACATTTCCCTTCAAATATTGAGACATCTCTGCGTGCTCCCACTATGCCACATAAGCATGATTAGCTCCATCAGAAATTAATCCTTTGTTCCCTGAAATCCATACAGTTACTTTTTTGTAGTAAGTCTCTGACAAATGAATAATCTACTTTTGTAAAATACAACATTATTGATTACATGAGCTGCAGTATAGCAGTGGCTGGCCAGTTGCAAACGTGGTGGTTGAGATGATAAAATGCCTGTGTGATGCTGGAGCATAGGTAACAAGTGGGTGACTGAGGGTCAAACTTTCGGACCAGAGCATGTGACTCAGGAAATGCTAACTCATTCCCTCAAGCCTCCTGAGTAAAATCTGTATTTAAAGAACACCTACTACATGGCTGGCCTCATGTTAGGTATTTTATACAGAGGACAGTGTTATATAAGCCTGTGAAGTAAATATCATGGTCTTCAATTTCCAATGAAGAAACAGAGATATACTGTACATTTGAAAAAAAAAAAAACTAGTTCAAGATCACACAGTCAGTAACTTGCTGGGCCTGGATTTATACACAGAAATGTCTGGGCTTAGAATCCATCATCTTAATCACTAGGCCCTGACAAGCTCTTCCAGACCTCAATGGTTATTTGGGAGGCCAGGAATGCTCAATAGTTTAACATTGGTTTGACCTATTTTTGTTAGTCTTTTTTTCTCAAAATTAATCTTCCTAAAGGCAAAACATTAAAAGTTTAATTACAATAAATCCAAATTAATGTTCTCATAATAATTTTATAACATTTTAAAAATGTTTAAAAAGCCAGCTAGGTCTGGGAGCTACTGCAATTAGCCCAAAATCACAATAACAGCAATAATACCAATTACGACACTTAACAACTGACCCTCAGACAAGAAATGTGAGTGCACATGCACACACACACACACACACACACTCACACACACAGTAATCAGAATCCACATTGTAACATCATGCAAGGAAATGTTTGGAAAATTGACAATCAATGCCTTTTATGAGATCTCTGTAGGAGGGGCAGTATCATTGTCTACTGACAGCTTGAAAACAGAATTTCTTCATTCATTCAACAAATGCTTATTGAGCATGCCAGGCCCTGTTCTAAACCTTGGGGACTCAGCAATTAAAAAAACAGGTAAAAATCACTGCTGTCTTGTATGCTACAATTTAGTGAAGGCAGACTAATACAGGTGTTATATGGGATGAGCAATGGGAAGTGTTAGAGTTGAAATGTTAAGTGAACAAAAGAGCCTCACTGAAGAAGAGTTATTTGAGTAAAAACCTTGAAAGATTGGGGGCAGTAAGTCAAATGAATATCAGGGGAAGGGCATTCTGGGCTGAGGGAGCAGCGAGTGCAAGGGCCCTGAGGTAGGTTCATGCCTGGTGGGCATAAAATGAGTGCAATACTGCCAGGGCAGCTGCTGTGGAGCCAGGGAAGTCACAGGGGACTGGGTCACATGGGCCTCAGAGACTATTCTAGAAAAGATCAAGTACAAATCAGTGTACGTGCATGTCTAAATCTTCTTCTAGGAGGAATTTTGGGCAGCTGACCAAGTTAATTGCAATAAAAGACACACATTGACATGGGATCAAAAGAAGAAAGAAAATGAATAAGGATGGAAACAAACTACAGCCAGAACGGCATTAGAAATGCCTAAAAAGATGATCTCTCCACATCTCCAACAGCTGGGCCTCACTTTTCTTCTCAACCTCCTAGGAGTCAGAGTCGGCACGAACAGGGAAATGCTATTCATCACCAAATGCGCCATCCCCAGAGAATAATTGCCAACAACTCAATCTGAGGGATTAAAACTGTTTTTGGCATTGTAATTAGAAAAGACTGTCTCCCAGGGGATCATATATCCAGACTCTGTGAAGCTAAGTGGACAACAGCATCGCTAGCAGCACCTTTGCAATGAATGCAATGAGAAGCTTCCCAGATCCTGTCTCTTAGGTAAAGTGCAAGGTGCTCAAACCAGTTCTGCCAAGGATGCAGCGAGGGCTGGGTATCTGAGGGCGCTACCCTCTGACAGAGAGACTGACCACACACAAATTTATAATATCAAGAAGCAGGGCAAGCCCTCTCATCCTTCATGTAATCCTCACCGAATGGAGTTCCTTGAATCTGATTTTATGGACAGAAAGAGAGACAGTGAGCTCAGGACTATCCTGACACTGCCCAGAAACCCACTGAATATAGCTCTTGTGGTCGCCAGTGGAGGACTGACCTCTGAGGCTTCGCAGAAAATAAACCAGAATGGAAATGACATACCTTTGTAGGAGCCAAGGATCTTGCTAAAAACACTTCGCCCTTGTGTCATGAGGTGAGCTGAGGATTACCAGTGGTGGGAACAGGGATCAGTTTAGAAAACTGCCACAAGTCGCTTCAGTGCACAGACAAATAGGCAATCGGAGACCTGCCCAAAGCACCCTCTCATCCAGCATGGCCAGAATTGTTTTACTCCAAAAAAATATATAAAGCTGTTGTCACCAGAGGCTTACTTGAGCCAAAATAAAACCTCCCAAGAGCACACAGAGAAGAGCGGTCTTTGAGATAGCCTGGCCACTCCCAGGATGCCGCATGTCATGTGGGGGTTATTGGTTAGTTGAAGGTTGGGAGATGTTGCTGGCATCAGGGGGCCCAGGGCCTTTTAAGAACAAGAGCATGTAATGTTCAGCTTCTTTGTGATTTCCTAGGTGGGGCTGTGATGTAACTACTCTCCAATATGTCAAACCTTCAGCAAAATCTGCTACAGATAAAAAAGGAGCTGGGGAACATCTAGCAAAGGAAATAATGTAAATATTAAGAAAACTGAAACACGGACCTTCTCTTGGAAGAATTATTTTGAGGGTTAATTGTCTAAACAGGAATCGTCTAGCTGAAGATGTTAAAAGCATGCCATATGCAAATTAAAGAACTTTTACTCTCAATAGCGGGGTCTTTGTTCATCTCTCTGAGACTGTGACTACATAAACCAATCCTCAAACCCATAAACATGCATACCCACTCCACAGCATGCACCTCAGGTGTGTCCAGGAGGCTAATGGGTAGTACAGACCTCTAGACAGAGGATCAGAGGCCACAGAGGACAATGGGTCAAGGGAGCTCTTCCCAGGGAACAGAACTAGAGTCTGCCCAGGGCACTCTGTCCACCGCCATGGCTAACGTGCTCATGGGGCTTCCCAGAAATTCAGCATCACCCTGAATGATGGCCGTGCATCTCCCTTTCCCCTTTCTACCAAGTGGGATGCTTACTGCATTTATCCTGTCCCAATTCTAGGACCGTGTCTGGTGTGCTTTGGGAGCAAGGACTGAAGACAACCGTAAGCACCAGTTTGCTTGTTTAAGCTCCTGAGTCATAGTACAGCAAGGAGCCCATCTTAAGCTGATGGAGTCCAGAAGTTCTGGGCTTTTCAATGGATCCAGAGGCTGGGTGGGATTTGAAGGTTGTCTGCTTTAAGGATGAGGTGTGCAAGCTCTATGTGAGGGAAAATCAATGAAACATTTGGTAAACACAAGGGCTAACTATGGAAGAGTGTTTTCACTGGTTATCAAGATTTCTTTTTTTCTCTCTGAGCACACAATTGGACTGCATTTTCAGCCTCACTTTCCCGTCCCCATGACCATGTGACTGAGTTCTGCTCAATGAGATGTGACAGGTGACACTTCTAAGTCTGGCTACACAATTGCAGAGGAGATCCCCAATGCTCTCCCTTGTATGTAGACAGCATAATGTCACCCAGCGTGGCTTCTGAACCAGTCATTTGATCTGGGGCCTGGCCTGACTGAGGGGAGCAGGCACATGCACACACTTGTGCACCCTCGCCATCAGGAACACCCATCTTGGATTTTACACGAATGAGAAATAAACTGGAACGGGGTGGAGATGCTTTTAAACTTACAGGATAAATATTCAGGTAAGGAATTCACTGTGCCGGACTCTGAACACCCCAAACCTTCACTGAAATTCTGCTGTTGCAGCAGCCCTGTGTTAGAAGTTCCTTTGCAAATCAAAGGAAAAGAGCTTGGTTCCACAGCGGTTCAGAGCAAAGCAGAGGAAACATACCCACAGCAGGAAGCAAAATAATCACGAGATGAATTCCATGGATGCAGAAAGAGACAAGAAAAGTGGGGACTAGGAAGGGGCTTCCCTGAGAATGACCACAGTTCTGCTGTGGCAGGCTTTGGGTTCCCCTCCATAAGCTGGATGAAATCTCAAGCTGTTTTTAAATATTGAAGGGATCATGACTTCTGGAGTCTAAGGCTTCTAGGCTAGACTGAAATATCTGTCTCCTCCAGTCGCCAAGGACGGGCACTGACTTCCTTTTTCGGTGTTCCAGGGACCTAGTAAATTCAGTAAAGCAGCCTCATTGGACTTTATGGTGAAGCCCTGGTAATAAATGGTTTACACTCAACTTTACCACCACAGCCATCTCCACCCCTAGACTCCCAAACCTAAAATCACAAACTTTATGTGACTCAGGATAAGACCAAAGACAGATTGGCTCTCCTTTACCGGAAGAACAGGCAACAGCAGCCCAAAGTGCATTAAACAAATGCACACACACACATACATACCCACACCCACACACTACACACACTACACAGACACACACACATCACACACACACCACACATACACACACGTGTACACACCATACCCACACTCTACACAGACACACACACGTACACATACTATATACATACACATACACATACCACAGACACATACACACCATATACATACATATGCACACACAATCTCTAGCCCAGCTACATCATGCTGTATAAAATGAATTTTTTTTCATGATATTCCCCCAAGCAGTTATCTTTCCAAATTACAGAGGCAGTGAGACCTGATTCATGAAGGGAAAGCTGCCTGAATCAATAGCCAGCCTAAGTGACATGATATGATTTTAGTGTGATTTCTACATTATTCACCAAGCACTCATTAGGCACCAACCACACACCAGACACTGCACTTGGCATCTGAGAAACTGGGCGCTGAGGGCATGATCCCTTTTCCCAAAAGGCTTTGTAGCAGCTGCCATGCTGGCTCTAGGATTCAAGATAACCTGTTCCAAGGGAAGTCACTAAACTCTAGCATTGATGTGACAACCCCTGCTCTTTCCTGGTTGCTCAGTGTTCTACCCCCTGCAGGCATGCCGGGCACCACAGGGCAGAAGGGTGCCTCAGGAGGGCAGCAAAGGGCTGGAGAGGAGCACATTGGAACCATGTGGGCCCGCAGGGCATAGCTTTCTCCCCGACATCCCTCCCACCCTGCTGCCTCACCCCGGGGCTTATTTCTATTGGCAATCTCAGTAGTGCACATCCACATTTAGATAAGTGGCACTAAAATAAAATGAACTGTAATTATTATTATCGATTACAGTAATTACAGATGGGAAAGGGCCGATTAGATTAGCATGCCCCAACCCCCACCAGGACCCGGCTGATACGAAGGAGATTTGTGCAGAAGGCAATGAACCTGCTGCGAGCGTTGGATGTCACTATGGCCTCTCAGGGCCCAGGCTGCAAAGGGCAGGGCGTGGAGGAGGGGTGGTGGGAGGGAGAAGCTTTCAACCTGAAAATAAACCAGCCATTAAGAAACGGGGCCTCTTTCCAGCCTGCCTGGAGGTCACATCTGTGAGAGCTGGGGGCAGAGCCATGGCTGGGGCTTGCCCCAGGGCTCCCCCTCTGCCTCCCAGCTGCCATCCACCATCTCCCATCAATGCCTTGCAGCCCTGGCTGGAGCATAGCACCTATGGAAGATGACTGTGACATTGAGCGAGTTACTTATACACTCTCTGAGCCTTGTTCCCATTGGTAGCTGAAGAGACCATTCCCATTCATGCAGTGTGGTGGTGAGATCACAGACATAGTGAATCCAGGACAGTCCTGGAAGGGTTTGGTAAATGTGCCTGCCCCTGCCCTGGCCACTCCCAGGTAGCCAGCTGGGCCTACTGGTGCTGACATCCTCATTGCCTGGATCTGAACACTGTCCTCAGGTCCATCTTGGCCATGCACTCTGCTTTTTCCTCTGAGTCTGCTGCCCACCTGGACCCAGTTCATAAGAGGTCCTGTGGGTGAAGCTAGCGGCCTTAGCAGCTCCTGCCATGTCCTGGAGCTGGGCACCCACCTCCCTGCTGGATTTGAAAAATGTAGGCCTCATTCCTCTCACTCATCCCTCCCACAGGAACTGGAACTCTGCTTTGAATCCTGGGAGGGTACAAGGGGCTGATGTCGTGGGTATCTCCTGCCCAGCCAGCTCCATTTCCCTTCCAAGAGGCTGCCTAGCTCTGTGACATCCACTGCTCTGAGACACACAGGACCACCCATTCGTGTGGACCACAGTAGAGCCAGGTAAATCCTCAGCTCAGCACACTGCCCAGTTGCATCCCCACCATCCCCCAGCCAGCCTAAATGAGTGGGTCTGCTGCCAAGCCCACCCCGCCTTGCCCCTCTCTGCTGCTGTGCCCTGCTGTCATCTGACAGCCAGGGGCCCCCACGCTACCAGCCACTCCCCCTCTCCGGTTTCTTTCTACTCCCAATGCTTCTGCTCCTGGGACTGAGAAGGTCCCCAGTGGCTCACAGAATCTATTTCCAAATCCCTCCCCAGGGTCTGGCCCTGGTTCCGCTCTTTGCTCTTGTCTCCTGTTACCCCTGCAAAATACTGAGCACATCACAAGGATCTGCTAACTCATTGGTCACCCTCCGGAGACTATAAACTTCATTAAAAAAAAAAAGAAAAAGAAGTTATTTTGCCTTTTAATTACCCCTTAGCAGAATGTCTGACACACAACAGACACCAATTAAGAGCTGATGAATGAGGGGAAAAAAAAATCAGGAATTACTGACTGCCTAGATGCTTGCCAGCCTTTTCCTTTCATGATTTGCTCTTTCTCTGTGGGAGAAACTTTTCTTATAAAATATGGTCGGGGCAGGGAGGCACAGTGAGCCTGGCCAGAAGAGGCAGACATTCACTGCGATGCTAGACAGTGAATGTTAAGGGCGGTGTTAAGCAGGCCCAGTGAGTCAAGAAGAAAGAAGAGCATGGCAGATTGCAAAGGTGGCCTCCTTTTCTCTCTGGGGAGACCCTTGAGCTGGAAATGAAACATCCGAACAGAGCCTGAAAGCACAGGAAACTCTAGGCTATGGCAGGCTTATTGTACCCCATGGAGAGACTTAGTCAACGTAAGTAAACTAGCAGATTTTAAATTCTGTATGGCCTCATCTCCTACCTGGTAGCCCTTCCTGCAAAGATGCAAACCCCAAGGTTTGCCATGGAACTTGCACAGCCTAGCTTGTGTTTTTAGGTTATTATCTCTGCTCCTGATATTCACCAGGAAAAGTTGAATCTAACTTAAATGCTTTCCTGAAAATTTCCAAGTTGCTGCTGGGCCCATTTTTGTTTTCTAGCTCAAAGGTTTTCCCCTTGGCTCCACCCTCTGCATGGAGAATCAAAGCACAGATGTGTCCGTGAGCCGAAAGCATCAGGGGTGCTGCCCCCTCACCCCAGCAATCAAGCCCCGACCCTGTTCCCTACCATCATGCCTCTGAAGGCTGACATACCCAACACATCCAACCAACCTTGACCTGGGACCATCTGCAGCAATATAAAGCCACAGAAAGGTGGCCACTTGGCAGAGAATCTAGAGACCCCACATCCCATGGGACAGATCCCACCAAAGGCAGCCTCTCTGTTTGCCTTCTGCATCCTCCTTCTATCCCCATTGTTCTCTCTCAAAGCCAACATCTGATTAGATGGAAGTAGAATAAGTCATATCTGGTTCCTTCTGTACCATGCAATGCCCATGGTCAGATCTCATGGGTGGAGGAGCCAGGCAAAGTCAATTTCCTCCATGTCCTAAATGCGCTATTGCATCTGGCCTCTGCTCCTCTGTCTTGAGGACTCCTGTTTCCCGCTGGTGAGTAAGTGGAGGCAATGGCTGGATGGTCCCTGCATGCAGTTATTTACTATGCAATCCTCAGAAAGACTAGAAGTTAAAAACTACTAGCCATGGACCCTTCTTAGAGGAAACACTTGGAGTCTGAGGGCATCTCTTGGAGGATGTCTGGTTTCCTGCCCTTGGTTCTCTGTTCCAATCCTTGTCTGCCAACACCTCGAGGGCTCCCTCAGGCCTGCAGGCTCCTATTTCAGCTTTCCCTGATTCTCATCAGAAGAGTCTGATCTAGACTGGAAAAGATGAAGTCTTCCACTGAAATAGAGCCACTCTAACCTGGAGCCCGCCTGGTCCTAATGAGCTTCCTCTGCTTTAGGGGGCAGGACCATGGACCTCCCTGCCCAGCCTCTGCCTCTCAAGAATGTTGAGCCTCTCACTGGGCTAGTCTCAGAGTCAGACTCTTGGGGAGAGGCCCTTGGAGCCCTGGGGCAGACACCGTCGCAGTCCTACAGACTTCCATGGATCACTAGAGCTCTCCAAGGTTTGTCATGCCTCTGTACCTTTGCCTTTTCTTTTTCCTCTGCCTAGAACACAGTTTCACTAGATCTTTATGTGTCTTTCTCTCTCAACATTTGGGTTTCAATTTGTGTATCAAGACTTTACATAATATATCCCTGCCACCAGCACGGCGGCAGCCCCATCTTTATCAGAGCCTCTCTATTCCTACTTAGCATTTAAGTATTATGTTTAGGTGTGTTCTTTCTTATGGTCTTGTCTCCCCTAAAGATGGGGATCCCCATTAAAGCAGGGATGAGTCTGTCTGCCCACAGTTTTATCTGTAACATCAACCAATGTGGCTGGTCCGTAGTGGGGCCAGTGAAGTTTTCTCGGCCAACCTCATGAATTTACTCCCCAGTGAAAGGCAAACCCTAATTGTTCCCACACATAAGTCACTACCCACAGACTTTTTCAGGCCTGTGTATCTGGAAAGCCTCGTCCTCTTCTGGATCGCTGATTTATTCCTGCGTTAGGAAAGTCTGGCACTGTGAAATGGGAACTGTTTCCCTCCTCACTATGGCTAGTCGGAGGTGCACAGGCACATATGGAGTATCTGGAGCTGACCTCTAGCAACTAATCAAGTCCTTCGCAGATGAGTTGCTGAGCACCAGACTGCACCAGCCAGGAGGGCTTTCAGCTGCTTTGGAGATGTCAGCCCAAGTTAGGACTTGGCTGCGAAATAAAACTGGGCTAGAGAACTCGTGGTCAGGGGGAGGCAGGGTGGGCACATGCATTTGTATACTTAGCTTTCCACCAGCTTCATCTTGCATCTCTGCCCTCATTTCCTCTTTGCCCTAATTTCCCCATTTCTTGATTAAGAGGAAAAAAAACAAAAGATACCTCCCATTGTACATTAAGTGTTTCTGTAAACTGTCAGAAATCCTTTTCGGGAAGGAGGCAGAATATAAATAAGTAAATATAAATAAATAAATGAGCTTTGTCTTCTTCCCCCAGGGTGCCCCCTCTGCTTGGATTCAGGTCATCTACATGTCTATTTATGATCTATTTTCAAATTTCGGGATTGTGACTGTGTAAGCAGGAACCACAGAGCTGGCTCTGGAGCCAAGACACCTGCCAAAGCTGACACTGCACAGAGCGCCACCGTCCGTGTGCAGGCTGGTGCCCACCCAGAGGGCCCTGGGGAAGATGGCAGAGCAGCCACAGAGTGGAGAGGACGTGTGAGCACTCCAGACTGGGCAGCACGATCCAGGAGAATCATGGATAATACAGAGGTGTCTCTCTCCCTGGGTCTCAGCTTGAATTTATAGAAAATGGCAGCTTGGAAGAAAGACCACCTCTTAGGGTGAAAATGGGTCTCAAAGCTCCCTGTGCAGTGCCCAGATCCAAGTATGGTTCCTATTATTAAACAACCCCTCTGGTGACAAAGACAGGCTTCAGAGGATGCCCTTTCAGCTGTAGCTTTATGAATTCCTTTGCCACAATTAAAGCAGCAAACACTTTCAGGCTTCACAGCTAAGAGGAAGGAACCAGGATGGCTTCAGAACTGCCCATGGATGGGACAATCCCCCGGGAACCCAGGAGATTTGGGGACCTCACAGTCAGGGTAGCAGAGGCCAAGAGCAGAGGGTGGGTCCTGAACATCCCCACACTGTGGCACTGTGATCTCATTCAATGCAAACCTACAGTCCAAACACAAGTGCAGTTTGCAAGTCTGAGTGATCAGGCCCTGCGACCCTCTGGCTTCCCCCAGGCTGAAGAGCCCCAAGTTCTGCGGTGGCAGCACCCACCCTCATGGCTCTCGGTGTCCACACCTGCTCTTCCATCTCCGGAGAGCTCTCTCCCTTTTCCTGACTCTGCCTCTGGCCTCAGCTTAGATTTACTTTGTCTGGAAGCTTTTCCCAGTGGGTAATTCATCCTCCTCCAGCCAGGCTGGGACCACTGCTGCATGTTCCTGGGTCCACCCACCTCTCCTATCACAGTGCTCTGGCATGACTGAGCCTGTCCACCAAAGCGGGCGAGGGCCGGCCCTGGATGTGGGAGGACAAGGCTGTGTTTCCCTTTGTCCCCTGTCATTCTGCAGCACCTAACTCCATGACTGGCAGATACCAGGAACTCAATAAATATAGATGGAACAGAAGAATGATTAAATGAGATGACACAGAGGCTGCCAAACCCCAGCAGTTTGTCACTAGGCAATTGTCCTCAGGGGACCTGGCTCCACACCCAGAGGCCATTTCAGGCCTTGGGAAAGGGAAACTGGAAAGAAACAAACAAGGTCTGCATCTGTGAGGAGACTGCAGGACAGGCAGATGATGAGGGAGATTCAGAGTGGGGCAAAAGGATGTTTCTATCAAAGGAAGGTCCTGTCTGGGCAGAGGGTGTGGGAGAAGGGGTGTAGAGTTCAGACCCTGTCAGCATGGGGCAGCAGGGGATGCTGGGATCACTAGGTTTGGGGCAGGCCCTGTCCTGAGTCAGACCAGGAGCCTCCTGGCAGGGAGCAGCCAGGCCCTTGGTCCCTCCGCCTTCAGTCTGGGTCAGGAGCATAGGAGAATGGTCACCCCCCTGCTCCATGATTGGGCATCTGAGACAGAGAACAGCAGTGGCTGACTGTGCAGGGCCACCCGGCTTCTCAACCACCCGCTCCTCACAACCTCTCAAGTGCCTCGACCAAGCCCTTGTCCTGGCTGCACAGGACCCTCTCTTCCCAGCCCCTCCACTCTTTAGAGACCAGGCACAGCCCCACTCTCTCTGAGCAGAGTAGAGAAACTTGCTGGGCTTTGGTTCTAGCCTTCTTGAGGGCCTGGGGGCAACACACTCTACTGCCCCCATGGTTATCTACTCCCCTTCTAATCCTGCCTTTCCCAGAGACAACGAGTTACTTCACCCCCGGCGATGGCCACCCATGGTGACAGAAGCACACCAGCCAGGCAGTGACACCCAATATCGATACCCACCCGGCAGCTCAGGTCCCATCAGAACACAGATGTTCTCAGATAAGAGCATTTCAGGGAGCCCACAGACGACGAGACTGAGTCCAGGTTGGCCCCCAAATCCAACAGGAGGCCAAGCAAGGCAGAAATTGTGTTGTGGTTGCCAGCCACACGCAGGCCATGAAAGATGCCCCACGGCAAGATGGAGCACAGGACCTGAAGGCAGAGGACCAAAACCCTGACTTGGGCAATGCAGATCTTAGAAGAATTTTCTGAAAGTTCCCTTCCATTTCGAATCCTGAAAATTATGGAGAGATACACATCCAGGACAAAGTGAATCAAAAACTTGGAGAGAGAGAACTCACCAATTCTCACAGAAGCCAAGGATGGCCCCAGCAAGCTTCTGACCCCGGTCCCCAGTCCCTCCCTACACTTTCTGAAACAGGGAGCCAGCTCTCTTTGAAGGTGAATGATAATCAGAAAGAAAGCGACAATATGTATATGAACAGAATGTCCCCAAATCATGAGTAAGGGAGTGAGAAGCCAGCATGCGGAGAAAAGCAGATAAAGAAAATGTAAAAATCTATCACAAGGAATTATCTCTTAGGGGAAAAAAAGATTAATAGTTCAGGCAAATATTCTCCCCAGTCTCAAAAAAGTTACAGAGAACATGGTCTCTTGAAGGAAAAAGAAATCTAAGAAGAGATACAAGAGTTCAAAGAAGAGATTATAAAACAGACACAGAGATGAAAAGCAAATAGTTCAGCTTAGGGAAGAGACAAAGCCAGGGGACCCTGGGCTTTTGTGCAGGCGGCATAGGGAGAGGGCTGGGCTGTGGTCCAATGGGGAGGATGCAGTATTAGGAGTAAGAGAAGCAGCTGAGTCCCTGGGGCCCCCAGGCAGGAGGCCAGGGAGCCAGCCCAAAAGAATGTCCTCACCTTAGGTTCTGGAAGCCCAAGTGTATTCATGAGCTAGTGCATAACTTCAGTTATCTACCCAAGCTGGCCAAGCCACAGAGCATGGCTTTCCCCAAATCCTCCTGCCACAGGCCTGGGACCTCAGCCTCCCTGAAACCCATCATCTACTCCATTGAAGGATTATGCCTCAACTGCCAGTGCCACCAGAGATCCGCCTTGACGCTCGAAGCTCCTGACAGTGGCAGCAGTCGCAGCCACAGCAGCAGGAAGAAACAAGTTGTAGCTGTCAGCTCTAAAATGCAGACAGTGTTGTCCCCATCTTTGGATGATGCCACAGCACTTGGGGCCTTGAATAAATCCTGTATTGATATTTCCACCAGTGGAGGGAGCCCTGGCGAGGTGCCTTTCAATATTTTTAAAATGATTTTCCCTCTTGGCTGCACTTCATAAGTCATCAGACACTGGAAGCCAGAATTCTCTTTCTTGCTGGAATGATTTGTTCTCTGGCAGGATACAGGGTTTATGACTCTGGAGGAATCCAGCTTGAGATCTGAGCTGAGAGGTGCCAAAGGCCTCAGGATCCTCTTTCCACTCCTCTTTCTTTTGAAAGAGTGGAAAGTCTCTCTCTTTCCACTCCTCACAATGCTGGCTAAATGAAGTGACTGCTGCAGCTCTGTCCAAGCACCCAGATCCATGGGGCAGGTTCAAAGGCAGGGCCACTCCAGACCTCTCAGGAAGCTGTGTTCTTCCTCTCAAGCTCAAAGCCTCTTCCTCCTGGTATCCCAGTGGAATGATGGAAATGACACCCAGAGTCCTGCAGGGAGGAGGCCACAATGACCCTTATTCTGAGTTCCCGTCAGAGTACCTACAGGGCTCTGTGAAGGTGGGCCAGCAGAGCAGAGAAGGGTCAGCAGGGGCACTTGCCCATGACAATGATGGCAGTGAGGAGGGTGTGAAACATTTCAGATTAAGTCAGATGCCTACTCTGATGTCATCAGTACCTGCTTCAGGACTCTGCCACACCTTTGTCCCATCCCTCCCTAAGTAGCTTTTTCATGATACAACTTCTGGCAAGTGCCACATATTAGCTTCAGAGTGCAGGCATGCCTCCTGTCTGGAGCTCAACACTCTCGATGGGCTTTGAAGCCTTTCCAGGTCCAATTTCCATCTTCCTCTCCCAAAGGGTTCCATGATCCAGCCATGCGAAACCCACTGCCTCAACCGGAAGCAACTCTTGGCACTTCCATATGCACTCCTTGAGTGGCATCCTGCAGGGACTCTGCTGGTGCATCTTCTGCTGGATCCTTAGCCTGTCCCCACCTGGCAGCTGCTGTCCATCCAGCAGCACAGGTGTGCTCTCCGCAATCAAGCTGCACTTGAACCATCTAAGCAATCACTTTCTCTTCTGGAGTCTCTTACCCAGCTCCTCTTACATGCATTGTCTGTCACTGATCTCAATTTTAAGCTCTTGGAGACAACGACCATATTTCTTATTCATAACTTTATCTGCATAACCCAGCCCAGGCCTGGAAGAAGGTCAGGAAAGACGTGACTGGAGGAATCCAGTTCTGCCCTTGGGCCGACAGCTATCATGTGAGTTTTCCAGCCTCTTCAGGGTCTGATGGTCTCTGCAGGGCTCCACCATTTGGCATCTCTGCTACGCTCACTGATAGTAACTTTTACAAGGTATGGCACATACAAAATACTCCACAAATGATAGCTATTACTACCATGGTAAAGGTAATGAAAACTATATGAAAAAATAAAAGCATCATTATAGTGAGAGTCAGTCAACAGTGGGAAGGAAAACTCACTGGTCTTAGGTTGAATGATTTAACCTGGCATTTTCTAAAATGAACTCTGCAGAGCATTCCTGGGATAGTCCTGGGTCCTACCAGGAATGACAACAACAACAGCCCTGCGTTGAACTTAGGAAGAAAAATTGGAGACAACAGAATTAAACAGATTTCTTTACTACAGACTTTTAATATGCTAATGTGTATTGTGAATCATGATAAGATAGATTTAACATGCAGCATTTCCCATACTTAGCTCTCCCCGGGGCCATTCCTTCAAGAAGCATCTCCTTGAAGGACTGCATCTCCGAGCACACTTTTGGAAATGCTGAATTAATCTCTCTGTCAGAACAGGTGTTTCAATGGATTGTTTTTACCCAAATGAAGGCCGTAGGTTTTCCACTGCTGAGGTTATTTGGTTAGCCTCTACCCAGCCTGCCATAATGATTTAAATATCAACTCTGTCACCCATCATTTTAGCTGCTTAATATGATCAGTAACCTAATCATTTATATGATTTATAACATAGGACAAAAACAAGCACAGCTATTTCCATCCCTGAGATTGAATCTCAGAGCATCGGTGCTAAAGAGAAAATGGGTGTCAGGCAGTGAATGTTTTCAGGATCATGTTCACAATAAAGTCAATAATGAATTTTATAAGTGTGTTTCTAATCATGTTCTTGAATGATAGCCAGTGATATCACACCAAAAACATTTGATGAAATGGATCTCCACAGAGGAAAGCAATTCTCACTAGAAGAATCTTGCTGATTATAAACGTTAGTGTCCAAAGGATTGACGGATTGAATAGCTTTCAGGTAATCTACTAAAAGTGTTGTTTCTCTCAATCTACCTTTGATGGGGGTTAAGTAATGGCAATGGCAAGTTCAAAGTTTTACTTCTAAGCCAGTGCCTGTGGTGCAGCCAGTAGTATTTACCACTGGGTGCTAATAGACCTAAGTGATGTAAAGGCAGCTGATGTGGAGATAAGACCCTGCATTTGCCTCCTGTAATCATAAGACAGTATAGCCATGCCCTTGAGGCCAAACACTGATGGAGAAGTGTGAAGCTGACATACTGCCAAGTGATTGCTTTTCCTGCCCGAAAGACACAGCAAATTCAAGGTGGATTACTTACCAACTTCTTGCACTATTTACATAGGTCTCCAGTTGAAAATGGCAGATGACACATTCTCCCCCAACTTCTAACTAAATATTTATAAAGACACAAAAATGATGAAAATATAGAAAAAAAAAGATGAAGACAATACTAACAGTCATCCCACTGTAAATATTAGGAATTTCCCTTGAATATAGGTGGATGGATATGGATTGAGAAATATAATCACTGGACTACCTATGCTTTTGTCCAAAAGACAGGACAGCCTCGCCACTCTGAATCACCACAGAAGGATATTCTAACATCATTCATTCCTCCTTTGCTTGTTCTTGAAATTGGAGGCCCAAGGTTTATGCCAAATTGAATAGTGAATAGCAATTCCTCTACTGTGTGCTTCCTGTTCCTGGGGCAGCCAGACCATTTTCTGCATCTCCCCAAACATATGAGCAAAAGATACTAAAAGGTGTTCTGCAGCATGTCAGTCTTACAAGACGCACCTCAGAAAGCTTCATCTAGTCCCATCTCAAGAAGCCACAGTCATCAAAGGCTCTCAGAAGTCATTTAGTAAACAAGCCTGTAATTATTTTGTTTAATTCAATATTTCTTAAATGCACTTGAATACAAGGCATTTTTATTTTTCATTTATTATCTATACACATCCAGAAGAACTAGTGTTCCCTGAAACATGTTTTCAGAAAATGCTCTAAATTAATTTAGGGAAAACAATTACCCGGAAACAGGAAGACAGAAAACAGGAAGTGGAGGAGAAAGGAGACAGGCAATGGCACATTGAATCCTGGCACCCGTAATGCCCACCCGCAAAGCATATTTGGCTGAGACAGATTAGAAAGAATCTCAACATCTTACAGCAGGGCTTGCAGTTGCTTGCTGAGCAATCCAGAGAAAGTGACCATGGGTAGAACAATGCACATAACAGTGTAAACATCTTCCAAATGATTAAGAGGACAAGTTTATTATGAAACTGTTATGAAGAACTGAAGGAAGAAAACAGACTGAGATGGAGAGTCACAGGAAGAGAAAGAAAAAATGACAAGCTGAGCTTAAAAGGGGAGCTGGTGAGTTAAGGGAGGGTTGCAAACAAAACCAAACCTCTAATCCCAGCATTGGAATTGACGAAGAAAAGACTGGATCGGTCGTGGGAAGCCTTCTCTTCCTGACAATGTGAAAGGAATGGTCAGAGATAGCAATGACAAGGGACAAGGGGAATGATGTGGAAAGAATAGAGAATAAAGATCAAAGCTGGAATCACAGATGATTCTGGGAAAACTAATGCACAAACCAGAAAACCCACAAAACTTTGACAGGCTCAAAGAAGACACCATTGGAGAAATACTTTTGAATTTTAAAATAATCAACTGTAAGCCAAAGGGACTTATCACACTCTAAATAAAGTTCTTAAAATAAATCTAGACATATTGTGATTAAAATATTAATTGGACAAAGAATACATACTATAACAAATTCTTATAGAGAAAAAATGGTATTAACTAAAAATCTGCCTTATTTCAGACCTTCCATTTTATACCCTAGAAACAACAACAGAAAGGAGTAAATGTGTCCAACTTATGTAATGCCACAAGAAGTGCATTCCAGATTGAGAAGCCCATTGCAAGATACAAAAGGCTCAGAAATAATCAAAAGTGGCTTGCTTGGAAAAACAGCATGAATATATAATCTAGCCACTCTGAAAATTAAGAGATCTAGATGGGCAAATCATGGTAGAAAAGCAATGACTTTGAACACTGAAATAATTTAAGCTCATAGTTAAAATGTTCTAACTCAAAAAAAAAAAAAAGAGCAAATAACCTTTCAGAACAATTTGACATCAGACTTCTCAACAGCAACAGAAACATTAGTTTCAGTAAGACAATGGAATAAGGTATTTTAAGGCATTTTAAGTAAAAGAACATTAAATCTGAAATTTTATATCCAGACAAATTGCCTTTCAAATGTCATAAAAATATTTTCAGACGTACAAGGAAGGCTTCATTAGTTTTGTCTAACAATGACCCATTTTAGAAAGACTTTGTGATAAAGTATCCAAATAAGAAAAGAAACAAACCTAACAAATGCTGCAGGATATACATGAAGTAGGAGTGATAAAATACCTGGAAAATTTTCTTTTGTGTTTTAAAAGGCTCAGAGCACTCCCAAATGGAAAGGATAAAGTGTATATATAAGAAACCAAAATGAGAATGAAAGAAAATAGCAGGATGATGTGGTATGAAGCTGTTAACTTTCTTATTATTGAAAAAGAATTTTTTTAAAAACCTCAAAACACTGGATAATTTAAATCAAAATTTCAAATTTCCTTTTTTTAAATTTCAACTTTTATTTTTAGATATATGGGGTATGTGTGCAGGTTTGTTACATGGGTATTGAGCTCACTACTCAGGTAGTGAGTATAGTACACAATTGTTAGTTTTTCAATTCACATCTCCTTCACCCCCTACCAACTCTAGTAGTCCACAGTGTCTATTATTTATTTCTGTACTTATTTTTATTTTGTTTTATTTATTTATTTTTTTTTTGAGACCAAGTTTTGCTCTTATTGCCCAGGCTGGAGTGCAATAGCGTGATCTCAGCTCACTGCAACCTCCACCTCCCATGTTCAAGTGATTCTCCTGCCTCAGTTTCCTGAGCAGCTGGGATTACAGGCATATGCCACCACACCCACTGGGGGCTAATTTTGTATTTTTTTCTTTTTTAGTAGAGATGGGGTTTCTCCATGTTGGTCAGGCTGGGCTCGAACTCCCAACCTCAGGTGATCCACCTGCCTTGGCCTCTCAAAGTGCTGGGATTACGGTGTGAGCCACCACGCCCAGCCCACAGTGTCTATTACAACACATGTTTCTTTCCATCTGTGCTCAATATTTAGCTCCCACTTATACATGAGAATATGCAGTATTTTGTTTTCTGTTCCTGTGTTAGTTCACTTAGCATTATGGCCTCCAGCTTCATCCATATTGTTGCAAATGACATGATTTCATTCTTTTTTATGGTTGCATAGCATTCCATGGCCAATGAAATACTTTTTAGTGGCTGCATAGTATTCCACAGTATTATATACCACGTTTATCCAATCCACCATTGATGGGTACCTGTTTGATTCCATGTCTTTTCTATTGTGAATACATGGTGATGACCATATAAGTACGTGTCTTTTGAGTATAATGATCTATTTTCCTTTGTGTATATATCCAGCAATGGGATTGCTGAGTTGAATGGTAGCTCTATTTTAAGTTCTTAACAATCACAATAAATATTATTGTCAGTTTGAAAGCAATGATTGCAAAAATATCTGCTATGTCTTCTTTGCAAATTTTGCTTTAAGGAGGCTGAGGCTTTAAGAATGAAGGTAATAAGAAGAGATATGCAAAGCAATTCTAATAAAAAGAAAAACTAAGTCACTATCAGACAATATAGAAATTAAGGCAAAACAGTATAGAGAATATATAGACAGAAGTGGAATTGTCGGATTATATAGTAGTTCTATTTGTAGTTTTTTGAGGAACCACCAAGCCGTTTTCCATAGTGGCTGTACTATTTACCTTTCCACCAACAGGGTAAAATAATTTCACTTTCTACTCATCCTCACCAGCATTTGTTATTATTTTTTTTTTTTTGTAATAGCCATTCTAACTGGAGTGAGGTGATATCTCACTGTGGTTTTGACTTGCATTTCCCTGGTGATTAGTGATGAGCATTTTTCATATACATACTGTCTCTTTGTATATCTTCTGAGAAATTCCTATTCAGATCTCTTGTTCATTTTTAAATCAGATTATTTGTTTTTTGTTATTGAGTTGTTTAGCTTCTTGTATATTCTGCATATTAACCCCTTGTCAGATGCATAGTTTACAAATATTTATTTTCTCCTATTCTGTAGGTTGTCTCTTCACTGTTGTTTCCTTTGCTGTGCAGCTTTTTAGTTTGATTTAATCTCATTAGTCTATTTTTGTATTTGTTGTCTGTATTTTTGAGATCTTACATAAAAAGTTATTGCCTAGACCAATGTCATGAAGTGTTTCTCCCATATTTTTTTCTGGTAGTTTCATAGTTTGGGGTGGGGGGTCTAACATTTTAGTCTTTAATCTATTTTGAGTTGATTTTTGTAAGAGATAGGGGTCTATTTTCATTCTTCTGCATGTAGATATTCAGGTTTTCCAGCACCATTATTGAGAAGACTGTACTTTTTCTAATGTCCGTTCTTGGCACCTTTGTGAAAACCAGTTGGCTGTAAATGTGTGTATTTATTTCTGGGTTCTCTCTTTTGTTTAATTGGTCTACATGTCCATGTCTACATTGGTACCAACCTGTTTGGTGACTATTGCTTTGTGGTATACTTCGAAGTCAGAAAGCGTAATGCCTCCAACTTTGTTCTTTTTGTTCAAGATTGCTTTTGCTATTCGGGATCTTTTGTAGCTCCATACAAAGTTTAGAACTGTTTTCTTCTATTTATGAAAAATGATTATGTTGAAGGAATATCTGCACTCCTATGTTTATCTATGCTTATTACAACACTATTCACAATAGCTAGGTATAGAATCAACCTAAGTGCCTACGAATGTATGAATGGATTTTTAAAATGTGTTATACATACACAACAGAATATTACTCAGCCATAAAAAAAGACTTAAATCCTGTCATTTTCAACAAAATGGATGAACCTAGAGGACATTACGTTAAGCCAAATAAGCCAAGAACAGGAAAAATTTCACATGGTCTCACTCATGGAATCTTAAAAAAGTCAGTCTCATAGGAGTAGAGAGTAGAACAGTGGTTACCAAAGGCTGGGAGAGTAGTGGGGAGGGGGAGAAGGGCAGAGATTGTTTATTGGGTACAAAATTAGTTAAAGAGGAGTAATAACTGGCGCTCAGTTGCATAGTAGGGTGACTACAGTTAACGATAATGTATTGCATATTTCAAAATAGCTAGAAGAGGGAAGTTTGAATGTTCTCATCACAAAGAAATGACAAATGTTTGAGGTAATTAATATGCTAATTACACTGATTTGATCATTATACAATGTATATATGTATCAAAACATCACACTATACCCCATAAACATGCACAATTATTATGTGTCAATTAAAAGACAAAATTAAACAGAAAGTATAGGGAATATAGAAAATCACTACAGAATGTTGCAAGGGTTTAATGAATCAAAAATACATATCTAATTCATGCATGTCTAAACAAGTATGTGCCCAATAAATTAGTCACAAGATATACACATATAGAATTACAAAAAAAAAAAAAAAACCTCTAAAACCCTATTGAGTAATTTCTAAGGAACTTTCTCATTGGTCAAGCAAACCAATGGCCAAAGTTACAGAAGATGTGAACAACACAATTTAATGAACATATAGTTGCGTATCAGACAATTTAAAAACACACATCATTCTCAGACATTTATAATACTGTCCCGAAACTGGATTACATACTAAACAAGAACAAACTATGTTCTTCACCAAAGGTTACAAGATAGAAACAAAAACATAAGATATTGTTATACAGAGAAAAATTTTAAAGTACTTGTAAATAACTCCAAGATCATAGAAAAATCCATAATGGATAGTTCAAAACCATCTAGAACTCTAACAACAACAAAACCCCAAAACAACGACCACATAGCTAAATTTATAGAATATAGAAAAAGTGATAATTCGAGGAAAATATTTAACCTCCAATTCGTACATTAGAAGAGAAGCAAAACCTAAGAATCTATAAAGAGAGTAACATTAATTCCAAACATATACAAGAAAGGAGATGATGACAGAAATTAACACAATTATTTATTTACTAAATCTTTATATGTTACTTTCTATGTGTCAGACGACACGAGTGCTTTGCAATTATTAACTCTTCTAATCATCATAACAACCTATGAGGTGGATATAATTCCCACTTTACAGAGACAGAAACGGAAGCACAGAGAGTTTAAGTAATTAACACAGAACCACACAGCTAGTAAGTGCTGGAGCCAGAATCTGGCCACAGAGTTTGAGCTGTTTCGTTAAAATAGAAAGACTCCAATAGAGATAAAAGTCAATTATTTAAAAAGAATAACAAAATAGGCAAACCTCTGGGATTATTGATTTGGAGAGAGAAATAAAGAGTGAGAACAAACAAACAATATTATAATTGAAAAAGTGACATAATTAACAACAGAGTAAAAACTAAAATATGAGAGAATATTATTAATTCCTTTATGCTAATAACTTTTAGAAGTTAGAAAATTTATGTTTGTTAAAGTTAATGTAAAATAATTCAATAAGAAATAAAACATGAAAATTCTGATAGCTTTTGAAAAAAATTAAAAGAATTAAAGGTTTTCCCACAAAGAAATTCTTGACATTTTCATAAGCAATTTTTACTAAATTTACAAGATGTATGTTGTTTTAAAAAATATAAGCTAAAGGAGCATACTGTAACTCATCTTATAAATCCACTATAATTTTGATCTGAAAAGAAACAAAAATTATTCAAGAAGCAAATTTTATAGGACTATTCATTTTATTCATCAATATAAATGTAAAATATCTAAATGAAAGTGTTAAAAATCTTTAAAACAAATTCTAATAACTAAATACAACAGCATTTATGAATTTTATTAAACAAATTAATGGAGAAAACCCATGTCATCACCTCACAGAGACAAAGAAAACTTTCCATAATATTTAATGTCTATTTATGATAAAATTATAATATATTAGGAATGGAAAGAAAGTGCTTTATTTTGACAAAAAGGATCTACAAAGTACATTTAATAAACATAACCATAAGTGGGAAAATGTAAAGCAACTGCTTTAAAATCAGAATATAAAATGATGTTCAATATTAACAAATCTATTCAACATTATACTTCATGTTCTAGAATATACAATTATAGGGAAAAAACTAAGAATTAGAAATGTGAAATTAAGAGATATTATTTTCAGATTACATGTTTATATATAAAACAAACAAAAATAATCTTGAGAAAAACTATTAGCTATAAGAGATGAATTTAGCTAGATAAATGAATATAAAATCTCTCTATAAATGTTACTTGTTTTTCTACACACCAAACAATTAGAGAAAACATCTTTAAAGGACAGCATTTACAATAGCAAATAAATCTAACAAAAATGTGCAACATCTGTATGAGGAAGTTATAAAAATTACTGAAAGTCATTAAAGAATTTTAAAATGAACTGTTAACCCATGATCAAGGAAAACAAGACATAATATGGTGAGGATATCAACTGTCTCTGAAATTGTTCTATATAGCCAAAGAAATGCTAATCAAAAAACCAACATTTCACAAGGAACTTGGAGGGAATAAAGAGCCAAGAATAGCTAAGACATTTCTGAAGAAGAACTGGGAGAAAGAACCCAACTTAACAGATAATATGATTTACATGATTTATTATTAAGCCATAGAAATTAAGATAGTTCAGTATTGGTACAGTGATAGATCAACTGACCATCATAATAAAATAGAGAACCCAGAAGCAGACCCACATATATACGAATATGGAAATTTGCCTATAGAAAACAGGAGGCATAATAAATCATTAGGCAAAGGACTACTGGATAAATAGAACTGTGGTAAAATGCTTATTCGTAACCTTTTAAAAATGAAATTGTAAGCCAACTCATATTATGCACAAAATTTATCTCCACATAGATTCAGATCTTACATTTAAAAGGAAAAAATAAAATTTAAATAGGAAGAACTCCTAATCCTGGTCATAACAGAGGAACTGGTACTAGCACCTCCACCAATAAATACCTTAAAAACAGAAATAAATATACAAAAAAAAAAAACTGTTTTCAAACACTGGACAAGAGGCAGGGCAGAACTGTGACCATTGAGAGAAGAGAGACAGATGAAGAGAATCCTCCAATCTCACCAGAACTCCAAGCAGAATAAACACACACACACAAACACACACACACACACACACACACACACACACACACAACAAGGAACATTCAAATCAAATTGCTTATTTGCGGGATCTAAAAATCAAAACAATTGAACTCATGGAGACAGAGAGTAATTGGTACTAGCACTTCCACCATAAATAACTTAAAAACAGGAATGAATATAAATAAAAGCTGTTTTTCAACACTGGACAAGAGGTTGGTTACCAGAAGGGTGGTTACCGGAGAGGCTGGGAAGGGTAGTTGGGGGGTAAGTGGAAGGTGGGGATGGTTAATGGGTACAAAAAATATAGTTAAAAAGAATGAATAAGACCTACTATTTGATAGCACAACAGTGTGACTATAGACAATAATAACTTAATTGTATATTTAAAAATAACTAAAACAGTATAATTGGATTGATTTGTAACACAAAGGATAAATGCTTGAGAGGATGGATACATTCCCCACGATGTAATTATTTCACAGTGCATGCCTGTATCAAAACATCTCATGTATCCTATAAACATATACACCTATTATGTACCCACTAAAAATACGATTAATTTATTTTTAAAAACCCCACATACAAACTTGACCTAACTGACATTTATGGAACACCACATCCAACAACTTCAGTGCAAATGAACTACTCACCTAGATTAACTATTGTTTTTCTATCAGACAAGTCTCAATAACTTTAAAAAAACTAAAATCACACAGAAAATATTCTGTGACCAAAACAAAATTAATTAATAAATTAATAACAAAAGCATTTTCAAAAAAGCTCTAAATAAATAAATTTAAGCAACATATGTGAAAATAACCAATTGGTCAAAAAACTGTAATGAAAATTAGAAAATATATTTTTAGATTTTAATTTTTGTGGGTACATGATAAGTGTATATATTTGTGGGTTACATCAGATGTTTTGATACAGGCATCAATACATAATAATCACATCAGAGTCAATGGGGTATCCATCACCTCACACATTTATACTTTTTGTTATATTTTGAGCTGAAAAATAATGCACACCCAAATAGCAAAGTTTATGGGAGACAGCCAAAGCAGTACTTATTTAAAAAGTTACAGTTCTGAATATTTATATTTTTTTAAAAGAGAGAGGTATACAGTCACTAACCCAAGCTTTCAATTAAGGAGCTAAGAAGAACAAATTTAAGCACAAAATAAATAGAATTAATGAAACACTAAATAGGGGATATCAATGAAATTGAAAAAAAACAGAAAATATATAAAGACAAAAATTCATTCTTGAAAATAGCAATAAAAATTGATAAAACCCTATATAGACTAGTCAAGGGAAAAAAATGAAAAAAGCATAAATTACCCATCTAGGGAGTAAAAGACAGAGTATCATTACTGATTCTATGAACATGAAAATGATAATAAAAGACTGCTATAAATAATATGCCAATGAATTTGAAAAATAAAATGAAAAAAAAAGTTTTGAGATCCAAACGACCAAAACTGAGATTAGAAGAAATAAGAATTCTAAATAGACCTGTAACAATTAAAGATACTGAATTCATAATTCAAAAGCCTCATACAAAGAAAATACAGGTCTAGATGGCTTTACACAACCATATGGCAACAAACAATACCAATTTCACACAAACAACTTCAGACAGAACAGAGGAAAGGGTACTTCCTAACTCATTTTATATGACCAGTGTTATACTCATTCAAAATCAAAGACATTACAAGAAAAAAATCATAGATTAATACCCTTCACAATAATAAATCTAATTCACTTATATATAAAAAAGATACAGCATTATGACTATGTACGTATTTGTCCTAGAATTGCAAGGTTGTTTTACCTTTCAAAAAAATCAATCAATATAATTCACTCCTCATTAACAGAATAAGGCAACAAATTACCATAACAATCACAATAAAAATTGTATTACATTCAAAGCTGAATTATGATAAATGCCTCAGCAACAAAAAAACTGGATAAAGCCCATGTTCAAAAAAACCTTCATTTCACAACATGCTTAATAATAAAAGCCTGAATACTTTCTAAGTTTGGGGACAAGGATGTCAGCTCTTACTACATCTTTTCAACATTATAGTAAAGGTACAAAAGAAAAAGCCATAGAATGAAAAGAAAAGAAAATGAAGGAAAAAAGAGGGTGGGAGGAGAGAGAAGAAGGGAGAAAAGGAAGGAAGAAGTTGACTGCCCTTTTGGTCATATATCTGAAAAATGCAAAGAAGATAAGAAAAATATGCTAGAATATAGGAACATACTATATATAACATATAGGAATATAATAATAACATAATAAAATATAGGAATAAACTTCTAGATCTAATACATATTTAACAAGTTCACAGGATACAAAAACCTGGTATCTGTCTACACACCATTAGTTAGCCACTGAAAAATGAAATTTAAAATAACTTTTGAAACAGTGTACAAAACATAAACTACATAATACTAAATTTAATAAGATATACGCAAGGGCTGTATACTAAAAACTATTGATGAGAAAAATAAAATAAAACCTAAATAAATGAAAAGATTTGGCATGTTCATGAGTGAAAGACTCAATATTGTTAAGATGTCCAATAAACCCTAAATTGGTCAAAAGACTTAACAATTCCCCCAAAAAATCCCAGATGTTTTCAGACAATTTGACTCTAAGAAATTATGTGATTCTAAAAATTTAAAGGACTAAGAATAGACAAAATCATGTTTACCAAGGCAGTAAAAGTGAAAACTTTACGTCATGTGACTATAAAGCTTCAGTAATGAAGAAGGTGTGGTATTAGCATAAACATAAATGTATTTTAAAAACTAAACAGACTAGAGAGTCTGGAAAAAGATCCCCATATACATGCTGAATTGATTTTCAACAAAGATCCCAAAGTAATAAATTAGGGCAAGAAATGCCTTTCCAATAATTAGATATCACATGATAAATAAGTAGGTAAAGAAATACCTCAATACCTCCTTCACAACACATACAAAGCAATAATTCAAAACCAATCATAGCCAGAAAAGTAAAACATAAAACTATAAAATTTTAGACAAAAACATAGGGAAAAATATTTGTGACTTTGGGATGGACAAAGTTTTTTTTGATAGGAAACAAAAAGCCATAAAAGAAAGACTGATTAAATTGGACCCCATAACTATCATGCTTTTTTTAAAAAAAAAAAAGTCCATTAAGGAAAAGACAAGCAATCTATGGTCTGGGAGAAAATATTCACAATACATACACCTAATTAATGAATGGTATCCAGAATATTAAAGAAACCATACAACTCAATAAAAGAAGACAAGCAATCCAATGTTTTAAATGGGCAAAAGATTTGAATAGACACTTCGTAAAAGAACACATTATTGGACATATAACACATGTCCAATACACATGAACACATAATGTCCAATAATGTGTTCTTTTGTGAAGTGTCTATTCAAAAGACTGGATTAAGAAAATGTGGCACATATACACCATGGAATACTAAGCAGCCATAAACAATGATGAGTTCATGTCCTTTGTAGGGACATGGATGAAGCTGGAAACCATCATGCTCAGCAAACTACTGCAAGGACAAAAAACCAAACACCACATGTTCTCACTCATAGGTGGGAATTGAACGATGAGAACACATGGACACAGGAAGGGGAACATCACACATCAGGGACTGTTGTGGGGTGGGGGGAAGGGGGAGGGATAGCATTAGGAGATATACCTAATGCTAAATGACGAGTTAATGGGTGCAGCACACCAACATGGCACATGTATACATATGTAACAATCCTGCACGTTGTGCACATGTACCCTAAAACTTAATGTATAATAATAATAAAATAAAAAAAGAACACATTAAGAGTTGCCAACAAGCACATGAAATGATGCTCAATATTATTAGTCATTATAGAAGAAGAATTTGAAAACACAAATACCACTATACACCCACCAGAATGACAAAAATTAACAGTCATGCCAAGTGTTGGTAAGAAAGTGGAGCAACTGGAAATTCCATACATTTCTGGTGAGAATACAAAAGGATATAGCCAATTTGGAAAACAGTTCAGCAATTTCTTAGACTGTATTCTTAGACTATCGCTAGATATTTGTCATAACCCTAGATATTTACTTAAGACAAATTAAAGCATAAGTCTCCATCCACACAAATAATTGCATGTGAATGTTCTCAGAAACTGGATTTATGATAACCCAAATTTGGAAAAAAAACAAACAAATTTTCATAAAATTGTGATAATATTCATATAATGAAATGGCACTCAAATAAAAAGGAACAAACAATTCAATAAAAAGGAATAAAGAAAACAACATGGAAAACTCAAAAACATTAGACTAATTAAAAGAAAATTGATATAAAAGATGACTTTCTACTTTATTTGTATGTTCTAGAATAGATAATATTTATAGTGACAGAAATCAAATCAGAATTTTCCTACAACGAAGGGGGCATTCAATTCAAAAGGCGAATGGGAGAACTTTTTAGTGTCATGAAAAGGTTCTAGTGCTTAAATAGGGTGGTGGTTACCTGTATGAACATATTTATCATTACTAATCTAATCGTGCAATCAAAATGAGTGCACTTTAAAATTTGTAAATTATATCTCAACAGATTTTTTTAAACTTTACAGAATGTAAGGATATATATTTTACCTTGGATTCAGACAAATAGTACTACTTTTAAAAGTAAAAAAAAAAAAAATCTTGGTTTATTAAAAGTAAAGAAAAATAATCTTGGGCTGGGCATGGTGGCTCACGTTTGTAATCCCAGCACTCTGGGAGGCTGAGATGGGTGGATCACCTGAGGTCAGGAGTTTGAGACCAGCCTGGCCAATATGGCAAAACACTGTCTCTACTAAAAATACAAAAATTAGCCAGGTGTGGTGGCACACACCTGTAATCTCAGCTACTCAGGGGGCTGAAGCAGGAGAATCACTTGAACCCAGGAGGCAGAGGTTGCAGTGAGCTGAGATCACACCACTGCACTCTGGCCTGGATGGCAGGGCAAGACTCCATCTCCTCAAAAAACAACAACAACAAAAATATAAATAAATAAATAAATAAATGGAAAGAAGAGAAAATAAAAAGAATCTTGATTTATTAAATTAAGAATTAGTAATTTTAGACACCTTAAAAATATGGAGGGAAGAATGATACAAATATATGAAAGATAACCATGTGAGTTAAAATCAAAAAGTTAGAAGCTTCAGAAACCACATGAAGAACTCTCATTAATCAGTTAGAAAGAGATAAATATTCCAGTAGAAAAAATGAGCAATGGAAATGAATATTAACTGGAAAAAAACATATGTGAAATTAACATACAAAAAGCTGCTCAGTTTTCATAGTGATCAGGGATATGCAAAACATGATCAAAATGTGATACTATTTTACGTTCTCTTGAGTGGCATAAATAAGAAGTCTAAAAAATAGTAAGGGGTGAAGAAGATGAGGATCAGTGGAATATTGTATTCATTGCTGGAAGTATAATTAATATAACCACATTGGAAAACAAATAGATATCATAAGTTGATTTTTTAAGTTTATTATTCACAAGACTCAGGAATTCCATTTCTGTGCATAGTCAAGAGAAACTCTTGTATATCAGTAATATAAATTAAACAACATAGTTGCACATATAATAAACTTTATTAACATAACAGTGTTGAGTTTAAAAGTAAAGCCCAGGAGATACCCTTATTTGAAAGTTCAAAACTATTTAAACTGAACAACAGTTCGGGGAAATGGCATGAATAAATATATAATAGAATCATAAAAGTAAGGGAAGTTCCCATAGTAAATAATTATAAAATCTATCAAAATGTATAAAATAACTGATTTCAGGCCTTAGATATCAACAGTTAACAAGATTACTTCTGAGATAACAAGAAAAACATGGCAGGAGGCCCATATTCACACCAGACATTATTACCTGCAGGTATTTTTAAATCAGTTTTGCACGGAAATCAAACACAAGCATGGAATGAGAGTCTCGCTAAGTGAAGGGAATAGAAATAAGAGTTTGTGGTACCAAGGTGAGAAAAATTTATGAAGTATGTTAAGAGAAAGGAACAAGTTGAAATTAAAAAGAAGTCCAAAATATCTCTGTAAAAATTGCACTCAAACTCTTGGATGACTCCTATGACACGCATCTAGCTTGCAAAAAGTCTAAGATGATGTCACTGACCAACTAGGAAAATGGAGAAATGAGCACCTCTTTCAGAGGTCACAAAGTTCTGGAAATATTTTAAACTTTACACCCAGGCAAAGTATAAACATCTTGATGAATGAATGTCAATGACTTTTAAGTGACACATAAGGGAGGTTATGCCTTCAGTGTAAGCATGATCTAAGAAAGAGTGAGGAAAAGACTAAAATAGAATCACCACAACAAACTGAAAATCATACCTCAATAGGACCAAGACAATTTGTTAGCAACATAAATGACTTTTAGTACAGCATTTTACAATAATCAGACAAAACTAACATAAACTAAAGATGGTACAACGTATCTCCCACAATGTCCAGGATAACATAAAAATGTACTATTACACATACAAAAAAACATAAAATGACGATAATCAAGAGATAAAATAGTCAATAGAATTAAGACCTTAAAAGGTGAAGATATTGAGCTAACAGACCAGCATTTAAAAATAAATATTATGGAGGGTGGAGCCAAGATGGCCGAATACGAACAGCTCCGGTCTACAGCTCCCAGCCTGAGCGACACAGAAGACGAGTGATTTCTGCATTTCCATTTGAGGTACCGGGTTCATCTCACTAGGGAGTGCCAAGCAGTGGGTGCACGACAGTCGGTGAAGCGCACTGTGTGCTAGCCAAAGCAGGGCGAGGCATTGCCTCACTCGGGAAGCGCAAGGGGTCAGGGAGTTCCCTTTCCTAGTCAAAGAAAGGGGTAACAGACGGCACCTGGAAAATCGGGTCAGTCCCACCCTAATACTGTGCTTTTCCAACGGGCCTGGAAAACGGCACACCAGAAGATTGTGTCCCGCACCTGGCTCGGAGGGTCCTATGCCCACAGAGTCTCACTGATTGCTAGCACAGCAGTCTGAGATCAAACTGCAAGGCCGCAGCGAGGCTGGAGGAGGGGCGCCCGCCACTGCCCAGGCTTGCTTAGGTAAACAAAGTAGCCAGGAAGCTCGAACTGGGTGGAGCCCACCACAGCTCAAGGAGGCCTGCCTGCCTTTGCAGGCTCCACCTCTGGGGGCAGGGCACAGACAAACAAAAATTCAGCAGGAACCTCTGCAGACTTAAATGTCTCTGTCTGACTGACACCTTTGAAGAGAGTAGTGGTTCTCCCGGCACGCAGCTGGAGATCTGAGAACTGACAGACTGCCTCCTAAAGTGGGTCCCTGACCCCCGAGCAGCCTAACTGGGAGGCACCCTCCAGTAGGGACAGACTGACACCTCACTAGGCCAGGTACTCCTCTGAGACAAAACTTCCAGAGGAACTATCAGACAGCTGAATTTGTGGTCTCATGAAAATCCGCTGTTCTGCAGCCACCGCTGCTGACACCCAGCCAAACAGGGTCTGGAGTGGACCTCTAGCAAACTGCAACAGACCTGCAGCTGAGGGTCCTGTCTGGTAGAAGGAAAACTAACAAACAGAAAGGACATCCACACCAAAAACCCATCTGTACATCACCATCATCAAAGATCAAAAGTAGATAAAACCACAAAGATGGGGAAAAAACAGAGCACAAAAACGGGAAACTCTAAAAAGCAGAGCACCTCTCCTCCTTCAAAGGAACGCAGTTTCTCACCAGCAACGGAAAAAAGCTGGACGGAGAATGACTTTGACGAGTTGAGAGAAGAAGGCTTCAGACGATCAAACTACTCCGAGCTACGGGAGGAAATTCAAAACAATAGCAAAGAAGTTAAAAACTTTGAAAAAAAATTAGACGAATGGATAACTAGAATAACCAATGGAGAGAAGGGCTTAAAGGAGCTGATGGAGCTGAAAGCCAAGTATCGAGAACTACACGAAGATTGCAGAAGCCTCAGTAGCCGATGCGATCAACTAGAAGAAAGGGTATCAGTGAGGGAACATGAAATGAATGAAATGAAGTGAGAAGGGAAGTTTAGAGAAAAAAGAATAAAAAGAAACAAACAAAGCCTCCAAGAAATTTCGGACTACATGAAAAGACGAAACCTACGTCTGATTGGTGTACCTGAAAATCACGGGGAGAATGGAACCCAGTTGGAAAACACTCTGCAAGATATTATCCAGGAGAACTTCCCCAATCTAGCAAGGCAGGCCAACATTCAGATTCAGGAAATACAGAGAATGCCACAAAGATACTCCTTGAGAAGAGCAACTCCAAGACACATAATTGTCAGATTCACCAAAGTTGAAATGAAGGAAAAAATGTTAAGGGCAGCCAGAGAGAAAGGTCAGGTTACCCACAAAGGGAAGCCCATCAGACTAACAGCTAATCTCTCGGCAGAAACTCTACAAGCCAGAAGAGAGTGGGGGCCGATATTCAACATTCTTAAAGAAAAGAATTTTCAACCCAGAATTTCATATCCAGCCAAACTAAGCTTCATAAGTGAAGGAGAAATAAAATACGTTACAGACAAGCAAATGCTGAGTGATATTGTCACCACCAGGCCTGCCCTAAAAGAGCTCCTGAAGGAAGCACTAAACATGGAAAGGAACAACCGGTACCAGCCCCTGCAAAAACATGCCAAATTGTAAAGACCATCGAGGCTAGGAAGAAACTGCATCAACTAACGAGCAAAATAACCAACTAACATCATAATGACAGGATCAGATTCACTCATAACAATATTAACTTTAAATGTAAATGGGCTAAATGCTCCAATTAAAAGACACAGACTGGGAAACTGGATAAGGAGTCAAGACCCATCAGTGTGCTGTATTCAGGAAACCCATCTCACGTGCAGAGACACACATAGACTCAAAATAAAGGGATGGAGGAAGATCTATCAAGCAACTGGAAAACAAAAAAAGGCAGGGGTTGCAATCCTAGTCTCTGATAAAATAGACTTTAAACCAACAAAGATCAAAAGGGACAAAGAAGGCCATTACATAATGGTAAAGGGATCAATTCAACAAGAAGAGCTAACTATCCTAAATATATATGCACCCAACACAGGAGCACCCAGATTTATAAAGCAAGTCCTGGGTGACCTACAAAGAGACTTAAACTCCCACACAATAATAATGGGAGATTTTAACACCCCACTGTCAACATTAGACAGATCAACAAGACAGAAAGTTAACAGTGATACACAGGAATTGAACTCAGCTCTGCACAAAGTGGACCTAATAGACATCTACAGAACTCTCCACCCCAAATCAACAGAATATACATTTTTTTCAGCACCACACCACACCTATTCCAAAACTGACCACATAGTTGGAAGTAAAGCTCTCCTCAGCAAATGTAAAAGAACAGAAATTATAACAAACTGTCTCTCAGACCACAGTGCAATCAAACTAGAACTCAGGATTAAGAAACTCATTCAAAACCACTCAACCACATGGAAACTGAAAAACCTGCTCCTGAATGACTATTGGGTACATAATGAAATGAAGGCAGAAATAAAGATGTTCTTTGAAACCAACGAGAACAAAGACACAACATACCAGAATCTCTGGGACACATACAAAGCAGTGTGTAGAGGGAAATGTATAGCACTAAATGCCCACAAGAGAAAGCAGGAAAGATCCAAAATTGACAACCTAACATCACAATTAAAAGAACTAGAAAAGCAAGAGCAAACACATTCGAAAGCTAGCAGAAGGATAGAAATAACTAAAATCAGAGCAGAACTGAAGGAAATAGGGACACAAAAAACCCTTCAAAAAATTAATGAATCCAGGAGCTGGTTTTTTGAAAAGATCAACAAAATTGATAGACCGCTAGCAAGACTAATAAAGAAGAAAAGAGAGAAGAATCAAATAGATGCAATAAAAAATGAAAAAGGGGATATCACCACCAATCCCACAGAAATACAATCTACCATCAGAGAATACTACAAACACCTCTATGCAAATAAACTAGAAAATCTAGAAGAAATGGATAAATTCCTCGACAAATACACCCTCCCAAGACTAAATCAGGAAGAAGTTGAATCTCTGAATACACCAATAACAGGCTCTGAAATTGTGGCAATAATCAATAGCTTACCAACCAAAAAGAGTCCAGGACCTGATGGATTCACAGCCGAATTCTACCAGAGGTACAAGGAGGAACTGGTACCATTCCTTCTGAAACTATTCCAATCGATAGAAAAAGAGGGAATCCTCCCTAACACATTTTATGAAGCCAGCATCGTCCTGATACCAAAGCCTGGCAGAGACATAACCAAAAAGAGAATTTCAGACCAATATTCTTGATGAACATTGATGCAAAAATCCTCAATAAAATACTGGCAAACCGAATCCAGCAGCACATCAAAAAGCTTATACACCACGATCAAGTGGGCTTCATCCCTGGGATGCAAGGCTGGTTCAACATACGCAAATCAATAAATGTAATCCAGCATATAAACAGAACCAAAGACAAAAACCACATGATTATCTCAATAGATGCAGAAAAGGCCTTTGACAAAATTCAACAACCCTTCATGCTAAAGACTCTCAATAAATTAGGTATTGATGGGACATATGTCAAAATAATAAGAGCTATCTATGACAGACCCACAGCCAATATCATACTGAATGGGCAAAAACTGGAAGCATTCCTTTTGAAAACTGGCACAAGACAGGGATGCCCTCTCTCACCACTCCTATTCAACATAGTGCTGGAAGTTCTGGCCAGAGCAATCAGGCAGGAGAAGGAAATAAAGGGTATTCAATTAGGAAAAGAGGAAGTCAAATTGTCCCTGTTTGCTGATGACATGATTGTATATCTAGAAAACCCCATCCTCTCAGCCCCAAATCTCCTTAAGCTGATTAGCAACTTCAGCAAAGTCTCAAGATACAAAATCAATGTACAAAAATCACAAGCATTCTTGTACATCAATCACAGACAAACAGAGAGCCAAATCATGAGTGAACTCCCATTCACAATGGCTTCAAAAAGAATAAAATACCTAGGAATCTAACTTACAAGGGATGTGAAGGACCTCTTCAAGGAGAACTACAAACCACTGCTCAATGAAATAAAAGAGGATACAAACAAATGGAAGAACATTCCATGCTCATGGGTTGGAAGAATCAGTATCGTGAAAATGGCCATACTGCCCAAGGTAATTTATAGATTCAATGCCATCCCCATCAAGCTACCAATGACTTTCTTCACAGAATTGGAAAAAACTACTTTAAAGTTCATATGGAACCAAAAAAGAGCCCGCATCGCCAAGTCAATCCTAAGCCAAAAGAACAAAGCTGGAGGCATCACGCTACCTGACTTTAAACTCTACTACAAGGCTACAGTAACCAAAACAGCATGGTACTGGTACCACAACAGAGACATAGATCAATGGAACAGAACAGAGCCCTCAGAAATCATGCCGCATATCTACAACTATCTGATCTTTGACAAACCTGACAAAAACAAGAAATGGGGAAAGGATTCCCTATTTAATAAATGGTGCTGGGAAAACTGGCTAGCCATATGTAGAAAGCTGAAACTGGATCCCTTCCTTACACCTTATACAAAAATTAATTCAAGATGGATTAAAGACTTAAATGTTAGACCTAAAACCATTAAAATCCTACAAGACAACCTAGGCAATACCATTCAGGACACAGGCGTGGGCAAGGACTTCACGTCTAAAACACCAAAAGCAATGGCAACAAAAGCCAAAATTGACAAATGGGATCTAATTAAAGTAAAGAGCTTCTGCACAGCAAAAGAAACTACCATCAGAGTGAACAGGCAACCTACAGAATGGGAGAAAATTTTTGCAACCTACTCATCTGACAAAGGGCTAATATCCAGAATCTACAATGAACTCAAACAAATTTGCAAGAAAAAAAACAAACAACCCCATCAAAAAGTGGGCAAAGGACATGAACAGACACTTCTCAAAAGAAGACATTTATGCAGCCAAAAAAACACATGAAAAAATGCTCATCATCACTGGCCATCGGAGAAATGCAAATCAAAACCACAGTGAGATACCATCTCACACCAGTTAGAATGGCCATCATTAAAAAGTCAGGAAACAACAGGTGCTGGAGAGGATGTGGAGAAATAGGAACATTTTTACACTGTTGGTGGGACTGTAAACTAGTTCAACCATTGTGGAAGACAGTGTGGCTATTCCTCAGGGATCTAGAACTAGAAATACCATTTGACCCAGCCATCCCCTTACTGGGTATATATCCAAAGGACTATAAATCATGCTGCTATAAGGACATATGCACACATTTGTTTATTGCGGCACTATTCACAATAGCAAACAGTTGGAACCAACACAAATGTCCAACAACAATAGACTGGATTAAGAAAATGTGGCACATATACACCATGGAATACTATGCAGCCATAAAGAATGATGAGTTCGTGTCCTTTGTAGGGACATGGATGAAACTGGAAAACATCATTCTCAGTAAACTATCGCAAGGACAAAAAACCAAACACCACATGTTCTCACTCATAGGTGGGAATTGAACAATGAGAACTCATGGACACAGGAAGGGGAACATCACACTCCGGGGACTGTTGTGGGGTGGGGGGAGGGGGGAGGGACAGCATTAGGAGATATACCTAATGCTAAATGACGAGTTAATGGGTGCAGCAAACCAAAATGGCACATGGATACATATGTAACAAACCTGCATATTGTGCACATTGTACTAAAACCTAAAGTATAATAATAAAAAAAATACAGCTCAAAAAAATAAATAAATAAAAATAAATATTATGTCTATGTTATGCCTGTATGTCAAAGAAAACAGAGGAAATGAGAGACAACCTGAATGAAAAGTTAAAAAATTTGAACAGATAATTTAAATCCACAAAAAATTATAAATACAGTCAAGAATTGTAAAATAAAATATAAAATCAAATATTCACTAACTCAGAATAAAATGGACTGGACACAGCAGGAGATGTGACTCGTTAACCTATTAATATGTTTATACCCAATATTCAACTGATTCACAGAGAAAAAAATAAAATGAGGAAAAAAACAGGGCATAAAAGATATAAGTTCCTATTAAAAATGTCTAATAAATGTTTAATTGTTGTCTCAAAAGAAAAGAAAGTATCACAACTTAAATTATTAAATTTAATAAAACACATCAAACCAATCCGTCAATAACTTCAGTAGGATAAAAGTAATAAAAGCCACACCTACTTAAACGCATTATAGTCATACTCCCAAAACCACACCTACCTAAACATATTATAAACATACTCCCAAAACTCAAATACAGAGAAAATTTTAAAAGTAGCTAGACAAAAAAGTATGTTCCCTTAAAAGGAGCAGCAATAGGATGGATGACTTTCAGAACAAAAATCTGCTAGACAAAAGGAGTGCTATCAGCAAGATAGGTAATTAGAAAGACCTGCCACACATTTCTCCTTATAAAAATAAAGGACCGAGGAAGTGAATTAACAGCTAAAACTTTTACTGAAAATCAGAGGGAAAGTGCTGAAGTGTAACAAAGGAGTAGTGAAGTCATTTCAGTGTTCAGAGACTCAAGAGGGTAGCATAGAGAGGGGAGCAAGGCACCCTGCCTCTGCTGAACCATCTCTCTTATTGAGATCAGCTCAGAGTTAAGAGGGACTTCTTCCTGTGGGAAAGGGAAAGCAGAAGACCTGCAGCAGCCCTCACTGCCACTATAGCCACCCTGTAGTCTTTACTACAGAAGAATCCCAGAGTCCTCACAATTCCTCAGCTCAGTCTGGGAGCTGTCTGGAATTCACATGGCTGCATTTCACTGGATTAGGAGCACAAGTTTTGAACTTCCATTATCCAATGACCCAAGCTGCTGGGGTGTGGTGCCATCTTAAAACCAGAGCTGCTACTGGAGTGTGCTCTGCCCTGGGGGCCAGTAGCAACTTTGGGCCTCCAACCGTGGGATTCCACCATCTTTCCACCCACATGGGTGGCTGTAACACCATGACCCCAGCTGCTCAGAGCCTGGGCCCAGGAATGGCCCTTGCTCCCTTACCACACTGCAGGTAAGCCATCCTGGGTCAGCTGAACTGCTGTGCACCCATGTCCCTGGCCAGATAAACAGTCCAGCAGACCTGACCCTGGCTAGATACACCCTTGAGCTGCTAAGCAGCTGTGGCCAGAGTTGGAGAAACAGTCTAGCAGACCTGACTCTAGCAGAGAAGGCCCCAAAACAGCTGAGCAGCTGTGTGCCTGAGTCTCTGTTAAGAGAAACACTCCAGCAGACCCATTCCAGGCAGACCTGGCCTTGAGCTGACCTAACTACCATGCACCCTCACTCCCAACTGGAGATGAAGCCAGGCAAACCTGCCCCTGGCCGACATGCCCCTAAGCTACCAAGCATCTGCATCATCGTATTCCCCATCAGAAAAACAGCCTAGTGGACCTGCCCCAGGCAGACGTATGCCTGAACTGGCTTAGTGGCTATGCGTCCATTACCCTGACCACAGAAATAGCTGAGTAGACCCAACCCTGGCAGACCCACTCCAAGCCAGACAAACAGGCATGACTCACGTCTCCAGTTGGAGTAATAACCCAGAGACCCTGACCCCAGTGAGCCAGTCCCCAAGCCAGCTGACTCATCCTGAGCACCTGCACCCACAGTCCAAAAAACATCCTGGTGGCACAAACCTTAGTGAACCAGCCCTCAAGTTGGCTGATCCACTGTGTTCATGCACACACCCTAGCCTGAGAAACACTTCAGCAAGCCCATCCCTGAAGAAGCTGTGTCATCACCACCACAAATCCTCACAACCTAGGCCACTGAGGCACTATCAAACATCACTAACATGGATTACATCTGAAGAAACTGCACTACTTTATCTACCAAGAACCAAAGTCAGTATACCCCAGCCAATCAACATATAAAAACCCATGTATAGGAATAAGGCTTTTCCTATGAAACCTACTCTAGAAAATTGGAAGAGGCCACTATTCCCTCAGGTGCATAAATATCAATGTAAGGACACAGCAAACATGAAAAAGCAAGGAAACATGATGCCTCCAAAGTAACACAATAATTTTCCAGTAATAGACCCCAAATCAAACGAAATATACAAAATGCCAGTGAGATACAAGATAATATGAATAAACAATTCAATTAAATTAGGAAGCTGACTTAGCATCTGCATTAAAAATTCAACAAAGAGATAGATACTATTTTTAAAAAGAACCAAGCAAAAATTCTAGACCTGAAAAACTTAATGAATGGAATAAAAAATACAATCAAGAGCTTCAACAACAGACAAGATGAAGCAAAAGAAAGAATTTCTAAACTTCAGGACAGATCTTTTGAAATAACAAAAGCAGACAAAAAAAGAGAAAGAACAAATAAAGAAAGCCTACAGAATTTATGGAAAACCATTAAGTGAATAACTATTTGCATTATGAGCAATCAGAAGGTGAAGAGAAGGGAAGAGGTGAGGAAAACATTTTTGATAAAATAATAGCAGAAAACTTCTCAAGTCTAGAAAGAGAGAGATGGACATCCAAGTCCAGAAAGCTCAAAGGACCCCAAATAGATTAAACACAAACACGTCCTCTCCCACGTACATCAAAGCTAACCGTCAATCAAAGACAAAGAGAGCATTCTAAAAGCAGCAAGAGAAAAACAGCAAGTCAGGTATAAGAGAATTCCAATTAGACTAACAGTAGGTTTCTCAAAAGAAATCTTACAGGCCAGAAGAGAATGGAATAATTTATAGAAAGTGCTGAAAGAAAAACATACTGCCAGTCAAGAACTAGGCAAAACTGTTATTTAGAAAGGAGGGAGAAATAAAGTCTTTCCCAGATAAGCAAAAACTACAGGAATTATTCACAACTATACTGGTGTTAAAAGAAATGCTTAAGGGAGTCCTACATCTGGAAGTGAAAAGATGATAACTACTATCATGAAAACACACAAAATTACAAAAATCATAGTTAGAACAGATACACAAAGGAGAAAGAGAAAAAAAACCAAACCTTACTATGACATGAGAATAAGATTACATACATAAAGTATTAAAATAAGGAAAATTACATACCTGGAACTTGATAACCTGCGGAAATGTGCTGCAAAAAATGATGATCAGAGTGTATGTACAAAGGTGACATATATGTTGTGATAATGGCAGTGATGTACAGTGGCTGTAAAAGCCCTCTTGGAGATAGCAATGATTAGCATTTTATTATTTTTTAATCCTCTTAATTTACTTAAAAGACATAACTGGAATTCCAATTCTGCTAGGCTGGTAGGAATCTATTACAGTCCAGCCCTTCTGGTAGTTGGAGCTATAATTTCTGGGAAAAAATGCAGAGAATAATTACCTGAGGACTCTAAAGTGTGAGGTAATGCAGGCAGATTGTGAAAGAAAGTCAAAACTAAAGAAGCAAACAGAAGTTCTCTCTCTCTCCCTCTCCTCCCATCTCTCTCTTTCACTATATATTTGTGTGTGTCTATATATACATATGTATGTGTATGTATGTGTATTAATATGTGTATATCTGTGTGTATATTATATATATATATACACACACACACACACACACACACACACACACACACACACACACACATGTGTGTATATATATATATTCCCCTGCTCTCTTTCAACTTAAGAGGGCTCTTGATGTGTATCAGCATGGTGGTAATGGCAGCATTGGTACCTAAAGGTAGCATGGAAACTCATGTATTGCTTTATATTTGGTGAACTTGAATAGAGCAATAGAAATAATTCAATCTGAAGAGAAAAGAAGGGGGAAAAGATTGAAAAAGAAAGATCAGAGCCTCTAGGACTCTGCATTAAATGGCTTAACTGATGTGCCACTGGAGCCCCAGAAGAAGAGAAAAACATTTTCATGCAAAAATATTTAAAGCAGCAATTATAGAAAACATTCCAAATTGGATTATATATATATATATATATAATGTATATTATATATACATTATATATATATATATAATGTATATTATATATACATTATATATATATAAATTACAGATTCAAGACAGTCAGTGAATTCCAAAAAGTATAAGCATAAAGAAAACCATGTCTACATACATCTTAATCAAATTGCTGAAAACAAAATAAAAAGGAAAAATCCTGAAAGCAGCCAGAAGAAAACAACACATTATACACAGGGGAAGCAGGATTGGAATCACCATTGATTTCTCATCAGAGGATATGGAAGCCAGAATAAAGTGGAACAACATCTTTAAAATGTGAAACGCTGAAAAAAAAAAAAGAACTGTCAAACCAGAATTGTATATCCTATAAAAATATCCCTCAAGAATAAATGAAACTTACAATATTCTCAAAAGAAGAAAAACAAATAGAAGTTTTACAGCAGGCCTACAATATTAAAAATGTTTTTTGAATTTTGCTTTAAAACATTTTTTAAAAAACTATGTTTAAAAAAATTCAAGGAAAACAATACCAGAGGGAAACTTGCATCTTCAGAAATAAAATAATAAAATAAATAGAAAACATCTAGGCGGTTTTCTTATATCTTAAGCACTTTTAAATGTGTGTAACTGAATTTTGAAATAAAAATTTATATCATCTGTTAGAGCTTTCAGCGTATGCAGATATATATGACATCTATAATGCAAAATAGCATAGGGGTAAGGGAGGAGAGTTATAGGGACCTACATGCTACAGATTTTCTAAAGTTTATGTACAGTGATACAATATTAATGCTACATAAATCCCTTAAATATTGACAGAAAATATATACCCAAAAAGTAAATAAATAAAATGAAATATTTTTAAAAATTTAAATAATTCAAAAAAGGCAAGAAAAGGGATATGGAGACTGAACAACCAAAAAATTAATAAGAAAATTGTAGACATAAACCCAACTCTATCAATAATTACACAAAATTATGCAGTGTTCCAAACACTCCAATTTAAAGGCAGATATTGATAGGGTGGACGAAAAGCAATACCCTGCCATAGGCTGCATATACAAGTAACAATTTAAACATAAATGCCAGGTAGATTAAAAAGAAATGGATGGATAATTATGCAACTTATGTAATGTTGTGAAATGTAGCCAAAGCGGGACTTAGAGGGAAATGTGTAGAATTAAATGCTATGTTAAAGAAAGAATAAAGATGAAAATAAATAACCTAAGTTTCTAACTTAAGTAATTAGAGAAAGAATAAATTAAAGCTAAAACAAGCAATAGAAGGAAAATAATAAAGGTAAAAGCAGAAATGATTGAAGTTAAAAACAGAAAAACAACAGAGAAAAATCAATGAAAACAAAAGATAATGTCTTTGAAAAGATCAGTAAGATTGATAAACCTCTAGTCAGACTGTCCAAGTAATGAATGGAAATAACACAAACTACTAATATCTGGAACTAAAATAGGACATTACTACATACTTTTAAATGATATTAATGGAATACCATTAATAATTCTGTCTATAAATTAAACAACTTTGATGAAAATAATCAATACCTTGAAACATACAAACTACTATAATCTACTCAAGAAGAAATAGATAATGAGATAACCCTCATATCTATTAAAGATATTAAATTTGTAGTTAAAAACCTTTCAAAAGGTCCCTATAGTTTCACTGATGGATCAGGAAGAAATAATACCAATTCTGCACAATTTCTTCTAGAAAACAGAAGAGGAGAGAATATTTACCAATTCTTTTTATGAGGTCAGCATTATACTCATACCAAAACCAAATGGTCATCACAGAAAAACTGGAGACCAACAGATCATGTGAACAGAGATGCAAAATTGTCAACAAAATACCAGCAAACTGAAAAGAGCCACATATAAAAAAGATAATACATCATGACCAAGTGATGTTCATGCCCAAAATGCAAAACTGCTTTCACATACAAAAATCAATCGTTGGAATTCACCATATGATCACACTGAAAACCTGAGAGAGAAAAAAATCATAATCATCTCAATGAACGATTCAACAAAATTCAACATCTATTCATGATAAAAACTCTCAAGGAACTAAGAACAGAAGGAAACTTCCATGACTTAATAAAAGACATCTTTTTAAAAACCTGCAATAATATCTCATTTAATGAAAGACACTGAATGCTTTCTCCCTAAGAGTGGGAACAAGGAAGGAATGCCTTATTTCACAATTCCTAATCACCATCATATTGGAAGGCATGTAATAAGACAATAAAAATAAACAAAAGAAATACAAGAAATATAGATTGGAAAGAAATAAGTAGAACTGTCTCTATTCACAGATAAAACGATTCTCTATGTAGAAAAAACTAAACAATTATATTAAAATCTACTAGTAAGTAGTAAGTTAGTAAACTAATAAGTTTAACAAGGTCACCAGATACAAACTCAAATTGGACCACAGACTTAAATGTAAAACTTTAAAACTTCTAGAATAAAACATAAAGAGAAAAATCTTCTTGAACTTAGGTTTCTAGGAAGTTTACATATGACACCAAAATCACAATGTACCAAAAAAATGTAATTTGAAATTTATCAAAATTTAAGTACTGATTGTTCTGCAAAAATGCACTATTAAGTAATGAAAAGGCAAGTTACGGATGGGGAAAGATACTTTAAAACTCTTATCTAATGAACACCTTCTATTAAGAATACATCTATAGAAAATTAATACTTCAACAATAAAGCAAAACAACTCCTTTTTTGTAAAAAAAGTTTACATCATAAGTCATTAGTTAAATGCAAATTAATGCTACAATTAGGCACTACTATATATTTATTAGAATGGCTAAATTTTAAAAAAATATATTATGATATAAATTGACAGTACCAAATGCTGACAAAAATGTGGAGCAAAAAGAACATTAATTCATTGTTGGTGGAAATGCAAAATTATACAGCCACTTTGATAAAAAGTTTGGCAGTTTCTTATGAAAATAAATATCTACTTATGACATGACCCATCAATTCTACTTCAAGGTATTCATCCAAATGAATTAAAACTTACTTTTACATAAATATCTTTACAAAAATTTTGATAATGCCCTTATTCAGAATTGCCAAAAAGTGAAAATAATCAAGATGTCCTTCAAGAGTTGAATGGATAAACAAACCCTGGTACATCCAACGATGGAATACTATTTAGCAAGAAAATGAAAAAACAAATTACAGAAGAGCATAAATGAATCTTGGATTTTGCTAAGTGAAAGAGGACAGACCCCAAAGGCTACATACATATAATGCAACTCATTTATAAAATCCTTGTAAAGTCAACCTATAGAGACAAAAATTTGACTAGTGGTTGGTTGCCTGGCTGGTTTTTAAGGATGTGGGGTTGAATAGAAAGAAGCCACACGAGACAATTTTTAGGGTGATGGAACTATTCCACATGTTACCATGTTGGTGGATACATGACACTGCGCATTTGTCAAAATCTGTAAAACCACACACCACAAAAGTAAACTTTATTGTATAATTTTTTCATGCTTTTTGTTATCATTATTATTTTAACGTTTATTTGAGGTTCAGGTGTACATGTGCAGGTTTGTTATATAGGTAAACGGTGTGTCAAAGGGATTTGGTGTTCAGATAATTTCATCATCCAGGTAATAAGCATGGTACCTGATAGGTATTTTTCTCTGATCCTCTCCCTCCTTCCACTCTTCACCCTCAAGTAGGCCCCAGAATCCGTTGTTCCCCTCCTAGCAGCCATGTGTTCTCACTGTTTAGCTCCCACTTATAACTGAGAACATGCAGTATTTGATATTCTATTTCTGTGTTAGTTTCCTTAGGATAATGGCTTCCAGCTCTATATTGCTGCAAAGGACCTGACCTCATTATTTTTTATGGCTGGATAGTATTTCATGGTATATATGTACCACATTTACTTTATCCAGTCTGCCATTGATGGGTATTTAGGTTGATTCCATGTCTTTGCTATTTTGCATGGTGCTGCAACAAACACACACATGCCTGTTTCTTTATGGTAGAATGATTTATATTCCTTTGGGTATATATCCAATAGTGGGATTGCTGGGTCAAATGGTAATTCTGTATTAAGTTCTATGCCTGTAATCCCAGCACTTTGGGAGGCCAAAGTGAGAGAACTGCTTGGGTCCAGGAGTTCAAGACCAGCCTGGGCAACACAGTGAGACCCATCTCTACAAAAAATACAAAATTAGCCCGGCATGGTGGCATGTCCCTATGGTCCCAGCTACTCAAGAGGCTGAGGTAGGAGGATAGCCTCAGCCCAAGAGGTCAAGGCTGCAGTGGGCCATATTTGTGCCACTGCATTCCAGCCTGGACGACAGAGCAAGACTCTATGTCAAAAATAACAACATTTAAAAAAAAATTATAGCCAGAATGTCGAAAGATTCCAGGACGGAAAGTTGGCTATAAAAAATGAATTTCAGAAGGCCGGGCGCAGTGGCTCATGCCTGTAATCTCAGCACTTTGGGAGGCCGAGGCAGATGGATCACGAGGTCAAGAGATCGAGACCAGCCTGGCCAACATGGTGAAACCCCATCTCTACTAAAAATACAAAAATTAGCCAGGCATGATGGCATGTGCCTGTAATCCTCAGCCCAGGAGGCTGAGGCAGGAGAATCGCTTGAACCCAGGAGGCAGAGGTTGCAGTGAGCCGAGATCTTGCCACTGCCCTCCAGCCTGAGTGACAAAACAAGACTCCGTCTCAGAAAAAAAAAAGAATTTCATTGTAGCACAAATGAAAGGCATAACCTCACTGAAGGCAGTGGGGGAAAGGGAGTTGACCTAAGTAGCTTTCGGAAACAGTGATTTGCTTGGATACTCTGAAGCTAAATACCAAAAGAAATGTATTTAAATGCTGTTCTTTAGTTGGTAAATTTGGTTCTCACATGCATGCTGATTAGCAGTTTGATACTCCATGTACCCAAAGGTTGGACAAATAAGTAAATAATTTGTAGATAATGGAAGCCAACTTTCTCACTGTCAAAGAATGAAGTAACAAATAAGTAAAAAGAGAAGACTAGAATGAATCCTTCCTGATGGATGAGTTAGAAATCATGATTATTTATACATACATGTATGTGTGTTTATATCTACCTATGTTTCCATCTATTTGTATCTACAAATATACATCTACACACACACATGGATGGATGGATGGATAGATAGACAGACAGAGAGAAATAGAGATGTGTGTGTATACATGAGTTAACACACATGCATATACTTCCTCACTTTGTCCATTAAAAGGTCCCAGAAGCAGTGATAGCTCAGTAAAAGCAGATACATTAATCACCTATATTTTAGTTTCTAAATACCACTGAAATAAGCCAGATACCAATAAAACAAGCCAGAGCTCCTTGGAGAAATGGCTAATTCTAGGTCAGAGGCAAGGAAAATACAAGATGGGAACAGAGCATCTTATAGCATGAGAAAGTAAAGAAGTCCTCAAAAAGGATGAGGGAGGCATGTCCAAAGGAGATAGAAGGCTACTTGACACAGTTCCCAGTAACCAAAGCCAGAAAAATGTAGCAATAGTAATTTTTTTTTTTTTTGGACAGAGTCTCATTCTGTCGCCCAGGCTGGATTGCAGTGGCACAATCTTGGCTCACTGCAACCTCTGCCTCCCCTGTTCAAGCGAGTCTCGTGCCTCAGCCTCCTGAGTAGCTGGGACTATAGGCGCATGCCACCACACCTGGATAATTTTTTTGTATTTTTTAGCAAAGACAGGGGTTCACCATGTTGACCAGGCTGGTCTCAAACTCCTGAGCTTGAGTGATCCGCCCGCCTCAGCCTCCCAAAGTGCTGGGATTACAGGAGTGAGCCACCATGTCCTGCACAATAGTATTTGATTATAACCCAAAGATTGGCATAAAAAAATCCATGAGTTCATACTGATATAATGCATGTTTGAACAAATAAATAAAGGGGAGGGAGGGGAAGAGTCAAATCCTCATTACGTAAGAATTCCAAGTAAAGTAAGAGGAACAAGGGAAACATCAAATCAGCACAAAAAGCACAACAGCAACAATTGCTGCATGCAGGATTCGCTGATAAATGCTAAAATTAGTGGGAAAAAATTAAAGGAGAAATAAGATATGTGCACAGTTTCAAAGAATATTCCCTCAGAAGTTTATTAATTATTGTGATTTTGACAAGTACCCAAAACTTTTTGTTACTCCCCACACCAAGTGATGAATCTTAACTCCCCTTTCCTCAACATGATCTGGACTTAGTAACTTGCTTCTAATGAATATTGTATGAAAAAAAACTAGTAACTTTACATTGGGGAAACCTCACAGACACCACCTTAAACAGGCAATCAAGGTTAACATCATATGGATATCATGTATCCCCTGATATGATACAATGAGAAGGGTACCAGGCGTTGTTCTTCCCCAAAATTCATAACCTCCGCCTAATCATAAGAAAACTTCTGGCCAGACACGGTGGTTCATGCATGTAATCTAATCCCAGCACTTTGGGAGGCAGAGGCAGGAGGATCACTTGAGGTCAAGAGTTCGAGACCAGCCTGGCCAACATGGTGAAACGCTGTCTCTACTAAAAATACAAAAATTAGCCAGCCATGGTGGTGGGCACCTGTAATCCCAGCTACTCGAGAGGCTGAGGCAGGAGAATCACTTGAACCTGGGAGGTGGTTGCAGTGAGCCGAGATCACACCATTGCACTCTAGCCTCGGCGAAAAGAGCAAAACTGTCAAGAAAGAAAGAGATGAGAGAGAGGGAGGGAGGAAGGGAGAGAAAGAAAGAGAGGAAGGAAGGAAGGAAGGAAGGAAGGAAGGAAGGAAGGAAGGAAGGAAGAAAGAAACAGAAAGAGAGAGAAAAGAAAACTTCTGATACACTCAAAATGAGGAACTTTCTAAAAAATACCTGATGAATACTCTTCAAAATTGACAAGGTCTTTAAAAAAAGAAAGAAACTAACAATTAGTTATAGATTGGAGGAGGAAAGAGCCACAATGACTAACTGCTATGTGGATTCCTGGAAAAGATCCTGAAAAAGGAAAAGAACATTAGTAGGAAAACAGGCAAAATCATAATAAAGTCCACAGTTTACTTCATATGCCTAGTGTTCCACTATTGGAACACTAAGGATGTGGGAGTTCTTCATATCCTACTGCTCAAGGTCATCACCAAGGTCTGATTTTTCAAATTCAAAAAATTACAACCTCAGGAATAAATGGGTTAATATATTATTCCAAGGTTAATTTCCCAGATTTGATATATTTATAATTATTGTATGAGATGTTAAAAATAAAGGAAGCTGAGGGAAGTACATCAAATAATTATTTGTGCTGTCTTTTCAAATTCTAAAATTATTTTTTTAATTATAAAAGCCACAACGAGATACCACTATTATACCATTATACCATTTATAATGGCTAAAAATTTTTAAACGTATCTATACTACACGGAGGCAAGGCTGTAGAAGAATTGAAATGTTAATACATTGCTGAAGGAAATTAAAAATCAAATAGGCCGTTTGGAAAACAGCATGGACATTTCCTTAAAAATTAAGCATCAATAATATGACCCAACCTTTCTGCCTCTTTGATATTCATTCAAGGGAAATATAAATATATATCCACATGAAGACATTTTTTACACAAATGCTTGTATCAGCTTTATTAAAAATAGCCAAAATCTAGAAACTATGCAAATGCTCATCAACCAATGAGCAGATAAAGAAATATGGTTTTCCCATATAATGAAATTACTCAGCAATAAAAAGAAAAGACCTCTTAACAAACATTAACAGTGTAGATTAGTCTCAAAATCACATTCTAGAAGAAAGAGTAAAAAAAAAAAGCACATTATATATTATATTTACATAAAATTATAGGAAACACCAAATAAACCATTGTAACAGAAAACAGATCAGGCTGGGCACGGTGGCTCATGCCTGTAATCCCAGCACTTTGGGAGGCCGAAGTGGGTGGATCATTTGAGGTCAGGAGTTCAAGCCCAACAGACCAACATGGTGAAACCCCGTCTCTACTAAAAATACAAAAATTAACTGGGCATGGTGGCAGGCACCTGTAATCCCAGCTATTCGGGAGGCTGAGGCAGGAGAATCGCTTGAACCCAGGAGGCAGAGGTTGCAGTGAGCTGAGATTGTGCCACTGCACTCCAGCCTGGGTGACAAAGCAAGATTTCATCTCAAAAAAAAAAAAAAAAAAAAAAAACAAACAAAAAAGAAAACAGACCAATAGTTGACTGTGGGTGGTGTTAGAGGGAGACATGGATTGCAAAGAAGTACAGGCAAATTTGAGGGTGATCCAAATAATTGTTTATCTTGATTGTAACAAAAATTTGGGTGTCTGTATGCATATATATATGTATATGTGTACATATCCTGAAAATTATTAAAATGTGCCAAGTCAATCCTAAGCCAAAAGAACAAAGCTGGAAGCATCACACTACCTGACTTCAAACTTTACTACAAGGCTACAGTAACCAAAACAGCATGGTACTGGTACCAAAAGAGAGATGTAGACCAATGGAACAGAACAGAGCCCTCAGAAATAATACCACACATCTACAACCATTTGATCTTTGACAAACCTGACAAAAACAAGAAATGGGGAAACGATTCCCTATTTAATAAATGGTGCTGGGAAAACTGGCTAGCCATATGTAGAAAGCAGAAACTGGATCCCTTCCTTACACCTTATACAAAAATTAATTCAAGATGGATCAAAGACTTAAATGTTAGACCTAAAACCATAAAAACCCTAGAAGAAAACCTAGGCAATACCATTCAAGACACAGGCATGGGCAAGGACTTCATGTCTAAAACACCAAAAGCAATGGCAACAAAAGCCCACATTGACAAATGGAATCTAATTAAACTAAAGAGCTTCTGCACAGCAAAAGAAACTACCATCAGAGTGAACAGGCAACCTACAGAATCGGAGAAAATTTTTGCAATCTACTCATCTGACAAAGGGCTAATATCCAGAATCTACAAAGGACTCAAACAAATTTACAAGAAAAAAACAAACAACCCCATCAACAAGTGGGCGAAGGATATGAACAGACACTTCTCAAAAGAAGACATTTATGCAGCCAACAGACACATGAAAACACGCTCATCATCACTGGCCATCAGAGAAACACAAATCAAAACCACAATGAGATACCATCTCACATCAGTTAGAATGGCAATCATTAAAATGTCAGGAAACAACAGGTGCTGGAGAGGATGTGGAGAAATAGGAACACTTTTACACTGTTGGTGGGACTGTAAACTAGTTCAACCATTGTGGAAGACAGTGTGGCAATTCCTCAAGGATCTAGAACTAGAAATACCATTTGACCCAGCCATCCCATTACTGGGTATATACCCAAAGGATTACAAATCATGCTGCTATAAAGACACATGCACACATATGTTTATTGAGGCACTATTCACAATAGCAGAGACTTGGAACCAACCAACCCAAATGTCCATCAATGATAGACTGGATTAAGAAAATGTGGCACATATACACCATGGAATACTATGCAGCCATAAAAAAGGATGAGTTCACGTCCTTTGTAGGGACATGGATAAAGCTAGAAACCATCATTCTCAGCAAACTATCGCAAAGACAAAAAAACAAACACCACATGTTCTCACTCGTAGGTGGGAACTGAACAATGAGAACACTTGGACACAGGAAGGGAAACATCACACACCAGGGCCTGTCATGGGGTGGGGGGAGGGGGGAGGGATAGCATTAGGAGATATACCTAATGTAAATGACAAGTTAATGGGTGCAGCACACCAACATGGCACATGTATACATATGTAACAAACCTGCACGTTGTGCACAAGTATCCTAGAACTTGAAGTATAATAAAAAAAGAAAAAAAGTACATTATCAATATTCTCAATTATTTTACTTCAATCATCTCTCAGTAAAGTTGCTAAAAGTCACCGAAATATATACTTGAAATGGGTGCATAATATGATGTGTAAAATATGCCTCAGTCAAGTTATTGAAAAATCCATGATATGTTCAAGAAACTTTTTTAAATTACAAAAAAGAGAAAAATATAATTTGAGAAATAATTAGAATCTAATTAAAATATATATAAACAAAAATAAACAGAAAATTAAAAATGCATAATGACTAAAACCAAAGAGGGGGGTAAAACATTAACATGTGGGTCATGCTTAAAAGCTCTAATGTGTGTAATTAGCATTTCAGAGAGAAGAGACAGAATTCAACAAAAGCAATATAAGATTAAATACAAACTGAGAATCGCCAAAACTGATAACATATTTAAATGCAAATAAATAATTCTGTGAATATCAAGCTTGAGAAATGAACAAAAAAAACTATATCTAAATACAGTAAGACTACTGAAAACTTTAAAACAGTCAGGGGAAAAAATGTTACCATTTTACTTTCAAATGAGAAATGATAAGACTGACAGTCCCAGGAATGATGGAATCAAGAAGATAGTAGAATAATACCTTTTAAAGTTATAAAAGAAAAATAACTACTAGCTTAAAATTCCACACCCAGTAAAAATAACCGTCATCAATGAGTGCTGGAAAAATATATTTTCAAAAGAATACTGAGAGAATCCACTGGTCACCAGTAAACCTGCATTGAAAGAAACACTAAAGAAAGTTCCTTGGGTAGGAAAGGATCCCAGAGAAAAGTAGAAAGGACTAAGAACAATTGAAAAAGTAAGTATGTGAATAAGTATAACTAGTGATTAAATGATCATTGTTCAAAAAATAGCAATGTATTAAGGGTTTTAAAATATGCACAATGAAAGTACATTACAACAATAAGGCAAAAGAGGAAAGGACTTAAAAAGAGTTGATTTTGTTTGTTTGTTTGTTTTTTGAGATGGAGTCTTGCCTTGTCACAAGAGTACGATCCAGCAAGAGGCTGGAGTGCAGTGGTGCCATCTTGGCTCACTGCAATCTCCACCTCCCAGGTTCAAGTGATTCTCTTTCCTCAGCTTCCCATGTAGCTGGGACTACAGGCTCACAACACCACACCTGGTTAATTTTTGTATTTTTAGTAGAGACAGGGTTTCACCATGTTGGCCAGGCTGGTCTCGAATTCCTGGCCTTAAGTGATCTGCCCGCCTTGGCCTCCCAAAGTGCTGGCATTACAGGCATGAGCCACCGTGCCCAGCCTTTTTTGGTTGTTTTTTAATTCATTTTTTCACATTTTTGAAAATTGCAATAGCTTTTCAGGTACAAGTGGTTTCTGGTTACATGGATGAATTGTATAGCGGTAAATCTCAGATTTTAGTGCATCTGTTACCCAAGTAGTGTATATTGTACCTAATATATAGTTTTTTATCCCTCACCACCCCCCCCACCAACCTTCCAGTCTTGTGAGTCTCCAGTATCTATTATACCTCTCTGTATGCCTTTGCATACACATAGCTTAGCTCCCACTTATAATTGAGAATGTATATTTAGTTTTCCATTTCTGAGTTAACTTCACTTAGAATAATGGCCTCCAGATCCACTGAAGTTGTGCAAAAGACGTAATTTTATTCTTTTTATGGCTCAGTAGTATTCCACACTATATATATACCACATTTTCTTTACCCACTCATCAGTTGATAGATACTTAGGTTGGTTCCATATCTTTGCAAATTGTGTTGCAATAAACATGTGTGAAGGTGTCTTCTTGATGTGATGACTTCTTTCCCTTTGGAAAAAAATCCAGACATGGGATTGCTAGATTGAATGATAGGTCTACTTTTAGTTTTTTGAGAAATGCCCATACTGTTTTCCATAGAGGTTGTACTAATTTACATTCCCACCAGCAGTGTATAAGTGTTTCCTTTTCACCACATCCATGCCAACATCTGTTGCTTTTGACTTTTTTTTTTTTGGAATAATTTTTTTTTTTTAATTATACTTTAGGTTTTAGGGTACATGTGCACAATGTGCAGGTTTGTTACATATGTATCCATGTGCCATGTTGATTTCCTGCACCCATTAACTCGTCATTTAGCATTAGGTATATCTCCTAATGCTGTCCCTCCCCCCTCCCCCCACCCCACAACAGTCCCTGGAGTGTGATGTTCCCCTTCCTGTGTCCATGAGTTCTCATTGTTCAATTCCCACCTATGAGTGAGAACATGTGGTGTTTGGTTTTTTGTCCTTGCGATAGTTTACTGAGAATGATGTTTTCCAGTTTCATCCATGTCGCTACAAAGGACATGAACTCATCATTTTTTATGGCTGCATAGTATTCCATGGTGTATATGTGCCACATTTTCTTAATCCAGTCTATTGTTGTTGGACATTTGGGTTGGTTCCAACTCTTTGCTATTGTGAATAGTGCTGCAATAAACATACGTGTGCATGTGTCTTTATAGCAGCATGATTTATAGTCCTTTGGGTATATACCCAGTAAGGGGATGGCTGGCTCAAATGGTATTTCTAGTTCTAGATCCCTGAGGAATCGCCACACTGACTTCCACAATGGTTGAACTAGTTTACAGTCCCACCAACAGTGTAAAAGTGTTCCTATTTCTCCACATCCTCTCCAGCACCTGTTGTTTCCTGATTTTTTAATGATGGCCATTCTAACTGGTGTGAGATGGTATCTCACTGTGGTTTTGATTTGCATTTCTCTGATGGCCAGTGATGATGAGCATTTCTGCATGTGACTTTTGGCTGCATAAATGTCTTCTTTTGAGAAGTGTCTGTTCATGTCCTTTGCCCACTTTTTGATGGGGTTGTTTGTTTTTTTCTTGTAAATTTGTTTGAGTTCACTGTAGATTCTGGATATGAGCCCTTTGTCAGATGAGTAGGTTGCAAAAATTTTCTCCCATTCTGTAGGTTGCCTGTTCACTCTGATGGTAGTTTCTTTTGCTGTGCAGAAGCTCTTTAGTTTAATTAGATCCCATTTGTCAATTTTGGCTTTTGTTGCCATTGCTTTTGGGGTTTTAGACATGAAGTCCTTGCCTACGCCTATGTCCTGAATGGTATTGCCTAGGTTTTCTTGTAGGATTTTAATGGTTTTAGGTCTAACATTTAAGTCTTTAATCCATCTTGAATTAATTTTTGTATAAGGTGTAAGGAAGGGATCCAGTTTCTGCTCTCTACATATGGCTAGCCAGTTTTCCCAGCACCATTTATTAAATAGGGAATCCTTTCCCCATTTCTTGTTTTTGTCAGGTTTGTCAAAGATCAGATAGTTGTAGATATGCGGCATCATTTCTGAGGGCTCTGTTCTGTTCCATTGATCTACATCTCTGTTGTGGTACCAGTACCATGCTATTTTGGTTACTGTAGCCTTGTAGTATAGTTTAAAGTCAGTAAGTGTGATGCCTCCAGCTTTGTTCTTTCGGCTTAGGATTGACTTGGCGATGCGGGGTCTTTTTTGGTTCCATATGAACTTTAAAGTAGTTTTTTCCAATTCTGTGAAGAAAGTCATTGGTAGCTTGATGGGGATGGCATTGAATCTATAAATAACCTTGGGCAGTATGGCCATTTTCACGATATTGATTCTTCCAACCCATGAGCATGGAATGTTCTTCCATTTGTTTGTATCCTCTTTTATTTCATTGAGCAGTGCTTTGTAGTTCTCCTTGAAGAGGTCCTTCACATCCCTTGTAAGTTGGATTCCTAGGTATTTTATTCTCTTTGAAGCAATTGTGAATGGGAGTTCACTCATGATTTGGCTCTCTGTTTGTCTGTGATTGGTGTACAAGAATGCTTGTGATTTTTGTACATTGATTTTGTATCCTGAGACTTTGCTGAAGTTGCTAATCAGCTTAAGGAGATTTTGGGCTGAGACAATGGGGATTTCTAGATATACAATCATGTCATCTGAAAACAGGGACAATTTGACTTCCTCTTTTCCTAATTGAATACCCTTTATTTCCTTTTCCTGCCTCATTGCTCTGGTCAGAACTTCCAGCACTATGTTGAATAGGAGCGGTGAGAGAGGGCATCCCTGTCTTGTGCCAGTTTTCAGAGGGAATGCTTCCAGTTTTTGCCCATTCAGTATGATATTGGCTGTGGGTTTGTCGTGGATAGCTCTTATTATTTTGAGATACGTCCCATCAATACCTAATTTATTGAGAGTTTTTAGCATGAAGCGTTGTTGAATTTTGTCAAAGGCCTTTTCTGCATCTATTGAGATAATCATGTGGTTTTTGTCTTTGGTTCTGTTTATATGCTGGATTACATTTATTGATTTGCGTATGTTGAACCAGCCTTGCATCCCAGGGATGAAGCCCACTTGATCGTGGTGTATAAGCTTTTTGATGTGCTGCTGGATTCGGTTTGCCAGTATTTTATTGAGGATTTTTGCATCAATGTTCATCAAGGATATTGGTCTGAAATTCTCTTTTTGGTTATGTCTCTGCCAGGCTTTGGTATCAGGACGATGCTGGCTTCATAAAATGTGTTAGGGAGGATTCCCTCTTTTTCTATCGATTGGAATAGTTTCAGAAGGAATGGTACCAGTTCCTACTTGTACCTCTGGTAGAATTCGGCTGTGAATCCATCAGGTCCTGGACTCTTTTTGGTTGGTAAGCTATTGATTATTGCCACAATTTCAGAACCTGTTATTGGTCTATTCAGAGATTCAACTTCTTCCTGATTTAGTCTTGGGAGGGTGTATTTGTCGAGGAATTTATCCATTTCTTCTAGATTTTCTAGTTTATTTGCATAGAGGTGTTTGTAGTATTCTCTGATGGTAGATTGTATTTCTGTGGGATCGGTGGTGATATCCCCTTTTTCATTTTTTATTGCATCTATTTGATTCTTCTCTCTTTTCTTCTTTATTAGTCTTGCTAGTGGTCTATCAATTTTGTTGATCTTTTCAAAAAACCAGCTCCTGGATTCATTAATTTTTTGAAGGGCTTTTTGTGTCTCTATTTCCTTCAGTTCTGCTCTGATTTTAGTTATTTCTAGCCTTCTGCTAGCTTTTGAATGTGTTTGCTCTTGCTTTTCTAGTTCTTTTAATTGTGATGTTAGGTTGTCAATTTTGGATCTTTCCTGCTTTCTCTTGTGGGCATTTAGTGCTATAAATTTCCCTCTACACACTGCTTTGAACATGTCCCAGAGATTCTGGTATGTTGTGTCTTTGTTCTCGTTGGTTTCAAAGAACATCTTTATTTCTGCCTTCATTTCATTATGTACCCAATAGTCATTCAGGAGCAGGTTGTTCAGTTTCCATGTAGTTGAGCGGTTTTGAGTGAGTTTCCTAATCCTGAGTTCTGGTTTGATTGCACTGTGGTCTGAGAGACAGTTTGTTATAATTTCTCTTCTTTTATATTTGCTGAGGAGAGCTTTACTTCCAACTATGTGGTGAATTTTGGAATAGGTGTGGTGTGGTGCTGAAAAAAATGTATATTCTGTTGACTTGGGGTGGAGAGTTCTGTAGATGTCTATTGGGTCCACTTTATGTAGAGCTGAGTTCAATTCCTGGAGATCCTTGTTAACTTTCTGTCTCGTTGATCTGTCTAATGTTGACAGTGGGGTGTTAAAATCTCCCATTATTATTGTGTGGGAGTTGGAGTCCCTTTGTAGGTCACTCAGGACTTGCTTTATGAATCTGGGTGCTCCTGTGTTGGGTGCATATATATTTAGGATAGTTAGCTCTTCTTGTTGAATTGATCCCTTTACCATTATGTAATGGCCTTCTTTGTCTCTTTTGATCTTTGTTGGTTTAAAGTCTATTTTATCAGAGACTAGGATTGCAACCCCTGCCTTTTTTTGTTTTCCAGTTGCTTCATAGATCTTCCTCCATCCCTTTATTTTGAGTCTATGTGTGTCTCTGCATGTAAGATGAGTTTCCTGAATACAGCACACTGATGGGTCCTGACTCCTTATCCAGTTTGCCAGTCTGTGTCTTTTAATTGGAGCATTTAGCCCATTTACACTTAACGTTAATATTGATATGTGTGAATCTGATCCTGTCATTATGATGTTAGTTGGTTATTTTGCTCGTTAGTTGCTGCAGTTTCTTCCTAGCCTCGATGGTCTTTACAGTTTGGTGTGTTTTTGCACTGGCTAGTACCGGTTGTTCCTTTCCATGTTTAGTGCTTCCTTCAGGAGCTCTTTTAGGGCAGGCCTGGTGGTGACAAAATCACTCAGCGTTTGCTTGTCTGTAAAGTATTTTATTTCTCCTTCACTTATGAAGCTTAGTTTGGCTGGATATGAGATTCTCGGTTGAAATTTCTTTTCTTTAAGAATGTTGAATATCAGCCCCCACTCTCTTCTGGCTTGTAGAGTTTCTGCCGAGAGATCGGCTGTTAGTCTAATGGGCTTCCCTTTGTGGGTAACCCGACCTTTCTCTCTGGCTGCCCTTAACATTTTTTCCTTCATTTCAACTTTGGTGAATCTGTGTCTTGGAGTTGCTCTTCTCGAGGAGTATCTTTGTGGTGTTCTCTGTATTTCCTGAATCTGAATGTTGGCCTGCCTTGCTAGATTGGGGAAGTTCTCCTGGATAATATCTTGCAGAGTGTTTTCCAACTGGGTTCCATTCTCCCCATCATTTTCAGGTACACCAATCAGACGTAGGTTTGGTCTTTTCACATAGTCCCAAATTTCTTGGAGGCTTTATTCATTTCTTTTTATTCTTTTTTCTCTAAACTTCCCTTCTCTCTTCATTTCATTCATTTCATCTTCCATCAGTGATACCCTTTCTTCCAGTTGATCGCATCTGCTACTGAGGCTTCTGCAATCTTCGTGTAGTTCTCGAAACTTGGCTTTCAGCTCCATCAGCTCCTTTAAGCCCTTCTCTCCATTGGTTATTCTAGTTATCCATTCTTCTAATTTTTTTCAAAGTTTTTAACTTCTTTGCTATTGTTTTGAATTTCCTCTCGTAGCTCAGAGTAGTTTGATCGTCTGAAGCCTTCTTCTCTCAACTCATCAAAGTGATCCTCCATCCAGCTTTGTTCCGTTGCTGGTGAGGAACTGCGTTCCTTTGGAGGAGGAGAAGTGCTCTGCTTTTTAGAGTTTCCCGTTTTTCTGCTCTGTTTTTTCCCCATCTTTGTGGTTTTATCTACTTTTTGTCTTTGATGATGGTGATGTACAGATGGGTTTTTGGTGTGGATGTCCTTTCTGTTTGTTAGTTTTCCTTCTACCAGACAGGCCCCTCAGCTGCAGGTCTGTTGGAGTTTACTAGAGGTCCACTCCAGACCCTGTTTGGCTGGGTGTCAGCAGCGGTTGCTGCAGAACAGCAGATTTTCGTGAGACCACAAATTCAGCTGTCTGATAGTTCCTCTGGAAGTTTTGTCTCAGAGGAGTACCCGGCCGAATGAGGTGTCAGTCTGTCCCTACTGGGGGGGGTGCCTCCCAGTTAGGCTGCTCAGGGGTGGGGGACCCACTTTAGGAGGCAGTCTGTCCGTTCTCAGATCTCCAGCTGCATGCAGGGAGAACCACTACTCTCTTCAAAGCTGTCAGTCAGACAGGGACATTTAAGTCTGTGGAGGTTCCTGCTGACTTTTTGTTTGTCTGTGCCCTGCCCCCAGAGGTGGAGCCTACAGAGGCAGGCAGGCCTCCTTGAGCTGTGGTGGGCTCCACCCAGTTCCAGCTTCCTGGCTGCTTTGTTTACCTAAGCAAGCCTGGGGAATGGCGGGCGCCCCTCCCCCAGCCTCGCTGCCGCCTTGCAGCTTGATCTCAGACTGCTGTGCTAGCAATCAGTGAGACTCCGTGGGCATAGGACCCTCCAAGCCAAGTGCGGGACACAATCTCCTAGTGTGCCATTTTCCAGGCCCGTTGGAAAAGCGCAGTATTAGGATGGGACTGACCGGATATTCCAGTTGCCGTCTGTTACCCCTTTCTTTGACTATGAAAGGGAACTCCCTGACCCCTTGCACTTCCCGAGTAAGGCAATGCCTCGCCCTGCTTAGGCTCGCGCACAGTGCGCCTCACCGACTGTCCTGCACCCACTGTGTGGCACTCCCTAGTGAGATGAAACCGGTACCTCAAACAGAAATGCAGAAATCACCTGTCTTCTGTGTCGCTCAGGCTGGGAGCTGGAGACCGGAGCCGTTCCTATTCGGCCATCTTGGCTCCACCCCCCTGCTTTTGACTTTTTAATAAGGGCCATTCTGGCTGGGGTAAGGTGATATTTCACTGTGGTTTTAATTTGCATTTCTCTGATGATTAGTGATGTTGAGAATTTTTTCATGTTTGTTGGCCATTTGTGTATCTTCTTTTGAGAAGTGTCTATTGATGTCATTTGTCCATTTTTTTGATGGGATTGTTTGTTTGTTTTTTCTTGCTGATTTATTTGAGTTTCTTGTAGATTCTGGATATTAGTCATTTGTCAGATGCATCGTTTGCAAATATTTTCTCCCATTCTGTGGTTTGTGTGTTTACTCTGATGATTCTTTTGCTGTGCAGAAGCATTTGAATTTAATTATGTTAAAATAGGCTAATACTGAAACTTTCTAGTGTTAGTGTGGAAAAAGTAAAAGAATAATTTATGCTAGATTGTAATGAGTCAAATGTATTATTTAATCTCTAGGGAATTCACTAAAGGAATAGCAAAAGGTAACAAGTTAATAGAGGGGGCAAAAGAACTAATTTTTTAAATGATCAATCGAAAATATGTCAAGAGAGAAATGCAATAGAAAACATAATCACAAAAAGAGAATGGAAAAAATAGTAAAAAAACAACTGGACAAAAAATATGTGTGTGATGCAAAGAATATCGATTCACAAACTGATTATCAATAACTTATATTTTCAAATATATATAAATTTAAGTTAGGAGAGAGAAAACAGAATAATATTCTTCAATAAATTAAGGTAAAAAAGAAGAGGAAAAAAAGATAAAATAACAAATAAAAAAGAGAAAAGTGATAACCATAAACCCAAATAAATCAGTCACTATATTCAATGCAAGTAGATAAAATACCCCCAAGCAGGCTAGGCGCGGTGGCTCACGCCCGTAATCCCAGCACTTTGGGAGGCTGAGGCAGGCAGATCACCTGAGGTCGGGTGTTCCAGAACAGCCTGACCAACATGGAGAAACCACCCCCGTCTCTACTAAAAAAAATACAAAATTAGCCGGGCGTGGTGGCACATGCCTGTAATCCCAGCTACTCGGGAGGCTAAGGCAGGAGAAACGCTTGAACCCCAGAGGCGAAGGTTGCGGTGAGCCGAGATCGCGCCCCTGCACTCCAGCCTGGGCGACAGATCGAGACTCCATCAAAAACAAAACAAAACAAAACAAAACCCAAGCAAAAGTCTAGAATTGTCAGATTAGATTTGATTTTTAAAAATCAATAAAATGACTAGCATCCCCAATGACATAACTTCAGACTAAAAAGGAGGGAAAATCCCTGTGAACATGTTCACAGATGCCAGCAACTGTGACCCTCCCCAATCCCCCACTCCTGTTGTGCCGCCAATGTTGCGGGCGTGAGCATGTGCCGGAATGCTGTCACTCCATTTGTGCCAGTGCCCCACACTTGACAACACAGCACCCTGCCACATTCACCCTGCCACACTGCACCCTACACCCTGCCACACTGCTGTGGCTACTGGCAGGCACAAGTGAGCAAGGATCCTGCTGCCACCATTTCAATGAAGCACTCTGGCCAGCATCGCCCATCACAGCATTGGGCCAACAGACTGGGAACACCTCAGTTCCTCCAGCACAGCAGGTTCCTAACTTCAAGGGGCTAGAGAACAAAGCTGGGGGCCTGGCACCAAGCCTCAAGAGTTAGAGCAGGCAGCCCAGGAGTGCTGAGCTGAGGCTTGATCCCCTAAAATCTTCCAGAAATAATGCTAGTTGACTGAACCCACATTATGCCACAATCAAACCCCCAAGGGCATCAAAGAAAATGAAAGCAAAAAATCTCACTCAAAGGACAACAACTTCAAAGATTGAAGGAATATGAGTCCACACAGATGAGAAAAAACCAGTGCAAGAACTCTAGCAACTCAAAAAGCCAGAGTATCCTCTTACCTCCAAATGGCTGCACTGGTTCGCCAGCAATGGTTCTTAATGAGGCTGTAATGGCTGAAATGACAGACATAGAATTCAGAATATGGATAGGAATGAAGATTATTGAGATTCAGGAGAAAGCTGAAACCCAATTCAAGGAGTCTAAGGAATACAACAGAATGATACAGGAGCTGAAAAATGAAGTGGCCATTTTAAGAAAGAACCAAATTCATCAGATAGAGCTGAAAAACTCACTTTGAGAATTTCATAATACCATCACAAGTATCAACAGCAGAATCAACCAAGCTGAGGAAAGAATCTCAGAGCTCGAAAAAAAAAAAACCAGTTCTCTTAATTAAATCAGTCAGACAAAGACAGAGAGAGAGAGAGAATTAAAAAGAATGAACAAAACCTCTGAGAAATATGAGAAAATGTGAAGAGACCAAACCTGTGACTCATAGGCCAAATCTATGACTTGGAGTCACTGAAAGAGAGGAAGAGAAAGCAAGCAACTTGGAAAGCGAATTGGAGGATACTGTCCATGAAGATATCTAACCTTGCTAGAAAAATGCAGGGATTGCTATTTTAACTTCAGACCAAACAGACTTTAAGCCAACAATGGAAAAAAAAAAAAAAGATGAAGAATGGCATTACATAATGGTAAGGGGTTTGATTCAACAAGAAGACCTAACTATTCCAAATATATATGCATCGAACCCAGAAGCACCAAGGTCTTCTAAGACGTTGATAAGAGACTGAGATAATCACATAATAATAATGGGATAGATCAACAGCCCACTTATAGTATTTGACAGATTGTCAAGGAAGAAAACTAACAAAGACATTCAGGACTTGAACTCGGCACTCAACAAAATGGACCTAACAGACATCTACAGAAATCTCCATTCAAAAACAAAAGAATATACATTCTTCTCATTTGCACATGGCACCTACTCTGAAATTGACTACACAATCAGCTATAAAACAATTCTCAGCAAATTAAAAAAAATGAAATCATACCAACCACAACATTCAACCACAGTGCAATAAAAATAGAAATCGATACTAAGAAAATCATTCAAAAACCATACAATTACATGGAATTTAAACAACCTGCTCCTGAATGCCATTTGGGTAAACAATGAAATTAAGCAACAAATCAAGAAATGACTTGAAACTAATGAAAATAAATATATAACAGAGCAGACAGAATCTCTGGGACACAGCTAAAGCAGTGTTAAGAAGAAAATTTATAGCACTGAATCCCACATCAGAAAGTTAGAAAGATCTCGAATGAACAACTTAACATCATACCTGGAGAAATGAGAAAAGAAAAGAGATCAAAACAACTCCAAAGGGAGTAGAAGACAAGAAATAACCAAAATCAGAGCCGCATTGAATGAAACCGAGATGTGAAAAACCATACAGAAGATCAACAAATCCAGGAGTTCATTATTTGAAAGAATAAATAAGATTGGTAGATCAGTATCTAGTCTAATAAAGGAAAAAAGAGAGAAGAACCAAATAAACACAGTCAGAAATGACAAAGAGAACATTACTACTGAACTGAAATGCAAAAAAAAACCCAGTGACCACAACCCTTAGAGACTACTCTGAACACCTCTATGCACACAAACTAGAAAACCTAGGAAAAAAAAGAATAAATTCCTGGAAACATACAACCTCCCAAAATTGAACCAGGAAGTAATGGAATCCTTGAACAGATTAAAAATTAGTTACAAAATTGAATCAGTAATAAAAAGCCTACCAACCAGAAAAAGCCCAGGACTAGATGGATTCATAGCTGAATTCCACCAGGTGTATAAAGAAGAGCTGGTAATATTGCTACTGAAACTATTCCAAAAAATTGAAGAGGAGGGACTCTTTCCTAACTTATTCTATGAGGCTGGCATCATTCTAATACCAAAACCTAGCAGAGACACAACAAAAACAGAAAACATCAGGCCAATATCATTGATGAACATAGATGCAAAAATCCTCAACAAAATACTAGCAAACTGAATCCACCAACATATCAAAAAGCGAATCCACCACAAATGGGTAGGCTTTATCTCTGGGATGCCAAGTTAGTTAAGCATGTACAAATTAATGTGATTCATCACATAAACAGAACTAAAAACAAAAGCCACATGATTATCTCAATAAATGTAGAAAAGGTTTTGATAAAATGGAGCATCCCTTAATATTAAAAACCCTCAACAAACTAGGCATTAAAATAACATACCTCAAAAAAAAAGTCATATATGACAAACCCAGAGCCAACATCATACTGAACAGGCAAAAGCTGGAAGCATTCCGCTGAGAACCAAAACAAGACAAGGATGCCCATTATCATGACTCCTATTCAACACAGTATTGGAAATCCTAGCCAGAGCAATCAGCAAGAGAAAGAAATAAAGGGCATCCCAATAGCAAGAGATTGGAAGTCAAACTATCTCTGTTTGTGGATGATTAATTCTACTCCTAGAAAACCCCATAGTCTCTCCCAAATGTTCCTTGATCTGCTGGTCAATTTCCGCAAAGTTTTAGGATACAAAATCAATACACAAAAATCAGTAGCATTTCTATACAATAACAATGTCCAAGTGGAGAGCCAAATCAAGAACACAATTCCATTCAAAATATCCCCCCAAAGAATAAAATACCTAGAAATAAAGCTAACTAAAGAGGTGAAAGATCTCTACAATGAGAATTATAAAACACAACCCAAAGAGATCCAAGATGACACAAACAAACAGAAAAATATCCTATACTCATGGATAGAAAGAATCAATATTGTTAAAATGGCCATACTGATGCCATGCTATTGTGCCATTTACAGATGCAATGCTATCCCTATTGAACTACCAATGGCATTCTTCACAGAATTGGAAAAAACTATTTTACAATTCATATGGAACCAAAAAAGAGCCCAAATAGCCAAAGCCATCCTAAGCAAAAAGAACAAAGCTGGAGGCATCACATTACCTGACTTCAAACTATACTACAAGGCTACAGTAGCCAGAACAGCATGGTACTCAAACAAAAACAGACACATAGACCAATGGAACAGAACAAAGAGCCCAGAAAGAAAGCCATACACCTGCAACTGTCTGATCTTTGACAAAGTAAACAAAAACAAGCAATGGGGAAGGGCCTTCCTATTCAATAAATGGTGCTGGGATAACTGGCTAGCCATATGCAGAAGACTGAAACTAGACCTCTTCCTTACATCATATTTAAAAAATTAACTCAAGATGAATTAAAGACTTAAATGTAAAACCAAAAACTAAAATCCCTGGAAAACGACCTAGGAAATACAATTCTGGACATAGACCCTGGCAAAGATTTCACAAAAAAAGACACCAAAAGCAATTGCAATATAAACAAAAATTGACAAAGGAGACCTCAGTAAACTAAGGAGCTTCTGCACAGCAAAAGAAACTATCAACAGAGTAAATAGACAACTTACAGAGTGGGAAAAAAATTTTGCAAACTATGCATCCAATAAAGGTCTAATATCCAGAATCTGTAAGGAACTTAAATGAATTTACAAGCAAAAGACAACTCCATTAAAAAGTGGGAAAAGGACATGAACAGACACTTTGAAAGATGATATGCACATAGCTAACAAGCATATGAAAAAGTGTTCCATATCACTAATCATTTAAAAATGCAAATCAAAACTATAATGATGTACCACCTCACACCAGTCAGAATAGCTATTATTAAAAAATAAAATAATAACAGATGTTCGTGAGGTTGTGGAGAAAAACAAATTTTTCTACACTGCTGGTGTAATGTAAATTAGCTCAGCCATTGTGGAAAGTAGTGTGGCAACTTCTCAAAAATTAAAACAAAATTACTATTTGACCCAGCAATTCCATTATTGGGTATATATCCAAAGGAATATAAATCATTCTATTATAAAGACACATACACATGTAGGTTCATTGCTGAACTATTTATAATGGCAGACATGAAGTCAACATTAATGCCCACCAACAGTAAACTGGATAAAGTAAATGTGGTACATATACACCATGGAATACTATGTAGCTATAAAAAAAAATAAGATCATGTCCTTTGCAGAAAATTAGATGGAGATGGAGGCCATTTTCCTAAGCAAACTAACACAAGAACAGAAAACAAAATACTATGTGTTCTCACTTATAAGTAGAAGCTAAACATGGAGTACAAACGGACACTTGAGTACATGAGGGTGGAGGGTGGGAGGGAGAGGATTGAAAAGCTACCTATCAGGTACTATGCTAATTACCTGGGTGATGAAATAATCTGTAGACCAAACCCCCGTGACATGCAACTTACCTATATAACAAACCTGCATATATACCCCTGAAGCTAAAGTAAGTTTTATAAGATATAAAATAAAAATAAGAAAAAAATAGGTAAATCCACAACCACAATATGAAACAATAAAACGAGATACCGTCTTTTCAGGGGCACATGAAATATTTACCTCTATGGTGGTTATATAGTAAGATGACTGTATGGTGGTCATATAGTAAGCCAAGATAATATTTAAAGAGCCAAAATCATTTACAAATTTGCTGATCACAGTGAAAATAAGTTAGAAACTATTAAATGACTAACCAAAAAAAAGACTAGAAAACCTTCAATGCTTGGAAAATAAGCAATATGCCTCTAATAAACCCTGGGTCAAAAACAATTTTTTTAGTAAATGAAATAATGTTTGAGCTGGATAACATTGAAAGTAAAATATGTCAAAATATACGGAATTCAGCTAAAACAGTACTGTAAGGTAAATTCATAGCTTTAAATGAAAGAAAAATAAATACAAAAACAAATTATCTAACCACACATACCAGGAAGCCAGAAAAAAGAACAAATCATAATAAAATATATTGGAAAATAAGATAAATAAGAACAAAGATTAATAAAAATTTTAAACAAAACAAAGTAATAAGGCCAAAATTTGTTTTTTGAAAAGAATAAAGAGATGAAAACAACAAAAATCAGGGTAAGAAAACAATTTTTTTTTGTGCCATGATATTTGACAATTTAGATGAAGTGGAAATACTTATTGAAAATCACATCTTAACAAACTGACTCAAGAAATAATATAAAATCTAAATGTATATACTAGCATGTGTGTGTAAATATACATATTCAATGACAGTTTGCTTCACTAGTGAATTATTCTGAACATTTAAGAAAGAAGTTGCAGCAACGTCATACAAACTCGTTCAGAAATAGAGAAAAATATACACTTTTTATCTCATTATAAGAGCCCCAGCATTCAACAGTCTTAATACTAAAACTGTTGAATACTAAAACTGAAAAGGACATTGCCACATAAGAAAATTTCAGACAAATTCTCCATGAACATAAAGAATTAATAAAATGTTAGAAAATCAAATGTGGTGATACACAACAAGGATAATAAATTATGACCAAGCATAATTTGAGCAATGAAAAATGGCTCAACTTCCAAAAACCCATCAATGTGAGAGTTTCTGAAGAAGATGATGTAGACTCTCCCTGCTCTTCTCTGCTATGTACAACTACAAACCCTGGAAATAATGCAAAAGGCAATGAAAGGAGAATTCTGAAAGATGGGAAGAGGAAGACAAAATAGTAATGGAACTCAGCACTAGAGGAAAAACATAGTGACAGGGTGTCTTATGGCCCCCAACAACATAAAAAATGCAACAAACACAGACCTAGAATTTTCTAAATTCCAACCGAGCAACAGAAGATGGTCCAGGTAGGCTCATTCTTCTCCCAGCCAGACCAGACAAGCAATACCAAAAGGACAATCAATCAGAAGTCCTGCTGAAAAGAAATGGCCCAGCCCTAGAAGCACTACCCTTCCACACCAACTACCCTCCACACCAACCTGGGACTCCCCTGACCCACCATGAGAAACCAGGCACCATAAGCAGCACTGGCAAGGAGATCTCATCATTATTGGACACAGCCCAGGAATCCTCTCTGTCATTGAGAGTCCAAGACTCCACACCCCCGCTGAGAGATACTCAGGCAGCTGGGCAGGACCAGCAAGGGTGATTCCACCTAGCCCATAAAAACTCTTCATCCCCATAGGCTGGAATCTTTTCTCCTCCACCCAGAGTAAGCAGGTGGCACTGGCAAGGGGGATCCTGTCACAAGCAGTCCCCAGCCAGGGAAGTGCCCTCCTTTCCCTAGAGGCAGGATAGTCTTGTCACAAGTGCCCTGACTGGGAAGTGTTCCTCATTCTCACAGGCCAATCTTCAACTATAGAAACCAGGTGGCCCAGCCTGGAAAATCCCTGTCATACTTCTTGGGAATCACAAAGAAAGATCAGTGGAAGCCCCAACAGTACCAGATAAACTAAGTAGACCAAAACTGTACCACAAAATAACACCAGCTCCTAAAATTAAGTAGTCACTGAAAGCACAGCAGATAAAAGTAGGCCAGACATGTGTGCTAAAACTAACCAGGATATAACTCCCAAAAAAAAAAAAATTTAAGCAGAACACACAGCCTCCTAAGACAATTACCACAATGTCCAAGATATAATCAAGAACTAGGAAAACTACAACTTGAATAAGAAAAAATGATCAACTGATGCTAAGACCAGGATGGATCAGATGTTTTAATTATCTGACTATAATTTTAAATAAATAATCATAAAAATGCTTCAACAAGCAATTACAAATTCTCTTGATGTTTCTACAAAAGGTAGAAAATCTCATCAAAGGACAAGAAGGTATAGAATAGAACTAAATGGAAATTATGGAGCTGAAATATAGAATAACTAAAATGAAACACTCACTGGATGAAATCAATCATAGTGTTTAGATAATAGAGGATAGAGTCAGCAAACTGGAGAACAGATGAATAAAATGTACCCAATGTGACAAACAGAAAGAAAACAGATTGATAAAGAAATGAACAGAGCCTCAAGGGTGTATGGGATAATAACAAGAGATCCAACGCCAACATTAATTCCACTGAAATTCCAGAAAGAGAAGAGAAAGAGACTGAGGCTGAAAGACTATTCAAATAAATAATGATTAGCAGTTTGACAAATTTCGTGGAAGATGTAAACCTGGAAATTCAAGAAGAATTCAAACAAGATAAGCCCAAATAAATCCATGTCAAGACATATCATAATAAAACTTCTGAAAACTAAATTTTTTAAAATAAATCTTGAAAGCACCTAGAAAGAAACTACCCAGAAGAATACAAAACTACAGTGAATTGAGAATATGAAACTATGGTAATCAGTAGAAAATGGCATAACACATTTAAATTCCTGAAAGAAAAGAACTCTCAACCATAAATTCTATGTCTTTCTTTCTGACATAAAGGGGAAATAAAGACATTCTCTGATAAAGGAAGACCAAAAGAATATGTGCCTAGAAGACCAATCCTTCGAGACTGGATAAATAACATTTACTAAGCAAAAAGAAAATAAAAGCATTATTGGAGCTTTAGGAAGTAAGTAAAAACAACAGAAATATGAGCATATACTATCCTTCTTCTTCTGAGTTTTATAAATTTATTTGATAATTGAAACAGAAACTATAACACAATTTGATACTCAAGACAATGACATTTAAAAGTATGAAAGGTAAAGGTACCTAAATGGAAGTAAGATTTCTACACTTCACTCAAAGTGGCAAAATGTTAACACCAATAAACTGATAAGTCACATATGTGTATTGTAATACTCAGAGCAACCACTAAGAAAACTACACAGAGACATACACTAAGGAACACTATAAATAAATCAAGATTGAATCGTTAAAATATGCAAGTAGCCCACAAGAAAGAAAAGAGAAACAGAAAAATTAAAAACAGAGGAAATAAATAATTATGATTTAGCACTTACTTAAATGCTAAAACAACAATACTTATCTTAAGGATGTAAATATGCCAATTAAAAGCAAAAATGGGAAGAATAGATTTTTTAAAAATCCAACTAAATGCTGTTTGCAAAAAAAAGTTACTTCAAAGGCAATAACATGGGGGGTTAATGTCAAAAAATTCAAAAATATACCATGCAAACATTAATTTTTAAAAAGTAGGGGTGACTATATTAACATCAGGTAAATAAAATCAACGGAGATAAAGAGGGACATTACAAAATTTTAAAAGGAAAAATCCATCAGGAAGACATAATGATCCTAAATGTGTATGCTCCAAACAACAGATCTTCAAAATGCATGAGGAAAAAACTGATAAAGCTGAGAAGAAAAATAGACAAATCCACAATTATAGTTGGGGACATCAACAACCCCATCTCGGCATCTGATAGAACCAGTAGATTAACAAGGATATTGAAACTCTGAACAACACAATTGATATGGTTTGGTTGTGTCCCCACCCAAATCTCACCTTGAATTGTAATAATCCCCACAGGCCAAGGGTGGGGCCAGGTGAAGATAATTGAATCGTGGGGGCAATTTCCCCCATACTGTTCTCATGGTAGTGAATAAGTCTCATGAGATCTGATGATTTTATAAATGGGACTTCCCCTGCACAATCTCCCTTCCCGGCCGCCATGTAAGACGTGATATTGCTCCTCCTTTGCCTTCCACCATGATTATGAGGCCTACCCAGGCATGTGGAACTGTGAGTCAATCAATTAAACCTCTTTCCTTTAAAAATTACTCAGTCTTGGGTATGTCTTTATCAGCAGTGTGAGAACAGACTAATACAACAATCAACCAATAATATCTAATTGACACATATAGAACATTTATCCCAATATCAGCAGAATATACATCTTTTCAAGTATCCACTGATTATTCACAAAGATAGATCATATCCTAAACAATAAAGAGACTTCAATAAATTTTAAAGAACTGATGTCATACAGAGTATGTTATCTGATTATAATGGAATCAGACTGGAATATAGTAAGAGATAAACAAAAGGATGATCCTTAAACATGTGGAAAGTAACAATAAAGTTTTAACCTAAGCCATAAATCAAATAGTAAATTTCAAAGGAAATTTTTAGAAAATATATAGAACTGAATATAAATGAAATGCAACATATTAAATTATGTAAAATGCAGCCAAAATAGTTCTAATAGGAAAATTTATAGCACTAAAAGCTTACATTAGAAAAACGTAAATGTCTCAAATAATCTAAGGTTCTACTTCAAGGAGTAAAAAAAAGCAAAATAAATTCAAAGCAAGCAGAAATAAAAAAAGATGAGCAGAAATTATTAAAATTGAAAATAGAAATATAATTTTTAAAATGAAACAAAATATTGTTCTTCAAAAAATCAATAAAGGAGAGGAGGACAAGATGACTAACTAGATGTAGACAAGTGGAATAGCTCCCATGGAGGGACAGAAATGACTGGCATGCTTTTAACAGATCTTCAGAGGGAAGGCACTGAGAGTGGATGGAGGAAAGACACAGAAGCTAGATTGAAGAGGGAGAAAACTGTGAACCCCACAAGGGCTACTGAGCACTGGGATTCATTTTTGACCTACAACAGCTCTAGGGGAATGGATGAATTGAACTGGCAAGGAGCAACCCACTTTCACCACAGGCCTCTGGATCCCAGGCAGGAGAGGACCCCTTGACCATCACGGACACTTGAGATAGCAGGGATAGCTCATTAGAGAAGTGGTGGGGCAGCAGCCAGCTGATGTAGAGTATAGACGGTTTGGTATAGGTGCAGCTGTAGTGGAGCATGGCCAGGTACAGCTATCGCCCTAGGCTCAACTTGCTCCTAAATAAAAGACAAGCTTTAGGGGAACTGTCAGACTTGATCTCTGTAGGGTGGTCTTGCACATCAAACAGGACTGGTCCAACCTGAGCACTCCTTGGCCTGCTTACCTCTCCTGGGGCCCCAGCATCACCATGCCTGCTTATAAGGCAGTGTCAGGTGCCCTGGCAGCACACACCATAGCTTCTGCACCAGAGGACCAAGCCTGACAGGTGGAGAGCTCCAGCGAGGTGGCTCCTGTGGCTGCACACCAGCCCACATGCCACCTCCCCACACTGCAGCTTCCCCTGAGCCCACAGCAGCTCCACACATCACATTGTTAGCATGTGTCTGCACAGGTGGGTTTTGCTTTACTTGCCCTGCCAGCATGTGGGAGTGCAGTTTGTCCCCCCACCACCACTGACTGTCGCTGCAGACAGAGCCTTCATGGCACACAGCCAGCAAGCCCTGCCTCCACTAGTGTCCCATACTTGTGCTAATGCTGCACAGAGAACAAGGGATCCTCCCACAACCTGAGCAATCACTAGCTTATGGGGGCACAGAGAAAGCACCCAGACCTATGCCAGCCAGCACCTTGTCCCAAACCAACTCCACTTCCAGCACAACAGTGCACATAGTCTCCATCAGGGCCCCTCCTACTACCAGCTGCCTTGCCTCTGCCACTGTGGCGAATGCCCACAGTGAGGCAGGCACCCCTGCACATGCTAACACTCTGTTGCAGCTGTCGCACCTTGGCATCCCCAGCACAGTGGACTCCAAACCTCTAGGAGTCAGAGAACAAAGTTGGGGCCCAATACAAGTTCTCCAGAGTTAGAGCATGCAGTCCAGGAGTTGGGAGCTGAGCACTGGCCCCTGAAAATCTCCCAGAAATAAAGCAATTTAGTGAATCCACCTTATACCATAATCAAGTCCTCAGGGTCATCAAATAGGACAAAAGGAAAAAAAAAAACCATCCAGAGGTCAGCAACCTCAAAGATTGAAGGTAGATAAGCCCACAAAGATGAGAAAGAATCAGCACAAGAATGCTGAAAACTCAAAGCCAGAGTGTCTTCTTTCCTCCAAATGACCACATCATCTCTCCAGCAAGGGTTCAGAACCAGGCTGAGGCTGAGGTGACTGAAATGACAGCAATAGAATTCAGAATATGGATAAGAACAAAGCTCATGAAGCTGCAGGAATAGGTTGAAACCCAATGTAAGGAAGCAAGGAAGCTAAAAATCATGATAATACATTGCAGGAGCTGACAGACAAAATAGCCAGTTTAGAGAAGAACATAACTGACCTTATAGAGCTGAAAAAACACTATAAGAATTTCATAATGCAATCACAAGTATTAATAGCAGAAGAGACCAAAAGGTGGAAAGAATCTCGAAGCCTGAAGACTGCCTTTCTGAAATAAGACAGGCAGACAAAAACAGAGAAAAATGAATAAAAAGAAATGAACAAAACCATCAAGAAATATGGGATTATGTAAAGAGACCAAACCTATGACTGACTTGTGTACCTGAAAGAGATGTAGAGAATGGAACCAACTTGGTAAATATATTCCAGGATATCATCCATGTGAACTTCTCCAACCTAGCTAGAGAGGTTAACATTCAAATTCAGGAAACGTAGAGAACCCCAGTCAGATAGTTCACAAGAATATCATCCCCAATACACATAATCATCAGGTTCTCCAAGGTTAAAATGAAAGAAAAAATGTTAAAGGTAGCTAGAGGAACAGACCAGGTCACCTACAAAGGGAAGCTCATCAGACTAACAACAGAATTCTCAGCTGAAATCCTACAAGCCAGAAGAAATTGGGCACTGATATTCAACATTCTTAAAGAAAGAAATTCCAACCCAGAATTTCATACCCAGCCAAACTAAGCTTCATTAGCAAAGGAGCATTTTCAGATAAGAAAATGCTGAGGGAATTTGTTACCACCAGAACTGCCTTACAAGAGCTCTTGGAGGAAGCACTAAATATGGAAAAAAAGACTTACCAGCTACTACAAAAATACACTGAAGTACACAGGCCAGTGACACTATAAAGCAACCACACAAACAAGTCTGTATAATAACCAGCTAACATAATGATGACAAGATCAAATCCACACATATCAATAATAACCTTAAATATAAATGATCTAAATGCCCACAATTAAGCACAAGTGGCAAGCTGGATAAAGAACCAAGACCCATTGTTACGCTGTCTTCAAGAGACCCATCTCACATGCAGTGACACACATAGGCTCAAAATAAAGAAAAGAAAAAAAATTTACCAAGCAAATGGAAAACAGAAAAAAGCAGAGGTTGTAATCCTTGTTTCTGACAAAACAGACTTTAAACCAATAAAGATAAAAAAAGACAAAGAAGTACATTGCATAATGGTAAAGTGTTCAATTCAGTGAGAAGATCTAACTATCCTAAATATATATCCATCCAACACAGGATCACCAAGATTCATAAAGCAAGTTCTTAGAGACGTTCAAAGAGACTCAGACTCCCACACAATAATAGTGGGAGACTTTAACACCCCACTGACAATATTGGACAGAACACTGAGAGAGGAAATTAAGATATTCAGGACCTGAACTCAGCAGTGGATCAAACAGAACTTACAGATATCTACAGACCTCTCTACCCAAAAACAACAGAATAAACATCTTCTCATTGCCACATGGCACATACTTTACAATTGATCACATAATCCAAAGTAAAACACTCATCAGCAAATGCAAAAGAACCAAAATTATAACAGTCTCTCATACCACAGTGTAATTAAATTAGAAATCAAGACAAAGAAATTCACTCCAAAGCATCCAATTACATGGACTGTATGAAATACTTTCTGGTAAATAATAATATTAAAGCAGAAATCAAGAAGTTATTTGAAACTAATAAAACAAAGACACAATGTACCAGAATCTCTGAGACACAACTAAGGCAGTGTTAACATGAAATTTATAGCACTAAATGCCCACATGAAAAGGTTAGAAAGATCTCAAGTTAACAACCTAACATCACAACTAAAAGAACTGGAGAACCAAAAGCAAACAGATCTCAAAGCTAGCAGAATAAAAGAAATAACCAAAATCAAAGCTAAACTGAAGGAAAACCGTTCAAAAGATCAATGAATCCATGAGCTGGTTTTGTGAAAAAAAAATAAAATAAAATAGATAGACTGCCAGTTAGACAAATAAAGAAGAAAACAGAGAAAATTCAAATAAACACAGCCAGAAATAAAAGCAGCATATTACCATTGACTCCACAGAAATACAAACCATCAGAGAATATTATGAACATTTCTATGCACATAAGCTAGAAAATCTAGAAGAAATGGATAAATTCGTGTCACATACACCCTCCCAAGAGTGCACCACAAAGAAATTGAAACCCTGAACAGACTAATAATGAGCTCTGAAATTGAGACCATAATAAATAGCCTACTGACCCCAAAAGCCTAAGACCAGAGAGATTCATAGCTGAATTCTACCAGAGGTACTAAGAAGAGCTGGTACTATTCCTACTGAAACTGTTCTAAAAAATTGAGGAGGAGAAGGGACTCCTCCCTCTCTCATTCTATGAGGCCAGCATCATCTTGATACCAAGACCTGGCAGAGATACAACCAAATAAGAAAATTTGAGACCAATATCCTTGAACCTCAAAATAATAAGAGCCATATACAAAAAACCCACAGCCATCATCATACTGAATAGGCAAAGGCTGGAAGCATTCCCCTTGAAAACTGGCACAAGACAAGGATGCCCTCTCTCACCACTTCTATTCAACATAGTATTGGAATCCCTGGCCAGGGCAATCAGACAAGAGAAAGAAAGAAAGTGCATCCAAATAGGAGGAGAAGAAGTCAAACTATCCCTGTTTGTAGATGATATGATCCTATATTTAGAAAACCACATAGACTCTGATCAAAAGTTTCTTAAACTGATAAAGAACTTCGGCAAAGTCTTAGGGTACAAAAATCAATGTGCAAAAATCACTAGCATTCCTATACATCAACCACAGTAAAGCAGAGAGCAAAATCAGGAACATACTCCCATTCACAATTGCCACAAAAATAATAAAATACCAAGGAATACAGCTAACCAAGGAAGTGAAAGATCTCTACAAAGAGAACTACAAAACACTGCTCACAGAAATCAGAGATGACATTAACAAATGAAAAAAAAAATTCATGCTCATGGATAGAATCAATATTGTAAAATGGCCATACTGCCCAAAGCAATTTATAGATTCAATGTTATTCCTATTAACCTACCATTGAGATTCTTCACAGAACTAGAAAAAAAAAACATTTTAAAATTCACATGGAACCAAAAAACAGCCTGAATAGCCAAGGCAATCCTAAGCAAAAAGAACAAAGCTGGAGGCATCAGGGTACCCTACTTCAAGCCATACTATACGGCTACAGTAACCAAATCAGCATGGTACTGGTACAAAAACAGACATCTATACCGAAAGAACAGAAAAGAGAACCCACAAATAAGTCCACACACATACAACTGCCTGATCTTCAACAAACCTGACAAAAACAAGCAATAGGGAAAATTCCCTATTCAATAAATGGCGCGGCTGGGCGCGGTGGCTCACACCTGTAATCCCAGCACTTTGGGAGGCCAAGGCGGGCGGATCACGAGGTCAGGAGATCAAGACCATGGTGAAACCCCGTCTCTACTAAAAATGCAAAAAAATAGCTGGGCGCAGTGGCGGGAGCCTGTAGTCCCAGCTACTTGGGAGGCTGAGGCAGGAGAATGGCATGAACCCGGGAGGCGGAGCTTGCAGTGAGCCGAGATTGCACCACTGCACTCCGGCCTGGGCGACAGAGCGAGACTCTGTCTCAAACAAAAAAAAAAAAGAAAAAAAACAGAAAGAAGAATAAATGGCACTGGAATAACTGGCTAGCCATATGCAGATTCAAACTGGACCCCTTCCTTTCACCATATACAAAAATTAACTCAATATGGCTTAAAAATTTATATGTAAAGCCCAAAACTACAAAAACTCTCTAAGACAACCTAGGCAATATCATTCAGGACATACGTATGAACAAAGATTTCATGACAAAGAGGCCAAAAGCAATTGCAACAAAAGCAAAAATTGACAAATGGGATCTAATTAAACTAAAGAGCTTCTGCAAAGCAAAAGAAACTACCAATAGGGTAAACTGACAACCTACAGAATGAGATAAAATTTTTGCAAACTATGCATCTCACAAAGGTCTAATATTTAGTATCTATAAGGAACTTAAACAAATTTATCAAAAAGAAAACATTAAAAAGTGGGCAAAGAACATGAACAGATGCTTTTCAAAAGAAGACATACAGGTAGCCAAAGATAATATGAAAAAAAGATCAATATCACTGATCATTAAAGAAATGCAAATTAAAAGCACAATGAGATACCATCTCACACCAGTCAAAATGGCTATTATGAAAAAGTGAAAAATAACAGATGATGGCAAGGTTGTGGAGAAAAGGCAACATTTATGTACTGTTAGTGGGAGTGTAAATTAGTTCAACCATTGTGGAAGACAGTGTAGCAATTCCTCAAAGACCTAAAGAAAGATATACTATTCAACCCAGTAACCTCATTACTGGGTATATACCCCAAGAGTATAAACTGTTCTATTGTAAAAACACATGCATGTGTATGTTCACTACAGCACAATTCACAATATCAAAGACATGGAATTAACCTAAATGCCCACCAGTGCTAGACTGGATAAAGAAAACGTGGTATATATATACCCTAGAATACTATGCAGCCACAAAAAAGAACAAGATCATGTCCTTTGCAAGGACATGGTTGGAGATGGAGGCCATTATCCTTAGCAGAATAGAAACAGAAAATCAAATACTGCATGTTCTCACTTATAAGTGACAGCCAAATGATGAGAACACATGGACACATAGAGGGAAACACACACTGAGGCCTATTGGAGAGTGGAGGATGGGATGAGGGAGAAGAGCGGAAAAATATCTAATGGGTACTAGGCTTAATACCTGGGTGATGAGATAATCTGTACAACAAACCCCCATGACACACATTTACATATGTAACAAACCTAAACATGTATCCTTGAACTTAAAAATTAAAAAAATCAATAAAATTGATAAGCCTCTAACAAGACTAACAAAAATAATAATAATAAAGAAAAGACAAATTACGAATGTCAGGAATAACACAAGAGATACTAGTACAGATGCTGTAGCCATTTAAACAATAAAAGAAAATACAAACAACATTACACTCATAAATTTGACAACTTAGAAGAAATGACCAATTATTTCCTACAAACTACCAGAAGTCAACCATGATGAAATAGATAATCAGAATATCCCAATAACCATTAGAGAAATTTAATTTGTAATTTAAGAGCTCCTGTAAAAGAAATCCCCAGGCTATAATGATTTTACTGGAGGATTATATCAAACATTTAAAGAATTAAAACCAAATTCTACATAATCTCTTCCAAAAGATGAAAAACAAGTGTTTTCCTACATATTTTATGAGGCTAATACTACCCTGATGCCTAAAGCAGATAATGATAGTACAACAGAAAAAACAACAACAACAACAACAACAACAACAACAAAACCCTACACCTCAATATTCTCATGAACTCAGAATAGCAATATCCCCCATAATGTCTTAGCAAATACAATCCAACAATGTGTAAAACGTTTTGGTAATCAAGACAGGGTCATAAAGATAGGCACATTGATCAGTGGGATAGACTAGAGAACCCAGAAATAGACCCACACAAATATGCCAAAATGATTTATCAAAGGTCCAAAAGCAATTCAATGGAAGATGGACTGTCTTTTAAACGAATGGTGATGAGGCAATTGGATACCTATAGGCAAAAAAAATGAACTTCAACCTAAACTTCACAATGTCTAAAATAATTAATTCAAAATGGATTATAGACTTAAATATAAAATATGAAAATATCAAACTTTAAAAAAATAGGGCGCCGGGCACGGTGGCTCACGCTTGTAATCCCAGCACTTTGGGAGGCCGAGGCGGGTGGATCACGAGGTCAGGAGATCGAGACCACGGTGAAACCCCGTCTCTACTAAAAATACAAAAAAAAATTAGCCGGGTGTGGTGGCGGGCACCTGTAGTCCCAGCTACTCGGAGAGGCTGAGGCAGGAGAATGGCGTGAATCCGGGAGGCAGAGCTTGCAGTGAGCCGAGATTGCACCACTGCACTCCAGCCTGGGCGACAGAGCCAGACTCCGTCTCAAAAAAAAAAAGGAAAAAATCTTTGGAATATAGGGATAGGCAAAGAATTCTTAGACTTGACACCAAAATCATGATATATAAAAGGAAAAATGGATACACTTAGCCTCATTAAAATGTAAAACTTTAGCTTTGCAAAAAATCCTCAACAGAAAAGGAAAAGGCAATTACAAATTGCAATAAAATGATTGCAAACTATATATCCAATAAAAGACTAGTATCTAGAATATATAAAGAATTCTCAAAACTCAACAGTACAATATAAGCAATTGTCTTAGAAAAACAGGCAAAAGACCTGGACAGACATTTCACTGAAGAGGATATCCAGATGGCAAATAGGCAAACATGCACATAAAAAAAATTCAACACTACTGACCATCAGTGAAGTGCAAATTAAAGCCACAATAATGTATCTCTGTGCAATTATTAAATAAAAAATAGTGATATCACAAAATGCAGGTGAGGATGTAGAGGCATTTTCTTATGCATTTCATGGCTGAAGTATAAAATGGTACAGCTACTCTGGAAAACAGTTTGGCTGTAATTTTTTTTTTAACATTACACATGTAATTACCATATGACACAGCAATTGCACTCTTGGGCATTTATCCCAGAAAACCTGTATACAAATGCTCATAGTGGCTTTATTCATAATTGCCCTAACTACAAATAATTCAGATGTTCTTCAGTGGGTGAATGGTTAAACAAATAGTATTATTTCATTCTTTGAAATAATACTCAACAATAAAAGGGAGAAACTCTTGATACATGCAACAACTTGGATGGAACCTCTAGAAAATTATGCCATTTTTTTCTAGAGTGAGAAAAGGCCAATAAAGTTATAATACTGTATGATTCAACATATACAACATTTTTAAAATGACAACATTTTAGAAATGGAGAATAGAAAATATTATGGTTATCAGGAGGTAGGAACAAGGGCAGGGAGGTATGAGTTAGGTCCATGTGGTCATAAAAGAGCAAATGGGGAAGGAATCTTCTTGGTAACAACTATTCTGTGTGTTGGATGTGGTAGTGGATATATCAGCTCAGACAGGAAAATACTGAATACAGCTAAATACACACACACACACACACACACACACACACACACACACACACACAAATGAAACTGGGAAAATGTGGATCTGAATGCGATCCATAGGTTGTTTCAATGTCAGTATCCTTATTGTGTTATTGCATAACAGTATCGCAAGATGTTACCATTGGGGAAACTGAATAAAGCGTATGCTGGATCTCTCTATACTATTTATTAAAACTGCATGTAAATCTATACCAACTCAAAATAAAAATTTAATTATAAAATATTCTGAAAAGGAAGAGAAATTAGATGGTATCAAACAGCAAATATTGGAATATACTATAAAATAATAATAACAGCATGGTATGGTATTGGTGCAATAAAGAGAAATGAGCACCAACAAAAAGGAATATATCAACATAATTTATCATATTAACAGGAAAGAACAAGAATAAAAATTATATAATTATCTTGATAGATGCAAAATAGCCTTTAAATAAATGTAACACTCATTCTTGATAACACTATTAGTAGACTAGGAATTCAAGGGAATTTTCTTAATCTGAAAAAAGAACATCGACCAAAATTATGTAGTAAACATATTAAAGAATAAATTATTATAAATTATCTTCTGATATCAAGAACAAAATAAAGATGTCCACTGTTATGACATCTATTTAACTTGAACTAAAGACACTAACTAATGCAACAAGACAGGAGAAAGAAATAAAAAAAAATTAGAAATGCAAATATAGAAGTTTTATTAGTCATAGATGACATGATTGTGTATACAGAAAACTAGCAAATACAGTTAGTTCACTAGAAATAAGTCTGATATACAAACTCAATTCTATTTCTATATACACACAGTAACAAGTAGAAAAATCAATTTGAAATTTACTACATATAATCATAAATCAATATCCAGGAATAAATCAAACAAAAGTTATTCAAATCTCTACAGTGAAAGCTACAAAACTTTACTGAGAGAAATTGCAGAAGCCATAAATAAATTGAGGGGTATACTATATTCAGGAATTAGGTTACTCGATATCGGTAAGACATTAACACTCCCCAAATTGATCAAGAGTCAAGGCAATCTCAGTCAAAATCCCAAATTTTTTTGTGGAAAATAAAAATCTAATTTTAAAATGTATAAGAAAATACAAAGAGTCAAGAATCACCAAGTCTGTCTTGAAAAATAAGTATGAAGCTTGCTCAGGTTTTCCTCCACCTCCTGACTGACCCTGTGGCCCTGTCTAGTGTGCTTCGCATGCCCCTCTGGGGAACTGTAACAACCTATCTTTTCAATGGCAGTTGTCTCCTGATATGTTGGCCTCTCTATACCTGTATGATAATAAAACTTTCCTTGTAAAACCCAATAATGAATTATCTAAAACTACATACAACAATAATAATGAATCTTACTAACATAATGTTGAGCAAAAGAAGTAAGATACAAAAGAGTATGGAACATTTGATATCACTGATATTGAGTTAAAAACAGGAAAAACCTAATTAAGGGCATTAGATATCAAAACCAATTCCATTTGGTGGGTGTGGTGACTAAAGGGGTGCACAGGGGAGAGCTCTGAGGGTGCTGGTGATGTTCCTTGATGTGAGTGTTGTCTGTATGTACATGTTCACTTTTGAAAATTCACTGTGATTCACGTAAGATTAAGACATTTTTCTGTATAAGGGTTACACTTCACTTTATATTAGTAAAACCACTAAAAGTTCAGTCACAACTATATTTAGAATAAAACAAGGCATTCCAAACAAGAAAGAATAAAAATAAATTATCTAACACCTCATATAAAAAGTTTTTTAAAATAGCAATAAAATTGGCCAGGTGCAGTGGCTCACACCTATAATCCCAGTACTTTGGGAGACTGAGGGGGCAGATCACTTGAGGCTAGGAGCTTGAAATCAGCGTCACCAGGATGGTGAAACTGCATCTCTACTAAAATCAGCCAGGCATAGTGGCATGTGCCTATAGTCCCAGCTACTCGTGGGCCTGAGGCACAAGAATCACTTGAACACAGGAGGTGGAGGTTGCAGTGAGCCATGATTGTGCCACTGCACTCCAGCCTGGGCAACAGAGTGAGACTGTGTCTCAAAAAGTAATAAATAAATAAGAATAAAACAATTATTATGCAGCGGGCAGACAGAAAAAAAATACAAAACATGATTAAACAAATTAGACCTAGTTTTTTGAAAAAAAAAAACATAGAAAAAACTGTTGTCAAGTCTAATCAAAACATAAAGCAAGACAACACAAATATGTAATAATAGGAATGAAGAGGGACATATGTCAACAGCTCAGTATTTTTTAAATTGTTTACAAGTACTATATAGAGCTGTAAGTAATGAATTTGAAAATTCCAGTGAACTGCAAGATTTTCAGTGAAGCAGATTGCTAAAAATGATTAAATGAAATGTAGAAACCAGGAAAGAAAGTTTCCAAGATACAAAAGTAATATCTCCAAAACCAGCAGCTAGCCCAGAAAATTGTGCAGTCAAATTCTTTCCAGCGTTCAAGAGCTCTGCCTCTGCAAGTACAAAAGAATGAGCAATTTCTTTCCCATGTTATGAAAAGAGCACACGCCTAACACAAGCTGAACTCAAGCATCTGAGAGAGAAATTCTGCCAATGTTACCTATGCATCTAGCAGGAAACCCTCACCTGCTATAACAAAAAAAACAAAATGATATAAAATAACACAGTAAGCCAGGACAAATTTCTAGGAAAGGGCTCTTCACTTACAGAATGAAGACACACAGAAAAGTGTACTCTTCTTCTACTTACTGCTATCTTTCTGGGTATGACAGTTTGAACTGCCATAGTCATTCTGAAATTATGAGAAAAATTAAGACTATGCCCTGAGAACAGCCAGGTTGAGATATGAAAAAGACCCGGGTCTTTGGGCTCAGCAGTGAGTGTCTGAAGTGGCCAACCCTGAAGCCTTCCTAGTTGTAGTCCTCTTTAATGTGAGATAGGAAGTCTTCCTTATTGTGTAATCCACTTAAGGTGGACATTCTGTTAGCTGAAGCCACCATATTCTGAAAATGTACAAATGTGAATTAAATTAAAGCTCAGAGAAAAAAGAAAAATGATTAATAATTTCTAAAAATCAATGAGATATGCAAATTTATATAGCTTATAATAAAATGTGATATTCAAGTCAATAGGGAAATGAAGGTCTGCTGTATAAATGGTAGTAGAGACCATTTAGTGAAAACATGTAAAAGCTAGGCCATCATGTCACAATTTATTCCAAATCCATCCCAGTTAGATGGTAGATTTTGTTGAAAAAAAAAAATCAAGCCATAAAAATAACTGGAAGAAAGTATGAGTAAACAGTATCTACTTTGTGAATTGGGTATAAGTTTCTAAAAAACACAAATATAAAAAAATGCAAGTGAATAATCTAATTATTTGACCACATACATTTTTTAATGTCTGTATGTGAAAATATTTTTAATTTCAAAGGCAAACTATTTACTGGAACAAAATATTGAACACAAATAACTATCAATTCCTTTCTGAAAGAGAGGTTATATAAGTTTACAATGTACAAAGAACCTGAGGTATAATTTACAAAAATGTGAAATACAAATGAGCAATAATTATACTTTAAAATGTACAATCTCACATGAAACACAAATTTAGTATATCGCTTTTTCATCTTGCTACCAAACTAGCAAAAATGTTTAATATATATCAACCATATTTTTTAGCATGTGATATAACATAGACTTTATATACTACTCATGGATGTGAAAGTTATTAGGCCTTTCTATAATCAATCTGAAAATATGTATCATGTACATTAGGAGCCTAAAAGAATTATTATTCTTGGCCGGGCGCGGTGGCTCGCGCCTGTAATCCCAGCACTTTGGGAGGCCGAGGCAGGCAGATCACGAGGTCAGGAGATGGAGACCATCCTGGCTAACACGGTGAAACCCCGTCTCTACTAAAAATACAAAAAATTAGCCGGGCGTGTTGGCGGGCGCCTGTAGTCCCAGCTACTCGGGAGGCTGAGGCAGGAGAATGGCGTGAACCCAGGAGGCGGAGCTTGCAGTGAGCCGAGATCACGCCACTGCACTCCAGCCTGGGGGACAGAGCAAGACTCCGTCTCAAAAAAAAAAAAAAAAAAAAAAAAAGAATTATTATTCTTGTTCTGGTAATTCTACTTCTTAAAAAATATAGTATGGAAATAAATATAGATATAATTAAAATTGTATGTATTTTAGATGTTCATGATAACACTATTCTATAATAATGTGGTGAAAATACCTAAATATTCATCAGGTAGGAAGACGAAATAAATAATGGCTGCCTGTAAGTTGAGTAATGTATTTCCACTGAAAACATCATAGTCGTAAAGCATAGTTAGAGAAATGAGGCGATATTCCCAATATAACATTTAGTAGGAAGGTCAGGATATAAAATGTATTATAATAAAGAGCAATTTGATAAATATGCATATCATGATCTCTATGTATGGAGGGAGAAAAAAACAAGAAAATACAACAGAAACATTAACAGTATTTATTTCTTGGTTTAAAGATTGTAGCTGACTTTTATGTTCCTCTTTTCATTTATCTGTATTTTCTGAACATTCTACCCTTAATGGGTATGTATTGATAAAACACTACCTAAAATGAAATACTTGATTGCATCTTTTCCTTATTCCTTTACTGGGATGAAGCAGCAGTGTTTGTTTCAGTTCTCGGCTCTGTCAAAAATAGTTCTGCACAAGGGTTCAGAACAGTTGACATTTTACTTTGAAAATACACTGGAAGAATGTTAATCCATGAAGTTTATTTCTCTTCTGCGACTCACTGTGCACAGCTGGGAGTCTCTATGGGAGCAGCTTAATAGAGACACTGCACAGTCCTCAGACTAGATCCTCCCAGCCCCACCTCCACCCATATCCCCCTCCTCACTGCTGTGCCCACTTCCCAGGCTCCTAGCACCAACTGCTGGAGCCACCAGGTAAAGGCAGCTTCTACTTCATTACGAGTTAGCCTTTTCAACCTGGCTTCACCTCTTACAACTTCTGAACCCGAGAATTTGGGGCAATTTGTAACACTGCGTAGCAGATCTGCACGAGAATGTTAATGATGCACTTTCAAGCTCAGGGAGGACTGGGGTCCTATGGCGTGGCAATCCCTGCACAAAGAGCAGTTATTACTCAGTGAATTATCAGCAGACACAAGGCTCTCCCAGGGATGCAACATCAAGGGGGGGCATTTGATTCCCATCCAAAGCCAGCTTTTATGAAGAATCAAAATTGACAGAGAAGTTAGAAGAAGCGTCTTAAACTAGTAAAGGAGAATGAGGCCCTTCCATTTCCCTGGGAAATCGCTGGAACAGGGAGGCTGAGCTAAGGGCAGTGGTGGAAATTTCAATTCAGCAGGCTCCCAGCCAACAGGAAGGGACTGTGATGCCCTAATGCTGGCTGGGGAAGGTTGGAGCAGAAAGTGAGCTGAAGGGGAGACAGGGAGTCACAGAACTGCATCTCCTCAAGTTCAGAAATGATGTTCTGGGTCCTCTGCCAAGCCCCCGCACTCCCAGGAAATCTGCCTTCCAAGCCCAGCACAGCATCATGCTTGCTGGTGCTATGCATCTCCCCAGTCTCTGGGCCTCTGTTTCCCAAACTTAGCTGTGCAGACCCCAATCCCCCACCTATTGCAACCAGCACATGTGCTTCTATGACTATTTAATACATTTGGGTCCCAGCAAGATCCTGCTTGACCAGACTTTGTAGGGCCAGAGAAAAGCTTGACCCCCTGGACAAAATACTCCTTCAGCCTCTCTTGGTCCTAACTTGATTCTAGAAAGGAGAAGAAAACAGCTGTGTTGTCTCACACCACATCAGGGTCTCCCTCATCCAGGATGCAAGGCATAAAACAAAGCCACAGGCTGTCCAGATGCTCCTGCCTACTTCCCCCACCCTCCTGCCCAAGGACACCTGCTGCCCTGCACTGAGCCACTGAATTGGGTGGATGCCACCCACGGAAAATGAAGTTCGAAGGGCCTGTGAGCAGTTGGCAATTCTCCCAGGGTTTTCCTGCACAAGGGACCCGGAGTTAGTGGAAGAGAATGAGTTCCCTACACCAGTGCCATTAGGATGGAGAAAGGCAAACAGCTTCAGCAATCAGGTCATGGAGAAATGTTTCCTCTGGGCTATAAGTAGTGTTCCTATCCAGGCAAGTCATGCTTGTGGGGGAAAAAAAAGACAACCATGTTTTTCTTCTTGCAATGATTACACCAACACCAAAACAGCCCTGAAAATAAAATCTTATCAGAGGTGAAGTTCCACAGATCCGTCTCAGCCCTTGGTCTTTATATGGAGTGGACATCTGCTGCCAGGCATAGAAGGGGAGTTTGGCACTGCCCTGGCACACAGAGCTGAGTGATCCCAGCTACACCAGCTCAGGGCTGCAAGAGGGAGCCTCCCATCTCTGGCCTTGGCTTTTGAGCTATAGTCTAGGGCACTGTCAGGCTGGAGGCTGTGTTTTAGGCCTTCCTGTGCCTCTCTGCTCTTGTGGAGTCTGAGATAGATATGCTCAGAGAAAACACACAGTCCCATTTGCCCAAAGCTGATGCCCTGTGCCATATGAGCACGCTCTCACTGCCAAGTGCTGCACAGTGTCATTACACTGACTGACGCTTCTATCCAACAAGTAGGCTCATACTACCTGTAACTTTCCTCTGAAGAAACAAAGGTTCAGAAAAGGGAAGTTGTGCAAAAACTCAGGAGAGGCAGAGCCAGGAACAAAGCAAAGGCCCGGGTCAATGAGACAACATACATACAATGCACCTTTGGATACCGTGGATGCTTAACAGTTTCTGCCCGCTCCCTACACCCAGCAGCTTCCCACACCCCCCACCTTTGGAAACTTAACTACAGGTGGCTCTGACAGATCTGTCAGAGCTCAATCATGAGCTAAGTACATCTACATGGACACGTTCATGGAATCCTCTTTTGGAGATTCCTGTCTGAACAAAGAGAAACAAAGCCAAGTAGAAATTTGTGGAGGTCCTGTTACAGTTCTGAGCCCTGAAAAAAAACATGCCTCCAATAGGACAGAAGAAGCATATACCACCCCCCACCCCCAAGACAAATGTCAGACCAATGCCTGTGAGAACTGGAAGAGTTTCCAGCAAACCTTTCCCCTGGTGGCAGACCCATGCCAGACAGCTCCAAGTACAAAACAGACAATTAATATTTTGCTTGTAGTTACACAGCAAGCTGATGACATAGACCTTTGATTTTTCCATACAAAGCTCATTCACCAAAAACGCACTTCCTGGATGAGATAATTGAATTAGTATTTGTCCAGCACCCTGCAGTGAAAGGCGATCACCCACTCCTTCCCTCCAATGAAGGGGCTGAGTAATCTACAGTCTCTTGATGCCACTTAATCTAAAATGTCTGGGTGACTCACCATCCCTGAGATTTCCCTCCAGGGTATTTAAGAAAATATCTTGCTCCTTAATTTAAATGATTCCTCTTGGTTTAAGTCTTAAAGAAACTGCTTAGTCTGTGTCTGGTTTTGTTCATATATGACATATATAATCTTTGCAGGGAATGCTGCCCCTGCCCAGCATCAAAGGATCTAGGAGTCTGCCCAGTCGGCTCCTGTAGCAGCTGTGTACCTTGCATGGCCAAGAGAGCTGCGACCCCTTGGACTCTGACCTTGGGCACTCCTTAGATGACTGATCTTGGCACTGTTTTGGTGTGGCTCAGGACCCTACCCTCAAATTTGCCACCCATCCTCAATTTTTTTCTCCCTTATGTGAATGTCCTTTATTTTTAAGTTACCCCGATTTCCCAGCCCCACCCTTCACAGCCCCGCCTCCCACCCGAAACCACCACTCAGCTCTTCCTTCAAATGCTGCCCTACCAACATGATACAGTCCTAATCCCTTTTCCTTGGTTCATCTGAAACCCCCTGGACTTGCTTTAATGCACCCTAGGCCTGAATCACAAACATTTGCTACAGTAAATCCCATTCCCTGCTTTCCAGATAACTTCCCCTTAGCAGCGATAAGCTGCTAGGCAGACAGATAACAACTAGGATATGCAGTTATTAAGGGCAGATTTTAAAATGACAAAAAGATACATTTTAAAAATAAAGCCCACTTGAAAATCAGCTTCCCTTCCAACTCAATTACATTCAGGCCTCCTGCTCAAAGCTCCTTATATTGAGAGATTCCAGCTCCCACTGGCTTCAGGGTTTTTGAGGTGCGTTGCCTAGGCAACATGGAAGGCCCAGACACCTGAAACAGGAAGTGGAGGACATAGTGCCTTCCCCTCTCTCAGGCACCTGAGGTGGCCAGCCTGGTGCCAGGCACAGGACTGGAGGGTCAGCTGCTTGAGACAAGGTGGGGACCTCCACAGCCGGCATTCCCACCAAAAGAAGTAGGTGGGAGAAGGAAGGAGCTGGCAGGCAGGGCCTAACTTCAAAATAAGACTTGGGGATGAAGGCAAGTGCGCCAGGACCATGGTCGATGTGAACAGTTATTCCGGCAGCCAGCTACACTTGGCAAGCTTTTTCACACCAGAGTACTGAAAGAGCCCTCCTTACCTGGTGGGAGTCCCAATGCAAGACCATATCTCTTGTGGTCGTGACCCAGACCAATGCTGACCACCCATCCCCATCCCCTTACCAAGTCTCACAGCTTTAGGCATTCCTAACAGACATCATAGGCCAGCCCTGGCTTCCTGGACATCTCAGGTCACACCCTGGCCCTCCATGGGAAGTCACAGAATAGTTGCTAGCCGACTCCCTCTAGGATGCCATCAACAAACCTCTGAGCTCCAAAATGCCATCAAGCCATGTATGTCAGACATTGTGTCACAACAAATTATCGAAACTTCGATTATTTATATGACCAATCCATGACTCTCTCTTCCATCACAGAGTGGGCTAAAAATCCCCCGCCCCCCATCACACATGGACCCAGGCCATCCCAGTCTCTCCCTGGGGAGCTTGTCTTCTGCCCCATCTGTCACTGATGAGCTCTACACTGCTGCCTCTCTCTCACACCCTCCACCAGTCCACACATGTGTCTTTCTACCCTGGCCCTCAGGAGCAAAACCAAAGAAGTCTCCCACCCAGATTCTCAGTACCCCAACATCACTTAGCCCTTGCCTCCCCATCCACTGCTCCTAGCCAGTGCTGACATCAGGCTAGAGGGCTCTTTGCTGAGGGCTTATCCAGGCCCTGCTGAGAGCTCATTACTTGCGAGGACTGTCCTTCATGCTCCAGGCACCATCATTAGTAGAGCCATCTTCCTTCAAAGTGTGTGAAGTGTGTACGTGTGTGTGTGTGAGCGTGTCTGTGAATACGTGAGGCTGTGCCTGAGTACATGCCAATCAGTCAATGCTTTCATTATTTCTGGAGAAGACCAAGCTGCTGTGGCCCATCTACACCATGAGTAGTCCCATCTCTGGCGTCTCCTGTACAGGCTATTTCTGGAAGTGCATCCAAGCCAGTGGAGTTGGCCGGGCCCAGGAGACCCAGCCACTGACCACACCAGGATACCCACCATCAGCTCCACATTGGCTCACAGTGACCACATCCGAGGTCCTTCACTTGGATAATTGTTCCAAGCCCTTATTTGCCATGTTGGCCTCTTTGTCCTAGCCCTGTTAGACTCTTGGTGTCATTGGTCCACTTAACTTTGGGGATCCCCACCCTGGATAAAAGGCCACTCTCCACTATCCACAATCCTGGAAAACTGTTCTCTATCACCCATAAGAGGTGGAAGAAGAGGGAAAGTATCACTGGGAAGACCCAGGCTGCCACCTGCACCAGCACCAGCACCAAATAAAAAAGCCAAACCTCAGTGTGAGTTGTTCAACTCGTCTGTCTCTCATTTATCTTTCCGCTGGCCTCTGGCATTTTCCAATTTCCACCCTCCTTGCAGCTCCATTTTCTGTTTGTGGCCTTGTCTCACTCTTGGATCTGGAGGACACTCAGGCTGACACCTCTGCCTCCTGCCTCAACCACAATTCACACTTGTCCCTGTGGTCGGGCTGATTTCACTGCTCTGAGAAAACACATTGTCCTTTGTAGCCTCCATGCAGCCCCCTGATCCAAGCAGTAGGACCCAGTTGTTACCAGGTACCCCTGCTCAACTCAAAGAGACTCCATTAGTGGCAATTTCTGTTTGGAAACCTCTCTGCACCTACTCCCTCGCATGCCCTATAAACACCAGCCAATGGTAGCATCAGCAGAGAGAGACTAGGAGGGAGGATATTTGTGCTAGTTAACAGTTGCTGGGAGCCCAGGGACCCTGTAGCTGTTGCTGTCTTCGGTGGCACCATAGCAGGAAGATTGGAAGATAGGAGCCTGAGGCTTACCTTGCGCATGTCTTTGCCAAAAGTCTCACTATAGGTAGTGCCAAGGATTTCAAACTGGACATAGGGATTCGAACTGTCCTCCCGAAACTCCATCACCCCAGTGAGGCCAGTGATGTGGCCCTGCAGAAGAGGAGAAAAACCCATTGGAAAATCTGGTTAAGGTAAAGGATGGAGTCCCAAAGGCTATGAGGAGCAAGGAAGTGGTCACCAAGGAGGGAGCAATCAGAGTCTTGAGACCATGGACAGGCTGTAATGAGGACAAGACGGGCTGGTGGTCCTAGGCCCTCAGAGCAGGATCAGTACTTTCTAGGACATTCGTTTATAGGAGAAATCCGTAAGGCTTGCACCTGTCATTCATACCATCTATATGCTTAGAGTCCCTGCTATGTGCCAGGCACCATGCTAGCCATGAGATTAAACAATAGCAGCTTTTGTTCCTGCCCTCTTGAAGCTTAGTCCTTCCCTTGCAATCAGTTCCAGGAGTTCACCTTAGCCTGACCCAAGAGGAAATTCAAAGGTCAACAGGAGACATATCAGACACATAATGGTAGGTTGCAGGGCAGCAAACATGTGCATTGGAGGGCACAGCCAGGTCCCGAGCTTGGATCCTGGCTTTGCCACCTGTGCCACCTTGGGCACATTGCCCATCTCCCAGCTTTGGCCTGAAGTTAATTAGCTCCACATCATAGAACCCACAAAGACTAAAGGAGAAAATATGTACAAAGCACAGCATCCAGCATAGACTGGCTGTGGTCTCCATGCCCCTCTCTACTGGCTCAGTGAGCTCCATAGGAGAAGGAGGCAGCAGGAGGCTGAGGGAGCCATGGTGAGCCCCTTTCTCTCTCCAAGCCCAGAGTGAGATTCTCATCAAGATGTATCTCTCATAGTCCCTGTGAGCCTACAGAGTCCCAGAAACACCTGGCCCAGAAGGGGCCCTGGCTCTGCCCTGGGCTGTAGTAGATTCTCACCTACACTAGAGCATGTTCCCTGCTACTGAAACCACATGCAAATCATTGTGACTAAACTCCTAATGCTATGGATTTCCCTAAATGCTCTTTAGAAGCCTCTAAAAGTGAATTCACTCTAACAAATCGTCCATAGATTACTCAGTTCACTTCAAATCCAGCTTTCTAATTTGGTATCACTCCTCAGCACATGAGATACATCACAAGCGCACATACAGGTGCACTCCTTTCTTGGGGAGTGGTGGTCTGCATAGAGGGGTACCTTGCAGACATGGGATAGGCAGCTGCCTCCATTTCATACCTACTTGCAGCCAAGGGCAAGTTGCTTAACCTCTCAGAAGTTCTTATATTAAATTGAAGACAGTAATGATAGTATGTATTCATGGACCACAGCTCACCTGGCGTGTAGATGCTGGGACAGGAAGAGTGACAAGGAGAGAGGAATGCGGAGGGGCCTACTGGGGCAGCCACACAGAGCCTAGCTTCAGGCCAGCTGCTAGAGGGGAACACAGTGGAGGTATAAGAAGGGGCCTGTCTTTGGCCAGGTTGGGGGTGCCCCCTCACATGTACCTTTTTGATGGTATCCAGCATGGACCTCCCACCATTCCATGGCTTAGTGGACTTCCGTATGCAGTTGAGGCTCGCCATGCTATGCCACTTCCGGTCCTCCAGCTTCCTGTGAAAGGCGTTGGCCAGCATCAGAACACTGTCATACAGATAGAGGTTGGAGATCTGCAAAGACAGAGGCAGTGAAACCCTTTCCACAGGTGCATTTCTAGAGAGCTTTGGAGAAACTCACAGAAAGGAGGAGGAATGCAGGATGCCAACACTAAGCTGTGGTGCCCAGTATCTATGCCAAGATCCTCGGCTTTTAGGTGTACTCTCAAAAACCCAGCCAGCTTCTAGAGTCCTGAAAGGAATAAGACCTTGCCCTGCCTCAGGAACTAGAGTGGGACGTGCATCTGTACATCAACAAGGAGAACCCTGATCTGTAGCTGATTGAGATGTGCACATAGGCAAGTTACTCACTCAGGTAAGGGAGGATGGAGGGAAGGATAAGCAGAAAGCTCAGTGTTGAAGGATTAGTAGGATAAAGGGAGGGCACAGCATTTGCAAGGGCATGAAGGTGTCAAGAGACAGGGCCAGGTACAGCACAGTCCACCAGAGTTTTTTGTAAAGGACCAGCTCATAAAGATTTTAGGCTTAGTGGTCTCTTTTGCAACTGCTCAACCCTACTGTTATAACTTGAAAGCAGCCATAGACAATATATAAACATATGGATGCGGCCATGTGCAATAAAACATTATTTTCCAAAACAGGCAATATACTGGATTTGCTCTATGGGCCACTGCTGGCGGATCCTTGGGTTAAAGGGACTGAAAGCAGTTCAAGACGACTGTGTCAATGGGTACAATACAGAGGGAGCAGGATCAAGAGAGAAGCAGGGATTGAGCCCTGCAAAGACTTAGGGACTTACTAAGGAGGAATAGCAACAGAGGTGGCTGTAGGGAGAAGGAAGCCATTGTTGGGTCAGTGTACAGGAAGCTGGAGATCAGACCTGGGCCTCAGAAAGACCACTCTGGTCACTGGACAGGCCTAGGGTGAATGGTGGCCTGAGTGACGAGGTAACAGCGAGGATGGTGGTAACAAGAGATGAGGATTCTGGTGCCTGCTCTGCAGTGGTCACTGCCACCCAGGGAACACATTTGGGATTTGCAACTGTGCCCATCTGAGGACTATCCTTCTGCTTAGTTGACTGATGTGAGCTCAGTGGTAGAGGAGACACATCCCTGTCTCAGAGCTCTGGAGAGTAAGGCCATGACTGAGAATCTAGGGTAGCAGTGTGAAGAACGACACTACAACATCGGGGCCCAACCCATGTGTGGGGTCCAGGGTGGGCAGGCCAGGCTCAGCCTCCTGAGTGTGGCTACAGACCCCGATCGGGATGTGGAGGAGCTGGAAGATAGCACCCGCCCTCCCAGGGGAGAAGGACAGCCCTGTTTTCGGATGTTACCTTCACATCACCCTAGCCCTCCATGGGGACACTGGAGCACAAAGGAGAGGAAGAGGAGAAGGGAAGGGGGTGAGGGCGAGGTAGCATCCACCCTCAGTCAGGTTTGTGGCCCCCCACTGATAACTGTTGCACAAACAACCCTCAGCCAAAGTGGGTCAAGGGGACCATTCTCTGAACGCCTAAGCAGCAAGTCGTCTGCTAAAAATATTTTAGAAAAACAAAATCACCAGATAAAAATAGGATATCATGTCAGCCTCACAGGACTCCTGGGAAGATCAAATAGGCTCCTTGGGCTGCAAAAAGAACCCCTCCTCCCCCAGCCTCACTCCCACCCTCCTCAATATGTCCCTGTACCACAACAGCTCTGTGCCTTGTTCTCTGCCTGCAATTTACTTCCTCATGTTTTTTAGTCCAGGTGCTCCAAAAGCAGAACCTTAGATCAGAACTTAGGTGGCGCGAACTCTCCAGCAACTGAAGCTGAAGTCTGAGATAAGACAATAGGAGGTGCAAGGCATCACAAACATCTGCCCCATCATGCCTGCCCAGCCGTCAAGGGCCATTCCCAGCATGTCACATCCAGGCAGAGCTGACTGCCTCCCCTGTAGGTATCCTTGTGCACAGACCATTGCTAAAGAGCTCTGTCCTGTCTGCCACTGTCCTGTCCCCCAGCTCTGACCACTGTGTGCTGCATGCCCAGGGCCTCTGCATGCTGTAGGTGTGACAGGTAGGAGGAGGATGGCCAGATGTTGCAGAGGTGTCAACAGTGTGCTAAAACAAGAGCCTTGAGCTGATGGGGAGCAGAAGGTCAGTGCCTGGGCTGACCCTCTTCAGGGGCCTGCAGCACACAAGAGCTTACTTGACAGCAGGGGGAAAACTAAGTACCACCACCTAACGGGAGCTCACCCCCCACTGCACAGGGAACACCATGACAGAACTGTGCCCTCAGCCACTTGAGGCCTAGGGGATCATTTCCTCAATGAGCAGGACTAATTCACTCTTTGTTGCTGTCAACTCCCCAGCCCTCAGGAGCCCCCACCACTGCATGTGTTGATAAGTCTTCCTCCCCTCTGGAAAACAAACCCATGATGGAGATGTTGTTATAAGGAATATAAGCCACTTAAAATTGGTTTGTTGTTTTGTTTTGTTTTGTTTTCTTTTCCCAAGAGAATAACTTGAAGCTGAGAATCCTTAATGATGGGAAGATTTCTCTTCTCAAGACATTCATGGGTCTACCAGCCACCCACTCAAAGCTGATGCTATTTAACCAGCCAGGTCTCTCTGACCCCTACCCCCACCCACTCACACACTCACATATCAGGGCAGAGTCCACAGCACCAGCTCATCTGTGGCTCTGACCAGAACCCAGTGGAATCTCCCTTTCACTTCAGCACTTCTATTCACAATGCACTAAGGTACTCAACAAATGTATGAATGCAGGGAGGTCTTGAACAAAGAGGAAAAAGCAGGACATGACTCAGAAAGGCCAAAGGAAGCCCTCAGTCCTCCCACAGGTATGTCTGCCTGGAAGGGTGAATACATCCCAGTTCACGGGAACAGGCTTGAGCAATGCTCTTTTCCAGGCATAGATAGGCAGGCCTTCCCACTGCCCACATATCACCCTAGATGTACCCTCTTCCATTATATATGTTGTCAGCTCATGAATGTGTTTACCTCAGCCAACTTTGAGCTCTTTAAGTACTATCTCTAGAACTCAGCACCAATCAAAGCGCATAGCTGGTGCTTAATGTATGTTTCATGGCCGAACACATGGTAGACACATGTATGCACAAATGGAAGGATAGATGAGTGTGTAGATGTATGGGTAGATGGATGGATGGATGAAGTGATGAAGTGATGGATAGACGGATGGATGGATGGATGGATGGGATGATGAAGTGCTGGATGGATGGATGGATGGATGAAGTGATGGATGGATGGATGGATGGATAGATGGATGGATGGATGGATGAAGTGATGGATGGATGGATGGATGGATGGATAGATGGATGGATGGATGGATGGATGAAGTGATGGATGGATGGATGGATCTTCTCAGAAGGCATACACTAACCATGTTTTACAAAAAAGAGAAATTATAGAAAATGGGCAGTAGATAAAAGAGATTTTATCCCTCCAACTTAGACTTTGGAGAGAGCCTCCTTTGTTCAAACAGCAATTTGTTCTTGTCTAAAACCTCCTCAAAACATCTTCTTGATTTTCCCATGGAGCTGTTTCCATCTACTCCACTTACTCCTAACTCTTCCCGGGTAAGATGTTGTCTCTCCCTGCCTTGGGCATAATCTAACACTGCAGTAATAATCTGTGGCTCCCCCATCTGCTCTCCAACCTCAGCATCCTCACTGAGACAACCTACTTTGTGCAAACTGACTTTAGCTGACAGTTCACTGGTGGGGATGCAGAGGGTAGAAAAGGCCCTAATCTCACAACCTATTCAGAGAAGGGATTTTTGGATGAAAAAAATCACAAGTAGATGGTAGAAAGGCAGTTTATGCTTGGGGCCCTCTCCAGAGCCTGATAAACATAAGAGAAGCCTTTCCTCAGGGAAGATGGCTGGATACCAGTGTCAGGGTTGGTCATGCCAAGCCCCTGGGAAGGAAGTCTGGAAGGACGGAGGCTCCCAGACGCATGGATGCTCACTCGTCATTGACCATCAGGGGCCAGCAGCCTAGGCTGGAGTCACAGGCCACAGGTGCAGAGAATGAGGCCTGGCTTGAAGAAGTCCTTGCCTCCCTCCCTCATACTGTAGGTTAGGCACAGCACAGAGTCCATTAGCAAAGGTAAGGCAAGCAAGCAGATGCTGTCACTATTTAAGCCCTCCTCCCCATGCAAGCAGGAGCCCAGGGCTCTGGGTGACCTAGGAGCACTGCAGCATAAAGTTCCAGGAACCAAAAAAGCATTCCAGGTAAGAGTAAATTTGAGAAGCAAAAGAGAGGTCAAAGTGTCAAGGCCACGGGCATGGCAGAGGAGAGACCTGGCTGCAAAGCACAATACCTGGAACCAGGCCAGAGATGCTAGAGGGAGTGAAGTCAAGGCCAGACAGAAGCCAGGAAAAGGGCTTGAGGCCTTCCTGGGAGCTCGTGGGCTCTATTATAAGTGAGGAGGGAGCAGGAAGAGGGACTGGATAGTTTCATTTAGCCACCCCAGAGATTTATGACAAGTTCCTCTTTCACTAATTGCCATATAGTACAACTCTCACACTAGGGTTGCAGCTTGGGCAAGTGGTCTAATAGAATCAGCAACAGCTTTGGATTCATCCCAACCCGGACCAGCTTTGCTCACTGCTGGACCCCAGGTCTCTACAGTAGTGTGTGGATACAGCAAGCACTCAATAAGTGTTGACTGAACGAGTGAAGTAGATCTCCACTAGCATCCATTTGCTGAGTGATGTTGAAAAAGCTGTTGAACACTCTGAGACTTGTCTTGATAACAATAAAATACAGTGTGATCTGGGCCCCTGGAGAGGTGCAATGTGGCAGTCCTGATTTACCCACCTGTGGAATGCAGATGGTAATACCCCTGTGTGCCAAGTACTATTCTAAGATCTTTGCATGCATCTTCATCTTTAGAGGGAGAGAGACAGAAATGAATAGAAGAGGCAAATAAAATATCTATGCAGCTTCCTGATTTCAATATGTATGAGCTGAGAGCTCCTCCAGGGATGTCCCCAGAAGCTGGGGTCAGCCCGAGTCTGGATGCAGAACATGAGGACGACTGAGAAAACGAATTTGTATCCTCCGACACCACTCATCCTCTCCCACAAAGCCCCTTGGTCCCTAAAGTCTTCCAAAGGCACGAAGGGATCATGTCTGACTCCTATAGCTTGAGGGTCAGAGATCAAGCAAGAATCAGCGCTGAATATTAATTCCCAGTCCCACCTGAAATCTGCTCACCTGTGTACATGTCCCTGGCCTCCTCCAGGCCCCAGCAGCACAGCCACAGCTGCCACAGCCCCCAGGGTCTGAGCTGCACCTTTCAGGGCTACATGATCTGAGGTGTTGCAGAGCTGCCCTTTAAGGGAAAGGCCACTTCTCTGCCCCTAGGATGTTTCATAAAAGGTACCAATACAGGAAGGCTCAGAGAGTGTGTGTTGCGTGGTGGGGGGTGGAGGGGGAAGCTTTATAATACCCTGACTCTGGCTCCTGAGAGGGAGACAGTGTGGCCCGCTGCAGTCAAAAGCCAGACATTCACATAGCAAGGCTGGCTCAGCCACGGGAGCCTTTGGCACAGTGGATTCTGCAATGAGATCAGCGAGGTGTGCAGGGGAGGTGGGGAAGGCAGGCGGGGTATGGCTGGAACAAAGGCCAGCTGCAGTCCAGCATCCATGGAAGGCACACGCTCTGCACTCCACCCTCTCCCAGCTCAGGGGTTTCAGTCCTAGGGAAGCCTCCAGATGTCCTCACTCAATGGTCACCTCCCATTTTTGGGGTGGAGTTCAGGTGCCCTTATTTTTCCCTAGGGAGATGGTAACCACTGGTTAACCTGTCTCCAGCCTCAGATCCTCCCTTTCCACACTGCACAGAGTTGCCTTTCTCAGATACAAGTCTTCTACATCACATCACCAAGGGCAGAGCCCCAGTCGCTGTTGTCTCCTCCAAGTTACTTCCCAACTTCTTGCCTCTCACCCCTTGCCCCAGGCACAATGAACTCTTCCCCTGCTCTCTCAGGCCTCTGGGCCTGTGCACATGCCAGTTTACCTAATCAGAACATGCTACAACATGGAAATTAAAATTCCCAATTTTGAGGGGTTTATAAGAATTTGCGAAAGGTCTAACATAAGAAGAAATGCATAACAAATGCATAAATGGGCATTTATGGAATTACTGAAAGTTGAATAACAGTTCTAAACATGTTCTTAGAAACATAAAGTTAAAGAGATGTCAAGGCATTTGCAAAGAAAATGCCTCTTCTTAGAAGACAAGTGGTGGTGGATAGAGGCTGCTGGGGACAGAGATGGGAGCTCTGTGTGAATAAATGTGGAACTGGCCATTTCCCACCAGAATCCCAGGCTATGCATTTCCCTGAGACGGCAGGATCCTGGCAAGGTGTAAAGTTCCAACATCAGTTACCCATGCAGGAGGTGGGACCTCAGAAAGATAACGGGAAAGGTAGGAGGCATCTCTGGGAAGCAGGAGAGAACTCAGCCGTGAGCTCTTGTTAGGGGCTTGAAGCTCTTGAGAGACCCAGATGGACACTCTCGGCTGCTGGATAATTAGAGATGAGTCACAAGAAGTTGACTGAGGACCAGGGATGGAAAAATAGATTTTTAAAAAAAGTTATTACCAGAATTTCTATTACATCAGTAAGTATATTTTATTTAGGAAAATATCTTGTGTCAGCAGGAGCAAAGGCCACCAGTAAGACTGTTAAATTGATCTTCATGAGAAAATAAGGAATCAAGACCCAGAGGGAGGAAATGGAGGGAGGGCAGGGAAGCCAGCAAGACAAGGAGATAATGGAGCACTGGGGGCAGGGGAGCAGTGCTCAGAAATACTGCACGTTCCCCAGCAGGGAGGGGCTTTGAAGGCTGAATCCTGCTTGAGCAGCTACAATGCAAATGTCCCACCCAACTCCCCACCGCGTGTAACACCAGCTCTGAGGCTCCTGAGGAGACGTGAAGGCTGCCCTAGTCTACTCAGGCCACTGTAACAAAAAAAACATAGTCTGGGTGGCTTATAAGCAACAGAAACTTAACTTCTCACTGTTCTGAAGCCTGGCAAGTACAAGATCAAGGTGCCTACAGATTCTGTGTCTGGTGAGGACGTGCTTTTTGGCTCGTAGGTGGTGCCTTCTCATCTTGTCCTGCCAGAGTGGAAGAGGAGAACTCTGGTCTCTTCAGCCCCTTATAAGGGGACGAATCCCATTTATGAGGGCTCCGCCCTCATCACCTCCCAAAGGTCCCACCTCCTAATACTGTCACCTTGGGGATTAGGTTTCGACACAGAAATTTTGGAGGGATACAAACATTCAGACGATAGTGGATGTCTTGTGCAGAAAGGAATTTGTTGTCTTGTTGAAACCAGGAAGGCACTGACTTTCCACCTGGGCAAGCACTGGGCAGGGTGAAGCCAGGCACATTGGAAGCCCAGGTGTTCTGGTCAGTTATTGAGTCCCTGGAAGCAGGATCAGGACCAGAGATAATGAGCATATAAGCCCCCCATGAAGTGTGTTGAGCTCCTCAGGAGTGCTGCAGGCTCCCAGGTCGATCCAGCTAAGATCTCTGCCCCCATCAGTGGGGAAGAGGCCCCTGGAGGACAGGAGGGTGTGCCTGCCGGGTGGCCAGGCTGTCTGCCTTCCTGGCGGCCAGGCTGTCTGCCTTCCTGGCAGCAGCACATGCCTTCTCTGTAGTAAATCTGAGACTTCAGTCATGTTTTATTAGGGTATTCCAGCCTAGTATCTGTTATGCTGTGGGGCCCAGGGAATTGTTGTGCATCTGCATTATCAAAGTAAAAATCATCCTTGGAGGAGAAGGAAGATGAATCGCAGGCCAGGGTCAGAACCAGACCATTATCCTCCCAACACCAAAGCTGGAAGTGTGGGAAATGTTTTCATTAAGAAAGGGTGCATTTCCTCCAGGCTTCTAAAGAGCCCAGTTTTCTCTTCCCTCTGTCATTAATCAAGCAAAGTGGACTGTTCAGGGAGACATCACAGAGGCAAACAGCAGGAATTGACCTCTGACCAAATCCTCAGACAGGTTGTGGTTGGCCAGCAAAGTTAGACAAGCAGCTGACAGAGGGTCCAGCGGGGAGGACAAGTTGACACCCAGATATCACAGCTTGAGAAATCCACGCCAGGTGAAGTCTCTCTGCCAAACTGCTGCCAGTCCAGCTGTCCTGGGAGAGGGCACCACAGCCAAGCCTCAGGAGGAAGCAGATGGTAACAGAGGGCACAGGGGAGGCAGGGAGCTCTGCTCACTGCTGAATCTGAGGGGACAGTGTGAAGAGTGAAGAGGGCTATCTGTCCACACCCAAGGCTTCCTGGGCTCCAAATGCACACATGGCCACCTGCAGCCAGAACAGCAGCCAGTTGCACCCAAGGAAAACACCTGTGCAATTGTCTCCGACAAAGCCTTCCCCACTCTCCATGTTAAATGCTCCCATATGGGTCTTTAGGGCTAAGTAAACCATTGAAAGTGACATGAAATCCAAGGTAGCTGGTATGGGGAGGCTCGGTGAAGCTCCAGAGGACAGGCTTCTACCAACAGGTTGACAAAAACCTTTTAGCCATGGAAGGGTACAGAAAACCCTAAAAAATAGGGATGTTAGAGGGGGAGGGATTGAAATCCTCTAATAGAGTGTGTGCAGCACAGAGGAGGAACGATTCAATCAAGCCATTCGACAATTTAAAAATGCACAAAGAAGAGAAATTTCAACCTGAGGGAGCATTTTATGGTCATACCACATTAGCCCCCAAAGCTTAACTCAGGGATCCGGCTCCACAGTGACCACACAACATAGTTTATATCATTTGCCTGCCACCCCTTAGAAACACATTTGAATATAAATGGGGAGATGGCTATGTGATAATATGCCTCTTACTTCAATTGCAGCCCTGATGTCACAGGGCAGTACAGTTCCAGAGACAGAGTATGTTACAGATTCTCCTCTGAGCAAAGATGTCTGTGAAATCTTAGCAAAGTCTCAGGGTTCTGAGGGACTGGTTATCGCTTTTATTACTGGCTGAGTCAGACAAGTCCTAAACTAACTTGTCAAGGAAACAAGAATGAGAAATACACAAATAAGACAGTGCTTTGTGAGGAAAAATAAACAACAGTGCTGCATGCTGGCAAATGCAATGCTTTTGGAGCACTAGGGGTCACATATTTAGGTATTTTTCTTCCAAGGGACTTTCTTTCTGCTAAATAGGAACCAAATTGATTTGCTATAATAGTTCTTGGTTGGCTTTAGAGCACAGAAAGCCCTGACCACAGGCCTATAGAGGATGACACAGTTTCTAAGGCCAGCTCAATAGAGAAGCCAAGGGATGGATGCTCTTGCAAAAATTCCCTGTTCTTCTTTGTCCTCCCAGGAACTTCTAAACCACAATGATCTTCCCAAGAGCAGCCATTTGGCGGGGGGGACTAAAGATGGGCTGGAGAGCTGCAGTTCCAAAAGGATCTTTGCTAATTTCATCAAGACAAAGTTAATAATCCATGACATAATTTTTTTTTCCTTGAGTTGTTCTAAACATGTTAGAGCCTCTACAGCTAGAGGCTAGTAGAAATTAGTTTGCCTTCTACACTGTCATTAAAAAAGAAAGAAGTGGTAATAGCTATGGAGGAAACTGGAAGGGAATGGCTTGTAAATGAGATGAATCTACAAGCTGCCCAAGTAGTTGTTGGGCAGGATGAATAAATAAATCCACATTTTCCTCTCATGATACTGCCTTGCAAGGAAGCAGATGCAACAAATGGAGACAGAGATTCCTTTAATAAAGTGTTTTACATATATATATGTATATATATATGTGTATGTATATATATACATAATAAAGTGTTTTACATATATATATATATATATATATAGAGAGAGAGAGAGAGAGAGAGAGAGGCATCTAGAGTCAGTTTAACTTGTACTGAGACCTGCATTCTTAATAGATTCATCCTTTAATTCCTTATCGAGGGTCTTCAATGAGCAGGGTCTTGTGGCCTTGTATAAAGAGCCTCATGAGTCTAAAAAATACATAGCCTCTCATCTCCCAAGCAAGGAAGTTATGATTGAGTACCCATGGGAGAGATGTGGACAGTAAGTGGTACACAAAGCCTGTGATAAGGGGCTGGAAAGATAGAAACTGCCTTCCCACCTGCAGTGATGCCTTTAAAAAGCATGTTTGGAGATAGGTAGACTAAATCACACCAAAAAAAAAAAAGGCTATGTTCAGCCTTTCCATGGAAACCCTGAATGTACCTGTCCACCTCCTCAGTAATGATGACAATAGGTTAAGTATCCCGTATCTGAAATGCTTAGGATAAGAAGTGTTTTTATTTGGGATCTTTTTTTCAGATTTTGAAATATTTGCATTATATTCCAATTCCAGTTGAGCATCCCTAATCCAAAAATGCAAAATCTGAAATGCCCCAATGAGCATTTTTTTTAGTGCCACTTTGGCACTCAAAAATTTCAGATTTCAGAGTACTTCAGATTTCGGATTTTCATATTAGAGATACTCAACCTGTACTGCTAATAGCTCAGCTCTGAACTGAATGCTTTCCGTATGTTCTCCGATTTAATTTTAATTATGACTCTGGAGGATAATATTCTAACCCCCAATTTAGAGAGGAGGGAACTGAGGCGCAGAATGATAAACAAATAATAATAATAATGAAATAATTGGCTAGTAACTAGAGTTACCAGAATGTGAACCGAGGTGACTTGATTCCTCTTTTACTGTTGCTGCTATTACTGTAAAATTCCTGTAGTGTTGCACTTCAGCTTTGCTCTTTATGCAATGCCTGGGTCTCACCAGGAACAGAGGGAGGTGTAGTGTCCCAGGGTTCCTGGGTCTGACACTGCATTTACCTCATTTGATGATGTCCGGCCACATATCTGGGAGCTGCACCTTTGTTTTTCCTCTCCATGGGCTCATGTCATTTAAGTAGGCCCTCAGCTAGATTCTCCTTTGAACCCCTCAGTCTCTCTTTCTCTCTCCTCCAGTGAAAAGACTTTTTGCATCCAATGTGTCTGATATGCAACCAAAGGGCCCACCTGCACCTTTCACCCACAGCAAAAGGGGGCATCACAGGCCTCAACAAGAAGCACTTTCTTCTTTCCCCTGCTCTAACCTTTGCAGACACTTCTATGCCATGGAAAGTGGCCCCATCTTTGTTCTTCAAGGAGACTCAGTGCAGTTTAACTAAGACCTAGAGAATGATTTAGGGCATATGAGGCAAGGGTGCCATGTATTTGGGGAGGGAGGAAGCCCTTCAAGGGAGAGAGAAGCTAGAAAGACCCTGCAGGGAGTGAGACCCTCACAGGCTCTGGCCCCACAGAGAACAAAGGGATTCCCCTCTCCCGCTGCACTAGGTGGGAATGGGCACACATTCCCTGAGCCCCATTGTTTAAGGCCATTTCCATCCACATGGAGGCTGGGAATCATGACTACAGAGGCACAGTGAGAGAAACTTACTTGGCCTTCACCATTTCTTCCAGACTCCACATAGAGGAAGGCAGAATAAACCAGCAGCATCTCAACATAAACTCTTGCACCAGGGCCTTTCACTCTGACTCGGGTGTCCAGGGCTCTTGGGTCCATGAGTGCTGCGGGGGCCTTGGGTCCACTCTCTTGGCCACCCCTTCACCACCTTAGAAAGACCCCAGACACTCTGGTGGGCTCCCTGGAGCACAGACACTGGTGGAATGGGGATTATTCCAGCTAAAATCAATGTCTGCTGTGTTTCCACCTCAATCAAAAACACATTTCTCATGTTTACCATCCGTTGAGGCATGTTTCCTTTTTCTCCCCACATATGAGATTATAGAGTAGATTCATTCCTTTGGCAAATTTGACACATGTCCACACCCTACTCAAGATTCCAATAATTCCCTTCCACAAAACGTGAGGCCCCTAATACGGTGAGAACAAAATGTTATGGGGTGGAGCTGATACTTAGATGGCAGATACACCGTCTCTGTTCTGCAACCCCAATTTCTAACCCTCATGCCTGGCTGGGTAAAGATGGGTGGAACTAGTTTCAAATGCTGAATGGCAAGCATATCACATGTACAAACTTCTGGGCAATTTCCACAAACCCAACTGGAAGAAATTTCCTTCTGTCCTGGGGCTCTCACTAAGCATCAGTGAAAGTTTTCTGAGGCACCACATTCCTAACCTAGAAGTGGATTTGAGGCCGCCAGTGGGTACTCTCCACACTATTTCCCTGTTGCTCCCAAACACCCAGAGAGAAACCACCTCTTACACCAGGCACATAGCTCTCCATCGTATTCCAAGGCCCAAGACAAGCTAGTGCCGAATGCACATACTTAGGGTTGAAGGACTGACCAGAAACACTTGGTACCTCCAGGCCTTGGAAGGAACCATGCGGGTAGGGGTTCCATGTCATGGTCCTGCTGTCCTGCCCCTCCCTGCTCAGCTGAGCATCCAACAGTGTCCTGGGTGACCCAAGCCTCAGCACTCAGCTGATGTGCTGGGATAGTCCCATCTTGCTTTGCAAGGGTCACGTCTGCATTAACAAGAACCAGGTTCAAAATGATCACTTCCCAAAGAAGACTCCATCTCCAGCCCTGCCAGATGAACACATTCCCACAAAGCAGTCATCACAGAGACATAAGAGACAGGAATCTCTTTACCATCTATGCATGTCACTTTTAAATACCAGAGACACCCGGTGAGCCAATAAGCCCTGTCTGCTGACAACAGGCATAATTGCCTGCTAGTGCTGCTCAGAGACACTGCCCAGTCAACCAGTTTCAATTTCAACAAATGACAGAGCTCTAGTAATTGAAGTTGGTGGCAATAGGAGGCCCCCACATGTCTCCCTTGGCCAAGGGTGTGGGTGAGACTCTTGGTGGAGGGGACTGGGGAGAAGAGGCTGAGCACTGACCTGCAGCATCTGGAGGTAGCCTTCCTGGGGGTCGCAGAGCAGGGAGGAGATGCGGTGGTTGTTCCTCATGCATTTCTGATTGTCTTTTGCAGACGGAAAGATTTGCCGGACCACAGTCATCCTTCCAAGGGCACTATGGACCAGATCCAGGATCTCCGGGTCACTGATTTCCTAGAAAAATAACCAGGCCCATGCTTACTATCCACTCATGAACTATCTCTGCAAGAGACCTATCAGGAGGTATCTAGGCCAGCAGCCTGAAAAGCTGATGCCAAAGAGGGTAAGGGATTGGGCCCACGTCACACAGTTAATTAGTTGCTTATTCACAAATAATACTTGCTATCCCTTAGGGGCAAACAAGATTAGTCAACATTTTCCCTGAAGGCTAGAAAAAGATGTTTGAGGCTAAATCACTGATGCCCTGGTTTCCACAGGTGTGAAGCTTTTAGGAACCAATGCTGTAAAAGGTCATGGTAGACATTAGCAAGGCAGAAAGGCTAGCTTTCCTTTTGTGAGTCACCTACCCGATTCTGACAGGGAAAGCTGGGTTTCTCTGCCATAGTTGATCAAAATACAATGAGTTTCCCTGAATTCTTCTAGAATTACATTCATTTTACAAAATATTTGCATATGAATTTTGAGAATATATCCATTCATTTATTCACTATTCATTCCACAAAATCTACCTACATCTCTGAAGTTTGTTCTGTACTAAGCACTGTGGATACAGCCAGGAACAAATCAGGCCCTATCCTGTCCCATAAATCTCATGGGTATCCTAGGATAGAATATGCCAAGTTCCAGGGCTAAGGAAATCTGTGCGCTGTCCATATTGACTATGCAAAGCCCTTTGCTCACATTAGCTCATTTAGTGCTCACAACATCCCATCCTGGTATGATCCACTGTGGAGCATAGAAATAGCAAGGGGAGGAGACCACAGGCATTCTTTCCAGAACAGGGCTTCCATGAGGAATCTGACAAGGGGCGGACTTGTGATGGTTAATACTGAGTATCAACTTGATTGGATTGAAGGATGCAAAGTATTGTTCCTGGGTGCGTCTGTGAGGGTGTTGCCAAAGGATTTTAACATTTGAGTCAGTGGTCTGGGAGAGGCAGACCCGCCCTCAATCTGAGTGGGCAACATCTAATCAGCTGCCAGCATGGCTAGAATAAAGCAGGCAGAAGAAGTTGGAAAGAGCAGACTTGCTGAGTCTTCCAACCTCCATCTTCCTCCCGTGCTGGACGCTTCCTGCCTGTGAACATCAGACTCCAAGTTCTCCAGCTTTTGGACTCTTGTACTTACACCAGCGATTTTCCAGGGGCTCTCAGGACTTCAGCCACAGGCTGAAGGCTGCACTGTGGCTTCCCTACTTTTGAGGTTTTGGGACTCAGACTGGCTCCTCAGCTTGCAGACGGCCTATTGTGGAACTTCACCTTGGGATCATGTGAGCCAATACTCCTTAATAAACTCCCTTTCATATATACTTCTATCCTATTAGTCCTATCCCTCTAGAGAACCCTGACTAATACAGATTTTGTTTCTGGCTAACAAGTTCTGGAGGAGGAACCTGCTAGCCAAAGTGCCAGTGGTAGGCAGGGCAGGGTTACACTTGAGGAGTTGGTGGTGCTATGGAAGGAAGGTGGAGGGAGCTGCCAATAGTTCCCTGTTCCAGATAGAGGGTAGAGGCAGCAGGGAGTGTGAAATGCTAAAGCCTTAGATGACCTGGGGAGGGACAGAACGACTGGCCCCCTGCAGGGAATGCTTGTGGGGCAGAAGGAACAGTGGTCAGTGGCAGGGCTAGAACCCCATTCAGGGCCAGATGGGAGAACAGAGGGTCAGTACACTCTACAAAATGCTAATATTAAGGGAGACAAGGAGCCCTTGAAAGGATGTGGGCTCAAACAAGCCATAGATTTACATTTTTGAAAACCTCTGACTGCGGTCGGGAGAGAGGATTAGAGAGGAACAAAACTGGAGGAGGAGAGAGCAGAGAAGAGAGCACCCGTCTCTGTAGCTGGGAGCAACATGGGAACTACAATAAAAATGGAAGCTAACACATACAGACGCCTCTCAACTTAAGATGGGCTTACATCCTGACAAACCCATCATACGTTGAAAATATCATAAATAAAAAATGCATTTAATCCCCCTAGCCGACGAACATCGCAGCTTAGCCTTGCTCAGAATGCTCACGTTAGCCTACAGTTGGGCAAAGTCACCCAACAGAAAGCCTATTTTATAATAAAGTGTTGAATATCTCACAGAATTTCTTGAATGCTATACTGACAGTGAAAAACAGAATGGTTTTATGGGTACTAAACTGGGTATTCTACTGAATGTGTATCATTTTCATGCCATTGTAAAGTCAAAAAATTGTAAGTCAAACCATTCTAAGTCAGGAACAGCCTGTATAAGCCAGCAATTTCAGTGATGGAAGAGAGGGCTAGCCAGGTTAAGAAAAGCTCTGGTTCACTCTTTCTAAGAAGGGACTAAGTCAGTGGTAAATTACAAGACGAAATTTTAACTACAAATAGCTACATTTTGAAATAGGTCTTAAATCTTTCTCCTTGCATGTGACACATTCTAGCTTTGAGACAATATGATGGTAAAAAGGAAGCTAATGAGGTCAGGAATTGGTGATGAGGGTTTCAAAATCATTTAAACAAGAACGTAACATTTTTAAGGGTAAGATGGTAAACAATGTATTTCAGGAACTGTCTTAAGAAGTTGAAACTGCGTGCTGGATCTGGGAGAAAGTAAAATATTAAACATTGTATCCTTTTAGGATAATTAATATTTCCTAAATATACTGAATTACAGGGATTTCAAAAGAACTAAAATGCTATTACATATTGGATTTGGGCTTAAACTACTAAACTGTATTTCAGGCAAAAGTCTGTTCCAGGGAATATGATTTTATTAGATTGGAACCGACAGTCAAAGGTGGGGAAATTGGCAATGTCCATATCTCAGGACTACCAGATGGAATGGGCCTAGAACACAGCTGGGCTTCAGGGAGGGGAGCAGAGGGCACAGTTGAGCCTGGATGTGCATGCTTAGCTCTGCTCTTAGCTGCCTTGGTGACCAAGGCCCTGCCCCGAACACAGGATACAGAATAAGAGAAATCACATTCTAATCTGACACGAAGTAAGAATATAAGAAAAAGCAATGAGTAGATTAGTTAGTTTTACCTGAAAGATGGAATATAAAGGACTTGGGGAGAGAATTTTTATCTAGAAAAAGCATGAGGTCATGAAGACCCTAATTTAAATTATGCCCAAAAGGGGGAATCAGAGCCAGTACACCTCCAAGAGGAATTGGATGTGTCTCATGCCTTTCGTTTTTCCCACATTCTCTTGATGGCAGAGGGCACTGTAGGAATAACAGGCCATCTTCCTATAAGTCCTTTGATTAAACTTCTCCTGCTTCCTCAACTTTCTGGAGGGAGAATCGGCAGCACTGAGCTCTCCCCACTACACCCCAAGCAGGACCCTGGAAATCTGTAGTGGAGCTGACTTACAAAGTTGCATAGCACATTTCTGTAAACACAACCATCACTTTCCCTGGCAACCTGGGGCAGCACCTGGAGTGAGTGGCTAAGTGGGTCAAGGGCAGCCACCACATCAAGTGGGCTCAGCCCCTGCCCCCAGCTGCCCTAGTCTGCACTGTTTCTTTTCCATTCTACCCACCCAGGAATTCTTGAAGGCTCCCTTTCCAACCCATTAGCTGCCATATCCCTTCCTCACAGTGAGGGTCTGCAGGTACCTTGCAGAACTTCCTGTTTCCCCTAACCCAGTTCTCATCCATGTGCTCTGGGTCAGAGCATGTGTGCTGGCTGCCAACGTACTCCCACCCACCTCCTTGCACTTGTGGGACTATTCTTACTCTACAATCCAGAGATATCTGCAATCAGAATCTAAGAAGCCACAGAAGCAGCTTCCCCACTTCCTTGGGGGCAATTAAAAAGGTCACTTTTCTCTTTGCCTCAGTCCCAAACCTGTGTGATCAGTCAGTTCTAGCAGTTTCATGCCAGGCCCTGCTCCTGTCCTGTTGGTCCTCCTGGGTCCCTTTAGTGCCACAGAGGTGAGTACAGGGATGCACTCACTCCCTGCTCACTGATGTCAGGCTGCACACACCAGGCTGCACTTCCTGGCTGCACACATCAGGTCAGTCTCTGTACTACTATAAGACACCCTGACCTCGGGACCTTCTTAAGTGTGCAGAGGGCAATCCAAGTGGCTTCTTGGAAAACACACTTTCCCTTTGTCCTGGGCAAACATTTCCTCCAGTAGTGCAGCCAATGAGCAGAAGAAACAAGACAATGTATACACAACACTATTAGAAGTCAGTAAGTCAGTAGCACAAACAAAAGTAATATATCGTACACAGATGCTCACTGAGTGCATTGTATTTTATTACTTTTTAAGTTTATATTATGAAATATATCTTATGTACAAACATTATATACATTAAATATGAATAATAAAATGATTTCCGTGCACCTTTCGTCAAGCTAAGAAATAAAATATTACCCACATCTTGGTTGGATGCCTCCTTCTCAAATGCCTACTCCTTCCTCCTCACAGAAGCAGCCTTTGTCATGCTCTGATTAGAGTAGTGTAACCCAAATAACATACAGCTTAGTCTCATTTATTCTGTTTAGCTTTGGGTAAGCTAAACAGTGTGCATGCCTCTTGCAACTGTGTTCTAACACGCTGTTTCTCAAACTTCGTTGTGTATCAGTATCACTTGGGAACTTAATAAAATTACAAAGTTCCAGTCCTGTCCCACTTCAACAAGCAACGTCTCTGGGTACCCCATGAGCTTTCCAGATAATTCCAATACTCACCACCAATAACCGCTGGCTGAACATTAAGCATTACTGATTGATTCATGGCTGATAGGTGCAGCTCTAGTTTATTCATTTTCAAAGCTGTGCACAATCACATTGTATGACTGTATTACAATTTATTCACCCTATTGTTGATTACCACTTGACTGTTTTGTTTGTTTGCTATTACAAAGTTTCCATGTACATTGTCTTGTGCATGTGTCTTGGTGTGCTTGAGTAAGAATTTCTTTAGGATATATATCTAGAATTAATTGATTAGAAAATAGGAACATATTCAAATTTACTAGGTAACAGCAAATATGTAAAGTGTAAAATAAATTTATATTTTTTGATTGATTTCTGTCATATTATTTATATTCTATATTTTGCTATTTTTTCATTTTTCCTTTTTGTAAAGTGGTTTTACAAATTTATAATCATATGTGGTAAAGGGAGTTTCTGTTGCTCTACATCCTTACCTACACCTGATATTGTATGACTTCCTAATATTTGACAGTCTGGTAAGTATGCATTGGAGCATCATTAAATTTTATTTTCACTTCCCTAATTCTTAATAAGGTTGAATATCTTTTATACACTTATGAATCATTTGTATTGCCTTTCCTGCATTTGTGCCTTTGTCTAATTTCCACTGAGTTGGTTCTCTTGCATGTTAATTTGTGGGACTGTATTTTTTTATTCTAGATACAAAGCCTTCGTCACCTGCTACAGGTATCTTCTCCACGTTTGGGAATGTTTGTTAGAACCAGACTACAAACCCATCTAACTCTGGTTCTTTGTAGAGAGTCTGGCTTTGTAGCTTACCGTGTGGTCAGTTTGTATTATATGAACGTTTCATGTGCATTCACTGTTCATTTGTTGGTGTCAATGATCATTTTTAGGTCCATTAAAAATCTGTGCATTTCTCTTTGAATATTGGCTATTTTTAATATATTTTGGGGGTTATTTTATTTTATGTATTTATTTATTTATTTTGAGATAGAGTCTTGTTCTGTCTCCCGGGCTGCAGTGCAGTGGCACAATCTTGGCTCATTGCAACCTCTGCCTCCTGGGTTCAAGCAATTCTCCTGTCTCAGCCTCCTGAGTGGCTGGGACTACAGTCGCATGCCACCACGCCTGGCTATTTTTATTTTGTTTGCATTTTTAGTAGAGACGGGGTTTCACCATGTTGGTCAGGCTGTTCTTGAACTCTTGACCTCAAGTGATCCACTCACCTTGGCCTCCCAAAGTGCTGGGATTACAGGTGTGAGCCACCGTGCCTGGCCAAGGGGTTTTTTTTATTAGTTACACACCGTGTAGAAAGATAGCACCTTGCTGAATTAAATGTTACCATCATATAGATATCCTATTTATTTCTAGTAACACATCTTGCCTTATGGTCTATTTTGTCTGATATTAATATAGCTACATGAGTTTTATTTGATTAGCATCTGCCTACTCTAACTTTTTCCATCTCTTTGCCATCAGCCTTTCTCTGTCTCACATTTTAGTTGGAATGCCTGTAAACCTAATATACTAGATATTTTACATCCATATTTGAATTTTTAGTAGAAACCTTAATCTGCTTATATTGATTATGATTGTTTATATATTTGGATTGATTTCTATAATATTATTTATATTATATATTTTGGTGTTTTCTCTTTCTTCCTTGTTTGTTGCCCCTTAAAATGATTTGTTTCCTATCTTCACTTATTTACCTTCCCTTAGCAGTTATGTTCTCTATGTTATCTTTTATTGGTTATTCTAGGTATTTTAATATGCATATCTAACAAAGTATGAAGTTAATCAGTATTTTTATTCTCTTCTTTAACATTTACTTCCAATCACCATTATCCCAACTAACACATTAAAAACCTCCAGTATTTTAATTCAATCTTTCTTTATATTTTTCTATTACACATTATTTCTATTGTTTGATACAGCCAATATTTGTCTATGTAACCAATATTCATTAGTTTATTGGTAAGGCATTCTTTTAGAAACCTCAGACCTTACATCTGGGATCATCTTCCTCCTCCTGAAGTATATTATTGAGAATTGCCTTTAATTTGGGTTTGTTGGTGATAAACTCAGTTTTTGTTTGCTGGGAAATGCCTTTATTTTTATCTCACTCTTGAAAGATATAATTCTAAGTTGACTACTATTTTCTTTCAGACATGGAAACTAATATAGCACTGCCTTCTAGCTTCCACTGCTGTCCAGTATGTAAGTTTCCCACAGCTGCATTAACAAATTGTCATAAACTTAGTGCTTCAGAATAACAGAGTTTTATTCTATCATATTTCTGGAGACCATAAGACCAAAATCCATTTCACTGGGCTGAAATCTCGGTGGTGGCCAGGATGCCCTCCTTTGGAGACCCTGGGGGAGACATGTTCCTCACTTCTTCCAGCTTCTGGTGGCCATCAACATTCCCTGGCTTGTAGCTGCATCATTCCAAGCTCTGCCTCTATGGTTGCATTACCTTCTCTTCTTTTGTACAAACCTCCCTTTGCTTTCCTCTTATAAGGATGTTGGGATTGGATTTAAGACCTGTCCAGATAACCCAAGATAATTGTCCCATCTCAAGGGCATTAATTTCATCATATCTGCAAAATGTCCTTTGCCATGTAAGGTAATACTCACAGGTTCTGGGATGAGGCCTTGGATATCTTTGGAGTCAATTATTCAGCCCACTGCATCCAGATATTAAGAATCATTTTAACTGTCATTCCCTTGTAGATGATATGTCTTTTCTGTCTGGATGTTTTTTAGGTTTTTCTTGTCTTTGGTGTTCTGCAGTAGCATGTTATGCTGCACCCAGATATAGACTTTTAATTTGTATTCTGTTTCTGATTCTTGGGATTCCTGAGTATGGAGTTTGATTTCTTTCAATAATTATAGAGAATTAGAAGCCATAACATCATTTATTATTTTTTCTTCTCCATTATCTCATATTTCATTTTAGAAATCCAATCAAAAATATGTAGGACATTTTCATTCTACCTTCCACGTATCTTAACTTCCCCTTCATATTTTCTATCTCTTTGTTTCTCTAGGCCTCATTCCAAATAATTTCTTCATATTTTCCAGTTTACTAATTCTTTGTGCATATGTATCCACTTTGGTGTTCAACCTCTAAGATTTTTAACTTCAATTGTTACATTCTTAATTTTCTGACGTTCTGTTCATTTCCTTTTCCATTTTGCTTTTTAAACGCCTTTTATTCCTTGCTCATATTTTCCAGTCTCTATTTTTGAAACATATTTAAGCACATTTCTTTAATATTCTATGTCAGATAATTCTAAATATGTAAAGTCATTTCAGCTGTGATTAAACTGCACTTTATCGTTCCCTGGTTTTCACTAATGGTGACTTTTTTCTTTCATTCTTGTTTTCCTTTTTCCTTCTCTCTCTCTCTCTCTCTCCTCTTCTCTCCCTCTCTCCCACCTTCTCTTTCTTCCTTGTTTTTTCCATCATGTATGTCATCTCATTTTCCTTAAAACTTCCTTATGAAGCCTTTGATTCACATTACTTCAAAAACTATTTATGCTTGCTTCAACCACCTAACTAGGAGCACTAGTTGTCTATAACCACTACAAATCTATAACCACTACAAATTAAGTTTTCCTTTCAGCTTTTTAAAGACACCGTAAATAGTGGAAACTTGGATCACAAACCTGCATGGGAGTTATCAATTCTGAAGAAAACTCCCCGCTCCATGCAACTCCAGTCAAGACTGAACATTTTCCTTGCCATCTCCTTCTGCATAGTGTATTCATTTCTTATTATCCTTACACTGAAGATAGATGTTTCCAGCTTTATGTAGAAATCTCTCATCAGGCTCCACATTTGTTTAGTTCTTAGACTTTATCTCATATGTCCTATTCCTTGCACAGTCATAAGGAAAAAGCTTAGGGTTTTCACAGTTGGGCAAATACATGCAAGGCAAAAATTAAATTTGAAGCTTACATATTGCTGAGAGTTCCTATTACCACTTTACATTTGGCCTTCATAGATGTTACCCTTGATGAACTCTATTTTTAAGTATTTTTAAATGTATTATATCTGGATTTTTTGGTCATTTTTCCTTTTGTGAGTGTCATTCAGGCTAATTATTCTTCCATGAAGACATACTACTAAACCTTTTGTATGGAATTTAAATTCTTTAGCTCATGACCCTGGTCTTTTTCTGGGACACACACTTGCCTCCCAAATAGGTCCCTATATGTTTTGACTTTGTGACTGACTAAACCTCAGTTACTATGCTATACTTTACATTTGTTTCATTTGGCTGCCTTTTCGTAAGTTTCTCGTCATTAATATTAGAAACAGGGCTATTTCTGAGGGGCCCAAGAGAAGCATGTGCACTCTCCTCCATTTGGCGAAATCTGAATTGTATTCTTGAATCATCTCACTATCGTGACTGAAAGAATGTAAACATTCTGCAGATTCCACCTTATTTTGTTTGTTGCTCCAGAAATATATCCCTAAATTTCTGTTACTTCCTCTCCTACAATCTAATAGCTTCCACCCATAAACCCTATTTCATCAGTACTGCTCATTAAAGATATCAGCCCTGTGAGAGATGATGGTAACTTAAGCTAAGGTGGCTGCAAATGGTCATCTTTAGAACTAGGTAAAATTTAGAATTTGGAGCATTAACTGTTGATGAAATTGGAATTGATTGATGGCAAAATACTATGGATCTAGCTCCATTTTCAATGGGAGAAGTATTTGCAATTTAATAAGCAGAATATTGTAACAACACAAACAAGTAGAGAAGACATAAGGGATGGAGTTTCAAGCTAACATCATATCCTTTTTACCAGTCATCAGAAAAGACTCTTTTATTGCCTTATACCATACATAATAAAAGATTTCTGTGAATACACTAAAATGTGAGAAATTGCTTCATGCACTACATAATAAAAATAATCACTGTCTCTAATTCTCTACTGAGAATGCACTGAATCTTAGAAAATCTGCATTTTGAGTCAGATAAATTATTAAGAAACCTCTGCAAATCTCTACTTCACTCGCAAAGTGTTAAGACCAAAGAAAAGTTAGAATTCTAAAGAAAAGCCAATCCTCACATTCTTCCAAAAGGCACACGCTTAATTCACTGATTCGAAGCAAAACTGTCCTTTTTATAGTGTGCACTAAGGAAGGGGTAAGATGTGATTTCCTCTGTTCAGAGGAACATGTGTATTCAGCCAGGGTATATGGCTGGCTTCAGGAGGACTTGCTATTCCAAAAAGTGTAAAGTATACAAGTATATGTGCATTTTCCTGTGGAGAAAGCCCATAGGCTAAATTGGATTTTCAAAGAAGCCTTTAATCAAAACAAAAAGGTGATGAATTACTGATATGGAGGCTAGTAATGGTTTCTAAAGTGCTCCTTTTTGCTAATTATGAGAACAATAAAAATGATGATCATATCAATGGGATAATTTGGAGACACAAGAGTTTCACTAACTGTCAGATTCAGCTATTTCTTCCTCACATCCATTCAGGCCTCTGATGTAATAACAGAAAAAGAAATAATAGAAGAAATAATTGAATTAATATGATGGACTACCATGCAGCTAGAAAGATGACTGAATACATCTGCAGTGTTACTTCGTCACCTGCACAGATGTGGATGACAGAGTTAAGGAAAGCAGAAAAGAAAGGAAAAGAGGAATAAGTTATAGAGTAATATATAAATACATTTATAGTAAAGATATATGTATAGTATAATAAAAACTTACATGAGGACACACCCAGCTTCAGAACAGTAGTTGTCCCTGGGGAAAAAGAGGGAACTAACCAGTATATTTGGTGCCTGCCTGAGACTCTTGCCCACTTCCTCCATGCTAGGGCAACCCCAGGGGGCCCTCCCCTCCAGGATACCCAGAATCAGAGCTGTGTCCTGCCTGGTCCCAGACCACCTGGGTTGTCTCAGTTTTAAGAGACAGCCATGGCCCCATTTCTGGTTGTTGAGACATAAGGGGGTTCTCCATGCTGGATTTTTTAGATGGTTTTCTGAATCCTAAGAAGAAGACCTAGAATAGATAGCACCTTTCTGCCTCTGGATGTTTGAGTCCTGAGCAGAGTCCACTTGAGGGCCAGCCCATCACACTGCAAAGATCAGGGAGCCCGAAGATGCCACTTAGCCTCTGAATTGCCCTACCTTGAAACCTTATGACCTGTCTCTGAACCATTTGTAAAGTGAAATAATAAATTTTTAGACCATTCAAGGAAATTTGATTCATATTTTTCTGTTACTGTAGTCAAAACAACCTTACTGATTCACACTTTAATGGGACTTGAAATGGAGTACAGGGCAGATTTTCACCGTATCCAAAACAGCCAATTTCTCCAAATATGAGAGCTCAAATATGGCAAAATTTCAATGATGGACATGTGGGTGTTTGTTATATTACTCTCTGTATCTTTTAAGCTTCTTAGAAATATTTTATTGAAAACAGACAAAGAATAACTGCAAAGGTCTCACTTCAAGCCAGGTTGAGGGGCAAAGAGGATAAATTTTTATAATGAAGAGAAATTTTCAAAGCCACAATTAAAATAGTAAGGCTCTCCTTTTTTCTAAATATATATTTTGGCAAACCAGGTGCAAAACTCATGCACAAATAAGCTTTTGTCTGATCTGCAAAACTTCAGTAAAATTTTGGAAAGTTCTGATATCAGAGAAAAATATTATTAAACATTTATATAAATCTCTAAACTTATATAGGGCTATGCAATCACATTATTAGTCACTTCCTTTTATTCCTTTAGGAAGACCTAGATCTATCAAACATCTGTGTGATACCAGCATTACTCCATCTCTGGAGAAATAACAAAGTTTATTTTCCTCCTCCAAACCATGGTGTCAATAATCTAAGTTGATGACAGTAGAGAAACTTCAGACAAGGCCAGCTCAAGAAAAGTTGAGAAAATAAAAGAATTCAATAAAGTCATGATGACAGAATAACTCCTGCTGGAGTCAACAGGATTTTCAGAATGTGTGTTGCATTCAGATCCCTATAGACCACCTAGGGCAAGGTGGACCAAGGCTCCATGGAGATCAGGACATCCTGAGTAGGAAGAGAGGGTGGGAGACATTGCCAAAGCTTGGCACTGGTTACATCTCCAGGACAGAGGACGGTGGAAGAAGGGGCATCTTCTGAGTAGTGATCCGGACCAGAGGCACATCATCTCATTAGCTGCCCCCTAAAAACTTATGGGGTATGCATGAGTCTCCCTGGTTTGCATAGGCCACAGCAACTTGCCAAAGAGGGTTCTTTTGTTTCCTAAAGTGAGATCCATGGGCCAACAGTATCGGCATCATCTCAGAGCTTGTCAGAAATGCAAAGTCTCAGGCCCCACCCTAGACCTATCTCATCAGAATCTGCATTTTAACAAGATCCCCAGGTGACTTATGGGCACACTAATGTTTGAGAAGCCCTGGTCTAAGATATTATGCAGTGAAGTGATGAGCGTAGGGTCTGAAATCAGATGGATTTGAGTTCCAACCCCGGCTTCTCCTCTTCCCGATGGTGTAACTTGGACAAGGCACTTAATTTCTTTGAGCATCATTTATAAATGGAATAATAGTACTTCCTAGGGTTTTGACAAAGGTCAGTGGCTTTAATTCAACAGGATACAATGTGTCTAGCCCAAAGTTTTGCAGTGAGTCTTCCTTATCCATCTAACTTAAAAACTAAATTTCTTAAACTTCTTTCTACAACCTTTGATACCCATCAAAGACCTGCCTCTACCTGGCCTCCATGCAAGCCAGAGCAGCCCTTTTTCTGCCCTTCCCATCATCCCATTCCTCCTACAGCCTCTTCTATACCCTTAAGGAAGCCCATAGCAGACCATCCCAATTTTCAATTAGCTCTTTACTGTTCCTCACCTCCAAGAAATCTTAGGTACCCTTGACCCCTTGCCAGGACATCAAAACAGGACTCAACAATTCTGTTATTAAATAAAATGAGCCATTGTTTGAAAAGTAGTTCAGCTTCCTTTGTTTGTAAAAATGACACAATAGCTTCTGCTCACCATAGAGCCAGCACTCTGCCTGCCCTCATACTCTGGCTGCCCAGCATTCAGCTAGCAGAGCTGCCTCCCATCCACCTCCTCCATCACAGCCCATTCCCATGCGTGGGCCCACTCAGCAGAGCCAGCAATCTGCAGCAGTCTCCTCTCCCTAAAGACTAGCATGTGGAGGAACAGGCTCTCTGCTCAGTTCTGGCAAACCCTTCCCAGATCCACTGGTTTACTAGGAGAACCTGCTATACCAGCCAGAGAAGTCCAAAGTCCTAAGAACTTTACATTTTGAGAAGCTTACCCCATTTTATCAACCAATTTGTATTTCTTCACATTTTACTCTACTTCTTTCAATCATATTTAACCATAAGCACAAGGTAGACATCTCCCTGCCAATGAGACTAGGGACCTACACTGAGGACAGTGACTGGAGCTCCTCTGGTTGGTTGGTTATTTATAGGTGATGGATGTGTTTAGGTGGGCTGCCTGTGAGATTTATCCATCTTCTTCTCAGTTTTCTCCTCATCCCTTTTTTCTTGTCACCTACTGTTACTTTCTGCTTTCCTTTTGTTTTTACTATTTCCTTTGTCTCTCACTCTTCCTCCCTCTCTCTTTTTCTTTTCCCTCTTTTTCCTACATCTTCTCTGAGCTTCCTGCTTCTGCCATAGAAAATTCTACCTAGCAAATTCTAAATTCTCAAAACTCCATTTCACCCATCCCTGCTCATTCAACTCCCTTTAATTCCAATGGACTCAGAACATTCAGGGTAGGTCAAGGCAATTCCCAAAAGTGGTTTATCAATTGCTAACCTTACTCTGACTTTTTCAGATGTGATATTCCTGAAATATGCTCTAAGTTGCATCTGAAATGTAAACTTCTGCAGGTCTAAACCTGGATTTTAAAAGCACTGAAATAACTATTGGGACAAGTTAAAACAGCTTTGCCTGGCATTTGGAGGGATAGCAAACCTCGAGTGTTTGCAGTTCAACAATCAAGGCAGAGGCTGAGTGGGAAGTTTTCCAGGTAATGGGTTTCAGCAGTCACAGGCAGAGACATGCCCCTTTCTGCAATCCCCTGCACCCAACAGAGCAATGTGGAAATAGGCCCAGAAAAGGAGTTTCAATTTTGTAACTATTCACCAGCTTCTCTCCGATCTCCCCTTACCCCTCTCCTCCCAAGATTCTGGTAACCACTATTCTACTCTCTACTTCTACGAGATCAATATTTTTTAGATTCCACTTGAGTGAGATTATGCAGTAATGGTCTTTCTGTGCCTGGCTAATTTTACTTAACATAATGTCTCCCAGGTTCATAAACATCGTCTCAAATGACAGAATTTCACTCTTTCTTATGGCTGAATAATACTCTCTTTTGGTTTTATACCACATTTTCTTTATCCATTCATCTGTTGATGGACACTTAGGTTGTTTCCATAGCTTGGCTATTGTCAATAGTGCTGCAATAAACATGAGAGTTCAGGTACTTTGGAGATGTTGATTTCCTTTCTTTTGGATAGATACCCAGAAGTGGGATTGCTGGTTCATAGGGTAGTTGTATTTTAATTTTTTGAGAAACCTCTATACTGTTTTCCATAATGATTGTACTAATTTACATTCTCACCAACAGCGTGTTAAGATTCCCTTTTCTCCGCATCCTCATCAATACTTTTTATCTTTTAACTTTTTTATAATAGTCATTTTGATAATGGGTGAGGTGGCATCTCATTGTGTTCTATTTTTTAAATTGACGCATAATGCACATATTCGGGGGTACAAAATGATGCTTCAATTCATACAATGCATAGTGATCAGATCAGAGTGATTAGCATAGCCATCACCTCAAAGTTTATCATTTATTTGTCTTGGGAATGTTCAATATCTTCCTGTTAGCTATCTGAAACTATATAGTATATTATTGTTAGCTATAGTCATCCTACAGTGCTGCAGGACACTAGAACTTATTCCTTCTATCTAGTGAGTCATTGTGGTTTTGATTTGCAATTCTCTGATGATTACTGATGTTAGGAGAAATAAATTCTGGTAATCTATTGACCATCGGGCAAACTATAGTTAACAATAATATACTGTATATTTCATAATAGCTAGAAGAGAGGTTTCTGAATGTTCTCACCACAAGGAAATCATAAATGTATGACACGATGGATATGCTAATTACCCTGATTTGATCATTATACAACATATATGTGCATGAAAATATCACATTGTACCCCCCATAAATAGGTACAATTATTGTGTCAATTTAAAAAAAGAAAATGGATTTTAAGAAATGCATAAAGAAACTCCATTAACTCAGATCTAAAATTCATAAGGATCTTTTGGTCATTCACTGTATATAGCCACAATTTTCATTTAGTTCAGGACTACTGTAAATTCTCACTGTGCCTCCCAAACCAAAAGGAAATTGTAAGTGATAATCCATTGCTCTATCTATGCTGGAGTTAGAACCAGAACCAGCTCTTCCAGGGTGAGGTAAACGTCTCCTGTTGTGCACCAGGCCTGGTAAGTACTCATGAAGGAAGAAGGGAAGGGAAGGACGAAAGAGCAAAGGAGCAAGGGAGAGAAGAAGGAAGAGAGAAAGAAAAAGGGAGAAGGGAGAAAATGAGTTATTTAGAATTACACACACATACACAAAAACTGAACCTCAAAATTTTTAATATTTTAAACTATGACCTGAGTAGCTATCTCCATAACACAAAGCCAATTCTTTTCATTGTGTTGTTAAATTATTAAAAGCTGGCTGAGCCCTTTAATTCACAGTTTACTCCCCAGGCAGATATTCAAACAGAAAAATAAATATAATAGCAGCTGATCCTTCACAGTCCTCATTTGCTTGCCTGTTGCAAACCACTTTAATTATTTTGTTTGCAATACCTATTTGTTTATCTCAGGAGAATATTTAAATCCGCTTCTATTTGTGCACAACTATCCCTACCACTAGGAAAATGAGACCTTATGTTTCACATTAATACCTCATTTTTTTTTATCCCTGAGGAACTGACAGAGAATTATAATTTTAATTGCATATATAATTTAAAATCCTAAAAATTACCACAAAAAACTTTCCAAAGATGATTTAGAAATAAAATTGCATGGCCCAGAGCCCTTAAGTGTCATGATTCTGGAGTTTATAGCCCTGTATTTAACATATCCAATCCTTACATCTGAACAAGATCCAATTTTGTAGACCCAAGTGTAAAGATAAAAAACATACATTCAGAAGGAAATATAGCATGGTAATTAAGAGTGCAAATGCTGGCCATGGTGGATTAATAAGGGCTGAATTTACCTGTCATCTTAAATAACTAAAAACAAACAAAATATATGCAACAAGTTTTCAAACATTGGATAACAGGCATAACAAGACATACATAACTAAACCCCCTAAATCCAGGGAAAGGACCATCTGAAAGGAGCAGGTGCAGCAATCCTTAGAAATAGGCCAAATTAGCAACAGACTAAAGAGATCTGCATAACAAAGCTCCAAAGCAGGTCTTGAAAAATCAAAATATTCAAAGTAACTCAGCTGTGTCCCAAGGAGGGAGAAAGTCTTTAAAGGACTAACAATGAATCAAGCACCCAACCATGTAAAAGCACAATGTCTGGCATCTAATCAAAAATTATCAGGCACGTAAAGAAGCAGGAAAATACAATCCATAATGAGGATATGTCAATATCCTCAATCAATCCTCAATCAATCAATAGAAACACACCCAGAAATAATGCAGATGGTAGATGGTAATTAGGAAAACAGGACATTAAAACAGATATTATAAATATTATAAACACATACCATATGTTCAAGAAGATAGAGCAAAACATGCATGATAGGGAGAAAAATAAAAGGCACAAATTGGATTTAACAAATAGAATACGTAATGCCTGAGATGAAAAATACACTGGATAAAATTAACAGCACATTAGACACTGTAGAAGAAAAGTCAATGAACTTGAAAGTATGGCAACAGAAACTACCCAAAATGAATCATGGAGATAAAAAGAAAAAAAAATCCACTTCTATTTGTGCACAACTATCCCTACCACTAGGAAAATGAGACCTTATGTTTCACATTAACACCTCATTTTTTTTTATCCCTGAGGAGCTGACAGAGAATTATAATTTTAATTGCATATATAATTTAAAATCCTAAAAATTAGGATTTTAAAAATCCTAATTTAAAAAAATGAATCATGGAGATAAAAAGAAAAAAGAAAAAACGGGAAAAAGATCAACAGAGCATTAGTGAGAATGGAATAATTTCAAGCAGCCTAATATACAAGTCATTCAAGTCCATGAGGGAGAAGAGAGAGAAGGGGACACAGAAAAAAGTACTTGAGAAAATAATTGCCAAAAAGTTTCCAAGTTTGATGAAGAGCACACATAATTAAGCACATAACCAAAGAGAGGCAAAGAAAAAATCCTAAAAGCAGCTAGAAGAAGAAGATCTGATATGCAGGGAGAAATAAAACTAAGATTAAGAGCTGAGTCCTCATCAAGGCAAGCCTGAAGTCCGTGATACATCTTTTAAGTATGAAAAGAAAAAAAAACTATGTTTTTCCTAGATTTTTATACATGCAAAACTAAAGCAAAGGAAAGATGTTTTTAGAAAAATAAAAGGTAAAAAAAAAATCTTCAGGAAAAAAAAGATAACCTAAATAGTCCTAGATCTACTAAAAAAATAGAATGTGTTCTTAAAATCTTTCCATGAAGGGTATTGAGAGGAACGTTTTCAGACCCAGATAACGTCATTGGTGAATTCTACATGCACTTATGGAAGAAAGAATACCAATTTTACACAAACACTTTCAGAAAATTGAAGAGGAGGAAACATATTGCAACTCATGTCAGGAGGCCATCACTACCCTGATAACAAAACCAGACAAAGGGTTTACAAGATAAGAAACTGAAGCCAATTTTTGTATCTCTGGGCATAGATACAAAATTTACAGATTTAAAATTTCTTTAAAATGTCTTAGCCAATACTTTAGCTAAAATATTTAAATTTTGAATCCAACATTTTCTTGAAAAAAGACAAAAATATTCATCCCAGGACTGCAGGTTGGTTTTACACTTGAAAATGAATCAATTTAGTTCTCCACCCTAATAGAATAAAAAAGACAGAACGTGATTATCTCAATAGATGCACAAAAAATATTTGGCAAAATTCAAGATCCAATTATGTTAAAAACTCTCAGCAAACTAGGAATAAAAGAAAACTTCTTCAACATGATAAAGGATATCAACAATCGGCCTACATCTAACATCATCATTAATGATAAAAGGCTGAATTTTTTCCTCTAAGAGCAGGAAAAAGGCATAGATACCCGCTACTGTTACTTCCACTCAACATTGTGCTGGAGGTTCTAGTCAGGGCACCAGGGCTAGAAAAATAAGTGAGAGAAATCCAGACTGGAAAGGAATCAGGATAATTTGCTATATTCATGGATGACATGATAGTCTATATAGAAAAATCCCAGGAAATCTAAAACAAAAACCTACTAGAACTAAGAAGTGACTTTAGCAAGATTAGGAACAGAAGGTCAATATCCAGAAACCAGTTGTATTGCTACATGCTAGTAACAAACAATTGCAAATCTAAATGAAAAAAGAAACACCATTTACAATTATATGAAAGTTATTAGATATTTGGAGATTAATTTAACAAGACCTGCACACTTAACAGTGTAAAACATTGCTAAAAATAATTAAGAAAGACCTAAATAAATGAAAAGGTATGCTTTGTTCATGAATTAGAAGACAATATTGTTAAGACGCCAATTCAACACAATTGAAATTAAAATTCTAGCAGGATTTTTCTAGAAACTGACAAGTTAATTCTAAAATGCGTATGGAAATGCAGGGCCTCAACTAGGGTAAGGCACTATCACAGAGTGCCTTCCTCTTAAATTTTGTGTCCTGAGTGCCTCACTTGTCTCACCCTAGTCCCACACCTGTGAAAATGTGAAGAACCTAGAAAGGTGAAAACAAAGCTTCAAAAACAGAACAAGGTACAGAACTTTCTCCTCTTGATTTCAAAGTTAACTATAATGCCACAGTTATTAAGATAGTGTGGCACTGCTGGGACACAATCCTTCCACCAGTCAATGGTCAATGGAACAGAAGAGAAAGTCCAAGAATAGATATACATACTGAAGGGCAATTGATTTTTGACAAAAGATCCATGGTAGAAAGGATATTTTCAATGGTTGGTGCTGGAAAAATTAAATAACTATGTAAAAAAATAAAATAAAGATTAATCTTAACCATTACCTCATATCATATGCAAAAATTAACCACCAATATACACAACAACATGCGTGTGTCTCAAAATCAATATGCTGGGTGAAATAAGTTCCACAAAAAAGAGTGTAATACAGGTATGATTCCATTGATATAAAATTCTAGGAAATGTAATCTACAGTGACAGAAAGCGGATCAGAAGTTGTCTTGAGATTAGGTAGAGGGAGAAATTATATGGGGCAGGAGGAAATTTTTGTGGGTTATGCAAAGATGCATTATCATGATTGTGGTGATGGTTTTACAAATGCATATTTCAAAACTCCAAGTCGTACTTATCAGATTGTGCAGGTTTTTTAAGTGTCGATTGTACTTTTAAAAGTTTGTAAAATAACAGCAATGTAGGCATTGGAATCAGACTACTTTTGCTCAGATCCAGAGCACTCCAAATAAAACAGAACTTGGCCGGGTTCAGTGGCTCACGCCTGTAATCCCAGCACTTTGGGAGGCTGAAACAGGCAGATTACTTGAGGTCAAGAGTTCAACACCAGCCTTGCCAGCATGGTGAAACCCCGTCTCTACTAAAAATACAAAAATTAGCCCAGCATGGTGGTGTGCACCTGTAATCCCAGCTATTTGGGAGGCTGAGGCAGGAGAATCGCTTGAACCTGAGAGGTGGAGGTTGCAGTGAACCAAGATCGTGTCACTGCACCACAGCCTGGGCAACAAACTAAGACTCTTTCCCAAAAAAAAAAATATATATATATATATAAAATATAACTCACCCCACACAGAACCTATAACCTTCATCTCCTTGAACACTTGCTACTTGTAGGTGCTTGTTTTTGCACTAACCGTTGGTCCTCCCTGACATCAGTTTAATCAACTCTCAGCAGCTCCTGTTAGCCCCACCTTTGAAACTCCTGAGCCTGAATCCATCTCACCACCTCCACTTGAACCATCCTGGTCCACGTCCCATCATCTCTAATAAAGGCCCCACCTTTTTTCCTTTTTCCTACCCCTTCTCACCCAAACCCCCATGATATATCTTCAACACTGACGTCACGGTGGTCCTTCAAAAACATAATTCACATCACATCATTTCTCAATACAAAATGCTCTAGTGTCTCCTCAGCTCAATCAGAAGAGAAGCCAAGTCCTTGTGGGAGCAGATGCCACAGAATCTCCTCCCACCCATGCTCATATGTTATCACCTTGGACTCTAAGCCACTGCCCTATTATTAGCTGTCTGCCCACATTTCATCCACAAGCCATCACCATATTTCCCTGTTCTTGTGGTTCCTGGCTGTGACTGCTTCTCATCTGGGGTACACATCTCTCCCAGTACTGTGTGGTGTGAGCTGAGGGACAAAAACCTAATGGTTAATAGAACCCATCTTCCTTCAGCCAATATTTGGGTGGAAGAAATGGCTTTTCATATTAAACTGAACCATTAAGCTAAATTGAAAATTTTCTTTAAGGCACATAGTCTTAATGATATGAAATTCCATAGTGAAGTGCCTGACCCAGATGCAGATGATCCAAGGAAAATGAGAATCAGTTTCTTGACTCCAAAAATGCTCAGCCACAAGGAGGATATAAAAGGGCCACAAGAGTCAAACTTATTGGAAAGAGGATTTAGTGAGAAACATCTCTCTGGGGGAAAAACAGAACATGGACATGTTGTCACTCCCACAAGGGTGAGGAGAGTGCCTGTCCCTCACTGCAAGTCTTCTTGGTGGGGCCATTGAAAAGTTCAACATAAGACAGCCAGGACTTTAAACAAGCAGGATTCTTTGCAGTAAATCATAAAAGCTACTTTACATTGTCTTCCACTGGCTCTTTGAATCTGTTCATTCATTCTCTTCTATTGGATAAGAATTTCATCTGTTAGATGAAGTTTTGTGGCTTTTCTGTCTATTTCTAGTTAATAGGAAGTTCTGTCACTTTACGTTGCAAAGCTAAGTTTTGATTCAGCTATTAAAATGATCTACCCCAATATAATAATCAGAAGTTTTACTTGGCTTGATGCAGAAATTTTGACCCTTAAAGGACAAAAATCAACATGTATCTTCCATTAAGTTAGAGCTGGGCTGGTTCAAAGGCAGTACTGCATGAAGGTAACACAGGGTTTGAAATCAGACCAACCTGAGCTTAAAATTCCAGCTTGTTTTTATATTGTTGTGATACCTCAGACCTTTTCTGAACTTCAACTTCATCACCTCTACTGGATTTTTAATAATCTCTCTCTTATAAGGTTGTTGTAAGGATAAAGCTATATAATACTAACACATCTGTGCAAAGGACATAGGCAACCATGTCACAAAATAGAAGCAGACGTGATGATCAATCAAGAAATGTTAAGTGTTTGACTTAGCTAATAAGCAAAGAAATACAAATTAAACAATGCAGTGCACCTTTTTATCTAAAATATTGGTAAAAACAAATAACAATTTATTATATTCATGTCACAAGATGCAAGAGTAAGATGAGACAGGCACTATGATAAAAGCAGTTCAGACTCTTTGAGTTTCCATACTTTGAAATAGTAATATTATCATCAGAAGGAGACATCAAGAGATCTAGGTATAAGGATGTTGATTGCAGTATAATTTGCAATAGCATTAACCAAGCTAAGTTTCCAACAAAGGAGAAGATTTGCATAAATTATGATTCCTCCAATGACAGAATACTACAAGGTCATTAAATATTATTTCAAATGCTATTTACTGACATGATAAATTGTTAATGATATATTATTAATTGAAAACAGTGAGACACAAAACTGAACATAACAGTAAAATCTCAATGTGGCAAAATAAATGATGTATATAAGGCTGTTTGAAAGGATAATTTATTGGTATATTAATTTGTATTTTATTTTATTATTACAGAAGGAGCAGAAGGGATTAGAGCAATTTTTCTCTGCTTTGCTTCTATCCCTGCCCCTCCCCCTTCATTATACACACACCCAGACACACCCACACAGTGGTAAGCAGCACTTTATGCCCTAGAAAGTTTATGCTCTTCTTTCTCCCAAGATATTTTCTTTCAAAAAATAGGCGAACTGTCATAATGGTTGGCTGGGAAGTTCTCTGTGGCTTGGAGAATGGGGACAGGTAAAGTGGCCTGAGCCAAGAAACCTCCAGGGAAGATGGGGAGGGAGTCAGAGGAGAAGCCTTGGATTAACCCATCCCCAATACACTGGCCCCTCAGGAAGGCTTGGCCATAGGCATGGGGTCTCTCATCCTCGGAAAACATATCATCATGCCTGAGGCCCAAAGTGGCTTGGAGTTAATGTTATTGAGTGCCCACAGAAGTCTTTCTTTTTATGATGATGATGATGGTGACAAATAAAATGTTACATATTTATGATGTACAACATGATATTTTGATATATGTATACGTTGTGGATTGGTTAAATCAAGCTAATTAATTGATCCATTATCAATTTTTTGTGATGAGAACATTTAAAATCTTTCTTAGCATTCTTCAAGTATTCAATGCATTGTTGTCAGCTATCGTAACCATATTGTACAATAGATCCCCTGAACTAGTAATTCTTTCTAACTGAAATTTTGATTCCTTGGACCACCATATCCCCAACCCCCACTGTCACTCTGGCCCAGGGCATCTCACCCTTCTTCTCTCTGCTTCTGAGTTCAACTTTTTTGGATTCCACATGCAGTCACACATTGCTTAATGACAGGGATATGTTCTGAGAAATGTGTTGTTAGATGATTGTGTCATTGTGAGAACATCATAGAGGGTACTTACACAGACCTAGATGGAACAGCCAACTGCGCACCTAGGCTATATGGCATAGCCTATTGTTCTTAGGCTATGAACCTATACAGCATGTTACCGTACTGACTATTGCAGGCAACTGTAACCCAATGGTATTTGTGTATCTGAACACAGCTAGACATAGAAAAGGTATAGTAAAAATATGCTATGAAAGATAAAAAATTGTACAACTGTATAGGACACTTACCGTGAATGGAGCTTGCAGAACTGGAAGTTGCTCTGGGTGAGTTAGTGGGTGAGTGGTGAGTAACTGTGAAGGCTCAGGACATTACTGTACACTACTACAGAGGCTATGAACACTACACGTAGGCTACACTGAAATTTATTTTTAAAATTTTTCTTTCTTCAAAAATAAATTAACTTTAACTTATTGTAACTTTTTTACTTTATAAACTTTTTAACTATTTTAACTTTTTGACTCCTATAGTAACACTTAGTTTACAACACAAACACAATGTATAGCTATACAAAATATTGTTTTCTTTATATACTTATTCTATAAGCTTTTTTCTATTTTTAAAATTTCTTTAAAACTTTTTTGTTAAAAACTAAGACACTTTGGCCTACACAGGGTCAGGATCAACAACATCGCTGTCTTCCACCTCCACATCTTGTCCCACTGGAAGGTCTTCAGGGGCAATAACATGCATGGAGCTGTCATCTTTTATGATGACAATGCCTTATTCTGGAATATCTCCTGAAAGATCTGCCTCAGGCTGCTTTACAGTTAACTTTCTTCTTTGTAACTAGAAGAGGTACACTCTAAAATAACAATAAAAAATATACCATAGCAAATATATAAACCAATAGTATAGTCTCCTATTATTATTCTCAAGTATTATGGACTGCACCTAATTGTATGTACTCTACTTCACATGACTGGCAGCACAGTAGGTTTGTTTATACCAGCATCACCACGAACATTGGAGTAATGTACTGCACTATGACATTAGGATGGCTACAAAGTCATTAGGTGATAGGAATTTCTCAGCCCCACTAAAATCTTATGGGACTGCTGTTGTACATAGGGTTCATGGTTGGCAGAAGCATCATTCTGTAACACATAAGTATGTAAGTGAGGTCATGCCACATTTGTCTTTCTATGCCTAGCTTATTTGACTTAACAAAGTGTTCTCCAGGCTCATCCATGTTGTCAATAACAAGATTTCCTTCCTTTTTAAGGCTGAATAGAATTCCTTTGTGTATTTTCTGTATCCATTTAACTACTGTTAAGACACTTAGGTTGATTCCATATCTTGCTAGTGTGAATAGTGCTGCAATCCACATGAGAGTGCAGATATTCCTTCGATACACTGATTTCATTTCTGGTGGATGTATACCCAGTAGTGGGACTGCTGAGCCTACAGACATCTTTCTATGATTGATCTTGTTAGTGTAAAACCCAGGAACCTTTGCACATCCTTCAGGAGGGCAGAAAGGAAGCAATCCTATTATAACAGAGATCAAGTTTCTTGCCATCCCTTTAATTGGGTAAATTTAATTTGTTTTAAGATAATATCTATAAAGCATCCAAAGCAGGGCCTGGCACACAGTAGGCACTCAGCAATGTGACTTCCCTTGCTTCTGAGGGCAACCCCTCAGCTTGCTATTTTTGCCATGCCCACAGCAAGCAGAAACCTGAACATGGGGAGGCATTTGTTCAGATCCCCATGGGCCTCAAACAGTGGGCTTTTCAGCAATTCTTGAGTAAGAGGAGTATCAGGCGTGAAAGTACCCAGAAGGTTCAGCCACTCATTGCCTCAGCAGCAGACAAGCTGGCCTCTAGGGCTGCTGGAAACTGCATCCTAGTTCCAATCACTGGCAATTAAACTGCCTCCTCACTTTCCTTTCCAAAACTGCATAACATTCATTTGGGATTCTCCAGCCACCTCTAAGAGACAGCTGCCTCAGTGCATGTAGCATCCCCTGGTTTGAGGCAGTAGGAAAGAGAATGAAAGCTGAGACTACGGTCTCTGTAAACCCTCAAACATCCCTTAAGACACTTCACAGAAAGAGGTTCTCGTAGTTTGAACTATCTCCTGCCTCTGCTTCTCTGTTCCAGCTTTGAAAGGACCCTTCCTGGGGAGCTCCACCAGGGGCCTGTAATTTCCCATGCTGTGTGAAGGCAGCAGCCACGTGTGAATGTGTGTGTGTACGTGTGCATGCAGGCACGCTTGCTTCTCCTGTGTGGTGCATAATGATTATCCAGCCTGGCGAAGGAGGTGTAATAACAGGGTAGAAGGCACAGATAATAGGGCCTTTCTGGCACAAGCAGCAAGTTCATCTGAATCCACCAGAATCCATTTGCTGGAAGACAGATGGATAGGAATGCGGAAAGGTAGATACCAACCTTTAGTTTTCAAATACATTTGCTGCATGTGGTAATTAAAGCTATTTTTAAAACTCCCTAAGTGTCAGCCCACCCTTTCCCAAGCATTTTTCTGTCAAAACTCTGCAAAACGGCAATACACTTGTTGGGAACAATTGATTCATATCTAAAAACATGGAGTCTGATTCCACAGCAATGGCAGGTTGTCTTGTCTACAGGGAGTTGGAACTTGAACTGTAGAGGATCTGGAGTGGCTCCCACAGCCTTGGCTAAGCTGTAATTTAGTGATCCATGGACACATGTTTCTCATCCATGACACTCTAAGCTCTCTGAGGGTGAGGGACTCATCTTTCAAATTCTTATGAGCATCCCTGGTGCTTCACAGGTGTTCAGTACATGTATGACGAATGAACAATAGCTTGTCAAGAGTTATATATCATGGGAGGGAGAGAGGCCATAAAGGAAAAAGGTAAGGACCACTGAAGAATCACAGAGTAAGTTATATGCAGTGTGGAAAGAAGCAAAGGCCATAGAAAACATTAATAAGTATTGCAAAAAGTGGAGGAGGCAGTAATTTGAACTGTCTTAAAGGACACATGAGACTTCGGGAAGAACTAGGGTCACAGCAGGCCCAGAACAGAACTATAAATGCTGTGATGTGGATTCATAACAAGTAACAAAAGGAATTAATTCCTCAAGTCAGTGTGTTTTTATTTATAAAGTACAAAGGCTAACTTTCCCACGGGATGTGAGTCACTTGTTACAAAGAAGAGCTATCTTTTATTTATTTATTTTATTTCATTTTATTTTATTTATTTACTTTTTTGAGATAGAGTCTCGCTCTGTTGCCCAGGTTGGAGTGCAGTGGCATGATCTCGGCTCACTGCAAGCTCTGCCTCCCGGGTTCACGCCATTCTCCTGCCTCAGCCTCCCGAGTAACTGGGACTACAGGTGCCCGCCACCACGCCTGGCTAATTGTTTTTGTATTTTTAGTAGAGACCGGGTTTCACCGTGTTAGCCAGGATGGTCTTGATCTCCTGACCTCGTGATCTGCCTGCCTCAGCCTCCCAAAGAAGAAGAGCTATCTTTTAAGAGTGCTTGCTGTCTGCCTGATGCTGTGCTAGGCCACTTCCTGTATGTTAGCTCATTTAATCTTCATGACTGTCCTAGGAGGTAACTATCACAAAGTCTACTGAGTAAATGATGAAAATACAGCTCAAGGAAGGAAATAAAACAGTCACAGAAGTGGTCAGTATTGCAGCCAGAATCATATCCATGGTGTGTTCCCAAAGACTGTGATCTAAAGCACAATGGTATGTCACTTCTTCCTCAGTCCTGCTCCCAAAACCCATCATCTGTGCAGCTGCAAACACCCTCTCCACAGGGCTTTTCAAAGGGCTAAAGAATGATACTGCAGAACAACGATGACCTCATATATCTGCAACCATAAATGTTAAATCTCATAGGTTCCTTCAGGGCTGAGAAAGAAGAATAGATCTATTGTGATTAACATATAGAAGTGCATTTCCAGTAAATAGGGTTTGTTTCCTTCAGGTATTCTTCATGGGACATGCATAAGCTTGTTTGTGTGGGCTTTTGCAAGGTTCTTTCACATTTGCCATAATAGATTTTAAAAATAAGGTGCTAATGTGCAAAATAACATAAAGGGTAGAAATCTAATCAAGCAGCCCCCTCTTAACCTCGGGGAATGCATTTCAAGATCCCCAGTGGACGCCTGAAACTGCAGATAGTACCAAACCCTATACATACTATAGTTTCTTCTATCTGATAACCTAGTAGTAGGTGACTAATGGGTGGGTGGTACATACAGTGTGGAGACCCTGGATAAAGGGATGATTCATATCCTGGGTGGGACAAAGCAGGACAGCGAGAGGTTTCATCACACTATGCAGAACAGTGTGCAACTGAAAATGTATAAATTATTTATTTATGGAATTTTCCACTTAATACTTTTGAACCTCAGTTGACAGTGGGTGACTGAAACCATAAAAAGTAAAACTGCAGATAAGGAGGGACAACTGCAATAAATTAACAAAAGTTTCATAGTAAGACTTTCCATAATACAAACTATATTATTGTTTCTAAGTTATGAAAAATTCAGATATTGCTGGGATTCCATAACTTATTCAGCATTCAACCAGTGCTGGGAGTGAGAGGGAAGATAAGGGGGGAGCCGTGTGGCATCAGGTATGGAGTTCTTAAATTCGAAGTCACTCAGATCTCAAGTCCTGATTCTGCCACTTACTAATTATGTGACATCAAACTGTTTTCTTATCTGTGGGATGGTATAATAGAAGTTGGAGTTCTTGAGGGTTCTGTCCCCCCACCTTTCCCAGCATTCCCCTTCTAGGTCACGCACCCTCCTGGCAGCATCACCTGACATCATTGACCTCTCCTTCCTTTTGAAATGGTTTCTTCACTTGGCTTCTGGGACCACCCCCTACCTGTCCTCCTCCTCCACCTCAGGCTGCTCCTGGTCAGCATCCATGGTGAGTTTCTCCTCCTTTCTCTGGCTTGGCATGCCCCAGAGGTGCCAGGGTTTGGGCCTCTTCTCATTTTTAGTAATGCAACCCCTCTGTGGTCTCATCTAGTCACATGAGGTTCAATATCCCCTATATGCAGATGGCTCCCAGATTCATATCACCAGCTTTACCCTCCCTCTGAACTCCAGACTCATAGAGCCACATGTCTATTGTCTACATACCATCTCTGTGTAATGGTCTAATAGGTATCTCAGAATTAACAGATTCAAACCAAATTCCTGATCTTACCCCCTGAAATATTCAATCTCCTCATCTCAAAAAATGTCTTCTCTTTTCAGTTCCTGAAGCTAAAAACAAACAAACAAATGAAAACCCTAGAATCATACTTGATGTTTCTCTTTTCTCATAATCCACATCCAATCCAACAGCAAATCTTATCTGCTCCCCACCCCAAATATATTCAGAATCCAACTACTTCTTACCTCCTCCATTCTACCCCATAGTCCAAACCACCACCCCTCCTTTCCTAGATAATCACAATAGCCTGATAAATAGTTTATTTCATCCCTACCCTCCTCGCCACCTCACTTAGTCTTACGGGAGCTACCAGGGTATAGTTTCAAAACAAAAATTATATATTGCCCATCTTTTGCTCAAAACCCTCCCCTTGCTTCCAACTTCACTCAGAATAAGAAGCGTATCTTGCAAAGGCCAGAAAAGTTATGCATGCCCTGGCCTCCTGCCATGCCTCTAACCCCTCTCCCACCACTCTCTCCATCACTCACTCTGCTCCAGCCACACTGGCCTCTGTGCCATTCCTAAAGCCTACCCCCAGACTCCCACTCAGAGACTTCACACCTGTTCTCTCCTTCAACTGGAATGCTCTTCCCCCAGATATATGCACAGCATCCTCACTTCCTCACTTCTTCAAGCCCCTGTTCAAATGTTACCTCATCAAATAGATTTCCCATGGGCATCCTATGTAAAGTAGAATCCATTCCTTCTCCCTCTTTTTGCCTTACATGATTGTATTACTCTACATAGAATCTAACAAATTCATCAAATTATAAATGTAATAATTATCTGGTCATCTGTCTAGCCCCATTCAAAATGTGCTCCACAATGCCAGGAGTTTTCTGAGAATTAAATAAGATAATAAAGATGATGCCTATAATTAACCAAGATGGAGTAACAGGGGTTGGATTTACCCTCTGACCTGAAATAACCAAAAAGACTAGGAAAAACCTATGAAAAAATAGTTTGCAAGACACTGGAAAATAGGCAATGAAGAATAGCGATCCTTCAAGACAGGAAACAAGTTGAGTTTTATGACTGAACTAAATCTCTGCCTTTAGAGAATTTCCATGCCACAGTGCAGGTGGGGAGAGGAAGCATGCAGAACCCAGTGGACTCCATGTGTTAAGGATATGGACCCGAGAGACTGGAAGAGCAAGAGTTTGCAGGAAAGACTACTAGAGAGAAGAAAACTGCACAGAGAGAGGAAAATGTGGTCACTTCCGGAGGGTCCCCCATGACAATACTGAGCAGAGTGCTAACCCAGAACTAAAACAGAATTAGAATTAGCAGATAATTACCTTAAACAGTTATTATACCTACTTTTTTACGTTCAAAATATAAGTAGAGACATTGAAGATTTAAAGAAAAGACTCAACTCAAACTTCTAAAAATCAAAATTACAATGTATGAAATTAAAAAAAAACACTGGACAGAATAGTTGGCAGATTAGACATCAACAAACAAAATATCACTGAGTCTGAACACATAACAATAAAAATTACACAAAATAAAATAGAAAAAATAAGGGGAAAAGAACATCAGTGACGCGTGGGATCACTTCACAAAAACCTAGTATCTGCGTAACTCAAAATCTCAAGTAAGAGGATATGGAGGGAGAAAAATATTAGAAAATATAAAAGATTTTTTCACATTTTGCAGTAATACTAGATTAAAGTTTTGATGAAAATTAAAAGTACACAAGTCCAAGAAGCTCAACAAAGTGCAGGCACACACACAAAAATAAAAACAAGAAGAAAACCATGCCAAGGTACATGATAATCAAATTTATCAAAACCAGAGAAAGAGATGAAACATTAAAAGAAACCAGAGATAAAGAGCATGTTATACACAGAAAAACAAAAGTAAGGAAAATATCAGATGCTTATCAGTAATAATATGAGGAGGAAGACAGTAAGGCAACATTTTTTAAGTACTGAAAGGAAATACTGTTAACCTAAAATTCTGTACCTAGTAAAAATATCTTTCAAAAATGAAAGTGAAATGAAGTCATTTTCAGACATACAAAAGCGGCAAGCATTCACCACCAGCAGAACTGTATTATAAGAAATGTCAAAGGAAGTCTTTCAAGCATAAGAGAAATGATACCAGATCAAACTACAGATCTTCGCATCAAAAAAATAAATAGCACCAGAAATGATAACAGCAAAGTGTTGAAGATTATTTTCTTATTACTTACATCTCTTTAAAAGATAACTGACTGTTTAAATAAACATAATAACTATGTATTTTTGTGTATATAACACATATGAAAGTAACATTTATTAAAACAATTACATCGAGTCCGGGAGGGTAACATGGAGGGATACTATTGTAAGATACTTATACTGAAATATATGTGGTGTAGTATAATATCACTTAAAAGTAGATGGTGGTGAATTAAAGATGTATACTGTAAATCCTAAAGCAACTACTAAAATTTTTTAAAAGAGTTATAGCTTATAAGCCAATAAAACAGTTAAAATAGAATCATAAAACATTCTCAATTCATCCATAAGAGGTTTTAAAAGAGAAAAAAGGAATCAAAGGAAATGAAATAAATACAAAATGGCAAGAAGACAGGCTTGAACCTAACAATATTGATGATTACATTCAGTATAAATTATCTAAAATTCCTCAATTAAAAGGTGAAGACTGTTATAATGGATAAAATAGCAAGACCTAAATAAGTGCTGCCTCCAGGAAATATACTTTAAACATAAAGAAACAGGTATATTAAAAGTAAGACAGTGAAAAAATGCTAACACAAGTCAAAATAAATATAGAATGGCTACAGTAATATCAGATAAAGTATATTTCAGAGCAGAAAAAAATACCAGGGATAAATCCTAATTTAAGTCCTAATGATACAGGGTTAATAAATCAACAGAACATAAAAATCCTAAGCATTTATGGCCCTTGAAATAAAGCTTCCAAATATATTAAGCAATAACTGGTAAAACTGAAAGGAGAATAAACAAGCTCACAATTAAGGATGAATATTTTAATACTCCTCTCTAAATAATTGATAGAAAAAGTAGACCAAATAATCATAAAGGATACAGAAGGCACAATCAACACTCAACTAAAATGACCTAATTCACATTTATGAAACATCCCACACAACAACAGGTAATGGATCCTTTTCAAGTATACTTGAAATATCTAACAGGAAAGACAATATACTGGCTATCAAATCAGTCTGAATAATTTTAAAAGGATCCAAATAATAGAAACTCTATCCTCTCACCACAGTGGAGTTAAATTAGAAATCAATAGCAGAAAGATTTCTTTAAAATCCCCAAATATTTGGAAACTAAAAACATACTCCTAAAACCCATGGGTCAAAGAAGGAATCCAAAAGTAATATAGAAAGTATTTTGAACTAAATAATGAAAGCACAACATATCAAGATTTGTGGGATGTCACTAAATCAATTAAGGGGAAATATAGCAAAGAAAAAGACAGGTCTTAAATCAATGATCTCAGCTTGCTCCCTAGAAACTAGGGGAAAAAAGAGCAAATTAAAGCCAGAGTAAACCGAAAAAAGAAAATACTGAAGAAACAACAATAAATTAATATAAATGGAAATTGAAAAACAATAGAGAAAATCAATGAAACTGAAAACTGGTTCTTTGAAATGAATAACATCAGTAAACTTCCAATCAGACTGATCAAGAAAAAGAAAAGAGACAAGTAATGAATATTATAAATGAGAAAAATCACATGTCTACAGATTCAACAAATATTAACAGGATAATAGTGGGATATTATGAACTTCATACCTATAAGTTTGTTTGTTTTGTTTTGTTTTTTTGAAACAGAGTCTCACTCTGTTGCCCAGGCTGGAGTGCAATGGCACAATCTCGGCTCACTGCAACCTCCACCTCCCAGGTTCAAGTGATTCTCATGTCTCAGTCTCCAAAGTAGCTGGGATTACAGGGGTGTACCACCACACCTGGCTAATTTTTGCATTTCTAGTAGAGATGGGGTTTCGCCATGTTAGCCAGGCTGGTCTGGAACACCCAACCTCAAGTGATTTGCCTGCCTCGGCCTCCCAAAGTGCTGGGATTACAGGGGTGAGCCACCATGCCTGGCCCATACCTATAAATTTGACAACTTAGATGAAATGGAAAAATTTCTGGAAAGACACAAATTACCAAACTTACTTGAGAACAAATAGATAGCTCTATGTCTAATACATAAATTTAATTTGTAGTTAAAACACTCCCCTAAAGAAAACTCCATGCCCAGATGGCTTCATTGGTAAATTCTAACAAACATTTAGGGGAAAAAATAATAATTCTTTATGAACTCTTTCAGAAACTGTAAAAGAGAGAGTACTTCCCAACTTACTTTTGAGGCTAGCATTATGCCAATGCCAAAACTAAAGAAAGCCATCAAAAGAAAAAAAATGAAATACCAATATACCTGGTGAACACAGGAGAAAAATTCTAATCAAAAATTTAACAAATCAAATAGAACAATATATACAAAGGATAATATAATATGAAAAGTAGGTTTTATCCCAGAGATGTTGGATTGCTTTAATGTTAGAAAATCAGTCAATGTAATTCAGCATATTAATAAACTTCAAAAAGAAAAACCATATGATCATCTGAATAGATGCAGAAAAAGCATTAGATAAAATCCATTATCATTTCCTGATGAAAACTCTCACCAGTCTAGGAATGGAAGAGAACTTCCCCAATCTGATAAAGAACATCTATAAACAACTTACAGCTAACCTGATACGTAATGATGAAAAACTGTGTGTGTTCCCTCTAATATCAGGAATATGAAAATGATGTCTCCTGTCACCACTTATATTCAATATTGAACTGGAGGTACTAATTAGTGCAATCAGGCAGAAAAAAGAAATAAAAGGTATCCAGATGGAAAGGAAGAGGTAAAACTGTCATATTCCCAGAGGACGTGATAGTCAAGAATATTTTCTCTAAGAAAATCTAATGGAATCTATGAAAAACTCCACTAGTTTTAGTAAGTGGGTTTAGCAAAGTTCTAGGATACAAGATCAATATGCAAAAATCAATTGCATTTGTATATTCTACCAATGAACAATTGGAAATTAAAATTTGTTTTAAAGTATAATTTTCAGTAGCACTGACAATATAAAATTCTAAGGGATAAATCTCACAAAAATGTGTGAAAGATCTGTACGCTGTAAAAGATAAAACATTGAGAGAAATTAAAGAAAATCTAAATAATTAGGAAGACATGTCTTGTTTGTGGGTGAGAAGACTCACTATTTTTACGACATCATTTCTCCCAAAAATGGAGTACAGATTCACTGCAATCCCAAATAAAATCCCAGTCAGCTCTTTTTAGAAACTGACAAGCTGATTTTAAATGTATACAAAAATTTCAAGGACCTAAGATAACCAAAACAATCTTGAAAATGAAGAACAAGGAAGAAGCCTAACAAAATGTAATTTCAAATCGTATCGTAAAGCTAAAGCTATAGTAATCAAAAGAATGTCGGATTGGCATAAAGATAGAAAAAAAATAGATCAACGGAATAGAATCAAGAGTCCAGGCAGTTTTCAGATACTACACTAAAAACATAATTCTTAAAAGAATAAATTGATAAGTTAAACTTTATAAAAATTTAAAATGTCTGTTCTTCAAAAGACAGTGCTCGACTGAAAAGATAAGCCACAGGCTGGGAGAAAATATTTACAAAGTACATATCTGATTTAAAAAAAATCTTTTATCCCAATATAAAAAGAATTTTCAGAACTCAATAATAAGAAAACAAAAAATCCATTATAAATGGGTAAGTCGTTTAGACAGATACTTTGCCAAGAAGATACCTAGATCTAAATGGCAAATAAGCACAAGAAAAGATGCTAGGAAGCATTGTCAGTTACGGGGGAAATGAAAAATCAACATCACAGTGAGGACCATTACACACCCATCAGAGTGACTATAATCAAAAAGCCTGACCATACCAAGTACCGAAGAGGATATGAAGCAATTGGAACTCTCAGCAACTTGGCAGTTCCTTAAAAAATTAACATAAATCCACCATAGGGGTTGGCAATTCCACTTGTAGTTATGAGCCCCAGAAAAAGGAAAGTATATGTCCATACAAAGACTTATACATAAATGTTCATAGAAGCTTTATTTGTAATAGCAAAAAACCTAAAACAACCCAAATGTCCATCAACAGAGGAACAGATAATCATATTGTGGTATATCCATGTACAAATAAATATTCCTCATCAATAAAAAGGAAAGAACTATTGCTACACATTGCAACATAAGATGAATCTCAAAATAATTTCATTGAGTAAAATAAGCCACACCAAAAGCAGAAGAGTACACACTCCATAATTCCACTTACATAAAACGCAAAGATACAAATAATCAGTAGAGCCAGAAACAGATCAGTAGTTGCCTAGAGAGTGGGAGAAAGTGGGCCAGGAGGGTGGCATTCCTGAGGGCCATGAGGACACTTTTGGGGTAACGGATATGTTCACTACCTCTATTGTGGTTATGGTTTCCTGGGTATATACATATGCCAAATTTAACAACTTGTACACTTAAGTACTATATGTATTGTATGTCAAACCTCAACAAAGCTGTTACTTTTTCAGTAATAATAATAAAAAAAACATAATGAAGGTGATACTCAAAAACAATGTCTGGCTCTATCTAAGGTCTGATAAATGGCAACTCCTGGTCTTCATTCAAGAGTTCTAAGCTGGGGCTATAGAGGCAGTAAGATGTGCCCCCTGTCCTCAAAGATTACTCAATGAGGCTGGGAAAGAAACAAGTAAAAAGATTATGACAAAATAATTGTTTTTGAGTGTTACTAAATTAAATTTGAAGACGGTAAATGGTATAAGGATTGAACAGTCCAACAGAATTGGAATCTTCAAAATAAAAGGAAGAAAAAAATCCTTCCCTTCCCTCTCTTTCTCTGGGTCCCAAATAGAAATTTCTTGAAGCTATGTGATTCAGCATTCATATCATGGTCTTTTTCTTTGTTTTCTTCAATTAGAGCATTAGCTCTTCCTCTCCCATGTTATATATGTGGTGCATAATCTTATTTTCATTTGTTTTACCTTGGTGTGTGCTTTAGGATAGGAAAGATTTGAAAGTTGAGTGATGTCCCTGGACCGTTGACCCAGGCCACTCTAAGGGCAAGGACTGACCCCTAAGGATCCTTACTGAGTACTTGTTGGTGACAAACTAGTGTAAGTGATAAGATGGGGGCTGGGGCCTGAGACTCAAGAACAGGAGAGCATCTAGGCAGAAGGTGCTGAAGAAGACCACACAACACTGGGATGACCTTGTCCTTTGGGTGGCAGATGGGAGATCTCTTAGGATACAGTCAGATCGTTTAACCCAGTGAGCTCTTCTGTGTGTCATCCCCTCATGCTAGGAACTCTAGGGAACCGCAGAGAAAGGAGATCAGCTTGTCCAGGGAATCAAGCATGTGCATCAGTTCCCCAACACAGCAGAACTGGGGTGTGGCTGTGAAAGAATCACCCTACTGGGGACATACAGAAGTCCTTTTGGTAGAGGCAATGTTAAGCAGATCCCTGCAAGAAAGGGAAGTCCTAGACAATCACAGATTCAGAAGGACATGGCAGGTGGAAAGAAAAACCCTGCCAAAACCCCAAAGCTAGGAGGGAAAAATAAATGCAAGAAACAAGAAGTCACTCATCCATTTGCAGGGATGACCCATGAGATATGAACACAATAGTAAGAAGTAAATAAGGGTACAAATGTGGGGTCAAGGTCATCCTGCAGAGGGCTGCAGTGGGCTGGATGATGTGGGCAGATTTCTTAAAGCTATGTGATTCAGCATTCATATCACAGCCTTTTTCTTTTATCATGCCTTTGTTTTTTCTGTGTCTGAGGAGCCAGCCAGAAGGATGGGGACAGTGGTCTCTGAGATCAGGAGCACCAAGAGAGAACCAGGTTTGGGGAGGTTGGTGAGTTTGGAAAGAGGCACGCTGAGTTCGAGGTGGTGATGGAGCTTCCAAGTGGCCAAGTCAAGAGGATCTCGAGTCAAGCTGGATCTCTGGATCTGGAGCTCAAGAGCAAGGTCTGGAATGGACGTGAGATGTGGAGTCACCGACATACACTGACAATCGGGAAGAAGTGGCAAGGGCCTGCTGACTATACCTCCTCCCTTTTTAGAAGTCACCTCCTCCTGGCCCCTGCCGACCAACAGATCACCTCTTAGAGCCTCACTCTCTGAGAAAACCCAGGTGCAAAGGTTATGTGTGCATACCCACATCATCTGTTAAGCATCTTAAACCATTTCCAACAAAGTAAGTGTGTGGTTTGGTTCAATGTCTGGAAGAATTCATGTAACAGTGGAAGCTGCCCAGCAACAAACAGAGTGCTTCAAGTCCCCATCAATCTTGGTTCTTCAAGAGGCTGGAGAGTCATACTGATTTTTCTATAGGAGAATTCCCTGCAAAAGGTCCTGAGAGGCCAGACCCACAGGGATCACCAACTGTCCTGGCATCTGCTGGGGGATGTGTGGAGAGGAAACATTTTACCTCAGCTGCTACAGAGGCTCCAAAAGCCACCCACCTCATCCAGAGTCAAGGCTGACTGGGCTTGAACTTGGCAACATCTGATGAATGACCCAGAGAGGTCCTTTCCATCGCTGAAACTCAGGACTTAATTGTTGCCTTTGTCTTTTCTCTGACGCAGACAGGGAAATTCTTGTCAATGCAATTTGCTCTACACTATGTACATCAACCTGCCTTCAAACAAACCTTTGAAGAATCTATTCCTTGCTCAGGGCATTGAGGATTCAGTGATGAGCTGAATCTGGCCATGCCCTCAAGGGACTCACAGTTCAGTGGCCACTTGACTAATGGTTCATTTTGTTTTCCACAAGTTCTTTTGAATCCCCTACCCTCTCTAAGGTAATCTGCAACCTAATCAGTCAATAAAAATATTATTTAAATACTTTTAGCAGATCTAAAAACACATCCGCTCTCCAGTGTCCCCACAGTGGTGCCTAGAGACCTATAGGAACTGTTGGTAGGGCTGACATTCACAAAGCTTCCTCTGCATCCAATTATTTCTTCTCCAAATAAACCAGGTCTGTAATATGTAGCACCAATACTCACCAGAAAGAAAAGAGGGTAGATGTAAAGAAAGCAAATAAAAACATGTGCCCTCAAGTGTTTATTTTGAATCCAGGAAAATGCATAAAACAAATCAAATACAGAGGAGGAAACTGAAAGGCAGAGCCTGTAAGGAATGAGAGGGAGTTGGGGGCACAGCTGGAGGGCCATGCTGGAGGCCCCAAAGACACCTGCGGTGATCGCGGAGGCACAGACCTGAGCTTGTTTGAGGAAATGAACTTCCTCCAGAGAAGTGGGGAACAGTTTCAAGAAGTGGGAAGACAAGGACCCAGTGAAGCAGCTGAATTCTGGAGCATGTTGGAAAGTGAGCCAGTAAATGCCTGCCCCTGACTCTCTTTTTTTCTTTCTTTTCCCCTTATTTTATCTCTAGTGATTATATAAGACAAACAGGAAGGTGGTTGGGAAACCATTTGTCTGTGGCTCTATACTTGGATAGCTTAAAAATTGAGCAAAGGCCGGGCGCAGTGGCTCACGCCTGTAATCCCAGCACTTTGGGAGGCCGAGGCGGGCAGATCACGAGGTCAGGAGATCGAGACCATCCTGGCTAACATGGTGAAACCCCGTCTCTACTAAAAATACAAAAAATTAGCCGGGCGAGGTGGCCGGCACCTGTAGTCCCAGCTACGCGGGAGGCTGAGGCAGGAGCATGGAGTGAACTCGGGAGGCGGAGCTTGCAGTGAGCCGAGATGATGCCACTCCACTCCAGCCTGGGCGACAGCGAGACTCCGTCTCGAAAAAAAAAAAAAAAAAAAAAAAAAATTGAGCAAAGCCTAAAATGATATCACATTATAATAAGAATAACAGGACTTTTGTGTTCAATTGGGGCCACGCTGAAACCAGAAACAGTAGTCCTGAGTATAGCCGGATCCTAAGGATAAGCCTATACGTAATTTGGAAAACACCACGGTCCTTAACCAGAGGCTACCCTGGGGTGCCTGGGTGAAAGCTTTCCAACAGGCCCTACCTTCTGATAGAAGACTTCAAAAAAGTCCCTGAGCTGGCACCAAAGGCCAGCCCAAGAGTATTCCCTGTCAGTATGCATACCTGACACCCACTGACTGGCTTCACTGAATCAGATACTGACCGTGAGTCAGGGATCTTTGCCAAGGCCATGTGCGTGAAGCTACTGTTTGATGGAAAAATTGTGGAGCCAGACAGTCCTCAAATAGGATCCCAGATACACCATTAATAGCTACATGACCTTGGGCAAGTGATTTAACCTCTGGAGACTCTGTTTTCCCATCTGCAAAATGGGGATGATGACAACCACCACACAGGGCCGTTGATGAGGACTAAGAAGGTAACAAATGCACTGACAAGTGCCTGGCACATAGTAGGTGATTAAGAAATATTAGCTGGCTGGGCATGGTGGCTCACGCCTGTAACCCCAGCACTTTGGGAGGCTGAGGAGGGCAGATCACTTGAGGTCAGGAGTTCGAAGCCAGCCTGGCCAACATGGTAAAACCCTGCCATACTAAAAATACAAAAATTAGCTGGGCGAGCTGGCACACACCTGTAGTCCCAGCTACTCAGGAGGCTGAGGCAGGAGAATTGCTTGAGCCTGGGAGGCGGAGGTTGCAGTGAGCTGAGATTGCATCACTGCACTCCAGCCTGGGCAACAGAACAAGACTTCAGTCTCAAAAAATAAAAAATAAAAATAAAAAAAGAAATATTAGATGTTGTCCCTTGCCTCATAGAAAAGGAAGCCAAGAAAGGAGGAAGCTGGGGCTCCCTGGAGGCCCCTCACATTTGGAGGAGGACACACTCAGCTCAGAGATACTCGCACCATCCGTGTGCACTGCCGGGCTGGCGCAGGGTACACTGCTGGCCATGGTGAGACACTGCCATCCTCTCAGTAGAAGCCGCTCCAGTGTGGCTCCAACAGGTATACCCCATACCTGACTCCTCCTGATGACACTAAGCCCTGGGTTCCAGCTGCCCCAGTAATGCCAATGTGCCTACCAGTATGGAATGCCCTAGGGGCACCGCACACTGGTTAGTCTGAAGTTAACTCCAGCCCTGAAGACTGAGTCAAGAGGGACAGACAGGGGGCCCCTGAGGGTGGGTGGGGATTTGGAGAAAGAAAAGAAAACAGGTTAGGAATGTAAAAGCAGAGCAATTCTTTTGAAGACTGGCAACAGAGAAACACTGGCTATCCAATTTGGAGGATTCATCAAAAAAGTAAAACCAGCATCAGACATTTGACTTCAGGGGCACATGGAATGCACCGTTTCTTTGGAACAAAGAAAACTGGACTGTGAAGAGCCACAGAGAAGTCAGCAAACCCCAGAGAATCCAAACTTCTCAAGGATCAAGGCAGCCTCTCACAGGCTCTGAAAACAGGAGGCAGCAGTCATGTCCCTTCTAATTACCAGCACAACCACCTGCACCCCACAGTAAATGGACAGTTACTGCACGTCCCCAACTGGCCTCTGTGGACATGGAGCTAACACGATGTGAATTCATGGAGGAAAATCTACTAAAAGTGGACTTTGCAAATAGTTACAATCTGATACTACCTGCACAATTATTAATATAAGCCATCCAAGACTATTTCAGCCATATTAGCAAAGAACTAATGAGGAAACAGACATCATAAAATAATGAATTACCTACATAATAAACCTGCATCTTCCAGAATGAAGCCATTAGAAATTGATCAGCTGATTAGGAACAGCTGAAGGCCATAGCCATGATGAAAGCTTGCAACAGGAACACATTCTGAGTCAGCTTTCAGTGAATATAGCACACTGAGGTCACACAGGCCACCCCGGTCAGTGCCCCTGAAAGGACATGTGGGCAGAGGGGATTCTTTGGGAAAGCTAGGGTGTGTGATTTCAGGCCACTCTCATGCAATGCCTGCAGCGTGGAGGAGGCCAGGGCCAGACAGGGTACAAGTAATGAAAAGCAGGCCAGGCCACCATGATCCCTGGTGTTGCCATTCCTCCCTGGGGCCAAACTGGTGGGATGGTCAGTCATGGGAGAGACTTTCTATTTACTCCCTTTACATGGGTACACTTATCCCTACACGTACTGGTTGCACACACAAACATACTTACACACACACATGCACACACAAACACACATGCACATACAACTCACACAGCATTCACACAAACTCATATACAGATATATGCACTTTCATACATACACACCCAAACATATACACACACAAACTCACGTATACACACTCATGCACACACACTCATACATACATACACTCACATGCACACATAAAATTTGCACATGCACACCCCTGTACATACACTCAACACATTCAATTCATGCACAAAGACACATACACATTTGTACATGCACAACCACACACATTCACACTCATACATTTATACATGCACACACACAGACACACATATACATACACATAGACTTGCACATGCATGCACATACCTGTCACACACTCAAACACATCCACACACATATATACACACACCTTCACACAGACACATCCACAAACATGCATGTTCACACACTCACACCTACACACCACACAACTCATACACAAACACACATACACACTCACGTCATAAACACAGACATACACACACACCTGGATTCACACTCTCGCACACATGTGCACACCCTGCATACACACTCTTGCTCACACTCATGCACACCCTTACCATCTTGCATGAAATTCAGCCTTCCTCTCCTACTCATTCCTTTGCCCCACCCCCTCTGCATTCCAATTCATGACCTGCCCTAATTGCTTCAGCCCCTGGCTCCCACTGGCTGCCTCACCTTATCTAGCACACCTCATCCCTGCAACCACTGCCCTCTGACTTTTGACTTCCTCATGGACCCAGGTCAGGATTCTTTCTCTGGTTCCCACCTGCCAGGTGAGCACCCTGCTAGGTCAAGTTCAACTCTTTGAGTTCTTGCCTGGGCTAGGTGGAGCCCCAGGATTCACGACAGCCCCCTAAGTCAGAATGGAACCGAAAAGGATCACGCTGAGCTTTACAAGGGGCTAGGGGCTCAGTCCAGGCCATGCTCATCACATTTCTAGAGCCCTTACCTCATTCACAAAGACCCAGTGGCTGTCCTTGGAAGCCAGGTTGGTCTCCACGGCCTGCAGAGAGAAAAAGAACGAACATGAACGGAAGCAAGACAGAAGCTGGCAGACACAGGATGATTGCCGAGACAGAGTTTTATAAACATTGTTCTTGGAGAATATTTTCCTCACAAAACATGCCATCCCCTTGGGGCCTGCTCTGGCTGCCTTAGCTGCAAGAAACTTCATCTGAACACAGACATCTGATTTCCTGCTCTCCCTCCACGCTCTCCTGCACCAGCCCAGAGCAAGATTAGACGCTCGGGTTCCTGCAGGCAGCACAGGGTCACAGGCACAGGCACAGCCTCCCTTCCCTAGGAATGCCTGCAAACACCTTTCTGCAGGGGCGCTTAGGGGATGAGTGTTATCATTACTCCAGGCTACAGAATCAGGAAACTGGAACGAGGGATTTATTATGGGGGCTTGTCTAGTCCAGCTGTACTGAGTGACATTCAGGAAGACAGCAGCTCACAGCAGCTCTGGGGCTCCGAGCTTCCTTCAGTTCTTTAGGATCCATAGAACAAGGCTCTTTGTAGCTCCTAGGCCGTAGCCCCATCCCGTAACTCTCTATTACAGTGTTTTGTTCTGTTTCTTCATGGCACTTGCGATCTTTGTGCTTGAATGGCTATCAGTTTACTTATTTCTTATTGTCTGTCTCCTCTGCTAGAATATTTCTTATTGTCTATCTCCTCTGCCATTATGTCAAAGGCCACATCTCCTAGGTCACAGCTGTGTCCCAATAGCAGGTATGCAGCAAACATTGTTGATTATGCAAATGAAGTGGAAGGCCGAGGCAGACAGAACTCAGTTAATTATTTTGTTTCCTGTGTTTATGAGTGCTTTGCCTCTCCTTTGATTGGAAAGCCAACAGATTGGAAGAATTGGAAGAGGCTGATGGTTTCCAAGCATGTCCCGTATGAATACATCCCGTGAGCAGGTGCCAAGTGCTTGCTGAGCCTGGGCACTGAGCCAGGCTGACTATGAACCTGGACAAGAGCTATCAGATTGGAGTCTGTTTTTTCGTTTGTAATGTAATTTTATTATTCCTTTTATCAAAAAAAATGCTGAAAAATAAAAATGCTCAACATCCCATAATCCCATCCCATTAAAAAAACTATGCTGCTGTAGTGAAAATTCCCCCTTTATCCCTCCAAATTTACCCTCTAAATGTTGTTTGAGGTGTCACCTTCTCGAAGATTTTACAGTTACCTCCACAAGTAAATAGCTACAAATAGATATCAGACAAGTGTTTTCATTAAAATCAGACTATGAAACACACATCCAGTTAAGACTCTAGTTTTTGATTTATCAATGTAACACGAATATCTTTCCTCATCAGTACAGAGAGATCTGACTCACTCCCAACAAGTGAGGCATGGAGGTGTCAGGGCCTGTGCCAACGACCCCACCAATGACCCTAGGTCTGCATGGTGCTGCAGCCTGCAAACTGTCATGCACAGGGTGCATCTCTCTTGCACTGGAAAGAAAAGAGGCTGCAAGGGATGCTAAGCCATGTACCTGGGTATGCTACAAGGCGGTATCCTGAAGACACTTTCCTCCCCTTTCTACAAACTCAGTCAACCGGGCTCTCTCCAGAGAAGCTGCAAGGGCTAAAGAGCCAAAGCTCAAAGGAACCTTCAGTCAGGATAGAGAAAGGAGGATACTTCAGCATGGAGTCTCAGCCACCCCATCCAGGGCCTCTCTCCTATCAACACGCAGACTTTCAGGGAGGTCTTCAAAAGCCTGGAAGCACTGATGAAGAGGTGGAGGGAGAAGTGGAGACAGGGTGGGCTGAGAATGCTCTGAGCGCATCGCTGGGCTCTAGCTCACCTCGATTCCCAACAATTCAACATTTCCTTGACACTCATGTGGAAGACACTGGCAATACTCTTATCAAATGTGCACAGATGCAAATCTGGAGGATGTCATAACATCTCAGTGGCTGGAACACTGAACTGAATCTAAAGACTTGTGGTTTAGCAAGGCCAAACTCAAGGCCCTACACTCAGTTTCCAGGAGCAGAAGGGCAAATGGGGAAATGAAGTTTGAAAGCAACACTCTTGAGGAAAAACCAAAGGGGACTGCCTCCACCCAGCTGTCACTTAACCACTCTGATCTCTGTTCCTTTGTAAAATGTAGATAACACTTGCCCCTTACCGTCTCCCAAGGTATGTAAAAGCACATTGCTGGGCTCTAGCTCAACTCATTGAAAGGAGGGTGTGGGAGGAGTTTGTTCCACCCCTTGAGGGGTTGACCTAACCAGGTCACCCCACTTGATGAAGGACAATGCACACTATAGCCCAGTCACGGAGAGGGACAGTTAAAGTGATCAGGGATGCTTACAAGTGGGACAGTACAGGTGTCTTTAAATTGTCATGTGCAAGAGAGATTGGAATTGCTCTGTGCATCCTCTGAGTGTTGACCTAGAGCCAATGGCTCCCATAATCAGGAGACAGATATCAATTCAATATAGGAGACAATTTTCTGACTTTCCAAGTCATTCAAGATGAAATGGGGTGCCTCAGGAGTAGCGACATCACATCCCAGGAAATGCCTGAGCAGAAGGTGAGCAGTGCTCTCTTTACAGTGCCGTGTATTCTAAGAAGGTTGACCATTTGTGAGAGGTAAAGCTTTATCATGCACTGACATTCTTCAGCAATGATTCTCCAGTCTGGCTGTGTTTAAAAACCTCCTAGGGAGCTTTAAAAAAGAGGGTCCCCAGGCCCCACTGCTAGGGATCCTAATTCACTGGTAATTGTGCTGTGTCTGAGGTCCTGTGCTGTTTCAGAGCTCTGACCCTTCCTCTTGGCTTCAGGGGCTGAGAACCCTGCTTCAGAATATGTAGTTCTGTGAATCGGAAGGTCTGGGTATACCTGTGCAAGTGAGAGGTTCTCTGCTTGTCCTGGAAGAAGCCAGCACTGCAGACAACCTGACTCAGTTGCTGGGAAACCCCAGGGAGCAGGTGGGAGCCTTGGCCACCCTAAGAAGTACTTCCACCTAGTATCAGACCGATGCAGGGAAGATACTGGTGGAGACAATTGATCAGAAAACCCCACAGGACAACTGGTCAACTTTTCTGTCCTACTTTTCCTCACCAATTAAGCATCAGCTAATTTGTTAAGCCTCTTTTCCCCACATGGAGATAAACAGTGCTTTTCTGAAGCCTTTTCCAGAGGGTGCCACTTGCACAGAGGCTGAGATAGATGGAGAGAAGGAGAAGCTACAGCAGACTTAGCAGGAACACTGCCTGCCTCCCCCTGTCCCCCATCACCCTGCGCCACTCCAGCAATTACTGGAGGGCTGCCAGCTCTGTGGGAAGAGCCCTAAATGCTCACACCCCAGTGGGCAATGTCCCTCCCAGCACCACTAATTCCCCTTCTAAGTGCTTCCCTTTCCCTTTTCCTCTCCAGCTACATCTGCAGCAGGTGGAGGCAAGTCCTCCCTTTCGTCTGCAGAGTGAGAACACTATAGAGAGTTCCAGCAGGCAGGCAGAGTACATTGGAATCCCAGTTCTGCCACTTCCTGGCTGAGTGCTCCTGGGTGAGCCTTTTCACTTCTCTGAGCTGCAGTTTCCACACCCATAAGGCATTTGAATACCAACAGTGCTACAGGGGGCTCTGCCCACAGTCCCTGTGAATCCTGTTAGCATTTTTTATTACACTGACTCAGCATGTTTGTTCACTCCCAACAGCCAACACCCCCAATTCAGGCTGCCTGAACCCTGCTTGGCACTCACGGTGCCTTGGAATGCACACCCCTAACCAGGGACCCAGAGTGCCACGAAAACAAATCCCAGCTGCCTTGCTCCCTACTGGGGACTTCTCCAGAGTGTGATCTCAGCTGTTTCAGGATGGAGCCAAAATCACCTTGTTTGGCTTCCTTTATGTTCCTGTTCCAAGTCCCCACTTCCCTGCTGTCTTTCTTTTTTTAATTCCCCATAATTTTTAATAAATCATTGTCACACACAAAAATTCATCTCCAAGTCTACTTCTGCGAAGCCAACTTGAGACAAACACCTCCCACTTAGGGTTATTGTGAGAGTCAAATGAAATTACAGGTGATCCTTCCAGCCCAGGAAGGAACTCATTACAGATGATCAGTCAGCGCAAAGTTCCTCCCGTTCCTTCTTCTGGAGTCTCCAGCCTGCTCTTGATTCGATGGTCTCTTGAATGTGTACAAGTGCATAATCCCTCATTCATTCATTCATTCCTTCCTTCACTCAACAGCAGAGCCCACCCAACCCCAACAGGCCATCCTAATTCTCCTGGGTAGGGGAGTGAACCAGGAGCCTCATCTCTGCCATCATGGAGACACCAGTGGCAAAAAGACCAACAATCAATACAACTTTGCAAAGTGGTGGGCACCGCCACCTCCATGTGCTGCCCTTCAAGGCAGAAGGACATGGTGCTTCCCTCCCATCTTGGCCACAGTGTGGATCGAGCTGCATAATGCTATGGGCATCGGCACAGAAGTGATGACCCAGTCAGACAAGCAAAGGGCAGCCCCTGTATCCTGTGGGCAGGGATGGAAGGGGGGCTGGCCTCCTGCTCAGGGTGGGCTTCCAGCAGGTGGGGTGGCTGGTTCTCTGCAGTCTGCAGTTAGACTTCTCTCCTGAAGCTAGACACTGTGGCTGGGGGACACAAACCCCGTGGGAGCTGGGAACTAGGACCCAATAAGCCCAAAGGAACTGCTGCGGTGGCCAGATGCCTGCACCCCTCTAAGTTGCTGTGAATTCCACGAGACCTAGCCAAACCACTGGGCCCATCTGCCTGGCTCCTGTGGCCATGATACATTGGCAAATACAGAACTTCAGAAGAAGAGTTAAGGATGTAAGAAGTTGCAAAGCATCCAGCTGACTTCTCTTCTAGCCCCTTTTGAATGGAGGAGACAGCAGATGCTGATGGTGGTGACTGGCACATGAGACAGCTGGGAGGCTGGGTGCAGTCAGCCAGGGGTAAAAGGCACAGCTGAGTGTCCACACGTGTGTTGACTTATGTGTACATCCACATCTTGACACCCACATTCCACCCTCTGGAAAAAAAAAGTGTGCTGTTATAGGCAAACTCCAGCTAAAGAAGGCCGAAGGCGGCTGTTCTTCCCACGCCTGGGGAGCCAACTGTGGAAGGGAATGTGTCTCCCTGCTCGAGAGCAACAGCCCCAATCTGAACCTCAGGTGCCTTTTCCCAGTGACACCCAAGAGCTGAGTTGTAAGTGACACAGGACACCAACAGGCCATTCTGCAGGCCCACTGGGGGCCAGAGGACATTTGGGTCCTGCTCTGGCCACCCTGATCTCACGATTTTCATAGGGAAACAGATGTGGGCCAAGCACTGGCTCCCAGCTTCCAAACAGACTCTGCACAGAAAGGAGTCCCTGAGCACTGACAAGAATGTCAAGGGTGGAGGCGGCTCTCCTAGACTGGTGCTGGGGAGAGCTGACAGCTGCCCCTGGACCATATGGTGGTGAGGATCAGTTCGAATATCCAAGAGCCTGGAAGGAAGTAGAGAAGACAGTGAGGCTGAGTGCACTGGAGGAGGCATCTCCAGTCTGGGTCCCCTTCCTCTGTGTCCTTGGCTTTTCACTCAAGACTAAGTTGGAGCCATTTCCAACGGCGACGAGAGCTTGCTTTTATTAACCACCCCCCAAGATACTTCAATACAACATCTCCTCTGCTTCACAACCCACACACCTCATTTACTCCCAACAACTTAACAAGCCATGCAGTGTTCTTATCCCTGCTTCACAGATGGGGAACTGAGACCTCGATCTAGATTCGTATCTTGCAGAAGGTCCCTTAGCCAGTATTCAGCAGAGGTTAGATTTGAACTATGGCCCAACTGTCTCCAAAGCCTGTGTTCTTTCCTTTGGTCATGCTGCTCTCTGAAAGCCCCAGATAACTGTCTGAAAAAGCTTTTGGGTCTGAACCTGGCCCCGTAACAATGGGAACAAAATGGTCTTTTTTCTCATGTCTGAGAAAACACCATTACAAGCCACGGTGCTGTCCTTCTCCAGGTTAACTTGTTCTCGTAAGCCTGAGACCATTATTCCACTTGCATTTCTTAAGTGTGAGACTGTTTCTCTCTATCTTGGCCTAAAGGAATAGTAAATGGAGTGGGAAAAACCTCCACATGGAAGCCTTCCAACAACATCGCTGAGGATTTATTTTACAAAGTGCAAATGCCACCAATTATTTATGTATGTGTTAATTGTTGACCACTTATCTAGGCAGCCCCCCAACACTGGGAGCCTGAGACAACGAAAGCTTGTCAGCAATTAGCATCTTTTTAAAACCCCAACTCTAACATTTGGGAACATTCCCCCCGTGGAGCCCAGGGCCTGGCACTTTCCCAAAGACAGATATTGAGCTCACGTTAATGGCCCACCGCTGCCTTTGCAACAACATGTCATTTAGGAAAAATGCTCTCTGTGCAATGTCACCCCTCCAAAGCATGCAGGAGCGCAACGCCCCTCCATTTGCAAGGAAGGGGTGTAGCTAGCTGCGGGAGGATGGATTATTTGAAGAGCCCGTTTAAAAGGAAATCAGCAAAGCAGACACCAGGAGGCCCGAGTTTCAGAAGTTATGCCGGGAAGCATGAGGAAACCCCTAAAGAGCGGTTATCACAGAACTTTCTCAGCCACCCTGTGTCTCCTGGGGGCCTGCCTGCTTGGAAAAACGTCCCAAGATGCTGGCTCAGCTGCTTCTCCTTGCCCCAGCCTTGTCTCTGGAGCCTCTTTGGTCTTTGTGTTCACCAGAAAACTGCCCTGAAGTTCTCTTCATCTCCCACGACTCCTAATTCTGGCTCCATCCTTATTCTTAGATCCCACTGGGGAATCTTGGATCCCAGAAGGTCTCTTTTCCAGTGTTTTCTCCCAAGCATTTCCCAGGAGTCAGCCCCTCCTGACGGTCATCTGTTCCCATCTCACCCATCTCTTTGCTCGAGGATTCTTGAAGTCCAAGGCCCCCACCCTTGGCAGGAACAGGAAACACCCCATCTGGGCACAGGGAAAAGCAGTTGAACATGGGGGAGTGCATGGGCTTAGGTCACTGAAGGATGGTGGAGACAAGGCAATCACTCCCAGCTCTAGGAAAGCCATCTGAGAAAGCTGTATCAGAATTTACCCTGTGAAGCACTAAACCACAGCTCTAGGGGAGGCTGAGAGGGCTGTTTTCCTGGGAAAAAGCTGAACCTGCCACTTAGGAGTTCAGCGAAAGCACTGGCTGGGAAAGGCTAGAATGGAAGGCTGGTTGTAGGCTGGGGGCAATCGCTGGCATTTACAGAACAGCTCATCCAGCCCAGACCCTGAGCTAAGCCCTCTATACACGATCCCTCCCTGAGCCCTCACAACGGCCTACTGAAAGAGGCTACTGAGCTGCAGCCTACAAATGGAAAAACCAAGACTCAGAAGGATGAAGTGATTTTCCCAAAGTCCCCCAGAAAGTCAGTGTAACCAGGCCTTTCCAGTGCAAAACTCATATGGCTTCTACCATGTTGCACTGACTTGGGCACCAAGAAAAGACAAAACACAATCTCTGCACCTTTCATAGGTGTTTAGTGCAAAAACAACAGCTAAGCCAGAAGGTTATTCAGGTGACAGTGATAGTGGTGACTGGAGAGTGGGGGCCTGGAGAGCTACAGGGCCTTCTGCAAAGTCTGATCCTGGTTTCCAGAGTTTCCTGTCACCCCCTTTCAAAATTCTTGGATCACGTGCACCTCTGGTTGCCAAAGGAATTTTTTGCATACGGGGAGTAGCCTCTAGTCCCTCACTAGGAAGTGAGCTCCTGGAGGCCAAAGCCTGGTCTAATTACCATGAAGCCACTTGTGGGACAGAGCACCTGGCAGACAGTGAACTTCAAAATGTGCCTACAGAATGAATGAATGGGTGATTCACATTCCCAGGGCTGAGTAGAAGGAAGGCCAGGGGCATAAATAGAAACCTTACTACAGTTAAAAAGAATATAAATGTACGGGTGGCCTTTGCTTTGCATGGTGCATGGTACTGTGGTAAGCAAAACCCGTGCATATGGAACTAGTGTCCTCACTTTGCACGAACTTGATTATACACTTGATTTTTGGTTAACATTGTGCCATGCAAAGTGAGTGCTGCCTGTATTTGCAATTAACATCCCCTTTCTACAAATCTGAGAGGATCTGAGAAAGAAACAAAGTGAACTTAAAGTGGAGGAATGCAAGATGCCGTGACCTTTAGGAGCTGATGGAAACATGATCAAATTCTAGAGCTTTTCCTCCAGGATACAATTGTTTCTTCATTTGTACTGAGTGTTGATCCTCCTGATGCTAGTTCCCATATATCATGTCTAACAACATAGTAAGTTCTGGACTAGTTTGGTCAATCAATGACATTTAAAAAGATATTACTGAAAGAGAGTTCACTGGAAGAGCGAGTGTTCAGCATTAGACTTTTTTGACATTAGCTCAGATCTCTGAAAAACTATTATGTTGCTATGGAACAAAAAGAAAGAAAGAAAGCATAATTGACTAAATTCATGTAAAATTCTGATAGATGTGAACAATTTCTAGTAAATCATTAGACCTCCCTGGCCTCAGTCCTTCTTGTTGACTAAGTCTGAGCTCGACAGCCAGTCTGAACTGCCTTCTCTGTTCGTGTGGATGGCAGAAGCGCCCGCTCACAGCCCCGGGGGAATGAAGATTCATTACAGATCATTTGTGGATCCTTCAGATGAAATAGAGGCAGCTTCCAGGGCTGTGCAGGGAGTGCAATTTACTATAATAAAAAGTGAGAATATGCTACATGTGGACAATTTATAAGGAAACGTTAATATCAGCAGAAAAATGAAATGGAGCCTGCTCGCAGGCACGATCTGTTTAATAAGATCAACTTGGAGAAGTGAAGCCAGGCGGCGCCAATGAATATTGGCCAATGGATACTTGGATTTTAATCAATGGTCCATAATTTCCTTGCCACCTGGAGGGCACAGAAACCAAATAAGACCCCCCATGTTCTCGCTCTTACAGGCATTCAGGCTATGTCCTGATGGGAGGCAATGGAGCCCAGCTTTTCTATCCGATCTTGTCTCACAGAGGAGCAAGGCATTCAGGCCTTTGGCTACATGGATGCTGTCACACAACTTCTTTTGAGGACCTGGATGTACTTTGGAACAAATCACTTCTGAGATTATTTATGCCCACCCTGGTTAGGCGGGGGCAGCCACCAGCCTCTGCAGTGTGCACTGTGAACAATCTCATGACTCGGTCCCTGAGGGCAGGGGACATGGCCCTGGGGTGGCAGATGGCTGTGCTGAGCCATTTCTCAAACACTCTGATGTTCAGCTCCAGCTTCAAGTGATTTTCAAATACAAGCAAAGTCCAAAACTGATTAGAAATGTTTTCTCCTCCCTCCCGCTGGAGGGAGGGAGGAGAAAACATTCACGTTCATACCGGAGCTTGAGAAGCTGCTGCCTGCATCCAAAGACCAACTCCAGGGACCACAGCATCAGATACTGCTGAAGGAGGGTGTGGAGCCATTTTGGACAGGAGAGTCCCTCCCTCCCAGTGCAGCTGTCAGTCTCAGAGCCCCTGACCCACAGCGGGGACATCCGCTGGGAGAATAGCTACATCTTCCCAGCTGCTCAATTAAAGCATTAGCATTCAAGGTTAATGCCGTGACCCCTTCAAACCATGTTCAGGCAAGCCACTTCTGCACATGAATCGAATTCCTTCCCTCAACCCAAATCATTTTTAAAAGATGGAAACATGTGAATTCTTTTTAAGGCAATAAAGTTGAAAGTAGCAATTCTTTACGAGCTGATAAGACCTGCTGAGTAAAATTTGTATTCTTTTTTACGAGCCTGACTTTTTGGAGAATGGAATAGAAAGAAAAATATCTGCTTTTTAGTTCTGGTGGCATAAGCTTCTTCTACCTCATGGTGCTAGGGAGGAACTCCTGGCCCAGAAACTGTCAGGAAACAAGTCTCTGGATTTGTGACATGGGAAAACTAGGGGAGGTGGCCAGTGCACTGGAGGAGGAGAGGTGGATGGTGCGACAGCTGGGGTATAAACGGTTGCTTACCTCTTACCTCGGCCACCTCGGCACTCAGTTTGGGACTCTGGCTCCACAGAAAGTGACTGGGAGACCATGGGGGGGCTCTGAGGTCTTAGGGAGTAAGGAAGAGAGGATATTGCAAATTCAGCAATAAAAGAGTGTGGGGAGAAGGAACCTATTTTTAGCATCCACAATGTAATTTTTGCTTCACTTTAAGATAGCCCCTCTCCAAGCACAAAGCCCCCATGCAGTTGGGTCCCAGACCTGGGAATGGCCAGGAGCTTAGTTTTTCCCCAAAGCTCTTGGGGACCTCACAGTAAGCCAGAAAATTGCATTTGGCCCTTATAGAAGGTAGAAACAGAATCAGAAACCAAAGATGCCTGCTCTTAGTCCTCAGGGGTGTGGCCCACCTGCCCAACGCCCACCCCATTGCCAGCACAAAGCACCTGAAAAGGCCCCACCCACAGAATGACTTGGCTTAGAGAGAAAACTCTGTGATACAGGGCTTCTAAGGAGACAGTGTGTAGAAGCCTGGAGGTGTGAAAGGGCATTCAATTTGTAGGGATGGTGGTGGAGCCACATCTTCACATCGTGTGAGTGAGGATTTGAATCTAAAGTTACCAGATGAGGCGAAAATCAATTAGACAAAATTAGGCATAAAGATTTCTTAATTCATGGATATGAAATGGTACAGAAAACATCATTTGTGTAAAGAACCCTGTATCTGTTCCCCTAACCTTTATCAATCACTATTTCTCTACAGTCCTCAATTAGAGCTTCATTTTCTTCCCTGAGTGTATTGACTAAATCATCACCTGCTTACCTAGCCCTGTTCTCTCAGGCCACTGCTCTAATTCAATGCTCAGACAACTTTGGAAACTCTTCCTGCCTTGCAAGTTAGGACAGGAAGTGTGTGGGCAAGCTGACCATGTGAGAAGCCCTCTAGACCATGCACGCACTCTCCCCAGCAGGTCCTGGCACAAACTATGTCAGGCTTCACTATGCCGACTGCCTATTGAGGCAGATGTGGCATCATCTGGCCTGAGAACCAATGGACTGTGAGTTAAATGTGCACATGATGTATCTCCACTGTTGGTCACCCCATAGCTTAATACTGAGGTGGGAGGATCAGTGGCATGAGACATGAATTATTACCTGAAACATTACCAGGTCCCAGTCAACAGGGTCTTCTGCCAGGCAGCAGAGCCTGGCTTTTACCCCATAAGCTGGGAGTTTCCAGATTGTGTTCCACGGGATGGGAGGGTCTTAGGAGACGATGTAAAGTTTCTTGTAAAAAAAAAAAAAAATCATGGGAAAGTTGGAGATATACTGCATTTATATCTCCAGCTTGAGAATGACAAAGCATACTAAACAAACAAGTCTTCTTTTCACAGAAACTTGTCAAAATTGGCTGTACCCGGTGTTTATTTTTCAAACGAATCTCCCCAGAATATTTACTTTCTTTGTTCAAGAAACACATCAATATTTCACAGGACACTGAGGTTACAACAGGAACAGAATCAGGTAAATGGAGATGCAGCCTTGGGCATGCATGGAAAGAAGTTAGGATGGAAGAGTATGGTCAGATCTGGATTCCAGATAGGCCAGCCTGGCCATGTGGAGGTGAATTTCACAAGCGAGAGCATTTAAAAAATCTGCTGAAAAGTAGTTACAATAGTCCAGAAAAGAGGCAATAAGGACAAGAGCAGGGTATGGGGCATTGGCCCAGGAAGAAAAGGATGGAGCTTAAAGCGTTTAGAAAGAAAACATTGATGGGATGGAGTCATAGGTTGAAAACTGAGTGAGGTACAAGGAGAAAAAGGAACCTGACGTGACTTCCAGATGCAGCTGCATAAAGACAGACGCTGGATAGGCTCAATGAGGAAGATGATGATTCATCCCACTAAACTCCCTCAGGCAGCAGGAAGTTGGAGAGGACAATCTTAACAGTTTGGGAGAGACCAGGTGTGGTGGCTCACACCTGTGATCCAGCTGCTCTGGAGAAGGCAGAGGATTGTTTAGGGCTGGGAGCTTGAGACCAGCCTGGGCAATATAGCAAGATTGCATCTCTAAAACCCTTACATAAAGACATAAAGTTTGGAAGAGATGAGTAATCACAGGAGCGGACAGGGATAGGGCAAGGGCTTCGCTCAGGCAAAAGGGAAAGGTCTGCAAGGACAAGGCAGGTTATGCAGCAGCAAGGCAGCCTGCACAGTCCCCGTCCTCCAGTGTGGGAATCGGCACTGGCAGGCTTGGCCTGCAGACACCAAGTCACTCCAGCTGCAGAACTGGTGACCTGTGAAGGCTGGGAGCCGGTCCGAAAGTGGCACGACAGGAAGTTCCCTTTCCCCCTTGCACCACGATTGATTCGCTATTGTGGCGCCCTCATATTCCTGGGGACAGCACAGCTCACACCCAGCTGCCCCACTTTCAAGCCCCAGGGATGTATTTCTAAAATAAGGAGTTACACACACACATACACCTACATTCCCTGTACTGGTTCAGGGGGTTCCCGGGCCTCACTGGAAGCATTCATCTTTATCCTTGTAAATGTCATGTTACTGGAATCAGTTCACTGCTCTACATAAACCATTCAGAATACTTTGGAACCTCTTCTTGTCTTCCAACATTACCCTCTTCACCTTAGATCGTGAGCAAAGGTAAACTTTATCAGACTAGCACCCTGTTTGATCAACCAGGGAAATATATGGGAAGAGGACTCCAAACCTAGTTCTTGCTTTTCCTCTTTCGCTTTTAAACTCCCTGGATTTCATTGTTTTTTCATGGGCAAAGTCTGGGAGATAGACAAGACTGATGCTTGGATCTCAATATGTTCGAAAATGCTATGGGGGCAGGTTCCCAATAGTTTGAGGAATCCAGTGGTTTGGGAGAAAAGGAAAGGGTATCCCACATGGGGGTGTGTGAGAAACAGTTGTAGGATTTTGTCTACACCATATTAGAGAGTCTTTGGTGTGTGGAGATGCCCATTGTGTGCAAGGCCAGCATAGGACCTAGGCTTAGCACAGCAGACCCCCTTGAATCTTGAGATGTGACTCAAAGGTCTAACTCACTCCCCACGAGAACAGCAGTGTTGGGGTCCACCGAAGGTATCTTATCCAGACTGACCCAGGGTAACCTCAGCAACATCTGTTCCATCCAGCCTCCCATGGCTTTCTGGGCCTAATTCTCCAGCATTCACCCCACCTCTGTGAGTTGACCAGTGTCATTTGAATAAATTACTTTTATTTCTTATTAACTCCATTCTAAAACTTTGTACAAACAATAGGGAAAATAATATTTATTTTTAAAATTTGAATATCAAAAACTGGCAAGAGCCATGTGCCGTATAAGAGTATAATCAAATGTTTTAAAAGGGAGAATAAACTGAGTAATTTCAAAGCGCAATGTTACAATTACAGACAATAGTTTCTAAGCCTATTATTCTATACTAAATCTTAATTTTTAAAAGGCAGAATTAAAAGCCTTCTATTGACAAATGGCAGTCCCTGGTCCTAATGCCACTCCCAGTCCTGCTCCCCAGAGGCAAACACTTCTAACTCTTTCATCTGTTTCTTTGGGATTTACTTCCATATTTCTTAATCATATTTAATCATGTTCATACTGCTATACTTGGTTGATCAACTTTAGCACTATCTATTATCTTCCTGATACTGCAGAGAGGACTTAGGTCTCTTAATCCTCTCATCCTTTCATTTCCCTTCCCAGTATTTCCAATCCACCTGTATCACAATTTGTAAATTAAATCAAATGTATTGACTCCATTATGGTTATGATACTATTCACTACTAAGCCAAATAGTAGACTATGATTATATTATTTCCTTGCTTATACAACTTTTGCGTTTTTGCATTAACAATTGCTCTGACTTTTGTAGTTACTTATAACTACAAATAACTTGTAGTTACTTATAACTACAAATAACTTGTAGTTACTTATAACTACAAAATTGTTTATATTTATAGTTATTTATTTGTAGTTATATATTATATTATATTTATATTATAATGTACTTTTCCAAATGCTTAACACAACAAAATAAGCTTTCCATTTCCTTAAGCCCTGGAGACAGCCCATTCCAGCTCTCTCCCTTCTCCTGTGTGGACCAATTAGTCTCCAGTTGGATGAGCAAGGGCTGTCATGAGATTTCCTTTCTGCTCTGCTGGTTGGATTCTCTGTAACTGCTATTATGCTTACTTTTATCTTTTTTTGGTGTTTTGACTTTATTTTTTTTTCTGAAGCCCATCCTACCACAGAAACTTCTTAAGCAAAAATTCACAGTGTATAAGTTTTTGAGTATTTCCATGTATGAATTTTTTAACTTTGCTATCATATTGATTGATAGCTTCACTTAATATAGAATATGTGAATATTAATTCTTCCTCAGAAATAGCACCTCTCCAGTATCTTCTAGTATGGATGTTCCTTTTTTTATTTTCTTTTTTTAGACAGAGTTTCACTCTGTCATCCAGACTGGAGTGCAGTGGTGCGATCACGACTCACTTCAGCCTTGACCTCCGGGATCAAGCAATCTCTCACCTCAGTCTCCCAAGTAGCTGAGATTACAGGTGTACAACACTATGCTGGCCTAATTTTTGCATTTTTTGTAGAGACTGAGTTTTGCCATGTTGCCCAGCCTGGTCTCAAACTCCTGGGCTCATGTGATCTGCAGGCCTTAGCCTCCCAAAGTGCTGGGACTACAGGCATGAGCCACCAGGCCTGGTGTTACTCTTAAGCGTCCTAATGCCATTTTGATTCCTGTTCTTTTCATGTCACCTGATCTCCCTCCTCCCCTTCTCTCCTTCCCCTTTTCCTCCTCCTTCCTTCCTTCTCCCCCTGCCCTACCCCTCTACCCAGTGCCTTGGTGTGGTTGTTCTTTTCATCTACTTTGAGTAAGAGCTACATAGTTGGGAGGACTTTTTAATCTGGAGACACATGTCCTTTAACTCTGAAATATTTTGTTACTTATTTCTCTGATATTTGCCTTTTCTCTATTTTTTCTGTTCTCGCTCTAGAATTTATACTAGAATATTAAACTTTCTAAATTGAGCTATGCATTTTTATCAACTTTTCTCTCTCATTATATGCCTCTTTGCCTTTTTGCTTTACTTCAATTGGACTTTTAAAATTTCAGTCATCATGTTTCTCTTCAATTGCTGCTTTGTGCTCTCTGTTCTTTTTCAAGCAACCTGTTCATGTCTTAAAAGTGCAATATTTTTTAATCTCTTTAAGACTAATAATAGCATTTTTGAAGTTTTCTCTTTTTCCTCACATTATTTAGTTTGTCCTGGATCCCTTTGGTATCCCTTTGTGTTGTACTCTCTGTTTCATATAAAAGACATTCCTCAAATGCACAATGATCCTTAATTGTCCTTTCATGTTTAATATGAAGCATTAAGAAGCTCACTGAAGGGTATCAGTGTGACTTGTAGATAGGGGGACTTCCTGTCCTTTGCATTGGAAGATTCCCCAATGTCAGCATTTGGAGGTATTTTCTCCAGAGTCCTTCAGTTTCTCCAAATAAGACTCCTACTATATCCTGCCAGAAGAGAGCACTCCAGCCGCTGGCATCCTGGGAGCAGGTCAGAAGAAGCAGCCAAAGGTCCTACTATCGAACATGTCAATCTCCGCTTAATTTTTCCTGGTTTGTGCCACCTGCCTAACCTGGGCTTTCTGGAGTTTCTGGGTGCTGAGGCTCTCAGAGGTTTGCCGGCAGAACTAGGCTCACCTCCCAATAGTATCTTTATTACCAAGTGCTAACACTGTAACATCCTTGCATCTGCTACATCAGTTACCCTTCTTCCATCCACTTTTTTAAAAATTGAGACAGGGTCTCCCTCTATCACCCAGGCTGAGTGCAGTGGCACAATCCTGGCTCAATGCAGCCTTGACCTCCTGGGCTCAAGTGATCCTCCCACCTCAGCCTCCTCAGTAGCTGTTACTACAGACACATGCTACCAAGCCTGGTTAATTTTCTTTTTAATTTTTTGTAAAGATGGGGTCTCACTATGTTGCCCAGGCTGGTCTCGAACTTCTGGACTCAGGGATGCTCCTGCCTCAACCTCTCAAAGTGCTAATATGAGCCACCATGCCCGGCCCTCCATCCACTTTCTATTTTCCAAAAACTGGCCCCAAGCACCTATCCACTGTTGTCTCCTCTTATGAACTCTTTGTTCTTGTAGATTTACAACATTTTAACCCTTTGCCATCATTTTAGAATAGTTTAGGGGAGAGCAGGGATAAACATGGGCGACCAATCAGACTTGTCTAATCAATTAGAAGTCAATAAATCCAAAGTCCATCAGAAGTCAATAAATTCTCCTTTTCCTTAAGCTAACTAGAGCAGGTTTCTGTTGTTGATGACTAAGAACACTGACTGATGCAAGGTGGCTGGACCAGGGCACAGCAGGGATGAGCATGGCTTGTGCAGGGGCTGACAGAAGAGGGAAAATCAGCAGCAAAACAAAATAAAAGGAATACCGATTTTCTGCACCAAGCCTGGAAAACTAGCTGAAAACCCAAACTCCAAAACTTCTTATATAGAACTTGCTATGGTTCGAATGTATCCCCCAAAAAACATGTGTTAGAAACTTAATTCCCAATGCAACAGAGTTGAGAGTAGGGTCTAATAGAAGGTGTTTGTGTCATGGGGCACCATCCTCATGTATAGATTAATGTCAGCATTGCAAGAGTGGTTTCCTTATAAAAGGATGAGTTTGACTCCCTCTTGCTCTCCTGCTTGCTCTCTCTTACCCTCTCTTGCCCTCCTGCTTTCTGACATGGGATGGCACAGCACAAAGGCCCTTACCAAATGATGCAGACTCCTCGACTTTGGACTTCCCAGCCTCTAGAACTATAAGAAATAAATATCTGTTCTTTAAAAAACAAAACAAAACAAAACAAAACAAAACCTTATTTTAGATTCAGGGGTATATACACAGGCTTGTTAAATAAGTAAATTGCATGTTATGAGGGATGAGTATACAGATTATTTCATCACCCAGGTAATAAACATAGTACCCAACAGGTAGTTTTTCAATATACTACCTAATCTCAGGTATTCTGTGATAGCAGCACAAAATGGACTAAGACATAACTTATTTTCATACACTTTGGAAAGGTGGACCTTCTGGCCAGACTTTGGGATAAGAGAAGGAATTCTCTGCTCCAATCTCCAGGCCCTGGAGGCTGTTTGGGGCTGTGTGTTCTTTGGAATCAAGCAGTGGAACAGACACAACTTCATAGAGAATTCTTGATCAAGCCCACAAGTCCATTTTGGGCTCAGGCTCTATTTATCACTTCTAGAAGGGAAGAATGTCAGATGCTTATCCTACAACTTCATTCCACAGCCCATTTAAATGAACATACATCAGGCAATCTAAAGAAAGAAGAGGTGCGGAACCATCACTAACCTCGGGATTGACATTGTATCAACAGGATGTGCATGAGGGCTGGAGATTTATAATAGTCTGTTCAAAGAAATAGTTCAAACATACTGGCTCGCTTTGATCAACACATCTTTCTAGAAGGATGAATGATTTAAAAATGTACAGAACAGGAGATCTGAGCTCCTTCAACATAAATATAGGCTGAGGGTTTCCTAGGTATCCTGTCCTCAGTGAGGGTGAATTTGCAGGCAAGAAGGGAGCCACTGATGCTGTCTCTTTCCTCAATCAGATTGGGCTCCACTGTGGGGTTATGTAGGGAGGAACAGATAGTGCGTGCAGTCTGTGGATGGGCAAGCTGTCTGGAGGGACCTCTGATGGGAGAAGTGAGAGCAAGCTGGAATAGTAGGAATGGCTTCATGGAGGTACTGGGCTGAAAGAGTGAGAGGTTTGGCTAGACCTAAAGGAAGAAGTAGGACATTGAAATCCTGTGAAGTCAAGAAAGAGCAAAACATCTCCTTGCCCTCAAAAATAACGTAAGTGTAAAGAAAAGTTACTCTGAGTCCAGTGTGCCCAAAGTATGCCCCAAAATATGGAATGGAAGAACCCTAAGCTGCAGAGATTGGACACACACACACAGAGAGAGAGAAAAGATAAATAGCTCATCAAAATGACACACCTCCAGGCTAGCTGTGGATTGGAGCTAGAGTCTGGGCTATATTCTAAGAGTCTAGATTCACATTTAGTGCTCTGGGACAAAAATCATATGTTGTTCTCAACAAAACCACTTTACACATCACTTTCAGTACAAATATGATGAAAAGTGCCTAATTTGTCTTCTTTCCTAATCCTTTTTTTGTGAAATACCTATGTCTTTTAGAACAGAAAATGAAGTTAGTATGAAAAGGGCAAGGAGAAGCCACAAGCAGACAGGACACCAGTCACGCTGGCTGGGGCCACTGCCAGGTGTGGCTTGAGTGCCAGGCAGCTCCAGGAGGGAGGAGTTGAGTAGGGACCTCTTGCATCTTCAGGAGCAGGTTAGTAAGCACTAATCCCCACCCACAAGTAAGTCCTTTAGACTTTGGTTGGGATAAATCCACCTCAGTACTTTAAGGCCTCCAGAGCTTTTCTGGTTATTTTCATAAAGATAAATTCTAAAGAAAGTTCATGTCATGAAGAAAAAGACCAGGTATAAACTTCGTAGAAGTAAGTTTCACAAAGTCAAGAGCAAAAGCATCTAATGTGGATTACATGCCGACCATGATGGGTCCCGGCTAACAGCGCTGTACAGATTACTTCCCTGAATCCTTACAGGAGCCACTTCATCAGGGGTACTATTGTCTCAATTATTAAAGATGAGACAGCAGATGCTGGAGATGTTTCCTTACTCATCCAAGATCACACAAAAGAGGCTGAGCCAGAAGAGGATCCCAAATCTGCTTGTGGCCAAAGACCCCTCAATTGCCTCCCAAGGGAAACCGAGGCAGGGTAAGAGGTCACCTGAAGAAGGTAGAAAGCCTCAGAGATGGAGTTCTGACCTAAAGATTACAAATATCCTCCCAAAATCCACCCCAGTGTGGCTGGACAGGGAGCTCTGAGAAACATGGATAAGGGTGCCCAACCTCCGGACAGAGGCAGCCTGGAGGGCCAGTATACACGCAGAGTGTCAGCCTGACCCTCCACATGCCTGAGAGCTGGGACACGGGAGCTGCTTTCGAGTGAATAACAAGTATCTGTGTGCCAGGGCCAGCCAGGACCACAGCTCGGCCCCTCTGTACATTCACCCTGGCAAAAGAGCCATGGGGACATCAAAAACACCAATCATCATAGCCAATTGCATAGCAATTTCTATATGCCAGGCACTGTACTAAGTATGCTTCATATGTCAATTCCCTTAATCCCCTCAGCAACTCTGTGAGGTAGGTGCTGTTGTTAGCTCTGTGTTTCAGATGAGTAAACAGAGGCACAAAGTAATTCTTTCACTTGTCCAAGGTAACAGAGCTAGATAGTGGTAAAGGCCTAAATTTCAACCTGGCAATCTGGTGCCAAAACCAACACTCTAACCTCTCTGCACACTACCTTGCCTTATTCCAAGAACTACTCTAGTTTTGGCATGCCTAATAAATATTTATGAGGACCTACTATATGCCAGAGCCAGTGTATGAGCTGGGAATACAAACATAACTGATATCATGCCTACCTTTCAGGGTCCATCATCTGCTACACAGACACATACACAGGTACAATGGGGTGGGGGTTCTATGGAGGGGTGGGGTGCACAGGATATTATGGGACCACATATTAGGATACCTAACAACTTCAGGGAGTCAGGGAAGGTTTCTTGGAACAGATGATGCTGGAACTACATCTTAAAAATTAAATGGAAGTTAGCCAGAAAGACAGCCTAAGAAACACCAAATTTTAATTCTTCTAAGGCTTTTAAGCTCTGCTTACTGCCAAGTCAAATCCCTGGGAAGCTCTAAGCCTGGATGATATCATTTCAGCTCTCCATGGAAAAATTCACACCGAACTAGAATATCACACTGTTTATGCCTTTGGCTTCCAGCCAGAGCTGATATAAGAGGCAGCCACATGAATCACATTTGCATTGTTTGTAAAACTGCAAGCAAAGACACTATCCATTATGTTGTTCTATGTCCCTTATCTAGAAACTCATGCGATAAATGCCCCTAAAAAAGCACCAAACTAAAAAAAAAAAAAAAAAAAAAAAAAAAAAAAAAAAAAAAAAAAAAAAAGATGAAAAATAGAAGCCTCACGCCCAATGGACTGGCATTCTTCCTTATAGTAAGCATTGAGGGTCATGCATTCTATCCAGTTCTGTTTGTTGCCTTGCCTACTGGGAAGCTCAGAGCAGACAGCATGTTAAGAGCTTCCTTTAGCCTATATTTTTTGGCATAAGGATCCCTTTGCCCTTGTCTACTTACCTCTATTTTGAGAGAAAAAGTCTATGCTTCCCCACCTCTTCCTACCCAAGTAGGTCTTACTGGGCCCCATGATCCAACAGAGATTGCTTTCTTATCAGCTTATAGACAGGATACAACCTGTATTAGCTCTTTATTGATGCTGCCATAAATTACCACAAGTTTAGTGACTAAGCACACAAAGTTTAGTGATTTAGCAAAAACCTACAAAGTTTGGTAGAGTAGATATCTCACTAAGCTAAAATCAAGGTGTTGACAGGGCTGCGTTCCTGCCTAGAGGCTCTAGGATAGAGTGCGTTTCTTGGCCCTTTCCAACTTCTAGAAGCCACTCTCATTCCTTGGCCCCTTCCTCCATCTTCACAATCAGCAGCAACACGTCTTTCTGGGCCTTTCTTGGGGAGTCATGTCTTCCTCTGACTCTTTGTCTCCCTCTTCCACTTTCACAGTCACTTGTGATTCCATTGGGCCCACCTGGATAACCCAAGTAAGTTCCCTGTTTAAGGTCAGCTGATTAGCAACAGTAATTCCATCTGCAACCTTAATTTTCTTTCGTCCTGTAACATAACATATTCATAGGTTCCAAGAGTTAAGACAGAGACAGGCTGAGTGTGGTGGTTCATGCCTATAATTCCAGCACTTTGGGAGGCCAAAGTGGGAGAATCACCTGAGGTCAAGAGTTCGAGACCAGCCTGGCAAACACGGTGAAATCCCATCTCTACTAAAAATACAAAAAATTAGCTGGGCATAGTGGTGCACACCTGTAATCCTGGCTACTTGGGAGGCTGAAGCAGGAGAATCGCTTGAACCTGGGAGGCGGAGGTTGCAGTGAGCAGAGATTGCACCACTGCACTGCAGCCTGAGCAACAGAGTGAGACTCCCTCTCAAAAAAAAAAAAAAAAGAGAGAGAGAGAGAGAGACAGCTGTGGGCAAGGGGCATTGTTCTGCCTGCCACAACTCTTAGATGTAGTAGCAAACAGTCAGAGGAATTATCATAGTAGTTTCTTAATTGAATTTGAATGCCTTTTGATGAGACATGCCTCTCCAGTTCGTCCAGTCCCCAAGACTCTCTTTTGTTTTTTCCAACACTCTGCTCTTATTTACATTCTCTGCCTGGCCCACAGAGGCATCTGAGTTTCTAACCCATGTGTAGTGAATCTTCAAAGGAGGGCCCATCTCACTTAGCTTCAGCTCTGCTCTTAGGAAGCTGAGCTGAGAAGAGCGATATCATATGCAGACCCCCAGAGCTGCTGGCAGCCCTCTCCAAAGCTATTGGGATGAATAATAAATGCAGATTCCAGGGTGCACACACTGATGTGGCTTCTGAAAAAGAAACTGGAGAAACATCCATTTCTATCGATGTCTGGGTGACTTACAGCTCTGGATATATATCTATGGAATGATTTATCTGAATTTTACAGACGCTAGGCTTCTCCCAACCGAAACGCAGTTACTGCTTCCACAATAACTCATCCAATGGATCGCTTTAAATTTAAAGGGTGCAGGGAGAACTTTGACTGCCTGCATTGTTTAAATCTTGTCTTCTGTGGAGGTTCTGCTAAACTTCTGGATGGCCTGGACAAAAGCACTGTTGACCCATGGGGACAACTGGGTGCGGTGGCATGGGAAACACAAAGAGGCAGAGCTTCTTTGACCCTGGCTGAAGAAAGCATCAGCCAGAACCTCGGAGAGGAGAAGAGACTGAGGCAGGGGCTCAGGGTGCCAAAGCAGCCGCTCAAGCTCCAAAAGCTTCCTCAGAAGGGTTGCTATAAACCAAGACTGACTACCAATATAAGAACCATTCTGCTTGGGGAAGGCCAGATCAGGGGATGGGGAGACTGGAGAAGAATTGTATGTATTAAGGACCCACATATGTCAGGTACTTTTCATCAACCTGTGATGTGTATTCATTTATTCTTCCCACCTTAGGAGGGTTGGTCTTCATAATCAGGAAGATATAGGTTCAAATCCTGGCTGCACTACATGCCAGCTGGGTGTCCTTGGGTAAGTTATTTAACCTTTCTGACCCTCGTTTTCTCATCTATTTAGAAATTATAGTCTATACCTCACAGAGCCTGAACCTTTTAAAGTGCGTTTTTGAAGAATATTTAATAGCATGGGAAAATGCTCATTAACAGCATTAAAAGAAAAAAATAGAGGATGACACACAAAAACCACATAACTCTGGTTCTGTAAAAAGAATATATACATGTTCAATATACGCATATCTATATGCTGTGAATATATATGCATAGATAGATGAAAGAAAATAAATAAAAGTATTAACGATGGTTATATCTACATGGTGGGAATTCAGATGATTTAATTCTTAAATGTACTTTTTATATTTTCCAAATTGCCTACAATGAACATGACATACTTTGAAATATTTTTCTAGATTTGCATTTTTATTGCAAAAGTGATCCATGTTCCGTGTAGGAAATTGAACTTTGTTACCACTGGGAACAGCTTGTTATGAATTCTTCCAGATGTTTTTCTGTGCCTATCTAAATATATATGTACAAGGCATGAATTTTACAGGTCACAAATTCAGGAGGTGTGCAAAAGAGGGCATCTTTAGTTTTTTGTGATTGAATTTTATTTCTATCCCAAGCCCCATTCCACTTAGTTGCAGAAATGTAATTTTAAGCAATGGAAAGTGAGATCAGGCAAATAAGAATGCTCCCAGACAAATAAGAGTTTTCCCTGTGGCTTTAACTGCCTCCTGTCTTCTACTTCTCCCTGGAATTGCATCTTCATCCTAGGGAGCTTATACGGTGCTGAAGTGTGCAGTGGGGCACTGGAGGGGTCATCTTTCCATGCTAGCTTGAACCTAGATGTACTTTTCCCCTGCCCTCCGTCTTCAGGATCTATCCCAACTAATGGACTCTTAGATATCCAAGTTTCTCAAATGTACTGATCAACCCATGCCAAACACACTGGGGCACCCCTTTCTCAGCTGTGAGGCTTCTTCTGGTCCAAGAGACTTGGGTCCTCAGTTTCTCAAAGCCCCCCTCAAGGGGACACATGGAAAGCTTCCAGAGGCTATCCCGTGCTTCCCCGGGAGGGGCACTCACAGGCTTTCTCTGTCTAGACCTGCCTCCTACCCCCACCCTGCCAATTTCTAATCTTCTGATGCTGCCTCTATCTGGTTCAGAGGATATTGGTGGGGGTCTCCACCTTCACAGAGTTCAGAGGGGTCTCTGACTCTTATGTCTCCAACTATCTGGGGCCTGTGATCCAGACCTTCCTTCCCCACCCTAGGGGGATCCCCACCCTAAAGATCCCTTCACAGATGCCCATCCAAAACTTAAATGAGAATACTCAGATTTTCCACCCAGCTTCCTCTCCTTCCTGCAGCTACTGTAATCTTTATCTCTTTTGCATGGACCTGGCGGACAGTGAGCTTCGGTGTTCGTGTTCAAAGTTTAAGACATAAACCTGATGCCAGGGGTCCTTTCTCTCTGCCTGGGAATGGAGACTATGCAAGCCTTCTCCTCAAATCAATGTCTCTATTATAGATTATGAAAGTCTATTTTGAAATTCCAAAGCTGAAATTAACTTTTGTCCTGTGGTCCTATGTGTTGCCTGAAGACTGGGAGACGAGAGGAAGTGAGGCATAGAAAGAAGAGAAAAGAGCAGCTGTTCATATTCAAAAATATTAAATTCTACATATGTCTTTGGTTGTGTGAAATAAAGATACATAGCTTAGTAATAGTATGACAGTAGAAGCATATCATACATACTTTCTACAATATTCTTATCACCACTGAACAATATGCCTTTGAGTTATTGGGCTAATAAATTCTTTGCAATAGTTGAAAACTATTATTCCATTTTGATATCTAGTCATTTGTTTCAAAAATAGAGTTGCTTCCAATTTTTCACTATTTAATGCTTCAATGAACATTCTTGTGCATATCTCTTGCTCACTTGATAAACTATTTCTGGCAGATAAATTCCTAGAGGAAAAATTGTTATGTCAAACGATATTGCCAAATAGCCCCCTACCAAAAAATTATATATGGAAACTTTACAGAAATAACATTTGAGTTCTGTGAGGGAAAATGATTATTTAATAAGGAAATTTAATAAAGAATGCTGGAATAAATCAAAGATATATAAAATATATGTCATATTTTTTAAAACTATATGCCAAACAGATTAAAGCTCTAAACGGAAATAACAAAATATCTATACTGGGAGGGAAAAAAATACCAGAAACATAAGCATTACCTCACCATGGAACTAGGAAGAATTTCTTAAGCCAGATCATTTTTAATATAGTGAAAAATACCATAAAGCAAAAAGATAAATGAAAGATTAGAGAAAATATTTGCAATGTACTGTCCCTTGCTATACTTGGGGATTGAACCTACCCCCACCTATACCAAAATCCAGGCACACTTAAAATCACAGCTGGCCCTGCAGAGCCCACCTACATGAAAAGTCAACCTATGTAGTTCAAACTCACACTGTTCAAGGGTCAACTATACATGCCAAGCAACTGGTTAATATCAGTAAATAAAGAGCTCCTTTAGAATTAATAAGAAAATAAAGGAGGATGGGGCAAAGGATTGCAAAAGCAATGCAGAGAAAAAGAAATTGAAAAGGCTAATGTGATAGATTGCAAACAATGGCCACACGATTCTCCCTCCCATCAGGAGAGATATCTACTTCCCCAAGCCCGGAGTCTGGATTGGCTGTGTGACTTCTTTGGCCAATGGGAAATGAACAAACATAACCTGAGCACAGACTTTAAAAGTTCTCAGCACTGGGGCTTGTCCTATCTTGCTGCTCTGAGGAATCCTGCCACAGTAGCCTGTGAACAGTCTCTGGCTAGCCTGGTGGATTATGAGACGCACATGGCCCACTGGCCTCCACTGCCCTAGCCAACAGCCACCCAACTGGCAACCACAGGGCCACCTAACTGACCAGTAGCTGACCACAGATCTGTGAAGGAGTTAAGCCAAGACCAGTAACAGAACTTCCCGGTTGAGCCCAGCCCAAACTGGTGGCCCACAGAATCATGAGCTAAAATAAATGGTTGTTGCTTTAGGCCACTAAAGGTTTGGGGTGATTTGTTATGCAGCAAAAGCAAACAAAAATAGCTAATAAACAAATAAAAATGTGCTCAAGCTCACAAGCAGCAAATTTAAGCACAGTATTATTTTTAACCCCTCAAATTGACAAAAATGAAGAAAAATAATATTTCAGTTCAGCAAGGATGGAAAGAAATAATATTTCTATTCATTGCTGAGTGCAAATTGCTGCAAACATATCTGAAAAGTAATGTGACAATAGCTATTAAAACTGAAAATACATATAGCCTTTGACCCTAGAGTTTGACTTTGAGAAATTTATCTTACAGCAGTAAAAAAGGTATAAGGATATTTATTGGTGTATTGGCTGTATTGGGGGAGGAGGAATCATCAAAGAAAGGAAGGGAGGGAGGTAGTGAGAAAGAAAAGAATGGAAGAGAAAACCTGGGGCAAACATGTATATCTCTCAGTAGGAAAATACTTAGTAAAATGTAGCATGTGCATATTATTGGTCACCAGATAAATACCAAAGGAGTAAATGAGACTTACATTTACTAATTTGGAAAGATGAATGTGATTTACTGTTGAGTTTTTTTAAAGTAAGTTACAATGTAATGGACATAGTACAATTCCATTTTTTCTAAAATAAAAACGATGATATAGGTATATGTGTTTTTGCAGAATATTATAATACTGACATGTTTTCATTTTACTAATTTCTTTTATCCAGTGGCCCTCCTAAAGACATGGAAATAATGGGTACCCCAGCAGACTATAGAAATAAAGGTTAACTCATGGCTTTGAGTTTCAAACGCTGAGGTCCTCATCCAAACTATGACTGCCAAGCATCCTAACCGTGAACACCTATCAGTAAAACCTTTGAAGCAGGTGCTCCATTATATGTATACTTAGGTATTTAAAAATTATGCACACGAATTACTATAGATTATAAAACACATTAGAATATATAATACTAAAAGGAGATCCAAAAGAAGAAATAAATGATTTTAATAAGTTACGATTTAATGTGATTAATAGTACAAAATCTCTTGGGTATAATTAAAAACATATATGCTCCATTATAAACAATTTAAGTCCAGCAATGTAATTGAAAATGCTTTAATTTTTTTTTTAAATCTTGGTTTAACCCTTTGTAATACAATAATTCAAAGCCTGCTTCCAGTTTCCATTTATTTCAATACTTGATTTTAATGGGTACTGTAGCTGAAAGAGGTATCTGTCAGATTTCCATATGTCTAAACTGAAGAAGTTCTTTGGGGTATTGCTTCCTCAATCTTAGCAAACAAAGAATTTGTCAAAAAGTTGACTAATACATTTCCATCTTCCCAGATACTTCAAACACACTGAAATCTCATGTTTTTAGGAAGTCATTTCAAAGCACATTGAAACCCTTCACTCTGGAAGGTTCTTACACATGGGCTAGAAAATTCTGTTTCCCAGGTTTTTAGGATGGTAAAATTTTCATAGTTTTCATAAGCACTTTCAAAACATCCTGAGATGCTTCACTGTGGAAGTTTTTTATATACGGATTAGAAAATTCTGTTTCCAAGGCTTGTTTTCTAGTAAGCAGATATAGGGCTTTAAATTACTATTTATGAGTGACACATATGGTTTTCAGCAACAACAATTAAAAATACTGGAAATATTTCCAACCATTCATTTTCAAAATGCTCTCTTGAACCAATAATTTCTTTCATAAAGCAATTACTTTCTTATGCATTGTTAAAACATTGAAGGGACAGATAAAATACGTTTAATTTTTAGAAGAGTATCTGCCAGGTAGCATTCAATTGACATTATCTCATTATTACAAATAGGGTCAGCAATCCTCAAAGTTCATTTTTTAATGAGAGAAAAATGTCTTAGCATCAAGTCCCAGACTTTTAAGCACTTTGCCAAAAGATCACCGGTGAAGCTCTGGGTAGTACAAAAGATTTCAAAATTTTATCCCCATTTCATTACAAGGTACTATAAAGAGTCTGCCATTGAAAGGTCTTGTGTTTTAAAAAGTAATCAGCTAATGGTATCTCATGGCAGATTAAATAGGTTGTGCTCAATGCCCTGAAAAGACAAGCAGCCAGGCAAGGTCACTGCTCTGAACCCTGCTCAGTGTCCACTCCATTTGACCCAAGTGTCAACTCGTGTTAAATATTAGGAAGCTTCACTACTTTCCTTTTTGACTTAAAAATTACAAACAGAAGTTCTAATAATTTTCTTTGACACACCAAGGAATCAATTGTGTAACCCACTTTGGAAATCACTGCTCTAAATAATTTATTTGGGAAAATACTTTAGATGCCATGAAGAGAGAAAAATGCTCAGGCAAAAAGAGATGACATGAGAGACTTGAGTAACAGAGTCCAGTGGGAGCTTGGAAAGGGATGCTGTCCCTGCTCCCAGGGCCAAGGCCAGCCCCGGGGATTGCGGGGGGAAGAATCCCCAGGTCAGTCTTGGGCAGCTCTGAGAAACTGTCTTCAGCCTCATTTTGCACTGTGATGCCAACAAGCCCAGTGTTCTCAGGCATCCAGGAAGGTAGACATAAGGGGCCTCCCAGAACCCCACCCATACTCCCCAGTGTGGCCTGTGGAGCTGCCTGGTGACCTGAGAGTCCTGGACAGGACAATAGTAGGTGAGTATGAGAAGCACAGTCATAAGTTCCAATGGCTCACAATGCGGAAATGTGGATGACTTGGCGAACACAGCAAGAGAGACGACAGCAAGTCCAGAAGGAACAGTGTATGGCTCAGAAGAGGCGCGACAGTGATGACAATGAACCAGGGCAGTCCCCACCAGCACTGTCCACCAGCACCATTATTCTGACTGCCAAATCAGAGAGGCTCCTCCAGGAGAAGGGGACAGGGGAAACACAGCATGGCTGTGGCTGCATTCTCTGCCCCCACACAGAAGGGGAAGTGCAAGATGAAAATTAAGTACCGCTGTAGTCGTAAAAGGCTGTGTTGTTTCCATTTCTGAATTTGTGGTTTGAGGTAAGTACCCACCACATGCATTGGTACCTTGTTACCCACACAGAGCTGTGCAAGGATACACTCCAAGCTGTGAACAGGGAGCCTGGGAAAGGAGGTGGTGTGGGGTGGGGAGAATACTGCTTTACACATCTTTGAACTGTTTTTCTTGTTATAATGGCCATTGATAACTTTCATAACTCAGATAAAATATAATTTAAAAATATGTATGTAGAGCATGTATCAGCAAGGCAGCCAGTTTTGGGAATGAAGCTATGGCTACAGATTCCCCTAGAAGACCCAGTCATTGTCCCAGGGACATTGTGGTCACCACAGACCCACAAGTGCATGTCCATGGAGAGTGTCGTGACTTTGCAGAACGCTGTGCCAGAGAAAGGCATACAAGAAGCAGCACCTGATGCTTCAGTCAACTTCACAGAATTTTCTAAAAAATGCTTAGTAAAGAAGACCACCAAATCTGCTGAGAAGAGAGGATGCTGAAGACATGGCAAAAGCATAAAGCCTCACTATGAAAGCCTTATTTCCTTCTGAAGGGGAAAGAAAGAGGGTCAGGAGTCCCAATACACTCAATAGCCTCCTTTAACCTTGTTCTTATTTTGTTCTGTCTATCCCCAGAAATCAAAGGAGAGCATCTTGGAGATGTTGCAAAAGAATTAGGAGAATGCTGAATAACACTGCAGGTGATAAGCAACCTTACAATAAGCCCACCAAGCTGAGGAAATTTTTGAAAATGGTATTGCTTTGCCGGGTTAAAGCCTACCATAGGAGAAAAAGAAGTTGTCCTAAAAGCAATATGGTATCTTAGACTAGAACTGAGAGCAGAAAAGGGACATTAGTAGAAACACTAGTGAAATTCAAATAAAGTCTTGGGTTTAAATAGTAATGTACCATTGTCAGTGTCTTTGTTTTGACAAATGTACCATGACAATGTAGGATTTGATTAGATGAGATAATCAACATCAAGGGAAACTGAGTAAGGGGATAGATGAGAACTCTCTGTCCATTGTTTAATCATCTAAAATTATTCCAAATGAAAAGTTTATTTTTAAAAAACAGAGATACTTGCCAAGGATAAAACAGCAAGTCCAAGGAAGAGGAAGGTGAGGATGAAGTGGTTGAGGATGGAGTTGAGGAATTAGGTAGTCCTTTTGGGAAGCTGCATTGGAGTGACAATTTCCCGACTTAGAAGATGTTCTCTTCTCTGAAGGAATTAACTGCCCTACACACATCTCACTTGGTTTTTTAAAAATTGAAATCATAAGGATGTGTAGGATAATTTTTGTATAGTAAGCCTAGTATTAAGATTAAAACATTATGAACCTGTCTTTTAGAGGTATTTGCAATAGGCACTAACTTTGTATCTTACAGTATGGGGCTGTAAATTGACACAGAAATTTAAAGCAGGTCACATATAACACAAACTATATTTGGAGTAGTAGTTTTGTTTTCGATGCAACTTGTATTAACTCTTCTGTGAACTTAATACCAGCTTATAATTGCAAGAAAAAAGATCCTGCTGTTTTTTTGACATTCTGAATGCTTCTAAGTATATACAGTCTTTTCAAATTTTAATAAAAACACGTGCTTTAAGGAAAAAATAAATATATGTAAACTGCTTCCAAAATATCTTGACCATTCTGAAACATAATATGATATTTCATTGTTGTCTGAATTGATGTTTTTAAGTATTAACTTTATAATCAGGAACATGAACAGAAAAATACACTTTAAGCCCACACAGGAATACACAAACTGGAGAGGAGATAAACCATCTGGACATGATGCTTAAATTTGGGTGGAGAGGACAAAGGAAGCACTTTCCATGGGAACTGAAGACGTGTTTCTCCCAGGAGGGTACTCTGACAGGTGTGGGGTGCGGGAGGGGAAGGGCAGCAGATAGCCTTGCGTACCAGGGTGTTGTATCGGTTTTTACATTTTTATAACAGCAATAACTATTATTAAAATAATAATAATTGCAAAATTTTCAAAAAAGTTTTAATTGAAAATTCCTTTTTATTCCCCAATCTCATTTCCCAGAAGTAATCACTGGTAACTGCATATTTTTGGGCATCCTTCCAGACCCTTCTATGCATATATAAAAATATAAGTATAACTTTAACAGAAATAAATCATATTATACATACTATTGTATAATTTGCTTCTTTTTGTCATAAAACAATACATCATGAACATTTTCTCACTCTTTGTGTATGTAGACCTAATCTATTCTTTTGGGAAGTGGTATTGTATTTCTTTTTATGGATAAATATTCAATTATTTATCCAAACACCTATTGATTTTCATTTACAGTGTTTCCAGGTTTTTGCTATTATGGATGGTGCTGCCACATTGTTTGTGCTCTGATGAGCACAATCTTTACATCAAACTTTCTAGGCTTCCATCCTGGCATCTCCAAAGACTAACTATATTTTTTAACACTTTTTTTTTTTTTTTTTTTTTTTTTGAGATGGAGTCTCGCTCTGTCGCCCAGGCTGGAGTGCAGTGGCGCGATCTCGGCTCACTGCAAGCTCCACCTCCCGGGTTCACGACATTCTTCTGCCCCAGCCTCCCGAGTAGCTGGGACTACAGGCGCCCGCCACCACGCCCGGCTAATTTTTCGTGCTTTTAGCAGAGATGGGGTTTCACTGTGTTAGCCAGGATGGTCTCGATCTCCTGACCTTGTGATCCGCCCGCCTCGGCCTCCCAAAGTGCTGGGATTACAGGCGTGAGCCACCGCGCCCGGCCTTTAACACATTATTTAACCTCCCTGAAACTCTGTGAATAATCGCTGAGATATAATATCTACTTTATAGATTATTGCCGGGATTAAATGCACTTATATTAATGACTAAAATAAAATTAACAAAAATGTCTAGTTGTTCCCCTGATATCTGTGTGTTTCTTGTGTGTGTGTCTATAGGGAGACAGACAGAGAAAAGAGAGATACATATAAAGAGAGAGAGAGAGGACTATAGGGATGGATGGATGGATGGGTGGACGGATGGATGGATGGATGGATGGATGGATGGGTGGACGGATGGATGGATGGATGGATGGGATGGATGGATGGATGGATGGATGGGTAGTTGGATGGATGGGTGAGTAGATGGATGGATACATGGGTAACTGGATGATAAATGGATGGATAGATAGATAGATAACAGAGAGAGAGAGATACCTGGTAGGTAACAAAGCCTAGCATCACGGCATGGAAGAATTTTATAAATTAATGATCTTAAATGAACTTAAATTCCTTCCTTTTCCTTTCATGGAAATAGGGAGCAGACAAAACACAGTAGCAATGGGAGGTTTACATTCAACTAAAATATCTGCGTGAAGAGCCATTAAGCCCAGAGCCGTGCACCTGAAGTGACAATTTGCCAACTTAGAAGCGATGGAGGAAACACCGCTATTCTGGAGCTAAAGAGACATGGTTCCGGAAATGGAGTGGCAAGAACATTGAGAGAAAGTGGTCCTGTCATTCTAATAGCACGTGCTAGCCAGAGAGGGTACAGCTCAGTATAATCACAAATGTATCCCAGACTCTAGTCAAAGAGACTGTGAAATGCCCAAAGAAAAGCAAGATGTAACTCCATGTCCTAAGACTTTTAAAAATGGTACAGCTACAGATAAGGGAGGCTCTGAGAATCCAAGCCTGACCAGACTGTAATCAATGGTCTTGTCAAGGAGCAGAGGGGGGAGAACATCTCAAAAGGCCTGTGAGATAACAAAATATTTAAAAGCAGAAGCACATCCTTGCAGTCACCTTTGATTCGTCCTCTAATTTCAACCAGTTCTCAGATCCAGCAAACATTATGCCCTGTACAAACTTCCTGCCAGAGTGATCTTCCTACACCCCGTTTGGCATGCCAAGCCCCATCATCCTCTGTGGCTCCCAGAACAAAGGCTACAGTCCTGGTGCAGCTTCAGAGTCCTCTCAAATCAAGTTCCAGCCGGATTTACACCACTCCTCTCCAAATGCCCTGCACTCTGACAGCCCCGTCACTGATCATTCAAGAGTCTCCTTCCAGAAGTAATACTGTACCATCATCTGACTTGAACCCCGGGCCTGGAGTATATGCGGGAGATGTCTGGAGTTAGAAGCCTGTCTGGCATCCCCATTCCATTGGGAAATGGCCCCTGCTGTACTCCATCTGGCTCTTATTAGATACCACTCACAAGATCCCACTCCTATCCCCGGTCATTGGATGTTTCTAACCTCCTATTCACAGTGAGCAGACCACAGGATGGAAACATCTCAAGCAAGACCAAACCAGGTCACTGTCTTCCTTGGGATGGGGCTGGCAGTTACCATCCTGCCTACCATGAAGAGAACCAGACTCTGGGCTCCAGGAGGGCAAGGGATTTTTGTCTGGCATATAGTGCATGCAAGTTTGTTGAATTAATAATTGAATGTGATGGGACGGAATCAGAGCAAATAAAAGGACAAGCAGCACCGGTGTGCAGAAAGAGTGCTAAGCATGTACCCTCAGACCTCCCCATTAAGTGTGCCCACATGTTATATTTCTATATTTCTGCTTATACTAGCCTTAGCTGGGCCTGGAGTATAGGTGGGAGACGTTTAGTTGGGGTTTCTGTCACATACAACCAAAACACACTTCCCTACCCATGATCAAAAAGCTCAAATCTCTCCAGGTGCGTTTCCTATGCTGGTTCTCCCATGCAATCTTCCCAGATGCTCCCAGGTCAAGTCACCCTCTATGCCTTATGAAGTTTCATTGCACATTATCTCAAACTTCTAGTAATATGTCTTATTTTCTACCTTTATCTAAGGCGATTTATGTACACAACTGCAGCAGACATTGCTGGTGCCCATCCAGACACACCCCAGGATCTCTTTCACTGGCCCTGCCCCAGGGCCCACAGGTGCTGGCTAAAGGCTCATGCTCACAACCTTCCCCGGAGCAATCAAAGCCCAGAGGTGCCCACAGGGCCCTGTTCCCACCCCATGGCCAATGCTGCTGGAGAACAAAAGCCCATAGGACACTCTGTAGCATCACCTGTGTTCCTGGGGGTGAGGCCGACGCCTTGCCTGAGTAGGTCCATCCGGTCCTCCATCCCATCTCCCTAACTCCTTTATGAGCATCTCCCTTTCTCAATAAATAAAGTGCTCACAAATCTTCATGTCAGGCCCTACTTCTAAGGAACACTATCCAAAGCACCAAACATTCCATCTTCCCAAACAAACCTTTCAAAAACAAGACTTATGTCAATTCTCCTTTCTGTCTCTTGTAGCACAGTGCCTACATGGGAATAGCATCCTCTAAGAAACAAACAGGAAGGAAATGCAAGAATAAAGACACAAAAGAGCAATTGAACGGAGTTAATAATTTTCAGTAAATAAAGAGGGGCACATGTTACGACATCAACCTGAAAACAGCATGAGGAAGCAAACTCCTAGAACAGGCTAAATTTTCAAAACAATTCAGAGAACAACCAAAAATAGTCTGGTTTTGTTTGTTTTGTTTTGTTTTTTAAGATCCATCCAGAGGAAAAGCTAGACATGAAAAAATTAGCAATGCCATGTTTTAGAAATTATTCTTTTATTAATCCTCTTCAGTGTTTCCCAAACTCCTCAACTCATCTGTGATGAAACAGGCACTTTGATATCAATTGCAATATTACTGCAATGCCTTCAGGTTTAAGTGTGGGATCTGCAACAAACCCATTTTTTAAGGAGGTGTTTTGTGTTTGCGTTTTTTTTTATTCAAGGCTTGGCTCACTCTCCAAAGAAAGCCTTCTGCCACAAGAGGAAAAGAGAGAGAAAATAAAGAAAAAGAAACAAAACAGGGCCTTGCAAATTGAACTACATCTCTATTTCATGGGTTCTCTCTGGTGTGATCCCCCCCTCCAAATCAATGATCTAGGCTATTATCTTGGGAGAACTGTACACAGTTGATCCTTTAATCACATGGGCTTAAACTGCACGAATTCATTTACACTCAGATTTTCTTCTGCCTCTTCCACCCCTAGACAGCGAGACCAGCCCCTCTTCTTCTTCCTCTTCCTCAGCTACTCAATGTGAAGACAACAAGGGTAAAAACATTTATGATGATTATTTCCACTTAATGAATAGTAACTATATTTTTTCTTCCTTATGATTTTATTAATAGCATTTTCTTTACTTTGTTGTAAGAGTATAGTACATAATATGTATAACAAACACAGTATGTGTTAATTTTTTATATTATCAGTAAGGTTTCTTATCAACAGTAACCTATTCATAGTTCAATTTTAGGGAAGTCAAAAGTTATATGTCTGCATAGTATTCCATGGTGGTACATATGCACCATGGAATACTATGCAGCCATTAAAAAGAATGAGATAATGTCCTTTGCAGGGGCTTGGATGGAGCTGGAGTCCATTATTCTTAGCAAACTGATGCAGGAACAGAAAACCAAATACTGCATGTTCTTACTTATAAGTGGGAGCTAAATAATGAGAACACATAGAAGGGAACAACACATACTGGGGCCTATTAGAGGGTAGAGGGTAGGGCAGGGAGAGGATCAGGAAAAATAACTAATGGGTACTAGGCTTAATACCTGAGTGATGAAATAATCTGAACAATAAAAGTTATATGTAAATTTTTGACTATGTAGGGAGTCAGCACCCCTAACTTCAACATTGTTCAAAGGTCAACTGTAATTGCTAGGATATTTTGTGAGAAGAAACTTCCAGACTATGTATAACTAAAAAAGCCTTCTCCACTTTGCAGAATCTGTGGACTCTATAATATTCCTGGCCTCCCAACATCACACTCAATTGCAAACCCCTCTCCCCTGCTTCAGCCTATGAGGGGTTAAGTGCTTAGCCATTTCACAGTCTCTCTGTATAGGTAGTCTCTGATGTGCATGAAGGTACAGCCATAACTCCTTCCCAGAACAATTCATGCACACTTTCACAGAAACCCTCACACAGAAATATCACACTGTCTGGTTTTAATATTCATCTTCTTCTTCTCCGCCCTGAGTTCCTAATTCTCAGTGTGGGACAATGTTTTCCTATTAAGCTTTTTCCCCTAAGCCTCATTACCTCTCTGTGGTAGAAAATCATTGCAGTTCTTTGGCTGTCTTAGCAGGAAAAGAAATTAATTTACAAAAGAGGGCAAAATAATCTCCAAATAACAAATCCTTCTGAACTTGGAATTTGGCACTTCATAATCAAGTCAGATGAGAGGAGGGGAGTCTATTACTGTTCAACAATTTACAGGAGTGTCTGAAACTGCCTTGAAATTAACAAACATATAAAATGGTGGAAAGAAGGGGAGCCAGTGGGAAGCTCTGGTCCCAGAAAACAACATCATGAAATGCCATTAATGAAGATAATAACTGGATAGCACTCAGGACAGGAGGATGGCAATAGAGGATGTTCAATTAAATATGAAATCTAACAGAAAGAGGTTTACCATCACTTCCACTATAAATCAATGACTGCCAATTATTGTATTCAGCAAGCATGCTAAGTTACTCTAAACATTGTCTCTCTTTATCCTATGTCCTAACTATTTAATGGACTGAGAATAACTGGCAGCAATAGGAAATCTTCAGAAATTAAGTCTACATGAAAGCCTAAGTCATAAATATAGGAAATACTAATGGTCCTTTTATCAGCACTCCAGGCAACCAAAAAAAGCCTTTATACTTTCTTTATTATAAAAGGAATTATTATAAAAGGGCCAAAGATAGATGGCCCTTGATATATGTAAGGAAGCTGCCCCTAAATTTGACAACATTACTGTATCATGTGGTTCCTCATAAGCAGTGTACTCTAGCATAAGCAGAAAATAGCAAAATCAGGCAATACTTGTCCTTATAAAGCCTCCCAGGTCCTTCCAAACTGGCAGAACTGTGCTAAACCCCCAAAATACAGATCAAGGCAGTAAATTACACTAATAAATGTTGAAGTAATGTGAACTCAAACATTTACTAATCTTGTGATCTAGAATAAGTCACTTAATCCCTCTGAGCCATAGTTCAGTTCCCCATGGTGTTGTGAAATTTAAATGAGATCATGGATATAAAATGTCAAACCCACTGCAGACACTTGTTGAACTTGTGTTTTTTTCTCCTTTTCTAGTACATACTTTGAAATAGGTCTAAAGGATTGGCGTCTACAGGTACAAGTATACAAAAAATACAAAAATACAAAAAACATACTATTGACTAAGACTCTTCCCAATGCTGGGCAGAGCAGGCACAGCATGGAGTTATGAGAACCACCGGATTCCCCCTCTGTGACTCCCAGCTTCTGGGAATGAGATTCCAGGGCCTGAAGGAAAGACTCCATCTTCCTGTCCCTTGGACGGTGCAGGGAAGAACTTACTCAGTAGAAACTGGGACAAAGAAGCTTTTCTGCCCTTGCTCCAGAGTCCCAGCTCTTAGGGTCAGCATCAAGGTGGCAAACCTGTAGCCATGATTAAACAACATATGGAGACACCAAGAGGCCCCTCAGAACCTGCATCAGGATAGCCAGCCTCCAGCATGAGAGACAACTTATGGAAGTGCCAAAAACCTGGATGCGATGGCCTCCTCTGGGAGTAAAATGGGTGGAATCAGTGGTAGAGGGTCCAGCTGGCCTCTGCCCGGTCCCCTATCTAGGAGGGTCTCTGTAGTCAAAGCAGAAACAGCAGGACCTGAGAACATGAATTCAGCCTCATTAGGGGCACTATCCTATTCAAAGATGTAGGGCATGTTGAAGGGAAAGTGCTTCCAGGCCTCCAGCTGTGCCTGGGATAAGACACAACTAGCAACTGACAGGGTTCAATGGGTCAGAAAGGTCCCTTTCGACAGAGCAAGTGGAGACTCCAGGCTGTCCTTTCTCCATGATTCATTTAGTCATCAGACAGTCAGTCAGCACCTTTCCTGAGCTCCTACAAGCCCACACTTTGCCCCTGTCTGCCATAGTCACAGTGGACAGTGCAGCTGACCTGTGCCCACAGTCCTAGAGTGGGACTCCTCCCCTTCTGACCCCCGAGGCTTCTCCAGCTCAGCCTCCACCAGAAGGGAGCTGGCGGCCATTGTGCTCCCCTCAGCCCTTTCTCTTTCTCAGTTTGATAAGGAAATTAAGATGTGACGTTCATAGTAATTTCTCGTGAGCTTGACCCACTCAAATCACCTCCAGGCTCCCCGGCAAAATTGATTCGAGGCCCTCAAAGTGGATGGCCATAGTCCTGATGTGGTTACTCAGGGCATGCAATGTCCAAGCCCCTGGGCAGCCTCACTGGGCAGCCTCTTTCTTTCAGCACTCATTAAACTCATATCTTGTTTCCCAAATATTTATTCTTATTTTAATTTTAAACCAAATCATTTCCTGAGTCAGACTGTAAGCCATGGTGTCAAACGGTTTGCACCTGCTGTGCAAGTCCTGCACTCCAGGTGTAAGTTCCTTACACCTGGGCACCCTGACCACTTGAATCTCTAATTGGCTGTGCCAACTCCCTTTCTCAACCTTTCCCATTCCAGCAAGCTCCTGCTAGCCCAACCTCCCCAGCACTCTCTTCTGGAAACTTATAAGCTGCCAATGCTCATTCCTTTCAAAGTTTATGAGGATATTTCCAACTTCAAAGAGGTGAGTTACATAAACGTCATATCTTTAAAAAGTTTAAAATAGATGCTCAGGATTTCTCTTTTCAAATGGGGCAGGTGGGGATTAAGTGCAGTTTTGACCCCAATGGACCATCTTGGCCTGGTTTGGGCTCATGCATGTGGTCTGATTACTCTAAGCTACCCAAACATTCAGTGGTAGCACAAGGAAAGCCCCTTCACATCCCAGCACTTTGCAAACGCTAATCAAAAAAGGTTCATTGAGATTAATGGAAAATGCCCTTTCTCCCATTGAGGAGTGCAGAACAGGGTATGCATGGGAAGCATCAATTTGAAATGGATCCAGCAAGAACCACTGGGCTCTTTAGTGCAAGCAACAGAAATTGATTCTAATTAAAGTTGGGGAACTGTTGGAAGGAGTCTGGCAACTCACAGAATCACTGTGTATCAGTTCGTGTTCAGGTTGCTATGAAGACTGGGTAATTTATAAAGGAAAGAGGTTTAATTGACTCACAGTTCCGCATGGCTGGGAAGGCCTCAGGAAACAATCATGGTGGAAGGGGAAGCAAACACATCCTTCTTCACATGGTGGCAGGAGAGAGAAGTGCTGAGCGAAGCAGGGAAAAGCCCCTTATAAAACCAACAGATCTCTTGAGAACTCACTCACTATCATGAGAACAGCATGGAGGAACCGCCCCCATGATCTAATCACCTCCCACGAGGTCCCTCCCCCAACACGTGGGGATTACAATTCGGATTACAATTCAAGATGAGATTTGGGTGAGGACACAGAGCCAGACCGTATCACACTGCCAAAGCTACAGAATGAAGCTGGGATACGAGGCAGCTCCAGGGGTTTGGAGAACAAACTACAAAAATAACTTGAGAGTAGAAATGGTGTGGCCAGAGTGTCTTCCAGCCTCACACACCCCATGATTGATTTCCAGCCAGGTCTTTGGTCCTCAAATTTTTAGAGCCCCACAAGAAAGCATTTAAGTGGCCAGGTTAGGCCTTGGTGTTCCCCCTGGTGGTATTAGGCAGTTAAGAAGACATATCTGGCCCCTTTGGCTTCTGTAAATAGGATAATCCCCCCAGACTACACATAAGGGCAAGATGGAGCTCCCCAAAATGAAATCAGAGAGCAGTAGAAAGGAGGAAAGGATGAATATTCTCCCCGGCGAAAATGCAGAAAAGAGTGTCTTGACACCCTGAGCCCACCTGGTAGGGTTGCAGCCCATCTAGAACACCCTGAATCCCAGACAGTGTTGGTACAGCAAGACCCCAAGCCTGCTCTGTAGGCCATGCTCTCCCTGCACTCATGCTGAAGGTCAGCAGCCACCCATTCCCAGGTAACTCTTCCCCCAAGCTTGGGAGAGGAGAGGTTAATGGAAAGCCAGGCTGGGGATGTCTATATGCCTGGTCTGGCTCCTCAGGGTGAACGTGACATGGAAAGGCAGCCTCTGCAAACCTGGCTGTCACCTACCAAGGTGAGACAAGCTGCAAGTAAGGACCTTCCCCAAATTGAGCTACTTTTAACTAAAGCAAGAATGGAACATCTGAAACTCCTCATAAGGGAGTCGGGAGATGTGCCAGCTACCCAGGGCCATGATGGCAAAACCCAGCAAGTGGACAACAAAGGCAAACCTCACAGGCCCAGGGCCAATAACCTCTAGAAACCCCTCTGACCCCTGCCGGGTCAGGTCAACCTGGGCCTCTCCTGGACCCCACATGCTCTTTTGTAAATATTACTGCAGTTTGAATTTTACTTCCATGAGTAACTTTTTACTGACAACAGTCTCTCTCATGGCACAATCATCTTCTCAAAGATAGGAATGCCAGCGGTAAGTCACAAACTACCTGCCCCTCATCCACAGGTGCCCTGCTACACTGAACCCATAAGAACACACTAAACAATACAATACCCATCTGTTGCCTCAAGGCCCCATGGTGACATCTGTGATTCTTATGTGTCCATTTGACTGGGCCACAGGGTGTCCAGACATTTGGCTGAATATTAATCTGGGTGTGTCTGTGAGGGTGTTTCTGGATGAGATTAGCATTTGAATCAGTAACTAAGTAAGGTAGATCACCCCCACTAATGTAGGTGGGCCTTATCCCATCAGTTGAAGATCTGAATAAAACAAAAAGAAGCTGAGGGTCCAGGCAGGGTGGCTCAAGCCTGTAATCCCAGCACTTCGGGAGGCTGAGGCAGGCAGATCACCTGAGGTCGGGAGTTCAAGACCAGCCTGACCAACATGGAGAAACCCCATCTCTACTAAAAATACAAAGTTAGCCAGGCATGATGGCACATGCCTGTAATCCCAGCTACTCAGGAGGTTGAGGCAGGAGAATCACTTGAACCTGGGAGCCGGAGGTCGCGGTGAGCCAAGATCACGCCATTGCACTCCAGCCTGAGCAATGAGAGTGAAACTCCGTCTCGAAAAAAGAAAAGAAAAAAAGAAAAAGAAGCTGAGGAAGCAGGAACTTTGTCTGCCTGACTGTGTTGAGCTGGGACATTGGTCTTTTCCAACCTTCAAATTTGAACTGAAACATCTTTCATACTGGAACTGACACCGCTGGCTCTCCTGGGTCTCCTGTTTCCTGACTGCACATCTTGGGATTTGTCAGCCTCCAAAAGTGCCTGAGCCAATTCCTTATCATGAGTCTCTTCTTCTATGTGTATGCATACTGATTCTGCTTCTCTGGAGAACCCTGACTGATGCAACACTTCTCAGCAACACTCCTGCCCTGTGCTGGCCTAACTGGACCCTCCCCTGGGAAACTTTGGCCCTCTCTGTGACCTGGTAAATAAAGGGAACAAGACAAGATGCAGCAGGGTCTCCAGAGTGTTGCACCAGTGCCTTGGCAGCATCTGCCTTGAGGTGTTCAGGGCAATGAGTTGGCAAGGACATCCACCTGTGCACCCAACCGCTGATCCTGATGGAGCACATTTCCATCATCCAGGAGAGTTCCCTGTGTGCTGCCAGCCAGTCTCCCACCCGCCCCCACCCAAGGCAACCACTGGTCTGCTTTCTATAGCTCAAGATCAGATTCACTTTTTCCAGGGTTTCATAGACATAAAATGATACATAATGTACTCTTTTTCCGGTCTGGCTTCTTTTGCTCATCATGTTTTTGAGATTCATCTTTGTCACTGTGTGTATCACCAGATTGTTTTAATTACTGTCTAATTTCTATTACTGAGAACATCACTATTTGTTTATCTATTCACCTGTCAATGAACATTTGCATCATTTTCAGTTTTTTGCTCTTTCGATTAAAGCTGCACGAAACATTCATGTCCAAGTCATTGTGTGGATATATGTTTTTCATTTCTTTTGGGTAATTTTTTTTTTTTTTTGAGACAGGATCTCATTCTGTCACCCAGGCTGGAGTGCAGTGGCACAATCTCGGCTCATTGCAACCTCCGCCTTCTGGGTTCAAGCGATTCTTGTGCCTCAGCCTCCTAAGTAGCTGAGACTACAGGCATGTGCCACCACTCCTGGCTAATTTTTGTATTTTTTGGTAGAGACAGGGTTTCACCATGTTGGCCAGGCTGGTCTCAAACTCCTGACCTCAAGTGATCCACCTGCCTCAACCTCCAGAAGTGCTGGGATTACAGGTGTGAGCCACCATGCCCAGCCTCTTCTGGGTCAATATTTAGGAGCAGAATAGCAAAGTCCTAAGGTAATTTTATGCTTAGCTTTCTAAGAAACAGACAAACTGTCCTCTGAAATAGTTGCACAATCTTCCATTTTCACTAGCAAAGCTGGCAAAGTTTTAAAATCACTCTGCCCACACAGACAGGTGGTGAAGTGTTCAGGTGCTACCTGCAGGACGCAGAGTCAGGAAAAGGTTGTGATCATATCCTAGTACAGCAGGCCTTCCCTGGCCAGGTCTAGAACCCTCTCTTTGCTAAAGCTTTCTAAGCTTTCTCTAGCCGTCAACACTGAGCTCCCCTCTGCATTTGCTGTGGGCATGAGAGCATATATCCACACAGCACAGCCATGCTAAGGTAGAGAGAGCACTATACATTTCCACCAGCCATGGCTCAAGGGTCGGACCTCGCCCTACTCACCCGTATGTCTCTCCCGTTGCCCCCACCCCAAGAATCTCTCCCTGCCTTGCATTAACAATTGCCACTACATGTTGGCGAACAACCAAATGAATGAATCAATGGATTGAGCCTGGTTTAATCACTTCTATCACGGCCGCACCAGCCTTGCTGGAATTGGAGCACTGCATTCCACCCATGGGTGCACCATCGTGAGCACTGACCTCACTCACGGAAAACATTTCTTTTGATATCTTGAGAACTTTCCCCCTTGTTGCTGGTGGCTTGAGGAAGGAGGAGGGACTTCTGCAGACCCTGCTATTAACCCTGGCCTTCATCCTGAGGACTCAGACAGAGAGGCTCGGTGGTAGAGTCACGCGGAGGCTGGCAAGGAGCTCTCTGTGTGCTGTCTAGGCCTGGAGTGAAGGGCTCCAGGGCCAGTCTCAGGAGTTTCAGAAGTGGGCCCTGACTTGTTGAATGGCAGTACATCCTAAGCCCAGATTTCTACTCTGAACAGAACAGAATGATAATAACACATTCACAGTATCGCTCTGAGGATAGAATGAGATAATGTACATGAAAGTGCTTTGAAAACACTAAATTGCTCCCCAAACGCAAGCCTCAATTATCATGCGGCACTGGGTTCTCCTCTGAGCCTGCCTCTGCCTCCCTTCACAGCTGGCACCACCAGGCACATTAGCTGTGCCCAACAAGTCTCCTGCATCTGTCAGCCTGGGAGCTATGAGCAGACCCCCTGTAGAGCCCACCAGGGACCCTGGTATCATGAGCACAGTGAAGCCCAGACCAGTGAGAAGGCCTCCCGCCACTTGGGTCCTGAGGCAAAGGAAAGCACGTGGCTTGTGGCCAAAGACCTCAGGACCCACCCACCACCGTCTGTCCTCCCCCCCTTCTGCCTTTCTTCCTTCCTCCCTTCCTTCTTCCCTTTCCTCCTTCCTTCTTTCCTTCCTTCCTTTTTACCTTCCCTCCCTCCCTCTTTCCTTCCTTCCTTTTCTGCCTTTCATCTGTTTTTCTCTCTTTCCCTCCTTCCTTCTCACCTTCCTTCCCTCCTTCCTTTTTTCCTTCCCTGCTTCTTTCCCTCCCTTCTTCCTTTCTTTCTTCCTTCCTTCCCATCCTCCTTCTATCTTTCCTTCCTTCCTCTCTTCCCTTCTTCCTTCTTTCCTTCTCCTTTTCCCCTTCCTTCAGCCTTCCCTCCCTTCCTCTTTCCTGCCTTCCTTCCTGAGGACAAAAAGGATGGAAGGAAGAAAAGAGAGAGAGAGGGAAGGAGGGAAGGAAAAGGGGAAATAAGAAAGGAAGCAAAGAAGAAAGAAAAGAACAAAGGAGGGAAGAAAGGGAAGAAGAAAGAAAGGAAGGAAGAAAAGAAGAAAATAAGGAAGCAAAAAGAGCAGAAGGAAGGAAGAAAGGAGGAGCAAGGGAATGAAGGAAGAAAGGCAGAGGGAGGGAGGACAGAGGGTGGTCTGTGGATCCTGAGGTCTATGGCTTGGGCCACTCGCTCTCCTTTGGTCAGGCCTCCTCACTGGTCTGGGTTTCACTGTGCTCATGGTGCAAGGGTCCCTGGTGGGCTCCTACAGGGGTCTGCCACTCTTCCCTTCCCTCCTTCCCTTCCCAGCATTCCTTTCCAGCATCCGTGGGTTCATTGCTCTCCCCTACAAAGTTGCTTAACATCTGGTGACCGGATGGAAGTGATCTTCCCCTACAGCCTTCTTTCCCAATTTCCACCTTGCTTCTCTACTTAAGGAGACAACCTGAAGCTCCCAGTCCCTAAAAATCAGAAAAAGCTCCAGCTCAGCTGCATAGACCTCCCAAGCACCTGACAAATGTTACAACTGTCCAAAAGCTCCACTCGAAAATGATGCCCACAGAAGTTACATTGCCTGGAGCCATGTCAGCTTCCTAAATGGAGACGGAGGGAAGAAAACATCAACACAGATGTGTCCAGCACAACCTGGCCTCACGGCACACTAACAGCTCCCAGTGGGGATCCTAGAATGCAAGATGGTGGCTCAAGAGAAACCAACTTGATCAACGTGCCACCCTTGCCCCAGGGAGGCTGAGTGTCTAAAGCACTGAGCAGGGCTATGACAACTGAACACTCTGCCCAGGTTTGGGAGGTACTGGGTTTGGGGAGAAATTTAAAGATTTATGAAACCACTCAGTACTACCCTTTCAGATATCCTTTCCTCCTAACCTTCTACACCCATCCTTAATTCAACACACAATTGTTAATCCCTACTCTGGGACAAGCTAGGGAAGCAATGCTGAGTGAGACTTGGTTCCTATGCTTAAACCACTCATGGTTTACAGGGAAAGATAGGCCCATGAATGGATAATTTTAAAGAAATATGCTAAGTGCTCTGCTGGGCATAAGAAGCAGGTTCTGTGTGAGCCTAAGAAGAGCTGCCCAACCCAGCCAGGGAAGTCTGGAAGAATGACCTGTGTTGCTGATGCCTGAACTGGAGATTATTTCTTAATTTACTTCCCTTGCTGTAACTGTATCATGGATTCCAGAACATGTTCCTGGAGGCAGTTGAAACTTAGAGGGCCCATGGCTTTCTTCATGGGAACAAGCTATATCTTTCAGCCAAAAAAGAATTCTTCTGACCTTTCCTTTCATATGCAATTGGGTTTCAGGTCCCATGGATTCCACCACTGAATTACCTCTTCACTCTGACCCTTCCTTCCTTTCTCCACTGCCACTACCTTACTCCCAGGTATTGACCATCACCTCTCTGCCAAGTTAAGAAACCAGTCCTCTTTCCTAAGACTCCCATCCCTTTTCTCACTTACCCTCCAATGCACTCCCACACAGTGGACAGTGTGACTTTTGCTCACTTTCATCTGAACAAGTCAGACTTTTGCTCAAACCTCTGCTGAGGCTCTCATAGCTTTTCAAAAACACTCTAACCTCCTGACACCAGGCCCCTGATGATCTCCCCATCCTCCACTCTTACCACTCCCAACCTTGATTCCAAAGCAGCTTCCCAAATGCATGGCGTTATTTCATGTCCATATGTGTAAGACTACTCCTTCACCATGATTCTCCTGGTCACACCTTGCCCCAAAGGTGGATATAGCCACTACATTCCTTGAGCCATTACTTCACCCTGGTCATCCGTTTATGTGTGTAACATTTTGTTGCTTTTGTATGCAACTTGTCTCTCTCCTTTTCACATTATGAGATGAAAACAAGCCCTATATCTTATTTCTCATTCTAGCAGCAGCACCTAACATAGGGCATGCAGAAATTACTTAAAAGGACCTCATATCTAACTGAAAGAGGATTTATACATGGCAGAGTAAGGACTTCCATAAATAAGCCCTTCCATAAAAGAATTAAAAAATCACAAGCATCCCTATACAGCAGTAACAGACAAACAGAGAGCCAAACCATGAGTGAACTCCCATTCACAATTGCTACTAAGAGAATAAAATACCTAGGAATACAACTTAAAAGGGATATGAAGGATCTCTTCAAGGAGAACTACAAACCACTGCTCAAGGAAATAAGAGAGGACACAAACAAATGGAAAAACATTCCATGCTCATGGATAAGAATAATCAATATCATTAAAATGGCCATACTGCCCAAAGTAATTTATGGATTCTATGCTATCCCCATCAAGCTACCATTGACTTTCTTCACAGAATTGGGAAAAAATACTTTAAATTTCATATGGAACCAAAAAAGAGACCATATAGCCAAGACAATCCTAAGCAAAAAGAACAAAGCTGGAGGCATCATGTTACCTGACTTCAAACTATACCACAAGGCTACGGTAATCAAAACAGCATGGTACTGGTACCAAAACAGATATATAAACCAATGGAACAGAATAGAGGCCTCAGAAATAATGCCACACATCTACAACCATCTAATCTTTGACAAACCTGGCAAAAACAAGCAATGGGGAAAGGATTCACTATTTAATAAATGTTGTTGCAAAAACTGGCTAGCCATATGCCAAAAGCTGAAACTGGATCCCTTCCTTACACCTTATACAAAAATTAACTCCAGATGGATTAAAGACTTAAATGTTAGACCTAAAACCATAAAAACCCTAGAAGAATACCTAGGCAATACCATTCAGGACATAGGCATGGGCAAAGACTTCACGTCTAAAACACCAAAAGCAATGGCAACGAAAGCCAAAATTGACAAACAGGATCTCATTAAACTAAAGAGCTTCTGCAAAACCAAAGAAATTATCATCAGAGTGAACATGCAGCCTACAGAATGGGAGAAAAATTTTGCAATCTATCCATCTGCAAAGGGCTAATATCCAGAATCTACAAGGAGCTGAAACAAATTACAAGAAAAAAACAACCCCATCAAAAAGTGGGCAAAGGATATGAACAGACACTTCTCAAAAGAAGACATTTATGCAGCCAACAAACATAGGAAAAAAAGCACATCATCACTGATCATTAGAGAAATGCAAAACAAAACCACAAAGAGATACCATCTCATGCCAGTTAGAATGGCAATCATTGAAAAGTCAGGAAACAACAGGTGCTGGAGAGGATGTAGAGAAAAGGAATGCTTTTACACTGTTGGTGGGAGTATAAATTAGTTCAACCATTGTGGAAGACAGTGTGGCAATTCCTCAAGGATCTAGAACTAGAAATACCATTTGACCCAGCCATCCCATTACTGGGTATATACCCAAATAATTATAAATCATTCTACTATGAAGACACATGCACATGTATGTTTATTGTGGCACTGTTCACAATAGTAAAGACTTGGAACCAATCCAAATGCCCATCAATGATAGCCTGGATAAAGAAAATGTGGCACATATACACCATGGAATACTATGCAGCCAGAAAAAAGATGAGCTCATGTCCTTTGCAGGGACATGGATGACACTGGAAACCATCATTCTCAGCAATCTAACACAAGAACAGAAAACCAAACACCACATGTTCTCACTCATAAGTGGGAGTTAAACACTGAGAACACATGGACACAGAGAGAGGAACATCACACAACCAGGGCCTGTCAGGTGGTGGGAGGCTAGGGGAGGGACAGCATTATGAGAAATACCTAATGTAGATGATGGGTTGATGGGTGTAGCAAACCACAATGGCACATGTATATCTATGTAACAAACCTGCATGTTCTGCACATGTATCCCAGAACTTAAAATATAATAAATTTAAAAAAAATTTTTTTCACAACTCTAGAAATTAACCAAAGCCATATAACAACCTAAGGGGTGTTTATTCAAAAAATCCCAGATAATCCTTGGTAAGAACATCAGAATTTATGGTACTTTAACTAGATCTACTCCCACCACCTCCTCCCCAGCTCCAGAGTAGACTTAAAAACCAGCAATCACTCAACCCAGGTGGTTAAGAAGACCATCTTCCTTGCAGCTACAAAATGGGGTGGGAACTGAGTTTGGAGCTTCTTAAAAAGTTCCATTCTCCAGGGCATTGTCACAATTTGACATGTTTCCTGGAAGATCCTTACACACAAGGTGTTGTCATTATTTGACCTGGCTTAAAGCTCACTAGGTAGGAAAAGCCCTGTCCTTAGAGCACTTGTTAAAAACAATCAGAAGCAATTGTTTAGCATCACAAATACCTGAGTCTATAATAACAGTTAGAAAAAACAACAGCCTGGCCAAAACCTTAAAAGGAAAATAGAGAGAAAGATGCCCATAGGGACATTGGGAAATCTCTGATCTATTCCTGGATATTTAGAAGGACGCACCTGGAAAAGATCTCAGAAAGCTCCAATATCTTACCTCTGGCTGGCCTTGAGACCATATACAAGTAGAAAGTAAACGATACAGAGAGTTGTAAGTACCTACATGAGCATCTAAAGCATGCCCCATCATACATACAGAACCCCCAGGAAAGGGTAAAAATTATATTGTCTAAAGGCATCTAAAGAGACATCTGGCCAGATACGGTGGCTCACACCTGTAATCCGAGGACTTTGGGAGGCTGAGGTGGGTGGATCACCTGAGGTCAGGAGTTTTAGACCAGCCTGACCAACAAGACAAAACCCTAGCTCTACTAAAAATATAAAAATTAGCTGGACATGGTGGCATGTAGCTGTAATCCCAGCTACTCAGGAGGCTGAGGCAGGAGAATCACTTGAACCTGAGAGGCAGAGGTTGCAGTGAGCCAAGATCATGCCACTGCACTCCAGCCTGGGTGACAGAGTGAGACTCCACCTCAAAAAAAAAAAAAGCAGAAAGAAATATATGACCACCAATTATTAGCTGACTACTAAGAAAACTGAGCAGAGACTTAAATGGATACTGACATGGTTTGGCTGTGTCCCCACCCAAATCTCACCTTGAATTGTAATAATCCCCATGCCTTAAGGGCAGGGACAGATGGAGATAATTGACTACTGGGAGCAGTTTCCCCCATACTGTTCTCGTGGTAGTGAATAAGTCTCACAAGATCTGATGGTTTTATAAATGGCAGTTCTCCTGCACAAGTTCTCTCACCTGCCACCATGTAAGATATGTCTTGCTTCCCTTTTGCTTTCTGCCATGATTGTGAGACCTCCCCAGCCATGTGGAACTGTGAGTTAATTAAACCTTTTTCTTTATAAATTACTCAGTCCCAGGTATGTCTTTATTGCAGCATGAGAACAAACTAATACAGATACACACTACATGTAATAAAGACATCACAAAACTAGTCCATCAAAGTTTAAACAAGTATATAGCAACAGCAACACCACCGAAAGAAGAAAGAAAGAAAGAAAGAAAGAAAGAAAGAAAGAAAGAAAGAAAGAAAGAAAGAAAGAAAGAAAGAAAGAAAGCAAGCAAGCAAGCAAGCAGGAAAGAAAGGAAGAAAAGCAACAAATCCAGGATAAAGGGGACTTATTTCCAGAGTTGCCACATCATATTATCTAAAGTGTTCAGTTTTCAAAAAAATATATGAGACATTCAGAAAAATAGGAAAAAATGCATACAATATAAATTGTCCCATGGGGGACAGTTGTTGAAATTAGTACCCTAAGACTTTAAGTCAGCTATTAAAAATATTTTCAAGGAACTAGAGAAAATCGTGTCTAAAAAAATTAAAGTATAACAATAGTATCTCACCAAATGGAGAATGTCAATAGACAGAAATTATGTTTAAAGAACTAAATGAAATTCTTGAATGAAGCTCAATCAATGCTAAGAAGGAGAACTCAGGGAGACTCATGCCTAAATATATCATAAAACCAAAGCGAGAGATTCTTGAAAGTAACAAGAAAGAAATGACTCATCACTGATGAGGAATAAGATTGTCATCTGACTTCTCAGCAGAGACCATGGTGGCCAGAGGTAGTAAGATGACATGTTCAAAGTACTGCAAGTAAAAGACCGTCAGTCAAAAATTTTATATCTGGCAAAAACTAACCAGCAAAAATGAAGGAGAAATTAAGACATTCACAGATAGATAAATGAGAATGGATAAAATTTGTTATTATATTGGCTTTACAAGAGATACTAGAAGTACTTTAGTCTGAAATGAAAAGACAATAGATAATAATCTGAATTAACATACAAAATAAAGAGCACTGATAAAGGTAACAATATAAGTAAAAATGAAGTTATAAATGTATTTTTGTAACTCTGTCCTCCTATTTGATCAAAAGACAACTGCCTGCCAGGTGCGGTGGCTCACGCCTGTAATCCCAGCACTTTGGAAGGCCGAGGCAGGTGGATCACGAGGTCAGGAGATCAAGACCATCCTGGCTAACATGGTGAAACCCCGTCTCTACTAAAAATACAAAAAATTAGCTGGGCGTGGTGGTGGTCACCTGTAGTCTCAGCTACTCAGGAGGCTGAGGCAGGAGAATGGTGTGAACCCAGGAGGCAGAGCTGGCTGTGAGCCGGGATTGTGCCACTGCACTCCAGCCTGGGTGACAGAGCAAGACTCTGTCTCAAAAAAAAAAAAAAAAAAAAAATACAACTGCCTATAATAACACTTTTAAATCTTTATTGACAGGCTTCAAATGTATAAATACGCAATTTCGACAGCAACAATAATATAAAGAAGGGGGAGGAAACAGCTACACTAAAGCAAAGTTTTTGCCTAACATTTAAAATTAATCTACCATTAATCTGTTCTGGTTTGTTTTAAGGTAAGATGTTAATTGTAATTCCCAGGGCAACCACTACAAAAATAACTAAAAAATATATACAGAAAAAGAAACAAGGGAATTAAAATGTTACATTAGAAAATATATATTGAATGCAAAATAAAGCAGTAATGGAAAAAGGAACAAACACATAAGACATGTAGAAAGCAAACAACAAAATGGAAGGTGCAAATCTACTTTATCAGTAATTACATTAAATGTAAATGAATTAAATACTCCAATCAGAAGGCAGAACGACAGAGTGAATTTTTTAAAAGATACAACCAGATGTAATCTACAAAAGACACACTTTAGTTTCAAAGATATAATAGGTTGAAAGTAAAACAATGGGAAAATATGTACCATACAAACAGTAACCACAGGACAGCTGAAGTGGCTGTACTAATAGCAGACAAAATAGACTTTAAGACAAAAGTGCTATTGAACACAAAAGGAACATTTTATTATGATAAAGTGTCCATCCATTAGGAAGGTATGTTTTATAAACCTATGTTCATCTAACAATAGCACCCCAAAAACACAGGAGGCAAAAAATGACAGGATTGAAGGCAGACATAAATACTTCAATGATAATATTATAGTTGGAGACTATAATATCTCACTTTCCAGAATTGGTAGAACAACTAGACAGAGGTTCAATAAGGAAACAGCTTGAAAAACGCTATAAACCAACTAGATTTAACAGATATCTATAGAACACTCCATTCAACAAGAGAATTCTTCTCATGCACACGTGGAACATTTCCCCAGGATAGGACAGACTATGTGCTATGCCATAAAACATGCCTCAATAAAAGTAAAAGGATTAAAATCATACAAAGTATGTTATTTGACCTAAACAGAATTAAAGTGGAAAATCTATAATAGAAGGAAATTTTGAAAATTCATAAATATGTGGAAATTAGACAAGAAATTCTTCAATAATCAATGAGTCAAAGAAGAAATTACAAAGAAATTTTTTTAAAACTTTGAGATTAATGAGAAAAAATACAGAATATCAAAATTTATAAGATGTGACAAAAGCAGTGCCTAGAGGAAAATTTGTGGCTGTAAACACCTATGTTGAAAGAGAAAGAAGGCCTCAAATCAGTAACTTAACCTTCTCCCTTAAGAAACTAAAACGATAAAGAGCAAACTAACACCAAAATAAGGAAAATTAAGGAAATAATAAAGATTGGAATGGAAATAAATGAAATAGAGCATAGAAAAATAATAGAGAAAATCGATAAGCAAAGAGTTGATTTTTTTCAAGATTGACAAAATTAATAAAATTTAACTAGATTTACCAATTAAAAATTAGAGAAGATTCAAATTACTAGAATCAGAAATAAAAGAGGGGACTTCACTACTGACCTTAAAAAAAAAATAGCTGTGTGACAACTAAATAAGTGCACTAGACATATTTCTAGAAAGACACAAACTGCTGAAACTCTCTCAAAAAGAAACAGAATTCCTGAATATACCTATAACAAGTTAATAAATTGAATTAGTAATTTTAAAACTTCCCACAAAGTAAAGTCAAAGTCCAGATGTCTTCACTGGTGAATTCTTTCAAATATTTAAAGAAGATTTAATGCCATGCCTTCACACTCTTCCAAAAAATAGAATAGGAGGGAACACTTCCAAACTCATTATAAGAGGCTACTATTACCCTGATACTAAAATCAGACAAAGACACCACAAGAAAAGAGGACTACAGACCAGTAACCTTTATGAATATAGGCACAAAAAATTTCAACAAAATGCTAGCAAAATAAATCCAGCAGCATATAACAAGAATTATACATGACCGTCAAGTGAGATTTATCCTAGGAATGCAGGATTTGTTTAACATCTAAAAACCAATCAATGTAATATGCCACAGTTAACAGAATAAAGGACAAAAACCATATGATTATCTTTACAGATGCAGAAAAAGCATTTGACAAAATTCAAAGCTTTTCATGATTAAAAACAACAACAACACTCAACGAATTAGGAATAGAAGAAAACTCCTTCAACCTGATAAAGGACGTCTATGAAACATCTGCAGCTAACATCATACTGAATGATGAAAGACTCAATGTTTTTCCCCTAAGACAAGGAACAAGACAAGGATATCCACTTTTGCAACTTCTACTCAATATTGTACTGGAGATTCTAGTCATGCAAATCAGGCAAGAAAAGGAAATTTTAAAACATCTAGAAGGAAATAGAAAGGGAATAAGAAGTAAAACTATCTATATTTGCAGATGACACAGCTCATTTATTTTTTTAAAAGTCCTAAGATATTCACACAAAAAACTATCAAGGCTAATAAATAAATTCTGCAAGGTTGCAGGATACAAGATTAATATATAAAAATCAATTCTATTTCTATATATATATATATATATATACTAGCATGAAAATAAAAATAAAATTAATAAAACAATTCCATTTACAATAGTATGAAAAGGAAATCAAATTTAGGAATAAAAATAACAAATCTAAGTGAAAACAGATGCACTTAGATGGTTCCCCAGTGACAACCTTTCCCCAGGAGTCATTCAGTTTCAGATCTAAACGTAAAAGGTAAAATAAAAATAAATAAGCTTCTAAAAGAAAATATAGGAAGATAGCTTCCTTGACTTAATGTAGGCAAAGAATTTCTAAAATAAGACAAAAAGGCAGTAACCATTTAAAAATAATCAGTCATACTTTATTAAAAAGTAGTTGCTCACCAAAAGACACCAAATTTAGACAGTGAAAAAGATGATACAAATGACAAGATATTCATAATACGTATGTCCCAAAAAGACCCATATTCAGAATTTTTAGTTTTAAAAATTATCCTATAAATCAAAAAGAAAAAGTCAAACAACCCAATTGAAAAGGTAAAGTGGGAGAAACTTCTGAACAAGCCTTTTACAAAAGAGGATATCCAAATGGCTGGTAAGAATGTGAAAAATGCTCAACATCTTCAGTCATCAGGGAAATGGAAATTAAAACCACAGTGAAACTCACTCCTGCCTTTGGAATAGCTGAAATTAAAAAGACTACCAACACTAAGTGTTGTCGAGAATGTAGAGTATCTGAAACTTTCATACAGTTCAGGTGGGAAAAAATTCCTGCAACCATTTTGGGATAATGTTTGCCAGCATCTTCTAAGGCTAAACTTATACGTCTACTTTATAATCCTGCAATCCCATTTCTAGGTATATACTCGAGATAAGTGGGTGCATATGCCCACCAAAAGACAAGAACAAGAATAAAACAATAACAGTTTTATTCATCATAGCCAAAAATTAGAAATAACCCAAATTTCCATCAACAAAAGAATAAATACATGACCATATATTCTTACGAAGGAATTCTACATGTCTACATGGTAACAAATGAGAATCAACCCCTAACAGACACAACAACATGGGAAAATGTCAAAGACATTATGTTGCATGACAGAAGCCAGACATCTCCTGTGGATCTCATGCTGTGTCTCAGCAAAAGCATTCAAGGTTTTCCTGACCATTTTTCTTTTTTTTTTTTTAACTGACCCATAATTTTGATGGCTCATAGTGAGCTTGAATTCAACTCACATTCCTAAGTCTCTTTTTCCCCAGGCACAGCTATGACTCGTTCTCATTCCATCCTTTGGCACATTTTTTAATCTAATGTTATTATTACTTGTTTACTGAAAAATGAAACAACCCTAATGGAAATCAAAGGCGATTGGGAAGAGCGTAATTTCCCACAGGCCAGCCATCCCATGAATCATCAGATTCCAGGGCCCTCTAGTCCCTAGTCATTTATATATTTAATTTTTATGTACTTATAATCACTACATAGGTATAATTTTGCTATTTCCATACTCATGATCATATCAAAAATACTTTCTCAGAGCCTTTGCAATTAACATGTTTATTGGCTACACAATAGTCTATTGTGTGGTTATTCCATAATGTACTTAGCTATTCCCTACACTGAACATTTAGCTTGTTTCCAATTGTTCAGTATGGAAGATAGCACTACAATACAATCCTTATATATTAATGTATTTCTCACTTAAATTACAAGGTTAGGATAAATTTTAACAAGTGAGATTACTGGGTCAAACAAAGGAACATATCGATGATTCTAGGTATGTTTTACAAATGGTTTTTCCCACTGACACAGCAACCAGCAATGTATAAAGACACCAGTTTTATCACAACCTTGATAGCATTACTACTTTTAATCATTTATAATAGATATAATAGATATAAGATGATTGCATGGATTTCATTTTATTTTGAAATTCATTGGTTATTCCTGAAGATGTTCATTTTGCTATGTTTGTTTTGAAGTCTTGGTATTTAACATAGGGCCAGTCACAGAGCAAGGTGGCACCACGTGACTTTTCAGGTGAACTGAACCTTATTCCTTCCGATGTCACTTGTTCGTTCATACCTTTTGTCCAGTGTTAACCAGGTTTGAATTTGCCTATTAATTTGAATGAGGCAAGGTAAATACTCCTATTTTGTCATATTTGTAACAAATAATTTTCCCTTCACTTTTTTCTTTATTTTTTGTCTTTATAAAGAAGTTTTTACTTTTTGTACATTAGATCTATTTACTTTTTAAATATTTTTACCACTTTAAAATTTAGTGTTACCTGAAAAATCATGTAGCCTACTTTTTGCTATTTGTGGTTATTTGTTTCCAAATAACTAATACATTCTTCCAACAGCCTTCATTACAAATCCTTCTTTTCTCCATGGTATTTGATTCCTCCTTTATCTTCTCTTATTTTATGTATAAGGAACTCTTTCAGATTTGTCTTTTGTTGCTGGAAGTCTCTGTTCTGTACCAGTGTTTCTCAGATTTAATTACCATGGGCTTCTATGTTCTAAAATCTGTTAATACTGGCCCCCTTCATTATTTGCTATTTTCTAACTATTTCTGGATAAAGTAGCTTTTCCCTTCCAGTTTTATTTTCTAATCATTTTGTAAAAATCTAATAAAACACTGGATGGAAATTTTGATGAGGATTAGGCTACAATTATAAATTGAGAATAGACTTTTTAAGTATTTAGCCAAAAGACTACAGCAGAGAATATATTAAGTCTCCTTGATTATTCATCTCTTATTTCTTTCAATGAAATATGGTAAAGAGCCAAAGAGCATGGGCTCTGAAGTCAGATTATGTGTATTTGAATCCCAGCCCAGCTACAAACTGGCAACATATATTAGTCATGCTGCTAAGTGGCAAACAACCACAAAATCTCATTATCACCCAATATGAGGGTATATGTCTCATATTCGCAGACTGGGGAGTCATCTGGATGGCCCAGCTCCACACGTCCCATTCTTGGGCTCAGTGTGAGGGTAGTGTACACCTGGGGCATATTCTCTTTATCAGAGTAGATGGGTAGGTGGACGCATGCTTTCTACGGAAAGTCTATGCTCAGAACTTGCATGCTCATTTTTGCCAGCAGGCCATTGGCCAAAGCAAGCTCATGACCAGATCCAGTATCAATTGTGCACGTAAATAAATTCATCAGTCAATATTTAGGAAAGAAATACCTAGGGAAAGTCACATAAAGCCCAAGCCTCAAGTTTTTTGTTTGTTTGCTTTGTTTTGTTTTTTGTAAAACAGAGATTATCACTTGCATCTCTCGGGGGGCTGTGTGAGGACTAAATGGGATAATGTCTGAAAACCACTTGGCATTATGCCTGATAAGTAGCAAGAACACAAGAAATGTCAGGTACTATTATTGTTTTTAATTATAGACCAAATGCTGCCATTTTGAATCTAAGTGGAAGACTTTCAATTTTCCCACATCAGATTTTATCTTGTTATCTCTGACACACTGTGCCAGTCATTGGACATATTTGGGATCCTCATCTGTCAAGCAACTAAATATGAGAGCACTATGCTAAATATGCTCCCCTATATTACTTGGCAGGTTATGCAGCACTAATGAAATAGCGACCCTCTTGACTTTCTGCAACCAGTCAGTGCTCCACCACTTTTCATGGATGATGGACATGTTGAACTCTACCTAATGCTTCCCAAGTAGCTGGGACCACAGGCATGCACCACTATGCCTGGCTAACTTTTTATTTTTGCAGTGACAGGGTATCACTATGTTGCCCAGGCTGGTCTCAAACTCCTGGCCCCAAGCCATCCTCCCACCTTGGACTCCCAAAGTGTTGGGATTATAGGTGTGGGCCATGAGCATGGCCTAAAGCCTTCCTTTGATTGACTTTGATCAGTGAATCAATAACTTCTAGGTATATGTGTTTAAAGTTACACATCAACCTAATTGCCCTGCTTAAAATTCTATGTTTCTCCATGTTCTCTACAAGAGTTTCATCCAGAGCCTCATACAAATCTAAATATGCCACCTTAGACATTCCCATTCTCATCATTTGCCCAAATGAATTTGTCCAAAATCTCTACATGTGGCTCTGTTAGTCTATCCAAACCTTCTCTGTCTCCATTAGGAACATTCATAATTACTTCCCCACATTCAGTTTCTAATCTGCACAACCCGAAAAGCCATCTTCCCTTATTTTGACAAAAACACTGAGATTTCTCGGGACTTTTTGAAATCCTCCTTGCTGAGGTGCAGGGTGGACAGGGCTTGCAAAGCCTTTCCTGGCTGACTGTGGGGAACTGAAGGGCCATCAATTGGGCCAGCCTATCATGAGGCTACTCTCACTTCCACTTCACCAAGTGGCTCCTCCAGGCCATCCACATTTAAGGCCAAGAGGGCGACTGTCCTAATTGGATCCTCTACCATACAGGAAACAAAATAAAATCAAAAAGCTATAAGATGCTTGATGAGATCTAGTGGATGGCTCATCTGTGGTTGGGATCAACTGGAGTTTGCAAACAAGAAAATCTGAATGGCCTCCCTGCGGACAATGAGCAGTGTCCAGTCTATAGTAAGCTACCCCAGAACCCAAACTTTTGGAGACTGACTCTTTTTGGTCCAGGCCTGTGGTCAAGGGGTCTCCAAGTTGCCCTCTTTCAACTCAGCTCCAGGAGGCAGGGACTGCCCAGCAGATGATCAACAAAATCGACCCTCAAGGTCAAGCTCTCTCTCTCAGAGGCCACCTTTCCCAAAAACTTAATTCATGCACCCAAAAAGGACAACAGTGGTTTCTTTCCTATAAAATATATTTCATCTATATGAAAAATATTAACATATTTATGTGGTTTTTCCTTATTATTCTCCCAAAACCTGTAATTTAGAACTAGTGTGCCATCTGTGAGAACACCAGGAAGCCCCAGGAGAGCTCACCTATGGCTCGGGCACCCTCTGCCTCTGTTCACCTTACCAGCTCATCATGGGGTGGGCAAGTGTTGTCTAACAGATGCCAATGCTTCTGCGATGTGTGCCTTGTCTTTCTTACGATCTGAACATCTTTGTGCTACTCTCTTCTCTTTTTCCTTCATTAATAAAAAGCATTTATTTTCTCTAATTTGATTATTGTTTTTTTGTTCTGTTTTCAAATAACAACAAAATAACCAGAGATCAAACTGTGATCATTTCCTGCAGCAATTAATCTATCTGCAAGGCTATGTTCTGCTGAGCACTTTGATCCAAGTTAATCACAACTCTGGATGGTGCTCCATCAATACATCCCAATTACTAGCATGGCCTCAGGTCAAGTGATTTTAAGGCACTGCCCCCAGGGAGTGGGGATGCCTCCAGACTGAGTGAAGGCAGGCTGAGCTCCTGCTCACCAGACCCATGTCTGGCTCTCTCCAGAGGATGGCAGCTCCTTCAGGTGAGTAGAAGGAAGGCTCCAGATTCTGGCTTCTGCAAGAACTCACCTACGGGGCAAGCCACCGCTTCCTTGTCTTAGAAAACCTGACCTACCCAACTAGCTCCCTGGCCCCTTGCCCCCCCATGGCATCCACCTGTGCGTGCCTCCAGGAGGGTCCCTCACATTCCAGGATGATATGCAGGAGATGTAGCCCTCGTCCAGTTCCCCAGTGTCCCTGCAGCAACCTGAGGAGAAGCAGCTGCTGCTCTTGGCTGCAGACCTGAACTGGCTTACCTCTTTCCCTCTGTGTATGCTCTTTGCAAAATTCTGCCTTCAGGCCTGACGGTCTTCAAAAGCCCCACATGACAGGCTAAGACAGGAGTGCTGTGTTTCCAAGGCCTCAGGAAAATATATCACTTGGGTGCAGATTTACTCCAACCATAATGGGAACTTGCCTGCAACTACCAGAGATGGTTTTTCTTCTCCTGCTCCAAATGGAAGGCAGTTAGGAAGGACTAAGCACTGGCCTGTGGGTTCCAGCACAGTCTTCTACCTCTGACAAGGCCCAGTTTCAGGGGAGAGGTGAAGCCCATGAAGCCTGCGTAGGAGCCAGGGCTGCTTAAATCCTGGGACATACTCTCCTGACGCATTTGATTTGGAGTTCAGCTCCTTCTGCTATAAATGTGATTAGTGTCTACATTAGAGGGTTGATGCAAAGTCTGAAGAAGACTAGAGTTCCAAAAATGCTTAGAAAAGTGGCTGGCATGTAGTAGATGCTCAATGAAGCTTTCCTTCCATCCTAAAGCCTATTGTGGCCAAAGTTAAATGCTGGAGGTCGCACAGAATCTGTCCCAGGCAGGTAATACAGTGAGAAGTAAGGGGAACAGGTAGGGATGAGCCCATGAGGAGAGATGAGACTGTGCCTGACTCAAGGGTGCAGACCCCACCTAAAGGGACTCTGATGTTGTAGAAAACACCATGCCAGCCACACAAATACACCTCTGATCTGAATTCAGCCCGTGGGCAGTGAGCTTCAACTCTGGAGAAGAGAAAAATATGAAAAACAAGGGCATATTCATAGCTATGAAACATTTCTAGCAACATAAAGTGAGCAATCAACCCCTCAGGTTTAGATTAGAGCAAGGCTCCATGCACACCTGCACAGCCTGGGAGTGCTCCCTTGCACTCACACTGAAGGCTGTCCCTCTCCAGACACAATGCAGTGGGCTGGTCTTCCTTACTGCCCTGGATTAGATCACAAGTCCCTATTTCACATCCAGAAATACCCAGCCAGTCCTTATGTGGCAGTCACTAGCCAATTGAAGACCCCCCCCTCCCCCACCGCCAGTGAAAATGAAATCCTAAGCTGCTGTTTAAGCACGACGCCAAGCCCAACACTAGTCATGCCCTGATGAACCATGCTCAGGAGCCTGGCAGAGGTCTGGTCTATCTGATGCCCCGAAGGATGGACATGATGGCAGCTGTGATCACAGACACCACTCCAGGGCCCACATGAGAGTGCCGGGGTCAATTGGGCCAGAGGGCCAAAAGAGCCTGAGAATGTATCCAGCTCTCTGAAAACATACTACTAACTTTCCAGGGATCCCCACATCCCTGGGTTATCGTTATAGTTCTTGCTTAAGTTGACGCAAAGCCATCAACAAGTGGTCCCACAGTGGACATTTTTCCAGTTCATGCAGCGTCTTCCCTACCTAACGTGTGATTTTTTAAAATCCCCTAAAGCCACATCCTTGGGGTTCAGGGTCAACACCATGCAGATGCCAAGGCTATTCCATTCACCTCTGACTATCTACCAGGCCAAAGGACCTAAAGCAGTCAGATGATATGTTGCCCAAGCCTAAAAACATATTGCATTTACTTAGAAGCATTTTCTCCAAAGGGACTGGGTAGCTTACCACAAAGAACATATTTAATCAACTGGTACAACATAAATAAAGCATAATAAATTAGAGCCAGGGAAAAGTGAATACATTTGTACAAACCTAAGAATTAATGGACTTGACCTTCCCAACAGTAAGAGCAAAAAGGGAAACACATTGTTACACTGATCACATTACCAGGAAGGAGGAAGCAGACATTCCCTAAATTCTGAAAGAGATTCCTCCAAATTGTGTAATGGACAATTACTTTAACAGAAAAAAAAGCTAACATTTCTTGAATGTCTACTACATGCTAGAAACACTGTGAGACATATGCCATACAGGGTCCTCCCTGCCTGCATGAGCTCTTATTCAAATTAGAAGAAAATGTCCCAGTGGGGAAGGCCTGCTGAGCAGCAAGCAGTGTGCTGATGAAGTCCAGACTCATCTCCCAGCCATGCAGGTGCAGGATGCAACCTGCTCAGCTGCATGTGGCAACCCTGTTTACTCACATCCTCCTGGAACACTTACAGTAACCCTCCAGAGACAATGGTTCCATTTTATATACAGAGAAACTGGGGCTCAGAAAGCATAAGTGTCTTGCCCAGTTCACAAAACCAGTAAGTGACAGCCCCATTCTCTGACTCTGCATGGCTTGTTTCTTCTTGTAGGACCCTTGACAAGAGCTGAAGTTTGTGTGTGCGGTGGGGGGGGGGGCTCTAAAAGGGGCCTGTGAGCATAAGAAAGGCCAAGGACATAGCTTTCTGGAGGTCTGGCTGCACAGAGCTGAGGACCAAGGGTGTGAGTGCCCAGAGGAAGGCCCTGCATGAAACCTGTGTCCTCCAGCCCCGCTCCCATGGCCTCCGGTGCCCATCAGCATCATCTGGAGAGGCCTGACCACCACCTACGCTGTAACTGTGCATCTCCACCAGTGGGACCCAAGAGTGGTGAGGTTTTGGAGGTCCCCAAGTTTTCTATATAAAGAGATGAGGGTGTGTTCATTTGTTAGGGCTGCCATAATAAAATATCACAGACAAGGTGGCTAGATCAAACAACAGAAATGTATTATTTCCCAGTTCTGGAGGATGGAAGTCTGAGATTAAGGTGCCAGCAGGGCTGGTTCCTCTGAGGACCAGGAAGGAGGGATCGCTTCCAAGCCTCCCTTCCTGGCTTGTAGATAGCCATTTCTCTCTGTATCTTCACATCATCTTCCCTCTTTCTGTGTATGTCCTGAATACAAATGTCTTCTTTTCATAAGGAAATATTCATATTGGATTAGGGTCCACCCTTATAACATCATTTTAACTTGATCATCTGCAAAGACCCTGTCTCCAAATAAGATCACATGCTGTGGTACTGGGGTTAGGATTCCAGCTTATCTTTTTGGGATGGGACATAACTCAGTCCATAACCGAAGGCTGCAGCACTGCTGTCCTTGGTGGAGGCAGACACTGGTCCACAGGGCTCAGGAAGAGACCAAGAGGACAGTCAGAGAACGGGTCTATCCAGTGGCCTACTCCAAGCTCCCTTCATCTGTTGCCAAAACAATTTCAGTAACCTCCTAGCTGATCTTCACTCACGCACAATGGTTACCTCCTATCCAGGCTCCACACAGCGGCCAGAATGAACTTTTCAATCAAAACACAAATTTGATAAGAGCAGTCACTGCTTAGAAGCCTTGAATTCTGTGAAGAAAGTCATTGGTAGCTTGATGGGGATGGCATTGAATCTATAAATTACCTTGGGCAGTATGGCCATTTTCACGATATTGATTCTTCCAACCCATGAGCATGGAATGTTCTTCCATTTGTTTGTATCCTCTTTTATTTCATTGAGCAGTGGTTTGTAGTTCTCCTTGAAGAGGTCCTTCACATCCCTTGTAAGTTGGATTCCTAGGTATTTTATTCTCTTTGAAGCAATTGTGAATGGGAGTTCACTCATGATTTGGCTCTCTGTTTGTCTGTGATTGGTGTACAAGAATGCTTGTGATTTTTGTACATTGATTTTGTATCCTGAGACTTTGCTCAAGTTGCTAATCAGCTTAAGGAGATTTTGGGCTGAGACAATGGGGTTTTCTAGATATACAATCATGTCATCTGCAAACAGGGACAATTTGACTTCCTCTTTTCCTAATTGAATACCCTTTATTTCCTTCTCCTGCCTGATTGCCCTGGCCAGAGCCTCCAGCACTATGTTGAATAGGAGCGGTGAGAGAGGGCATCCCTGTCTTGTGCCAGTTTTCAAAGGGAATGCTTCCAGTTTTTGCCCATTCAGTATGATATTGGCTGTGGGTTTGTCATAGATAGCTCTTATGATTTTGAGATACGTCCCATCAATACCTAATTTATTAAGAGTTTTTAGCATGAAGGGTTGTTGAATTTTGTCAAAGGCCTTTTCTGCATCTATTGAGATAATCATGTGGTTTTTGTCTTTGGTTCTGTTTATATGCTGGATTACATTTATTGATTTGCGTATGTTGAACCAGCCTTGCATCCCAGGGATGAAGCCCACTTGATCATGGTGGATAAGCTTTTTGATGTGCTGCTGGATTCGGTTTGCCAGTATTTTATTGAGGATTTTTGCATCAATGTTCATCAAGGATATTGGTCTGAAATTCTCTTTTTTGGTTATGTCTCTGCCAGGCTTTGGTATCAGGACGATGCTGGCCTCATAAAATGTGTTAGGGAGGATTCCCTCTTTTTCTATTGATTGGAATAGTTTCAGAAGGAATGGTACCAGCTCCTCCTTGTACCTCTGGTAGAATTCGGCTGTGAATCCATCAGGTCCTGGACTCTTTTTGGTTGGTAGGCTATTGATTATTGCCACAATTTCAGAGCCTGTTATTGGTCTATTCAGAGATTCAACTTCTTCCTGGTTTAGTCTCGTGAAGGTGTATTTGTGGAGGAATTTATCCATTTCTACTAGATTTTCTAGTTTATTTGTATAGAGGTGTTTGTAGTACTCTCTGATGGTAGATTGTATTTCTGTGGGATCAGTGGTGATATCCCCTTTTTCATTTTTTATTGAATCTCAAGCTACCAATGACTTTCTTCACAGAATTGGAAAAAACTACTTTAAAGTTCATATGGAACCAAAAAAGACCCCGCATCGCCAAGTCAATCCTAAGCCAAAAGAACAAAGCTGGAGGCATCACGCTACCTGACTTCAAACTATACTACAAGGCTACAGTAACCAAAACAGCATGGTACTGGTACCACAACAGAGACATAGATCAACGGAACAGAACAGAGCCCTCAGAAATAATGCCGCATATCTACAACTTTCTGATCTTTGACAAACCTGACAAAAACAAGAAATGGGGAAAGGATTCCCTATTTAATAAATGGTGCTGGGAAAACTGGCTAGCCATATGTAGAAAGCCGAAACTGGATCCCTTCCTTACACCTTATACAAAAATTAATTCGAGATGGATTAAAGACTTAAATGTTAGACTTAAAACCATTAAAATCCTACAAGAAAACCTAGGCAATACCATTCAGGACATAGGCGTGGGCAAGGACTTCATGTCTAAAACACCGAAAGCAATGGCAACAAAAGCCAAAATTGACAAATGGGATCTAATTAAACTAAAGAGCTTCTGCACAGCAAAAGAAACTACCATCAGAGTGAACAGGCAACCTACAGAATGGGAGAAAATTTTTGCAACCTACTCATCTGACAAAGGGCTCATATCCAGAATCTACAATGAACTCAAACAAATTTACAAGAAAAAAACAAACAACCCCATCAAAAAGTGGGCAAAGGACATGAATAGACACTTCTCAAAAGAAGACATTTATGCAGCCAAAAAACACATGAAAAAACACTCATCATCACTGGCCATCAGAGAAATGTAAATCAAAACCACAGTGAGATACCATCTCACACCAGTTAGAATGGCCATCATTAAAAAGTCAGGAAACAACAGATGCTGGAGAGGATGTGGAGAAATAGGAACACTTTTACACTGTTGGTGGGACTGTAAACTAGGTCAACCATTGTGGAAGTCAGTGTGGCGATTCCTCAGGGATCTAGAACTAGAAATACCATTTGACCCAGCCATCCCCTTACTGGGTATATACCCAAAGGACTATAAATCATGCTGCTATAAAGACACATGCACACGTATGTTTATTGTGGCACTATTCACCATAGCAAAGACTTAGAACCAACCCAAATGTCCAACAACGATAGACTGGATTAAGAAAATGTGGCACATATACACCATGGAATACTATGCAGCCATAAAAAATGATGAGTTCACGTCCTTTCTAGGGACATGGATGAAACTGGAAAACATCATTCTCAGTAAACTATCACAAGGACAAAAAACCAAACACCGCATGTTCTCACTCATAGATAGGAATTGAACAATGAGAACTCATGGACACAGGAAGGGGAACATCACACTCCTGGGACTGTTGTGGGGTGAGGGAAGGGGGGAGGGACAGCATTAGGAGATATACCTAATGCTAAATGACGAGTTAATGGGTGCAGGAAATCAACATGGCACATGGATACATATGTAACAAACCTGCACATTGTGCACATGTACCCTAAAACCTAAAGTATCATAAAAAAAAAAAAAAAAAGAAGCCTTCAATGATGGTCCATTACTCTCAGGGGAGAGAACAAAGCCATTCCATCCTCATTACCTTCCAAATATTGGATTGGTTCCTGGAACGCTCTCCCCTTCCTCGTTCCCCACGTGGGACTTACCTAGACCTGATAACAATGAATTTCTCTTACCCGTCAAACCCCAGCTGGATGGGCTTCTCCCCAGGGTGGGATTCCCCCATGCCCGTCTCCTGTGCCACCCACAGCCCCTGCTGGATAGTGTCAGGGCTATTTTGCTCACCTCTGGGCCCCTACTCCTAGGACAGTGCCTGGCATATGGCCAGTGCTCAGTGTTTGTTAAGTGAAGAAACAGTGGGACACTGATGCTTTATCCTGCAGTAAGAGTTTTAGATACAAGGAAACTTATGTTTCCATATAATAGATGAGAAACTGTCTGTCTACAGAAATGACTTGTCCAAGGTTGCACAGCTAATGCCATTTGATTCCTGATGCTGAGCTCTCAACCGCAAACTTCTGGTTCCCCAAGTTGGGGCTGGGACAGATCCAAGTCCTCCTTCTGCAGCATCTCCGGATGTTTCCTGGCCAGCAGGAAACCTCCCTGCTCCTTCTTCACCATGGAAAACACACTCGTGTTCCCGTATGAGGCCCTGGGGTGAAGGGGTGGTAAGAGAGTAATAAAGAAAACAGCAAAGAGTGCTGGCTGTCCCCAAGTGGGGTCAGGAACAGGGATGTGTCTCCTGCATGCATTGTAATGAATTGAGCCCCAAACTTGGAGCCTCAAGATAAGTCCTCAGACCCTGCATCTGCTTCTTAATAGAAACAGGAACTTATGAGAGTCACATGGCTTCTCTGTGCCCTGCTTTCTTCCTCTGTAATACATGAGAACAATGAAGCCCATTTCACAGTGAGGATTTGGGAAATTATGAATACATAAATGTCTAGATTGATGCCGGTCACTGTGGGCACCCAGGAAGTGACAGCTATCTCTTGCCTTCCTCCCAGGTGAGCCATAGCTTGGACAGCCTCAGTGTGGTGGGGCCACTAGCTCCCAATGAAGCCATAGGACAAGGTTGCATGTGGGGATTCACCTTGGTAGCTCACAGCCCGACAGAGGCCCATGAGCACAGAGAGTTGGGAACCGACCAACAGGCTCCAGGCTCTGACCAAGGCCCTGGAAGAAATGCACCACCAGCAGCCAACAGCAATGAATATGACCCCTTGCCATAGCAGGTCTAACCCACACCTCTTCAGGCACAGGCTTTCAGTCTGACACACAAGCTGCCAGGACAAGACCTGTTTGGTTTTGCTCATTTTATGCCTTGAAATATGCAGGCAAAGGACATGAACTGCAGTCACTCCAGGGAAAAGCCTTCGCAGATCATCAGCCTTTGTAGAAGGGAATCTGGAAGCAGCTGGCTGCCAGGGATGCTAACTTCACAAGGGCTACAATGCCTACTTGGCTTTTGATGGGAGCCCAGCAGCCACTAGGAACCTTGGCAAAGGACTTCATGTCGGCCTCCTTCAAATGTACATCAGTGTTCATCCAAGCTCTGCCTTCTTGCCCTGGGCTGTCTGGCAGGCTGATGTCCTTACCCTCAGATGCACACATCTGAAAACTTTGTCTAAAGCTTCCCTTTCCTTCACCATTGCTCTCCGTGTTTCCCCACTCCCACTGCCCCTTTGATTCCTGTGTTAGTTCAGTGGGTCATTCATTCACTAGATGCTCCAGGCACCTACTATGTGCCAGATGCTGTTGCAGGCATGGAGAATAGAGCTGGAGCAAAACACACATAGCCTCTTTTATTACAAATGCCAACAACCCACTTAACATATGAAACAATGTCAGGTCATGACAAATACGATGAAGTCAGGCAGGAGAGGGACCAGGGAGAAGGAGGAGTGTGCTACTTCAGGCAGGGTGGTCAGGAAAGACCTCTGTGATGAGGCAGCATTGTGCAGCAGCACCAAGAAGGCAAGGAAACCAGCCATGTGGGACTCTGGGCAAAGAGTGAGAGTGATCCAATGACAGTGGACAGCCAGTGCAAAGGCCCTGAGGTGAGCGCTTGTTTGGCATGTTTGAGAACCAAAAATAAGGCTCCAGGTGAGTCTGGGGAATGAAGTTGGAGATGAGGACAGATGGAAAAATGGCCATTTAGTGAGGGCCTTGAAAGTGATGAAAAGGGCTCTTGCCACAAAAAAAATTGGGTAAACTATGTGAGATGATGAATCTGTTAATTTGCTTGGCTATACAGTAGCCATTTCACTATCTGTATGTATAGCAAAACATCATGTTGTACACCTTAAATATGTACTTTTTTATTTAAAAAAAAAACTTTGGATTTTATTTTGTGAAACAAAGACCACTGGAAGCATTTTAAGCAACAATGATCTGACTTATACTTGAGAGGGTTAGACCAGGTGCTATATGGAAAATTGACTCAAGGGGTCAAGGGTGAAGTGCAACCATCCCGAGACGCCTGTGGCCATTGTCCATCAGGTGAGAGCCAAGGGTGAATGGGGAGTATTGTAGGGGAGGAGGTGGGGAGGGGACCCATGGTGAGCCCAGCCCTTGGCAGCTCTGTGATGTGGGATGAGTTGGGACATCTCTGAGCCTCAGTGTCTTCCTCTATACAGTGAGAGCAATCCCAGTATCACATGGGTATCCAGTAGGAGCATAACAGATAATGTATGCAAAAAGCTGTGCCCTGCACCTGACTCATATCAGGACCTCAGCAAAAGTGACTTTCTTTCCCCATCCACTATCATCTCTATGTTTTGGGAAGAATTTTTTCCCTAAGTGGCTATTGTCACTGAAAAAGGAACTCCCTCAGCCCGAGTTTCTCAGCAAGGGCAACTCACAGGCAAAAACGGGAAAACCCAAGAACCTCTTAATTCAAGACGGTAAAAACCATCATAAAAAAAACAACCTGGCACTTTTATGGCTTCCTAAAGACACTTTAGAAACCTACGTGGCATTTCCTCTCGAGACTCTATTGTTGATCCAATTAGCCCATTTGGGGCCCAGAAACACACAAATTTCTGGAAACTGGAGCGTGGGGAGCTACCTGAGTGGAGAGCTGGCCATGGCCTGGACACAGGTCTCTGTGGGGGAAGCAGGTGGGCAGCCTGCTCCTGAGCCCACCCACCACCTTGTCTGAAGTGAGGATGACTGGACAGCCTCTGTTGAGTTCGTAAAGAAATGGAGTCTCTGTCACACGTGCTGGTTGGCCCTGGACCTGGTGTAAGACCTGGTCCAACCAGAAAAGCTGGAGGAGCCACTCACAGAAGGCCCAGAGGGGAAGAAAGGAGTGAGGCACGTGTGCAGATTTACCTGGTGAGATTATGCTGCGTGTCCACTGCCTACTGCACGGGACCCCAGCCTTGAGCAGGCTCCACCCGGCCCTGTGGTAACTTCCCAGTTCACAGGGCTGCACAATCCCAGAAATTAGCCCAGTTAATTTTTGCAACTGCCCTTTAAGATGAACAGGGTGGAAATGATTATCACATCTTAAAGATGAGAGAACTGAAGTTCAGGCAGGGGATGTGGCCTGGAGACTGGAACAGAAGGGACCTCCTTCTGAGACCACCCACAAGTCCCAGTTGCCCATCCTCTCCCAGGCCAGGGTGTCACATCCAGGGTTGTCAGGGCTGAATGAGCCTCAGGCCCTGTGGATGGTGGAGCAGGAACTGGCCAGGCCAAGAAAGCTCCCATGGAGTCTCCAAGGCAGGCCCCAGATGCTCCTCAAGGCTGCACTCCATTGCTCAGGGGCTCTCCCTCCCCAAGCCCTGGTCAAGGGAGGGAGGACCAAGACTCACCATGGGGTCATGAGCTTGGGGGCTGCTAAAGAAGAGGCCCTTTCTTTTCAGGCTTCACCTCACAATATTGTTCTCTCCCATGCCCACGGGATGCTCACCCTCATCATGGCCAGCTGAGGTCCTCCTCATACCTGCTCCTTCCCTGCTCCTCCATCTCCTCTGGACACATAAGTGTCAGCCTGTCTCCTCCCCACCCTGGCCACTGGACTTCAGGAATGTAATCTGAATCCAGCCCTCCTCTCCATCCCTCCTCCATGACCTCCCAGCAGCCTCCTCACCTCTCCCTGCACCACAGAGAGAGGCTCCAACCCATCTCCCTGGCTTCATCCCTGCCTGCTCATCTCCCTTACTTTCTCACAAGGCTCCTAATAGGTGTCCTATGCCCCTAAGCCCCCAACCTGGGGGCCTCAGTAAAGACCTGGAACCACTCAACATGGAACAAGAAAGAGACATAACAGTTCTCCTTCCTCTAGACTCTCCACACCCAGATTAAGCCCAAGGGTCAAGCCCAAGCCAGCAGGCAGGGTGGGGGATTCTAGTCTCCATCTACCACCTGGCCACCTGGGGCCAAGGCATGAGCTGCTTATGTCAAGAAAGCAGCCTGAGAGGTCTGGGCAGAAGAGCCTTCTCCCAACGGCTGTGCTGCTCCCCAGCACCTGCAGGCAGGTGGGATGGGCCTGTGTCCAGGACCTGGTGCTGGGAGGGGTGGGCAGGACACTCATGCTAGTGACTAGAAGTGCAAGGAGCCTTGGTCCTGGCCAAATCCCAGCATATCCCAGCACCTGGAAAGAAACATCAGAGCAAAACGGCCCTCAGAAGCTCTGTCAGACACCAGCAGGATGCAGGCAGAGAGGCTCAAGAAGGGGAAGGGAGTGTCCTTCACAATCGACTGATCAAGACTCCTAGTCCCTTGACAAAAGCACATAGGTACATTCATAGCCCCCACCTTGAGTCCCAGGAGCAAACCATGGGGCACTGGAGCACCTGGTAGGAGCACCAGTGTTGAGAGTCCTCTGCCTCTTAACACTCTGATTCTTAATTCAATTAGCCCTGATTAACACCCTCTTGGGTGCCAAGCACTAGGTGATGCTTACTCATTTACACCAGGGTTTCTCAACCTAGCACTACATTTTGGGCTGAATAATACCTTGTTGTGGAGGGCTGACGTCTGCATTGTAGGATTTTTAGCAGCATCTCTGGGCTCTACCCACTAGACGCCAGTAGCATCCCAACCCCCCAACTGTAACAACCAAAGATGTCTCCAGACATTGCCAAATGTTGTCTGAGGAACAAAATTGCACCCAAATTAGAACCACTGGCATACACCATTTAATCTTCACAACAGTAATAGATGTTTCTAACTCAAGTTGCCAAGTGAGGAAACTGAGACTCGGAGAGGGTTCATTGACTTGCCCAACGTCACTAAGCAAGTAGCCATATTCGTGTTTGAGCCCAGGCCATTCTTATTGAAAGTCCAGGGCATTTTCTGCCATAAAACTCTATTTCCTGATGCAAAGATCAACACTAAGTGGCTGCCCACCTCAGTCTCCCCCAACTGTAAGCTAGCAGGTGACACCTGAATTTGATCGATAAATTAGGAGCAGCCCCTGTGAATCTAACTAGACGGTCACCTTCAGAGGCCACAAGCAGGGTTTACCGCATGGTACATGAAGCTCATGGGGCAGGCTCTCCTTGTAGGAGCCACTAGCCATCCTGGAACCCCAGATGCAGCAAGAACCTACATCTGGGTTCCCAGGATGGCCGCTCAGTGCCTAAGGAGCATCTGAAATGCTACCTGCATTCACAGTCACCGCCTGGTTGGGCAGCTGTCTCCCCTGTGTGTCCCCACTGCGATCCCCTCTGGTCAGGCCATCTTTCTACCGGGCCTCAACCAACACCTGGGGGTGGTGGGGGTCCCATCTCCAGACATAGCACCATTGGATCTCCCTGATCTGGCTGCCTGGCCCACAGGGAGAGGCAAAAGAACAACTCAGCTGTTGGCTGTGTTGTTTCCCCAAAGTCAAGTTAGAGATGCAAGGCCTGGTCTCTTGGTACAAATCCTGACAAATTCGGAATATGTGGTTTCATCTCTCAGAACATGAATTCACTCCTCCAAAGAAGAAAAATATTAATACCCACCCCACAGGGATGTGGTAGAGACAAAGCAAGAAGTTGGAGGCTAAATGCCTGGCACAATGTCTACTGCATTCAAGGTGCTCAATAAATCATGTTTAATAAAATTCTGAAGCACTAAGCACAACGAGAAGGGAAGTTCTGCATGCCTCCCAGGTGTTCGTAACTTACGGATGGATTGGGTGGATGCATAAATGTACGCTAAGAATTCCACGGTAAGTCAGTCTCCCATATTTGAAGCAGCCCAAATTTAACCAAGAAAAACCTGAAAGGTAATGAAGTTGTCTCAGACCGCCTTTGTCTTAAAGGCAACTACCTGCAAATAGCAAGCCCAGAATGTTTCCAAATGAGATGCCCTGGGAGAGCCCTTGGTGGGCACTGGAGCAGTCAGTCCAAGAGGAAGAAAATAATAATAATCCAGTTTGTTGTCTGAGACATTTGTCTGTGCATTCTGCCGGGGAAATTGTGTTAGTTGCAGAGACAGGCCTGATAGGAGGCCAGCTGGGAAGAGCATTACATAACAATCAGGTAAATACAGCAGCGGGAAGGAGCCTGCAACATCGCCAGACCCCACCTGCAACCTGCCTCTCCCACCAGCCACATTGGAGAAGGGAATGGTCTGAGCAGGCAAGGGCAAGTCTGTGCCAGGCCCACAGAGGCGAGGAAAGAGACTGAGATGCCAGGCTTCCAAAATGTGCCCTGGCTGCCTGGTCAGCTCAGCCTGCATCTGCTCCTATGTCTAAGAGAGGTGCAACATTCATTTACTCACCAAGTGTTTGCAGAGCTCTAGTTCCAAAGAATGGTTCTAGATACTGAAGATACTGCAAAGGACAGCACAGATAGAGCTTCCTTCTCTTATGAAACCCAAGTGGAGTGTGATAAAGAACCAGAGTCTGTTCTGCTCTGTTCATTCCACAGATGGCCCCATTCAGCACTCTCAGAAGCAGCAGCTCCATCACAACCACTGCAGCTCCCAGCCTCAGGCACTGACTCCTAAGAGAGGATCCCAGCCTAAGCTGCAGATGAGTCAGGACTTTCCTGCCCCACCCTAACCAGCTCCTCCCCATCTAGGACCAGACTGAAGGCTGAAGGGGACACCACGGGCACCTAGCAGACCCAGGGCAGCCACTCCATGCCCAGGACTCAGAGTTGCCCCAGCTCGCCAGCCACCCAGCCCAGCAGCCTCAGGAGTGTCTTCAAAGCCTACCCTGGATTGAGTCACGGTCCCCACCTTGAACAGCCTGGACTGCCAGGATCAGCCGGCTGGTCCTCACCTTGGCTGAGACGCCTCCCTCACAAGAGGCCTTACCTCCCCTCCCCCAGTCTCACCTCCCCCCCACTCTCACTTCTTCCCACAGCCAACTTAATCACCCACCCAGCCTTACCTCCTCTAAGCCTTACCTTCCCCCAGCTATACCTTCCCCCCAACCTAATCACCCCCCAGCTTTACCTGCCCCCCAGCCTTACCTCTCCCCAAGCCTTACCTTCCCCCTAACCTAATCACCCCCCCAAGCCTTACCTCCCCCAAGCCTTACCTTCCCCCTAGCTATACCTTCCCCCCAACCTAATCACCCCTTTGCCTGCCAGCCTTACCTCTCCCCAACCTCACCTCCCCTACAGCCTTACCTGCTCCTACCCTTACTTCCCCTGCAGCCTTACCCTGCTCTACTCCAACATATCCCTTCGTCCCTCTGGTCCTTGGCACTTCCACTTCCTTCTTTCCAGAATCCAGGATGCTCCTCCCATGCCACTGCCCTTTTCCCACATTCTCACCTTAAGCCCCAAGTTTGAGTAGTGCTTCCTCAGGGGCCTTCCCATACCTTGCATCTGAATGGGGTCCCCCAGCAACACCATTTCACAACTTCACATCCTCACCTTTTTCTTCATAGACATCATAATTTGTGACTCTTCGGTGTGACTGAGCCATTTTTTGTGTAATGTCTACCTCCCCTCTAGCTGAAAACTCCATGAAAGTGGGTAATCATCAGGTTTGTCATCACCAAATCCCCTGTACCTAACACAGAGACCCACATTAAATTCCAGCTCAAAAACAAAAGACCTGCTGAATAGAAATGAATATCTGGCATGCCCCCTCCATCCCCAATTAGTCATCTTATTCCTACTCATCCCTCACAACTCAGCTCAAGTGTTGCCTCCTCTTCTGACTTCCACCTCCTGCCGGATTTAAGTGACCCCACCCCACTACCCACTACTCTCCCAATACCCTGCATTTTCTTCTATTGTTGCAGGTGTCACCCTGAGACCCAATCATTGATTAATCTGTCTGATCCTCAGGGGCAGAGGTGGCCTCATTGGACTTTGTGTCCCCCACCCTTCACACAGAGTCTGGCAAAAGTCCAGTAAATGTTGCATGAATGAAATATAAGGATGAATTAAGTAAATATGTAGGAAAGCTTTTTTTCAGGCACTTCTGTCTAGAAGCTCTGTAACTACTGGCAGAGGCTCTGTGATCAAATGAATCATTTACAAGAAGAGAAGTAACATTTTCACACTTGCCTGAAAGTCTGCTCCCCAACCTGGGCCTTCCTAGACCCCTGGGCCTAGGTGGACTAGGGAATGACTTTAAGCAGAGAAAGTGTGATCATCTCAAGGTCACCGTTGCCCATAGGGGATGAACAGCTCAAGCACTGAGAAGTTCCCGGGCCTTGGCTGTGGGTTTCTGTCCCAGGGGTGGCTGAGCCACAGGTTGGTGGTGTGGCCTCTAGATGCATGTGGGTATGGGTGCAGGAATCTGTAGGGACTTCACAACCAAAGCCACTTTGACCAAGGGATGCTATCTGTTTATACAACTTGGGAGGATTTTTAACATATCCCCAGGATTTCTTTTAATCAAGGATGGTGAGATACGCAGACACAGAAATGACTTTCATGAAGGAAGAAGTCTGTTGTGGTCACAGAGTCACAGATCCCTAGAAAGAGGAGGCAGGACACATCTTTTGGGGCCACATGGGGAAGCCCCAGGGTGAGTCAGGTCACAGGGAGCAGGAGGAAAATGTGGACAAGAGATTTTTGTGCGGTTTGTGAGGGAAGAAACAGGAGAGGCGGATTACGCAGGTTTAGGATTGGCTGGTGTGAATAATTCTAGCAGGCTCTGGGTGTTAGGGACTGTCGAGAGTCGCCTGCTACCTGGCCCTGGGGTGATCAGGGCAGGGGAACAGTGGCTTGGCCAGTGACAGTTCCACAAAGGCACAAAGGCTGTTGTTGGAGTCATGGGCTTTGGATAGATTGTTTGGCATGCAGAAAGTGTGTCACAGGCGGGTCATTTGCTGTCTGTAGGAATTAGCTTGCCCTGAGGGGAAGGCTTTCCCTGGTCAGTAAAGCCCCAAAATGTCAAAGCATCCTAAAATCCGGGAAATCAAAAACATGATTAATACAGAGGGGTCCACAGCAGGGGTCCACCCACTGGCCACGGACTGGTACCTGCATTTTCCTCTGTTGAGCCCAATAGAGGTACCAGTCCATAGCCAGTTAGGAGCTGGGCCACACAGCAGGAGGCAAGCATCAGGCCAGTGAGCAGACCACCTGAGCTCCACCTCCTGTTCAATCAGCAGCGGCATTTGATTCTCACAGGACTACAAACCCTATTGTGAATTAAGCATGCAACAGATCTAGGTTGTGCATTCATGAGAATCTAACTAGTGCCTGGTGATCTGAAATGGAACAGTTTCATCCTGAAACTAGCCTTTAACCCCCACTGGTCCGTGGAAACATTGTCTTCCACAAAATCTGTCCCTGGTGCCAAAAGGCTGGAGATTGCTGTTCTACAGGAAGGGAAAAGAAAGCATGATTTTCATCTAACTGCTAGGATCTGACAGTTTGTATCTCTGCAAAATTTACATGTTGAAATCCTAACTCCCAAGACGATGGTATCAGGACATGGAACCTTTGGGAGGTGATTAGGCCAAGAGAGTGTAGCCCTCATAATGAGTGCCTTATAAAAAGAAGCCCCAGGTTGCTCCCTTGCCCCTTCAGCCCTGTGAAATTACAGCAAAAAGACAGCTGCCTGTGAACCAGGAAGCAAGCCCTCACCCGATTCTGAATCTGTCTGCACTTGGATCTAGGACCAGTCTCCAAACTGTGAGAACTAAATTCCTATAGTTTATGAGCCACCAAGTCTATGGTACTTTTTTTATGACAGTTCAAACAAACAAGACACCTTTGCAAATTATTCAAAAACATGACCTTGTTGATCACATTGCCTTAGAAGGAACCCAGGCAAGCAAATGGCCCTGAAACTTAGGCATCGTTAGCTTCACAATACACTCATCTCTGTTCAGCAGAGAAGAAACAGCCCTTCACGGTGACACCAGTAAGTCAGTAAATGAATTTTATTCTTACACTCAACAGGTATTTATCAGTGGCCTCACAGATGCAGAGCTTGTATGAGGCTCAGGGGGAATAAGTGTGATCAAGGCAGGAATGATCTGCCTTCACAGGACTCACTTAAAGGAGACAATATGCAGTGAAACAAGGAATTCAACAAATACGTGATAGGTGCTAAGACAGAAACATAGAAAGCAAATCATGAGAGATGACAGCCTTTCAAATGAGGTGCCCTTAAGAAAAACCACAAGGAAGCAGCCAAAACCTTTCCAGGAAACCAGAAGATCATCTGCAAAGGCCATGGGGCTCGAAGAGCTCAGAGTGCTGAGGAAGGAAGAGAGGTCCCCTGCAAGTGGAGAGAGGTGGGCAGTAGAATGCATGGAGGCCTCTAAAAGGAGCTTGGGTTTTATTTTAAGTTGAATGGAACACCTTTGAGAAGTCTGAAACAGGGAGTGATGTGGTCATGTTTATTATAATTAGTTTGTTAGACAATTGGAAACCAATAGAGAATAAAAATATAAAGACTTTTTTTTTTCCTTCAGTCATTATCCCTGGTCCCAGAGTGATACCCATAACTTTAAGGTCACTTTTAATCATTAAAAAGTCCATGTTCATTTTACCCCATTTAATGCTTACCTCCACTGTCCCCCAAGGCATGGGTAACCTTTGTTCTGGGGTAGGAAGCACGATCTTCTACCAAGATTCCTCTTGCACCCTCCCTGCTCCTCGGAGCCTCCACTCCTCTGACCCATGAGGGAAGGGGGCAAGAGTAGAGAGATGCCCAGAGTTGCCTGATTGTCTGTGGATGAGGTGAGGTCCCTGGATTCCTTCTGGCTGGGTCTAGTTCCTTATGATGCTGGTGGATCCACTGACTGAATGTAGAATACAAGGGAAAGGGGGAGATGCGGATGATTTCTATTTTGGACTCAAGCAACCGGCTGCCTGTAGAGTCATTTTGAGAGGTGGGCAAAGTAGGGGAGGAGCAAAGTACAGAATTCTTTTGGGATATGCTGAGGCCAAGTAGCCTGTGAAACATCCAGGTGGATGCCAAGGCTCACAGGAAAAGCCTGGGCTAGAGACTAACATTTGGAGTAGATTAATGTGCAAGTACTTGAAGCCATTGGTGGAGATGAGACCACCAAGAAAGGAGGGAAGAGACAGAGAAGAGGTGCAGGACTGCCCCTCTGGGGAGGTGGACAGTGGGAGTTTGGGCAAGAAAGAGGAGCCTGCGAAGGAAGCTGCCAAGTCAGGAGGGCTCTGGGCTGATACTGATATCATAAACCAAAGAAGCGAATGTGTCAGGAGGCAGTGCTTCACTGTGTCAAATGTCACTGAGGGAGCAAGGAAGAGGGAAACGAGCAGAAAATTGGAAAATAGGAAGATGGTTAGCCCTGACAAAGGTCATTTCAGGAGAAGGAGGGTGAAATCAGTAGCCAAATTGTGGCAGGTGGAAAATCAGACAAAAGGAGAAAAAACGGAATCAGGAGAAACAGAGCAATCACTGAAAGGGGATGTGGAAAATGTGGGAGGAGGGTTGCTTTCTTAGATTAAATGTTCTAAAACAAGTTTCTAGGCAGAGCAGCAATGCAGGAGTGGATAGGAAGAGACTGGTAACGCAGAAGAGAAATGTGGAAAAGAAAAGGCAAAATCCTAGAGGGGAAATTGGGATGGATTCAGGGCAGGGGGCAAGTGGCTGTTGCGAGAACACTTACTTCCCTGGGTGTGACAAGATGGGACAATGAGCCAGCTGGTGCAAGTGCAGGTGGGCTTGACTTTGGAGATGGGAGATGAGGGGGCTCCCATCTGATGGCTAAATAAGGAGGGGGGGGGTGTTGAAAGGAGAAGACAAATCATGGAAAAGGGGTTTAGGGAAGTACAGTGCAAGCCATGGAGATTTGTGAGGAGCAATACCAAGGAAGACCAGCACCCTGGCTTTGTCATTTTCTACAGCAACACTCAGCACTCAGGCACAGTATGCAAAAGAGGATGGTCAGGCTTAGCTCATGTGGGAGTTTTGCCTGGTGAATATCACAAAGAAAAGGGAATAGGAAAATTGGGTAGGCAAGGGAGAGATTATTATAGATCAGTATCTTGAAGCTTCACTAAGAAAACATGAAGATAAGGGTTTTGTGAAAACATGTGGGGTTGGAGGTCTCACTAGGAGGTCACTGGGCATGTGCCAGATTGGAGGTGGGAGGAAAGAGTGAGCCAGAGTGTTCAGGGAATGATAACATAGGGGACAGAGCTGGCAGTGAGGATGAGGAGAGGTGGCGGGCGGGAAAAATGGTAAGAGCTAGAAGAAGCTAGAAAGAACTAGAAAGAGGCCAGGCACAGTGGCTCACGTTTGTAATTCTGGTGCTTTGGGAAGCTGAGGCAGGAAGATTGCTCGAGCCCAGGAGTTCAAGACCAGCCTGGGTAACATAGTGAGACCCTGTCTCTAAAAATAATAATAATAATAATGAGCAGGGCATGGTGGCATGCACCTGTAGTCTCAGCAACTTGGGAGGCTGACGCAGTAGGACTGCTTGAGCCCAGGAGTTTGAGGCTGCAGTGAGCTATGATTGCATCACTGCACTCCAGCCTGGGTGACCAAGTGGGACCTTGTCTCTAAAAAATAACAATTTAAAAAGTTTTTAAAAGAGCTAGAAAAAGACAGAGTGGTGCAGGAAGGGAAAGAAATGGTTTGCAGGAGATAAAGAAGATAATATAAAAAGGACACCTGCTACCTCCTAAGGGACACGGAATGTGAAGGGAATAAGACCTTCAACTTGACAGGCTATCCCCAGAGGACAACCAGTTTGAGTTAAGGTAAGTAAGGTAAGAGAAGAGCAGGAGGCCAGGGTGTTTGCTGGCCTCAGAACAGCAGGTACAGAGGACAAGGGGAGGGATGTGGGAGAGGACAGCAGGCAGAATCTGTGCAGGTGCAGGGGCAGCTTTGGCCAAGGTAAGCAAGGCAGTAGGATGGGAGCCGGCAGATGTGCAGTGGGGAGCAGGCCTCTAATTCTCTGGTCAATGGTATGGGCCATCCCAGGACACTGCCTCACATAGGCAAGCCACAGTGCAAGGGTCACTTGTATGTGTAAATATTAGCAAATATTTTAAAAGCATGGACATTTATATCAATCAAATGGGGACAAGGAAGCAATTAGTATTGGAAACCCACTGGTCCTAGGACCATTTAATCCTCCTTCTGTCCCATTTAATCCTCCTACAAGTCTGCAAAAGAGCTACTACTGCCCCTACTCTATACACAAGGAAAAGTTTTAGAGAAACTAGGTACCCCAGCCAGGGCCCATGACTAGTAATAAGAGAAGAAGAAGGAGAAGAAAATGATGAAGAGCACCATTTAAATTTACTTAGCATTTTACTTCATGTGAGCCTATGGCTAATTGCTTTTACATGAATTGTCCTATTTTATCCTAATGACAAAACTGTAAAGTAAAATTACATTATATACCCATCTTATAGACAGGGGAATTGTGCCTAGGAGAGTAATGAGACTCGCCCAAAGTCAAAGCCAGGGACCCCTTTCCGTCTCTGATGATGTTCAGTAGATGATGTTTCCTTGCATGGCAGCCTGACACAGAAGTCATGTCCAAGCCCTGTCAGGCAGCTGCCCCATCAAATAACCAGTTTAAATATGGAGCAGGTGCCCCTGCCACAGAGATGGACGTTGCAACTTTTAACCTCGTTGGACTCCTGCCCTGCTGAGCCATCTTCCCTGATGAACCAGCTAATCAAACATGTCCTGGGCCAGGAGCTGCAAACGGCTTTGATTTTTCAAACACACCAAACAACAGGAAAGAAAAATGAGCAAACCAGACCCGGAAAGAGGCTTGACCCAATGCCTCCAAATAGCTCTTCCAGCTCAAGAAACAGACCCTCCATCTGGGTTTACAGATGCTGTGCAGTGACACACAGCATGGCAGCCTGACCTGCTGGGGCTGCTGTGAGGATCCCACAGTGTCAGCATCTGTGAGTGGACAGAGGTAAGGCAGGGTGCTTTCCAGAGGACCAAGCTCACCTGGCGTCAGGCCAACTTGAGATTAAAATTGTTTAAAATCCAGCCCATAACAGCCAATAATCTCAATCTCAGCACCCGACATCTCTGCCCTTAAATCACACACCTGGAATTAGATGCTGGGGACCACACCGAACCCTAGCTGCCCACTTCAGTGATAACCATAAAATTGGCCAAACCCAAGGGATGCTGGGAGGCCCTGAGATGAAGAAATAGAGGTCCATTCTGGTTGAAATATGGATACACACACGCTGCCACTTATTAGTGAGCTGTTAGATACTCAGCACGTGATTATGCAGCTGTGGCAGTGGACAGAATGCTGGGGTGCCCCAGTTGGTCGCCTGGTAGTCCAGAAACCATGGCTGTAACCTTATCTCCAGCTGTCAGACAAGAGTAGGTAAGATGGCCTGTGCTTTTACAGAGACAGCCTACTATGGACCAGAATTCCCTGCTTTTGAATTCAGTTTAAAGGTTACTGAAGCAATCAAAAGCACCTAATATATAAAATTTATTGAGAATGCAAGACAGAATCTTTACTCAAAATGCCATTTGGCTTATATTTTTAAACATTTCCACCTGGCTGAAACAACTGCAAATGTAAAATTAACCTTCATAGACACTGTTTGCCTTCACATGCTTACTATAAATGTTTTTAAAGGCACATAGTTGAGTTTTACGTTCTTTCCATTTATTTTCATGTTAGACTTGTGGATTTTTATGTTAAAGGTTATTTTTCAGAAGTGGAACCCTGCACCTGTAGAAAATAATGCTACAGCCATAGAAAATAGAAGCTTCTCTTATAACAATTCAACTTAAAGGCATTATTCAGGAACAAAGTGGTTTCCAATAATCTATCACTAGTCGTGGAACTTTGATGGGATGACCACCTATCGACAATCCTGTATTTTATTTCTGGGTAGAACAGTGTCCTAAGAGAATCCTGGAAAGAGAGGAAGTTCGCAACTAGCAGGCAGCCGGATGCCTCTGCTCCCAATCTGTTGGCTCTGCCTTAGTTTTCAGGGTCTCCAGCCTTGGCGGCGAGGAAGAGTTTTGGACCCCCACTCACATGGTTCCATAAAAACTATGCGAGGGGAAAATGTTCCCCAGTTGACTAGGTGTGCATGTCTGATTAAGGAACACTGACTAGGTATAATGGAGTAAGAGCACCCACCATGATTCTCCCCTGAACATAGTCATAAAACCTGGACAGAATGGATGTGGCAGTTATTCAAGGAGTCTGATGAGTAAACATGAGCAGGCAGATAGGAGAAGTAAACAAGAATTCAAAGAACACCAAAACTGGCTATAAGTTTACCAAGCTTTCATCCTCTAACCCTCTTGACCCCTTGCCCTAGAGGCAGATGCAGCCACAAAAGTGTGCAGCAGAGCAAGAACTCCAAAGCCACAGCTGATTGGAGAACCATCAAAGAGTCCCTCAGAATAGGAAAAGAGTGAGGATGTCACAGAGAAGGAAAATCTCAGGAAAGCAACTCTAACAAGCGGTTTATGAACTCCTGGGCTCACTCCTGAGCTGCTCACACATGGATAGGATTCTAATCAGTATATAAAAGCTTTGAATAAAAGATAAAAGACAGATTACCATTAGGTTCCAGACTGGCCACTGGGTGGCTCACACACCGGAATGATTAGAAGAGCACTGCAAATGCTTTCAAACCTGAGCTGACATTGGTAACAGCCCACAGACAACATGCTGGGGCTTGTGGCCTGAACTTAACCTGCTAAAACAAAAATATCAACACCTTTCACAGAATGTAAGTGAAACCAAGAGTCTCATAATATTCAAAATTTCCAAGATAAAATCCAAAATTGCTCAGAATAAGAACAAGCAAAATCTCAACTCACATGGGAAAAGATAATCAGCAAACATCAACCCAAAGATGACGTAGATGTAATTTTCTGGCAAAGGCTTTAAAGTAACTATTATAAAAATGTTCCAACAAGCAATTGTGAACACTCCTAAAAGAAATGGAAAAATAAAAAGTCCCAGCAAAGAAACACAAGAGACTTTTAAAAAGCCAAATAGGAATGTTATGCTGAAGTATACAATAACTAAAATTTAACAACAACAAAAAATTTCATTGGATGGGCTCAATGAAGAACGATGATGACAGAGGAAAGAATCAATAAACTTGAAGACACATCAATAGTAATGATTCAATCAGAACAAGATAAATATATTTTTAAAAATGAACAGAGCATCAGGGACCTATGAAACAAAAACAAAAGATCTAATATTTGTGTTATCAGAGCGACCAGTCTTGCCAACATGGTGAAACCCTGCCTCTACTAAAAATACAAAAATTAGCCAGGCATGATGGTGGGTGCATGTAATCCCAGCTACTCAGAAGGCTGAGGCAGGAGAATCGCTTGAACCCAGGAGGTAGAGGTTGCAGTGAGCTGAGATCGTGCTATTGCACTTCAGCCTGGGTGACAAAAGCGAAACTCCATCTCAAAAAAAAAAAAAAAGAAAGAAAGAAAAGAAAAAGAAAAAACTGAGAAATAATGGCTTAAAACTTATCAAATTTGTTGAAAGACAAAATTCTATAGATTTAAGAAGTTCTGCAAACCCAAACAGAATAAAACTAAAGAAACCCATGTTCAGACAAATCACAATTAAACTGCTAAAAACTAGAGACAAAGAAAAAAATCTTGAAAATAATAAAGTCTATATATAATAAATTCTTCTCCTTTTGAGTTCTCTAAAACATGTGATAGCTAAAAGTAAAAACCATAACATAAGCTGGGAATGGTGGCTCACGCCTGTAATCCCAGCACTTTGGAAGGCCAAAGAGGGTTGATCACAAAGTCAGGAGTTCAAGAGAAGCCTGGCCAAGATGGTGAAACCCCATCTCTACTAAAAATACAAAAATTAGCTGGGTGTGGTAGTGGGCACCTGTAATCCCAGCTACTCGGGAGGCTGAGGCAGAGAACTGCTTGAACCTGGGAGGTGGAGGTTGCAGTGAGCCAAGATCGCGCCACTGTACTACGGCCTGGGCAACAGAGTGAGACTCCATCTCAAAAAAAAAAAAAATTATAACATAGTTGGATAAGGTTTTGATGAACGTAGAGGGAACTAAATGGTGGCAAGATTTCTACACTGCACTTAAAGTGGCAAATTATTGATTCTCAGTACACTATAAAAACATAAGTATGCATATTGTAATTTCCAAAGCAATATTATAAAAATAATCAAAGATATATAGTAAAAATCAAAATACATAAAACCAAAAGGAATAGTAAAAAATGTTTTAATAACCCAAAAGAAGGCAGAAAATAGCAAAAGACAAAAACAGAGAGGAAACAGAAAAGAAGAAAATGGAAGATGTAAATCTAAAGAAATTAACAAATGCATTAAATGTAAATGGTCTAAACATATCAATCAAAAATTGATAGAATACGTTTTGAAAAAAACAAGCAAACCAATTATATGCTGCCTGCAAGAAACTCACTTCAAATATACTGATATAGGTAGATTAATCATAAAAGAATGGAAAAACATATTGTGGAAACAGTCATCAAATAAAAGCCAGAGTAGCTAAATTAACATCAGACAAATGAAATATCAGAGCAAAGAAGATTATAATGCACAGAGAAATATTATCTAATGATAAAGGTTATGTGAAGCAAACACTGGAGGAACTAAAATAACAAATAAACAAATGCATAATTTTATAGACTCCAACAACTTTCTCAGCAATAGATTTAGTAGACAAAAAATTATCAAAGATAAACATGAACTAAACAAATCCATTAACCTACTAGATCTTATTGACATTTATAGAATACTTCACACAACAACAGCAGAATATGCTTTTTTATCAAGAGCCCATGAAACATTCCCCAAGGAAGTCCATATCCTATGTCATAAAACAAATCCTAACAAATGTAAAATAAGTGAATCATATAAAAGTTTTCTGACAATAATGGAATTAAATTAGAATTTGCTATTTGAAAGATAATAAGAAAATATCTGAACACTTGAAAGCACACTTATAAATAATCCACGGGTGAAAAAAAGTCTAAAGAAAAATCAGAAAATATTTTGAATTACATAAAAATGGAAAACACAACATTGCACAATTTGTGAGACACAGGTAAACCAGTGCTTAGAGGGAAATGCATAGCAGTAAAATACTTATACTAAAAAAATGAAAGATTTCAAAAAAATTAACTTAAGCTTTTAGCTTTTATCTTAAGAAACTATAAAAATAAAAGCATTTTATTAACTCCATAACAGGCAGATGGAATAAAATAATAAAGATCAGAAATCAAAGAAATTAAAAACCTAAAAACAACAGATAAAATCAACAGAACCAAAACTGATTCTTTGAAAACATCAGCAAATTTGATAAAGCTTTAGGAAACCTAACAAAGAAAAGAGAAAGAAAAGACACAAATAACCAATTTTAGAAAAGTAAGATAAAACACCATAACAGACTCCACAGCTATTAAAATGATAAGAAGGGAATACTACAAACAACTCTGTACACTTTAACCTAACAGCTTAGATGACATAGAACACCAACTCATTGAAAAACAAAAATAAGGCCAGGCACAGTGGCTCATGCCTGTAATCCCAGCGCTTTGGGAGGCCAAGGCGGGTGGATCACCTGAGGTCAGGAGTTCGAGACCAGTCTGGCCAACACGGTGAAACCCCATCTCTACTAAAAATACAAAAACTAGCTGGATGTGGTGGTGCACGTATATAACCCAGCTACTTGGGAGGCTGAGGCACGAGAATCACTTGAACTTGGGAGGCAGAGGTTGCAGTGAGCCAAGATTGTGCCACTGCACTCCAGCCTGGCCAACAGAGCAAGACTCTATTTCAAAAAAGAAAGAAAGAAAGAAAAACGCAAACAACAAAATTTACCCAAGATTAACTCAATAACCTGAGTATTCCTATGAGTATTAAATAAATGTAATGCATAGTTAGAAGCTTTCCATAAAAGAAATCTTCAGTACTAGATGATTTTACTGAAAAATTCCACTAAAAGTTTAAAAAAGCAATAGCACCAATTCTACATAATCTCTTCCAGAAATAGAAGAGAGAGGTACACTCCCCACTCATTTTATGAGGCCAGATTTGCTCTGCTACCAAAACCAAAGACAGTACAAAAAACAGAAAACTGCAGATGAATATTCCTCATGAACATGGATACAAAAAATTTTAAGAAAATGTCAAATATTAGCAAATTGAATCTAGCAATATATTGAAAAATTAATATGTCATGGCCATGTTGGATTTATCTAAGAAATGCATGACTAACTCAATATTTTAAAATCAAGCAATATAATACACTATATTAATAGTCTAAAGAAAAAAAACAACTTGATTACATTAATGGACGCAGAAAAAAAGCACATGACAAAATGCAGCTTTCATTCATGATAAAAATTCCTTGCAAACCAAAACTAAAAGAGAACTTCCTCAACTTGATAAAGGGTATCTATTTCTAAAACCTATGTCTAACATTATACTTAACAGTGAAAGATTGAAAGCTTTCCCCCACTAAGAACAAAAAAGGTAAAGATGTTCACACTCACCATTCTTATTCCTCATCTTACTGGGAGCCCTAGCCAGTGCCATAAGGCAAGAAGAAGAAATCAAAGCGTGTACAGATTGGAAAGAAAGAAGTAAAACTGTCCCTATTCACAACCAACAATAATGTCTATATAGAAAACCTCAATTAATTTAAAAAACAATTTCTTGAAACAAAAATGAAATTTAGCAAAGTAGTATGATACAAGATCATACACAAAACTCAGTTGTGTTTCCATATACTAGCAATGTAGAATTGGAAAACAAAATCTAAAGACAATACTACTCCTAATAGCTTGGAAAAAAAGTTATAAAACTAACAAATCATGCAGAATCTGTACAAAACACTGATGCAGGAAATCAAAGACATAAGTAAATGGAAAGACAAATTGTGTTCACAGACTGGAAAACTCAGTTTAGCAAGGATGCCAATCCTCTCCAAATTGGTCTATACGTAACAAAATCCCAAGAGGATTTTTCACAATATGGACAAGCTATCTCTAACATATATATGGAAAGGCGAAGGAATTAGAACAGCTAAACATTGTTGAAAAATAAGTTGAAGAAATCACTCTAATCAATTTTCAGACTTACCATAAGCTATAGTAATCAAACAGCATGGTATTGGTGAAGGGATAGACAAATGTATCAGTGGAACAGAATAAAGAGTCCAAAAATAGACCCACACAAATATAGCCAATTGATTTTAACAACAGTGCAAAAGCAATTCAATGGACAAAGGATAGCATCTTAACAAATAGTGCAGGAACAACTACTAGAAATCCATATATCAAAAAAATTGAACATTAAATTAAGCCCACACCTTTCCCAAAATTTAACTCAAAATTGATCGTCATTCTGGAAAAGTTTGATAGTTTTAATGAAGTTAAATACACACTTACCATACAACTAAGCAAACCCACTCCTGGGTGTTACTCAACAAGAATAAAAAATTCACACAAGAAAAAGCTTTTAGTGGCACTCTTCATAATTACCAAAAACTAGAAACAACCCACTTGTTCTTCAGCAGGTGAATGGAGAAGCCAACTATGACACACCAATGAAATACTACTCTGCAATTTTTTAAAAAATGAACTATTGATACACATATCAACGTGGATGAATCTAAAAGGCATTATTCTCAGTGAAAGAAGCTGGTCTCAAAGGCTACATACTGCTTGCTTCTATTCATATTACAGTCTCAAAATGATAAAACCATCATGATGGAGAACAAATCACTGATTGCTAGAGGCTCAGGGTAGGAAAATGCTGTCACTGTAAAGGGATAGTATAAGGAAACTTTTTGATGGAGCTATTCTGCATCCTGATTGAGGTGGTGATTCCATGAATCTTTATATGTGTTAAAATTTAGAGAACTGCAAACAGCAACAAAATAAGCAAACAAAAAAAATGGCGCAAACCACACAAAACACCCCATCAATTCTCACTCAGTCTTTCAGAAGACACAGAAGGAAGATTGATGAGACATTGAAAGGGCAGAGGTGGACCCTTGAGGACCCACTTGACTTCACGTCCAAATTCCTCCTTCTGAGACTGAAGCACTGTTCAGCCACTTTCCCTGACCTTGGTGACTCATTAGAATGCTGTTCTTCAACCTTTCTTGTATGTCAGAGTTTAGGAAAGATTTCCTGAAGGAATTTGGCCTTTCAGAGAAAGGGCACCTGTTACAAATGCAGATTCAGCTTCAGAGCCATCTGTGATTCTGCTACAAAGTTTAGCATCCAATGATCCAGAAAGTTTCCCTATCATTTGTGGGAGATGCCTGACAATTAGCTTGATTGTTGTAACTGAACAGCTGCATCGAGTGTATCAGTTTGCTATGGCTGCTGTAACAAAGGACCACAAACTGGGTGGCTGAAAAAAAAGAAATGTGTTCTCCCACAGTTCTGGAGGCTAGAAGTCTGAAGCCAAGGTGCCAGCAAGGCCATGATCCCTTCAAAGTCTCTAGGGAAGGGTCCTTCCTTGCCTCTTCCAGCTCCTAGTAGCCCCAGGCATTCCTTGTCCTGTGGCAGCATAACTCCAATCTCTGCCTCCCTCTTCACATGGCCACCTCTCTCTGTGTCCGTGTCATTGCATGCATTTCCTCTTTGTGCATGTCTGTCTTCAAATTTTCCTCTTCTTATGAGAACACAAGTCATACTGGATTAGGATCACCCTCATGAGCTCATTTTAACCTCACAGCATCTACAAAGACCCTACTGCCAAACAAGGTCACATTCACAGTTATCAGGGGTTAAGTCTTCAACACATCCATGAAGTGATATAATTCAACCTAAAATACCGACATTTCATAGAAAATAGAAAATGACAGGTAAAACAAGAATGCTGGCATTCATTTGTTTAATGTACTAATAGCAACTGATTCTAAAGCTCACTGGCATTCAGTCCTTTCTCCCCTTATCCTGAATTGCATTTTTTTAATTGCTTGGGAAAACAGAGCTGCCCCTGAGTTGTATGCTTTCCTATAATACAGGCCGCACCTCTTTATGAAGTTTTCAAACCAGCACTCACAGACGTAAAACTTAATGCCTTTTTGCACTTACATTCTCCAGTGTCTCCATTTCCTAAGTCTCAGAAAAATCCTTGTTTAACCTCCTAGCCTTTTCACAAAATTATCACAGTGGTTACTGGGCCTGGGAGGAGTATAAACAAATGTCTCTCCACTTACAACCCCCCAGACTCAGCCACATGTCCTACAAAAGAAAGGAGCCATAGTGATTGCTGTGTTATTTTGTTTAAAGGGACTGTGTTGAACTATGCACATATTTTTTAAAAACTGTGGAATTAAACCTTTTAGTATACAGATACAAAAGTGGCATTTCAAAACCATGGTTAATGAGAATCACTGTGCCTTCCTCCATTGGTTTGTTTATCCCATCAGTAAATATTCACTGTGCACATACTATGTCCACACCTCATGTATTGTGCTGGGGATACAAAGATAAACAGAAGAAAGCCATAAAGACTGATGAAAATTCAATGTCTTAAATGTTCTCAAGGTACAGCAAGATCTTAGGGTTGGCCCTAACTCCTCTTGCAGAGCAAGGGATGACTGTCCTCCAGCTAGTTTGATTCATTGCACAAGTCAACAGCAAACTCACAAAAGCAAAAAAGGGCTTCCCTTTCTTCTGTCTCCTGAACCCAATGCAGGCCAGAACCAGACTAACCCAGAACCTCCTGGGCATCTGTAGGCACTTGACACATTCATTTAACAAATGAAAATGCATACCTACAATGTGTCAAGCACTGTGTTAAGCCATGGGGATAGAGTGATGATGAAGAGCCAGGAGGCAGCTGCCCTCACTGAACTTTCTCTAATGAGACTTGCTCTTGAGAAGTCAGGGAGCTAGGAGAACGGGGAGCCCTTGGCACATCAGCTGGATGGGAGAGCCCATGAGGCAGCTGACAGCTGTTCATCCAGATATAGCCCTGATGTCCTAAGAACATGTCAGCTTCTTATTCAAAAACAAGAAGTATTTTTAATTCCCTGGCACTTGTGCCCCATTTAGAATATTACTTCAGTGACTAATCAGGGAAGCCCAACTAATCCAGATTCTTGAGAGCTCAGGCAGCTTCTGAGAGCTGCCAAGGCCACCAGCAGCCAGCAGGCCATGTGGCAGCCACTCGTGGAGCCCAGGTGTGCATGAGTACTTCCCATATTCACCCAGCCCAAGAACGCGAGGAGGCTGCCATCGGCAGACACCAAATGTGAGAGCAGCTGTCTTTCCATAAGGGTTTAGAAGCCAATGGCCAATGGGTACCTAAGAAGACATTCAAACATCTATAAATGGAGAAATGCACATTATAAGGAGACATCACTTATACCCATCTTACAGGCAGAGATTTTAAAGTGTAACAATGTCAACTAAATAGTTGCCAGGATGTGAACAATAAAGTATAACGAACTTGGAGATCCCTTTGGCAATAGCTAAGGAACCTGCCAACTTGCCTGCCCTGTGCCACATACATAGGGCACAAGGAAAACAACAGGATGCTGTTCACTGCAGCACTGCCCATTTCAGCAAAACATTAGAAACTCCCCAATGTCTTGCAGCAGAGCAACAGGAAGAAGGAAACTGTTTGTGCACAGGAATCCAATCAACGGATAATCCTCACTGCTACCCTGTGAGAGAGGTATACTATTTACCCTCATTTCCCAATGGGGAAACTGAGGAACAGACAGGGTAAGTAACTTGCCTAAGTTACGTACTAGGCAGAGCCAGAGTTCAACCCAAGCCACCTGACCCCACATCTGTGATCTTACCCATTCAGTAATCCTGCCTCGGCAGAAATGTGCAGAATGGACATGGAGGTATATTGCAATTCTCCTGGAGGTTTACACATGTTTGAAAAATGTCCTAATTATCAAAGAAGAGATAGATATGCTGCCAAAAAGAGCTTCCCAAAGTCCCTCCGAGATGGGCCACAATGTCCAGATACTTGGTCAAACATTCTGGCTATTTCTGTGAGATGGATGGTTTTGGGATGAGGTTATATTTAAATCCTCTGACTTCGAGTAAAGCAGATTGCTCTCCATGATGTGGGTGGGCCTCATCCAATCAGTTGAAGGCATGAATAGAACAGAAGGCTGGCCTCTCCCAACAAGAGGGAATTTTGCAGCAGATGGCCTTCAAACTTCATCTGCATTATTGGCCCTCTCCTGGGTCTCCAACCTGCTGGCTCACTGCAGATTTCAGTCTCTGTAATTGTGTGAGCCGATTCCTTAAAATCTCTCTATCTCTCTCTATCTCTCTCTCTTTCTACACACACACACACACACACACACACACACACACACACACGATTCTGTTTCTCTGGAGAACCCTAGCATCCCCTCCCTCCAGCGCTTGCCCAGTATTGCAACAGCTGATGGACAGATGAAAAGTCACCTCATTGCACAGTTCCTACTTTCTCCTTTCTGGAATCTTGAAAGAAGAAGGACAAAGGAGACATAAACTACTGTAACATCACACTCTGAGGAAGCTATCATTGATTCCATTTTATAAGGAGTAAGACTGAGGCTGAGAGGAGCTGAATAACTTACCAACGTCTCACATCAGGCAAGCAATGAAATATTTTCAGGCTCCAATTCTAATCTTTTCTCCCAAAGCATATGGCAAGGACCTGGATGGTGGGCATGCCTTGGCTCTGCTAGCAATCAAACACAAGTGGGCAGATGCCATGAATCCTGACAGCTGGTCAGTTTTGGTACTAGGATCACTGAAAGGAAAAGTTCTCCTGCAGAAGACTCTATGATTGACCCATAGCTCCAGCCAGCCAACCACGATGGCTCCCATCTTGTACTGGGTGATACCCCCTCTCCCAGGGCATACATTTGTAATGCTTCCCAGTGGACAGCTCCATTCAATAAGTACTTGTAAAATAAATTGAAAAAAAAAAAAGGCAAAACTCATTGCCCTCTCATAAAAGGCTACCCCTAAGACAGTAAGGAGAAAGATCATGGGCAAGGGGAAATGTTGTTGGAGAGACTACTGGTTAATCATGTAGATTAGGTAGCAGGTGAACAAGGGTGTGAAACTAGAATATCTAATAACAAAGCACAGGATACCTGGACTACCAAACAGTGAAAGCAAGCACTCATAAAAATCACTGATAAATCAACCACCAGGATGAGATAAGGGATCCCACACTGTGGTCGAATTCTGATGGGGGGTCATAGTGATAGCTCCAAAGCACATACCCAGACTCCTTGATGTCAGACAACCATCGCCATTATCTTGAGTAAGAGCAGACATAGAATTCAGACAAGATACAAGAATGTATAATGTTTTTGGGATAGCTCACAGTATATGCAAGTGTAAGTAACAAAAATTTGCCTGACAGCAGGAAAGAGAACTATTGAAACACAGGCCTTATCTGGTCTCTGAAACAAATAAATGAAGATATATATCATACTTGTGGATAAGGATATATAATCTTATGTAGACATAAATTCTTCCCATATTTATCTGTATATTTAATGCAATTCTATTCAAGATTCCGACAGAATTTTCATGAACCCTAATAAGCTAATTCTAAAATTTACATGGAAGAATAGCCAGTACACTTCTGAGAAGGAAGAGTGAAGAGGTTTGTTTTATCAAATATCAAAAATTATTATGAATCTATAGCAATTAAGTACCAGTGCAGAATAGAATACAAAGTCCTAAAAGAGATATTATTCGTAAGTAAAAATGTTCTAGATGTCCGAAGTGGCAGATCAGGTCATCAGACAGATGAGGACTATTCAATAAATACGATAAGAAAATATGATTATCCACTTGGGAAAAAAGGTTAATTTCAAAACCTAACTCATTCCAAACACAAAAATTAGCTGTAGTTGTATTAAGAACTTAAATGACAGGGCTGGGCATGGTGGCTCATGCCTGTAATCCCAGCACTTTGGGAGGCCAAGGTGAGCGGATCATGAGGTCAAGAGATAGAGACCATTCTGGCCAACATGGTAAAACCCTGTCTCTACTAAAAGTACAAAAATTAGCTGAGCGTGGTGGCAGGCGCCTGTAGTCCCAGCTACTCAGGAGGCTGAGGTGGGAGAATCGCTTGAACCCGGGAGGTGGAGGTTGCAGTGAGCTGAGATTGCGCCACTGCACTCCAGCCTGGCGATGGAGTGAGACTCCGTCTAAAAACAAAAAAAAAGAAGAACTTAAATGACAGAAGCTAACTTTAGGACTTTTACATAGGTGAATATCTTTCTGATCTAGGGGTAGAAAAGGACTTCTTTTTTTTTTCTTTATAAACACAAGTACATGAGGTTTATTTGAAATTCCAATTTATTACAAGTTCACCCTTTAATGGGGCCCTTCCTTCTTGAAGACAATAAAAAAAAATAAAAAAAAAAATTCAGGTGTCATTGAAGTGAGAACACAGGATTCTCACTATGAACAAGAAGAGACTGGATGTAGGGGGCAGGGGAAGCTGGCAGTGGTGGGGTTATGAAGCTGTGATGTCAGTGCCAACTCCATGCCTATAGAAGGGACGGTAAACTACCCAGCAGCCCTGGAGCAATCCCCTTCATCCTTGGGCGGGAGGATGGGGGAAGCAGGGGTCACAGTCCGCAGTTTAATATTGAGAGGCTTGATTCTCATGTTCTAGGAGCTGCAGTCCCCTTGGTGGACTTTAATTTGAATAGGTACAGAAGAGCTTGGGTGCTCAAAATTTCCAAATTCAACGGTGATAAGAAAATTGAACCCTGTTTTGTATTTTATCAAAATCCATCATAAAAGGGAAAGAAGACGACAAAGTTTTGCCTAAATATAACAACTAGAGCTAGATTTGTTGTGGGAAGGGGCTCTCAGAGCTTCTCTGCTGCTCTCTCCTCCCACCCCCCACCAACACTGACCACTGGAATCTTCAGGTTCTTGAGTTCCAAGTCTGAGGTCAGAACGGGCATGGGAGGCAGCAGACGCAGCACCGCCCCACCCCCCCGCCAATATTGCTGCTTGCCTCAATGAGCCTCCAACCCAATTGCTCTGCAGGAGAGTGGATGGGCGGAGGGAGAAGCCAAGGAAGTTAGAGCAAACACATTATCATAGAAACTGTACTGTACGTGTGCCAAAGCGAGATGTCAGGAGTATCTTACAAGATGTTCTTTATACAACATCACTGCTGAAACAAGCAACTTTTAATAACTAGAAAAGTCAATTTAAAAAAAAATTAAACATTTAAATTCTTCCTGCTTTTCTTCTCCTCCCCTAAGAGCTTGTCTGGTATGTGGCTCCAACACCCCTCTGGCCAGATCCATCAAAGTAAAAGTTATATGCATGATTATAAGCAGGACTCCAGTTTCTAAGTGAAGTGCTTTAGTTTTGTTTTTTTGTTTTTTGTGGTTTTTTTATTTATTTCTTTTTCTTTTGGTTGGAGGGAGTTGTCACAAAGAAGGGGAGAGAGATTCAGGAATGGCTCCAGGACACGTCCCTTTACTCTGCCAAGATCAACTCAAAAGACCACAAACGTTTCATGATGCTGGTGAATACAGAATTCTGTATGGCACTCACTGATATTGTCACCTGAGAGGAAGACGGGGTAAGAGACAGAGTATGGGCTTAAAGAAATAAGACTGTATATAAATACAGATTAAAAAAGAAAAATTGCCACCATCTCCCCTTTTGGCCTAATTACCCCTGATCCTGCTATTTAACAGAGCAATCCCTCCCCTGGAGACCAGAGGGGCTTGGCACTGTGGTGGAAGCCAGAGTGAGCAGGGCCTTAGGAAAGAAGGCAGGAACAGGAACTGGGTTCACCAGAAAATCTAGACCCTCAGACTCCTCCTGGAAACTCTCAGAAGGAAGGGTTATAGCCCTCTTCATCCCTTAATATTTCTGGACAAAGACCACCAACCCAGTATCAAGCCCCAGGATTTCTTAAACAAACCAAAAAAAAAACTGTATAGAATAAATAGTGGATAAATTTTACAATATTCAAATTAACAACTTCTGTTTATCAATGAAAAGCTTCAAGAAAGTAAAAAAGACAAATGGAAAAATAATAGTTGTAACAGTTATAATTGACTGTGAATTTATAAATAATATATAAAGAGCTTCTATAAATCAATAAGAAAAGGATCTTCTACCCAATAGAAAAATGAGCAAAGACACAAATGGTCTTTTCACAGAAAAGGAAACACCTGTGAAAAATAAAACTGTAAGATCTTTAGTCTCCTTGGTGATCACAGAAATGCAAATCCAGAACACAATAAAATGCCATTTTATACACATTTTATGGACACAGATTAAGAAACCTCCATGTGGAGGTGGAGCCAACATGGCCACATAGGAACAGCTCCAGTCTACAGTTCCCAGTGTGAGCAACACAGAAGACGAGTGATTTCTGCATTTCCATTTGAGGTACCGGGTTCATCTCACTAGGGAGTGCCAAACAGCGGGTGCAGGACAGTCGGTGCAGCGCACTGTGCACGAGCTGAAGCAGGGCGAGGCATTGCCTCACTCGGGAAGCACAAGGGGTCAGGGAGTTCCCTTTCCTAGTCAAAGAAAGGGGTAACAGACGGCACCTGGAAAATCGGGTCAGTCCCACCCTAATACTGCGCTTTTCCAACGGACTTGGAAAACGGCACACCAGGAGATTGTGTCCCGCACCTGGCTCGGAGGGTCCTAATGCCACGGAGTCTCATTGATTGCTAGCACAGCAGTCTGAGATCAAACTGCAAGGCAGCAGCAAGGCTGGGGGAGGGGCACCCGCCATTGCCCAGGCTTGCTTAGGTAAACAAAGCAGCCAGGAAGCTCGAACTGGGTGGAGCCCACCACAGCTCAAGGAGGCCTGCCTGCCTCTGAAGGCTCCACCTCTGGGGGCAGGACACAGACAAACAAAAATTCAGCAGGAACCTCTGCAGACTTAAATGTCCCTGTCTGACAGCTTTCAAGAGAGTAGTGGTTCTCCCAGCATGCAGCTGGAGATCTGAGAATGGGCAGACTGCCTCCTAAAGTGGGTCCCTGACCCCCGAGCAGCCTAACTGGGAGGCACCCCCCAGTAGGGACAGACTGACACCTCATTCGGCCAAGTACTCCTCTGAGACAAAACTTCCAGAGGAACTATCAGACAGCTGAATTTGTGGTCTCACGAAAATCCACTGTTCTGCAGCCACCGCTGCTGACACCCAGCCAAACAGGGTCTGGAGTGGACCTCTAGCAAACTCCAACAGACCTGCAGCTGAGGGTCCTGTCTGGTAGAAGGAAAACTAACAAACAGAAAGGACATCCACACCAAAAACCCATCTGTACATCACCATCATCAAAGACCAAAAGCAGATAAAACCACAGAGACGGGGAAAAAACAGAGCAGAAAAACTGGAAACTCTAAAAAGCAGAGCACCACTCCTCCTCCAAAGGAACACAGTTCCTCACCAGCAACGGAACAAAGCTGGACGGAGAATGACTTTGACAAGTTGAGAGAAGAAGGCTTCAGATGATCAAACTACTCTGAGCTATGAGAGGAAATTCAAAACAATAGCAAAGAAGTTAAAAACTTTGAAAAAAAATTAGACGAATGGATAACTAGAATAACCAATGCAGAGAAGGGCTTAAAGGAGCTGATAGAGCTGAAAGCCAAGTTTCGAGAACTACAAGAAGATTGCAGAAGCCTCGGTAGCTGATGCCATCAACTGGAAGAAAGGGTATCAGTGATGGAACATGAAATGAATGAAATGAAGCGAGAAGGGAAGTTTAGAGTAAAAAGAATAAAAAGAAACGAACAAAGCCTCCAAGAAATATGGGACTATGTGAAAAGACCAAACCTACGTCTGATCGGTGTACCTGAAAGTGACAGGGAGAATGGAACCAAGCTGGAAAACACTCTGCAAGATATTATCCAGGAGAGCATCCCCAATCTAGCAAGGCAGACCAACAATCAGATTCAGGAAATACAGAGAATGCCACAAAGGTACTCCTCGAGAAGAGCAACTCCAAGACACATAATTGTCAGATTCACCAAATGAAGGAAAAAATGTTAAGGGTGGCCAGAGAGAAAGGTCGGGTTACCCACAAAGGGAAGCCCATCAGACTAACAGCAGATCTCTCAGCAGAAACTCTACAAGCCAGAAGAGAGTGGGGGCCGATATTCAACATTCTTAAAGAAAAGGATGAAACTGGAAAACACCATTCTTAGTAAACTATCGCAAGGACAAAAAACCAAACACCGCATGTTCTCACTCATAGGTGGGAATTGAACAATGAGAACTCATGGTCACAGGAAGGGGAACATCACACTCCGGGGACTGTTGTGGGGTGGGGGGACGGGGGAGGGACAGCATTAGGAGATATACCTAATGCTAAATGACGAGTTAATGGGTGGAGGAAATCGACATGGCACATGGATACATATGTAACAAACCTGCACATTGTGCACATGTACCCTAAAACCTAAAATATAATTAAAAAAAAAAAGAATTTTCAAGCCAGAATTTCATATCCAGCCAAACTAAGCTTCATAAATGAAGGAGAAATAAAATACTTTACAGACAAGCAAATGCTGAGTGATATTGTCACCTCCAGGCCTGCCCTAAAAGAGCTCCTGAAGGAAGCACTAAACATGGAAAGGAAAAACTGGTACCAGCCACTACAAAAACATGCCAAATTGTAAAGACCATCCAGGCTAGGAAGAAACTGCATCAACTAACGAGAAAATAACCAACTAACATCATACTGACAGGATCAAATTCACACATAACAATATTAACTTTAAATGTAAATGGGCTAAATGCTCCAATTAAAAGACACAGACTGGCAAACTGGATAAGGAGTCAAGACCCATCAGTGCGCTGTATTCAGGAAACCCATCTGACGTGCAGAGACACACATAGACTCAAAATAAAGGGATGGAGGAAGATCTATCAAGCAAATGGAAAACAAAAAAAGGCAGGGGTTGCAATCCTAGTCTCTGATAAAATAGACTTTAAACCAACAAAGATCAAAAGAGACAAAGAAGGCCATTACATAATGGTAAAGGGATCAATTCAACAAGAAGAGCTAACTATCCTAAATATATATGCACCTAACACAGGAGCACCCAGATTCATAAAGCAAGTCCTGAGTGACCTACAAAGGGACTTCAACTCCCACACAATAATAATGGGAGATTTTAACACCCCACTGTCAACATTAGACAGATCAACGAGACAGAAAGTTAACAAGGATATCCAGGAATTGAACTCAGCTCTGCACAAACTGGACCTAATAGACATCTACAGAACTCTCCATCCCAAATCAACAGAATATACATTTTTTTCAGCACCACACCACACCTATTCCAAAATTGACCACATAGTTGGAAGTAAAGCTCTCCTCAGCAAATGTAAAAGAACAGAAATTATAATAAACTGTCTCTCAGACCACAGTGCAATCAAACTAGAACTCAGGATTAAGAAACTCACTCAAAACCGCTCAGCTACATGGAAACTGAACAACCTGCACCTGAATGAATACTGGGTACATAAGGAAATGAAGGCAGAAATAAAGATGTTCTTTGAAACCAATGAGAACAAAGACACAACATACCAGAATCTCTGGGACACATTGAAAGCAGTGTGTAGAGGGAAATTTATAGCACTAAATGCCCACAAGAGAAAGCAGGAAAGATCCAAAATTGACACCCTAACATCAAAATTAAAAGAACTAGAAAAGCAAGAGCAAACACATTCAAAAGCTAGCAGAAGGCTAGAAATAACTAAAATCAGAGCAGAACTGAAGGTAATAGAGACACAAAAAACCCTTCAAAAAATTAATGAATCCAGGAGCTGGTTTTTTGAAAAGATCAACAACATTGATAGACCACTAGCAAGACTAATAAAGAAGAAAAGAGAGAAGAATCAAATAGATGCAATAAAAAATGATAAAGGGGATATCACCACCGATCCCACAGAAATACAATCTACCATCAGAGAATACTACAAACACCTCTACGCAAACAAACTAGAAAATCTAGAAGAAATGGATAAATTCCTTGACAAATACACCCTCTCAAGACTAAACCAGGAAGAAGTTGAATCTCTGAATAGACCAATAACAGCCTCTGAAATTGTGGCAATAATCAATAGCTTACCAACCAAAAAGAGTCCAGGACCTGATGGATTCACAGCCGAATTCTACCAGACATACAAGGAGGAACTGGTACCATTCCTTCTGAAACTATTCCAATCGATAGAAAAAGAGGGAATCCTCCCTAACACATTTTATGAGGCCAGCATCATCCTGATACCAAAGCCTGGCGGAGACACAACCAAAAAAGAGAATTTCAGACCAATATCCTTGATGAACATTGATGCAAAAATCCTCAATAAAATACTGGCAAACCAAATCCAGCAGCACATCAAAAAGCTTATACACTATGATCAAGTGGGCTTCATCCCTGGGATGCAAGGCTGGTTCAAAATATGCAAATCAATAAATGTAATCCAGCATATAAACAGAACCAAAGACAAAAACCACATGATTATCTCAATGGATGCAGAAAACGCCTTTGACAAAATTCAACAACGCTTCATGTTCAAAACTCTCAATAAATTAGGTATTGATGGGACGTATCTCAAAATCATAAGAGCTATCTATGACCAACCCACAGCCAATATCATACTGAATGGGCAAAAACTGGAAGCATTCCCTTTGAAAACTGGCACAAGACAGGGATTCCCTCTCTCACCACTCCTATTCAACATAGGGCTGGAAGTTCTGGCCAGGGCAATCAGGCAGGAGAAGGAAATAAAGGGTATTCAATTAGGAAAAGAGGAAGTCAAATTGTCCCTGTTTGCAGATGACATGATTGTATATCTAGAAAACCCCATTGTCTCAGCCCAAAATCTCCTTAAGCTGATTAGCAGCTTCAGCAAAGTCTCAGGATACAAAATCAATGTACAAAAATCACAAGCATTCTTGTACACCAATCACAGACAAACAGAGAGCCAAATCATGAGTGAACTCCCATTCACAATTGCTTCAAAGAGAATAAAATACCTAGGAATCCAACTTACAAGGGATGTGAAGGACCTCTTCAAGGAGAACTACAAACCACTGCTCAATGAAATAAAAGAGGATACAAACAAATGGAAGAACATTCCATGCTCATGGGTTGGAAGAATCAATATCGTGAAAATGGCCATACTGCCCAAGGTAATTTATAGATTCAATGCCATCCCCATCAAGCTACCAATGACTTTCTTCACAGAATTGGAAAAAACTACTTTAAAGTTCATATGGAACCAAAAAAGACCCCGCATCGCCAAGTCAATCCTAAGCCAAAAGAACAAAGCTGGAGGCATCACGCTACCTGACTTCAAACTATACTGCAAGGCTACAGTAACTAAAACAGCATGATACTGGTACCACAACAGAGACATAGATCAATGGAACAGAACACAGCCCTCAGAAATAATGCCGCATATCTACAACTATCTGATCTTTGACAAACCTGACAAAAACAAGAAATGGGGAAAGGAATCCCTATTTAATAAATGGTGCTGGGAAAACTGGCCAGCCATATGTAGAAAGCCGAAACTGGATCCCTTCCTTACACCTTATACAAAAATTAATTCAATATGGATTAAAGACTTACGTGTTAGACCTAAAACCATAAAAACCCTAGAAGAAAACCTAGGCAATACCATTCAGGACATAGGCCTGGGCAAGGACTTCATGTCTAAAACACCAAAAGCAATGGCAACAAAAGCCAAAATTGACAAATGGGATCTAATTAATGGGATCTAAAAAATGGGATCTAATTAAACTAAAGAGCTTCTGCACAGCAAAAGAAACTACCATCAGAGTGAACAGGCAACCTACAGAATGGGAGAAAATTTTCGCAACCTACTCATCTGACAAAGGGCTAATATCCAGAATCTACAATGAACTCGAACAAATTTACAAGAAAAAAACAAACAACCCCATCAAAAAGTGGGCGAAGGACATGAACAGACACTTCTCAAAAGAAGACATTTATGCAGCCAAAAAACACATGAAAAAATGTTCATCATCACTGGCCATCAGAGAAATGCAAATCAAAACCACAGTCAGATACCATCTCACACCAGTTAGAATGGCCATCATTAAAAAGTCAGGAAACAACAGGTGCTGGAGAGGATGTGGAGAAATAGGAACACTTTTACACTGTTGGTGGGACTGTAAACTAGTTCAACCATTGTAGAAGTCAGTGTGGCGATTCCTCAGGGATCTAGAACTAGAAATATCACTTGACCCAGCCATCCCATTACTGGGTATATACCCAAAGGACTATAAATCATGCTGCTATAAAGACACATGCACACGTATGTTTACTGCGGCACTATTCACAATAGCAAAGACTTGGAACCAACCCAAATGTCCAGCAACGATAGACTGGATTAAGAAAATGTGGCACATATACACCATGGAATACTATGCAGCCATAAAAAATGATGAGTTCATGTCCTTTGTAGGGACATGGATGAAACTGGAAACCATCATTCTCAGTAAACTATCGCAAGGACAAAAAACCAAACACCGCATGTTCTCACTCATAGGTGGGAATTGAACAATGAGAACTCATGGACACAGGAAGGGGAACATCACACTCCGGGGATGGTTGTGGGGTGAGGGAAGGGGGGAGGGACAGCATTAGGAGATATATCTAATGCTAAATGATGAGTTAACGGGTACAGCAAACCAACATGGCACATGGATACATATGTAACAAACCTGCACATTGTGCACATGTACCCTAAAACCTAAAGTATAGTAAAAAAAAAAAAAAAGAAACCTCCATGTGTTTCAGAGTATGTAAATCAAGAACATCTCCCATATTTTGCTGATAGAAGAATAAATTGATACAATCAATTTGAGAGTTTTTTGGTTTAATTTAAATATTCATGTCCCAGCGATCCAACGCCACTCCAAGAGAAATTCTTGCACATGTATAGCAGGAAGCAGCACAAAAACGTTCATAATAACACAGTTCACAACAGCAAAATCTTGATATCATGCCTAATGCCTATCAACAGGAGAATGGATTACAAAGGAGACACCATTCGCAACAGCATCCCATTGTAATATTATATAGCATTCAAAATGCTAATAAGCTCCGGCCACACACAGCAATGATGAGAGTGTGTCACAAACCAAGGATTATGAATAATCCAATTCTGAGGTCCAACATATAACCGAAAAAAAAAGTGGACAATTTTTTTTGAAAGGACACCCGTTTCCCTGGTCAGACAAATGCTGTGATCTCATCCTTGCAAGAGGCATAAGTGTTCGTTACAGAAGAATTTTTTTTTTTAACAGCAAGCCCCTCTTGACATTTTTCAACCCAATACCACAAATGAAATTTCTACCCAAGCATCCCAGAGTGAGATAAATTGAGATTTAAATGGCAGAGGCTAGGGGTTTAGCTGCAACCAGTTTTATTTATGCATGAATTCAGGCAGCTAGGAGAGGATTCTACAGCCCTGATGATAAAAGTTAACAGGAACATCAAGCTACAGAATTTGGGAAGGAAATGGCTTCTAATCAATCCGTCTGCTGGAACCAATTGCCTGAGATAAAGCCAGGCCACGCTGTTGAAGATGGATAATCGGGAGTTTATTGGACAAATGAAACAGCAGTGATAGAAGAGGTAAAGTCATTGCCAAGAAGGAAGGTAATTATAGCAGGAACAGCAGAAAAAGCTGCTATTAGATTTCAGTTTTCCCAACACTGTTTATGTTCTTTCCCTGCAAAGGCTTTCTCACCCTCCTACAAGAACTTTGGAGAACTAGGGACATGAACATGTTATGTGGAATTTTCCTAACCCAACCTAAGCAGAGGTCTGTAAACTTCCTAAATTCTCTGCATCAGACACCAGAATGGAGAAAAAGGAGAACTAACCTAAAAAGATGGGTCACAATCATTAGCAGATAAACAGGCAAGAAAGTTACCAGGCTGAAAACCCATGTCTCAGTGATCTCCAAAGGACTGGTACAAAATGAGACCTCTCCACTTCCTTGACTCCAGACAGTGACTTTAAACCATCAGTTACCTCATCCAGGTTTGCATATCAGACACAAAATAGGAACCAGGGCAAAAACACCCAGGCAACTCTCAAACACCTGTGAAAAGACAAACTCAGTTCTCTTCTGAGCTCAAACTCTTTTTCCTCCAGGAAGCCATCCTTGACTGTCCCTGGAATCCTTGAAGGGCTTCTTATGCAATTGACAACAGTTTTAGTATATACTCCTATTTTGGCACTTAAAGAATGAGCAATCATTACAATGGCTATCATGATGTTATTAATTCATTAGACAAATATCCATTGAATACTACTTCGTACTAGACAATGCGCTGAGCATTGGGGCTATAGGAGCGAACACAAACACAGTGCCCATTTTCTAGGGGCCTACTTCATAGGAAGGGAAAACTGCTTCACCAGATGGCCATAATACTGTATGTTTGATTACAAATCAAAGGGAGGGCAATGAAGGGGAGGCAGGGTGCCCAGGGACCAGACCATGTTGGCAGGAGTGGGACTGGGATTCCAGAAAGTAAAGTTTAAATTGATTTCTGAATATGAAAAGGAAGTAATGAGGCCGGGTATGGTGGTTCATTCCTATAATCCTAGCACTTTGGGAGGCCGAGGCGAATGGATTGCCTGAGCTCAGGAGTTGGAGACAGTCCTGGGCAATGATGAAACTCCATCTCTACTAAAATACAAAAAAATTAGCCAGGTGTGGTGTTCCCAGCTACTCAAGAGGCTGAGGCAGGAGAATCGCTTGAACCTGGGAGGAGGAGGTTGCAGAGAGCCGAGATCTTGCCACTGTACTCCAGCCTGGGCAACAGAGCAAGACTATGTCTTAAAAAAAAAAAAAAAAAAAAGTAATGAGTTGAAGGTGTGTGTGTATGTGTGTGTGTAGAAAAAAATAAGGCAGAAGAAATGTGCACAAAATTAGGCAGCAGATGAATCATGAAGGCCACAATCAAGATTCTGGTCTTTGCCCTAAATTCTATGGAAACCTTTAAAGGAATTTGGGATAGGAATCTTTAAAGGACAGGGTAGGTGCAGGAGATGACTTTCACATTTTGTGTTTTGAAAAAAAACTCACTCTGGATGAAGAATAGAGATGGTCAAAATGAAAATGTGAGGATTACTTAATAGCCGATTGCAATAAGAAGTAAGGAGAGAAATCTGGGGCTGATATTCTAATCTCACTGAGGGCAAAGATAATGAAAATCTAATTTGGATTCAGAAATGAGGAGCTGGAAGCCAAATTTTTGCAGTGACGAAATAACTCAATAAATTAGCACATGTGATCATCTGAAATAAACTTTCTGCTAGATTGGGAACTCCACGAGAGCAGAGATTTTTGTCATTTTTTTTTTCCTCTGCTATACCTAACACCTAGAACAATGCCTAACAAATAATAAATACTCATTAAATATTTGTTTAGTGAATAAAATGAATTAAAAGCAAAATTTTGGGACACCAATGCTCGACTCCCAAAGAATATTATGAAAAGCATGAAGAGATTAATGACAATGGCATGGATTAGGATGGCAGCTTCTAAGTGCTCTGTATAAATGAAGGAAAGAGGAAAAAAAAGTCTCAGATCTGTAAATCTGAGGCTCAATGTATGAACTCAACATAAAGGACTGGACCCTGAGAGGACTATTCCAAGGAGGAAAGAACGTAATTTCAGATCAGACTAAATTCACTGATATGGAGGCACTTGCCAGAATTCTAAATTCAATGTCCTAGCACAAGCAGCTGAGAGTGGTTCGAATTGTTTGCTCAGCTATTTAACAGAAATATAAACTCAACAGTGATGAACTCTAAATGAAGTTGAGATGCCAAACTTCTTTGACATAATGTAGAGGAAAGAGTCCAAAGACCAAAAAAATATTAAAGTTGATGGATGTTGGCCGGGCGTGAGGGCTAAAGCCTATAATCCCAGCACTTTGGGAGGCCGAAGCAAGCAGATTGCTTGAGGTCAGGAGTTCGAGACCAGCCTGGCCAACATGGTGAAACCCAGTCTCTACTAAAAATACAAAAATTAGCCAGGTGTGGTGGTGGGCACCTATAATCCCAGCTACTTAAGAGGCTGAGGCAAGAGAATTGCTTGAACCACTACACACCAGCCTGGGCAACAGAGAGGGACTCTGCCTCAAAAAATACATAAATAAATAAAATAAAGTAGATGTACCTCACCCTACTCACCTATAACCACGTTCCCAAAAGCCACTCCCTTCGGCAAGTGTTGATAAATACAAAGGTGAGGGGAGTGCTAGCATTTTGGAAAAACATGTTAGTGCCTGGTCTCCACAGGCTATAAAGTATTGATCAATTGCAGTTGAAACTAGTGCCCTGATTTCAACAGAGATGGGCAGAGCACCCACACAAACACCAGAAGTAAAGTGTACCTAGCACCTAGGGAATCGGCAGAGCCAGAGGGGTCGCCAGAATGTTCTAACTCATGGAGAGAGCTGGAAGAGGTTAATTGACCCTGACCCTGAACCCTTTACAAGGCAGGAAGACCTCAACTCACATAAAGCATCACAATTAAGTATCATGAATACTTAATACTTCTTAGCCTTTCCTAAAGGGACCTGAAACTATTTGCTGTGGGCTGACTGTTTGTGTCCCACCCAAAATTCAGGTGTTGGAATCCTAACCTCCAGGGCGATGGTATTAAGAGATGGAGCCTTTGGGAGGTAATTGGATCATGAAGCGCTAGAATAGGACTGGCGCTCTTTTAGAAGAGGCTCCTGAGAGCTTTGTTACCCCTTCTGCCATGTGACAACTCCATGACAAAATGCCTTCTATGAACCAAGAAGCAGGCCCTCACCAGACACTGAATCTGCTGGGACTTTGATCTTGGACTTCAGTCTCCAGAACTGTGAGAAATAAATTACTGTTGTTTATAAGTGAAATCATTTATGGTATTTTGTTATAGCAGCCTGAATGATCTAAGACACTATTTATCAGGATAACTTTGCACTGGAGGAAAGGAAATAATACCACGATCTTTGGGGTATCATTGAATGCTGGATCTTGACTAATCCTAATTCCTGGACATCTGGATCTACCCATGGGTCAGAGTAGGGGCTAATGCAGGTCAAAGGAAAAATAGAGTTTCAACCTTAGTCAGTCCAGTGGGAACTCAGACCTATTCAATAGCTGTTTTCCAATTTCCCGAGTGTCTGTTTGGAATAGATATCCTCAGCAATAAGAAACTTCCCGACTGACTCTCCCTGAAAATCAAGTGAGGGCTAATAAGGCCAAAAGGGCAAAATGTAAACTATTTCCCTCTTCCTACCAAAATAACAACAAAAAAAATGACTACATCCCTAGAGAAATCAGATAAATTTGCTTCCTCATTAACTATTTGAAAGGTACAAAGCAGAAGATTCCAATCACATCCCTATATTAACTTTCTAAGTTGGCAGATACAAAAAATAATGAGTTATATAGATTGACAGTGGATCATCATAAACTTAATCAAGTGGTGACTCCAACTGCATCTGCTGTTTCTGATGTGGTCTCTTACTGGATCAAATCAATACAGACCCTAGCAACTTGTACATGGTTATTGACCTGTGAGTATGTTTTTCCCTTTATCCCAAACAACAACAAAAAGTACTAGAAGCAGTTTACTTTCCCCAGATAGCTATAGCAATAAACCTTCACTATCCTTCCTGAGGTCCATAGCAACTTTCTGTCTCTGAGCCACACAGTTCATAAGAATTTGACTGTCTGACCATTTAAGAGAAGAACATCATGCTAGTCCAATACATTGATGACATCATGCTGATAAGACATAGAGGGTAAAAGTTAGCAGGTACAAAGTGCCTTGATAAGATACGTGTATATATGGTAGAAAATAACTTGTATGAACCTGCAAAACTTAGTTAAGTTTTTTAGAAGCTCAGTGCTGTATGGTTTGTCAGAATGTACTCTGCAGAAGAAAAAACAAGATGCTGTCCCCTGCATCCCATGTTATTCACAAAGAGGCACAACACTAGGTGAGCCTTTCTGGATTTGGAGGCAACAGATGCCATATTTGGGTGTGCTGCTCTGATCCACTCGCTGGAGAAGTTGAAATTCTGACAACTTTTAATGGGGCCCAGATAAAGAGTAAGCTCTCTACTTTTTCCAGGCTACAGGACAGAGGCTCTGACACTCAGCTCCCACAAGTCAGGATTTAACATGACTCCACTGAGTGAGGATGCTGTATGGAGCTCACACAAGTGAAACATGCCAGACATTTATAGGGCTTGGGAGCCTAGTTATGCCCTACTTGGCAAGAAGCTATTCTCATTTTTCATATTGGGCAGTTCCTGACTTTCTAACAGACTTAGGAAAGAAGAAATGCCTAATAATGGAAACCATATTAAATGGAAACCATATTAATGCATAGGCTGAGCCACCCAACATAGACTGGATGTTTTCAGATTCACTGAGTGAGTCAAAAAGTTAAGGATAAACATTAGCATTCCATCATCCAGTACAAGGGCATATACATGGTCATGCCTGGTCAGGCCCTGGAGCCACAAGAAAGCCACCAGAAGGCTTCTCCTTGCCTGCACATTCTGGCCACGCAGCAGGCTCTCTCTCAGCCCACATCAGGACTGCCTTTAGCATGGATGGGAGAAGCAGATTTAGGCATACCACAAAGATCACTTGGCAAGTATGTAGATGCCATCCAGAAGTGCACTGCCATGGCACTACAATTACACTCAGTCAATGGCTCACTTTCTAGCCGGAATGTCATAGATTTAAAAGGAGCAAGTTTTCAGGCTGGGCACTATTCCCTCTGACTTCATCTCCTACTACTCTCCTTCTGGTTCATGTGACTCTGGCCACGCTGGCCTCTCATCTGATTGGAGGACATTCTATTCGAGCCCCATTTCCATGTAAGCCCCCACATCCACTCAAGCCCTCGCTTAAGGTCTTTATGTTTACTGTCCTCTCTGCCAGGAGCACCCTTTCTTGAGTTATTCAGATAGTTTGTTTCTTCACCTTTTGTAAGGTTTTCGCTCAAATGCCCACTTTCCAGTAAGCTTCCTCTTACCACCATATTTAACATTGAGTCCCTCTCAACATGTTACAGCTCCTTTTCCTGTAATGTTGTGTGGCACTTATCATAACATACCATATACCTATTCATCCTGTTTATTGTCCATCTCCTCAAAGTCTCATCTGAGCAGAGAATTTTATATTTGGTTCACTGCCTCAGCCCCTAGAACTGTGCCAGTTCCATAGCAGGTGCTCAAAAATATGGGTTGAAGAAATGCACACGGGTGTCAGTCAGCCAAAAAGGAAGAATGTCGTGAACATTTGGCTTTCCTTTGGTTTTCCAGCCACCAAACTCCCTTTCAATTGGTTAGAAACTCAACCACAGCTTTAGTCTTCATAGAAGAAAAGCTCATTCCTCCTACCAAAGTTGCTTAATGGGGTTAGATATTTTCTCTCCCAATGCTTTGGCAGCTATGGCAAAAGGTGGAAACAGGATGATCTTACCCAACTTTCTAAATATGATGAAAACTGATACAAAAATGCAAGCACTCTAAGAGAATATTAACACCATGCTAGTGCAAGCCAATGTCCAGCTGTGGAGGAAGTGGCAGGGCGAGTGGAAGTGGCAGCCACATTCAGCAATAGCCCTTCTGCCCAGCCCCACTGTGGCCGAGGGGATCCAACTGCTCTGGGGCCCAGACTCCCTTGGTTGCTGCTCATTTTCTTAATCTGGTTCTCTGGACTTCCCATTTACTCTGTGACCTGCCTAGTATCTTAACAATCCATGATTTTAGCTGATTAAGTTAGTGGGAGCAGACTTCATCATTGCAATCAGCATCTGACAGTACAGAAGGTGAGGCAGGGGAAATTATTACAGATATTATAACAGATGTGGCCAGAAAGCAGAAGCTGGAGTCATTTCAGATGATGCTAAGGACCATGATGGGGCTGTGGAAGTAGGAAGCTGAGGGACAGTGGAGGAGTGGGTCACTGGAAATCAGGAGGTCAAGGAAATGTGTTGAGGGGATGCCACATAGACAGGGAAGTTACTGAGCATTATGTCTGGACTTGGGCTGGTGAGGAAGACAGTTATCCAGGGACCAAAGTCTCAGACGAGTGGTAGGAAGTAAACAAGAGGCTGAGTTAAATAGTCAGACTGACCCCAAAGAGCACACCATCTTTTTTTTTTTTTTTTTTTTTGAGACGGAGTCTTGCTCTGTTGCCCAGGCTGGAGTGCAGTGGCACGATCTCGGCTCACTGCAAGCTCTGCCTCCTGGGTTCATGCCATTCTCCTGCCTCAGCCTCCCAAGTAGCTGGGACTACAGGTGCCCGCCACCATGCCGGCTAATTTTTTGTATTTTTAGTAGAGATGGGGTTTCACCGTGTTAGCCAGGATGGTAAGAGCACCATCTCTCACAAGAGTAGCAGCAATCTCTGTTTCTGAATCTCTAGAGTGTAGGGCGGCAAATGTTTGCTAAGGAATCAAGTGAAGCAAGTCTTCTTCAGGTGTAACCATGTAAGTGAGAGTTATGAGTAAGAGTTTATTTCTATGAATTCTCTCTAAATTGGGTAGACTTTTTCTGTCTTCTGCCAAGAACAGCGTCTAGCACAAAGTAGTCCTCCACAAATATTAGTGGAATATACAATGAATGAAGGAACTTAGTCTTTCTCCATTTCACATCTTTCCTGCTTCTGTGATATTTTATTTTCAATGGCTCTGAAAAATAGCCTTATACTGCAATTGCTCTCTCAGATCTCTGCCTCCCATTTCTAAACCCACCACCCTCTTTTATGTGTATTATTCCATCTCCCTGCAAATGGTGAGCAGCTGGATGGCCAGAACCATGTGGTTGAGGGACCCTGGACTTTAGAGTCAGGGCTATTATCTCTCACACTCAGCATCCACAGAATGAGGGTGCTCTGATGAGAGGAGGCATTGGTCTTGAGTCTAGCATGGCCTAAGTCATTCATTCAATGAACTTTTACTGAGTGCTGTTGTGTGCCAATCATCTGCTAGGCCCTGAAGGAGAAATAGTCTGAAATCCCAGGAAGAAGTTACACACATGTAACTACAGAGATCAAAGGTTACAGACACAAAGTATTGGACTTGCTGCTAAGTATTCCTGGTTTCCAATTTGACCCCAACCACTTACTTGCTATGTGTGATAAAACATTTGTTTGAGACAATAACTCAAATCTCTCCAAGGTTCAATTCCCTCATTTTACCTATGGGAATAACAACTGAAAATAGAATTCTGGGCACATGGGTAAGTATCAAGAGACATGTATAACCTGTCCTTATTCTCCATCTTCTTTCTCTGCTTCTCTGGGCAGTGTGACCAGGCACACAGCAAGTGCTCAGAATTTGAATTGTCAAAGAAGGCTGGACTACAGGGTCTCATGTTAGATTTTAGTAAGCACTGACCCCACTTTAGTAAGTGCTGACTTTTGCTACGGAACTGCAGCCATCGGCCTGCAGAGACAGAACTAGGCACCAGGCTGCCTATTGCTCCAGCCTTATTTGCAGAAGCAGGGGTTCTCCAGCCACCTTCCCCAAAACCCTTGAGCAGGCACAACTGGGTCATGGTTCAATGTCATAGCCCATTTGGCTGTATTGGCCCTGGTGTCTCCAGGACAACGGGCAGGTATGGCTGGCAGACATTCAATCCAGAGGGCCACAGTATCCAGCTGACAACACAAGTGTCCTTCCACCCTTGAGTCATTTGTGTGAATCAAAGTAGCCATCCCTGATGATTGTGAATGATTGGTAGTTCTGAGCATGTTGCAGGTAGAAAAGCAGGTGTGGGGATTCCAAGTAGGAAAGAGAAGGAAGATTTGGGAGAGGATGCAGGTCCAGCCTGGGCCTTGCAAAGGAGGGAAAGAGAGGAGGCTGGCATATCCTTTAGTGCTCACATGTGTGGAGGCACTTGCCCCATCTCTGAGCCCAACAGACCATGCCCAGACTCAGTGCTACAGCTGCCTCACCACAGATTTCCTGTGCCACGTCCCTCCTCCTCACACAGACTCTCCCAGGCACCTCACTCCCAGCTGCAAGGTGCTGTACTTGTCCCACAGCTCTAGGAAAAAGAGAACGACTTGGAGCAACAGTTCACATCCAACAGGGCAGTCTGCTTGCCTCTGTTCCAGTGGAGGAGTGATCCGGCCCTGGGCCATGCACCTCAGCCCTGGGCACACAGACTTCTGATGAGCTCCTTCATGCCATGAGCCACAACCAAACCCTTGCATCAGAAACCTCTCCCTGAAACACATCAAAATTGCCCAGCTTGGTCAGAATTCTGTGAGCGCCTGTAGCAGGTGTGAGGAAAGCAGACTGGCTCTCTGGCCTCCCATAACCCTGTCAGGGGAGATAAGACAGGCTTATGTAGCAAATGCTACAAGACAGACGGCAGCCCATGCCAAAATGTCTGGGGGAACTCGAGTTACACATGCAGTGTTCTCACACAGCATGACAACCTGTCTCTCACTCCAACAAGCCCTAGGTTCTTGATTGCAGCTCCGAGGCCAAGAGCAAACAGCTGGCTTTGTTACATGCACGTGACTGCAGGTGCCCACGCCTTCCAGAGTTGTTTCTTCCAAACCTCCTGTGAGTGCCTCTGGAGACTACCAGCCCTAAACAGCCAGCCAGAATGCTGGGACCACAGACAAAGACTTGCTGCTCGGGGAGCTCTGGCCTGTGGTTGAGAGGATCAGCCCCGCCTTCCAGCTCCATCTCCCTGCCCCGCCAAAGGCTGTGTGGCAGGAGGCTGCCATGTGTTTCAACAGTTTCCACCAGCCACAGACTCAGGGTTTTAACACCACCCACACAATATTGTCTTCTTTTATCTCATGATGCAACCAAATATTTTTCTGCACTTGGGTAACTTCAAGAGAGGATGCAAATTCCATCCATGATGGGCCTTCTCCAAAAGATACTGATGACGTGGGCTGAGGAATTTGCAGCTCCAAATCTGAAGGCACAGTCAGGACACCTAACACTGGATTCTGGATTGTGTGTACAACCCACGACCCAGTGGCTCTTATAGGACAAGATGGTGCCTCTGATCAAGGTGAAGCCTTCTCTCTCCTATAAAAGTACAGAGGAAAAGAGATGGGCAGTTTGAACCAGAGGCCTAGCAGCTGCCTCAAAGCCCACTCAGAAACACATCCAGACCAGGTTTCCCATCTGCACCACAGAAGGGCCTATGGACCCCTGCACATCCCCAGCGCTGACAATGCGTGTCCTCACACAGCTGCCCCCTCCACCCCCCTGTGCTCTGCACAGGCATGTGCCCCCTTGGTATGGTGGTGCTCCCCTGGGAACCTCTCTACAAACCCCCTAATGCCTCAGCCATCTGCTCTCATCAGGATGTCCATAGTGCCCCCATCAGGGAGAGGGCTCCTGGGGGCTGGAGGGCTTCAGGGCATGGGGCATTTCCCCTTTCCTGCCCATGACCCCAGCTCCATTCCAACCACACCCTGGCCAGCCAGGTATACGGGTGGAATCTGTGTTCTCAATTCACAGATGAGGAAAAGCAATTCACATGCATGCTAGGCCCTTTGCAGATTGTCCATTTAAACCTCCCAGAACTCCCCTGGGTGGAAGTTGGCATCTCCGTCTTTCACAGATTAAGAAGCTGAGGTCCAGAGAAGGTGTGTGACTTGCTTTGAGCCACACAGCTAGTGTGATAGCTAATAAGTGGCAGATCAGGATTCAAACAGAGATCTGACTCCAAGCCAGGTCTTCATGGGCCAAAAGAAGGCAAAAATCTATTTGGCCAATGCCACGAGGCATCCTCAGCATGTATACCCAGGGCCAGAGTGGTTCGAGGAGCACACTGATGGCAGCGGCCAGCTCACTGGCAGCCCTGGTACATTGCCAGCTTCATCCTAGTGATTGCAGAGGGAAATATGGCCATGCTAAGCACAATGAAGGCTTGGAATGCCCAACCTGAAATAAATTAGCTCTCCTCTAACTGACTTACCATGGGGAAAAACATGACAGACGTCATATATCACCTAAGCCAAATTCAATTTGTACCCATTTATAACACAAACATGTCTCAGGTGTAATGTCAACAAGCACGTTTAGCATTCTGCACACTCCCCTCAGAGGGCTGGCAGTGCCCTGGCCAAGGTGAGACAGTGCACATCCGCTTATGAGCAAACTTGTTCCAATGTGAGAGAAACATCAGTTTCCTTTAGATGGCAGAGTGGGACCCTCACACATTTGCAAAGCTCCAGGAAGTAGCAAGGACAGAGCCTGGCACAGGAGAGGAGCAGAAGCAGAGCTGGCTGCCTAGATTCTGTGTGACTGACAGGATGGTTCCTGGCGCTGACCGACTGAGCCATCCATGCTGGATGTGCAGGAGTCGACATTCGCCCATGCAGCTCCAGCCTGTGGGCCCTTGTGTGCATATGGGCACAGCCCCAGCACAGCCTGCGGGCTCAGGGTAATCAGGCTGAACTGAGTTCCAACCTTCACTGCTTATTTGCTCAGTGACCTTGGCTTCTCTAAGCCTCAATTTCCTGCCTATTAAAATGGAGTCAAGAGTGTGGAGGTGACTGTGGGTCAGAGGAAGTAACAGATGGAGTGGGGAGAGTGGAAAGTGCCTTGTAATTCATCATTAGCTCCATTTCCACCATTTGCAAAATCCTAAAGCATCATCTGAGGTCAGCCAGCACTACAGGCCTCCAGCATCCAAAGCCCACAGGACAGGCAGGCCCCACAGGATGAGGCCTCCCTGGGGAGAAGGGAAGCCCTTCTGGGAGCAGCATCTTCCTGGTTCCTTGTGGGTTTGATGACAGTGACAGCTGACTCTGGAGCCTTTTGTTAAACTATGTTTACTGAAGTTATAATAGACATACAGAAAAGTACAAAAATCCTAAGACTAGTGAATTTTCATAAATGAACACAGAGATGAGAAAACAGAATATTAGCAGCCCCCCAGAACTCTTGGAGACCACTTTGCAAGGTGTTTTTGTCTTTTCTGATTCTCATATGTGGTTAATTCAACCTGACCTGCCTGCCTGCCTGCCTGGGAGGACGATAAAAGTGTCTGAGAGCCACTCTGCAATGCAAAGACCAGCATCAAAACTTGGGAGGAATCCACTTGTAATTGCGGGTGTGATTTAAGGCCTTAATCTCCCAAATGAAAGCCAAGCAAACTTTTAAAAGGCATTCCCTCCCTATCTGGGCTTCTCTGGGTTTCCTGGTAAGAATCTCAGGAGAGACTCCTTGGCGAACAGGTGTCTCCTCCCTCCAGCTGAGCCTTTTATTATAATACTATAATGTGCTCAACAATGCTGTGATCTGGTCTGATCAGCAGATACTGCCCCTGATGAGTAGGGATTAATTGAGCAGATTTGTTTCCCCCAGAAAAAGACATTGATGACACCCTGAGATGTCTGTTTAGGGTTTTTGTTTGTTTCATTAATTGTTTTTCTTACTCTTTTCTTCTGCTTGAGGCTTTTTGTTTTTTAAAAGGACTTCATTTTTAAAAGCAGTATTAGGTCCACAGCAAAACTGAACAGAAAAGACAAAGATTTCTATATCCCCTCAGCCCCCACACATGCATGATCTCCACATTATTACCATCCCATGCCACAGTACCGTGTTTGTTACAACTGATGAGCCTACACTGACACATCATTTTCACTCCAAGTCCATAGTTTATATTCAGGTTGATGTCTGGTTTAAACCTGCAAAATTGTCCCATTCACCTGAGTAGTACATTCTGTAAGTGAACCCTGGAGCCATCAGCTTCTTAGACCACAGGCTGCGCTAGACCTTTCCAGAAGATTTGGTGAGCTTTACCCTCAGGTGTGTCTGCAAAGGGCTTACTAGCTCTTAGTCAGCTGAGGGTGAGCTGCAGCCTGGGTCCCAGGCTGTTTAGAGCAGCCCCATCCAAAAGAAGTAGAATGCAAGCTGCATATTCAATTTAAAATTGTCTAGCATCCACTATAAAAGGGTAAAAAGAAACCAATTAATACCACATTTTACTTAGCCCAATATGTCTAAAACATTACCATTTCAACATGTAATCAATATAAAAACTATTAATAAGATACTTTACATTCATATGAAGTCTTCTAAACCAGTATGTATTGTACATTTACAGCACATCTTAATCTAAATGCTAAATTTTCATCAGAAATACTTGATCTGATTTTATATTTTAGAAAATGTATCTTTAGAAGATTCACATAATCAAGTTGTTCCAAACATACTTAAAATTTTTTCTAATACTTGAATCAAGTGTCAGTTGTTAAATTTAAACTAATTTCAATTCCATATTATTAAAATTTAGGTGCTCAGTAGCACCGGCCCCATTTCAAGCCCTCAATGGCCACCTGTGTCTGGTGGCTCCTGTGTAGGACAGTGCAGGGCCACAGGGTGAGGCCAAGGAGGTCCCCTGGTCAGCTATGCTGCCTCCTGCCCATAAGGGTCATTAGCCCCAAACCCCAAAGTCAGTTAAAGGATGAAAAAAAAAACGCAGGGCAGTTCTGGTGCTCTTTTTTTTTCCCCAAGGTCTCTGTGAGAGGCTAGCTCATGGCCAGTAATCTACTGGGGAATGGATGGCGTCAAAAATTCCTTTTTTGGCCAGGTGCAGTGGCTCACACCTGTAATCCCAGCACTTTGGGAGGCCAAGGAAGGCAGATCACCCAAGGTCAGGAGTTCGAGACCAGCCTGGCCAACATGGTGAAACCTCGTCTCTACTAAAAATACAAAAATTAGCCAGGCATGGTGGCAGGCGCCTGTAATCCCAGCTACTCTGGAGGCTGAGGTCGAAGAATTGCTTGAACCCAGGAGGCGGAGGTTGCAGTGAGCTGACATCACACCACTGCACTCCAGCCTGGGTGACAGAGCAAGACTCCGTCTCAAAAAAAAAAAATTAAAAAAATTCCTTTTTTAAGACCTGCAAGATTATTGAGAGACCAGCACCCAAACAAGGGTCATATGTTGGGGTGCCACAGGATATTGTAATCACTGCCTCCTGGGCAGAGTGACTGCAGCTCTCCCAGCCTCCAAATCCCAGCCCAGGGTGCTTGGAGGTCCCTGTAACTCCTCACGCTGCCACCTCCCACTCTGTCCTCAGGGGCTCCCAGCTTGGAGAAAGAGAGGCCCTGCTGAGGGATGCAGTAGAGAGACCCTGCCCCTTTCCGCACTAAGATCTGACCTAGTCCAAAGGGGAAATGTATGTCCCAAGAAAGACTGAGAAAACTAATCAAGGCAGAATAACATTCATCACTGCAATCCACACCAGCAACCAATACAGCCTGGGGGCTCGCTGTGTCCTGTGCTTCACTGTAAGCCCTTACCTCCTTGAATTCTCACAACCCCACAAGTTAAGTACTAATCTGATCCCACTTTCAAAGGGCGCCCTTGAACTCCTGCTGTCTTTGCCCATCCCGTCTCCACTGGCTCAGTCCCTCAGTCCAGTTTTCCCTCTAAACCTCTCAGCAACCTGCTCCATGCCCACTGCTTCTCCAGGTCCCTGTCCAGACCCCTGTCTTGAACACCATTTCTTTACTACCCACTGCTTGCTGACAATACCTGCACACATAAACCGCACCAACACTACACACCCAGAATGCCCAAGGCCACACTCACCACCTCCCCATGACCAAACACATTCTTCTTCCTGACTTCTTATGCTCCCTGAATCATGTGGGATTTACACAGCCACACGCAAGAACCCAGGCCTCCTCCCAGACTGTCTTATATCTCATTGGTCTCCTACCTCTGTAAGTTCAATTGCATCTATTCCCTTCAGATGAATCAAGTAAGTTCCCTTCCTGTCCCGGCACTACACATGACAAGGGCCTCACCATTTCTCACTTAGGCTGCAGCAAATAAACAGACAAGTATACAAAAATAATAATCATCATCACAGCCATGTCTGTATGCCTAGCACATGAGTGAGTACTCATTAATTATGTTAAATTAATGCCTTTCTCTTCTTCCTCTTCATTCTCTCCTCTACAGTGCCTCTGAACCAAGGCCAGCCACTTATGTCTCCAGATGCTGAGGATGGAATAAGAGCTGTCAGATTTCCCTGGTCAAGGGCCCCATGAGCCATGACCAGGGCTGGAATGGGCAGTCTGGGATGAGATCACCCAGTTTACAAATGAGTATGCAGAGACAGCCAGACCTGGTTAGCATCCACAAAATAACTTGCTTATTTCCTCTTTCCCATTCTTCTTCCACTATCCCTCAGCCGTCTGGTGCAAACGACCCATTTAAACACCTCAGAAGTGATGATGAGAAGCAGGATAATAAGGTAGCCAGCCCCCAGTTCCCCAGGCAGCAATCACGGTGTGTAGGATAGAGTGCAGGGGCCTCTCTGTCGCTCTCATCTGTCACACATCAAGTGAGAAAAGGTCTATTTTTTCCCCAGGCAGCATGCCTACAACTTCAATTGGCCTAAAATAAGCTTGGCTAAATTTGCTTGTGAGATGATCTAAATGGTACACAGTGATCCATGCAAAGTCACTGCGAGGAGCCTCACCACGACGTGGATGGTGCCGGGGCTCCATAAGATGAGCAGATCTGAGCCAGGTGAGGGCTCCTCCCAAAAGTTAGTTTCCCTTGTTCTGAGCCCCACCTCTCTGGCTGGCTGCAACCCAGACTTGCTACTGTCCACAACTCTGCTTCCCAGCAGCCTCACAGTTAGCCAGCTGGGCAGAGCCTCTCCTCCCTGCCCCTAGTGGTTTCCTGCCCCATCACTCACTTCTGGTCCAGCATGCAAGGGTCTGCCTGCCCCTGGCCCAGGGAAACGGTGGGTGGGTATTCCCACCCCTATCTGCCAAGAAAACACCCAAACAGGGAAAACATCCACAGAGTAGATGAGATGAGGCCAGTCATCCTAGGATGTCATCTGGGCCCCAGGAGTCTTTATACCAGGCTAATTCCAGGAAAGCTAGTCTGAGGAGTTTGCAGTGTCAGTCCCAATGTTAGTCTCCCAACCACACACATGGTTTGAAACTGCTTTAAACAGGAATCATGTGATAAGAGAGGCTCAAAATGCAGCAACATGTCCCCATGTGGCCAGAATAGTTTGCAAGGAAGCAGCCCTGATGGAGAAGTCAGTCCACAGAGGCTGGACTCAAATCCTGGCCCCCTCTCACCAGCTCTGCGACCTGGACACATGGCTTCCCCTGGCTGAGCTGCAGACCACAAATAGTAACAGTACCAAGTCTTCCTTTTGGGAGCACTAGGTAATATAATGCATGTAAATGTAGTGGTTATGGTGGTTTGCTCGTTTCTGAAGCATTGTCCTGCTATCAAAACTATGCAGCTCAAGTGCAGAGACCAGGCCTTGAATACGAGTGATTCCAACAAGAGTGACTTGACTCACTTGACTCCTCACTCCCTAATGATCGCAAGCAGCCTTATTAGAATTGGCTTCCCCCTTGTAGCTTTCCTACGACAGTAGTCACAATCAAGGGGTTCCACCAATTGGGGGCACATTCTATGTACCACGTGCTTTCCAAATGCTGTCATTTCTACCCCAACCACAACCCCAGAACAGGAGCCATTATCTCCTCGGTTTACAAATAAGAAAACAGACTCAGAGAGGGTGGATGTTTCCTTCAGGTGTCATACATATAGTAAGTGGCAGGGCTGAACTTTGAACCTGGAGCAGAACCTGATATCTGTGCCCTGCATTGTGTATACAAGCGGATATCATGCAGCTCAGCCAGAGTGAGACTTCAGCCTGGACAGTGGGACTTCTCCCTGTGAATAGATAATCAACCCAGTTTTGGGACCTGGAATAATGCCTCTGGCCCAATCACTCCCCTAGAACTCCAGTAAAATTGAATTTTGAGCCTGCAAAATTGAAAAACACACCTCTGTTCTGAGGAACCTGCCTCTAAGCCCTGTGCCTCAGGGTATAGTCCTTCTGTGCCCTGGGGAAGGGGAGCAGCCACCTTCCAAGGCCACACTACCCTCTGGCTTGCTCCTACAGCAAGATCTTCACTAGCACTGCCCTCAAGGCCCAAGGGGGTATTGCTAACATGCACAACACAAACCCATCCAATCCCAGAGTTTTTATGATAATTTGCTCCAACTAACATATGTGCAACATCTATATTATTGCATAATTTATATACGTTTCACACTATTTGTGTGGGATATAAGTGCCATACCACAAACTATTTGCATATAGATGGAGAGTTATAAACATATGCTTGTATTTGATGAGTAATATCTGAAACACACACACATACATATTGCTCTTACAAGCACAGAAATGCTTGCTTTCTGCCACAACTTCAAGTGCACAGTGATCCTTTAACAGTTTGTTAATTTTCAAAATTTACAATACTAAATTGTCCATTTCTGAACATATAAATTATTTTCAACTGCTTGATAAGCTGTGGCTGCCAAGTTTCAGAGGAATAGAGGATGAGGGTTTCAAGCAGCTTTACTTCAGAGAAGCTAGGAGTCAGGCTCACTTTTGTTGAAATCTCCACTGGTGCTGGCTGTCAAAGAGAAAGCCATTCCTTCGATACAGTTTGCCATCTACAACCAAGTCAACTACATCAGTGACAAAAACCTAATATGTACTTAACAAACACACACTCAGCTTCTACTCTTTGCCAGACACTGTACTCAGCATAGGGGACCCAGAATTGAACCTAACTGGTGAGAAGCAGCCCAGACCTACCCTGGAGCCAGCACATAGTAAATGCTCAATAAACAACAGTGGCTACGCTGGATGACCAGAGACTGGTGCTTATGGTGGCAGGTCCAGCCCTCATGTGGAGACGTGTGGGGTGTGAATCCCAGTTCAGCACATGCTGGCCTGGGACTGGAGAAAATGCATGACACGCTCTCAGCCTCTGTTCCTGGCCTGTAAAGCAGGAGAGCACCACTCTCACAGCTGCTGTGGAGACAAAGAAACAACCTGTCTAAAGCATGCTGGGCTAAGTCTGGCCCACAGTGGGGCCATGGGAGGCAGGACAAAGAGCTCCACTCAGAAGGAGCAGTCTGTCTTGAGGGTCTCCTGGAGTAAAATCCCTGACTTCTCTATCTGATTATTTTCTAATTATGGTAAAATACACATGACATAAAATCCACAATTTTAATCATTTAAAGTATAAGATGCCATAGCATTTAATACAACAGTGTCTAGTTCTGGAATATTTTTATCACCCCCAAAGGAAAATCTTATATCCATTAGCAGTCACTCTCCATTTTCCTTTCTCCCTAGCCCCTGCAACCACTCATTGCCCTCTGTCTCCATGGATTTGCCTGTTCTGGACATTTCATATTAATGCAGTCATGGGATAGTGGTCATTTTTTGCCTGGTTTCTTTCACTTAGAATAATGTGCTCAAGTTTTATCCAAGCTGTAACATGTGTCAGAACCGCATTCCTTCTCAGGGCTAAATACTATTTCATTGTATGGATATGCCACATTCTATTTATCCATTGAGCAGTCGACAAATATTTGAATTGCTTCCATTTTTTGACTGTTGTGAACAGTGCTGCTATGAAACCCTTATCTGATTTTAGTGGCTGAGACAGCTTTAGTTCCAGTTTTTCAGGTGTTATATTCCTGAACTCAGATCATCATATCCTGCTTAGGGAGTCGCCTGCTTCTCCCAAGGTCCATTTGAGACCAAGTTTCCTTCAGGAAAAGCCATAGCTGACGGCTTCCAGTCACATACATTGTTTGCCTTTGTTTTGCCTACACATCAGACATCTTGTTTCCTCAGCTCAGGTTTCCTAATTGATTTATTGGCATAAAATCAACACTCACATTATCACAACAGTTATTACAGAAACTGCTCATCATTAACCTGTACCTATTACCATCATGAATTTCTCATTGGCTGTATATAGACAAGAGAATAAACATTGATGAACACCGGGTTTGTACCAGGCTCTGTGCTGGCTCCTTTATGTACATCATCTGACTAATCCTTCTAACCACTCTTAGAGGTAAGAGTTAATATCCCATGATGAGAAAATTCAGGCTCAAAGAGGTGAAGGGACTCTTCTCAAATTACACATCTCACAAGACGCTGAGATGCCATTTACTCACCAGGTGTGTGTGGCTCTAAAGCTGCCTCCTGCATCTCCACCCAATACTTCCTTGATGAATAATTATGAGCAAGGAGCCACCTTAGCCTGCTCCCACTGCATATGTGTGCTGCCCCATCAAACTGTACACTACAGCACCTGTGCAAGTAATCAAACTTCCATCTTTGTATGCTGTTTGGGGGCAACTCTGCCCCTTTCATTCTGGGAAGGTTATGGAATTGTATATACTCATCAAGGCTATGGAATTAAGGTCCCAGGCCATGGGATTAGAAGCCAGGGTCACTGGTATGGACTGATTTACTGTCTGACTTCAGGTGAGTCAGTCCACCGAACTGAACTGGCCCTGGTCTTCCTACAACAAAATAGGTATCTGTTATCTGCCCTGGAATGCTCTAGAAATGATGAGAACTATCTTTAGATATTGGGATCTTTAAATATTCATGTGCAGATTCACATGGAAGAGCTGGGCTCAAACCTAGAGACGGGGGGAGCATGTGATGCTCAGTCTTTACCAGAGATGACTTGCTCAGGACAGCCAGGGCTCCCCTCAGCATACCTCTTAGCCAGTGCCCAGGGCACTGGAGTATCCACCCTTCTCTCTGAAAAGCCACCTGGTAGGAGGGACTCTGGGAAAGGGCCATTTTCATCTCAAATGACAGATTTGTAACTAAATAAAAATTCTGTCATCATGAGCAAAATATTTATACTTAAAAAAAAGTCCCAGATCTTCCAGTAGACTTCCAAATTGTAAAACCGAAAGGTAAGAAATGTCCCATGAATTCTGAAGGGTGGGAGGCAAGAAAGCTGATTGCTTTTTGCTCGCCACTTAGCCCTTACAGCAACCCTTCTGATACCAGTCCCCAGATCCCTTCTCCTCCCTTAAGTGTCCCTATAATGCTATACTATGGCTATCCACAGTCTCTGTATGCTGGTGAGTCCCCAGGTGTGCCTGCAGCTCCAGCCTCTCCTCTCATCTCCAGCATAGTAGATCCAGCTGCCTCCTTCAAGCTTCTAATTGGATTTCTCAAATTTAACATTTCCAAAAACACACTGGTTTCCACTTCCCCCCAAAACCCACTCCTCTGTCCTCCTTGTCCTTGTAGCAAATGGTCTCACCATTCTAATAACTCAGGCCAAAAGTGATGGCACTGTCCTTGACTCTTCTCTGAAGACTCACATCCAAGCTCTAAGCAGATTCCGTCAATCTGCCTTCAAAATACATCCAAAATCTAGGAGAGGATCACCCAACTCACAGGTATTTGAGAATATGAACCCATGTCTGAGCTCACCTTTAAGAGGTCTTATCTGAGATTCCTTGTGGAACAGAGTTCCATCAAAGCCAATCCAAAAGGCCTAATAATCATTCTTGTACTTTATGCAAATAATCATGCAAGTGTAAGACTAAAGTTTATTCTATGAACAACACGGTCCCATCATAATTTGTTTTTACCAAAAATGAGGACTGGAGAGAGAAATTATACTCCAAAGCTTATCATACATTTGTCATTAAATCCTAGTCACATTAATTATTTTCAAGCTTTTTGCCTACATTTAGAGTAACCTTGCTTATTCTTGTGAATCTAGTGGTGATCTTCTGCAGCTTGAAAGAAACAAAAAGGGATGGGTAACATAGAAATCTGGATCAATATGCTAGTTCGGGGCAATTAACCTGCAAATTCTGCCAGGTAATGAAAGTGAGTAGGGTGTCCATAACCCGGAGGTTTCTTTGTTTGGGAAAATAAAACCAAGGAACTTCATAGACCCCCAAAGGGAAATTCTATATCTTGGCAAGTAAAATTTTAGTTGGAAATAATCTACTATGTTACCCTTGCAGGAATTGCTATACTTACTCTGCTATTTGCAGTAGAGCTATACACGGTAGCACCTTCTAACTGAAATATTGGACAAAGAGTTTCCATTGCTATAGAATTTTGCTTAATTCTTATCTTTAAAGAAGCGATAATAGTTACCAACAAAAAGGAAGCATGAAAGTTTTACTATCACCGAGTCTACTAGAACTTCTTATTGGTTTTGGTAATATGTCACACCCTGGCTATGTAAAGAAGGTTATAAAGGAAAGAGAGTTTATATGAGAAACGATCATGTATGGTAAATACTTTTCCTAAAGAGAATGGTTGGTTTAAAATAAGGATATTTAGGGCAAGACAGAAGGCTTAAGCATGTCTTAGATGGTCTATGGAAGTCACGAAGGGATTAATAATTGCAGGAAAGATTCAGCAAAGGTTAACACTAAAGTTTCTCTAGCTACCCAAATCCAATACCATTTATCCTAAAAGGAATATTACTTGTATATTGTTTCAGCTACATCTGGTGGAGGCAAAACAGTGTTACTACCCATCAGAATGGTTGACAGCAATCAAACTCCAAATGGTGCTGCAGATAGAACCATGTATGGACATGCCTTCTTCCAGGGACCCTTAGATCAATCCCAGGAGGAGCCCTAGCTGCTATTCTGCACATGACGCCCCTTTTCAGCAATAAGTAGCCAGAAAGAGTCATCATCCAACACTCCCTAACAGCAGTTAAGGTTACCACTCCAGAGTGGAGAATGATATAGGAGTTAAGAAGAAATCACTTAGGCAGATAGTAAGGGTACGGGAGTCCTCAGTAAGGCTTTCCTTTTTAATGAAAGGCAGCTCCAAATCATTTTCTAACAAAGAGCAGCCTGTAAAGTCAGGCTGCAGACATAGACAAGCAAGCTGGGAACTTGCACAGGTGAACGCCAGCAGGAACTACAGACTAGACGTGTTCAAGATGGTGGCTCCATCTTCCTTCTCTTTGCCAGCCATGAGTACAGTAAGGAGTAAACAAGATGGTGCCTTCCATGTGCACTATGTAAACATCATACCTGATCAAACCAATCTGTGAGCCCTATGTAAATCAGACACTGCCTCCTCAAACCCACCTATAAAATCTGGCACATTTGCCACCAGCTGGTCTTTTCCACTTGGAGACCCTCCTTTCTATAGAGAGAGCTGTTTCTCTTTCTCTTTTCTTCTGCCTATTAAACCTCCACTCCTAAATGATAAAGAAATCCCAAATATAAAGAAAATATGGTACATATACACTAGGTAATACCGTGCAGCCATACTAAAAGCACAAAATCATGTCCTTTGCAGCAACATAGATGCAACTGGAGGCCATTATTCTAAGCAAATTGATGCAAAAACAGAAAACCAAATATGGCATGTTCTCACTTACAAGGGGGAACTAAATGTTGAGTACACATGGAAATAAAGATGGGAACAATAAACACTGTGGACTTCAAAAGGGGGGACAGGAGGAGGAGGTCAAGGGTTGAAAAACTACCTATGGGGTACTATGTTCACTACTTAGGTGACAGGATCATTAGACGCCCAAACCTCAACATGATGCAATATACCTACATAACAAACCTGCACATGTACCCTCTGAATCTAAAATAACAAAAATAACAAAAAAGCAAAATGCATCCAGAACCTGACCACTGTTTAGGTTTTCCACCTCTGCCCCCCTCATCAAAGCCCCTACCACCTCTTGCCTGGGTTGTTTCCACAGTGTTCTCAAAGGCCTCCTTCCTTTCCCTTCTCCCACCATGGTCTGTTCTTCACAGCAGCTCTGCTCAAAACTCTCTAACAGCTTCCATCTTAAAGTACATTTCTTTGTACTTTTGTAATTTCTTTACAAAGTCCCACAAAGCCCTACCTGACCTGTTGCCAAGGTGTTTCTTGAATATGCCAAATACACCCCTGCTGAGAGTCTTTGCACTGGCTGTTCCCCTCTGCCTAGATGTTCTTCCCCTAAGTCCCATTGGTTCATTCTGTTACCACCTTCAGGCCTCTCAAATGCCCCCACGTCAGAGGGGCCTTCCTTCCCCTCCCAACCTTTCTGTAATATGACCCTCACCCCTATCTTTTCCCCTTACTCATCTTCACCATATTTATATCTATGTGGTTATCTGGTTGTTACCTGTCCCACTTCACTGCAATGTAGGCTCCACGACAAAGGGGGCTTAGTCTGGCTTGTGGCCATCTCTCTCTGAATGGCATGTAATAGGTGCATGTAATAGGTGTTAAATATCTGTGAGAGGGAGGGAGAAGAAATTTTGCAAACATGAAAATTCAAGCCCAGAAACTTAAGCTTTCCAAGATTCAAACAGCTAGAAGACAGAGAAGCTGGAGTAGAAGCCTGGCCCACCCAGCTCTGTGGCCTTTGCTCTTTCTTCAATAACGAATTGCCTCTTTGGGCCACATTCTTTGCAAAAATTGAAATCACTGTCCTGAGTCAAGCAGAAGAGCTGGAGACATATGTAATTTCCAATAAAAATGTGAAAAGTAAATGTTATGATAACAAATTGCCCATGATCTAATTATCATCATCAAACATTTCTATTAAGGGCCCATGAGCACTTGCTGCCCGGCTTGGCATGCTCCTCAGAGGGAGAGAGGAGCTAGAACAGCAGGTCATGGAAGCCCATGAGGATGAATGATGCTTCAGTCTCTGGGTCATCCAAGGGGTGAGAAGAAAACAAGAGTTAGAGAAGGCTGGGAATTGGGTGTTGATGAGATAAGAAGTGGACTTCACTTTCAAAAACACAATCAAAGTCTGCAGGGAGACCACCTGAAGCCCTTGCAGGGGGGCAGCAGTCTTGCCTGCAGAAGTGGGGACTATAAGACAGCCCCAAGGAACATCTAGACAGAAAGGAATCTCTGTGTCCTCCCCATAGTCCCAGGCAGATGGGCCACCCAGAGCCCTCTCAGTTGGCCACTGGGCCTCCAGACTGGACAGGGTTCCAGGCCAGCAAGAATGTCTGCTCTCTCTCCCATCACACCCACAGAACCAGTGGCTCACTAGGGGTCCTAACAAGATGGAAATGATAACCACTCCTACCACTCCTACCACAGCAACAAGTGCCCAATTCCCACCAACCAGCTCCAGTGTTAAACATGCTGGCTGCATTCCCCCTGAGTTGAGGAAAAAGAAGGATGCCAATCAGAGGGTGTCACCCTGTGTCACCTCAAACCCATTGGCCCTGGGGCTGCCCCTATGGAAATTGAGGATTCTGTGTCTACACTAGGATTCATTGAAAAAAGTCTTCAGGGGACAGTGTTATTCGAATTTACAACTTCAGAATTATAAGTTAGCTTATTTTAAGTAAACTTACCCTTCAGAGTAATCAAATGGAAAGCCTACAGCTCCCGCTATGTTGTTAGTATTTGATTTTTTTAATGAGGTACTTACAGATGTGCTAACGCAGCTAATGGCATCGAGGTAACAGATGTCCTTGTGAGTTGCCCAGAAAAAGGGAGAAATTTAATGCTGAATTGAGAGTGTTAAATTCCATGTGTGTGCAGAATATCAAATATATAAATATTTTTAAACAAGATCTGTATTTCATTTTCAAAAGTAACCAAAGAAAGAAGGCAAATGGAGGGAAAGACACCAAAATTTACCCACCAGCTGCTAATGGCAGGCATTCTGTCAGGCCCTGCACAGACATCACCTCACTGAATCTTTCCAGAAGCCTGGTAGGTTTAGCTGTCTCCATTTTAGAGGGGAGGAAAATGAAGGCTCCAAGCAGTTGCCCATAGTCACTCAGATTGTAAGTGATAGAGCAAGAATTCAAATCCATTTCTGACTAGTTCCAAAGCAAACATTCTTTCCGCAATACCACACTGGTTCCCAGGAACCAGTTGAGGCTTTGCTTCCTGGTAAAGGGCCTTCCCTGGGCTCCCCTGGCATCTAGGATGTCCCCTGTAATAATTTTATCATGTGATTACAATTACAATGATCTGTTTCCTCTTTGGCCTGCCTTATCGGAGTGTGAGAGTTTCTGAAAATAAGGGCCTTGTCTATCTTTTCCTCAGATTGTGCCTGGATGAACAGATATATGAACAGATGGGCAGGCAAGTGCATGGATGGATGGATGGACCTACTGATGAATGGATGCAATGAATGGATAGATCAATGAGTTGGTGGATGGATGGATGAATGGATAGATCAATGGGTTGGTGGATGGGTGGATGGATGGATGGATGGATAGATAGATAGTTGGATAGATGGATGGTGGGTGGATGGATAAGTATATAGGTACATGGAATCACTGGGGACTTACTAAATCTAGGATCTAGGCTCCAGAGAGCACAGTCATTTGGAAAGGTTTTTGGGACTGGGCTGTCTTTGGGACAAGATCTCTCTCCCTGGTCAGTGTCTATAACCACCCTCTCACTAGCAGCCTTGATTTTACCTAATCAGTTCTAATAGGCCTGTTATCCCTTCATCATACCTGGGGCTGAGATTTTACCTAACAGTTCAGGGGTGGATTTCTCTGGAAAGGGAAGCTCCATGCTAACAGATGTTATTCTTATTCATAGAGCTTTCTAATCCCCTCCTTAGTCGTGCTGAATTATTTGACTCAACGATATCCTGCAGGATTGAGTTCCAAAGGTTGATTAATAATATGTTGCCAAAAAAGGGTGTCTATTTTAAATTTGCAGCCTTTTAATTTCATCAAGTGCCCTCTTGACTATGAAAACATGGATGGTAGAGAGTGTGCTGTGCAGGATCCAGCTCCAGGCAGGTGCTCACAGGTCCCAGCAGAGGAGGCACTGGCCACACAAGCACCATCCACTGTGTCCAGAGTCAAAGCAGGCTGGCAGCACAGAGCAGGTCTATGAAGGGTTCCCAGAGTCCCCTCTCAGTGCAGGACTTTTTGTACATTCAATAAATATTTTATTGGTGACCACTGGTGCCAGGCCTTGTGCTAGGCACTAGGTGTGCTTTGGTGAACAAAACAGCATGGTCCAGGAGGGAGACAGACAATGAGCATTAAAGTAAATAAATATGTTTATAATATAACAATATGGAACATAAATCTATAAATAATAATAAATAGATATAAGGTGAGATATACATGTCCAGTGAAAATAGCAGGTGCTTTAAGAGAATAAAATAGGGGTGGTAAAATATGGGGAAATATCAGCACACTGGCACCATCAGACACTTGGAATGGGAGGCTCAGGCCAAAGCTTTTGAGAGCCCCCTGCAGCCCACCTCAAGTGGACCTGGGTGTGTCTTCAAAAGGCAGGGCTGTGAGGGCACATCGCCAAATGCATTACAATCAGTTAGGAAAAAGGGAGGGGAGGTGATCAGCCTGGTATATGGAGAAGGAAGCCCAGAGAAACAGAAGTCACAGAACTCATGCAATGCAATCGGGGGAAAGGTGTGTAGGATCCCAGGCTCTAGCCTGCTGAGCCCTGGGCAGACCAGTCATGGGTGGCTACCACAAGGGACATTACCACTCTAAGACAGTCCGCCTTGGGCTGGGCAGACTCTCCATGAGGCCATCAGGTGCTGTCCTGGGATTTCTGGCCTTGGGTCACACATGGGTTTCCTTGGCTGGTTGCTGTGGGTTTGTCCCTGGAAAGGAAGTCCTTCTAAATGTACTGACAAAATCAAGCTTTGAGGCTATCAGTCCAAATGCCCAACCCTGCACCTTGGCAGATTTCCCAAGGAATGCTGCCATCTGAGAAGTTTTGGAAGGCAGCTGCAGGCACTGTGACCACATCCCTGTTCCCCTGTTCACCTCGAGCCTGTCACCTCCAGCCCCAAGAAGGACCAGCCAGAGGTCCAGAACTGATTCCTCCAGAGGCCAGGATACCCTCCTGTGGCCCTGTCCTGCCTCCCTGTCCCTGAAGGGCTCCGAAACAAAAGGCTTCAGTGCCACCCTGTGAGACCTTCTCACTGCAACACGGTGAGAGTGTCCACCAGCTGACAAGCAGGAAGGCCCTCCACCGCCCACTTGGTGAGAAAGGAGTGGACGGGGACTTCCGGCCTTACAGAGCAGATGAGGATCGACTGAAACACACACTTGTGACCCAGGTAACCCAGACGCCAGCCCACGGCTTCTGCAGCCTGGAGGGAACACTCCAGTCCCCCACACTCTGCCACTTCCCATTAGTGGTTAAAACAATGTAGGCTACATTACAAATCAAAATAAGCAACAGTGCATTTTATAGTTAGCCGTAACTTGACAAATTAATTAGTACAACAGCACAGTGTGTTCCCTGAAGCATGGCTCACTATATTTTGCTTAGAGAATATGTGTCACAAATTACAGATGTGTTACTCAAGGTACTTATGCAATCAGAGTGAATTCTAAAGGTGCCCTTTTGATACCACTTTCTGGAACAGAAAAAGGGGCTCGAGGTAGCTAGAAATATCATCAAACCTGCCATCCAAGCTTTGAGCAACAAAGATACTTACAAAAATGTGCTTCTTTTCCACAAAGGGGAACCAAGGCCATCAAAGACCAAGATCTGGCTTTGGAAAGTTAATCACACTTTGCTACTTGAGGTGGTGTGAAGTAAGGGAACATCCAGGCCTCAAAAAGCATGGAGCCTGATGATCAAGAACATGCAAGGCTGGAATCCTAACTGCCATCTAGCAGCTGTGTGGTCTCACGCAAGTTTCGCATCCAGAAAAGGATACAGTAGTAATAATACCCATCTTGCAGAGTTACTGTGAGGACTGATGTGCTACTTTATGCAAAGTGTTTAGACCAGGGTCTGTTCCATAGGAAGAAATCAACAAAAATTGCTACTGTTATTCTAAGATGCACTTCCCTTCGAAGGTTCAAGAGGTTATTGTCTTAGGAAGCCTTGAGGTTGGGGCTTAGATGCACTATAAAGACATCCCTTTCCCCAGGGACAGGCCTAGTATTAGCCTTGTTAGTTCAGAAACTCAGAAACTGTTTATCTTTGAGGAATAACCAAGTTCAAAGAAATGGATGCATACACCAAAAAAAGAAAACAATGAGTGGGGTGGCAGTGAGAGCCATAGTCAATGGTGTGTTGGTAAATGTTTAACATCCAGCTCTCGGGTGGGTGTGGGAAGCCCTGAGTTGTGCATTTGCTGGTTTCCATGCTATAAATACTGCCATCGTATGGGTTGAACGTGTCCCCCCAAAATTCATACGTTAAAGGCCTAATCCTCAGTACTTTGGAATGAAACTGTATATGGAGATAGGATCTTTAAAGAGGTCGTTAAGTTAAAATGAGGTCATTAGGGTGGGCCTTAGTCCAATATGACTGGTGTCCTTATAAGAAAAGGAGATTAGGACACAGACACTCATAAGGAAGATCACATGAAGACATAGGGAGAAGATAACATGTACAATCCAAGGAGAGAGGCCTCAGGAGAAACCAATCCTGCCGACACCTGGATTTTGAACTCCTAGCCTCCAGAACTGTGAGACAGTAAGTTCTGCTGTTTAAGCCTCCTGGTCTGTGGTGCTTTGATATGGTAGCCCCAGCACACTGATACTCCCACCGTGGCCAATTTCAAGCTACCAATGTAATGTCTCCAAGTGATACACCATTGGAAGAGATGCATATGATTGGCTCCCATGAACAGATACAAGCCAGGTACGATTACAAACACCAGCTAAATCTGAGACTCACATTGAAATCTTGCATCCACCGGACATGCTACAGTCTTTTCTTGGAGGTACAGCTCCTGGGCTGCTGAATCCCCTGGGACAAGGGGATTTAGCCAAATGTACAATCATGTGCAGAGCTGCCATGTTTGCTCATAGGCCTGAAAGCCCATTAGCTTTCAGGTGCTGTGCCCTAAACAGGTGATGGCACTGCCAGTGAAACCATACACTGGAGGTCCAGGGATCAAGCTCCAGGCCCCTTTGCACTGTGTTCAGACACACAAGGCCAACACTGGCCTCCAAAATTCCTCTTTGTCTTTTCTTCTGGGCAGACAAACCTCTACTTCCACTTCTCAGTCCTTCTAAACATCCCATCATGTCATTTCTCTTTAACGTAACTTTGTGCATGTCTGTGAGGATCTATTGTGTGTTGGCTAAAGTGATGACTTGCAGAAGATGGTCTTATTTCTGATTTCCTAGTTCCTGAAGTAGGGGAGTCATCTCACAACAGCCCCTACCCTTCTCTTCAACAGGCTAAATCTGTAACCCCAAGCCCTATTCCAAGCCAACGTTATCCTTGTGGTGAGCAAACCAAGCAACAAGCAAGCCCAGCCAATTCTGCTTTCCAAACAGGTCAGAAATCCACCCCTATTCACTCCCACCTCTAGGCTATATCCCTACCACCACTTCTTTCCTTTAGGTTTTGAACATCTGCCAAGACTATTCCATTGTCTCCTAGCTAACCACTTTTCTTTCATCTCCCCGCTTCCCTTCCTTCCCTCCTATGCTCAACTAGAAAGAGAAACAGCATGCAAATAGGACCTTGTCATTCCTCACTCCTAACCTCTCTATGGTCATTTTCCCCTATTCCTCCACCCTCAACCTTGGCAGTTCTGGATTTTATGACAGAGCTCATGTCAATTCACCACTCTGTGAATAAATAGTTCCACTTAAAATTCCCTTTTGGTCCCTATTGGACTAACTGGAACAGCTCCTCTTCACCCTTCAAAATCCCTTTCTGAGTTTTTCTAGCCCATGTTAATGAATCATTATGAGGGACCACTTGCTCCCTTTCCCCATGTTTTATCCCAGATTTTAAATAAGAAATTTTACCCCTTAAATGTATTTTTAAAAAGCTGTTGTCCTTTCCTTCACCTTTCACAAGCTTCTCTCCTTGGGAAGAGAAAGGTTTTACCTGCTTGGTGAGAAGGGAAGAGTTTGACACCCACTGGCTCACCTAACTCTAGTGGTGGCCAGCAAGAGTGAGTAGAAGGGCGAGCTGAGGCCCAGGCTGGGATCCCCCAGCAGTTGACCAAACAAGGACCAGATCTACAGACCAACTGTCTCAACGCACAGGGCCTAGGCAACGCACTTGTGGGGAAATAGTGGAAAATCCATTTTTGATCTCAGCTCCAAAACAGGTCTTTAATCCAGCAACAAAATAGAGACGTTTCTCTCTATCTCACTTGTATGTATGCTTCTGAATTAGTGCAGAACTCACAGAAGAGTCAGGTATGAATAATTAGCCCTTGGAAGCCAGAACTTGTGTGACAGGAAAAGACTAGGACATGGAGTGGTAATTATCTGTCAATTTGTCACTCTCCCCCTGTGGATCAGAAGCCCCTGGAGGAGAGGGCTGAATCTTTTCACCACAGAACGGGATGCAATCTGAGAAGCATTGAGTGCCTGCCGCATTTCAGGTAGGGCATCCACTGTTGTGGGGCCTGAAAAAGCAGAGTTAAGATGGTCTCTGGAAATGGGAATCCTTATACACTGTTGATGGGAATGTAAATTAGTATAGTTGTCATGAAAAACAGTATGCAGTTTCCTCAAAAACTTAAAAATAGATCTACTGTGTGACCCAGCAATCCAACTACTGGCTATATATCCAAAGGAAGTAAAATCAGTATGTTGAAGAGATGCCTGCACTCCCATGTTTATTGCAGTGCTATTCACAATAGTCAAGATAAACTTAGCGCCCATCAATGGATGAACAGATAAAGAAAATGTGGTATATATAAAACAGAATACTATTCAGCCATAAAAAATGATGAAATCTGTCATTTGTGACAACGTGGATGAGTCATTACGTTAAGGGAATTAGCCAGGCACAGAAAGCCAAATACTACATGATCTCACTCACATCTTAAAATAAAAAAAAAGCTCATCTCATAGAAGTTGAGAGTAGAATTGTGGTTACCAGAGACTGAGGAGAAAAGGGCAAGGGGGAAATGGGGAGAGGTTGGCCAATGAGTACAGTGTTACGTTTGTTATGTTAGATAGGAGGAATAAATTCTTCTGATCCATTGCAAAGTAGGGTGACTATAGCTAACAATAGTGCATTGTATATTTCAAATAATTAAAAGAGAGAATTTTGAATGTTCCCACAACAAAGAAAGGACCAATGTTTAAGGCGATGGATATGCTAATTACCCTGATCTGATAATTACACAATGAATGCAAGTGTTAAAACATCACATGGTACCCCCAAAATATGTACAATTATTATGTGTCAATTTTTTTTAAAAGTTGGTCTCTGGGCAACAGGATCCAAGTGCTCAGCAGCCCAAGGTGGGGCTGTCCCCACAATGGTAGAATTCAGGTGCAGCTGCACAACCCGGCTCTCTCTGGGCTCTGCCTCCTTCTGCCTCTCCTCTCCTGCGCAGTTCCTGATACTTGTCCTCTTTCCCACTCAGCCTCTCTCTCACACTTGCTTACATGTGTCAAGCAAGATGTGGCTATCCATTGGTGTTGGTGCTAACCATTTCACTCCACCTATTCATCCACACAGAGACCTCCCAGAGCTCCTTGGACCAGCCATTTTTAAGGCAGGTCTGCTGACATCTGTTTCCAGCAAACCAACCCAGGGTGTGAGTGGTTGGGAAGGCCCTTGAGCCCTAGTGAGGCCTCCTGGAAGGCCTGAAGTCTTGCAAACACCACAACAACAGAGCAAAATGTGCATCTGCTTGCACCATTACTGCCTCCAAGGGCTTAGGCAGAAATGCAAGCATGTTTGAGCTGCAAGTGCATTAGCCACACCCTGTCTCATGATCCACAAGAAAGCTGACCTTATTTAGAAACCTCCCTGGCCAGTGCTGTGTATTGGGTAGAGATCTGAAAAGAGGAGGCCTGCAGGTGCTGATGGATTGCTTTCCATAGTGGGGCCAGTCAGAGGATGCACCTGGAGCAGCCTGAGTATCCTGAGGAGCGCAGGCCTGGGAGTCACTCTTCCTGGGTTCAAATCCCAGTCCCCTATCATTCTAGCTAGATAACCCAGGACAGGTCCCCTGACCATCAAGCCTCGGTTTCCTAATCTGTAAAATCTGTTGTGTCACTCAGAACTATTACAATGTGTGAGACAGAACACTAACATCAAGTCTGTGACCCAAGAGTCACTGTGTAAACCCCAAGATTATCAGCTTTGTCATCTGGAAGGAGGAGCGTGAGTGTAGAGCTGGCTGCTGAAGCCCTGACAATTTCCACCAGTTTTCACCCAGGATGTTCACATGTCCCTTACCATGGATATCTGGCCTCATGCTGCCTGCTACTGAGGGCCCTGTCAGGCCTCCCACCTAGGTAGGTGAACCTTCCTCTCTTGCTGCCAGCTTTAACCTGGGGACTTATTTAAGGGGACCAATCAAAGCCAACCCTCTTGCTTAGTGGCACCCTTTCCCAACCACCAAGCTGAAAGAGAAACAGGTCCACCGGCTCCTCAGACAGCCCTTGCCATGCAAGGGGGGAAACTGGGAGGGTCTCCAGAGGGGCCTTATGAGGGCTTCAGCCAAATTCTCTAAAGAAGTTCTTCCAGTCCTTAAAGCCATCTTCCTTCCAGAAAGATGGCTTTCTCAATCCCCCCTGGGACAGACAGGAGGTTTTTCTGTGTCCTTGGAGTCTCTCCTCAGCTGAGAGAAGTCAGCCTGGCCTGATACTCAGGCCTCTGGCCCCACAGACTCCAGGTTCACAGCCCAAGAGGATGTTGAAGAAGACTGGGAGGCTCCATGAGAGTCAGGGAAGCCTCTCGGTGCACAGCGTGGGCCACAGTACCTGGAGGAAAGAGATACCAGGAAGAGGGGCTTGACCAGGAGAGATACAGCCCCACCTGAGCAGAGCTCCAGGAACAAGGGGAGAGCAGGGGCTCTGCGGGCGTCAACTGGAAGCTCAGTGGTCCAAGAAGCTTCTAGAGCATGGGGGCCTGGAAATAGCAGGGGGTATTGTAACACCCAAACTGTAGGCTAACAGCAAACTCAAGACCTACAGCATACACCAAAGAACTCCACAGGAACTAGGGGACCTGCCAGGAGGAGGTGGTGGCCCTGCCCTTGCTTGAATGGCCAAGCTGTGCTCAGAGCATCTTCCATCTTTATCTCTGAGCATCATGGAAAGCCCAAGACGCCAACACAGAGAAAAAACTTTGAGAAGCCATCAAGATGTCTATTCTAGCCTGGGCACAGTGGCTCACACTTGCAATCCTAGTGCTTTCAGAGGCTGAGGTAATAGCATCACTTGAGCCCAGGAGTTCAAGATCAGCCAGGGTAACATAGTAAGACCCCATCTCTACAAAAAAGTAAAAAATTAGCTGGGCATAGTGGTGTGTGCCTGTATTCCCAGCTACTCGGGAGGCTGAGGTGGAAGGATCCCTTGAGCCAGTGAGATCGAGGCAGCAGCGAGCCGAGATCAATCACTCCACTGCAATCCAGCCTGGGTGACAGAGCAAGACTGTGTTTCCAAAAAAAAAGAAAATGTCTATTTTATCAGACAGCAGAGAGTGGAGTTACATACCTTCGTACACACAAAGATATACCTGAAATCCCCAACTGGGAAACATTCTCCCCAGCCCCAAGCCCTTCATCACAGGCACCCAGCCAGGGACTTTCTCCAGGACTCTCTCCTCTCTATCAGCCCTTGTCCACCATCTTGCCAGACCCCTCAGAAGAAGGCTATCAAGAATCTGGGGACCAGACACTGGAAAAGAGCTCCCTCTTTACCTCAATGGAATTAGATCAACATAAGGAAGACCTTCCTGACAGCCTGGGGCATGGAGCTGTACCTGGAGGAAGCTGGGGAGCCCAAGGCAGTCCTCCCCTGGGAGTGCGTCCTGCAGGCCTGAGCCTGCAGCTCTCCTGCGGGCCTGTTACTGGCAGCCTGGTGATCCTTGCCCTCATTACTGGCAGGCTGGGGCCCAGAGGAGCAGGAAAGGGCACAGGTGGGCAGGCTGCAGGCTATAGGTGACCTACCTTGGCTCTGCATCTAGCCAGAGCTTCAATCTGATCTCTGGCAAATGCACAGCTCAATTGAATTCAATAAAACCCCCTCTGGAACTATACAATGCATCATAAATAATCCAACTACAGGATTTTTGAACACTTTTACAAATACAGTTTCTTCTCACATCCTCCATTTCTGTTTCCCAAATGTCAGCCCTTACACTGAATCTCACAAACCTACAAAAACTTGCATTTTCTAGAACTTTAAATAACTGGATAATTACCTACAAGGTGAATTATCCCCAAGTGAAATGAACATATGAGATTTCAAATTTCAGTGATGATTAATGTATGCCAATAGAAAATGAAAATGAAGTTCTTTTAACATGATCACTGAAAGACTTAATAAATATTACCTACATGTGCTCAATAGTAAGAAAGCAAGTTACATATTATTATATAATACCAGTTTTACATCTGTTTTCAATAGTCCACTAAAGAAATGTCAGATATTTTACCAAGCCCCCACACAGAAACACTGCTCAAGATAGTGGGATTTTCAAGGTCAGGAAGTGAACTACACTGTGTTAAACTCCATCCCCAGAGTCTAGCAAGTGGCAGGCACATAATAAGTGCCATATAAATGTTTGCTGAACGAAGGAGTGAAGTGGATAATGGCATTTCACTGCATTGTTTATTTTTAAAATTCTAGGTAAAGACCTGCTTCGTTTCCCTACTTGCTTGCTAATCATAGCGCATAAACTTATAAACCAGCATTGGCTTAATGGTTTTTGACATGCTAGGGAGTGACTTTACCTCAGTTATATTTTAATTGCTGGTCTTTTTGCTGGTCTTTCTGCAGTGCTAGAACTGGGACATTGCTGATCAACAGAAGATACCCGATTTGCTTATTAAAGAAGAAGTAGGCATTCATAAAAGCTACCCTCTCATCTGCATGTCCACCAAGGGTGAATTATAACCCACCTGGTTTTCCCAGGGTCCCGAGACCTCACCTCCCCTAAAATCCTTACTCAAAAGAGGCAAATCTACTTATCATATCACAGAGGTGCCGTTACAGGGTTCCCCAAGGAATCCCCAACTCTTAGAGATGTGCAACCATGGTATGTGGCAGGGGACGAGAGTAACATGAGTGATTTCCAGGCTTCAGGGGACCTCGCAGAAATCACACACTTCTCTGCCAGAGGAGAAGCAATACCCTTTGTTCTTGGGTAGAACTTGGTGGCCCATTTTGCAGGTTATCTCATACAGGCCAAAAGTACATTCTGTGTAGACTGCCGAACTGGATGCTGTAGCAAGGAGCCTTGGTGGAGCGCAAGAGCATCCCAGGGCCCTGAGTCAGTGCCAGGCAGAATCACACAAACTCATTACATATTCATTCCTCAGATGTTTATTGGCAACTACTATGTACCAGGCCCTCCTCTTGACACTGGGATGCAAGGACCGCAAATCCTTGCTCCAGTGCAGCCTGCAATTTAGTGGAAATTGTTCATATGCAAAGAGTATGTAGCAAGTGTTGTCAAGAGTCAATACTCTTGATTTGTATTAACTCATTCAATCCACACAATAACATGTTGTGGTAGATTCTGTTATTGCTTCCAGTTTCACATAAGGAAACTGAGGCATGAGGAGGTTAGGTCACTTGCCCAGGGTTATGCGACTATTAATGGCAGATTTGGAATTCAAACTCTGACTCAGCTTCGGAAATCTTCACTTGCAACCACTGCAGTGGCTTTTTGGACCGAGGTCTAGAAGCACTGGGTGACCACATCTACACATGCTGGAGCAGTACTGCAGAGCAAAATGGACATACAATATGTCGATCAACAGAGTAATATGGTAGGGGAAATTATTTTGACAAGTGAGACTGGGATTTTCCTTAGGAAGAGACACTTAGGGCAACAACAGATGAGTCACATCAGTCCTCAGGGTAGCCTGGCTCCAAAGCTTCAGAGGAGGGGAATGTGGCTTATATAATACAAGAGAAGCATATGGGGCTCCTGAGACCCTCTGGGAGGATGAAGATAAGCAAAAGAGATGGAGAGAGAGTGGGGAGAGAGAGTGAGAGAGCAAGATGGTGGAAGGAAGGCGAGGCACAGAGTGGTGATTGACTGTCTCTGGATACTCCATCCAGCAAATCTTAAGGAACACCTATGAATCTTCATGACCAATTGTCATAATGACTGCTCATTGGTGTGAAGGCCGTTGTTATGGCTGGAAACAGAGGAAGACTAAGGTTCACATTGGGAAAGGTATGGTGCAAGACAGAGGCTGTGCTGGCTGAAACCATAGTTTAGAGAGAAAGGATGCCAGTGGTTTATAAACCCTTGGGGATATCTCTGAGTGAGCTTTGGACTTCCACTGGCCATGGACTTGAGCAGGGGATTTTCAGGTGATTTTGAAGTAGGAGGTGGGACTCAACTCTGGAGTCAGGGCTCAGACACTGGACCAAATGGAGGACTAGCTAAAATAGGGATGGGGCAGAAGCAGCTTTTCATAAGACACACCCACCGTTGTGCCATGTCAGTTTACCATTGCCATGGCAACACCCAGGAGTTACTGCCCCTTTCCATGGCAATGACCTGAAGACCCAGAAGTTACTACCCTTCCCCTAGAAATTTCTGCATAAACCGCCCCCGCATCTACAAGTAATTAAAAGTCGGTGTAAATATGACTCCTGAACTGCTCTGAGCTGCTGATCTCAGCACACTGCCTGTGGAGCACCCTGCTTTGCAGAAGCAGTCACGGAGCTGCATCACCACCAGAGCTGCAACACTGCTGCTTCCATAAAGCTGTTTTCTTCTATCCTACCACCAGCTCGCCCTTGAATTCTTTCCTGGGCAAATCCGGGAACCTTCATGAGCTAAGCCCCACTTGGGGCTTGCCTGTCACATATCAATTTCACCTAGATCTTAGTGGCCTGTGGCTGAGTTCCAGGTTAATAGTCAGCATGATCACATCAGGTAGACAATTACAAATTTCTCTCTTCATTCTCCTCCCAAAGTTTATTGCCCCCCATGAGTTGGTCTAATAAAGACTGATTCACCCTAGATTCACCTTGATAACCCTAGATTCACCTTGACATCTGGATTCATCTCCCCATCCCACCAGAGGAAGAAGGGATTGTTATCTTGACAAGTGAAACTATCAAAAAAGGAAATGCCAGTTGCTCATCTCTGGACAATTGTCCCTAAAATACTCACAACTTCTGATCACTTATGTGCAGTCTCTTTACATCTGTAAGTGCTTTGAATCCCAACAATAATGCCACAAATTTTTAAGCCCATTTAAAAAAAAAAAAAAGACACAGAGATTCAGAGAGATCAAATGGTTAGCAAGCAGTCAAGTGGGGATACCACCTAGGTCTGCAGGGCAGCAAAAAGGCCACATGCGCTCCCCCAGCTCTCTCTAGTCAGGCAGTGGCCCCACCAGAGGTTGCAGGACTTCTCCATGGCTCAGTACCATGTTCTCTGAGCATCAGAACAAATGATTGCCTTGAAACTAATTAGCTGCTCATTCTCAAAACTAATTAATCTTCGTTAAGCTCACTGAAGTCTCACCTTCAATGACTGAAAATACCAAACTTGAGTTCATCATCAAAGACAGCTCCCCAGCAGGAAACATACTCATCTAAATGACTCAGCCTCCTTAGCTACCTGGGCCCTGGTGGGAGAAGGTAGTCTGGCAACAGGCAGAACTGTAATCCACGAGTGTGGAGCAGAGCCAACCCCTGCTTACACAGACTGGAGCTGGGCACACATTATTAAAACATGAGCTGAAAATCACTTATTCTGCTTTAGGTGATTAATAGAGTTGGCTTTTTCCTGGGACATAGAGGCAGCCCTGAGAAATGATGCAATTATTCCCAGTGAATGGGGATGTTAAGGGACTTGTTGCTAATAGGGTGGTGTGTACAATTTCATGGTTAATTAGTACTTTTGGGGGGAGCACCGCTACATTACCCAGCCTAAACAGAGTTCCTAACCCTGCCCTCTCCTTGCCTTCAAATTGTTATGAAGTAAACATTAAGGACTGAGGAGATTAAAGAAGCTCTGGGTTAATTGGAACCCAGCAATGATGCTGAAGATGATTTTTGGGGTAATCTCGGAGGAGCCACCTCAGTGCCTTCCATGGTGCAGCAGAAGCACTCAGAGACGTGGTTTCTAGGGGGAAACAATGACTTTTAATCAAGACTGGGAAATGAAATTACGTGTCTAATTAGATAGAAACAACCACAAAACCACAAACTAGGGAGCTCGCTGTAATATTGAGCTTCTGTTCTCAGAGGCTAGCAAGAACTTAGGCGTAAACTCTGCTGATGAAGGCATTTGGATTTTTGTTCTCTGGCCGACTGAAACTTCCCAGGAGGAAAATAACGGTTGTTTTGTCCTCATTGGAAACACTCGATGTGGCAATGCGGTGACTGCATTCCCTTTGTCGGCTTCTGCTTTTTGCTCTCCTGGCCCTGACCTCAAGTTCATCATCCTTGCACACAAATGAACATGTGTTCATTTTCCTCACTTTGGGAAGCAAATTCCAGATGCCCAGTGAAGAAGTCAAAGTATTTTGAGGTTCCAGGATCAGAGATCACCAGGAAGGGGCTCTAATTTGCATTTGTTTCAAGTTCATAGGCATATGAAGCAGAGTACTATACTATTTTTAATAGAGAATAGAAGACATTGACTTCTTTGACCTCTAGAGGATCACTTGAGTGCCCATCTTAGGTAAAAGTAGGGCAGAGAGGCAGCCACTGCCTTGGGATTGTGAGTCTATTTACGTAATCACTTCCTTTGGAGCCTTCAAAACCTTACAGAGGCCTCTAAGAGAAGAGGCACCCAAACTCCAATTCCTGCAATTTAATATTCTAGGTTACAGGCACTTGTCAGGGGAGGCCAGAGTGGCTCTTCCAGGCCCAGGAGCAGAGGCATGCCAAAAGATTTGGGAATAAAACCATTTCAAGGAAAAGGAGATCTAGGCTAGGGGCCTGGGCTGAAGCCCCAGCACATGAGGCTCATGGCAACACTCCTAGCTGATGCTAAAGGCCTCTCCCCTCTGGAGCCAGGGTTCTGAGTGAGTGCTTGTGTTTGGAAATACCATGTGAAGGGGCGGAAGCTGAAAATGGTAGATCCACATGGTTTAAAGCCACATTCACCTTTTATTCAGGACACATCCCACTGAAGATTTACCTTATTTATAGTGTCAACATGTAATAATAATAACATTATGGGACACTGGAGGACATGCTGGGAGGTTTGCAAGCTCAAAGGCCCTACAGACCTTGGCTCTTTGGTTCCTTCTCCTTTCTGAAGCTCAGTCCCTTCTCTGCAAAATGGAAACGGTAATTCACCTGTCTCCCGGAATGAGTGCAAGAACTGAAACCCGAAAGAGCCCTTCTATGCATCAAGCCGTGTGTCAAGTTCCTACCTATGTTGTCTTGCTCTCTGTCATTCCATGAGCCTGGAGCTACCAGTAGCCCTGTTTCACTGATGAGGAGAGGAGGCTCAGGGAAGTTAAGCAACTCGGTACTGAAGTCATTAGCCAGTAAACGGCAGAGCTGAGAAGTGAACTCACGTATTGACAACAGGCCCAAGCCTGTCACCATCACATGATGCTGAGTGTCTGAGCAATTGACCAGGCCCCCAGCAGCCTCTTAAGTGGCAGCCACAGCCTCATCCCCCTCTACTCCCACCAACATATTTTGATTAGATGAGTGGGATGGTGTGGGAGGATCTCTTACACGTTGTATTGATCCATATCAAATTTTATCTTGTTAGACTTGCCCCAACGTTCCAGCAGTGTAGATATTTTTGACCCATAAAATTTCCTCTTAAAGATGTTATTTCCTGAATAAGAAAAACTGGTGGAGATGGGGCTACTATATGGCCCAGGAAAAACCTGGCCTGACTGTGAGATTGGGGGACTGAACTAGAAAGCAAGTCCGGCTATGCCACACCAGGAAGAGACGTGCTTAATCCCTGGATAAGGCAAAGGCTGCTTCTCACTGGCACTGAGAAAATCCAGCCATTACCCAGCAATGGGGACCCTGCCAGAATCAAGGTCACTCTAGATGACATGAATTTTCCAGGGCACCAGGCCTGTTGGTGGGTATGGCTGCATTGCTTGGCTTTGACTACCTCTGGGACCAGATTCATCCATGACTCTTACTTGTCCAAGCCTTTGAGAAATACATAACCTCCTCTTGGAGACATATTTGGGCTCCGCCTGCAACTCACCTCTTCTTCTTCTTTCTGTCATCATTTAAGCCCAGCAAGCTATTGTCAGTGTTTCTTTAATAGAATGTCTATGTTGCCCCTTCCACAGCTGGTTTGCAAAGGTGAGACTCTCCTCCGTTCACAGGGACACATGTGTGTACATGTTAAACACCCACCAGAGAGCCCAATCTGATTTTCTGCTCATCCACCTTTGTCAAAATGTGTGGCAGGCAAAGGATAAATGATGGGATCCATGCACACACACAAACCCAGGTGTGTTCCTACCAGACTCAGCCAGGCGTGATTCCACAGATGGCTCACAGGGATCACTGGAAAATCAAGTCAATACACTTAAGAGGGGTGACCAAGGAGATAGGGCATCAGTAACACTTTATAAGAAATGTCTGTGTTTCTAATATTTAGCCACTTAAGCATTTTAAAAGGAGGCACACAATTTCTCTATTGGCAAAACCTATTTGGAATTTACAATGCTCAAAAGTATTTGTAAGAAGTATGTGTGTGTATATACGTAGTGTTTAGTATTAAATCAATAAATAATTTTACACATTTTAAACATTTATTTATTTAATAATGTGTGGATAAGTTTTTAAATGTGTACCTATGGCTGAACTTGTATAAGAACTCTGAAAAAAACATGAAGAAATGCTGATCCACTTCTGGTAAGCAAAAAACAGAAAATTTAACAAGAGTGCAGTACAAAATCAATATTAAAAGGTCAGTAATTCTCATAGTCAAACAATGATGAATTTGAAGATTTAGAAGTAGGGGAAAAATTTACAAACCCAGATAGCAAGATAAAATACCTAGGAATAAGCTGACCTCGACTGCATAAATCTATATGAAGTCAGTCTCTTAAATAACAGCAAAAAAGTGCAAAGGAATGAAAAACATGGAAAGATATACCAAGTTCTTGGGTAGAACTCAGTATCATAAAGATTGGTTTTCCCTAAACTATAATAACTTATAAATGTAAAGCAATTGCAATGGAATGTCAATAGGCTGTGTTTTGGGCACTAGATGAGCTAATTTTAAAACTCTAAAGGAAAAACGAACAATCACAAGGACCAGGAAAAAAAAGTTAAAAAAAAAAAAAGAATAGCTGGAGGTGCATAGAGACCTAATCATACCAAGTATTAAAATATACATATTATTGGGAGGCTGAGGCCGGAGAATCACTTGAACCCAGGGGGCAGAGGTTGCAGTGAGCCGAGATCGTGCCACTGCACTCCAGCCTGGGCAACCAGAGTGAAACTCTGTCTCAAAAAAAAAATGTATATATATATTTATATTAAAAATATATATAAAATAAAGCTACAATAATTAAAACAGTGTGGTACAGACATGTGAAAGACCTCAGAAAGATCAATGAAACAGAATACCATTTCTAGAAATAGACTCACATATACACAAGATTTTAGTATACTATAAAATAACAATGAAAATCAATAAAGAAAAGATAACCTTTCAATAAACGGGATTTAGATAACTATACACCAAAAAAAAAAAAAACCCTTTAACAGGACCTCAGATTTAAATGTTTAAAATGGAACCATAAAAATACTTGGAAGAAAAATGAGGGAAATATTTTATAACTTTGTACTAGGGAATGTTTTCCTATGAACTAAAATTCAGAAGTCATAAAAGAAAAAGGAACCAATGATTTTACCATATATAAATCAAAACATGTTTCATGAAGGGAAAAGGCAAAAAAAAAATCAATGAACTGGTTCAATATTTTCAACACATGCCAAAAATCAAGGTATAAAATCCCTGCTATAAAGATTTCCCAAAAATCAGTAGAAAAATAGGCAAAGTACATGAACACATGTCTCACAGAAAATGAAATACAAATAACTCCTGAGCATGTGATAAGATGCTTAATCTTGTTCAAAAGAGAAATGCAAATTAAAACTGTGCTCTCATACTATTTTTATCCATCAGATTGGCAAAAATCCAAAAGTTTGATAACACATTCTGTTGACAAAACTATGGAAAAACAGGCACGCTTATACATTGCTGGTGGGAATATAAATTGGCACAACCCTTCTGGAAGAGAATTTTGCACTATCTACCAAAATTACAAATGCAAAAATCCTTTCACCCTGCAATTCCATTTTTATGTATTTGTCTTTATAGATACACTTGCAAAAATGCAAACTGACCTAATTGCAAGATTATTCTATGCAGCACAAGAATGGGTGGAATCTAAATGTTATCATTAGGAAGCTGGTTAAGTAGGTTATGGCACGTCTATACAATAAACTACTGTGCAGCTGAGAAAAATAGGCAAGCCTTTCTAATAAGGAAATACCTCTTAAGACATGTTATGGAATAAAAAAATCAATGTGAAGAAAAAGTATACATAGCATGCCTGTATTTGCATACAGAAGTGAAGGAATGTGCATTTATACTCTTATCTGCTCATAATTACTTTAAAAATCTAGAAAATCCCCCTCTAAAAAATTAATAATATGTTTATCTGAGGGAGTGGGGAGGGATGAAATAGAGTGAAGCTTGGGAGAATTTTTACCCAATACCTTTTTACACTGTTAATTTTTGAACCTTTTCAAAAATTAAATAAATATGTTAAAGTTATTTCTTCAAAGACAGATGATGCCTGTGGCCCTACCACCCTGAACATGCCTTGTCCCCTCTAATCTTGGAAGCTAACCAGAGTTAGGCCCGGTTAGTACTTGAATGGGAGACTGCCTGGGAATACCAGGTGCTGTCGGCTTTTTAAACGAATAGACAGATAGATACATATGTTTTTAAAAAATGAGATAACTAAATGTTAATGGAACAGATCACAGAGAACACGAAAATAAAAGAAACTCTGGTACTACAGAGATAAAGAACAAAGATAGAGAAGAAGAATGGGAAAGGGAGTCAAACTCTGTGGAACTAAAGCAAAGTGCTAGCGGCAGATAATTGGGATTGTGAAGGAATAAGGCATACAAATATACACCACAACATGTTTGAACTATTCATATACATTATATAAAACTAATATGTATGTGCACATATATGCAGATTTCATAATTCAAAACATTTCAATAGGCAATGAATGCCCTTTGTCCCCAGCAATTGTACATCTAGAAATCTTTTTAAAGAAAATCACTAAGAATGTGCTCAAAGACAGGTACAAGGCTGTACCTCACACACAAATGCTCAGAAACAGGTGATTAATTTAGTAAGTCATGGCCTCCCATACAATGGAATGCCAAGGCACCAAATTTATGCTGCAGCATATTTAATGATACCAAAAGATGTTTACCCTCCACTGCAAAGGTATACACTAACATATTCACTGCAGTTATCCCAGGGAATGGGGTAATGGATGACTTTTACTCTTTTTGCACATTAATATTTTCTAATTTTTCTACAATTAATATATATTCCTTGTGTAATAAAAAACAATAAAAGTTATTTAAAAAGAAAAAACTGAGCTTTGTTGATTGATATCTGAGATAGCTACTCTCATGGACATCTACTTGTCTCGATTCTTTGCTCCTTTTTTTTTTTTTTTTTTTTTTTTTGAGATGGAGTCTCCCTCTGTCACCCAGACTAGAGTGCAGTGGCGCAATTTTGGCTCACTGCAACCTCTGCCTCCCTGGTTCAAGCAATTCTCCTGCCTCAGCCTCCTTGAGTAGCTGGGACTACAGGCATGTGCCACCATGCCTGGCTAATTTTTTTTGTATTTTCAGTAGAGATGGGGTTTCACCATTTTGGCCAGGCTGGTCTTGAACTCCTGACCTCAGGTGATCTGCACGCCTCGGCCTCCCAAAGTGTGGGATTACAGGCATGAGCCACCATGTCTGGCCTTTACTGCAATATTTTTAAAACTGTGCCATGGTGAAATCCAAAAGCTTTCCTCAGAGGCTTTCCTCAAGGGCTGCTGAGGGCAAGAGAGACAGGGAAAGGGGAAAGATGCAGGATTTGAGGCTGTGCTCCACATGCTGGCCCCCATCCCTACACAGACACACACACACTTACACATGCACGGGCACACACATGCTCATATGTGTGCACAAGCACATGCTCACACACATGTACACACATGCACACACACGTTTACATACATACACAAGCTCTCTTACACACACAGCCAGAGTAATTCCACTTTCCCATGTTTTGTAAACAGGCCTTCTGCCTAAAATGGAACCTTAATAAAGGAGACTGTAGACGGAAAAAAAACACAAAAACTATGCCATGAAGTTCTGTCCTTATGCCTAGTCCAGGCTCCAAAAAGCCACTTAACTCTCATGACCCCCTGAAAATGCCTTCTCAGAACTCAGATAGTAAGCCAGAAGTGTCATCATCCCAGGCAGGCAAAAGAGCAACTCTGAAGGCCCAGAGTGTGATACCACAGGACTCACAGGGAGGCAGAGAGCAGGCTTTTCTGTCTACTCGAGTTGGGGCTGGGGGTTGGGGTGGGTAGCACCCAGCAGGCAAGGTGAAACCAGAGTGGGCATCAGAGACAAAAGAAATACCTGGAAGGGAGTCAAGCCCCCTCCAGCTGATGCGGTTGGTCTTTGAGAATATGGTGACCCTCTTCTCTCATCGAAGATGACTTGTTGCTGGATTTACGCAACAAATTTAGGCTGATCTTCCCCTAACTCTAAAAGAAGATCAAAAGCAGTGTCCTGCCAACCCCCTTCTGGGTGAGGGCCCCTCACTTATCCAGAGTTTTCCTCCCTGTGAGTGTGAAGGAGAGAGCAGTGTGCCCTGCAAAGGCTCAGGCCAGAGGGACTTCTCATTTTGGTCCCTGGCTGCATAAAGTGGCTGACCCTGTGTCTAGCTCTGCAAACTCTTAAGTGTAATAATAACATAATAGTAGCTATCTCTTAATGTGTTTTCACTATCAAGCACTATAAGAACACAATCTTATTTAAGCCTCACAGCAAGGATATGAGGTGGTGTAGAAGACTCACTGTAAAAATGGTCCCACTTCCCAGTCCTCTCTGTATCCCTGCTCTTGGCCCTGTGACTCTGCAGCTTCTCCCATTAGGGGGTGGGGTCTGCATTTCCTCCTTTGACTTTGGGCAGATATTGTGACTTTCTTTGGCCAATAGAATGAGGCGGAAGTGACGTGCCACTTCTAAGCCTAGATCTCAAGAGCTCTTGCCCATTTCCACTCACTCTCTGGGAATCTTGCCATTTCCATGAGAATGTGCCTGGACTAGCCTGCTGGGGATGGAAGATCACGTGGAGAAAAGCCACATGAGCCAAGGCCACCCTCAACCAGCCAAAACTTGAGCTGACCACAGACATTAGTGACCTCACCCAAGGTAAGCCAAGCCTGATCCAGGAAAGCAAACCTACCCAGCTGACCTGTAGTATCACGAGAAATAAAACGTGGTTGTTGCCTTAAACTGCAAGTTTGGGGAGAGTTACACTGCATTATTATGGCAATAAATAACTGGATACAGGTGAGTACCATTATTGCTGCTAAACTCAAGTTGAGAAAAAAACTTTTCTGTTATGGATTGAATGTTTGTGTCCCGACACCCAGAATTCATATGTTGAATCCTTAACCACGAAGTGTGATGGTATTTGGAGACGTAGCCTCTGAGAGATAATTAGCATTAGATAAGGTCATGAGGGTGGGGACTTCATGATGGGATTAGTGCTCTTTTAAGAAGAGACCCCTGTAATCCTAGCACTTTGGGAGGCTAAGGCAGGTGGACCACTTGACGTCAGGAGTTTGAGACCAGCCTGGCCAACATGGTGAAACCCTGTCTCTACTAAAAATACAAAAATTAGCCAGACATGATGGTGCATGCCTGTAATCCCAGCTACTCAGGAGGCTGAGACAGGAGAATTGCTTGAACCCAGGAGGCGGAGGTTGCAGTGAGCCGAGATTGTGCCACTGCACTCCAGCCTGGGCAACAGAGTGAGACTCTATCTCACAACAAGAAGGAGAAGGAGAAGGAGAAGGAGAAGGAGAAGGAGAAGGAGAAGGAGAAGGAGAAGGAGAAGGAGAAGGAGAAGGAGAAGGAGAAGAAACTCCAGAACCAGAGAGCTTGTGCTCTCATTCTCTCTCTCTCTCTCTCTCTCTCTCTCTCTCTCTCTCTCTCATGTGAAGACACAGAAAAGAGGCAGCTGTCTACAAGCCAGAAAAAGAGCCCTTGCCAGAAACCAACAGTGCTAGTACCCTGATATCGAACTTCCCAGCCTCCAGAAATGTGAGAAAAACAAATTTCTGTTGTTTAAGCCACCCAGGCTATGGTATTCTGTTATGGCAGACTAAGCAGACAAGGTCTCACAGCTGGTAGGTGACAAAGTTAGATTCCAAAGCTTAATAAGGAGTTCACAGCTTCCTGCCCAGCCTCAGGGCTGTGACCAGAGCAGGTGGACTCCACCCCCCTTCAAATTTCTCGGCCACACCCTTGGGGCTGCCTCCTGCCTTGAGGTGTCCTGGAATCCTAAATGTTCTAGGCACATGGAATTCCAAGGCTGGAAACAGACTTGGAGGGCATTAACTCCAACTTCCTGGTTCTATCGATGATGATGCTGAAGATCAGATGATTCAAATGAATTGGCCAAGGTCAGACTGTATAGAAAGGCAAAGGAAATACTGCAACAAAGATCTCCCAAGGAAGTGCTCATTTGTCCAAACCAGGCTGATCTGCTTTTCCAGGTGTAATAAGAACAAGGAAGAATTGTCCTTCAAGAATTCTCATCTGATTTCCAACCAGTGTCCCAAGGGTGCCAATCTTGAGTTCCAGAAGCCAGAACTCTTAGGATCTGCTTATGAATTCCTACTCCCACCTGTCCCCATTCCCAAACCCTTCCCCACAAATCAGACTGCCGAGCCACAGAGTTAACATAGCACAGACAGATGGTAGGACCTGAGTGTCTCCTTTACAGCCAAGGAAATGAAGTTGCTTCCGCCCACCAGCATCATTGAGGCAGCAGCTCCCTGCATGCAGCACACAGAGCCCCCAGGTCACACGCACAGCCTCTGCAAAGCCACGTGGTGGATCTTGTGGCAGAGACTGTAGCTTAAGGAGGCTATTTGGCTGTTGCCCATACATATGGCAGCCTGGCAGGCCCTTCCAAGGGCTTGCAAACCACATAGCAATCAGGAGCCCCTAGGGCCTCGGGCCCATCTGCGGAGCAAAGATAGAGCCTCATTTGAGATGCCACGAAGCATCAGAAGATGCCTTGTGCTTCCCGCAGAGCTGGAGCACTGCCCCTCGCCTGGCTTTAGGCTGTGGTAGAACTCTTAGAGAAGATGAAGTTCCTTCAGCACATCCATAAAGGGCTGCTGTCCCTGGGGCTCAGGCTGCACTCCAACTAACAAGACATGGTCTTGGCCCTCGAGGACCCTCCAGTGAGTGGAGAAGACTCTACAGAGGTTTCTACAGAGTTGTGAACCCACAGAGAGGGCAACTAAGCCTGGCTTGGAGAGAGAGACAGAGTAGAAGGAGCATTAAAGAAACCTTTCAGAGAACAGGATATTTGGGCCTTCAAGGAGATCACTCCTGCAGTCACTTCTCTCCTAGGAGTCACCTAGGATTCAGGTCAGGAATGAGGTGGATGAGAACTCTGCCTTCTGTGGTACCACATAGCAACCACCCAGATGTGCCAGTTCCCCAGCGTCTGGGATGACCTTCTTCTGCAATGGCCAGACATGGCCTGTATCCCCATCCTGCTTAGTGCAGCTACACTGCATCAACCAAGCCATGGCTCTTCTCTGTTCTTAAATAAAGATGATAACCTTTGACGACACCCTGCAGTCTTAACCTTTGCCTACTCCATTGGCCCTTGAGTGTTCACTGTAGCCCTCCCTTGCTGGGTTCCCAACATCCCAATTTCCTTCAGTTCCTTGACTAACATCCCTCAGCACAGAGCCTTGGTTCAGTTTTCCCACTCTCAGGTCTCACCTCAAGGACCACTGCCTCAGGGAAGTCTCCCCTGACCCTCCAGTTTGGGGCCACTTCCTCAGAGTTACTCCTTCTCAGAACCACATCTCTTTCTTTCTCCACAATCTAATGCATCTTGGCTTTATTCTCCTGGCCATGGAACTGTTTAGTTAATGTCTGTCTTTCCCACAAGTCAGTAAACCCCAGGAGAGTAGAAGCCATGCCTGCTTCGGCTTATGCATGTGTGTTGATTATCTAACACTAAGCCAGGCATGCGGTGTGCACTCCAGAAATGTTCGTGGAATTCTAACTAGGAGTTTTGCCTTGGGAAATGGAGGATCCATTGTGTCATAGGTTGAGTGTCCCCAGAAGCAGATCTTGGGATCAAAATTTGAGTAGAAATCAGCTTTGGGGAAGTAAAACCAGGAAAATCTGATAGGGAAGTGGGGAAGAAAGGGAGAAAGGAAGGGAGAGAGGAAGGGAGGAAGCTGGAGTGCATAAATGAGACCCCTGGGCCCCCCTTCCTCCCCCAGCCCTCCTAGGGAAAGGAAGAGAGAAAGCAAGAGGCCGGATGGAACACCTGTGTGCACAACAGGTCAGGGTAGAAGCAAGGTAGAACTCAGCCCATTTCTGTGTGACCTTCTGGTTGGTTTGGATGGTTCTGGCCCCAGGTTCCAGGCATGCTGACATGAGAGCTATCAAGTCCAACCTCTCCATGTTCATTACAACTGGTTCCCCATTAGCCCACAACTTCAGCTTCTCCAGTACAGTGATCTTTTAAGATAACTTTCAGCCCACACTCCTGAGTCCCAGAAATACCAAAACTGGCTGATCAAACTAAAAGGTCCAACTCATTCTCTCCAGAGAAAGAAGTGGCACGTTGTATAGAGACAATGACCACAGCTCAAAGTTCTGGGCATCCATGCACCTTCATTTCCTGAGCCCATCAGATCTGTGCAAAATGACAGAAACTGACATCTGTCAGAGACCTGCGGGAAGGGATTCAAGACCCAAGAAGCAGGTCAGGATGTTAAGATGCCACCCTTCATCTTCCATTAAACTTCTTAATCTGCAGGCACCATGAACTCAGCCAAACACGCAGCGAATATTTTCTTGAGCACCTGCTGTGTGTCTGGCACCATGCTCAGCATGGGGATCACAGCTGTGAAGGGACACCAGGTCCTGGCCCTTGAGGAGCTTATAATTTAGGGGAGGACACATGCATCAATCAAATAATCACCCAAATGCCTGCTAAACTGCAGCTGGATAAATGCTAGGAAGAACAGGTACTGGGCCCTATGAGGACATAACACTGGGTAGCAGATGGAGTTTGAGCAGGGATGACTGATCTCATCTAGGGACCAGAGGAAGTCACCAGAGATGGATATGAGCTCATCAGGAGGAGGAGGCAGGGGAAAAGCATTCCAGCAGAGGAAGCAGCACGTGCAAAGCCCTTGAATAGGTCATGACAAAGCGGACCCATGGAGGATGAGGACCCATGTGGTCTCAGACAAGGCAGGCAAAGGGAGCAGGTGCGGCTGGTCCACAAGCGTCCTGAGTCTCACTGTGTGAGTGGATATCAAGGGGTCTTGCTTGTCAGGGGCCTGATAACATCATGAGTGAGAGCGGGTAGGCAAAAGTAACCTGCAGGTCATTCCTTAAATGCAAAGATGGTAAAGATACAGTGGGGCTCAGGAAGAGAAAAGAACTGTCTTCAGTTCGCACCTACTATGTGCCAGGTATTCTGCCATACACAGGTATTTATGAAATCCTTAGCTTTTTGCATTCATTCAATGTAACAACAATTACCTGTGGAGCCGCTGCTACTCTCTGTGACCAAGCAAAAGGCAAAGGTAATTTTTTTCCAAAATCATCCTTCAATAAGAAGAGTGAGTGAACTTATATTCAAATTCCTGACAAACTCTCCTGTTAAAGGGCAGTTCTCTCATTTACTTTATTTTAACCAATAAAGTACCATTTGGAGAAAAGACATTAGCCTGAAACGACCTCAATCAATGCTAGTTTTGGATGCTCATAAAAGTTTGCTTGATGGAATCGTTAAAAGAGAAGGCAAAGATATTTAAGCCCTATTTAATAATTATTCCTGGGTCTGACCTTAGAATTACAAGCTAGGGATGTTGTTCTAAACAAGTCTTTTACAAATCACTTTAAAAAGCAATATCAGAAGTAGTTATACTATGAAGATCATAGATATATACCTAAAGAAAAAAATGAAAAAAAACACTCTCCTAATATTATGCAAACAAGTATAGGTAGCTTGTGATAAATTCTCCAGTGACAGCATTTTACACAAAGCCACAAAGTGTTGGGTCTCAAACAACTATGATGGAAGTGGAGATTCTGTGCCCTGGAAAACTGTGTTCAGTGCTACGCACAGTGGCTCTGGCAATCATGGGGCCTGGGAAGGCTTTGAATAAAATTGCTCCATAACTGCCAGAAGGGGAAGAAAGGCAGATTTCTAAATTAAATACTATTTTACATGGCATGGGAATTTAAATATGTATGTGTAACTAAATTAATAAATCAAATGCTACAAATAGACATAAACTCTTTCATCTGCTTCCCTAAGAGTTTTTATGTTCAACTACAAGTTGACCCCCTCCCCTAAATATAGGATTTCCCCACTGGGAAAATGCATAAAGCACTTTCTATTAGGAGATGTTCTGTATTCCAGCATTTATGGGAACTAGCTACAGGGGCGAAGTGGGAAGCTTGCCCAATTCTACCCACAAGATAGATCTGAACCCACCAGCCAGAGCACCCAATGTGGGCACCCAGACTTTGGAGGAAGCATATCCCCAGTATATTGGTGAGGGATCACATCCAGGGAGGCCTTGGAGGCTGAGCAGCTCAGGGGCACAGGCACAAAAGTCACAGCCAGGATTATAGCCCCATCTGCCCTGCTCTAAATCCTGGGTCACTTAACCATGTCAGGTGTCCCTGGGCGTCAGATGCCCCACCACAGCAGAGCGCTGGCCTGGACTGGTTTCAGCACATGAACAGTGCTCCTGAGTTTGTGGGGAACAGAACCTCAGGCTGTGTCTCACTCAGTCCCTCCAGAGGACATGGCATCTAGTCCAGGCTCAAGACTCCAGCCTCCAGGCCACAGCTACTGCACCATGGCCAGCAAGCTCCTTGGATGCCTTGTACTCTCCATAGACTGGTCCCCTGTCCACAGGTACCTCCCTCCTTGACAGATGTCAATGCCTCTGGGTATCCACCTCCCAACAGAGCTGACAGGCACTAGCAGATCAGCTGACTTTACAATGCACCCCTTTCCAAAGAGAAGGCAGAGCAGCCTCCACCCCGCAGGACTCCCTATGCCTTCCCAGTTGCCTGCACCATCCTTCTGGTGGCCTCTCTCACCTTGGCCCCCATGGTGCTGGCCCTTCCTGGTGCCTCCACTATCCTTCTCCCACCCCCACCTCCTGGGGGTACTCTACAGGCTTCACTTTCCACTCACATCTGCATCACTGGCCTCTTTCTCTGCAGAGCTCAGGACCCTCCAATCCAATTACCTTCCAGCAGCTCCGAGCAGCTCCACCACTTGAATTGCCAAAGGCAGCTCAAGAGAACCAAATAACAACTCCCAGTTCCCATTATAGTTCCACCTCTGCAGGGCACTGCAAAAAATCCCTCAAACCTTGGCCTGGCCTCTGACTCTTCCCTCTTCCCTGGCCCCTTCCCAGGAAGGGATTCAGACAGGATCCTGTCTGTCCAGGACTCCCTTTCCATTGCGAAAGCAGCCACCTCCCAGTAGACATCAGCTTTAAAATGGCAGCCCTGCCATCTGGCTCGCCCTCTCCAATCTGTCCGGCTCGCCCCCTCCAATCTGTCCTGCTCACCACTGCCAGGTTCATATTCCTCAAAGAAGAGCCAGTGAGATGCAGTCAAGACCCCTCTCCACTCAGCAAGGTGAAGCAAAGCCTGGCACTGTGATTCCAGATGGCTGCTGCTCCCCTAGACCCCTCTGGAGGTCCCCATCATGCAGGACTCACCTGCCTCCCTCAGACCCAGCCCGCTTCTGTCCCTCCTGCCAGTGCTCCGAGGGCCATCCCTGCATGCTCAGGCTTCACCAAGACTCCTCCTGCAGTCTGGAGTGCTCCCATTCCCCAAAGGCCAGATGCTCACCTCTCTATGTCACAAGCCTGTTCAACCCTCCTTATTTTGTTGTTGTTCTGTTTGGTTTTGTTTTGGGCTTTTAGCAGCCTGAAGCAGGGGTTTTTAATTTCTTTCTCTAGTGATAAACAGAAAAGAGATGACGAAGCAGCTTTACTGGCCCAACCAGAAATAGAAACTAAGAGCCCATGACTATATTCTCTCCCTTGGACACCCCTATGGACATCAGAGAAAGCACCCAACAGGCTGAGCGACAATCCTGGCTTTCCTACAGTCTGCAGATGAGCCCACCATCTGTTCTATGCCTTCGCTTCTCCATCTGTGCAATGGGGATAGCAACATTCTGGTTAAATGAGGGCGAAACTTTGTTGTGCTTTGCATCTTACCCCCGGCACCTACCTGGGGCTCTTATTCAGAGAATGGCCTTCTGGCTCCTGGAGCCATGTTGCCCGCAGGCAGAGAGGCCTGGAAGGGCCTGAGCATCTTATACACACACACACACACACACACACACACACACACACACACACACACTCTTAAGATGAGGGTGAGGGTATGACGGCCCAGCTCCCTTTGCCTCGGGGACATTCCAGGGTGTGACTCACCCCCCAGAGCACCTGGAGCTCAGTCTGACACCTAGGGGTCTTCTCTGGAGGTCCCACTCAGCTTCGCTTCCACCCTTGCTTCCGGCCCTTCCCTGTCCTGCTTTCCCCACCCTTCCCAGGCTCCTTTGCGAGCACCTTCTTAGGAAAGACTTGTACCAGAACCCTCATTTCAAGGTCTGCTTAGAAGAAGCCTGCCCTAGACAAATGCCTGCCTTGTTGTACTGTCATGGGGAGTCTGTGTATGAATACAAAGTACCTGGTAGAGTCCCCACCATGATTATGAGCTCCCAGAGCCATCGCCACTATGCCAGTCACCAGCTTTGCTCATATCCCACCAGTCATGCGCTCTCACCTCCCCTTCCAGACCGTAAGCTCCTTGAAAGGGGAGACCATGGCTTCCACATCTGTGTGAACCCCATGCCCAGCACCCGTCTGGCACAGGCAGGTCTGTTGTGGGTCCTGTGGCCATGGCTGACCACATGCCCAGGGCTAACAGCAGCCTCTCACTGGGGCCCAAAGCTTTCCCTCACTATCACTCACTCGGGATAGATCAACAGGACCCCTCTCCCCTTGCCTGAGCATCTCCAAGGTCTTCAGGGTGGTGGGTCCTACCCAGAACTTGGGAGGGACCCACCCTGGGATGAGTACAGGTGTCCATTCAGGAAGCTGTCACAAGCCCCAGCCCAGGAAGAGAGACAGGATGGAGCCTCCACCTCCACCCCGCCTGGCACCCATGTGTGTTCACTATTGAGGGCAACAATGCCACTCCTTCTTATCAGAGGCAGGACAACTGAGGCAACTGCCCTGGAACACACTTGTCAAAAGCACGGAGGAAATAAAGCCTGAAGTCCATATGCTCGTGCTCAGGTGGAAATGGTGAGTACACATGATGTACATAAAATTGACAAAGTAGTAGTGGAAAACCCACAGACGCTAGAGAAACATACGCCAGCCGCTGGGAAGCATAAAGGAGCTCATGGTGAACTGGACAATGGAGAACATGCACTGATGGGAAATGCCAGAATGGGAACCTGAGAGGGTCCAGAGAGAGCAACCTGCACTTCTCCAATAACTACAGTGTCCAGACTCCAAAAAGGTTATTTCAAAACTGGGCAAGTGTGCAACAGTGTAAGATACATCTTATCCTCAGCATCATGTTTCAGTAAAAATGAATTGGAAAAGCATCCAACAGTACCAGATGCTTATATAAATTATGAATAGAACCATAATGTGCTTAACCAATCTGCTATTGTAAGATATACTTTGCAGCTTTTAGAAATAAAAATGTAAGTGAATATATATTGATATGGAAGACTTCCATGATATACTGTGATGTGAAAAGTCAGACCAAAGAAGAAAAAGTAGGAATACTTCCATATTTATAAAATAAAGGATACATGGAACTTTGTAGAAAGTCTAGAAAGAGGGTCAACAAACTCAACTCAGGGGCCTGTTTTTATAAATAAAGTTTTATTAAAGCACATCCACATGCATTTGTTCATGAACTGTCTGTAGCTACTGTCAGGCCTAAGGATAGAGATGAAGAGTTGCAGCAGAGACCATATATGCTACAAACCAACACTATTTACTACCTGGCCCTTTAAAAAAGAGCATGTCAACCCCTGATCTAGAAGAAGAGATACAAAGATATTAATGATGTTTATTTCAAGGTACTGGGAACTTGGGTAACTTTAAATTGTTTGGTTTTTTCCTTTATGGCTGTTTATATATTTATGTTTTCTCTGCCATGATAACATATAATCTCCTAAAAAGCACATAGCTTAGAAAAACAATCAATTGGCCTACTTACATTAAAAATAATTTTATCAATGTTCACAAACATTTTTCCCATTTTATAGCTGAGGAACAGAGATTGAGAAAGTTCTAGCAACTTGCCCAAAGTACATGTGAGACCCAGCCTGAGTCTGTCTGATCCAAAGACCCTCTCAGGACAAGATGCTGAGCACAACGTCTGTAATGAGAAAAGGCCTCCTGGTTCCTCTTCTGGGGAGACAGGGATAAGAGGTCCCTCCCCGAAGGGAGGCACCGCCTCCTCACAGAAGCTGGCCTGGAAGGGATGCAAGTTACCAGAGGCGCTAGGCATCGGAACTCCGCATGGCTCCCTGAGGGCACAGTGCCTGCCTCAGTGTGCTGGGCCAGCTGCAATGGGTATCAAATGTTTCCTCTATCCCAGGACACAGAGGAACCAAGGTTGGTGGGCAAAGCTGGCCACGCTGCAGTCAGAGATCAAATCTAAACCTTCTCCAAGCTCCATGGGCCCTTCCCTGCTACCTCTCACCTCTCCGACAACTCCTCCTTTCCCCTCCCCAGTACCCAGCAACCACGATGCTCCAGCCAATCAGAAAGCCTCATACTTTCCCACTCAGAGCATCTTATTCTGGGCATTTGCACCTGTGGATTCCTTTGCATAAAAGTCCTTTCCCTCCCCAGCTGCCTGGAAAATTCCTATTCATTCTTTAAAAGAAAGAAGACAAACTGAAAACTCACTGGCCACATGAAGCCTGCAAATGCATTTCCTCAGACCCATGTGGCATTGTAAAAATAACATTTTATATTAAAAATTGAGATTCCCATTCTTTCCAGACTGAGCAGAAAATCTAGTAACACTCATCCCACATTACCATGTAGCAGCCACAGGCTGTGGCTCAGGAGCAGCTGTTCTCTTTGCATGGGGTGCATGCTTCCCAGTTAGCTGAGCACCCCACTAGGGCCACCACCCGGCCTCCCTCACCGGCCTCCATAGACATCTATCTGAGATTGCAACCCTCTGGCAATCCTCTGGCACAGTGGTTCTCCAAGTGTGCTCCTGGACCAGCAGCGTCAGCATCGCCTGGAAATGTGCTAGAAATGCAAATTCCCAGGTCTGTCCTAGACCTGCTGAGTGAGAAACTCCAGGGCTAGAGCCCAGCAGTCTGTGCTATAGCAAGCCCTCCAGGGGATTACGATACGTGCCCCTCTGAGAACTTCTGCTGTAGCCCTGTGGACTCTGGCCCAAGTAGCAAGGCCTATCTGTGCCCTCTGCCAGCCTTCTCTACCTCGTACCCCCATCCTTCCAGCCTTGGCCCCAGCACAGCTGAGTCCTGGGCCAGCTCCCAGCCACATGCATTAAACTTCTGTTGCATGCACTCCCCTGCCCTGTGGCCAGGTGCTCTTTACCTGTCTATTTCCTAGCCAGTGGGATCTTTTGGGGCAGGAGCTATTTCTGATTCCTGCCTCCTAGCACCTAGCACAAAGCCAGGCCCTTAGTCAGGATTCAGGAACTTCTGCAGAATTAAACTAATTCACTTGGTGATTATTTATACCCCCCTAATTTGGAGCAGCAAGAGTGACCACGAGGCAGCCTCAGCCCTCCTATGTCTGGCATGACAAGGATGGTGAGAATCAAATGCTTGCAGCTCCAAGGAGAAGCGATATTTCAGCAGAAGATGAAGTAATTCCTATTCAAAGCATCTGTTAATCACCCAAGATCCTTCTAGATGTGAGGGACTACAGAGTGAAAGGTGTTATTAATGAAACTGTACAGACTGGGAGGCAGTTCTGAATAACAGCCCTCCTTCCTAACAATGCCTTTCCCTGCGAGTTAATCCCCTGACATTATTTTAAATTCTTCAAGTGCTGGAGAAGTCATGTAGGTTGTTTTCCTGAGTAGTCACTTAGCTGACAAGCATTTTCTAATTGACAGAACATTCTGAAAAGACAGATTAAAGAGGGGGAAGAGCAGTATTAAGATGGTGCAATTGCCCACACATAGCAGGAGGCTGAGTTGACTGAAATGTAAGACTCGATTCAGAAGAAAAGTTATTTATCACATCCCCCAGCCCGGCAGCCCCTTCCCAGAGACAGGAATTCGGGGATGTTGCTCCACAGTGGCTCTCACCCAAGGACCTGCCAAGAGGGACTGCACACATCCCACAAGCTCAAACCCAAGCTGGGAGTTGAAATCCAGGAGTGATAATAAAAACTGTTACTGACAGTTGAGCAGCTAATATGTGTCTAGAACTTTCCAATGGGCTGTGTGCCAGGGGTATTACAATTTTTAGCCCTAAGAGAGGACACTCATCCCCATTTTCCAGATGAGGAGACTGAAGAATGCACCCAAGTACCCAAGTTCACGCAGCTTATGAGTAGCAGAGCTGAGGGAGGTCAAACCCAAGTTTGTATCCTGCCTCTGCCCACCACGCTATGGAAGCTCAGCAAGTTCCTTAACCTCTGAGTCTCTGGTCCATCATCTGCAAAACTTGGGTCCACAATACTCTTGCAGGTGTGATGTGATACAGTGTGATATGCTCAGCAAATGGTAACTCAGGTAACAGCCTCTGAAAGCAACACTCTTCTGCAAATTCAAGCCATTGCCTGAGTTGGGAGGCTCTGTGTGCTCTTTCCTGTCATCAGGCCACCTCCTCCCCTTTAAGGAAATGTGCCTAGATGTCACTGCAGAGTGGCAATGGGCTTAGATGGCAAACACCAAGAGCCACAGCCCAGAACGCTTGGTAGGGGCCGCCCCGGCACAAGCATCCCATAGGTGCTGGTGGGGCCTGGGGCTTTCCGTGAGCCACTGTCACACCTGTCATGAAGCCCTTGGAGCTACAAAACCTCCAGATAGGACTCACCTATCAATCACCCCTTCCTTAATAGCGCATAGAGCTGATGGAATCCCCCCAATGGTCCTCAAACCATGCACACTTTGAACAACTAATGAGGCATGCAGGATGGCTTCGCCATCTAATGTTTTCAGATTTCGTAGAGTGAGATAATGCCACTGACAAGGGAGTATACACTGAGCCGTCCCAAGTACTGATAAGGTGTTAATAAACCTTAGCAAATGCTGATTAGAGGCGGCTCCAGCAGTACAGAGCCTCCGCACTCTGCATGCACACTGGAGGGTTGGCCAATTAAAGCTGGGGAGCTTCTCAATTTGGAACTGATCCTGAGACAGCAGCAGCCTGCATCTCCACCACTTTTAAGTTACGAGGCAGGTCAGGCTTGCCCTGTGGCTAGTCCAGGATATTGCGCACCAAGGGACTGCGTGAGTAAAGAGTGTTTCACAGACCTCACCCCAAAAAGCCAGAGAATCTACAAACTGGGAGGCATCAGGTATTTGGGAATGTAGTTAAAACTTTCTTGAGCATGCTTATACTTAACAGCTGATTTTTTTAAACTCTTGGGATAAAAGGTTTTAAAATAGGCAAGGGGAAGGTGACAGGCACTGTGGTTCCCCACCTAGATCCCCTCCACCACCGGGTGTGCCCATCCCCAGCGGCTAGGGCACAGGCCCCTGAGGAACTGCAAAGGCCTCTGCCTCACACAGAAAGGCCTGGAAGGCTATGCCCCCCAACTGGGGTGGCCCAAAGTCAGTGAGTGAGCACTATGGGGCACAAAACTCCAGCCCTTTAGCCTCAAGCCACGATGACTCTGTGGTGCCATTCCTATGTCAGAGCTCCCCTTAAGATCAGGCCAAGGTCTGAACTCAGCTGAGACTCCGCTGTGCCAAGCTTCCTCCCCTGCCCCATCCTGCTACCTCCACATCCTTAAGGATTTTACCAGAGAGCTCTCCCTGGATAAATCACTTGTGCAATGCCAGGCTCTGCTTCCAAGGAGTCAGACTTAAGCAAGGAGAAAAGGAGAGGGGATTAGAACTACGATTTTTGGAACACTGTTTTGTGCCCGGCTCTGTGTTAGACACTTTCCATTCACTATTTCACTAACGTTCCTCAGCAAACTTGTGGAGTATGAGAAAATGTCGCCATTTACAGATAAGGAAACTGAGGCTCGGAATGGGACAGTGACTTGGCCAAGGTCACATGGCTCCTCAGTGGCAAAGGCAAGACGTGACCCAGGTGTGGTTGATGCTGAAATCCATGCAAACGTATTTGCAAGGCACCACGTTACTTCCCCATGTTTACAATGGGCTATGTGAAGTCAGGAGAAGAGAGAATGGAGCTCTAAAAAGATCTGAAAAGATACACCAGGCTGAAAGCTGAAAGACGAGCAGGGAGAGAGAAAACTTCCCCCCACTGAGGAGTTCAAATCACCATTCTGTGCGTTCCTCGCCATCCCCAAGTGGGACCTTCACATATTGCTTGGCAAGAAACTAACCACTTGCCACCTCTCTGATTCCCAATTATAAAACATACCCTACATTTTAATTTAGAATGTATATTTCACTGGTCAATAGATTGAGGCAAATGTTCCCACGTGGGGCTCCTGCCTAAAGGAGCTAACAGCTTCAATAAAGGTAAAGAAGCCTACTGCCAGCGACGGTGCCTCAGATACTGTCACACACGCTCCAGCTGAATTAAAATGTGCTCTGTGATGAGCGTCTAGGGAGGCAACTTGCTCAGATGATGTCACCCAAGGACACAGGCATCCTAAGAAGGCAGATAGCCTCACTCCAATCAAAACAAAACCAACAATGAAATGTGCCACCCCTATGTAGGTATTAATTACTGTCCAAGTGCCCTCTCTGCTGGCAGGCAGCATGCGTGATCAGGAGTTGGGAGGAAAGAGAGGCTCCTTTCTCACGGGCTTGCCATTCTGCCTCCACTCACCCCCTGCCCAGTGTCCAGCAAGTCCTACCACAGTCAGAAACTCCAATCTGCTCCACAGGCCCCTAGTCTCCAGCTTGATTAGACCCAACAATTTCCTGGAGAAGCTGTGGGAAGGGGGAGTGTATGCAGACTGCTGGGGAAGGTTAGGTTGGGAGGACTGAGGATGGGCCAGGGAAGGGCAGGGCGTGAAGATGTTTATGTACTTCAGGCTCCCTAATGAGGGCTGCTGGCAGGAGGGGGCTCTGCTCACTTGGGCCAGGTTTGCCGCAAACCTGCCACTGCAGACACAATGACATGACAGTTGCCAAGGGGGTTCAGAGGTGATATGAGCAGAATTATAAGCAGGTCCCAGCTTTCAGGGGCTGGGGACTAGGGGATGGAGCTGCTCCAGATCACAGAGCCTCGGCCTGGGAGGGCTGCAGTCAAGAGTGCTTCCCGGCCGGGCGCAGTAGCTCATGCCTGTAATCCTAGCACTTTGGGAGGCTGAGGTGGGCGGATCATGAGGTCAGGAGATCGAGACCATCCTGGCTAACACGGTGAAACCCCATCTCTACTAAAAATACAAAAAATTGGCACAATGTGGTGGTGGGTGCCTGTAGTTCCAGCTACTCGGGAGGCTGAGGCGGGAGAATGGCGTGAACCCGGGAGGCGGAGCTGGCAGTGAGCCGAGATCGCGCCACTGCACTCTAGCCTGGGCGACAGAGTGAGAATCCATCTCTAAATAAATAAATAAATAAATAAACAAACAAACAAACAAATAAAAGAGTGCCTCCCTCTCCGACATCCTGAACGGCCAAGAAGCTTCATCAGTAAGACCATGCTGAACCTTGTTTTCAGTGGAAAAGACGTCCGGGAAGTTATAAGGCAAGCTAGTCCAGCCAGCGTCTTCATTTCCTGTTAGCCAGAACACTCCTCTATGCCTCAGCTGGGGTGTGATGTGTAGATAAAAATCATTCCTGGTGCAGAAGACCCAGAAAGCCCCAAGTGAGTGGTGCATGGGTGAGGGGAGAGGGGCCACTCACTCTTGACCATGGGAAGACAGGGATGCCGAAGAGGAAACTCCTGGGTCATTGTGGGTCGTGATATGGTGCCTGTAGAGGGCAATGAGCTTGCAGAAGGAAAGCCGGGAGCCTGGGTAGGGAGTTGCTGTGGTTGTGCCAGCTCTTTGGAGTTCAAGAAACCATCTCTCAGAAGTGATGTGGAACGGAAAACCGATAATTTATGCTTCCTGCATCGCATGCTTACCTCCCCATTGGCCTGTTATTCCTCCTCAGAGCTTGGAAGGGTTTCTAGAATTAAATTCCTCTGGGCTGGGCTAACCAGAGGAGTAACAGCCATCCAGGCTTGGAAGAAGGCATCGGGGCACTGGGAGTGTCTGTGCCAGTTGTGGAAATCAAAGCATGCAACCCTGATGGGAGCAGAGTTAGACTGTGTGGTCCATACCCCTTACCCAGCCCCATCTCTACCAGAGTGTCTTTCCAGAATCAAACCTTCCATAGGGAGGCTATTTCTTCCTGGTGTAAATTAAGATAGTTGTCTTAAATGCTGCCCTGACCAGGCTGGGATGGACACAGGCACCAGATGCCTTTTCCTGACATCCATCCTGCCTGCCATTAGTGTCTGGAACAGGAGCTGGTGAAGGGAATCCTGCAGGGTGCCAAGCTCCTTTCTCTCCACAGCGGACACTGGGGACTATCCATCAGCCTTCTCAGAACCTTCAGGAAAGCCCACAAGAAAGCATCTCTGTGATATGACCCAGACACTGCTTCCTGGCCCCCCATCCATCCCTGCACATATGCCTACATCCACCCACTCATGTGTGTATTAAGTAGTCTTTCAACAAACATTCATTGACTATTCCAGGCACTGAACTAGGCCCAGCTGATACACAGAGTAACAGGATTAATCCCATCTTGCTCTTACCCTGGAGGAGCTCTCGGGCTAATGGAGAGAAACCAATAAAGAGGGAAGCATCTGGGAAGAGAACCACTGCATGCACATCTCCCTCCCTGCAAGCCACTGAAAAGGCATCCATCTGTGACATGCATCCCCAGGGGCCAGTTCTGCACCTCACCCTGACCCCAAGCTGACACATTGCAGACGAGTTTGAAAAAAGGTGGCCTCTGGGTGTGCAACCCTCAGCTTATCTGCTTCCATTACTGAGGTAACTTGTGTGAATGTTTTTCATTGCTTTGGCCGATTTTAAAATTCCATCAAGAATAACTGCTTAGGAATAGACTCAATTGGAGAATCCCCTCGCTTCACAATAGGCACACACAGGTACAGACAACCCATATCCAGCCTGTGCTGAGAGAGCTCACTGGGATAGCAGGGAAATGGGCTCACTGTCCTGGGAAGATAGAGCAGACCTGGTGCCACTCAGAATGTCCACCCCACCTGGCATAACTGCACAGATCTCAAATGCAACAGGCTGGTAGCACAATGACTTGCGTCCTGGCTCTGCCTGCCATGCTACGGAAGCTCAGCAAGTTCCTTAACCTCTGGGTCTCTGGTCCATCATCCACAAAACTGCGTCCACAATACTCTCACAGGTGCAATGTGATATAGCATGAGATGCTCCGCAAATAATAACTCAGATTACAGCCTCTGAAAGCTACACTTTTCTGCAAATCCAAGCCATTGCCTTTTTCTAGTTTTGCCCTTGCTCCATTAAACTCATATGCCTTCCTTTTTGAGCAAGCCAACATTGACATCTTTCTTTTTACAGATGATAACAAACATTTTCAGAGCACTCACTACCTGCCAGGTTCTGTGCTATAGGTGTGCTGAGGGAGGTGGTGGGGAGGTGGGGCAGGTGCAGCCTTGAAGAGCTCATGGTCTACTTGGAGATGCATAAATGATCCATATTGTGGTGCATGTAATTTGGGATCTGGTAAAGGAGAGGGAAACCCAGACTACCACAAGAGGAGCTGCCCCAGCCAGTGGGAGAGGTGGTCAGGAACAGCTTCCTGGAGGAGGAGGCAGAACCTGAGTAAATGTTGAAGGGTGAAAGGAATAGTGAAGTCAAAGAGAGTGGGAGGCAGAGACACCTGCATGAGCAGATGCCAACAGAGGGGAGAAGGGGCTGGTGCAAGGAAGAAACTGTGAGTCATTTGCTGTTACTGTCAGGTGAGAGGAAGATGGGAGGAAGCGAGGGTGATGAAGGAAGGTAGCCTAGTCTCTAAGGGTCTCCTGGGAGCTAAAGGAGCAGGACATTATTCTGGGGTCATCAGGAAGTGTGGAAATGTTTTATGCAGAGGAACAAGGTAAGTTTTATATTTCGGACGTTCAAGTTTAAGGTAGTGTCTGGCAACAATCCATACGTCAGCCAACTTTCCTCCAAAAAAAATCTATCACAGCTCACACAAGGATGAAAATGGTAAACTAAGATTTATCACTAACCAAGGGCCAGGTGCCAGGAGAAGCTTCTGCAATTTGAAACAGGTAGGGAGCTAAAAGAAGACTCATGGGAAAGGCAATGCCCAGCCATTTTTCAGGTCAGTCGATGTTTTTTCTCAGACAATACAAGTTATTTCCTCATCTTACCCAGAGGAGTCCATAACTACTCTTTCATTTTTTTTTATTTTATTGGGTAAAGAAATATAAACACATCTCAGGAAATATAGATATGTTTTCAGTAGCAGAGGTAATTAAAGATAGCAGTATAGAAATAAAGTAAGATGAATTCTTCCCAAATTAGTAAGGAGAAAATAATTACCCGCAGAAGCCCAAGGTAGCTCGGTCTGATCAGCACAGTGAACATCTCTCCTTTTTAACGTCAGCTTTTCTTCACGGGTTTTCATCCACCTACCCCACCCCTTTCCACGGTCTCAGACCTAACTCTACACCAAGGAGATAGTATAGGGCCTTTGCTAGTGTACAAAAACAAGTGGTTTACTTGTCCTCACTGCATGCACACTGCTGTAGCCTAGGAAAGGCACAGGTGCCTGTACAGCACATGCTAGTGCCTACACAGCACGGAGGTGAGATGAAATGCTTTTTAATTCTATTATGTCATCTACCCAATGCCAAAGCCACAATATTTGGAAACATGAAGATAGCTGATGGAATTTTTCCAGAAATTCTCATCCAGATGTGTGGCTTTGTGAGTACTGAGAATAAAGAATAAATAAAGACCTACAACCTCCACTCATGTTTCCAGTTTGTAAGTTGTTAGTAATTAAAAAATCTTTGTTTGTTGAAGGGATTTAGGAGAAGGCATTAACACCCCCAGATATTGCAGTAAGTGAAATAAATTCTGATTAAAATGATTAGCCAAACAGAGACTCCAGAAACATCTAAACAGACAAATCCATGCTCATCACACAGCCTTTCTCTCCAACAGAGTACCCCTGAGGGAGGGACCAATTTATTCAGCACAACCTCCTTTCAGTTACACTCCAGCTCCGTGCAGCAGGGGGACTGGTGTTTATTCCCTGTTACACACTGGGGTAGGGTGAAGCCAGACTTCATCTGTGTGCTGGGAGAGTAGCCATAGCACAGAAGCCACTGCCTTCTTCCTGGGACAGTTTTGCTTTCCATTGTGCACCCCAACAGTATAACTTTGTCTGATGGGTTCCCTGGGAGTGTGGTTATGCAGCCTGGAAACAGGGCTTGCTCGTGATGATGTTTTCTTGCCTCCTGCTGGGATGATCCAGGGGGAGAAGGAGGCTGGGCCCAGCCCTGCTGGCAGGAAGCTGGCATGCATACCTGTCTTCAAGGGATAGCTAAGGGCACTCTCAAGCTCCATTGAGCTCCGGATCACAAGGTGGGCACCACTTGATGCCAGTGTGAAGCTGCCCAAGGCACCCTGATCAGTGATGAAACATCATCACTTGGCTGGAATCCTCAGAGCAAGATTAAAGACCTGGACACAACAGAGGGTCAGAAAGAAGAGACCCACATGCCCTGCCTGGCTGACAGGACTGAGCACCTGGGCTCTCTCTCCTCTTGCTCAGAGATGTGGACAGTCAGGACCACAGCAGACAGGCACTCTGGTTTTAAACAAATGCACCCAGGACAGAGCTCTGCATCTGACCAGTTTGGGGGAGGGTGGGGGAAATTCCCATTATTCTGAGTAGAAGTAGCCAAGAAATCAAGTGTACAGCCAACCCGTACATCCATTCCTCACCAAACCACCATCGTCCTCCAGTCCTGGAAAACCACACCACTTTGAAGAAGTGGAGATAGCTCAATAGTCCATCTGTTCAAAACAAATAGTAGACAAAAATAAATCCCTCTCCACTTTCTTTTTTATTATTTTCTTATTTGCGCAAATGTATGGGGTATGTGAGAAATTTGGTTACATGTATGTTATGTGTAGCGATCAAGCCATGGTGTCCATCACCCAAGCACAATATGTTTTTGTTAAGTACAGTCACCCTGCTCTGACATCAAACATTGAATTTTTTCCTTCTATCTTTCTAAATGTTTGTACACTGTAATCCACTTCTCTTCATCCTCCCCTCTCCCTCCCACTCTTCCATCCCAGTCTCTGAGAACCATCATTCTACTCGCTACTGCCACGTGTTCACGTTTTCATTCCCACATATAAATGAGAACATGTGATATTTGCCTTTTTGTGCCCATCTTATTTCACTTAAGATAATGACCTAATTTAGGCAATGACATAATTTCATTGTCATTGACGATGAAATTGACATAATTTGCAAATGACATAATTTCATTCTTTTTATGGCTGATTAATAGTCCACTGAGTATACCACATTTTCATTATCCATTCAGCCATTGATGGACACTTAGGTTGATTCCACATCTTTGCTATTGTGAACAGTGCCACAGTAAACATAGGGGTGCAAGTAACCCTTTGATATAATGATTCCTTTTCCTTGGATAGAACTCAGCAGTGTTCCCACTTTCTGAGCCCTGAAGAGCACTCTGATGGAAAGGAATGGGTTATTAAAATTTGACTTCAGCTTTTACACAGAGATGGTGCAGGATGGGGCTCCATCTGCCCTTGAGAAGTGTTCAAATGAATGAATGATCAGATGAGTGTCAATGTATGAATGATAGAGGGAAGGAGGATGTCACTGAATATTATTGTAGTTGCTGAATGAATGAACAAATGAAGTGCATAATGTGTGAATGGGCAAATCAGCGTGGGAATGAGGAGCCACTGAGTATCACTGTGCAGCTGAATGAATGACCAAATGCACAAAAGGAACGAGCAAGCTTCACTAAGCATGACACCCCACAGAGAGGCCTGGGAGGAAAGTCCAGCTCAACTCACCCACCACGGTCCCCACAGAAGGCTCCTCGCTTGTCACTGTCCCACCCTGCCAGTTTGACTCAGTATGAGTTGAATTGTGTCCCCTTCCAAAATTCATATGCCAGAGTTCTAACCGCCAGTACCTGCGAATTTGGCCTTATCTGGAAATAGGGTTTTTACAGAGATAATCAAATTAAAATGTGGTCATTAGAGTAAGCCCTAATCCAACATGGCTGGCATCCTTATAAGAAGGAGAAATTGGGAGACAGACACAGGGAGAAGGCCATGGGAAGAAGAAGCCAGAGATCAGGGTGATGCGGCCACAAGCTGAGGAAGGCCAAAGGTGGAGCAAACCCTCGGCGGCTAGTACAAAGGCGGGGACAAATCCCCCTCACAGCCCTCAGAAAGAAACAATCCTGCGAACACCTTGATCTTGAACTTCCAACCTCCGGAACTGTGAGATGATATATGTCTGTTGCATAAGCCACCCCATTTGTGGTACTTTGTTACAGCTGCCCTAGCAAACTATCCCACAGGCACAGCAAGGTTCCTCCAGGTGCTTCCCATGCCCAGACAACTGCCCGTGGCCACCACAAATCAACAAGATGGAGGGCTTGTATTGGAAGAGATGTCCAAGGGGAGGCAAGCACGAGGCACATGGCACTTCCTCAGAGAACATGCAGAGGACCCTCTGCTCACAGGCAAACAGAAAACACCACATACAGTGAGGTTGGCCAGGAATGTAAGGAAACTTCAGACGAAATGGGATGTGAAGGGCACCACGGGGCAGCTAGAAATAAGCCTACCACTGGGCCTCCCCAGCACAGGAATGGCTGGTGTCTTGACTCTGCCCACAGAACCAAGCAAGTTGGGGCCAAGACTCATGTTGGTATCCCCAGCTTATGCCCTAGGCATGGCACCTAGTAGGTGCTTAGTAAAGTTTTAAAGGAGAGAGGGAAGCAAGGAGGAAAGACTTGTGAAATCTAAAGCAAATGGCTCCTATTTTCTGGGAAAGGCTCACCTATTCTAACTTGTTATTAGCTGCTGCAAGTTCTATCAGATTAAACATGGGTAGGATATGGGCAAACATTTCTAATAGTGATCTATCTATTTTAATTAATTATAACTGGGTACATATTCCCTGCTAGTATATCCAAGCCATGATTTCAAGAAAATTATGACTGAGGATGAGACAACATTTAAGTAATGAAAACAGTAAGTTTAAAGAAAGAAACAGTAAGTAATTAACAGGTGATATGAAGATATGATAAAAATGTGGAAGTCGGTCATGAATCACTGGAGTTCAGGCCAGCTGGTCTGGGGTACCTGAAGCTCGGCAGCTGCTGCTCTCAGCAACAGTCTGGCCAAACCTAATGTATTAGTCAGGCTTCTCCAGAGAAACAGAACCAGTAAGAAGTGTGTGTGTTGAGAGAAGAAGAGGCTTATTTTAAGGAATTGGCTCATGTGATGACGGAAGCTGGCAAGTCCACGATCTGTGAGGGGGGCTGTCAGACCGGAGACCCATAGATGACCTCATGTTGCAGTTCAAGTTCGAAGGCAGTCTACTGGCAAAAGTCTCTTGTGCTTGTTGGAGGTCAGCGTTTTGGGCCATTCATGCCTTCAACTGATTAGGTGAGGCCCACCCACATCAAGGGGAGCAATCTGCTTCACTCAGAGGCCATCTATTTAATTGTTAATCTCATCAAAAATGCACTCACAGAAACATCTAGAATGTGTTTGGCCACATATATGGGTACCAGAGCCCAGCTAAATTGGCATAAAATTAACTGTCACACCTGGGAATAAAAGTTAGGGGACCTGCTAGAGAGGAATGAAGGTTCCCCCAGATCTCAGGCTAAATCAGAATAGTAGCCAACATGGCAGTGGAAAAGGGCTCTGTCTTCATTCGTTGGCTGTCATAACCAAATACCATAGACTGAGCGGCTTATAAATAACAGAACTTTATTTCTCACAGTTCTGGAGGCTGAGAAGTCCAAGATCAAGGTGCTGGCAAATTTAGTGTCTGGTGAAGATTCACTTCCTGGTTCTAGGATGATACCTTCTAGCTGCACCCTCACACAGTAGAAAGAGCAAGGGATCTCTCTGGGATCTCGTTCATAAGGGGAATAATCCCATTCATGTAGACTCTATCCTCATGACATAATTGCCTCTCAATGATTCCATTTCCTAATAGCATCACATTGAGGATTAGGTTACAATATGACATGAGGATTAGGTTACCATGTGAATTTGGGGCAAACACAAACATTCAAACCATAGCAAAACCACTGGCCCTCGCCTGCTCACTCACCTGGGCCCTGCACCAAACTCCTTGCTGCCCTCCCAACTGGCATCCTGACCCCTCCAATTCCTTCTCTAAAACCGACCCACAGGCCAGATCTTTGCATTCCCTCTTCCATGGCTTTTCACTGATACCATCTTTCTTGCTCCAATTCACCTACAGAATAAGCCTCAACTCCTCAGGACAGTCTCCAAAGCCCTTCCTGATCTGGTCACCACCAAGTCTTCCATCAAACCTTCTGATTCAAGAATTCCAAAACACACCCACTGCCTGAATACCCCCTGCAGTCTGCAGCAGCCACACCTTTGCACACCCCATTATTCCAACCTGGAGTGCCCTTCCCCCTTTGAGCTTGGTCCCACCTAAACCTAGTGCACTAGGGCTCCTCTTCCAAAGCATTCCCTGCTCCCTGCAGACAGAATCATGCTATTTGCTACGTCTCCATGTGTGTAGACATCCTGCACAGACCTCCATTCGAACACATACTGTGTGGCTATGGCCAGTGATTCATGTGCGTTGAAAGAAAAAAGAGTCTGTCCCTACTCTAATTTGACCACTGTCCCCACCTGTAGACTGAGAGCTCTTTACAGCCCTCTGAGAACCTATACTGGGAGCTGGATATTAGGATGGGAAGCTGAAGAATACATAGATCGAAAGCAGACAAATCATGGATGGAAAAAAACCTCAACGTCAGCCCCACGCACAGTCTGCATGAACCAGGGCATGGACATTAAGTGACTCAAGGGACAGTAAGTGACAGGAAAATGGCTCACTTGGCCTGGCCTACAAAGCAAGCCTAAGAAGCTTTGACTCCAAAGCTCACTGGGAAGGATCCTGTTGGGCTGCCCAAGGGGCTTTCAGGAGCCAACAGCCTGACGCATGGCCAGCCTGGCCGCTTTGAGACTCAAGGGTTCTCCAGGACCTGGGCTTAGAGGGAACTGGCAGTGCCAGGGCCAGCACTCATGCCTCCCTTGGCAGGCCTTAACCTGCCCATCCATGGGCCATCTCCAAGGAAATGCATACAGATTGATTTTCATCTCCAAAGCTGGAAGAGGGCTGTGATCATACAGCTTATCTTTCCCAGAGGCCACAAGACAGCGACAACTCCAGGGATATGCTTAGCAAAGCCCTGGAACGATTTTAATGGACAACACAATCGATCCATTTCTGCCTGGGCTTTTTGCCTCCTTCCAGTTTCCTGCTAAAATGCACAGCTGCTTCTTCATTGCGAAGTGTGAAATCTGTAAATTAGAAATGTCCTCTTGGGGACGGTCAGCAGCTGGCTGTCCTGGGCACAGACACTGGGTGGAACGGGTGCTCCGCGGCCTGCAGCAGCTTCTCCACAAGCCATCCCCCTGCCCTGCCTCCTCTCACACTCTCATCTCTCTGTCAGGTAAACCTGGGACTCACACCTTCTTTTTCAAGACTTCATGTTCTCGAAAGCCTTGCTTCATGTCTTGTCTTCCCTGAGCAAGGAATAAGACATGAGATCAATAATGGGAACACACAGCCCTGCCTTCAACACCGGACCCTTCCACTGTTCAAAGAGCCCTTGGGGGCCTAGGGCTGGCTGGGCAATGGGAGCCAGGCATGAGGGCTCGGGAGAGACAGGAAGGTGTCCAGCCCCAGCCTTCTCCATGGAACCTAGGACCCCCAGCCCCCTGGCCTTGCAGCTAAATCCCTGGGACTGTGTTTGCCTTCCCCCAGCGCCCAGCATGGGTGCCCCTGAGGGGAGCCAGCAAGGGTTTCCTCTCTTGTGCAAACCTGACAGGTAGTCTTCCTGGACCTAGCTCTATGTCAGGAGCTGTGTGGACTCAGGTCCACCCTTAAGGGGGCTCAACAGGCACAAGGGAGACCTCCTCTAGGATGGAGCTACCCCCGTCAGCACAGCACTCAGAAACTGGGTAACAGCCCAGCAGCTGCTCATCCCCCGCACACAGCATAAAGAGACTCCCTGTTGTACCCAGTACCTTGAACTGAAGCAGCACAGGTTTCAGAGAGGTGAATGTGGGGACATGGGGCCCAACACTTCCAGGAAGCCCATTAGCAGCTCAACAGCACCAGCTGAGTCACAGCAGCCTCCTGGAGCAGCCTGCTGAATTACTCAGCCCTGTTTTAGCAAATGGCCTGGATGGGGGCTGATTACCCTTTGAACATAGTTCCGAAAAGGAATTTCTGAAGTCATCCTGGTTCTCTCTGATAAAGGCTGAACGTTCTAGGCTGGTGAGGGCAAGGGCTGCCTGTGAGTCACTGGGGCTCCGCACTATAGACGATTTAATCATGCATTTCTCTCCAGGGCTCCAGGGCTTAGCCAAATCAAGGGCCTTGGGCACTGGGTTGGAGGGAATAAAACATCCATCAGACCAGGAAGTGAGGGAAATAGAAGCCAGGAAAGAAACCAGGGTCCACTTTGAACACAGCTGTCTCAGTCAGCAGCTCCTTAAAAGAAATGGAATGTGACAGACACCCGGCTCCAAATCCCAGCACCAACTCTGGGTGCCCTTGACCAAGTCATGCAACCTCTCTGGGCCTCCATGTCCTCCTCTGTTCATGGTGATAAAAAGCACCTCCATCATGCAGCTATTTTCAAGATCAAATGAGTTAACGGGTGCAAAGTGCCCAGAGCATGTCAGACACTTAAACGGGGTCACTTCCCTCTTTGACCTAACAGTTATAGAGTAAATTAACTCCCACTCTTCTTTAAGTAGATGTTATTTCCTTTCTGTATACAATACTCTTGTTAACCTCCCTAGCAGTGGGTGCAAGGGGCAGGAAGGTGAGAAGCAGCTAGCAGGGAAATCTGAAAGGACCAATCGATAGAGGAGGAAACCCAAAAGGGAACCATGTCCCAAAGGACAGGTGCAAGGAAGTGACCACCATGGCCAAAGGCTGTTAAGAAATGGAGTAAGGGCCTGGCACGGTGGCTCACGCCTGTAATCCCAGCACTTTGGGAGGCTGAGGCAGGTGGACCACCTGAGGTCAGGAGTTCAAGACCAGCCTGGCCAACATGGTGAAACCCCGTCTCTACTAAAAATATAAAAATTAGCCGGGCATGGTGGCACACACCTGTAATCCCAGCTACTCAGGAGGCTGAGGCAGGGGAATTGCTTGAACCCGGGAGGCAGAGGTTGCAGTGAGCCGAGATCATGCCACTGCACTCCAGCCTGGGCAACAGAGCAAGGCTATGTGGAAAAAAAAAAAAAGAGAGAGAGAGAGAGAAAGAGAAAAAGGAAAGGAAGGGAAAGGAAAGGAAAGGAAAGGAAAAAGGAAAAAGGGGAAAGGGGAAAGGGGAAAGGGGAAAGGGAAAGGAAAAGAAAGAAGGAAGGAAGGAAGGAAAAAAGAAAGAAACGGAGTAAGATGAAGCCCAGGGTTTTTCACCACTAGGTTTGGCCCCCAGGAGCAACATCTGTAGGACGCCCAGCATCCTCCTGATTGGAGAGTGGAGTGTCTGAGTGGGGGTCCCCGGAAGCAAACTCTGACACAAGGAATCAAGTGCAAGAGGTTCATTTGTGATGCGCAGGGAAAACTGGGGGGATTAGGCAAGTGGGGAGGAAAAGCAGCCCACTAGGAAATCTCCACACAGACGACTGGAGCTTCCTCTAGTAGGGAAACAATGCAGAATTTGGACCGCCAGATTTTACCACCGAGGGACAGGGGACAGGGTATCCACATACCAACTCCAACCCATCTTTGAATGAAGAATGCTCCCAGGTAGACTAATTCCCTCACTTCCAGCCTGCTCTGAGTGCAAGCAAAACATGGCCTTTACGGTTCCAGAAAAAGCCCAGACACAGAGAGGCAGATGCTGCAGACCCCACTGACAGGGGAGAGGCGGAGGATGGGCGGTGGTCACTGCCAGCATCTGCTGCAGAGGGGTTCCTGAGAGAATGGGAAGAGCTGCAGTGGAAACAGCAAGTAAAGGTAACTATCTCATTATTATTAATAGTAGTAGTAGTATTAGTATTATTAGTATTATTTTGTGATGGTCTCATTCTGTCACCCAGGCTGGCCCAGGAGTTCAAGACAAGATAACTATTTTGAAGAGTTTTGCTCAAAGAGGAGCAGAGAAATGGGGCTGCGGATGAAAATGGATACAAAGAGTGCTGTGCAGAGATGTTGGGTATTACAGTGTGCCTGAGAGCTGGCTGATGTGATCCATTTGAAAAGGAGAAACTGACAATGCAAGAATTCCACCCTTATGTAGGTGACAGGGAATTATTTCTAGTATCCAAGGGGTTGCCTTTAGAAGGAGCACACAGTGTTTCTGCTCAACATCAGACAGAAGAGAAGGCTCATGGCCACAGATGATGGAAGCTGATAGACATGGCAGTGAATGCATAGATCGGCTCTGCCCTCATCATTCCCGTTTTCTCAGTAAATTAAAAAGCAAAGTCATTGTGTTTATAGCAGCTTTGTCCACAATTGCCAAAATGTGAAAGTAACTAAAATGTCCTTCAGTAAGTGAATGAATAAGCTGTGGCACACCCAGACAATGGAATATTATTCAGCACTAAAAAGAAATGAGCTATCAAGCCATGACAAGGCACAGAGGAAACTTAAATGCATATTGCTAAGTGAAAGAAGCCAATCTGAAAAGGCGACATACTATATGATTCCAACCATATGACATTCTGGAAAAGGCAAAACTATAGAGAGAGTAAAAGGATCAGTGGTTGCCTAGGAATAGGCAGAGCACAGAGCATTTTCAGGGCAGTGATATTATTCTGCATACTACTAACAATGGTGAATTTATGTCATTAAACATTTGTCCAAACCCATAACATTTACAGCATCAAAGAGTGAATCCTAATGTGAACTATGAACTTGGTTAATAAGAATGTACAGATATTGCCTTATTGGTTGTAACAATTATACCACATTAATTCAAGATATCAATAATAGAGGATATTGGGGGAAAGTGAGGTGGTTACATGGATCTCACTGTACTTTTTCCTCAATTTTTCTGTAAATACGAAACTGCTTAAAAAAGTAAAGGCCCTTAATTTTCTCAAAAAAGGAAAAATAATAGCAAGACGTAACTACAGAAGAAGCAGTTTCAGAGGTTTGAGGGGAGGGAACACGTGATATAAATAGCACTGGGTAGTACAGTAGAATAATCCAGCATGAAGGACCCATTTGAGGGCAGATGGAGTTCCTAGAGGCCAGTTGCAGCCTGGCTATGTGTTTTCTGCCAACAGCATTCCATTGCCCAGGGGCAGCTGCAGGTGCAGAGCAGGGAGGGAGTTGGGTTTAAGCAAAATTGGAGTTGCTCTAGGCAAGCATGCCTCCTCGGAAATTCTCCTGCACCCTGTCCTCATCATCTCTCACCTGGGCCATTGCAATAGCTTCTAACTGGTCCCCCAGACTCCAGCCCATCCCCATGTTTCTGCCAGAGACAGCCTCGAAGAAAACTCATCCAACAGGGCCACTGCCCCTCTTCCCAAGTTCTGGAGGTGCCCCGTTTCCCGCAGGATAAAGTGCAGGCGCCTTCACACAACCCACAAGAACCTTTTAGCCCCCCAGGCCAAAACTGACTCTCCAACCTCAAGTCCCTACCCTACGCCTCCCTCTGCCCCACCACTCAGTGCTGCCCAAACCCTGACTCTGCATCTGTGTACAGATTGTCCCCTCTGCTTGCACCGTCCTGCTCCCTTTCTTTGCTTCCATTCTCTGAAATGTGGCTCAAATGTTTCCTCCTTTGTAGTGTGTTCCCAGCAGGCAAGGACAGAGCAGGTGGAAGCAGCTGATGATCTCAGCTCTGGATCTCTGTTTCTATTCCTGCAAGGAATTGTCTGCCTTTTCACTCCACTAGACCAAGAGTTTCTGGAGGATGAAAGATGTCACATTGCTCATCTTTGTCACTATACCCGGCACAAAGCCAGACACATAGTGGGGGCTCAGTAAAGTCTGTGAAATGACTGAGTGAACAGGTGAGTGCAGGTGGACTGAAATGTCACGTGGCCTGGCTCCCATCTGAACTTGGAATTCAAAGCAGCATTTTCTTCTCCCCTTGAACATTATATTCTCATGTAGTTGTTTCTAAAGCATCACTTATTGGGAGATGCCCTTTCTGAGAAGGGCACCAAGGCTGTCGTAGCGATTGAGGACTGGCAGGGAGAACTTGTCCCTGAGTGTGTGGCCACCTGGGAGCTCCGTGCCATCGTTTCCATCTTCTAAGCCCAGTGTGGTGCCACTCATGCTATCTCCTGTGCTGCTGTAGAACAGCAGTGAAGTGCATGGTGGGTTTGCACAATGTGACACACAGTTGGTCTCAACCGCAGCCAGTGAATTTCCCTCCTCGCTGTCACGAGACAACTGTTGTCAAGAAGTCTGATCCTTAAATCTTGTTTCAGAAGCAGACGTTGCACGAAGCGATGAGGAACAACTACAACATATTCCTTTTTCAAGTGATAGTAAAAGTCCATCCTATCTTCAGATCCAAGTCTCTGGGCCGTTCTGAGAAATGAAGGGTCTGTCATTAAATCACAAGAAATATAAGTTATGTCGTTATCTTCATCCCTAGGAAGAAGAATGATAAATCTGCCAGCTTCAGGAATCAGGTCACCTTGGCCAACACAGCCAATGACCTCCACTCAGCATGCACCTTGCAGGCAGCTTTCCACCTGAATACCCCAATCCAGTGCACACCAAACTCCAATTCAGCTCGTAAGTTGTACTTGTGTGTTTTCAGCCATGAGACTGCAGCAACAGGAGGCTGCTTTCTAGTGTTGCACCCACACCCACAAAAAGCTTTCCAGGTGTCCCAAGGGAAGGGGCCAGGCTTCTTTCACTGCATCCGGAGTCCCTGCTGGACATCAGCCTCGGTCTGATTGTTGTGCATCCACTCCACAAAGAGGTCCTGTGTACCTCCTGTGATCAGGCCCTGGCATGGCAGGAAGGACATGCACTGAATATCTGGTGTGTCCCTCCGGACTCACAAAGCAGCGACGGGGTAGTAGGTATACACACAAATGCAATCGGGGGAAGCCTAGGGCACTGAAGGAGGCGCCCTAGGTGCCCAGCCAGGCTGTAAGCACCAGGGAAGACTTCCTGGAAGAGGTGATGACTGACCTGTGTCTTAAAAAATGAGGAGGCCTTATACTCATTAGGATGGCTACTATCAAAAGAAAGAAACGAAGGAAGGAGGGGAGGGAGAGAGGAAGAGAGGAAGGGAGAAAAAGAAAGAAAATACATATTGTTGAGGAAGTGAAGAAATTGGAACCCTTGTGCACTATTGATAGAAATGTAAAATTTCTATCAATAAAAATTCTGCTGTAGAAAACAGTATGGCAATTCCTCAAAAAGCTAAAAATAGAAATACCCTATGATCTAGCAATTCAACACTGAACATATACGCAAAAGAAGTGAAAGCAGGGTCTCAAAGAGATACTTGCACGCCTATTTTCACAGCAGCATTATTCACAATAGCTAAAACAACTCAAGTGTCCATTGATGGATTAATTAATGGATAAACAAAATGGTGTCTATCCATGCAATGAATATGACTTAGCCTTAAAAAGGAAGGAAATTCTGACATATGCTACAACATGAATGACTCTTAAGAACATTAAGCTAAGTGCAGTAAGCTGCTCACAACAGAATACTGTATGATCCCACTTACATGGGTTATGTAGAGCAGTCAAATTCACAGAGACAGAAAGTAGAATGGTGGTTGCCAGGGACTGAGGGGAGGGAGGAATGGGGAGTTATTGTTTCATGGGTACAAAGCTGCAGTTTGGGCTAATAAAAAAGTTCTGGAAACGGATGGTGGTGATGGTTGCACAACACTGAAAATGTACCTAATGCCCTAAAAATGGTTAACGTGGTAAATTTTATGTTATGTATTTTACCAATACGCATGCAATGTGTATTTAAACAAATAAAGAAAGAAGAGTTTCCAGGGAAGAGCATTTCAGGAAGAAACCCCCGTGATAAGCCTCTCTCTCGCTGCTTCGATGAGCCCCAGACGTGGGAGGGCAGAGACACCTACCTTTGGAATGAGCAGGAAAAACCCCTCCAGGATAGCTGGAGAGGCAGCCTGGAACCTTGGGTCCTTGGCTTGTTTCCCTGGGCTTTCGGGGCTCAGCCAGCATCTGCCTGCCCACAGGGGCTCTGCCCCGCCACTGCCATTCCGTGGACCTCCAGTGCCAGCCTCAGAAGGACGGCGCAGGCACCCAAGGGCAAGAAGTTAGGGTGGAACTGGCAGATGCAGGCAAGTGTGAGAAAATGTGGAAACCAGGCATGAAAGCAGAAAAGGTCGAGAGAGCACAGCTGGTTGGGCCAGATGAGACATGTGTACTCTCCCAATTGTACTCGCCAAGAGTCCTGGTGCTCCAGGGACCTGGGTGGGGAAGATGAATACCCTCAAAGGTAACCTCCTGCCTGCCCCCCAGGAACAAAGTAAATAAAGTTGAGTCTTCTCACAGAATGAAATGGACAGTCACAGGGAACGTCTCCTTTATTTCCTGGTCACCAGGAAGGCAGGTGGCAGCTGAGAGCTGCCATGTCCCTGGGAATCCCCGGGGTCTTCAGGACTTGCAGGCAGGGGACATCAGCCCGAAGCTCCCTGCTGATCCCACAGCCCATGGCATCAAACCAGGAACAGGCTGGGGAATTAGGAAGAGTTCTGATACTCACCGAGCCCCAAGAGCAGAACCCAGGCTCTCCCACTGCCATCGGGACCCCTGGCCTGGGCACTGCCGAGCATCCTGACCTCGCTTCAGCCCATTCTTTTCTCAGGTCTCCACACCCCAGCCGGGACTTTCTGTTCCACAAGCTCACCAAACTCTTTGGAGCCTCTAGTCCTTTGCACTCACTGTCCCCTCCCATCAGAGTGCTGTTCCCCATGTCCCCACGGCTGACCCATGCTCTTCCTTCAGGCCTCAGCTCAAATCACCACCCCCAAGAAGCCCTCCCTGACCACCTAGCTATTCTCCATCACATCCCTTGGCTCCTTCCTGCCACAGAACTCACCACCCTCCACAACTCTCTGCTCCACTTATACCATCTCTGTTTATTCATTTACTATCTCTCCTCCTTCTACTTTGTGGTTCCATGAGGGCTGGGGTCTGCTCTTGTCTGTTATTTTTGGCCTGGCATCCAGATTCGGCACTAGGCACTTAGGAGTCAAAAATATTTGTAGAATGGATGAACAGATGAATATGATCTGCCAAACACTTCCGCACCCATTGTTTTATTGGATCTATCAGGAGATTGCTTTCAAATAGGAATGACTGTTCCCACCCTACAGATGAGGAAAGCAAGCCTAGGAGGCTGAGTGCCACCATCACAGTCAGCGACAGGGCTGGAACTCAAAGCCACACCTGTCTGAGGGTTCTGCAGAGTCCACAGGGGGTTATAAGAAGCAAATGAAACAACTGAGTGTGCCTGTGTGTGCAAGTGTGTATGTGTGTGCAAGCATGTGTGTGCATGTATATGTGCAAGAGTGTGCACAAGTGTCCATGTGTGTGCACGGGCATGTGCAGGTGTGTACTTGTGTGCAAGTGTCCAGGTGTGTGCATATGTGCACAGATATGTGTGTGTGCACAGTGTGTGTTGGTGTTTGTGTGTGTGTGTGTCAGTGCCCCCAGGCTCCTGAACATGACTTCACTTTGAAAGTCCAGGAGCTCATGGAACAGAAGGAGCTCATCTTTTTCACAGCCGTATGCCCAGGACATTCCACAGGGCCTGCAGTTGAGCATCACTAAAAGTTGGCTGAACTCATTGCAAACTCAAGAGCTGTACATACATGCACTATCATTGTTTTAAGTTCCTTTGCTTTCTTGCCTGTGTATGTCAAAGGATTGAACACATCTGAGTCTCTAGAGACAAAATTACCAGTAGTTTAGGGTTAAAAAATGAATTTATTTACATGGAAGGCATGGGGCATGGAACCAATACAAGCTTCTGATTCCTTTGTAACGGCTATACACACTTATACACACTTCCCATCTGGGTCTTCTCCATCCCGCCTCTATGCTCACCTCTATATTAGAAGATGGATGCGTGTGTGTGTGTGTGTGTGTGTGTGTGTGTGTGTGTGTGTGTGTCGGGGGAGCTCTTGTGTCTGAGCATCTATGTGTCTGTGTGTAATATGTTAGTATGCCAGTATATGGCATGAATGTACATGTGGGTTTGAGTGTGTTTGTGTGTGTGTGTGTGTTGTGGGTGTCTGCATAATGGAGTCTGTGTGTGTGAGTCTGGGGTGTCTGTGTATGTGTATGTACAGACCTGTCGTGATAGGTTGTTTCTAAGACTGTTTATACCTGTGTCTCTACAAGAAGATCCAAGTGTGTGTGTGTGTCTATGTGTGTGTGTGTGTGTGTGTGTTTTCTGCCTCCCCTCCAGAGTGAAAACTGACAAGACAGAGACCAGGCCAGCTCTTTCTGTTTTCCTTCACTGGCCACTCCTATGTGTCCAATAAGCACAACCAACTAATTTGTTCATTAACAGAAGGAAAGCTCAGAACACCCTTGGGTCCCTGTCCACACAATCTCCCAGTATCACAGAGATATGCAGCCCAGCACAGATAGCACAAGGGAGAAGCTCCCATTCCCTACCACATGGCTGCTGGCCCACCTCCCTCCCAGCCCGTGACCACTGAGACCCCACTGTGCAAAGGCAGCCTAAGTTTTCATGGCTCTGCTCAGGATGGTGGTGCAGCCACCAGCTCTGGGGCAGGCCCCTACAGTGCTAGTTCCTCCCCACCCCCTCTGTCCTCTATCTGCTTATGCAGAGCACGTCCTACGGTCAGTGCAAAAGCAGGAACTGTCTGCAGAGCCCCCAACACTGGCCGCCTCTGTCCTCGCCAACAACCGCGGACTGTTCCAGCCCCACAAATGCTTCCGTGGCTTTGTATCCATTAAAGGCACAATCTTGCTCAACCAATTAATGAAGCACCTTCTCTCACGCAATTCTCAAGTTTCCCCAGAGCCAAACGTAAAGTCTATACAATAATTACACAGCCCGTTGTTTGATAAAGGAAGCCTTACATCTTTAATAATTCTCAATGAAGGAACATCCTGTGAAGGAATTGTTTAATTAAAAGATAACAATGGGATAAAAGGCAAATAAGAAGTAAAAGAGAGAGAGACAGGGATAGAGAGAGAGAGAGAGAGAGAGAGATCACATCTGTTAATTCAGAACTAAATAAATATCCCCCACTTGAGATTCCTTAAATACTTTCTTAGAATCCAGATATACTTGTTTAGCATGCAAATGTATTCTGTCATTAAACATGTTTGAAAAATGAGCAACTGTACTTTGAGTAATTTTGTATCTCTCTGCTTAAAGAACAGCTGTCACGTCCCAGAGAGCATGGGGATCCCAGCTCTGAAACAGTGACTCCGCTTCTCCAGGGCAAATTAGAGATTGCTGGGATGAACTTCAGCTGAAAACTTTGGGGGTTCATGGTTGAGGGCAGGCCAGAGTGAGGACTTCTGCTCCCAGGGAAATGGAGTAGACATACTTTTTCCTTATTCTCCCCACTAAGTACAACTAAAAAGCCCAAACATTGTACAGAAAACAAACATAAGAAGAATCTGGGGATTATTCAATGGAGAGAAGAAGGCAGACCAGCTCAGGACCTCAGGACCTGAGGAATGACATGATGTTGAGGTCTGGAGTTTTCTTTTTGCCTCATATTTTGCAGACTTGCAGCAGAAAACTCAGCAACCCAGAAAGATCAATAGATGCAGGCAAAAAAAAAATGCTATCAACAGAAGTCCTGCTCTCTCTAGCCAACGGTCCAGGAAAGGGGTAGGCTACCAAGACAGAAAACTTTCAGATAATTGCCACCACACTCCAGCCAAACACTCCAGAAAGGAAGTGTGGTTTCATCTCCCCCACACCAGCAAAGCCCGAGTGCAGACCCCAAACTCCCCATCTTCACCAGGCTGAAATGAAGTCCCCATTTGCCCAGCTGGGTCATGTCCAAAAGGGTTTAGTGTAGAGTCAGAACTTATACCACTGCCATAAAGAGTTCCCAAACACACCGCCCCCCTACATGGTGTCAGTGGAGGCCATCTGCGGAGCAGTAACGATGCATCCCTACTTCTCCCAGCCAGGGAGGGGTCAGTGGTGGCCTCAGTAGGGAGCTAGAACTTCCACATCTTCCCAGCAGTAACACAGAACCTCCACCTCAGGTTTCAACGGAAACCAAGAAGAGAACCTGGACTTCCACCCTCATTTGACAATAATGAGACAGCAACCCCCTTGCCAGAGTAGTATCAGAAGAAACCAGCTAAAACAGAAGGCATAAGGAAGACCCATGAGCCTCATAACGTAATTCCCCAGAATTTCCAGGTTTCAAATGAAGATCACTATTCACACAAAGATCCAGGAAGAACTCAAACTGAATCAATCAATAGATTCCAGTGCTGAGATGATGAAATCATAAAGAACAATCTGACAAAAATTTTTAAACAGCTAGCATAAAAATGCTTCCATGGGCAATTGCAAATGTATTTGAACCAAATGAAAAAAGAAAATCTCAGCAAGGAAATACAATATATAAAGAAGGACCAAACAAAAAAAAATTTTTTTTTTTTTAGACGGAGTCTCATTCTTGTCACCCAGGCTGGAGTGCAATGGCATGATCTCAGCTCACTGCAACCGCCACCTCCCAGGTTCAAGTGATTCTCCTGCCTCAGCCTCCGAAGCAGCTGGGACTGCAGGCACACACCACCACACCTGGCTAATTTTTGTATTTTTAGTAGAGATGGAGTTTCGCCATGTTGGCCAGGCTGCTCTTGAACTCCTGACCCCAGGTGATCCACCTGCCTTGGCCTCCCAAAGTGCTGGGATTACAGGCGTGAGCCACCGTGCCCAGCCTGGAAATTTTAAAACTAAAAAATACAATAACCAAAAATAAAGCTCAGTTAAAAAATGAGACAGAAGAAAGAATCAGTGACCTATAAGATATGGCCGTGCATGGTGGCTCACGCCTATAATCCCAGCACTTTGGGAGGTCGAGGTGGGGGAATCGCTTGAGGCCAAGAGATCAAGACCAGCCTGGGCAATGTGGAGAAATCCCATCTCTACTAAAAATGCCAAAAAAAAAAAAGCCGGGCATGGTGGTGCACACCTGTAGTCCCAGCTACTTGGGAGAACTGCTTGAACCTGGGAGGCAGAGGTTGCCGTGAGCTGAGATCTAACCACTGCACTCCAACCTGGGCAACAGAGTGAAACTATGTCTTAAAAAATAAAAAATAAAAAGATATAATAATATACATTACCCAGTCTAAACAACAGAGACAGAATAGACTGAAATTTTTAAAAAATGAACATAGCCTCAGGAACCTGTGAGACTACAAAAAAAAAAAAAAAGATCTAACATTTGTGTCACTGGAGTCCTGGAAGGAAAGGAGAAAGAAGACGGGGCTGAAAAAGTACTTGAAGAAATAATGGCTACAGGGAAACACGACGGACAGGAGGCAGGTCAAGATTGCAGCTCTGGACAGAGCAATACAGATGCTTGCATTGTGAATTTTAGCTCCAGATTGACTGCAAGAACAAACCAACAATCCCGAGAGGACCCACAGACCCTCTGAAGGAAGCAAACTGCTGCTGCAGGACCCAAGAGACACCCCAAATACAGTGAATATCCCAACTCCGGAAGTGGGAAAGGGAGACCCTCCTCTCCTGAACACACCCCCACTGGAGAAGCTGAAGGTCTGTTTCTGGGAGAAGTTTCCGCCTTTACCTGGAGCTGAGTCAAGTTAGAGGGCCGAGTGAAATACAGGGGTAGAGGAAGCAGCAGAAAGGCCCTGGGAGCTCACTGGGTCCCCTAGCAGCCCATTCCTTCCTGGCACCACAGGGATCCATCAGGAGGGCGGACAGAGGAGCAGGGGGTAAAACTCCACAGGGAGAAGGAATTCTCTAGCTGAACTTTTTAACAATTTGAACCGGGTGAGAAGACTCCTGGCCAGAACTTGGGGAAGGGCGCGAATCTGGCGTGCAGACTTCACTGGCTGAGCAAGAACCAAGCCCTTTTCTCTCCCAGGTGGGAGGCAGATAGCCTTGGGCAAATTTTCAAGCCCATCTCGCGCTCTACGTGGAAACAGACTCGGGGCTCTTGTAGGGGGCACCGTGAGAGTGAGACCGGCCCTTCAGTTTGCATAGGAGTTGGGTGAGGCCTGTGACTGCCGGCTTTCCCCCGCTTCCCTGACAACCTGCATGACTCATCAGAGGCAGCCATAATCCTCCTAGGTACACAACTCCAGTGACCTGGGAATCTCACCCCCATCCCCCACAGCAGCCACAGCAAGACTGGCCCAAGGAGAGTCTGAGTTCAGACATGCCTAGCCCCGCCCCCACCTGATGGTCCTTCCCTACCTACCCTGGTAGAAGACAAAAGGCATATAACCTTGGGAGTTCTAGAGCCCCGCCCAGCACCGGTCCCTCTCCACAGTGCTACAGCTGATGCTTTCTGGAAAGCCTCACCTCCTGGCAGGAGGCCAACCAGCACAAAAATAGAGCATCAAACCACCAAAGCTAAGGACCCTCACAGAGTCCATTACACCTTCTGCCACCTCCACCAGAACAGGTGCTGGTATCCATAGCTGAGAAACCTATAGACAGTTCACATCACAGGACTCTGTGCAGACAACCCCCAATACCAGCTCCGGGTCGGGTAGACTCGCTGGGTAGCTAGACCCAGAAGAGAGACAATAATCACTGCAGTTTGGCTCACAGGAAGCCATATCCACAGGAAAAAGGGGAGAGTACTACATCAAGGGAACACCCTATGGGACAAAAGAATCCGAACAACAGCCTTAAGCCCTAGACCTTCCCTCTGACAGAGACTACCCAAATGAGAAAGAACCAGAAGACCGACCCTGGTAAATGACAAAACAAGGCTCTTCAACACCCCCAAAAAAACACACTAGTTCACCAGCAATGGATCCAAACCAAGAAGAAATCCCGGATTTACCTGAAAAAGATTTCAGGAGGTTAGTTATTAAGCTAATCAGGGAAGGACCAGAGGAAGGTGAAGCCCAATGCAAGGAAATACAAAAGAATGATACAAGAAATGAAGGGAGAAGTATTCATGGAAATAGTTAGCTTAAAGAAAAAAAAAATTCAGGAAACTTTGGACACACTTTTAGAAATGCAAAATGCTCTGGGAAGTCTCAGCAATAGAATTGAAAAAGTAGAAGAAACAAATTCAGAGCTTGAAGACAAGGTCTTTGAATTAACCCAATCCAACAAAGACAAAGATAGAAGAATAAGAAAATATGAACAAAGCCACCAAGAAGTCTGGGATTATGTTAAACGACCAAACCTTTATGTGCATAAAGACTCACATAAACTTAAAGGGTGGAAAAAGGCATTTCATGCAAATGGACACCAAAAGCGAGCAGGAGTAGCTATTCTTATATCAGACAAAACAAGCTTTAAAGCAACAGCAACTAAAAGAGACAAGGAGGGACAGTGTATAATGGTAAAAGGCCTTGTCCAGTGGGAAAATATCACAATCCTAAACATACATGCAGCTAACACTGGAGCTCCCAAATTTATAAAACAATTACTAATAGACCTAAGAAATGAGATAGACAGCAACACAATAATAGTGGTGGACTTCAATACTCTACTGACAGCACTAGACAGGTCAACAAGACAGAAAGTCAACAAAGAAACAATGGATTTAAACTATACCTTGGAACAAATGGACTTAACAGATATATACAGAACATTCGATCCAGCAACTACAGAATACACATTCAACAGTGCATGGAACTTTTTCCAAGATAGACAATATGATAGGCCATAAAATGAGTCTCAATAAATTTAAGAAAATTTAAATTATATCAAGTACTCTCCCAGTCTACAGTGGAATAAAACTGGAAATAAACTCCAAAAGGAACCTTCAAAACCATGCAAATCCACAGAAATTCAATAGCCTGCTCTTGAATGAGCATTGGGTCGAAAACAAAATCAACATGGAAATTAAAAAATTCTTCAAACTGAATGACAATAATGACACAACCTATCAAAACCTCTGGGATACAGCAAAGGCGGTGGTGCTAAGAGGAAAGTTCATAGCCCTTAATGCCTACATCAAAAAGTCTGACAGAACACAAACAGACAATCTAAGGTCACACCTCAAGGAACTAGAGAAACAAGAACAAACCAAACCCAGAAAGAAAATAACCAAGATCAGAGCAGAACTAAATGAAACTGAAAAAAAAAAAAGACAAATGAAACAAAAAGCTGGTTCTTTGAAAAGATAAATAAAATTGATAGACCATTAGCAAGATTAACCAAGAAGAGAGAAAATCTAAATAACCTCACTAAGAAACGAAACAGTAGATATTACAACTGATACCACTGAAATACAAAAGATCATTCAAGGCTACTATGAACACCTTTATGCACATAAACTAGAAAACCTAAAAGAGATGGATAAATTCCTGGAAAAATACAATCCTCTTAGCTTAAACCAGGAAGAATTAGATACCCTGAACAGATCAACAACAAGCAGCGGGATTGAAATGGTAAAAATTACCAACAAAAAAAAGTCCAGGACCAGACAGATTCACAGCAGAATTCTACCAGAAATCAAAGAATAATTGGTACCAATCCTTTTGACACTATTCCACAAGAAAGAAAAGACGGAACCCTCCCTAATTCATTCTTTGAAGCCAGCATCACTCTAATACCAAAACCAGGAAAGGACATAGCCAAAAAAGAAAACTACAGACCGATATATCCTCGATGAACATAGATGCTAAAATCCTTAATGAAATACTAGCTAACCGAATCCAACAACATATCAAAAAGATAATCCACCATGATCAAGTGGGTTTCATAAATGGGATGCAGGGATGGTTTAATATATGCAAGTCAATAAATGTGATGCACAACATAAACAGAATTAAATATAAAAATCACACAATCATCTCAATAGGTGCAGAAAAACCATTTGACAAAAATCCAGCATCGTTTTATGATTAAAACTCTCAGCAAAATCAGCATACAAGGGACATACCTTAATGTAATAAAAGCCATCTATGACAAACCCACAGCCAACATAATACTGAATGGGGAAAAGTTGAAAGCATTCCCTCTGAGAACTGGAACAAGACAAGGATGTCCACTCTCACCACTCCTTTTCAACATAGTGTATTGGAAGTCCTAGCCAGAGCAATCAGACAAGAGAAAGAAATAAAGGGCATCCAAATCGGTCAAGAGGAAGTCAAACTGTCACTGTTTGCTGACGATATGATCATTTACCTTGAAAACCCTAAGGACTCCTCCAGAAAGCTCCTAGAACTGATAAAAGAATTGAGCAAAGTTTCCAGATACAAGATTAATGTGCACAAATCAATAGCTCTTCTATACACCAACAGCAACCAATCAGAGAATCAAATCAAGAACTCAACCCCTTTTACAATAGCTGCAAAAAATAAATAAAATACTGAGGAATATACCTAACAAAGGAGTCAAAAGACCTCTACAAGGAAAACACTGCTGAAAGAAATCACAGATGACACAAACAAATGGAAAAACATCCCATGCTCATGGATGGGTAGAATCAATATTGTGAAAATGACCATACTGCCAAAAGAAATCTACAAATTCAATGCAATCCCCATCAGAATACCACCATCGTTCTTCACAGAATTAGAAAAAAAAAAAATTCTAAAATTCATATGGAACCAAAAAAGAGTCCACATAGCCAAAGCAAGACTAAGCAAAAGGAACAAATCTGGAGGCATCACATTACCTGATTTCAAACTATACTATAAGGCCACAGCCACCAAAACAGCATGGTACTGATATAAAAATAGGCACATAGACCAATAGAACAGAATAGAGAAACCAGAAATAAGCCCAAATACTCACAGCCAACTGATCTTTGACAAAGCAAATAAAAAAATAAAGTGGGGAAAGAAAACCTCCCTAATTCATTTTCAACAATTGATGCTGGGATAATTGGCTAGCCACAGGAGGAGAGTGAAACTGAATCCTCATCTATCACCTTATACAAAAATCAACTCAAGATGGATTAAGGACTTAAACCTAAGACCTGAAACTATAAAAATTCTACAAGATAACATTGGAAAAACTCTTCTAGACACTGGCTTAGGCAAGGATTTCATGACCAAGAACAAAAAAGCAAATGCAATAAAAACAAAGATAAATAGCTGGGAACTAATTGAACTAAAGAGCTTTTGCATGGAAAAAGGAACAGTCAGCAGCATAAACAGATAACCCACAGAGTGGGAGAAAATCTTCACAATCTATACATCTGACAAAGGACTAATATCCAGAATCTACAACAAACTCAAACAAATCAGTAAGAAAAAAAATGAACAATCCCATCAAAAAGTGGGCTAAAGACATGAATAAACAATTCTCAAAAGAAGACACAAATGGCCAACAAACATATGAAAAAAATGCTCAACATCACTAATGATCAGGGAAATGCAAATCAAAACCAGAATGCAATACCACCTTACTCCTGCAAGAATGGCCATAATAAAAAAAAAAATCAAAAAAAAAAGTAGATGTTGGCGCAGATGTGGTAAACAGGGAACACTTCCACACTGCTGGTGGGAATGTAAACTAGTACAGCCACTATGGAAAACAGTGTGGAGATTCCTTAAAGAACTAAAAGTAGAACTACCATTTGATCCAGCAATCGAACTACTGGATTTCTACACAGAAGAAAAGAAGTCATTACTCGAAAAAGGTACTTGCACACACGTTTATAGCAGCACAATTCACAATTGCAAAATCATGGAACCAACCCAAATGCCAATCAATCAACGAGTGGATAAAAAAACTGTAGTATGCAGCCATAAAAAGAAATTAATTAACAACATTTGCAGTGACCTGGATGAGACTGGAGACTATTATTCTAAGTGATGTAATTCAGAAATGGAAAACCAAAAGTCATATGTTCTCACCGATATGTGGGAGCCAAGCTATGAGGACACAAAGCCATAAGAATGATACAGTGGACTTTGGGGACTTGGGGGGAAGAGTGAGAGGGGGCAAGGAATAAAAGACTACAAATATGGTGCAGTGTATACATGGGTGATGGGTGCACCAAAATCTCACAAATCACCACGAAAGAACTTATTCATGTAACCAAATACCACCTGTAGTCCAATAACTTATGGAAAAAAAAGAAATAATGGCTGAAGGAGTTGCCCACAACCACAGACTATTCCAGCCCCACAAATGTTTCCATAGTTTTATCTCCATTAAAGGCACAATCTTGCTCAACCAGTTAATTATATTGGACCACTTCCATCAGAGAAGTGGCAGCATTTTGCCCTTACTGGAATAGCCACCTAGTCCAGATACGGATTTGCTATGCCTGCACACAATGCTTCTGCAAAAGCTACCATCCGTGGACTTATCCTCTGTCACAGTATTCCACACAGCATTGCTACTGACCAAGGAACTCATTTCACAGCCAAAGAAGTGTGGCAGTGGGCTCATGCTAATGGAATTCACTGGTCTTACCATGTTACCCATCATCTTGAAGCAGCCAGCTTGATAGAATGAAGGGATAGTCTTCTAAATACTTAGTTACAACACCAGCTAGGCAATGGTACCTTGCAGGGCTGGGACAACATTCTCCAGAAGGCTGTATATGCTCTAAATCAGCACCCAATATGTGGTACTGTTTCTTCCGTAGCCAGGATTCGTGGGTCCAGGAATCAAGGGGTGGAAATGGGAGTGGCACCACTTACCATTACCCCAAGTGACCCACTAGCAAAATTTTTGCTTCCTGTTACCGCAACTTTACACTCTGCTGGCCTAGAGGTCTTAGTTTCAAAGGGACTGTCCTTGGGCAACAACTCCAGGCTTCCCACCCTTTGGACTCCAGTACTTACCCCAGTGGTCCCCTGGGTCTTCAGGCCTTTGGCCTTAAAGTGTGAGTGACACCATCCACTTCCCTGGTCCTAAGACCTTCAGACTTGGACCGAGCCACACTACCAGCATCCCAATGTCTCTGCCTTAAAGACAGCCTGTCATGGGACTTCTCAGCCTCCATAATCATGTGAGCCAATCCCAGACAATAGATATATGATAGATGATAGATAGATGAGAGAGGATTTATTAGGGGATTAACAAATATATCAAAAACCACTAAAACTTCATTTGTAATCAAAGCAATGCAAATTAAAACAGGATGCCATTTTTCACCACTCAGTTAAAGAACATGCAGTGCTGGGGAGACTGGTAAAAGGAACACTTTTATCCCCTCTCATCTATCTATCATCTGTCTACCATCTATCTATCTACCACCTATCTATCCATCTGTCTATCCACCTATCTGTCTACCTACCTATGTAGCTAGCTATCTGTCTATCTATCATCTGTCTATCTATATCCTATTGGTTTTCTTTATCTGGAGAACTTTAATACAAACTCAAATAGAAAAATGCCCAAGATATATAGCTAAATGAAAAAAAAGAAAATGCATACTATAACCCAGTCTTTGTTTTAAAAAAAGAATAAATAATAACTATATGACACCATGTATGTGGGAAAAGGTGGACAGATACATATTGAACTCTTGACAGTGGTTTTCTTTCAACTGCATGTGAATCTATCATGGTTGAAGTTAATATAACTTTCTCTTGTTTTTCAACAGAAGAAAAGCATTCCAATCACTTCTTGAGAAAAAGAGACAGTAATAAATAACCGAATGTGAAACAAAAAAGAATTCCAGATATGAAGAAAATACAATCGAGTGGTTATTTTCCAGCATGGCTTATCTTCAGAAATCATCCCTTTGTTTTCCACAAAGTGGATTTTAGATAAAAGTACCACACAAGATAAGTAGTTTCTTGACTCAGTTTTGCTAACCATGGCACCTCTATTCCAGCGGCATCCAGGCCTCCTTTTATATCCTCAAGTCAATGTAGTTACCATATTATGGTTCTGATATGAAAGGAGTAATGCTTACTATTAAAAGGATGATTTTAAATCACCTATATTCATCCCACCATCACACAACCATTGTTAACATTTTTTGTTTTACCTCTTTCCAGATTTGGCTCTATGCAAAGATCCCTACAGAATCTTACATAGTTGTAATAAAATACGTGCATTCTTGAGTCTTGCTTTTCCCTTAGAGCCTACACAGTCATCTGATGCGATTTGGCAAGCACTCATGGGTCCCTGCAGGATCTTCTATAACTTGGATACCGTCATTGCCTTAACCACACCCCTAACATTGGCTCCTTAGATTATCATCCATTTTTTATTCAGCTGTTTTGAACAACTTCATGCAGAAAGCTTCCTTAGAATAATCCCTCTGGAGAGATTCCTAGAAATTGAATTACTGGGTCAAAAGGTACAAACATTTTTATAGTTCCAGATACTCATCACTAATTTATCTTCCAGAACATCTCCACCAAGTTACGGGCAAGTGTTCATTTTACCAAAGTCTCCCCAGCACTGCATGTTCTTTAACTGAGTGGTGAAAAATGGCATCCTGTTTTAATTTGCATTGCTTTGATTACAATTGAAGTTTTAGTGGTTTTCCATGTTTGCTAACAAGCTGCATTTCCTCTTGTGATTTGTTTGATCATGTTCTTTGCACATTTACCTACTGGAAATGATCGGTGTCATACTTAAGCTTCTCTAAGCCCTCTCTTTTGCCACACTTCTGCTACAACTCCCCTATTTATTGACTGCCATTAGTGCCCACTTGAAATAATATTAGTAATAAAATTTCAGACCTAAAGAGCACTCAACACAAGCACACTCTGGTTTGATTTTCACAACCCTCTTCTTTGTAGAACTAATAGGATTCGTAATCCCCATTTTACAGAGCAGAAAGCAAAGGTCCAAAGTGATTACACTGGCTTTTCCAGGGTCACATAACCACTAACCACCAGTGTTGGTACCAGAACTTCTTTCAATTTCAGGGGACAAGGTAGCACAGTGGTTTTGAGTCCACATCTATAACCCAGCTCTGCCATACCCAGGGATAACAGCAATTTCCTCCTGGAGCAAGTAAGAGTCAAATGAATCATAGATGAGGGGTGGTGAGCACAGTGCCTGCCCATGGTGACTGCTCTATAAATCCTTCATTTCACAAACACATGCAGATGCTGTTGGGGCCAAGCATCCTGATGAGCATTGGAAATACACAGACCAGGAGTTCAGCGTCTGGCAGAGAAAACAGACGAACACACCACTACAAGCCAATCATCATGGCAGGGCCCTCACAGACGTGTGTACAAGGCACCGAGAAGCCATGACCCAGGCCCCTTGTCCCTTCACCAGGGTAGAATCTGCCACTCAAGGTCAAATTCATCTTTCTGAAGTTTCACATTGGAACACAGCCTGGCTCCTCCAACCCAATGTCATCCATAAGGGGTCACAGACAAAATGGAATGACTCTCAGAAATTTCCCCACATCCCATCCATCAAGCCCTTCCTCTGTGACTCTCCCCTGGCAGGAGGGGCCTAGGCTTTTCCTGAGCATGTGTGTCTGTGATCTCCTCCGACCAGAGGCCCAGCCATCTGTCCATCCTCAGGGTCCGACTGCTTCAGAGTCTGCAGAGAGCAGCTTCTCTGGGGTCTCCATGCACAGGGGCCACTGATGCCTGGGGGTGACGCAGGACAGCCCTCAGTGTTCCAGAGGCCCTGCATTGCAACTGGCTTCCAGATAACTGGGAGGGGTATCTGGGGTCAACTTCAGCACCCTCATGGGGCTGGGGCTCTAATATCATCAGTTATTTTGACTCCTCAGGGATGCTGGTGCAGGGAAGGAGGCCAGAGCCTGGTAACTAGCATGCAGGAAGGTGTGGGGGCAGCATAGCATGGGGAGAAGTGCATGAGCTTCAGGGCAAAGAGACCCTGACTCACCAAGTGACTCTGGGCAAGTAACAGCCTCTCCATGCCTCAACGCCTTGTCTCTGAAGCCAAACTTGAAGCAGATCTGGCTTCAAAGGCTTATTGTGCAAAGTATCATAATCACACACATAACTGAGCCTTGACTCTCCCAACAGCATGCAAGCTGTAGAATATAGCAGCCTCCAATTACCGAGCACTTCTCGTGTGTAGGACTGTATTTTAAACATGTCTCATATATCATCTCAATAAATTCTTAGCATAACCCTATTCAGTCATTTAGTCAAATACTTACTGAGCATTTTTCTTAGGTGCTGGAGATATAGGAGTAAAAAAAATAAATAAATAAATAAAATAAATGTCCTTGTGCGCTGGTGAAACTTACACTCCAGTGAGAGGAAGACAGAAACTAAACAAGATTAATCAATGAAATGTATAATAAGTTATACAGTCAGGAGCGTTAGGAAAGCAATAAAGCAGAGAGGAGGGAAAGAAAACGGCAAGCTGGGGGCTAAAGTTTTCGCAGGTTGGTCAGAGAAGCCCTCATTGGGAAGGTGATGGGGATTGTTTGGATTATTGGTAATATCCACTCCCCTCCCCATGGGTGACATATACTGCACAGCTAGACTTGCTATAGCCAATAGGATGTTAACTGGCACAGCACAAGCAAAAGCTTGAAATGTGCACATGCAGGACGTGTCTTCTTGTGCTTGTGCCATGGCCAAAAGAGAGTGTCTCTTGGGTAGCTGCTGCTCTTCCAATCTTGGCCTTGCCGAGATGCTGGCAAGCAGATCCACAGCTGGAAGCAGAGCCCACCAAGCCCAGCCTGGATGAGGCACCTCCACCAACCTGTAGGGTGCATGAGATGCTGGACGCCAATGAGACTTGTGGCTGTTTGTTATGCACCATTAAGTGGTCACTGGTGACTGATAGGGGGACTTTTGGGTAAAGACTTTAAGGAAGTGAGAGAGAAGGGGCTCGTGACTATCTGGAAGTCGATTTTTCCAAGCAGAGAGGAGAACAAGTATAGAGATCCATATGCAGGGGTCCACCTGGCATATTCACGGGACAGCAAGGTGGCCTGGGTGGCTGGAATGAGATCCAGGAGAGGAGCAGCAGGAGATGACATCAAAGAGAGGATGAATCAGGTAAGATGTTAGAGGTTGAGTGACCATATAATTTATCACCCTAACTAGGACTTGCTTTTTAAATCAAAGTGTAATTTACATAGCAAAATGCATTATTTTTAATGTATAATTTTATGAGTTTTATAAACTTAGAAAGTAATGTAACCAACACCATAATCAAGATATAGAACAGCTCCATTGCCCACAGAAATTCCTTATGGCTCTCTTTGTAGTGAATCCTATCCCTAGGCCTGGAAAACACCGATGAGTTTTCTGCCCCTATAGTTTTGCCTATTCAGGAACATCACATAGTTGAAATTATGGAGTATGAGGCCTCTTGAGTGCAGCTTCTTTCACTCAGCATATGCTTTTGAGAATCATCTCATGTTGCTGTGTGTATCAGTAATTTGTTCCTGGTTTGTTTTTTATTATTCCTTTTTTTTTTTTTTTTTTTTTGAGACAGAGTCTCACTCTGCTCTGTTACCCAGGCTAGAGTGCAGTGTGGTGCAATCATAGCTCACTGCAGCCTCAATCTCCTTGGCTCAAGAGATCCTCCCACCTCAGCCTTCTGAGTAGCTGGGACTACATGGCATGCACTATGCTTGGCTTGGCTAATTTTATTTTATTTATTTATTTTTTTGTAGAGACAGAGTCTCATTATGGGGCTCAGGCTGGTCTCAAACTCCCTTTTCAATGTTGAATAATATTCATTGTACAGCTGTACCACAGTTTGTTATCCATTCACCAGCTGAAGGACATTGGGATGGTTTCCAGTTTGGGGTTATTACAACAAAGCTGCTATAAGCATTCACAAAGAGCAAACCAGGATGATTTTGAGAACGAATATTTCTTCTGGAACAAAGGCATAAGTGGGGACCATCCCTCACAGACCAGGAAGTGTGTTTGCCCTACTTTGCCCACACAGGGACTACAGCTATTACCCCAGTGAGACAGGAAGACTCTGAGCAGGGTAATGACGTGATCAGCTGGAATTTTAACAGAGCCACTCTGGCTGCTTCAGAATGACAAGCTGCGTGGAGCAAGGTGAGAAGCAGGAAGGCAGGTCAGGAGGCTGATTCCAGCGATGGCTTAGACCAGGGACATAGCCACTGGGGTGGTGAGAAGTAATCAGAATCCAGACACATGGTGTCAGAACTGCTAATGGACTAATTATGAGGGGTGTGAGGAAGAAGCAGCAAAGACAGCACCAAGACGTTGGGCCTAGGCAGCTGAAGAAAGGGTCACAGGCCCATTTCACAGAGATGGCTTAGTGGGGACAAGGCATTACCCCATGCCCACTCATTAAGAGGGAAAACTGGGGCTGGTGTTCCAGAGCCCTGCCCGGCACTGCCACACCATTTGCTTTATGTTAAACAGAGAACAATCATTCTTCCTCTAAGGAGGAATGCAGGCCTGATCCCCACAACATAAACGTGCCCAGTCCTGGAAAGGCCCTACCTGGGAGCAGTGCCAAGAGGCCCAGGGGACGGGAGCCAGGCCTCCCCAGCCATGTGGAACTGTGAATGCATTTAACCTCTTTTTCTTTATAAATTACCCAGTCTCAGGTATTTCTTCATAGCAGTATGAAATGGACTAATACAGCAGGAAAGCAAGAGGACAAAGTCAGCACAGGCAAGCAGAAGGGGCTGGCAGCTCGGGCCACACCCCTCACCGGTCAGCCCACTAAGCCCCTGTGTGCATCACAGAGGTGGAGCCAGGACAGAGGACAGCACCAGAGTCAGCTGCCACTCTGCCACCTGAGGCTGACCTCCTGGGGCCAGAGGCCAGAGCTGGCCATCAATTCCCTATAGGGCCCAGGTGGGGAATTCTGAGGCCCCCAGTCATTCCCTGTGAGCCTGTGATGAGGCCCACAGTCCCCTGCCACCCTCTCAGCCTCAGCTTAGTGCCCAGGGCTAGATTCACATTATGCCATGTAAGGAGGCTCAATTGCACCCCCAGTCCACAGGCCTAGGCTCCCCGGAGCAAGCGTCAGCCATGGGAACTGGAGCCCATGTGGACAAGCAGTGAAACTGCAGACAGGCCCCAGAGGAAGAGGACTCCTGATGCTGCTTCATGCAATGCCTTCTTGGGGGACAGGAACAGGCTCCCCTTCATTCCATAGCATCTCACATTCTGCTCCAGCCATGGCTCTTAAACGTCTGCCACAGTGCGGGGCCCTTAGGAAAGGTGTGTGCCTTGTACCTCAAGGGTAGCAAGGACAGAGGGTAAGGCCAACCTGGGACACTGCCCACCTCCCCTGGCCCAACCATGTCACTGAAGAGAGAGAGAATCATTACTAACCACTGTTGGGCTGAACCCCGCACATGGGGCAATCAATCAGTCATCCAGTGATGGATGCTGGGCACAGCCCTCATGGTGTTGCCACCCAATCTCATTCATCACAACTCTTCCTCCTGGCCTCAGGAGGACACTTCCACCTGCCGCACTTCCCTCATAAGCATGGCTCTCTAATGTGGCCTTCAGACTCTCTTCAGCTACACACATGTGTAAGGGTGCACATGTGCATGCTTGTTCCAGTCTGGCAGAGAGGTGGGTGCCTTATCCCACAGGGTAGGCACCACTCCACTCGCTGCCCACCCTGTTCTTTAACAAGAACAGGCTTGGAGACATATGGACCAGGGTTCAAATCCAAACCTGGCAGGTAGAAGGGGCTAGTTCCTCTTGCAAAGCTGCTGGCCAGCCCAGCTCAGAGCTCCGGGTGCAGTTGGGACCCCAGACCCAACCACGCCTGATCTGTGAAGTTCCCTCCAACTCTGGAAGCCAGGCCTCAGCAGGTGCAGGGGTGGCCAGACACCCACAAGAAGGCCCGGCACAGGCATCCCACACCTGTTTCCTCCAACCTGCAAGGGGCACAACTCACACCCACTTGCTTAGCCAGGGCATAGGATTCTCTCCCAGGGTAAAGGTCCCTGCTGCAAGGATGGCCCAGACAGGTGCATGCCCACCATGCTCAGTGCTTCACAAGGCCCAGCCCTAGCTGGCAGCAGACAGGCAGCATGACACAAAGGGAGCACCAGCTCCTCTGCGGCCAGAGAACATTTCCATGCCATACATCAGGGGCAATCCTCGGCAGACTGAATGCCCAGAGTCATTCCTGCCTTGTTCCATAGGGCCTGGCCCAGCTGCCCCACCCCCCAGGCCCTCAAGACCACAGGGCTCTGCCTCTGTCCCTTCAATGTTGGACACAAACCCACACCCTAGCATGCACCATGGTCAGGTCCAGCTGAATTCAGCCTGATATCTTATTCCCAGGACCCGGCCTGAGACAGTGCACTGGACCTTCACGCATGGCTGATGAAGTGCCTGGGTGTGTGACAGAGGACAGGGGGGCAAAAGGTGCAGCACTGAGAGCAGGAAGCCAGTGAAGCCTGCAGCAGGTGACAAGGCTGTGACAAGCCTCATGCCTCCGTGTGCCTCTACTTGCTGTGGAGATTAATTCACCTGACAAATCAATCCTACCCACTTCTGACTTCATTATATATTCACATAATTACACCCAAGTTTGGGATGTTTAAGGAAGTGATTTACGGTGGCTCTGAAGATCTGGACCGGGTTAGTGCCATCCTCTTTCCCAGGAAGTTGGAGAAGCACTTTTCAATTTAACGAGCCATGTTTTCTCAAGAACTGTTACCCCAACTACCTGAGGAAAAAGCTGCATGAACTAGGCACTGGGATAGCTTCAGTCTGCCCAAGAAGACAGTGAGGGCGGGCAAGGTTATGCCTGTCCATTAAGGCCTGGAGTGTGCCCATCACAGAGACCAGGAAACTGAGGCCCAGAGGGTGTAGCACTCTGGCCAAGGTCTCACAGTTGTGGAGCACAGAGCCTCTCTGTTACAGATGCCCTGTTTGATTCTGCACCATGCTATCTCTTCAGAACACACAGCACTGGCTGTTCTTGCCTCCTGTGGCTCTCACACAATTCCTACACTTGAGTCCTAGCCTTCTGAGGCATACATCTAGATTGGGTGGGGAACACGCTCTTCAATGAAAGCAGAGCCCTAGGGGCCAGCTGCCCCTCCCCAGCAGTGTCCGGGGCACAAGGAGCCTTCATTCCCCACTCAGCAAGCACTGAAGCCTCTTCTGTGTGCCAGGCACCAGAGCTGGCACTGTGGAGAGAAAGATGGCCATCCCCCGTCTCCAGCAAAGATTGGAATCAGGGGAGAGACTGACACCAGTGAAATAAGCCTGTGACAGACAGATCATTGCAGAGTGAAGTCTGCACCCTGAGGGAAAAGCACAGGCACTGTGCATGTGTCTAACCGGCCTGGGCACCACAGGTCACCCAGGAATGCTGCCCTGAGGAGCCGCGATGGGGAGAGGAAAATGATGGTAGAGTTACCATGGTATGCAAGGGGGATAAAAGGAAGGGGGCTGCTTCAGGGAGAGGACACCTTGTGAGAGAAGATGTTGGAAAGGCCAGTGTTCCCAATTGCAAAGGAGGACGGTGATATCCACTGCTCAGCATGGCAGCCAAGACCACGGTCTTGGGGACCATGAGCTCCAGGGTCTGAGAGCTCCCCAAGTGTCTGTCCTTCCCTGACCCTTTGCTCCTGCTCTAGGAAATTTCCTGTCAGCAATAATCCAAATGAGAAAAATCAAACACTGCACATGAAGGTTTACACTGAACACTGTCAAAAAAAATTGAAGATTGGAAACAGTCACAATGTCCAATAACAGGAAACACTAGGTAGGGTATGCAACAACAATTCTTCATCTCAATACAATCATTAAAAATGATGATTAGAGAGGCTTTGCAACCACACAGGAAATGTTTATCCCAGGATGTTAGGTCAAAAAAGCAGAACACAAAATCCATCTAGATTATGAGTATCTCTATATAAAATCAGTGTACATATGTTCAGAGAAGAATACAAAAAACAAAAACAATGACTAGGCTATGCAGTAAGGTTATAAAATTCTTCCTGACATTGTCACATGCTTTTAAAATAAGCAAAATAGGTGTTGGGGATGGAAGGAGACTTGCCTTCAGTTGTGGGGGTTGGGGGAGGAGCCTGCTTCAGGTGTGGGGATAGTGTAAGGGGCAGGCTTGCTGTGTGGGAATAGAGGGAGGGGCCAGCTTCAGGTGTGGGGATAAAGGGAGGGACCGGATTCAGGTGCAGGGATAGAGGGAGAGGCCGGCTTCAGGTGTGGGGATAGAGGGAGGGGCCTGCTTCAGGTGTGGGGACAGGAAGAGGGGCTGGCTTCAGGCGTGGGGATAGAGGGAAGGGCCAGCTTCAGGTGTGAGGATGGGAGGAGGGGCCGGCTTCAGATGTGGGGATAGAGGGAGGTGCCAGCTTCAGGTGTAGGGATAGAGGGAGGGGCCAGCTCCAGGTGTGGGGATGGGAGGAGGGAGCCTTGAGTTCAAGTCAAACTTTTCTTTCTGGGCTGCACACTTGGGCCAAGTCATTCACTTCTCTGATTCCTGATCATCAGAGATGATCAGGAATGTGCAGTGAGAAGAGGGGTCTTGGTGAGGTGCAAGGGCATATCTATGGAAGCAAGGGAATGAAGGGCAGGACTGCATGGTGGCTGGTGGAGAGTTGCGGGACTGGGCAGGCTCCAGGATGAGGCCGTTGGAGGTGGCGGCTAAGATGGGATAGAGAATGGAGCTGGGGAGGTGAAGGAGCCCAGGGGTGAAGAGGAAAATGAATTGACAACAAGGAGGAGGTGAGGAGAGAGGTGAAGTTTTACGAGAGGACTTCTAGATCAGAAGCCTAGATGGGTCTTTGTAGTGACAGAATCCAGACTCCTGTGGAGAGTAAGGGCCAGACCTGCCTACAGAAAACACCAAGTGACACAAATCCTGCACAACAAGTCTAGGAAAAGGAAGCTTTCCCAGTGCAGGCACAGTAGGAAAGCCCAGCCTGGAACCCAGACATTAGGCCTGGTGACAGCTCACTGAGTATTAGCGCTTTGCCTTAGGTGGCACCATGGTACACCTGCATCCTATCCAGGTGCTGCCTTCTCACTGCCCGACAGCTGCTCTGGGAGGGAACCTGGAGCCCTGTGGCCCTGCCCTGGCCCAAACAGCCATTCTGCTGGAGACCTTTGACTGCTCGAGGTGTGCCCTGATAACAATGCAGAGCCATGAGGACCGTGATCTGAAGGGTGTACCTTGGCAGGTACAATGTACTAGCCTCACAAGTGTCAGTGGCAAACTCCACAGGGCGGCCCAAATCTTGGCCTAGTTATATTGATACAGGAGGTGGAAAGGGAATGGCATGGGCCCTTTAAATGATACAGAACGGGGGAGGGGAAGGGAAGGGCGTGGTCCCTGGCCAGGGCTCCACTACCCGGCCTGTGCCCGTGGACCTAAGTGAAGACAGGCATTTTTGTCTTCCTGCCCAAATGTTGCATTTCCCAAGACCTCCCCTGGCCTGCCATGCCCCTATCCTGTGCCCATAAAAATGCTGAGACCCTAAGAGGCAAACACACAGGCAGCTGGATGTTGAGAGGAGCACATCAGCAGGGGAACACACAGGTGGCTGGACGTCGAGAGGAGCACTTCAGCAGGTACCGGGAAGCCAGCCAGCCACTGACCAGCAGAACAACGCAGAATTTAGCCAGGGCACTCAGAGGAGAACCCAGGCTGCCAAACAGCCTGACTCCAGGGGAAACCATCTCCTTTCTTGCTCCCCCATCTGCTGAGAGCTGCTTCCACTCAATAAAACCTTGCACTCATTCTCCAAGCCCACGTGTGATCCAATTCTTCCAGTACACCAAGGCAAGAACCCAGGATACAGAAAGCCCTCTGTCCTTGCGACAAGGTAGAGGGTCTAATTGAGCTGGTTAACACAAGCTGCCTATAGACAGCAAACTAAGAGAGCACCCTGTAACACATGCCCACTGGGGCTTCAGGAGCTGTAAACATTCACTCCTAGACATCGCCATGGGGTCAGAGCCCCACAGCCTGCCCGTCTGTATGCTCCCCTAGAGGTTTGAGCAGCGGGGCACTGAAGAAGTGAGCCACACCCCCATCACACACCCTGCGAGGGGGACAAGAGAACTTTTCCCATTTCAATATAACCTCTTTGCATCTCAGCTTCCCCAAATAAAATAGGGATTTTAACAAAACCCTAACTTGTGGAGTTTAGGGGATTCGACAAGATAAACACAAAAAGTGCTCAGAAAAGTGGTAAGCCTCAAAAGGTATTAGCTGTTATTACTGTGCCTGCTTGGAATGGAGCTTTGTCCTATTTTTCTCCTCTGGGACTGAAAACTTCCATGAGAGAAGGTGTTCACACATGCGTGCACATACACGTGCACACCCACACATGTGCACACACACATGTACACGCAATATTCCAGAAGGAGCTCCATCTCCCCAAAAGAGCAGAATCCCTGGGATGGAGCAGTGCCAGCCCTCACACCCCATCCCCAGCACCAGACTCTGCTCTGCTTTTCTCCTTGGGGTTGTTTGCATTTCCTTATTTGCCTCCCTTCTAGTCTTTCTGATTCCCCACTTCCTTTGATTTGCAGGTCCTATGTTTAACAAGAGAGGTCTTTGATCACTTTGAGAATTTCACCAGCATGTTTTGAAAAAGGCCCAGGCACCTCAGGGCCCACCAATGCCTGTGAGTCTGGAGTTGTGTTTTGATCACTCAGTTTTCCTGAGTTGTCTTAGGGCAGACCCCACCGAAGTTGGCTTTCATAAGTGCCCACCCTGGCCGGCTTCCCTCTCTGAGCCCCTCCCCAGATCCTGCCATCCCTAGCGTGTGCTGCCTTCACTGAGTTCTCACTGCAGCCCAGCCTGCACACCTCCCACATTAAAGAAACCCAAACATTCGTTCCACCTTCCCTTCATCGACCTTTTCTTCTGTTCTCCTGACCCTTTTTTAAGCAAACGTTCTTCCAGCCATGGTTATAGATTGAGTATGTTTCACAACACGTATCTGCTCTCCTGTTTATCTTGCTTCAAGGTAGTTTCCCTCCTCTGTAAGCCAAAACAACCATTCCCTTAACTCCAGCGAGGGCCTCAGCCTAGCAGCTAATAAGACATGGTGAACAACAGAAGGAAAGAGCAAATCTGATGTGCAAAGAAAATGAAACACTGAGTGTTGAGATGATGATATGCTCCCGCCACCGCCCAGGGTGAACAAGGCTTACAAAACTCAGCACAGGTCTTGGGCCCCCAACACAAGGGGCCTTGTTAATGGGCTCTAGGAATTGCTGTCATCAGGCTGAGGAACAATGGCCTCCCTCAACATCTCAGTGGCCAAACAGGGCTCTCCCCAAGCCCATGCTGGCTCCCTCTCATGTCTCAACTCCACAGGACAACCACACACATTGCTTTGTGCCAGGTTGCCACTGCAGGCACACCCCAGCTATAAGCCAGGCCTGCCATTGGACATAGCATGATAGTCGGGTCACAGAAGGCCTATGTCATCAGATCACCTGGGGAGATGTCTAAGCATCTCATTGACTGGCCTCCTCCCTAGGGATCTCACTTAGTTGGTCTAGATGGGATCTGGGCCTTGATCCTAATTGAAAGCTCTCCAGGTGATTCTAACGTGCAGGCCAGGGTGAGACCACGGGCTTTCGAGAGCTGGAACTCTAGAGGAAGATGGCTGGGGTCCAAATCCTGCTTCTGTGGTCCAGCCTCACTAGGCTTCAGTGGTCCAGCCTCACTAGGCTTCAGTGTCCTCAGCTACAGCAGTCCTCATAGGTAAAGAAAAAATGCATGTCAAGGGCCTAGCACAAAGTAAGCATCCAATAAATCTTAAACTCTGCCATTCTATTTTTTTTTTTTTTTTTTTTGAGGCAGAGTCTCGCTCTGTCACCCAGGCCAGAGTGCAGTGGAGTGATCTTGGCACACTGCAACCTCTGCCTCTTCAAGCAATTCTCCTGTCTCAGCTTCCTGAGTAGCTAGGATTACAGGCGCGTGCCACCAAGCCCAGCTAATTTTTTATATTTTTAGTAGAGACAGGGTTTCACCATATTGGTCAGGCTGATCTCGAACTCCTGACCTCAGGTGATCCACCTGCCTCGGCCTCCCAAAGTGTTGAGATTACAGGCATGAGCCACTGCACCCGGCCTTCCATTCTTTATTCACCCCCTGGGTCACCCATCCCAGGTCCACTTCTCTCCCTGCTCTACCATGTGGCTCTGCTTTTTAGAGAGAAATGGAAAGGGCTCCTGGGTCTGTCTGTGCTGGCCCTGGGTATGTCTGTGCTGGCTGGCCCAGGAAGAGGGGAAGATGGCTTGGGGCAGAACACCTGCCACAGGCCTCTTTGAACAACTCCCTACAGCAGCCACCTATTGAGAAGGAGGGCACCATTGCGGAGAGGCAATGGGGGGAAAGCTGGGCATCAGGGGGACTTCCAGCCTCTACAACCCAGAAGCCTGGGGCTCACTACTGCCCTCCTTAGGCCATCACTGAGACAGCCATCCCAGGACTAGGCTTAGCATTCCATGTCTGCTCTCAGGCACCACTCTTCTTCCTCTCTTTCCCAGTTGTAACATTGGGAAAGAGGCTAGCCCATAGCTTTCATCCTAACAAAACTTGGAAAGAGTTAATCAGATGAGGTGGGCACCCCAGAGGACCCTCAGGTTCAGAGTGTCCATGTGTGTCAATGTAAAGAAAGAATTAACACAATAAGATTTAACAACCAAATAAAATTCTTCACTCATTCATTCATGTGCTTATTCAGTAAACAATTCTAAGAGCCTCCTCTATGCCAGGCACAGATTTGCTGGATATGGAGAACGCAGACACAAATAAAGACCAGTGTATCAGTTAGCAATTGCCAAAATAATGCTGCATAACAAGCAACTCAAAACTCAGTAGCTAAAACAAGCATCATCTATTCACACAGATTTCTGGGTTGGTTGGGCAGATCTGCTCCTCACTGCAAGTTTGTAGCTCAGCTCAGTGGCTCCTGTAAGCCCCTTATGTTTCTCGTCTGCCTTGGACCAGCAGGTTTTCAAGAACATGAAGGTGACAGAAACTCAAGAGGACAGGTGGAAACATCCAATATCTCTTTTTTTTACCCAGGCTCAGAACTGGAAGGTTGTCATCTCTGCCTACATGCCCTTGGCCACAGCAAGGCACAGGGTTTTTAGTTCCCTACTAAAATCTACCCACCATGAGAACATAGCAAGCATGTGGATGCAGGGCTGTGTGAAGAACTTGGGGCAACCATCCAATCGACCATGCCCAGCCACTGACCTTAAAGACCTCCTCCTGGCCTGGATAGAGAAAGCAACACATCAGGAATAGTTGCAACACATGATTTTGCCCCAATCACTGAAGTTATTTGGGATCCAGAGTATTTTCTAGCCTGAAGGATACCTGTATGTATCTCAGGGAAGGACACCTGTTCCCTAATATATGTGTCCTATAAATTAAACTGGGCGGCCGGGCGCGGTGGCTCACGCTTATAATCCCAGCACTTTGGGAGGCCGAGGCGGGCGGATCACGAGGTCAAAAGATCGAGACCACGGTGAAACCGGTGAAACCCCGTCTCTACTAAAAATACAAAAAATTAGCCGGGCATGGTGGCAGGTGCCTGTAGTCCCAGCTACTCGGAGAGGCTGAGGCAGGAGAATGGCGTGAACCCGGGAGGCGGAGCTTGCAGTGAGCCGAGATTGCGCCACTGCACTCCAGCCTGAGCGACAGAGCAAGACTCCGTCTCAAACAAACAAAAAAAAAAATTTAAACTGGGCAAGAGCTGTCACCCACTTAACAGGTGGAATATAAGGGACTTGGAGGGATAAAGGGGTTAACCCAAGCTACACTCAACTGCCTTCATTATTATTTGCACCTGGTGAAAGTGTTCACACGAAAGAGGATGAGGATCTGGTGTTCACAGCTTCCCAGGCTAACAGATACCAATGTTTGGCTGGTCCAATCAGTCATGCCATTGAAGGAAGTCAAAGAACTCAAACTGATAGGAAGAGGCACTGAGGATTAGGTGCAGCCTTAACCTGCTGGAAAGTGCCATTGTTTGCAAAGAAACAACCTCTGGATGACATGCCATGGTCTGGGAATATTATAGACATTGTCTTGTCCAAGTCCTCCAGGAATCTAATGAGGTGTAGTCTCCAACCGACAATAAAGACATGGGCCACCATGAGGCTACAGTCCAGGCCCAGAGTCCCACACTAGTGAGTGGCTGAGGCAAGGCTGCAGGTAGGCACTTTCAGGTGTTAGACCTGAGTTGCCACAAAGTGCCTTAGATGACTCAACACAGGAGTTGTCCGAGTCATCCCAGGTGAGGACAGATCACCTCGTCCCTAGGACTAGGGACAGGGGACACAGTGCTGGGACCTAGGACCCCAGGTCAAGCCAGGGTCCTGCAAGGAGCAGGCAGGCTCAGCAGAGATTCCTCACGCCACATCTGCAGGATGAGGCGTGGCCTGGCTCTGTCTCAAAACCTCCTGGAAACGATCTCATTGGCCAGTCACAGGGATATGTATTCTCTTCCCAGCTCCTCAAGTGAACATCTGTTTTTCTCAAAGCTGTGAATGTCACGTCAAGAATTTCCAATTACCTTTCCCTTGGTTTTATTTAGCATCAGTGTACTGGAGGCATAATTAGTCTGAGATGAAAACCTGTATTGTTCCCTTCTCCTCAGCAATGAAATAGGTTCCAAATGTGCTAACAGAGAGGATCCTTCTCCAAAAATGACAAACAGCAAGTGAAGGATGAAAGCAAGAGTGAAATACAGATTAATGACAACTGTGGCCGAGCAGGGGTGGGGGTGGGGGTTGTGATTGTGGTGTCTGCCAGGGGGCTCCTGCTGCAAATCTCACCTCCTCCTCAGCTCCTAATGAGGACGGGCCTTCTCCACAACATAAAAGTGATGCTGATGAAGATGAAAGAGCAATTTCCACTGATATGTTTTCTAACGATACATCATGAGAACCAAGGCACCTCCAGGGACTGCTGATGAGGTGGTGTCATGCAGCATTCTTCTCCCCGTAAGCCTGGCCACGCTCACAGCCTGGGGGCTTTGGCTGAGGGATGCATGTTTTACATTGGCCAGGATTACCCAAAATTAGGGGGGAAAAGATGCACACAAAGTTTATGAGTAGAAGACACCCCTAGAAGTTGGGTATTTAAAGTACCAAGACTCAGAAGCCCTCAATGACCCCAGCCTTTGCCAGAGACTAGACCTTTAGCCTCTGATTTGTCCAATACTTGTTAAAGTGAGGCTTTAAGGATCTTACTCATGTGACGCATGCAATGATATTTGTTCTGCTTTCATGCTTGCCTTCTTAAAGGCTCTTCACAGATCAGCCAGAGGGTTCACTAAAGAGGAAATGGGTCATGTCATTGCCCTATACAAACCCTCCAATGACTTCCCATCACACTTAAAATAGAACCCCAACTCCCTGTCTAGCCCACATAACTCCAGGTGGCATTCTCTCACCCACCTCTCTGATCCCACCATGCTGCTGCCTCCCCTCCTTTCATTAAGCTCAAGCCACACAGGCATTCTCTCTCTGTTCCTCTAACAGGCCAGTTTTAATTCCATCTTGGGACTCTTGCAAAGGCAAAGGTCTCCCTTACAAAAGCAAAGGCCTTCTCAGGCCTGACTCCAGCAATCAGATGTTAGTTGAAAAGTCAGAGTGGTCACATAGCCGAAAGTAGCCCCAGTCATGTCTCATCACATGGTTCTGTTCTAATTCCTTACAGAACTCTTCACCACATGATGTTATTTTGCTTTTTTGCCTCTCCTTCTCTCACATAAAATGCAAGTTCCATAGGTGTGGTGGCCTCGCCTCATTTACCCCCTGCCAGACCCCCACACCCTGCAGAGCTTCAGGGCATCTGATACACAGGAGGTGCTCAGTAACTACTGATGAACTCAGGCCCGTGGGTGAGCTGGTGGGGTTGGGCTTACCAAGAAGACCACAAAGTTCATCCACTTATCTTCAGATAACCGAGGGGCTGACGGGAAAAGAAAGTAAAATTGCCATGTAGCCCAAGAACACCAATCCAGACCTAATGCGTAGAAGCCACAGGACAGCTTTTGCCTAACATAAGGTAATTTTCTCACTTCAAGCTACCCAACAACAAAATAGGTTTCCTTAATCGATGGTGAGTTCCCCATGTGCAGAGGTTTGTAAGCAAAGGCCACTGCTGGAGCCTGTGTAGTGGAGAGATGCGCATCCTTCTAAGCACCTGAGTCCACGGCATTCATGTTGGTTTCCTCCATCTCGGTGGGATCATAACCCCCTGAGGGAGGGTGGAGCCTCATTCCCCAGCAGGGACTCTCTGCACAGGGTGGGGTGGGGGTGTCAGATGGAGCACAGGTGTCCACCAGACATGGAGTGCAGTATACGTTCCTGGCTCCTGTTAAGGGGTAAACTGGAGACTCCAGGCCAGGCTAAATCCATGGGGCCCCCATGTGGAGGCAGGCACCTTCCTGGAGGAACTAAGCTTGTGGTCTATGCTTTCCTCCAGGGACACAAGCCTGGGGAGTGGACAGGGAAGGCAGTGGAGAGGTGGCAGTCAGGGAACACCACAAACTGCCCTCTAACTGTTCCTCTGCCAGTGCTCCCACAGCTCTGTGAAGGAGAACATGACTTCCACCCCACAGATAAGAAACTCAGGGCTCAGGAAGGTCACATTATTTGTCCAAGTCCTACAGCGGGTCTGGGAGATGCTGGGAGTTGCGCTCAGATCTGACTGATGCCACAGCCTGCATTCTTGACAGCTCGACCCCCGAAGGTCAGGCAGCTCCCCTCAGACTGCAGACCTGCCAGTTGGAAACATTCTCAACTCCTCCTGTCTTTCCCTCTCCCCCGTCTTCTGAGAAAAGGAAGCCCCTTAAACCTCCTAGGTCAAGCCCTAACTGGAACCCCACTGAGTTCCACACTCTGTCATCTGACACAGAGCTATTCAGAGGGAAGCTGGTAGAACCAGAGCATTGGCAGGCTCCCTCCTCCCAGTGTCAGCAGGCACAGAGCTGTGATGCCATGGTCTCCTCCAGGGCATGGCTCCATCATAAATCGGCATTTCCATCACCCAGTACAAGTACTCTCACAGGAGGCAATCAGCAGGGATGTAGTGACAGCAGGTGAGAATCCACCTCTCTCCCTGCCTGCTCCTGGGATCCAGTATTGGCCCATGTATCTTCCCCATTTCCTCAGGCTTCCTGGAGTTTTGTGGGGGGGAAAGAGGAACAGAAAGAGGAGCAGGGAGGAGAAGCAAGCGCTCCCGGGGGCTATGAAAGGTAACATATCTGGAGAGTTTGGGGAGACGGCGGCTTGTGAGAGACAAGGAGAAGGGACAGAAACAGGAGTATTCTAAGAAGCATGGCTGTGAGTTATGAAAAGGATCCTCTTTGAAATTCTTCAAAGAACTCCAGTAAAGGATTGCTTTGCATGCCACTACTTTCTTTTTCTAATGTGACTCTACATAGACATTGGGGCACCACTGCTGCATGAGGCACCACTACTTATATTTGGATTACAAATGAATGAAACAATAGATGAATGAATGAATGAATGAATGAACAGATGAATGAAAACTTGGAATCTACTCTTCAGTTCCCTAAGTCCCAAGTCTCTCCTGCCTATGTTAAACACAATAGCAGCTAACACCCCTAGGTAAATGTGCTAGGCACACCTTTAAGTGCTCTACACGTTCTAATTTCTTTAATCTGCCACCTACAAGGTAGGTAATCTCATTACCCCCATTTTTCAGGTGAAAAAAGTGAGGCATTCACCTAAGGTTCTACAGTTAGTAAGAGGTGATTAGACAGAATTCCAACTCAAGCCTGGGTCCTGACCCATTTGCTTAGCCATTCTGCTAACCCGTGAGGTGATCTACTTGCCTAAAAGGACCGACAGAGCCAGTGACCCCAGCACACAGGGCCATCCCCATCCCAGCTGCTCCTGGCAGAAGGAGCCTGCTGGGCTATTACCTGGGAGGCCAAAACATGTGTTCGATCAGGCACTGCTTAACAACATTTCAGTTAACCATGGACTGCATATAAGACAGTGGTCTCAGAAGATTATATTGCTGAATTTTTACTGTACCTTTTCTGTTTAGGTGTGTTTAGATATACATATACCATTAGATATACAAATACCACCGTGTTACCATTGCATTCGGCACAGTCACATGCTATGCAGGTTTGTAGCATAGGAGCGATAGGCTGTACCATAAAGCCTAGGTGTGTTGTAGGCTGTACTGTCTAGGTTTGTGTAAGTACACTCTATGGGGTTCGTACAATGATGAAATCGCCTAACAATGCATTTCTCAGGATGTATCCCCATCGTTAAGTGATGCGTGACTGTATGTCTTCTAATAGCTCAAGAGTAAACAGCAGAAATATCAACCGAGTGCAGTTGTCACTTTCTTGGCTGTAGTCAGTGCTTACAAAATTTTATTTCACACAAACAATAAAATAACATGAAAAACAGCTATCTGGAAAACATCGAGCCTGGAGTGTTAAGGCCAAGGCACATCTGCAATGCCTCTACCCCTAGAATCTGTCAGGCAGATACTCAAACAGCAACAAGGCTGCTCTCTCCCGCAACTCCCCAGATGAGCACTCAGAGAGGAGCCCAGGGTGAGAAGCTGCCCTTCCCAAACAGCTGGAAGGATCAGGTGGCCAAGTTCAACTTGTCTTAGAGAGAGGCCAAAGGGCCAGAGGCTGCTTGTGGGAGAAAGATGGCCATCCACAAGTGGTGGGCTTCTCTAGAGCTGAGAGTACCTCTGACTCATCTATTTCCAGAGGTGAGCCCTAGATCTGACACACAAGCAAAAGGCAACATGCAAAAAATGATTGTGGGGTTGACTTGAATTTAATTAAGTTAAATCAAATGCCCCCTACCACCACCATTTACGGGGAGAGGAGCACCAGCAGCCTGAGGACAGACTATGTGGCCAGGAGCTAAGGCTCACCAAAAGGAAACCCAAGCCTTATTCACCTGCCAGCCCAGAATGTAGCACAAGTCTTCAATCCACCACCAAATAAATTGTCCCTTGGAGCCAGGTCCAGAGAGGCAGAGGTGGCCCAAAGAATGATTCTCAGGGAAATTTTGAGTCCTCTCCTGCTAGCCTGTATACTACCACCATCACTGCAATCACCATCACCATCACAACCTTCATCACCATCACCACCATCATTACCACAATCACCAATATTACCATCATCACCATCACAACCATCACCACCATCACCACTACCATTGCCACCACCACCAATAACAACACCATCACCACCACCACCATTACCACAATCAGCAATACTACTGCCATCACCACCAACACCATTACCAGCACCACCAATAACACCATCACTACCATCATCATCACCACCACCACCACTACCATCACTATCACTATCACCACTACCACTATCACCACCAACACTAACACCAACACCATCACCACCATCATCCCGGCAATCACATCACCACCATCATTACCACCACCACTACCACCATTACCACAATCACCATTGCCATCGTGACCAACACCAACAACATCACCACCAACACCATCACTATTACCACCACCACCAATACCAACACCATCCTACCACCACCACCATTCCCATCACCAACAATAACAACACCATCACCACCATCATCATCACTATCACCACCACCACTACCATCACTATCACCACTACCATCATCACCACCACTGCCATCACCACTACTGTCACCATCACCACCATCATCATTACCATCATTATCATCACCACCACTATCACCACCACCACCATTAACCTCACAGATCACAACTAATTTGACCTTCAAAAAGTGAATTAGAATATCCCAGCAGAATGGAAAGATGCTCAACATCATTAATTATCAGGGAAATGCAAATCAAAAGCACAATGTGATACCACGTCATTCCCGCAAGAATGGCCATAATCAAAAAATCAAAAAATAATAGATGTTGGCTTGAATGCAGTGAAAAGGGGACACTTTTACACTATTGGTGAGAATGTAAACGAGTACCACTTCTGTGGAAAAGAGTGTGGAGATACCTTAAAGAACTAAAAGTAGATCAACCGTTTGATCCAGCAATCCCACTACTAAGTATCTACCCAAAGGAAAAGAAGTCATTATACAAAAAAGATACCTGCACACGCGTGTTTATAGCAGCATAATTTGCAATTTCAAAAATATGGAACCAGCCCAAATGCCCATCAATCAACAAGTGAATTAAGAAAATGTGAGATAGATAGACAGATACACACACACACACACACACACACACACCACCACCACCACCACCATGAAATACTACTCAGCCATAAAATGGAATGAAATAATGGCATTCACAGCAACCTGGATGGAATTGGAGACTGTTGTCCTAAGTAAAGTAACTTAGGAATGAAAAACCAAACATCGTATGTTCTCACTCATATATGGGAGCTAAGTTATGAGGATGCAAAGCCATAAGAATGATATATTGAACTTTGGAGACTCGGGGGAAAGGGTGGGGGGTGGCAAGGAATAAAAGACTACACATTGGGTACAATGTACACTGCTCAGGTGATGGGTGCACCAAAATCTCAGAAATCACCACTAAAGAATTTATTCATGTAACCAAACACCACCTGTTCCCCCAAGAACCTATTGAAATAAAAAAATAAAAATGAAAAAAGAATATCCCATGCTGAAGAATTCAAAACAATGGATGTAGATACTCCACTCTTGAGGGATGGAGTGTAGTTCTCCACTCTTTAAGTGTGGGCTGCAAATAGTGAGATCTTTCCAAAGAGGAGCAGCATGGGGGAACAAAGTGTCATTTTTTAGTGGAGAAACACTACCTCAGCCAGGCGGTCAAGGTCAACACCAACAGTGATAAGTCATGTTAATAGTAAGTACCCTTGACATGGTGTGATGAGAATGGCACTACCTCCATGGTCTTCCTTCCCAAACCCATAACCCAAATCTAATCATGAGAAAAACATTAGATAAATCCCAGTTGAGGGGAATTCTACAAAATACTTGACCAACACTGCTCAAAACATCAAGGTCATCAAAAGGCAAGAAAAGCCTGAGAAACTATCACATCCAAGAGGTGCCTAAGGAGACGTGACAACTAATGCAATGTAGTATCCTGGATAGGATCCTAAGACAAACAAAACAAAAGGACATTCAGTAAAAACTAAGAAAATACAGGCTGGGCACAGTAGCTCATGCCTGTAATCCCAGCACTTTCAGAGGCTAAAGCAGTGGATCACTTGAGCTCAGGAGTTCAAGAGCAACCTTGGCAACATGGAAAAACCCTGTCTCTACAAAAAATACAAAAGTTGGCCGGGCGCGGTGGCTCACGCTTGTAATCCCAGCACTTTGGGAGGCCAAGGCGGGTGGATCACAAGGTCAGGAGATCGAGAGCACGGTGAAACCCCGTCTCTACTAAAAATACAAAAAAAAAAATTAGCCGGGTGTGGTGGTGGGCGCCTGTAGTCCCAGCTACTCAGAGAGGCTGAGGCAGGAGAATGGCGTGAACCCGGGAGGCGGAGCTTGCAGTGAGCCAAGATTGCGCCACTGCACTCCAGCCTGGGCAACAGAGCGAGACTCCATCTCAAAAAAAAAAAAAAAAATACAAAAGTTAGCCGGGCATGGTAGTGTGCACCTGTAGTCCCAGCTACTTGGAAGGCTGAAGTGGGAGGATTGCTTGAGCCTTGGAGGCGGAGGTTGCAGTGAGCTGAGATCACGCCACTGCAATCCAGCCTGGGTGACAGAGTGAGACCCTGTCTCAAACACAAAAACAAAACAAAACAAAAACTAAGAAAACATAAATGAAATATAGACTTTAGTTAATAATGTATCAATATTGAGTCCCTAATTATGACAAATGTTCTATACTGATGTAAGAAGCTAAAAATGGGGAAAACTTGGTGTGGGGTATATGAGAACTCTCTATAGTATCTTCATAATGATCCTAAAATTTAAAGTTTATTCAAAAAATTGGAATTTCACCCTAAATTCTATAGGACACACTTCTAAAATACTCCTCTAAAATGTTTCCTCCTCCCCAATTATCCCTTCCTTAGCTTGATGTTATGTTGATGCTCACCCAAATATTAGCATTGCCCTTCCTCCTGGCCACAGGCATCCCATCTAGGGCATCCTGTTTCCTGAAGCCACTCACAGCTTTTAAGAACACAGATGTGAGGAGGCACATTTATGCTGCAATGGTTCCCACTGTTTTGTTTTTGTTTTTTTGGGGTTTTTTTGAGACGGAGTCTCACTCTGTCACCCAGGCTGGAGTGCAGTGGCGCGATCTCAGCTCACTGCAAGCTCTGCCTCCTGGGTTCACGCCATTCTCCTGCCTCAGCCTCCCAAGTAGCTGGGACTACAGATGCCTACAACCACGCCCGGCTAATTTATTTATTTATTTATTTTGGTATATTTTAGAAGAGAGGGGTTTCAACGTGTTAGCCAGGACGGTCTCGATCTCCTGACCTCATGATCCACCCGCCTCGGCTTCCCAAAGTGCTGGGATTACAGGCGTGAGCCACTGTGCCCAGCCGGCTCCCACTGTTTTAAGGACTGATTCTAGCCTCCAGCATGGCATACGGAGTCCTTCCCAGCCTGGCCTCCTGTTCCTCCACATGCCTCTTTTGATGTTGCCATATTAAAATATCAATTGCTCTTTCCTCTAGAAACTTCCTCTAGTGCCCATGCTCTGACCATCTATGCTCCTACCCTTGCTGCCCCACTGTTTTCTCTGGTTGGCCCTTGCCTATCCTTTAAGACTCAGCTCAGATGGTGCTTCCTACAGAAAGCCTTATTTTGCCCCAGGACAAATGTATTGGCTTTGGAGGACACCCTCACAATCCCTGTACTTATATCTATTCTGTATTGTCGTTGATTGCTTACTTTCCCTAAGGACAGACAAGTGCTCTCACCTATGTCTCTCTATTGTCAACCTTCAATAAATGTTTATTTAATGATGAGTAAATGACTTTGGAAAAAAAGGGTGGCGTGAAAAATCATGGCCAACAATCCAGGGCTTTTGTTCCTGGGTTTTAAATTACAAATTCTGCTCTTCAGAACTCCATTATCCTCACTAGAGTCCTATATAACCACATCCATTATATGGCAATGTAATGGATTACTAGATTTAATTATAACAGGATAATTAATGTCAAGGTATTGCCAGTTTGGACATAAATATTAAATATCACCTTCTATGTAACTATTTTCTGACTGTGATTGCAAGGATTAGAAATACCAGTTTTTGGTGAGAAGTGTCTTTGTTGTGGGGGGAGTGATGCCAAGTGGGACATCTGGTTTGCCAGCTGCCTCCGTCCTCCAAGCAGAATGCCTCCTGCCTGGCTTGAGGCTGGACTCCCGACATACCTGGCTCTGCCACAACCTGTCTCTCACATGACCTAGTGCAGACCACCACACTTGGCCCTGTGAGTTTCTGGAGGGATCTGTTCAAGTCTCTTGGGAGATCCTCAAGTTGCATATCCCCTTATGGCCTCCATTTCCCTCCATAACATGAAGTAAGAGCAACCACAAGAAGCAAGAGAGACTCAGGCATTATGACAAGGTGCAGACAACATCGTAAGTCAGGGAGGGGAAGCTGAGCTGCTGTGGACCAGGAAGGCTCCTCCTGGGCCTCCACCTGTCTACCACATCTTCTCCACCAGCCACCTCTCAAGCTCTGCTTTGGCTCTGTTCCTAAAGTTGCAATCTCATTCTGCACCTTAACAAAAATTTCACCTCTGGTCAGTTTCTTTCAGGCTACTCTCAAATGGCAGGATCATGAATGTTCATAATGCAAAAGCCACATACAGGACACAGTGCCTCCATGTTAAGCCCTCTTTCCAACCATGGATCCTGCCAGAAGTCTGGAATGAACAGGCCCAAGCTTCCTCCTGGCTTGCTGGAGCCCTCATACTGAGTCACTGAGCTTTAGCATAGAATATAAGAAATCCTATCAGCATTAAGCCACCATGCTTTGACAAAGCCCAAACTAATGTATTCAGAGAGACCAAATGAAGAGGAAGATTGCCCAGTCAGTCTCCAGCTTCTCCAGCCCCTCACTCCTCCAAGTCCTGATTGAACCACATTACAGATTCTGAGTCCAAAGCACCCAGCTCAACCCTTACCAAAGTTTTAACCCAAAGAAAATATGAATGACATTAAAATGATTGTTGTTTCAAGCCACTAAACTTTGAGGTGGTTTACTACACAGCAATAGATAACCAGAGCAAAGGTCCAACATCAGAGCCACTGCAGTAAACAAACAGCTCTCAGATCCTTCTTCCAGCAGCAAACTGCAGCTTCCCACACAGCCTTGGTCCCACTGTCAGACAGAGAAAGCTATTCTGTCCTTTCTCCAATGTGCTGGTGCTTCTGGCTCAAACGTCTTCCTGAAACATTCATTCAGGCCCACAACCATAGAACCTGGGATCCTGACTCCAGTTAACCTCACACAGAAAGGAATTCTCACTCCTACCTCACTCCAACCCACCAGCCCACAAATAAACTAAAACTAGACTTTGGGCATTCTATGATTGAGCTGAGACCTCTGGGTTACTTGTGTTTCTGAGAAAGCCAAAGTGATGCCGAAGGCAGAGTGGTTCTGATGGAAAGCACAAGCTGCATCATCTTCATCATCATCATCACTGTCATCATTGTCTTCATAATCACCATCTTCAATCACCATAATCATTATCAATCCTATCATCACCATCAATGTCATTGTCATCACCATTGTTGTCATTGTCATCATCGATCATCAACAGCACCATAATAATTATCACCATTACCATCATCACCACCACCATCACCATCATCACCATCACTACCACCACCATCACCACCAACACCACCATCTCACCATCATTTATCTCCATCACCATCATCAACACCATCATCATCATCAACACCATCATTATCACCATTATCATCATGATTACCATAATCATCATCATCATCACCATCACCATCATCATCACTACCATTACCATCATCACCATCACCATTATCTCACCATCATTATCACCATCACCATCATCACCATCATTATCACCATCATCATAATTATCATCACAATCATCATCATCACCACCATCACCGTCATCACCATCACCATTACCATCATCACCATTATCATCACCACCATCACCATCATCTTATGATCATTATCACCATCATCATCATCACCACCATGATCACCATTACCGTCATCTCACCATCATTATCACCATCATCATCACACTATCACCATCATCTCACTATCATTATCACCACCATCATCACCATTACCATCATCTCACCATCATTATCACCATCAACAGCATCATCACCATCAAAATCGTCATTATCACCATGACCACAATAATACCAGGGACATTTACTGAGCACTTACTATGTACCAGGAACTATCCTAAACACTTCAAATAACTGTCTTGTTAAACTCTCATCACATCTTATGATGTAGTCCTGCCACTATCCCTACTTTAGATATAAGAAAACAAAGGTTTGGAGAAGTTTTATAACTTGCCCACAGCCACCAGCCATAAGGGCAGTGCTTGGATTCTAACACCAAACAAACAACTCCAAAGGCTAGATATGCTCTTACCTGCTCTGACATCTCTCCCCTCAAGCCTGCTCCTTACCTTGATTGCTTTAGAAACGTTCCACTGGATACCCCAGGGCCCCAAATACAACCCTGCAGGGCCTCAGCCTCTGTATCTGAGAAATGGGAGCAGTGACAACAGCCTGGCTGTGGACAGAGTGACAGACCTAAGGGCAACCTGTGCCATAGAAGGGAGACAAATGCAGTCATTTACTAACCTACTCCAAGCCAGGCACTTCCCCACACATTACCTCCTTTAAACTTTACCACAGCCCTGGGGGTGAGCAGGAACTAGCTTCTTTATTTTACCAGTAGACACAGGTTCAGAGAGTAAGCAGAGCTGAGTAACTCCCAAAACCCTGCTCTTTCTGCTGGCCCCAACTGTTCCCTGCTCCCTACCCTGAGGACAGGTACCACATGCTGAGCCAGGGACCCTGTCAGAGAAGCAGGATCATTCCCTGCACATTCACTTAGAGCAATTAATGAGCCAGGGATGTGCTTGCTTTGCATTTCCAGGGGCTGACGGCCATCCTAGGCATGGCCCCTTCTGCATAGGAAGAAATACCCAACAGCTGGAAGAAAAATGAGCAGCCCTGGAGCTGGAATTCCTGCTCAGCCTCTCCCTGGCACTGGAGCTCCACTGGGTGCCTGGATAGCTTATACAACTTCCCTTTACCTATCTTCCTTTGGAAGCTAAAACTAGCCAGATTTGAAAGGACACTGCCCCTCATAGAAAGAAACAGTCTTGATTTTTTAAATTGGTCACTGAATTAAATGTGCAAATAGTGTTCCCCATTTCACAGATAAAATTTATTTTTTCCTCACCTTTTAATTGGCCTCTGAAGTCTCCCAGTATGCCTGGACCACAACTGCTACCTCTGATGGGACTGACCCTGAGGGCCACCCCTGGGGTGTGAGCACACATGAGGGAGGGGTGGAGACAATAGGGGAGCCCAGTTGGAACTGTTGGGCCCCACTTTCTGCAGCTTAGTGCCCTGCCGTGTGGGCCTGGGCAGTGCTCACGTCCAGAGTCCAGGGACACAGGACTTCAGAGCCACAGCAGCAGAACCCAGGGACCCACGCATCATTGTAAAGGCTCTGAAAGGTGCCCAGCTTTGAGGATGAACCAGGAAACTGCTTGAGTTTTGAATCAAGTCATGTCATGGTTTTGGTTCCACGCAATGCCAGGCCTGACTACTCCTCCACCCCAACACTGCCAGTGCCTGGGGAATCTGGAATGAATGGTGGGGATGAGGATTGGAGTCTACTGGGTCACAGGAGGAGAAGGGGGACCTACTCAAGACCACCTTGTCCTAAAGGCAAAGCTACAATCCAAACCTAGAGCCAAAGCCTGGAACCTACCAGTGATGCTGAGAGTGGAGGGGAAGCAGTTGGGAGCAACAAAGAATGGGATGTGGTGTGAGATGTCCCATATCACTATCCCCCACAATGCCAGTGAGTCCTTTATGGTGGAGGTAGGGGCATCACACAGTTTCAAAGGCCAGTGTGGAAACAGGCAGGCAAAGGTGGAACACATGCAAACTCTGCACCCACCCCCACACCCACACGTCTACACACTGGCATCCCCGATTTGTTTACCTGTTGGCACAAGGGCAAACAAATCGCAGCCCTGGGGAGGTGAGGCCCTGCACTGGGCTTGGTAGCAGCCCTGCCTGATTCTCATTAGGTGATGAACGGAAGGTTTGTGTGGTTGGGGTTTGTTATTGCTGTTGCTTTTGCTGCTTCCCCGAATTCCCTGCGGAAAGAAAGAGGAAAGATGCACTGAAAAAGGGCACGTCCTCTCTCAGCCCTTCCACAAGGAGAGTCCTTGGAGCAGCAAGGCAGGCCCATGTGCACACACATTAATAATGTGCAAAGCTCTTTAGGCTGATTGCTTGCTCCTCACAGGAAGCCGCCATGGTGGCTGCCAAGAGGCTGAGCTCACCCCTGCGAACTCGCTCCGTGAGGCACAAAGCAGGAGTCAGCCTGGCTTCCCACACCAAGGGCCCATGCAGGCGGCCTGAGTGCAGGGAGCCCAGAATGAGGCTGCCAGGCAGGGGGCTACCCATCCAGGCCTTGTGGCCCAGGCAAGCAGGGAGACAGAGGGAGCACCTCCCCAGAGTAGCCATTCTCAGCTCCCAGGCTGTCAGCTGACAACTATAGAGTACCATTCCTTTAGGATTTCTGTGTCCCTGAGCTGCTTCCCATGGAGTCAGAGAGTGGCAGAGACAACACCTTAACCCTGGTCCCTGTCCAGATCATGCTGCTCACCTGCTCACAAACCTCCAGTGACTTCCTATTCAACTGAAACCAAACCCAAAATCTGACAAAGGCCTGAGAGCCCCCAGTGCTTTGATCTTGGACACCTCCCCAATGTCACCTGCCACCACTCTCCCCCTGGCTCACCTGGCACCAGGTACATCCTCCTCCTCACTGATGCTCCAATGTGCTGAGCTCATTCCAGCCTCACGACCACACGACATTCCAGCTGCCACAATCTCTCTGCAGCAGATCTTGTTTCGGGGGCTCTACCACATCCTTCCAGTCTCTCAATAAACACCTCCTTCTTGGCATCACTGTCCCTAACCACTGCTCTACAGTGGTGCCCCCATCAAACCACTCTCTTCTTACCTTACTGTATTTTTCTTCATGGAGGTTATCACTACCCGCATGACTTTTGGTTTACTCATTTATTTGTTTAGTGTCTGACCACCACCTCCACTAAGATGACAGCTCTTGAAGACAAGGACCTTGTCTGTCTCAGTCCCTTTATATTCTCAGGGTCTAGAACAGAGCCTGGTCCATATTCACTGCCCAATTAATATCGAATCCATTTCAAGACAGGCAAATGAGACCCAGAAAGGCAAGGCAGTGCCCTATAGTCACACAGGGAACTGGACAGAGCCAGGTCGGGAGCTTGTGGAAACCTTAGTCCCAGGCTCTGGGGAGCTCCTGGGTGTGATACGGGGAATTGGGCAGTTCCCTCCAGGCCTGGCTGATGCAGCCAGTGACTTGCTGAGCATCTACTCTGCATAGCCCTTTCAATGCGCTTCAGGGAGCAATCGTAAGGTGAGGTTGGTCCCTCCCTGCAAGTGAGATATGGTTTTAGAAAAACATGGCAATTGAGGCCACGGCCCAATGCAGTAATGCCTGAGCACTGGCCTGGACAGGCTGCCTGGACATGCTGCACCCACAGCAGGGACTGGAGGAAGACAATCTGGCAGTAGAACATAAAAGCACCATGGCTTCCACGTGACTGCCAATGGGCAAGCCTTTGCCACTCAGGCCCTAAATAGGAAGCTACTTCTCATGCTAACGGTCAGGCAGGCCGAAACCCTCCCCACCTCAGCAGAGAGAGTGAGCCAGCAGAGTCAGTGTGCCCCAAATGCAGAAAGGAAAAAGCTATAAGACCCATTAACTGAAAGCTACCAGTCCCAGGATAGTTAACAACCAGCAGCAGCCTTGTGGAGTACCGCTAGGTAGAGCAAACCAATACTGATGATCACCACCCATCTAAAGAGCTGGCCTTCACACAGGAAAGACCAAAAGTGCCTATAATGGTTAAAGAGCTCAGTTCACATTTAGGGTAGAATTTGAGCAATGGTGGGTAAAAAGAACAAGAGCTTCTGGCAACTACAGTTGACTCTTGAACAACACAGATTCGAACTGTGAGGCTCCACTTACCTGTGGATTTTTTTCAATCAATGTTTCACTGAATGTGACTGCCTCTCCTTCCTCCCCTTATCCCTCCTCCATCTCTCCCGCCTCTGCCACCCATGGGACAGCAAGACCAACCCTTCCACCTCTTCCTCAGCCTACTCAACATGAAGATAACAAGGTCGAAGACCTCTATGATGAGCTGCTTCCACTTAATGAGTAGTAAATATATTTTCTCTTCCTATGATTTTCTTAATTCCATTTTCTCTACTTTACCATAAGAATATAGTATATAATACCTATAACATACAAAATGTGTGTTGATCAAATGTTTATGTTATTGGTAAGGCTTCTGGCCAACAGTAAGCTTTAGGAGTTAAGTTTTGGGGGAGTCAAAAGTTATACACAGATTTTTGACTGCATGGGGGGTTGGTTCCCCTAATCTCCGCATTGTTCAAGGGTCAACTGCATGAGGGAGACCCCTAAGGCAGGTCAGCCCCCACCAACAAAAGTAAGAAGGATGTTGGAATCACAGAAAACAGGGTTGGTACCTTGAGGAGCCAAGGAAAGAAACAGGAACTTGGCCGGGCATGGTGGCTCATGCCTGTAAAACCAGCACTTTGGGAGGCCAAGGCCGGTGGATCACGAGGTCGGCAGTTCAAGATCAGCCTGGCCAAGATAGTGAAACCCCGCCTCTACTAAAAATACAAAAAATTAGCCAGGCGTGGTGGCGCGCGCCTGTAATCCCAGCTACTCCGGAGGCTGAGGCAGAGAATTGCTTAAACCTGGAGGGGCGGAGGTTGCAGTGAGCTGAGATTGCACCACCGCACTCCAGCCTGGGCGACAGAGTGAGACTCCATCTCAAAAAAAAAAAAAAAAAAGAAAGAAAAAGAAAAGAAATAAGAACTCCTAGGACCACTGTGCTAAGAATGACTGCCTATCCTCAGCAAGAAAGGACTGGGAAAGGGGAACAGGGCTCGCTTCACACTATTCTCATAGTTAATGAGCTTAAGTTGACAGTATATATGCAATAAATCAGACATTACCACTTGGCAGCCTGCAAGCCTTATCAGCCTTGCCACAGGCAGAGTTGGCCAACAAAGAGTTCAGCATTTTTGTAATTAGCTACAAACATTTAAAAACTAAGAGATTTCACAGAAAGTCCAAATTTCTGGCTCCTCTTGAGACACAAGAAACAGTGACCACACCAGGCCTTCTCAGGGGAATCTTGGCAGAGCCTAACAGTCCTCTTCAGAGAAGGATGTTTCCCGCAGGTGCCTGCAGCTGCAATACTCTCAGTTCTTACAGCCCATCTGCTGTCTGCCTTAATATCCCTGCCTGGATGCCACAGGCATTTGGATTTATGACCTGGCTGTCACGCCAAAGGGTGGCTTTAGCCATTCTTCTCTGATCCTTTGATTGTCTTCAAAAGCTCCAAGTTACAGAATTATCCAAGAGTAGTTCACATGGTGGCCTGGATGGGATGGTCCCACTTGATCATCATGGGGCAGAGAGAAGCGGCAGCTATGCAGCCCCTTTCCCACCCTGCTTCGCTAGGCACAGGGCAGTCTCCAACTGAGTAGTCGCTGTTCTTCCCAAGTGTATGTTTTCTCTCTCTAGTGTAGTCTGGCGGTGCTTCAGGGGCAGAGACCATGTCTTTCTCCCCCAAAGCACCCAGTGTAAGAGGTCCAGGGATGGAGCCCATTCTGTCTGAGTGGTGGACTGGCCACCGACAGGCTGCTGAGAGGTGCCTTCTCATCTGAAGAGTAACTCTGCAGGCAGAAAGCACCAGCGGCTGTCCCTCCTTCTATCAGCCCAGTAACCAGCACTCCTGAAAAGCCACTAGTAGCTGCTCTTGCACATGTGCTCCAATAACAGCCCAGATGAGAGGTGCCCTGTGAACTCTCACCCTGCTCCTGAACAAGATCCGAAAGTGCCTAGCCAGCATCTGGAGCCCAGGCAGCACTTAGCCCTCCTCTTCTCCCCCTCTCTCTTGGACTCTAACATCCTCTCCAGCTGAGTGCTGGACCGCAAGCCGGTTCTCAACCCCAGCTGGGCTGGCTGGAGATTGTGAGCACTTTGTCACTTTTTCCTAGCCCCTCCTCTTACCACCTGAGGTGCACCCCACAGCTGGCTTTCCTCACTTGGCTCTGTGAGCTATGCTTCCTGACACAGAGTGAGTGGGAGCTATCCTTCTCCCAGGCTGGCCACAGCTCCCCATCTCTGAGTCACTGACACCTCCCAATGCTTGACCCCAACAGCCCCAGATTGGTTCTACAATCTCAGCCAAACACCGTCCACAGGCACAATAATGAAACTATGATTTGCAGAGCACCACCCCTGCACCAGGCCCTCTCAAGAGCATTTCCTCATTTAATTCCCATGGCAACCTTCTGGGAAGGTATTAATACCCCAGCTTATGACCAGTAAATAGCCTCAAAAAGATGGCATTGATAGAGTTGGGCTCTGATTCTGTGTCCATTTCCTCCAAGGACAATGCTCCTTCATCTGTCCCACCAGCAGCCCCAGCCCTGGAAAGAAAAGCATCATTGTGGCCCCAGCTGAACATCTGAAAGCCTCAGGTTTCCTCTGTGAAGAAGAGAATGGGCAGAATGGGTTGTGGGAGGAGGGGGACATCCTCGGGTGCTCTGCCCTGCCTTTTCTCATTTAAATCGAAGTGGTTCAAGTCCTGCATCTCCCGGGGGTAGGAAACCCTCCACCTGCCCTCCCTGTGCCCATGTACCCAGGGCTTCTTGGATGGGGTTGGGAGAGTTCATGTATGCTTTTCCTGCGATGATCTACCTCCTTCCAGTTCTTTTCTCCCACACTTTCACACTTGTCTCCTACCACAGCTCCTTTCCCCCAGGCTCCATGACTCGAACCATGGACCACAACCCTGTACATTGTTTTCCCCCGACACTGCTCACAGCATACCTTGGTGATACTGCAGATATGTGAGTAACGCACTGGGGAGAGGGAGAGGCCACACCATGCCCTGCACAGCAGGCAACAGGGAGGTGAAGTGTACACACACCTGGTAACGGCCCACCAACCTTGCCACTTCTCTCCTAGGTCCACCGACCTAGCAGCAGGTCACCAGCCCAATCCCTGATGTCAAGCACTAGCACATCCCAAACTTCAGAATGTTGACCTTGCCCAGGGTCACAGAAGATTTTTTCACTTTTCTCAATGCCCTTCATGACCATATCTTTACACTTTCTGAGACTCATCGATCTCCCCACTCACACATCAGTCACTGGGCATGTTCTGGGTACCCGTACCCATGTCAAGCACTGTGAGAAAGGAAAAAGGAAAGCCTACACCCCAAAATACCCTGTACTTAGAAGAACGCTGTGAATCAAGTATTAACTCCATTGAGCAGATGAGGAACCAGAGCTCAGAAAGCCACATGGTGAGAAAGCAGGGCAGGAAAGGGGCTGGGTCTGCCTGGACTCTGCCCTTCCCTGCCCTGTAGACAGAAAGCCTATATAAAATGTCCCCAGACTCTCGGATGCCTGGGAGGTTGTGGAAACTGCTCTTCTAGTTGTCCATGGAGAGGCAGAGGCAGCCCATCCATCCCCCTCAGGCTCTCTGCAGATGTGTTGGCAGAGAGAGGACTGGGGGTTGTCCCCATCTCCATATGAGCATTCAGAGGTGTCCAGTCCCCCTCCTCATGCTACCTGCTACTCCGTGGCAATGTTCACCTAGTCTGCTCTGTGTCACACTCCAGGAGAAAAATGGGCTCTCCCTTGATCTGTCAATGGCAACAAGCCTCGTCTCCCAACAGCACATTGTAGAAAAAAGCTGGGCTTTGAGTCAGGGTGTTCAGCATTCATAGCCCAGCTCTGTCATTTTTCATCTTTTGGACCATGAGCAAACCCCAAAATCCCTGCAGGCTCAAAGCTCCATCCTAGCCCTTCTCTTCCAGCATTGTTGAGAAGATTCGGTGAGTTTCAGGGTCTGAATATGGTGAACTTGATAAATAAAGGCTGCCTTTATCCCTCCCTCTGCTCCACAACCCCCTCTTTACCACGCTCACCCCAAAGTTGAACAATGTTGAAGAAAAGTAAGAGTGAGGAGGCACATGGCCCCAGGTCACCTGCAGAACTGCCACCATCTGCTTCCACCCAGGAAGCTCATCTGCACACTAAGGCCTATGCTAGATGGACAACAAAATGGTCCCAACTCTCCATGCCTTAAGGCAGCCACTCCCTTGGCAATGTGACTTTGCAGTTCCCCCCTCAAGAGCAGTCTTCCATCCAGAGGAGGAGTCTCTTTCCCCTGCCTGTTGGGCTGACTTCATGGCTTGCTCTGGCCAAGAGATTGCAGCAGAAGTCACAATGCCATCCTCACCAGCCAGCCCAGATGCATGAACCAGCCCAGCTGAGATCCAGTGAATCTAACCCAGGTCTGCTGACCAGGAGGTTCATGAGTAACAACACATGCTTACTGTTGCATGACACTGAGTTTTAGGATGGTTTGTTACACTGCACACAGCTAGCTGATGCAGAGCCCTTCTTCTCTCCAAGGGGACTGGCAGCTCAAGCACAGATGGCAGGTGACCACCAAGGCCAGATTCCTACCAGTGATGTAGACAGGAGGCCTGGAAATACTGGGTAGAAGAGGGAAGTTCCCCAGCAAAGGCTCCACCCTCAAGCCTGGAAACTCCCAGCCCTAAATGGGAACAGTCATTCCTGTTTTCACACACAAATGTTGCCTTTTGGCCTGCCATGCCCCCCTATCCTGCACCCATATAAACGCCAAATCCCAGGCTCCATAAGCAGAAAAGGGCAGAGGAACAGAAGAGTGACACAGTAGAGAAGGAAAGGAGAGAAGGAGCATCCGAATGTCAAGAGGTGTTCGGTTGGAGACGGTCAGAGAGAAGATCAGCAGCAGGATGGTGGAACTCCAGGGGAATATAGTCTTCCCACTCCATCCCCTTTCCAGCTCCCCATCCATCCTGCTGAGAGCCACTTCCATCTGGCAATAAAATCCCCTGCATTTACCATCCTTCAACTTGTCTGTGTGACCCGATTCTTCCTGGTTGCCAGACAAGGACCTGAGTACCAAGAGGGCACTCAGCTGGTTAACACTTAAGCCATCTGCACATGGCAGGAGCTAAAAGAGCACTGTATCATGCCCACTGGGGCTTTGGGAGTCACAGGCACCCACCCCTAGTGCTACTGTGGGGCCAGAGCCCAAAAGCGCTCACCCCAGTTCCTGCACCTGCCCGTCTGCATGCCCCCTCTCCCGTAAGGAGCAAGCAGCCGAACAAAGGAGCCACATCCCTATCACACATCCTGCAAGTGGGGTCAGGGAACTCTCTTATCTCACCAGCACCAGGAGAGGGCTCTGTTTAGGGATGCCATGTGCAGAGAATGGCACCAGATGTGGGCTACATGGCACAGATAGCTTCTCTGAGATAAATTCATACCAATTTAGATAATCTCTCTCATTTCTGCCTCTCATGACCCACCCCCTCCCCCTGCCTCCCACCACATCTTCTTACAGCTTCCCCGCTGAGCTCCCCAATCAGCTCTTCAGTCAACAAACAGGCTGACTCACCTCAGGCTCAGGGGCGAGGCCCCCCCAAGGCTGAACACCCTTGGGGATCTGGGAGCAGAAAGGGTAATTGAGCCATTTCAGCTGCTGCAGGCTGTTTCCCTTTGTAAATGCCTATTTCTCATGTCTGCTGCCTCCTTGGCCAAAGGGGCTACCTGCTAATAAGCCACAGATACTCTGCAGGGAGGAGCTGACACTCTGCTCTGCTATTTAATGACCCACAAAGGAAGGAAAGGCCACCAGGTGTCTTCAGGCCCATGCTTCAGGTTCACAGTGCTCTTTGACCCCAGACAGGCCTCCCAGACAGTCTCTGTAAGGCTTTCAGCACCCCTGAGCACCAAGAATGGGATGGCATGATTTGAGATGGAACTCATAATAGAAACAACAGCCAACCAGAAAATAAACACCGGAAAGTCCAGCAGCACTCAGGCCTTTTTCCCTGATGATTGCTTAGATGCTCCTTTGAAATATCAAAAATCAAACATTAAATTCTTACAATGCTTTACTTGGCACCCCTGCTTGGCTGGAGTGTTAAGAATGTGTTTCATTTGCCCAGTGGGGAAATGAAGTTCTAGACAATGTTTGTGTGGGGACAGAAATTGGTGCTCCTGGGGTCCCACCCTCCATCCATCTGTTTACCAGCCATAACGCATGGCCCCTGAAAATGTGATTAAGAAAGATTAACAGGCCCCAGTTCCTGCCCTTAGCATTCCCAGATCACACAAGGAGGGAGATGCAATAGAGGGTCACAGCACAAGCAGTGGGTGTAGGGCTAGCTCTGGGATGAGGTGGCGATGGAGGTGTGTTCAGGAGGCAGCAGGCTCTGAGGGATGTGATGGTGCTGTCATGGAGAGGGGATAGTGGGCTAGGATGCCAGAGGTCTGCAAGACCAGTGCTGGTTGACACCTGGACAGAGCTCACAGCAGCTTCCCCAGCAGTCAAGGACTTTGGAAAGATGAGCAGGAGGGTGGGGACAGAGGAGGAAAGGGACAGAGCCATGTAGAGCCTCAAACACAGATCCTAACAGGACAGCTCTCTGTTCCCTTCCCGAACTCAGCCAGGCCCCGCGTTCTGGCTGCCGCTTGCAGCCACTGAGTTCCAAGCCCATCTGAACAAAATCTAGAAACGTTTCTTCCTTTTGATCTTATTTCTAAGAATTTCTAAGAGAAAATATAAATTTCTCAGACTGGAAGCACTTTTGCTAAAGTGCTAAGGCTTTAAAATCCGTAAACAGTGGGATATAATTAAATGCAAATGCAGGGCCATATTCAAAAATTAATCTCCTATAATTAATTAGTAATTTAAAATATTCTGGTAAATGATACTTAAATGGCACAGAATTATCCTAGCTCTGAGTGATAAAGTCGTCTGCTAAAGATTTACCTTGTTAGAGTGAGAAATATTTGCATATATCATGTGGGACAACAGAACGTTGAGATTGCTAATTTACCTTTGCTATAAATGTATTAAAAAGCACAGTCTTTATATTCAAATTGCGGGAGCTTCACTCACTGCAGCAAACTCTGAGAAGCGATGCATTTGAAGACAGGACTAAACCCAGGCTGGGCTTCTATGAAGGATTAAATTGAGGCACACTCCATGCCTGGGAAGCCAATCTGGGAAAGGTGTTGGGAGTGGCCCCTTCCACCATTTTCCTTAACCTAACTCCATCCAGCCTGGATGAAAAGTGACATCTTGTACCAGAGCAATGGAAAGCTGTTCAACTAACCAGCTATTCTCTCTGCTGTTCTTTCTCCTGTTCTTCTCTCTACAGAAAGAGATCACTGGTATCTAACTGCAGAGGTCAATGCCATCTGCTACAACTGTCACTAGGTAGCCGAAGTTTTCAGACCAAAGCCCTTGCTGATGTGCTGACCTAGGAGTTGCTGACCAGCCAAACAGGCAACCAAAGTACACACACACAAAAACAGCTGACCCCATTTCTATTGGAAGTAAGAAATATTAAATTCCCATTCATTTAGTCCTTCAACACTACTGTAGACAAGGTCCCATGCTGCTCTCAGGAAATAAAATGGTGAACATCACACAGTCCCTGGCCTACAGGCAGCACGTTCTAGTTACAGGGACAGATTATGCAACATCTGCAGGACATACAGAAACGGAAGGTGCCTGGACATCAGGGCTGGGCAGGCTGCCCCACCTCCTTGTGAACTGGAAGGAAGGAGCAGCAACTCTTCTCCATAAAGAACACAAATGGTTTAAAATCATTTAACTTTTCCACTCTTTCCAGTGGAACAAAAGACTAGAAGGGAGAGGAGGAAATACAGAGGAAACAAAAGGAAAGAGGGAGGCCTATGTATTGTAGAGACAGTGGCATACAACCAATAAATAAGAGGTGAAAGGACAAAGCCCTGGAGTCCTCAAAATGCCCATGGACACTGAGAGAGGCCTTAGTGGATGACAGCGCTGGGGCACAGCTGCTCTGCCAGCCACTGGAATGCCCAGCAGTGGCATGGTGTGTGGCCATGACTTTCCATATCATAGCCAATCTTGGAGAGGAAGAGGCACTGCCTCTGAATTCCATGCCCCTCAGCATTTGATAGGGTTCCTCATCCATAGGAGGCTCCCAATTGGTACTTGCTGGGTGAGTAGGTGATTGGATGATGGATGAGTAGATGGACAGATGAATGGACGAACAGAGAGAGAGATGGATGACAGATGAATAGATGAACAGAATCCCTCCAGGAAGTTGGAATGAAGCCCAGGGCCAAATGACTGTGAACTGGAGTTCTCCCCATCAAGCCTGACCTGGAGAAGAACAAGAACAATAAGACATGTAAACTGTAGGGTGTTAACCTCTAACACCCTGAAAAGGACCCCAAGAACACACCAGTCCTGAAGTCTGGATTTCCTGCCCCAGGCTAGGGAGCCCTCCCTGCTGACATCCCAGCCTCAGCTCCAGCCACTACCTCCCCTGTAAACCCATGACTGCAACTGCACAACACACAAGTTCCTGAATACAATAGGGATCCCCTGACCCCTCTCTCCAGCCCTTCCTTGTTCACAGAGCTAGTGCAAGTTCATTCCTACAGACCCAGACCCAGAGTCACCTAGTCCAGGAAGCTTCCGTTGACCCTCTGATGACCCCATCTCTCCCTGGCCAGAGGACATCACTCTGTCTTCCGTGCTCTTACAAGACTTGGCCACACCTTTGCCATTACAGGTAAAGGCATCTGTTCACACTTCGGTCCTCCCCACCAAGCTGGGAGCCCTGTGAGAGCAGGGACAACAGCCTACACGCCCACATAGAACTTGGCACAGGCTGGAGCTCAGTAAATGCTGGAGAAGTGACAGGAAGAGCCATGAGCAGAAGAGACAAAGCTCCAGCAGCCACCAGCAGGATTCCCAGAGCAAGGCCCATCTCAGCAGCTGCTGCCTTGGTCACTTCAGCAATTCTATGGGCCATGATCCCCAGCTGGTGAGGAAGCTGATGGGCTTGCATGAGGAGAACGTCATAGGTAGTTGTCACTGTGCACTGAAGTCCCACTTAGCAACCTGTGGCCCGGAGAAGAACCAAGGCCCAACTAGGATCCAATGAGTCCAATCCACTCCCCAATTAGGGTATGATTGGAAAGAGCCACCCACACTCACATGGAGGGCTCCAAGGTCAAGCCCAAGACAGAACAGGCCCCCCTGGAGGAAGGGACCTTCCATGGCCTGTACCCTCGGCAGTCCCCATGGTACCCAGAGCAGCCCCATAGTGGCCCCAGGCCTGGGACCCGGAGACCTGAGTTCTATCACCCTCAGGCCCATCCTCCCTGAGGGGAGCCTCTCCACACCTTTTTAAGATGATGCAGTGTTGTGGTGGCTACGAAGACGGTGATGAGGAGGCCTCAGAGGATGAATGTGGAATAAAGACTGAGTGAGGGATGTGAGGGGTCTCTAGGTGGGGCCTGATAGGCCACAGGGTCCCCAGGCAGGCCCCAGCACCTTGGCCTGCCACAACTCTTCCACTCACCCACTCACTGCCAAGGCCAGGCTCACAGAACCTGCAGGCCCCGCCAGCACAGCCCCTCATGAAGCAGAATCCCAGAGAGGCTGGTAGTGCCATATGACCCCAGGCCAACAGCCACCTGCAGTGAATGAATGCCATTTTGCAAAATGTAAAAGATTCAAGCAGCTCCGTCTTCCTCACTCACTCCCATTTGGCTAGGCTTTTTGAGTAGGGAAGAGGAGAACTTACAACTAGGAAAGCCCCATAGCCCATGCCAACTCTAGCTCATCCGTACCATCCCAACTCTAGCTCATTTGTGCCGTCCCGGATGCAGCATAACATTGACATGCAGTTGATGTGTTGGGGGTGCTGAGGGGACATTTACTCCTCCTTAACTGTGCTTTGGGCTTCATAAAATTCAGGACATGTTCTGGCAGTGTCTCATCCTTGTGAACATTGTTTGTCCTTGTCACAACAAAGAGGAGGTTGGGTCAGTCTGCTCAAGAAGCCCGTGCAACGCCTCCAGGTGGTGAGGAAGGCTTCGCACAGGGACAGCATTCCCAGGTGTTCCTAGGGGACCTGCTGGGCTAGCCAGTGAGATAGCTCATGTTTACTCCAGAATCCACATTTCTTTCCCACCACACTTAGGAGATACGTTAAAATGCTTTGCGTATAAGCAGCCTGAGAACCTCTGCCAAACCCTGGCCAGAGACAGTGGAACCATATCTTCCCCGATGAAGCCAGCATGCCCTATTTCCCCACTCTAGCAAGTGCAGTGCTGTACGCTGTGTTCCTGGAATCATCACAGACGGAAGAGAGGGGCTCTGGAGGGAGTAAAATCCGGACTTTAATCCTGTTCAGTGCCTAAGTGGCTATTTGTGTGACCTTAAGTAAGTCATTTAACATCTTTAGCTTTTCCATTTCCTCCGTCTGCAAAGTGTGAGGATTAGAGAATGCACAAAGGGCCAGAGCCATCGTGGGCACCCAAGAAACCTCAGCTTCCTCCCTCCCAATGGCAGGCGCATGGGAACAGGGATCAAGACTCTTATCATCGGTGGAGACTGAAGACTACGGTCGGAGCTGTTGGCCCAAAGTCCAAATGCCATCGTTCCCCTCAATCTCCCACCAACACTCCCAGGGACTTGGCTGACGTTAAGAGTCCAGCAAAAGAAACTGCAGAATATTGGAGGGTGGGGGGTTTAGAAACGACCTATTGGATACTATTCTCACCATCTGGGTGACAGGATCCGTACTCCAAACCTCAGCATCACACAAGATTCCCATGTAACAAATCTACACAAGTACCCCCTGTATCTAAAATAAAAGTTGAAATTTAAAAATAAAACAATGGCCTGACAAAAAAAAACAGTGGCCACCCCAGAGCCTTCCCCAGTCCCGTCACACTCAGCAATGCAAGCAGGACAAAGCAAGCCCAGCAAATCCACCACTGCAGACGTTTGCATAATTAACCACTTGGAAATAACATCCTTAGGCCAGTCTTAGTTATGTGTTAAATCCTCACAGGGGTAGAAACAGGAAGGGGCTAAAATCCTCTAGAAGGAAAATGCATGAATATGTGCAGTGAAAAGAAAACAGATGCTTCTTGAAAAGCTATATGCTAAATGCTTTATCATAGCTGTCTCCTTCATCCCTTTTAACAGATGAAGAAACAGAGGCTAAGACGGTGATGCAAATGGCCCAAGGTCACACAAATAATAAGTCAGGGAGCTGGGACTTGCCCCCAAATCCATTCAACTCCAAAGCCAATAGTCTTTCCACCCCCAAGCTTCACAGCAGAGGAAGGAGGAAAGGAAGCAAGGGGAAGGGGCAAGGAATTGGCGAGAAGCAAGAAGGGAGGGGGCCGGCGACGAGATTAGTCGACACCATCACCAGTACAGAATCCAGCTGGGGAAATACTGCAAGAAGAGCCATTCCCTGAGCAGACTTTTGCAAACGCACAGCTGGGTATATTCTGAGAAAGAATGGACATGTTAGTGCTGCTAATCCCAGGCTGCCCATTACTGGACTGAATCACTTCATACAGGGCAACATGTTCTGGTGAAAATGCCGGGAGCCGACAGGACATCACAGCCTGGCGGACCACCAGCGTGATTCGGGGCCTGATTAGCAGAGAGCATCAGGGCTGCTGGCCAATTGTACCACATTAAGCATTCCAAATTTTAAGTTCCCCAGCAGTGGGCTTTGGGCTGGCTCCTGATGCATGAGGTAGCATTCTGAGTAATAATTAATTAGAAGGAAAAGCAGAATAAGCAAGCAAAGCACATCAAATGGAATTAGTATAATGCCATGTTTCACTTCAGTTTACTTTCAATCAGAGAGGACCAACAAGGTGACTGGGGTTGTCTGGAGAATCTGCAGGGAGCCCTTGGCCACCCCGTGACCTGTTCAGTCTGCCTCTGCTCCCAGGCATACCACATCCCCAGCTCACCCCCCAAAACCAACCCAGGCCAGTGGGACACCTGCCAACTCCAGCCTATCACCTCTCTGCCATTAGACTACCTGGGCCAGTGCCAATCAGCCAACTCATAGGTTATTTCTAGTTTGTTCTCAAATTAATGGATTCTTTACAAATGAATGGATTCTTTACTAACTAATGGATTCTTAAACTGATGGGCCCTGTCTTCATTAGAAGGCTCCAACCTCGAACAAAGATGTTTTTAAAAGAAATACACACTGATTATTAGCCCAAGTGCCAAAAAAATAAGAACATCTAATGTATCCTTCAACGATAGGCAAAGACACCTCCTCCAGGTGCTGAGAAATCCCAAGGCAGACATACCCACCTCTGCAGAAAGCTGGAAATTTATTTTATCCCTAGAAGCTTACACCCGTCAACAAAGAGGAAAATTAAAAAGAAAAAAAAAGGCCTGAGTCTTGCCTCAGAAATCTCTGGCAGTGACTTGTAAACAGGCTTCCCACCAGCCTCCCCACAGCTTCTCAGAGGCTGGGCAGGCCTTGACTCACCTGTCAGGGAATAATCAGGAGCCAAGTAGTGCTCAGAGAATCCCCCCTTACAGGCTGTGTGCTGTGGGCCGAGCACCTACAGGTCTCCATGTCCGTTTAGGCCATGCGTAAGAGGACTGTGCCCTGCAGCCCACCTGAGCCATCTTCTGCAGAGCCCTGGGCACCAGGCCCCTGAGGCCTCAGGCCCCCATGACTTACCTCGTTGATGAAGGAGTGGGCTCCCTGTGGGCTGAGCAGCAGGATGGCGCGGCGAAGCGTGTCCCGGTAGCGATTCAGCTCCTCTGTCTTCATCGTGGTGAAGAGGCTGGTGAATACGTGGCTAATGTTCTTGTCCACCTTTTGTAAAGAGACGTCAAGGCCCAGCCGTGAGGCCTGGTCCAGAAAGCTTTGAAGCCCACGGATATCTGAGCAGTGGAAGAAGAGGAGGAGGAGAAAAATCATCTTTAAGTGGGAATGCACCAGGGAGGGTGTCTAACTCCAACACGTTCCACCCCTGCAGGCCACCACGAAAAATGAGGGTCCAAGTCGGCCTCAGTGATTCCCCTAAACAGAGGTTGGAGGACCCAGCGTAGACCCAGCAGCGCTCACCAGTGTCCAGCCCTGGCTGACTGTCTCCCCCCACAGGTTAGATGCCATCCAACAGGTTCTATGGCCAGAAAGTGCCCTTGATTCATGACAAGCTCTCTTTCTTTCTCTATATGGGCCCAATCACAGCCATTCTGGCCTTCAGCCACATTTGCTGGCGGTCCCTGGCCCTAACATCCCCATTCCCCTTCGCCTCCCTCTGCTCCCAACATGAGGGTCCTTGACCAACCATGGCCAGTTGAGGCCCCTGACTGGAGCGGGCCTGGCCTCAGCAGATAGGCAGTGAAAGCCCTCAGTCCCTGCACCAATCCTGCCAATGCACAGCCTGCACCACAGCACCCCAGCCCTGAGGCGTGGGACCCCGTCTGGCTTCAGGGACCTGATTTTCCTTGATGAAACATTCCTCCTGCCTGTTTCCAGCTGGAGTGACTCTCACTCCAGGTCCAGTCAGAAGCCCACATCCTGACTGGATCAGGGATGAGCAGGGGGTTCAAGGAGGTACAGAGAGCCCATCCTGGCATGTTGGTGATCACTGGGAGAGAGGCCTGTTGGCACAAACCACCCAGGGATGGAAGATTCAACAAGAAGGGACCTGGAAGCCAATATAGTTGCACTGCACACCGCTACAAATCTATCCTTGTGAGGCCTGAGGGTGCTAAAGTTTTTTCAACCAGTGCCCAAATCATCTCTTAGCAGCAGCCTTATAGAAGCCATTTGGCTTTCCCAAAAAGAGACATGCCCAGGAACAGAGGCAGGCAGGTCTGAGAGTGAGACACGGTCCTGACGATGTCATTTTCAGCCCCTGGGTGCATGTGAGGCTAAAGCCTGTTTCTCCCGAACTTTCCAGTTCCATGAGCCAGTGAATGCCTTTGCTTGCCTAAGGTGGGTCATGTGCAGCCCAGAGTCTCAATCCACAGGCCATTTTTTCGCAGCCTGGGATGTTTCTTGCATCTGGCCCATCCTTGCATTCCACCTCCCATAAGCAAGACCCGTGCCTGAGTCACACCCTCCAAAGAACACTCTAGGTCTGCCCAGACCCACAAGCTGCACTGTCCCCATGCCCTGGGATGCCCACAGGCACGGCCTGTCCCATGCAGTCACAAGATCAAAATCCAAATAAACAGTGTAAGTTCAACCAGGTTTTGTTCCCAACCTGTCCCTCTGCAAAACTCTCTCTGTACTCATTTTGCAAACTTCCTGGTCTACACTCATGCCAAGTGCCATGCAAGCTGCTGCAGGAGTCCCAGGCTCCCTGTTGTGCCAAGAGGACAGGCTCACCACTAAGCATAGTCCCAGCTGGACTGTGTGACAGGATCCATCATGGGGAACCAAGCAGCGCGAGGGAGGAGAGCAGAGCACCACGGCCATCGTAATGAGGGTGCTGGGGGCTGTGCACAGGGCCCCCCTTACCACTACAGAGGGAAAGCCCTAGACTAGGGCCTCAGCACCTGCCAGGAACCCCGACACTTAGGACTCAGTACAGTCTCTGAAGCCCTCAGGCAAATCACTATCCCCTTTGAGCCTGAGGGGCTCTCTGTAAAATGGGATGAAAATAGCCAACTACCATTTTCCTGGGACTCTGAAGAACCACACTTCCTGTGCGGGCCACCTGCTTGTGTCTCAGGAGCCTGCACCTGGGAGTACAGGGAGCCCACCTCCTGGTGGTGCATGGGGAGGGCACAGCAGCATACAAATGAGAACTGGGGGCCCTCTAGAGATGGCAAATGCATGATCACCCAACCATGACCTCAGCCGGCCCCTTGTCCATCAGCAGCCTGGTCCCTGGAGCACAGCCATGTGCCCAAACCCACTGGCTTCACAAAACACAAGGGTCTTGGTGTTGCTCTGCCCACTGTGTCAGACAGGAAGGAGAGCCAGCCCCAGGGCTGAGATGAAGTGGCCAGCACAGGGCTCCCCCAAAGTGAAGAAAGGTAGCCAACTGAGGACAATATTGTGCCTTACACCTGCCCAGTGCTCCAGGCCCCCAACACACAAGCCCCAGGCTGTCAATACCCTTGGGGTTCCCAGAGAGGCAACTCAGTCTCCATCAGTCTGTTCAGGGCCATGGGGATCTGTAGCTCCCAAGCTTCTTGAAAGAAAAGGTGAAGAAGATAAAGACCTCTTCTTAACCAATCAGAGGGAGTAGCAGGGCAAGTGTGCAGAGATGGCTCAGGAGCCCCAACCAGAAACACCAGCGCTGGTGTCAGCCCCAGTCCTGCCCTCTCTGGAGCACAGGACAATGCAAATCTGTCCATCATAAGCTGGAGGACATCTAGCACCCAGCGGCCACCCACACCAAAACCAGCAGTGGGCAGCTGTGCTGGGCACATAACAGCCTTCCATGGGTGCCAATGAGGGTTTCCCCCTGGATCTGGGCTGTACATAACACAACCTCTAGCCATATATGGCCATTAAAACTTCAATTAATTGAAGAGAAACACAATTACATGCTCAGCTCCTCAGGTGCACTAGCCACATTTCAAGTACTCAACAGCCACATCTGGCTGGTGGCTACCATGTTGGACAACACAGTTATAGCTCATATGAGATGGATCATCACAGAAAGTCCTATTGCCTGGTACTGCCTGGAGAAACCACCTTTAACCAGTGTGGTGTAAACGATATTCCTAAATATGGGAGACTGGCTGCCTTCAGGCCCCTGGCAAAGGCTCCTAATCCCAGGCTTTTTGTTCTCTCACTGTGAGGCCTCCTCCAGCTCCAGCTCCAGCTCCGGCCTCGGCCAAGTGACCCGCTTTGACTATGGGACAGCAGTAAACTTGACGCAAACAGAGGTTTGAAAAAGTGTTTGTGCATTTCCATTTCCACTCTTGAACCATGCCACCACCATAAGAACATCTCCAGGCCAGCTGCTGGAGGAATGTGGAGACACATAGAGGAGAGTCAGGCAGGCACCCAGGCAGCCATCCCCAGCTGCAAGCCAGCTGAACTCAGATGCACAAGCAAACCCAGAGCGAAACTGCCCAGTTGACCTATAGACTTATAAAAAATAATAAGTGACTACTGTTCTAAGCCACTAAGTTTTGGGACGGTTTGTTTCCCAGCAGTAACAAACTGACAGATCAAGGTCATTGGATGCATTGTATCTGGTATATCTTATGAAAACATTAAGTGAAAGAGCAACGCCTTTACCTTAAAAAACGGCCCTGTCACAGCTTACCTGTGGCACTGTCCACACGGGGCTGAGTGCTAGTCAGCCCCAGGGCAAAGACACATGTCCACAGGCAGCTTCTGCAGCCCTGTCTCTTCCTTAGAACACCAGTGGTCCTCACTGCCCATGGTCTTGGCTGTGACACAGATCCGAGCACAGCTGCAGGACAGGCATGAAGGTGGGATCCTGAGACCTGTCATTTACAAGCTTCTGCTCCTTCCAGCACCTTCTAAGGCCACTGCAAGTCTTTAAAATGGCAGAGACTGGCCATGTCTACAGAGCATACCTTTCTGCATGTCTATATAAGCATGTGTACCATGAAGGCTTGCATGAGTCCATGAGTATGGTAGGAACACCCATGTGGCCCCAGGGACCTTATGCCTCATGCCAGCATGGCCAGTCCTCTCAGGCTGGGGGAAAAATCTCCTTCAGTCCCTTCCCTGAGCTCCCTCTACCTAAAGCCATCTCAACCCACAGGACTGTTTTATTTCTTCAGGGAATAGGAGATGCCATGGGCAAGTAGCAACTGTCTTGGCACCCATGAGTACACAAGAACATGCACATGGGAGGACATAAGTCGTCAGAGCTCCTCTGCACCTCCCACTGCTGCATTTCTGGCTTCTATTCCAGCAGCCCCTAATGGGACTGAGGGTTTATGATCCATCAGAGAGAGTTTAAGCTCCTTGCCAGCAGTGGCTCCTCACACCTGAAATCAGTGGTGCTGGCTGAAGCCAGTGTTTCTGAGGGACGGCAGCCCCTGGCTACCACCGCCTGCTCCAGTTGGCTGACAAGGTCAACTCTCAGCCTCCTTTCCCTGAAGCTTCTGTCCAGCTGCACCTGGAGTGGGGCTGGAGGCAGAGTAACAGTGGGGAGCCCAAGCCCGTGCTGCAGCCCTCCTGCCACTCTCCAGGAATGGGGCCACAGAAGCCCACTTCTCCCACAAAGTCCTTTTCTCCCTGCAAGAAACCAAATTTGTAATGCCACCCTACCCCATCCCCCCAAAAAACCTGAATGTCTGCTGCTGCTGCTGCTCACACAGAGAGAACTCCCCAAGCAGGTAGACAATGAACAGAGCTGGGGCTTCCCCCACTGGGCCACACAGTTAGCGCCCCTTCCCCAGAATCCTTTGGCTCCCACAGAGCTCTGGACTTTGTCCCAGGGCCTCCCCAGCAAGCTCCCTGTACACACTGGCCAGCCCCATCCACCATCACCAATGCAGCTTCCACCAACCACAAGCACCTCCACCCGCCCCTGGCGAAGGTTGCTGACTGAGGCCTTGTCAGGCCTCACATCAACCTGATCCAGAACGGGCATGAGAAAGCCAATAGCCACCAGGTCTCCAGGCACCCAGGAGAGGCATGGACTCTGGAAAAGGCCACTGGACACTGCAGGGACAGGGAGGAGCTCCCTAGAGAGGAGTCCTGCACCTTAGAGAAAGGAGGCCGCTCGGGGAACATGGGCCAGTCCACTCCTGCAAGGAATGCAAGGTGACGGTGCCCAGGTCAGGCCTTGACATTGCCTCTCTGCCTGCCAGCCTCGCTGCACCCTCTTTGGGCTCTCAGGGGCCCCATCACCAGGCCTTCCCAATACCCAAGCCTGCCAGAGTCCTGCCACCACCCACCCTTTCGTTCTTCCCCCAGTACTCACTGAGCACTCTGTGTCTGTCTCTCCCCGGGTACAGGAAAACAAAACTGAATGAACCCCTGGGGTTCTTGTATCACAGAACTTAACATTTCAGAGGCTGAGAACAAGCCAGAACAAATCAATAGCAGGATAGACAAGGAGATAATTTCCAACAGTGAGAAGAGCCCCAAAGAAAATAAATGCTGGATGGGAGGGGACTTCAGGGTGGTATAGGAAAGACCCTGCCTTGGTGAGGAGAAGAAGCTCTGGAAACCCCTAGGAAGAACATTCCAGGAGAGGGGAACAACACACAGAAAGTTCCAGAATGAAGCATCTTTGACATCAAATGAAGAAGATCCTTGCTCGCCCCATGACAAGGCTGGACTGTGGAACTGCCAGGAAAGGAAGCTGAGGGTCAGTGGGCACCAGGGACCACCCATGGGGAGGAGAGGACACAGGTCCCTCCCTGCCTCCACACCAGCTTTCTTACACCTGGCCCTGCTTGCCCAGCACATCCTGGCCACTCGCCCCCTCACCCTGCCTCAGGCTCCACGACTCTGCTCTAAAGCTCCTGCCAAAGTCATCAACAAACGGGGGCCCTCCTCAGTCTTTGTCTTCCACGGTTCTCCAGCATCCAGCCTGCAGCCCTGCCTAATGCCCTCTCCCTCTGGGCTTGCAGGCACAATGATATGCCCCTCTGCTCCCACCCGCTCCCCTTCTCCTCCCTCACATGCTCCCAGTCACACTCCCACTAGTCCTAAGCTTCCCCCGGTACCACCTGCCATGTCTGTTCTCACGTGTCTGAGAACAGCATCACCACACATGTGCTAACGAAGCCCACATCCTGGACTAGCGGAGGCCTTTCAACTTCTCTCCTAAACATTTCCCGAGTTCCTCTCCCTTCTCAGGTTCAGCACTATCACCTCCTCCCTAGGACTCATGCAACAGTGTCCCGCAGGGTCCCCTGACCCTAGCATCTGCCCTCTAATACATTCCACAAGAATTTTCTCTCTTGAGATCATATCTGCTCACAATACAGCCCTCCTCTAAACCTTCAACAAATAACACAATTTATGTAAGAGTTGACAAGAAATTAATATCCTCAAAAGCAACAGTCAATCAAGTTGCAAACAAAAAGTCTTCTAGAGACTTCATTATTGTGCACAAAATAGACTCCAGACATTTTGGGTACCTAAGTTAAGACTGTGGTCCTAATAGCATTTTTTTGAGACAGAGTCTCGCTTTTGTTGCCCAGGCTGGAATGCAGTGGCGTGATCTCAGCTCACTGCAACCTCCACCTCCCAGATTCAAGCGATTCTCCTGCCTCAGCCTCCAGAGTAGCTGGGATTACAGACGCCTGCCACCACGCCTGGCTCATTTTTGTATTTTTTGTAGAGAACGGGTTTCACCATGCCTAACAGCATTTTCTATTTGTTTTTATATTCATCACCTGCCTCCACCATGACCTCCTCAAACCATGTACCTTGGGCTCCAGAAAAAGAAGCTCTTTGCCCACTCCTGGACATCCTCCATACACACACACACACACACACACACACACACACACATACACACACACCCTCCCTCTCTCCACTGGGGTGCTCCCAATTTGAAATTTACAGAGCCCTACTCCTCCATCAAGACCCAATTCAAACTTCCCCTCTGAGGCCATCTCAGGTCCTCAAGTTGAAATTCATGCCTCCTTCAAATTTAATAATATTAAATAATATTAATAACATTAAATCATAATATATGGGTAACAGGAAATAGGCCTCCCTCATTTATGTTCTTTATCAAACCCCAAGGCTTGGTGCCTAGAACAGAGTCAGAAACAGTAAAAGTTTATGGAATCAAGTTGAACCACAGCGGGAACCTGCCTGAAGCCCGGCGTGACTTCAGCAGCCACACCATGACCACGTATCCGGTGGAGACAAAGCCCTACTTGGTAAGGAACTGATGTTAGGAAAATAATTTTTTCAAAATCTAAGGTTATAACTGTGACTATCCCTCCACTCCCTCTGAAAAAAATCATATAGTCACTGGGTATTTTTAATACCTTCTTTCTGAAAAGTAATTGAAGCGAAAGAAGGCATTTCAAATTGCTTCCCCTACTATTTTCAATTTCTGAGAAAGGCCCAGGCACTGAGAGTACTTATAGAGAATATTTTACCATCTGTAATGTATATATATATATATATGAAGGCTGCCACCTCACACCCAGAAGAAGTTCACAGTTAAAAGTGTTTTTGGCTTATTGGCAAATTTTCCAAAGGCTGAGACACAACTTTGATTCCATAGACTTTTTTTTTTTTACTTCTTTCCTATCTGAGCCCCCAAAGATACGCTTTGAATTTCTTCCCAGATGTAGTTTACCCATAATTCAAGTTCATTTCTAAGAACCCTGCCCAGCCTCCTCTCCTCTTTCATTGCACATTCCCCTCCCACCACCAGCTCCTAATGTCACCATAGTTGTTGCAAGCGGAGCAGATGTGATGGCAGCAGGGTCTGCCATTTCCAAGAGAACCCAAAGAACTACCTGCTGTGGCTACAATCATAGGGGATACCCTTGCCCTCTGCCCGCCGGAATCCATCTGGAGCCTCACCTCCCCACACCTCACACCTTGGCTTCTCAGCTATGCATTTCCTCTTCCTCCCTTCCCACCCTCTTCCTTCCTTCCTCATATATTTCCTGAGCACTGTCCTGGGCCAGGCCCTATGCTTGGTTCCAGAGCAGCAGAATTTTAAAACTTCACAGCCCTGTCCTGGAGGAGCTCTGGGTCCTGAGGGTAAGACTGATGCTGACCCTGAAGAAAGGAGTGGCTCCCTTCTGCCACTTACTGAGCACCTCCTATTACCAGAATGTGTTCCATTTGCAGACAATATTTCATAAATAAATGAATTCCCTGCAATCGATCCATGTAGGTGACTCTCTGTGGAAGTCAGTGGGGCACCAAGCAGGTCCAGGGGCAATTCAGCAAAGGTATGGCACATCCAGCAGCTGTTGGTAAAATTGGAAGCAGGCCTCCCCCATCGTGAGGTGACAAGGTCCCCCAGAGCCTAGGCAAGGGCTGCGTTCAGGTGAGTAGAATGATGGAGTCCCGCCAGCTTCAGCAGCACAGGGCTACTGCTCTAAGTCTTCTTGCCCAAGGTCTCATCTGAGAGAGTCTTGTCTGGGAGGGAGGCCTCCCCTGTCCCCATCACAATCCCAGCTCCCCAGACAACAGTCATGGCAGGCCTGGCCCTGAGGTCCTCCAGAGTGACATCCCATCCCTCATCCCAAAAAGCTCCACCCTCTGTATTAACCATATCATTTTCCCAAAGATACGCACTTATTTATTTTATTTAACTTTTATTTTAGTTTCAGCGTGTACCATATGGAACCAAAAAAGCCCGAAGAGCCAAGACAATCCTAAGCAAAAAGAACAAAGCTGGAGGCATCACATACTTGACTTCAAACTATACTATCAGGCCACAGTAACCAAAACAGCATGGTGCTGGTACAAAAATAGACACATAAACCAATGGAACAGAAAAAAGGGCCCAGAAATAAAGCTGCACACATACAACCATCTGATCTTCAACAAAGTTGACAAAAACAAGCAATGGGGAAAGGACTCCCTATTCACTAAGTGGGGCTGGGGTAACTAGCTAGCCATATGCAGAAGATTAAAATTGGACCCCTTCCATCTTTTACCTGTTGATGCTTTGACATCTGGGGCCTTGCTTACCCTGGAAGGCCTGTCTCTCCCTGGGTTAGTAAACAACTTGCTCCAGAGCATGCCATTTATCTGCAAACCAACCAATCCAGAGCCCAGAACACTGACCACATTTTATATTGGGATCTCACACTCAGGGCCACTATACACTTGTCCTAATCACCCCAGAGCCAGGTACCAGACAACCGGGGACACCTCTATGCCCCAGAGCCCACTGGGCTTACTCCCACCAGCCAATCCTAAGCCCACCTACTCTGCCTCACCTGTTCCTCCCCATGGAAAGCACAGCCGACTCTTGCCCATAGTTTCCCCCCTCCTCCTTTCTGCTTCCCTGTGGGACCCGCTGGCAAGGCAGGCCCTCTTTTCTGGGAATCTGCAAGTATAACAAACAATCTTTTCAATGGTAGTCATCTCCTAATCTATTGGCCTTGCTATATCTAAATCATAATAAAACCTGTACTAAAACTCCTGTGCTCCTTGCAGCACTCTGCAATAGCCAAGACAGGGAATCAGCCTAGGTGTTCACCAGCCGATAGATGGATGAAGAAAACATGGTGTACATGCACAATGCAATGCTCTTCAGCCTTTGAAAAGAAGGAAGTCCTGTCATTTGCAACAATGTGTATGAGCCTGGAGCAGATTATGCTAAGTGAAATAAACCAAACCCAGAAAGACAAATACTGCATGATGTCACTTATAAGTGGAATGTGAAAAAGTTTAACTCAGAAATAGAGAATAGAAAGGTGGTTACCAGAAGCTGGGGAGATGTTGGTCAAAGGAGGTGAAATTTCAATTAGACAAGAGAAGTTCAAGTGATCTATTGTATAAATGTTGACTATGGTTAATAACAATATATTGCATATTTGAAAATTCATAAAAGACTCGATTTTAAGTGTTCTCACCACAAAAAAATAAGCATGTGAGATAACGCATATGTTGATTACCTTGATTTAGCCATTCCACAATGTATGCATATATCAAAACATGTTGTATATTATAAAAACATATACAACTTTTACTTGTCAAAAAAAAAAAGAAAAACACTATCTTCCTTGGTGGTCTGAGATTCAGAGATTAGGAAAAGGCACAGAGAAGCAGCCCCATTGCCCTGCTCCCCCAGGGGTGCACAGAATAAGCACAAGCCTGGGTTCACTATCTGGGTGATCCTGGGCAACCACCTCTCTGAGCCCATTTCCTCACCAGCAAAGCAGAGCCAACCCCATCTTCCTCCTAGGAGGCCTTAGATCCTTCAGCAAGGGGCATACATCACAGCTGGTACAGTGCAAAATAGATGTTCGGTGGCTGTCAGCTCCCTTCCAACCTTCTCATCAGCGCAGGGAACGCCCCCAAAAGGGCTCCCAAATGAGCAAATCATCTCTCTTGTTCTAGAGTCTCATCAAGAAGGGAGGTGCCATCCTGACAATCGGGTGACACAATAGAAAACTAAAAAGGTCATCTCTCCCTTCTGTGATAATGGAAATTCCAAAGTTGTAAAGTGGCTTGAAGGGGAAGGTCTGTCATTGAAAACTCTTTGAGAAAGGAAACAAGTTTCTGCCTCTAATAAGGGCTGATAGTACCCAGGAGCCTTCTGCTCAGACAGGTTTCAGAACCAGCCACAGAACCACATAAGGGCAGATTCAGGAAAGGGAATGGGTGGTCTGGATGACTCCGTATGGGCACGTTCACATGGTGTGTTCACATGTGTGCTGTTTCAGACACAGGGACCTTGAATGAGCAGTACCCACACCCCCTGCCTGGGGCACTGACAATGGAAGGCTTCGGCTGATCCAACCACGTTCCAGTTTCCCACCAAGCTCTACTCCTTTCCATTTAAAAAACAAACACAGGGAAAAACATTTTAAATAATCAGGCTGGAAGATCGAGATTAAAAACAATTTAAAATAAACGTCTACTCTGGCACTTTGGAAAAAACATACCACGCTGCATTAAGTGCTTTGAATTAAGTAAATTATGCCAAGTAACTAATTTACATAATTATCAAGATTTGCATTTTACACATGTTATGATGAAAATGGGTTTATAAAATAATTCTTCACCAACTTCTGTTCCAAGTTGGGTTCCAGTATTTGGATAAAATTCCGCGGTGTTTATCTGCTACTGTCTTTCATGTTTCAAATCTCTGGCTCCTTCAATATTTTCTTTTAATCTGGCAGGTCCCTTATTCCCACTGCAATAAATAGTCCCTTTGATTTGCAATTCCCTTCCATCAACTGAGTGAGATCATATTTTTAAGGAATCCATAACATGCTAATGATTTTTAGAATTTTCACAAATAAAGTTTGATTTTCCTGTCACCTTTCACTTACGAGGTATTTGGTAATGGTTTTAGCAGTTCTTCCTCTATGATTTGCAGGGATGGTTTTCAGAGTCCTGCTGCTTTGATGCCATTTTTTCAGGATGAGGAATTGACATGGCATTTCCCCACAAGCTTCTTTCCTGCATCAACAGGCCCCTCGGGGCAGGAGCAAGACCCCAGCTGAAGGCGCCCAGCGGGAGGCTCACCTCCAGCCCTCGGGTGCTTGGTGCTTCGTTTCTTTTCTCCCTCTCTGCGGCTTGTGAGGAAGGCTAACCATACCATGAAAGATGAAAAAACTGAAGGCCAGAGAAGTTGAGCTCCTCCTTCAGAACACAGAGGAATGACCCACATCATTGCTTTGAGGGAGCTCTGGGTATTTTTCTGGATTCCTCTTTCATTTAAGTAGAGAAGCAAATCTAGAGAAGTAATTTCCAAGTGTTTGTCCAAACAGCCACATGTGAATTTCCAGGGGCTCCAAAGCTGATGCCTTTGGATTTGTTAATGCCACAGCCAGATGACCATCTCTCCATGGTATGGCCAAACCAATGATGGCATAATCGTAACAGCATGTTACAGACTGAATGTGCTCCCCGAAAATTCATGTGTTAAAATCCTAACCCTCAATATGATGGTATTAGAAGAGGGGGTCTTGGGAGGTAATTAGGGTCATAAGGGCAGAGACCTCCTGATTGGAATTCGTGGCCTTATAAGAAAAAAAGAGACTCGAGATCTTTTTCTCTCCACCAGGTGTGCACACTGAGAGAAGATGGCCAACTGCAAACCAGGAAGAGTGCCCTCACGAGACATCAGATCCAGCACCTTGATCTTGGACTTCTCAGCCTCCAGACTGTGAAAATTAAATGTGTTGTTTAAGCCCCCCAGCATGAGGTATCTTGTTAATGCAGCCCAAGCTGACTAGAACACAGCACGTCTTATCCAGGTCTGACTTCTAGCCAGGCATTGTGTGAAGTAATTTGCATATACTGTCTCATTTAATCCCCATGACACCCTCATGTCTTGCCCGAGTTTATCCAGCCTAGGAAGGGGCTCAGATCCAGGGCCTCTGACTCCAGAGCCAGAGCTCTTTAGCCTTATTCACCAAAAAGCTGAAGTCACCTGGGAAGGGATGAGAAGGAGGCAGGTTTGCAAACCCCATCATGTTTGCAATGGTCTGGTTTGTGATGCTGAGGTAGGTGCCTGGCACACACATTTCATCTGAGCCTTAGCACCCGTAGGGAATTACCAGAGTATGCCCATTTCACAGATAAGTCACTGGCTCAGAACAGAGCTTGGATCCAACCCTGGATCTGTCTACTATAAGGGGCTCTGCTCTCTGTGCACCAAGACATGGAAACTTCCATCCCCACCTCAGACCTATCTAGTGGCCACTGCAGGCATACAGAGCTCCAGAGAGACCGTGCAGCAGGCTGGTCAAATGCTGGAGTTTGGCATTTAAGAATGGCAAGAGGAAAACATGATGCATGCCGTTACCAGCTGTTAATTTGCAATCAGTATTAATAAGTGACATTACAAAGTGAAATGTAGCATCTTCATTAGTTCTGTAAATTATCACTCTGAGTAAAGCCCATTCTACTAGAAAGAGCAGCCCCAACCGAGTTAACTTGGAAGCAACCTGGGCTGAGTTCCACCTCTGCAGACCTGTCTGAGGGCCACCCAGGGGCTGTCTCCCACCCACCCAATGGGACCTCCTGATCCCTAGGACCAGCAGTGTCTCGGGATCTGCCCTGGTGGGGAATGTGTGTGGGGCTGCCCTGGTCACTGCCCACAATTCCCACTCTCTCAGTGTCAGGGCGATGGGACTGCCCCACACTATCTCACCCACTCAGGCTAGCTCCAAGCCTATGTCTGGTGCCCAACCAGGCCATGCCCTATCGTGGGTACTAGACAGAAGGATCAGACCCTGTCCCCAACTTCAAGGAGCCCAACAGGAAACAGACAGAAAACAGTGTTTGAGGATGTACTAGGAACAGCAGGGAGTGCACGAGAAGGGGTTTGTTTCCCCAGACAGAGGGAAGGTCTCAAGAAAGCCTTCAGACAGTGGGGAGTTGGAACTTGCAGGACAAAGAGGCATTTTCTGCATGGACAAGACAGAGAGTATTCCAGACCGAGAGGATGTCAGGATCAAAGGCCTCATGGAACCCAACAGCCCAGCTGTAGACCTGTGTGTGGTTCTGTTTGGGTATGAGGGGTGTGGGGCCTTGTGTGCCCACAGAAGGATAGTCACAGTGGCATTTCTGGACAGGAGGGATGCCAGGAAACCCTGAGATCAGGGCCTAGGGCCCAGCCATGCCAAGCCCACCACTCCTGCCCACTGCCTCCTGTCTCTGAGGCAGAGAAAGGATGACAGCAATGGAGACACTGCAGTGGAGTGAGCCCTGAAGCCCTGCTCTGCGCCCGAGAGCCCCCACAGCTGGAGCAGATGCTGCCTAGCTCTCAGGGAGGCCACTTCAAGGCAGGGCTGTGGCTCCCCTGTGGGAGAAACAGCCTGGGCTTTGGGGCCTGTCACAGGGGAGGTGGACTCATGGGTAGCCATCTCTGGCCTGGGCATGGCTCTTAAGCTCCCTGAGCCTCAGCCACTGCCTCTAAATTGGGCAGAGTGAGGCTGTCTAGGGGTAGGACCACTGTGAGGGGCACACAGAAGGACAGACATGAAGCACCTGGGATGGAGCCCGTGTGAGGGGCAGGCTGCTCAGAAGAGCAGCCCATCCTCTCCAGTGCAGCTGCCACCCCTCACCCGCCTGTGCCTTGCCAGCGCTGACAGGGAGGCTTCTGCCTTCACAGCTTTCCACTGACCTCATGACAAGTGTTCCTTAAATTGTGTATTTAATTTACATAATTACTTTCTGATATTTACTCGGGTTTAATTTGTTTCCTTGGGAACCTGTCTTTGAAGGGACAGTGGCAACCAGAGCCAGAAGTGAAGCCACAGCAAGGGGCCCACAGATGCCAACACCCCTCATTGTGGGCCTCCTGATGCCACTTCTACAGAGGGACCTCACTCTGCCTGAGCTCCAGGGTGCCACAGAGCTTCCCGTGCCTGAGCCCAGTGGGTGCCAGGTCAGGTGGCATCTGGGACTCCACCCCAGGCCTGAGTTTGGGTGCAAAGGAAGGCCTCCCTGACTGACACATTCACTCACACACACACGCTCAGGTATTCCAACTCACCAGTGTTCACACTCACCTGCACTCACACACACTCAGTGGGCTGCAGCCCATCCTACCACCTTGCCAGAGCCTATTGTTAAATTTTCAGCAATTTGCAAGCCAGTTATTAAACATAGCCAGTATGGATTAAATTATATAAACCTATAATTAAACAAATTATGTTAACAAACAAAATTGGTAAATACACAAAGTTCATCATTCCCTAATTATTTTGCTGCATTTTACTATTATCTGCACTCTTGAGGCTATTAATGTCTATCCTATCTGAAACACCAGAAATAATGGGTGTCATTGCTTCCCAATTCCATGTCTAGGGACATCATGCTGCTCAAGATGGGCCTGGTGGTCAGCAGAGGCCGGGAGCTCTGCAAGAACAGCGTGGTGACACGGCTGGATACCCGAGCCCAGGCAGCCAGGCCATGCTAGGAGCAACACAGGTGGCCCAGGGCCTCTGCAACCCCACAGAGCCCCGCCAACAAAACATGCCTGCTAAGCCCCCAAATTAAAGCTACATCTATATTATTTAAGAGGCAGGATCTGCAGGCCTAATGGGGCTGCCTACCCATCTATCACAAACTCTTTACCTCCTGCCAGAATCTCTTGGGCCAGATTACAAATGGGATGTAGGCTGGGGGCCGGGGAGGCAGGGTATTATCTTAAAATATAATTTGAATTTTCCTTCCAAAATACCATCCTCGGGCTGATCCATCACATGCCACACCCGCCCAGGCCTGGCACAAACACGGACTGGATGGTGGAGCCATCCATCACAGGCCGCCGGAAGGCCCTGGAAATGCCAGAGTTGCTCTTGGGCTCCGAGGAAGGTGCAGACAACTGGACTAATAGTATGATCAATGCCAGTGGGGTGGGGCTGCAACCATGGGAAACGGCTTCCCAGACCAACACTGTCCCCTCTCCTCCCAAGGGTAGATGTCCTTCCTGCCAGGAACGCTGGGCCAGGGGAGTAGGGAAGTGAGCCCCCATTTATGGCTTATGAAGCCCCTTCTTTGCACTGTCCCACACTCTCCCCTTCATTTCCTCCTCACAGCAAGCCTACGAGAGCAGGATTTTCATTCCTGCTTTACAGAGGAAAAAACTGGGGCCTAGAGAGCTTCAGGCACTCTAGTAACAAGGGCTGAGCCAGGAGGTCTGATTCTGTCCAGCTCTGCTGCCTTCAGGAGAGTGATACAACAGAATGTCAAGCCCCAGGGACCACAGTCCACACCCTGGTCTCCAGAAGGGCCCCCGGCTTCTTGAGCAACCTCCATATCCAAGGGGGTCCATCCCAGCAGGAGCAGGTGTCTCCAGAGAGTGGCCGCAGATCCTGGGAATCTTTCTCACCACTGCATACTCCCAGGTCCAAGCATGGAGCCTGGCATGCAATAGCAGCTCAGAGAAGTCACGTGGAAAAAATGTTCAAATTAATTACAGAAATGCAATTTCTCGTCCAGGAGTAGAAGCTCGAATCCAACAGGAGCCCACTGGGTTGATGCAGAAGCCCACACCTGAGCTAGGCTGTGCAAACTGAAGAGGAGGAATTGACAGAGCTGCCATCGTGAGCTGGGCAAGAGCACACACCTCTGCTTGCTGCCACCTCTCCAGGAGCAAAACCGGGGGACACCCCGGCAGTGCACCCAGCACTGTACCAAGCCCCACGCACTCCCCGTCTCATTTACTCACCCCAGCAACCCCAGGAGGGCAAGTCGATTATTATCCCCACTTTACAGATAGCAAAATTGAGTCTTGGAGAGGTGAGTGCCAATGCCACAATTCAAGTCCAAGTCAGTCTGACTCCAAAGCCCCTACCCTGAGTCTTTCTGATATTTAGGAACATGCCTCCTATACAGAAGCCCCTCATTATTGTTAGCCCCCTTCTCCTTCCAGAAAATCCAATAATCAAAAATAAATCCACACTCCGCCAGATGTCCTCTGCCCAGGCCAGCACCATGGGCTATATGGTTTGCTGAAGGCTGGGGAAGGCCCTCTGGTGGCCCTGGGTCTGTGCAGCCCCTGCCTGCAGCCAATAGCTGGGTGACCACTTTGGCTGGCTGTTGATGGCCAACCTGCCATTCTTCAAGATGTCAACCACACAGCCTCTGCCCGGGACACCAAATGGGCTCTTTCCTAACCCACAGCTGCCTTTTTATTTTTTTAACCAACTTTGCAAGAGCAACTGAAAAGGCAGATTCGGATTCTGAGTCAGAGTTTTCATTTCAATTATAGTGATTTCCAGTTTAGAGGGAAATGAACACCCCAGAAAGCATTTAGAGTTAATCCTACCATTCTGGAATAGCAATAAAACTTCCTGAGGAATAAAATATGAGCAGTTCATCACAAGCCCTGTCACCAGGATAAAGGGGAGATCCAGTCGTCTGTTGGTTAGCACAGGTTCCTGGGCCAATCAGAGGTGTCAGAAGCTCTAGTGGAGGTCCCCCATTCTCGTCTCCACTCCCCTGCCTTTTTCACTGAATATATACATCAGCCCCAAATGAGGGGACAGGTTAATAGTCCTCAGGACTCTCTAGTGGGTGTAGGGGAATAGGGAGGGCAGGAGGGAGGAAAGTCATGAATCTCTAGCCGGTGCTGGGCTGTGTGCTTGCCTCCAGGAAGCTCTGAAAATCCACTGGCAGGATGCAGGCCTGAGGAGGATGGGAAGGCAGGGAAACCTCTAAGAAACAGGATGGGTGCAAGGCCACCATGCCTGCTGATGGGGAGGACAAAGCCCCCAGACATCCAAGGCAAGTTCCAGTCTGCAATCTGACCTTCCTAGCTGAGCACTGTCCAGCAAGCAGTCTGGAGAAGGAGTCAGACGTAGAGACAGCTGCAACAAGCTGCAAAAATCGGAATTCCATCCACATGTATATGGTAGGAGAGCCCAAAAGAATGCCTGGCCTCTAGGGAAGGTGTGAGCAAGGGGAGAGGAGAGGGGCAGCAGATGCATGCACAGCTTGTTGCCTGCCCAGCACATCCCTCTTCTTCTGGAAACAGCTCCCTGCTCTTGTCTGGGGGAACGACTCCTTATCCTGCTCCAATCCGATTTTATAGCTCTAGTGGGTGCTTCCATCCATGCACCCTATCCCCCAGGCACTGGCCATAGCTCATTAGTCCAGAAGAGGTCACATGATTCAGGCCCATCCTGTCAGAGTCCTTCCCTGATTTTTTTCAAACTGTAACTAAGAGAAGAGGGATGGCCCTCTAGACAAAGCTGGTAGGAGACTCAGGAGGTGAGAGCTGCCATGTTTCTTGTCCAATGGGGGAAGCTGGGGTGAGGGAATTGACCGATATACAGGTGAAGAAACCAAAGGGCCACATTTGAGTCCCTGGTTTGACAAAGCCAGAGGCTCAGACGGCCCCCAGCACTTTAATTAAGGTAGCTCAAGGTGAGTTTCTGTCACCCATTGCCAAAAGAGAACCACAAGGGCAAAAGCACAGAAGCAAGAAATGTGTGACTTGTGATTAATGGTGCTATGTGGCAGCAGATGGGGAAGGGAATGTCAGAAGAGACATCTAGAACCAAGTCATGCCCAGGTGATCTCACGTCTCAAAGGCCAGCATGATGGGTCTGTACCCTCAGATAGGAGGGAAATCCTAAAGTTGTGGAAGGACATAAACAGGGCTGGGCCAACAGAAGTGGTCTGGAAAGAACAGTGGACAAGAGTGGGAGGTGTGGCAACAGACCAGGCAAGAGAGGATGACGGGCAGACTCCAAGGGGAGGGGCATCAGGAGTGAATGAGGATGAAGGAGAAGAGGCACTCAGGGGAAGAGTGAACAAGCTGACTGTCTGGATAGAGACAGGGGAAGAAAGGGGAGGCTAGGATGGCTTGGAGGCTTCCAAACAGGACCTCCGGAAGCATGAAGGTGGCAATAGTGAATCCATGAAACAGAGAAGGAGGAACAAGCTTAGGATGAAAGCTATGAGTTCTGATGGGAGCTTGTTTACTGTGGGGTGTTGAAGCACATCTTAATCAGATGCTTGAAAACTTGAGTCCATACATGATCAGGACTACAGATGTAATTTGCTGTGTCCTCATCACAGAAGAACAACTGAAGCCACAAATGTGAATGTTGGCCCAGGAAGAGATACAGAGCAAGACAGAATGAGGGCTAAGGACATGGCATGAGACCCAGAAGGCAAATGCCCCTCAAGCAGGAAAAGGGGGCATTTCCAGTAAGCAGGGTGGCCAAGACCACTGGGTACTCGGAGGGCTCAAGGGTGATGAGCTCAAAATGGTGCTGCCTGTGCCATGCATGATGGCGAGGCCCCCAGAGAACTTCTAGTGGAGTGACAAATGGAGAAATGTAAAGAAGGGCTTGTATGCCATGCTCAACCTTTTGTCTCCCTAAACATGTCTCTCCTCCAGGTGCTCACCAGCAGGACCCCTCCCATGGACAGCTTGGAATTAGGGGTATTTCCCAGTAACCTAAGTTCTTAGGCCACCTCTGTGGGCCCCATGGAAGAAAGCAGATGGAAGGTCCAGGGAGTGACAGTGAGGTTACCCTAGGGACAATCCTCCCAAATTATAAATGCAAGTTGACAGCCAATAGTCAGTGAAGGTGTTGTCAGCACCCTCTCCATCATTATCCAAAATATAGGAGATAGCAGCCTCCTCGGGACTGTCCATAAGCGTGGCTGCCTGGGCTCTGGCTCCAGCTGCTCCCACAGGTGAGCTGTGGTCTCCCTGAAAGGATGTTGGGCCCCTGGAGCATGGGACCAGCACAGCCTAGATAGTAAACAAGAGGATTTTCATAAACAGCATGAATTCTCAGGATTTTCTGCTGTGTCATTTCATGCCAGACTTGTCCCCCCAACGCAGTGCTTCTGCCCTGACACAGTCCTGCTCATAAGCCTCCAGGGCTCCGGGTCCATGGAAGAATTACCATTCATCGGCCTGAGACTAAGCACCCTGACAGAGGGGAAGGGCCTGGCCCTGGGAGTCAGACAGCCCTGGCCCCAGTCTTGGCTTCACCACCCATCAACTAAGGTGCCTCTCACCTCTCTGCACCTTCGTCTCCCTACCAATGAAAACATTGATTACAATTAAAAGGGGAAATGTATCTCCATTACAGGGTTATTGTGAGAATTAAAGGTCAGGTATTTGTGGAGGTGCCCAGTGAATTGCAGCTACGATGACCATCATCAGAAATTACTCACTCACCTACTAAGCCACTGGAAGCAGCTGATGTGCCCCCTGCCTGTCCTGGTTTTCACCAGCACCCTGACTCCTGACCTTTCCAAATTCTCTCTGCTCTGTAGGACTCAGCTCCAACCCCACTTGAAAGGGCTCCCAAACCAAAAGAAGCACCTGCGTGAGGTCACAGAGGTACCACAGAGATGGGAAATTATTCAAAGAGGCAATTTGGGAGGCCATGGGACGAATCAGGAGATGCCGAAACATGGCTGAGAGGTTTGTGTGACCAATGGGAAGCAAAATATGAGCAGACGTCCCCAGTCAGACTGTGCACCTTGAGACAGAGTCTGGGTGATCCCACACTATCCAATGTGGCAGCCACGAGCCACAGGGGGCTTCTGAGCATTTGAAACGAGGCGGAATCAACTGACATCGGCTGTAAGTGTAAAGTCGAGGTTGAATTTCAAAGCCTTAGTACGAAACAAAGAATGCAAAATATTTCATTAATTATCTTTTTTTCTTTTTTTTTTTTTTGAGACAGTCTCGCTCTGTCACCCAGGCTGGAGTGCAGTGGCGCGATCTCGGCTCACTGCAAGCTCCACCTTCCGGGTTCACACCATTCTCCTGCCTCAGCCTCCGGAGTAGCTGGGACCACAGGTGCCCGCGACCATGCCCGGCTAATTTTTTTGTCTTTTTGGTAGAGACGGGGTTTCACCGTGTTAGCCAGGATGGTCTCAATCTCCTGACCTCGTGATCCGCCTGCCTCAGCCTCCCATTAATTATTTTTATATTAATTATATGTTGAAATGACAATAATCGGCTAAAAGAAATATACTAAATTAATGTCACCTTTTTCTTTTTACTTTTTAAATTTTACATTACATATGTGGTTCACACTATACAGTCATGCACCACAAAATGACATTTCAGTTAACCATGAACATGGTAATCCCAAAGGTTATAATGGAGCTGAAAAACTTCTATTGCCTGGTGATATCATAGCCACAGTAACATCATTATCTTTTCTATATTTGTTTAGATACACAAATACTTGCCACTGTGTTACAGCTGCCTACAGTATTCAGTACAGTAACATGCTGTGCAGGTTTGTAGCCTAGGAGCAATAGGCTATCCCATATAGTCTAGGTGTATAGGTGGCTGTACCCTCTAGGTCTGTGTAAGTATACAGTAAGTACAACAATGAGCCCACCTAAGACACACTTCTCATTAAGCAATGCACAACTATATTTCTGTTAGAGCTGGGACAGAGCCTTGTCTGTGCCACAGGACACAGCTTCGCTCAGCATGCCTGCTTATCATTCATAGGACAGAGGCAGGGGGCACAGGGCTAAGTCAGCCTGGGTTCAACACTGGACTCCACCCCTTAGCAACCATTTGGCAATGAACAATTTTAACCTCTCTCTGCCTTTGTTCCTCATCTGCAAAATGGAGATGATAACAAAGCCAACCTCAGAGGATTCTTATGAGAATTAAATCTACATTCAAAGCAGGTAGAATAGTACCTAGCATGTGGTAAGAGCTGAACTAGCTCTATCACCACCCCCATCATTATCATCACCTTTATCATCACCTTCACCATCACCTTCATCATCACCACCATCATCATCACCACCTCCACCTACCACCATCATCATAACCATCAACATCACCACCATCAACACCAGCATCATCATTATCATCATCATCATCGTGTGAGCCAAAGCACACGTGTCCATGCCATACCTCCAGAACACCAAGCCCTCAACTGGGGGATTCAGCCAGGATGGGTCTGATTTCTACACAAAGGAGCCACCCATAGATATGTATGCTATGCTTGGTCTTGCCAAAGCCACAGCTGAGTCCTAAGGCATCCTGCAAATGTTCACTGTGTGCCTGTCCTCCCTCCTGCTGCATGCAACTCACCAAAGCACAAATTTCATTTCAACTATGTAGAATTCCCAGTTCAGTTCAGATCACCTATTCTGCCCCTCCCCTCCCAGCTGCCATGCCTCCTGCAGACCAACTAGCTAGCATCGCCACTCTGGAGTAACTCTTTAGGACCAATGACATCAAGAGTTTGCGCAATTATGCCAACAAAAAGAAAGTTCACTATGTACTTTCTGGCATTCAGAGTGGAAGGGAAGAAGGAGGCATGGTCAACAAAGGGTCAGGAGGCTGAATGGCCAGAAGCCAGCAACCTGCTGGTGGTCACCATTTTCAGACCCAGGTGCCTTGCCCCGACATGCTAAGCAGAAAGAAGCTCATCATCAGCAACCCCCAGTGCCACAGGAAGAAGGCCGCAGCATGTGCTGAGGGCCTATGATGTGCCAGGAACCATGTGCTCCCTCATATAGCCCTTGCAAGAGTCCTTCCAGGGGAGAATAATAACCCCATTTTTATAGATCAGTAGCCTAAGGCTCAAAGAGGTGAAGTGACTTGCCCAGGGTCACACAGGGTATAAGCGGTAAAGCAGGGAATGGAGTCTAGGAGACTCCAGCCCAAAAGCTGTTCTCTTAAAACGGTATAGCCCACTGTCCGAGCACATGCTCAGCATGCTGGAAACAAAGCATCCTTATTATTAGAGGCCAAAATCCTGCCTTGATCTCTCAACATCTGTTTGGGTGCTCCCCTAAATACTCAAGAACGAGGGTGTTCTTGTGAAAAAGTGTTTACCCAGCTGGCTCTCAGGAAAGCTGTGCATTGTCTCAGGACTCCCACCTCTCAGCTGATAGCACCAGCAACAGCAGACAGGCTACATGATGTGAAACTCCCACACCCTGGCCGCCCAACCCCGGTGACCCAAAGAACTAAGGTGTGAGCCATGCTTTTAGGAATAAGAGACAGCATGAGAAAATAAGCTGGTAGCAAGGAGTGTCGGGAGGGAAATCCGGGGCCTGACATCCTAGCACATTCAGGTAGCTAGAAGCTTCTGAAGCCTGGGTAGGGGGTGGTGTAAAAGGGAAGACAGGGCACTTGGAGGAGTGACTCAGCCTGAGAAGCTGAGTCAGGACAGGCAGCTGCGGGAAGGGAACAGCATTTACAAAGCTCTCACCTGGTGCCAGGCTCTGGGGCAGGCTGATGTGTGCTACCCCCACCGAGCACTCCTGCTTCTCCCATGAGAAATGCCCTAACCCCATTACACAGATGAGAACAGTGAGGCTCAGTGAGTGCCCTAAGCCAAAAAGTAACCTTAGGAGCTGAGGCTGGGGAACTGAGGGTCTCTGTAGGCCATGAGTGCTTGAGGGAGTCTCCAGGAGGGCTTATCTCTCATCAGTCAGAATCTGCCTTCCCAAAAATGCTGCACATCTCAGCCACATCACCCTGGTTGTGGGCAGGGTTTTTGGCAAGCAGATGGAGATGACTTGCTGGCTGACTTGCCTGAGCCACAGGCTTGCAAGCAGGTGGTGGTGGTCACAATGGAACTGGATCACTGAGATGGCCGGAGGTGGAGGAATTGATAACAACATCTCAATCCACTCAGAAGCCAAGAGGAAAATCAAACAAAAATTACATCCAGCTTCTCCCTGCTAAAACCAAATCAATAGAGAAGACAGAAAAACAAGTGTGTTGTATTTTGTACAAATTTCCAATTGTCACTGTCTGTTTACTGAAGGAAAATGCTGGTGGTCACCCAGGAAGGGTTCCTGGCGGCTGGCCTGCTCTGGAGGGACACCAAGACACCCAACCAGTGGTAGGGCTGTGGCAGTGTGTTTTTGCAATGCCATTTCACTTCTAATTAAAATTAAATATTAAACAAATGAATATGTATGAATGTGTCCTGGGGTTAGTAATTTACCCAGATGGACCCCCACACCCTTTGGGGCTTTGGGTGGGTGGTGTCCCAGGCATCAAGGCCCAGGGAGGAAAAAGGGAAAAGGGTGCAGCCATCACAAGGAGGGAACTGCCCCAGGAAAAAGGGCAAATATGGGGCCATCATCACCGTGTCCCTGCTGAGGCCCACAGACCCTCACCCCGTGCAGGGAACAGGAAGAAGAGCCATACATCCCCATCCCAGCCACCCAAAGCCCAGCCAAACAGTTCCTCCTTTCCCAAGCCCACTAGGGCCAGCTAACTGCAAACTGTGTGTTCTCTCACCTAAAAGCAAGGAGCAGCCAATCTTGTTTGTTTTCAGAAGCTTTCCACGGATAAGGCATGCAGTAGCTCAGACTCAATTTCCATTCCCAGTTCTGCAAATCCAACCCTAAAAACAGGGTGTCCTGTGCATAAAAAGGTCTTGGGGCCACCTTTTCAAAAGTATAGAGGCATAAAGTCTGTCTGGACCTGGAGCCAGCAGGGTGCACACTGGTGGACAGGTGAGGGTGTTGGCTGGGGTTGTCCATGACCCACTGCATGGAGAAATCATCATTCCTCTTGGCTTTACTATTCTTTGGGAATGGCCTTTGGGCATCTGTCCCAACACCCAGAGAGAACCTTCTGGGCCATGCCCTGTGCACAAGGCTGAGATGGGCTGCTGCAAACAGAGTCCTGGGGTTGCAGATTTCTCTCCAGGTGGGCAGCCTGGCAGGGAGCATATATCTGATCCACCATCATGGGCATGGGCCTGAAGGAGCCTTCTGAAAACCAGTGTCAGGGGGTTGTTGAGTTAGAGAGGCCTGTACTAAGTAAGTAGCACATCAGGGTACAAGAACCTGAGGAAACACAGGGGCTGAGATTCTGAAACTGAGGGCCAGGATGCTGGAGAGGTGGAGGCAGGGAGCGGGAGTGACTCTGTGGACCTCCAATGGGCCAGTACCCTCAGTGCCCTTTATGCATCCCAGGCTGTCATGGGGCAGGCTGGAGCCACTTGGAACAACGGGAGTGGGAGCAGCACAGCCTGGCCTGGCACTTGCGTCTGAGCCTGTGGCTGCCCTGGGCCATGGCACTGCCAGCTGTCTCCATCAGGCCCAGGTGAGGCGCTCCATGGCCCATCCTCTCCTTGAGGCCCATAGCAGAGGCAGAACTAGGGTCTGTGGGGCATAGCTGTCCTGTGAGCACAAGCCCCAGAGCAGCACTTTTTGACTCCTTTCTTTCTTTCTTTTCTTTTTTTTTTCATTATACTTTAAGTTCTAGGGTACATGTGCACAACATGCAGGTTTGTTACATATGTATACATGTGCCATGTTGGTGTGCTGCACCCGTTAATTTGACGCATTTCTTAAAGATCCTCTGTTAACACGTCAGCTGTTAAGCCAGTGATGAAGACCGTGAGCATGATACTTTGGACTGATAGCGTCAGCCACTGACCAGGCAGGCAGAGAAGGGGTCAGAGGCTGAGACTTTGAGCCTTGCCCCTGCAGTTGGCCTCTGGCTGCCCCTCTGGTCCAGAGCCACGAGCAGGGACTCTGTGTGGGAGGCCTGGGTCAGACAATGTTTGTTGAGTCCCCACTCGGTGGCAGGGACGGTGGGGGCAGTCCATCTGTGGTCTCTTAATCTTCTTTCTAGAGAACTATGATTATCCCCACCAAATGGCTGAGAGGATGAAGAACAGAGAGAAGGAAGAGTGGCCCAGCACCCCCCGCTGGTATGTGGTCACCTGCTCAGCCTCACCCATCTGCTTACATCACCCTGTCCATCTCAGAAGCTACTGGCAAGGCAAGGAAGGGTCTCAGGCCTGAGGCCCCTGCACCACCCGGTGCTGCTCACTCCAGCTGGCCCACTCCAGCTGGCCGTAGTCCTAGGACCCCAGGTGGGGAACAGTTGTCAAAACAAACCCGGGCAGCGCTTTCGCCGGTGCACCAGGCTGGGCAGAGTGGGAGGGGCTGTGTGAGCTCAGTGAATAGATTACCCGCTTCAATTATTTTATCTAACGATGACATTTGTACTGTAAAAGTCAGCACAAAAATCAATGAGTTTTAAAGGACAAAATCTGGGGGAGGCTCCAGCCCAGCGACCTGGAACAGCAGCCCAGGAACCAGAAGGAAAGAGAGGTTTAGAACCGGGGAGGTGAGCAAGACTCCCAGGATGCCAGCACTGGGACGGCCCACTCCCAGCAGCACCAGGGAGCAGAGAACAGAAGGGCTCAGTGCTGAGGCCCAGCCCTGAACCCCGCAGCCTGGAGCATTCATTCATTAACTCATTCATGCACAGGATAAATATCTACTAAGTGACACTGTGTTCCAGGCAGCCTGCTGAGCACAGTTTTAGAGGGACAGTCCCTGCCCTCACCCAGCACAGTGGAGGAAACAGAAGTGTAATTAAGCCCATAATTGCACAATCAAATAGTTAAATTACAGTTAAACAAGGACAAAGTCTAACTTCGTCGGGGTTCAGGGAGAGTTTCCCAAGAAAATGACTTTAAACCGAGGCATGGAGGAGTTTGCAATGGGTACAGAGAGGTGGGAGAGGGAACAACATTCAGGCAGATTTGTTCATGCTATTCCATCTGCCTGAAGCGAATGTTCAGTGGGGGGGGTAGGAAATTTGGGGAGTCCAACAATGGCAGAAGTACCTTCAGCTGCCCTGCTGTGTGCTCCAGAGGCAGACTGTGCCTGTCAGGACGAACAGCCACGGGGCAGCCACAGGGGGTTTCGATCAACCCCAGCTATGACCAATAGAAGAAAAAAAATCTGTGATCCTGGAGGGCTGCTCGCAGTGCACATTTCCCATGCTCCTTTATTACATCCTGGTGGCAGGAGGAGGAGCAGAGTGGGCAGAAAGCCCTGATGAAGAGCTAGAACTGAGACAAGGCCAAGACAAATGGCTGTGTCAAAGAATCTGCAAGTTGTTGTGTTGCTCGGTGCTCAAGGTTTCTGGAGGAAAATGCCTGAATAGCCCTTTTTCTGTGTGAAGGACCAGGCCCAGGCTAGACCAAGGCAGAGAGGGAAATGGAAGCACACGGGCCCTGCAGGGCAGAACTGCAGCATTGCTTGCTGGCCTCCTGGAGACAGAGGGCTGGGAGAAGAGGGGAGGTGCTGAGCCAGGGCTGAGGGCCCATCCCTGCTGAAGCCCAGGGCCAAAGAGGCTACCTGTGGCTGGCCTAGTCTACAAAGAGGGAGATCCAATATTGGGTGGTAAGTCGTTTCCAGTTCTGGGTTGGGTTTAAGGTTATAAAGACTGAGGCTGGGGCTGGGGCTGAGGCTAAGGGTTAGAATTCTTGGAGTTGAGATCAAGGTGAGTGGCCATCCCTCCCTGTTTTCCCAAATTTTAAGTGACCAACTGTCCCACTGACCACTTCCCAGGAGGTGCTCAGGGGAGGAAACCAAGGGCAGCTTCTGTTTAGGGCAAGGCGGCGCTGCGAGTGGCTGGCAGGAACCAACATTCAGCAGGGCCTGGGACTCAGGAGGTAAGACTCACTCCTCATTCACACCCCCAGAAATCCTGTGCAGAGCAACAGTTCTCACCACAATCAGAGGAGGCTCTGGTCATGTTGATTGGACATTAGCGCAAAGGGAGATGCCAAAATGCTAAAGACACAGGGAAACATTTCACATTCATTACGCCTTGGCTAACTATGGAGTAAATGAGACCCACGGATCGGCCTCCATCATGTGCGTTCTGTCGGTCTCAGCAGTTCTTTATATCACTATCACTATCTTTTCTTATTATTATTATACTTTAAGTTCTAGGGTACATGTGCACAACGTGCAGATTTGTTACATACGTATACATGTGCCATGTTGGTGTGCTGCACCTGTTAACTCATCATTTACATTAGGTATATCTATGATTAGAGTGAACAGGCAACATACAGAATGGGAGAAAATTTTTACAATCTACCCATCTGACGAAGGGCTAATATCCAGAATCTACAAAGAACTTAAACAAATTTACAAGAAAAAATCAAACAACCCAATCAAAAAGTGGGCAAAGGATATGAACAGACACTTCTCAAAAAAAGACATTAATGCAGCCAACAGATACTGTCACTATCTTAGCAGCATTTACTGAGCCGGGGGTGCAGCTTTACCTGTGTTTTGCAGATGTTTTCTCACCTAGTCCTCAGGAGAACTTGCAAGGCCTATATTACTATCCCATTTTGCAAATAAGCACAATGAGGTTCTGAGAGGATAAGTAACTTGGCACAGTCCCATAGCTGGGAAGTGGCAAAGCAGGACCTGCTGCCACGACAGCCCAGTTCCTGGCCCCACAGCATAAATTGGCCTGGCTGACATTTAAAATTTAGGTGGGACCAAATACTCCATCTCTGCTTTCTCAAATCAGGAGGTTTTATGTGAGCAGAATGCAGTTCCCCTCAGTCCTCACAGCCATGTCTAAGCTTTTGCTGGGCAATCTCTATTTCCACACTATTTGTGGCAGGCTTGGTTGCTGCTCTGGCCCCAGTACCTCCTTACCTCCCAAACAGTTAAGCCTGAGCCAGGCCCCAAGACCAAAGTCCCAAATCTCAAGCACAAAACCTTCCTGCCTTTGCATTCAGGAACTTACGGGCATTGCTACCTTTCTTCTGCAGCAAGGAATCTGGGGCCTATTGGCAGAGAGGCTGAATGGGGAGCACCCCCTAACCACCCCAGAAAAGACCCAGCCAACAAGGGTAGAAGGGGAAGGCCACTCCCTCCCTGCAGCTCTGTCATCTTCCCTGCAAACCCCAGCACAATCTTATCAGGGAGACCCGAGGTTTTTCCACAGTCCCAAGAGCACTGATCTGTTGGGAGGCCAAGGAGCTTCCAATAAAGCTGGACAGAGGGGCCTGGGCCCTGGGAGGGTGTCCATCCAGTCAGGAGGCCAAACCCTCCCTGCTGCTGTCTTCCTGAGGATGAGCATCAGGGAGAAGGGGCCATAGAGGAAGCCCGAAGGCCTGAGCGCAGGCCCCACCAAGAAAGAGTGCCTGCCTTCCAGAAGGAACCACCGAGCTGGTCCCAGAATATGTGCTTGCCCACTCTGGAAGAGAACCAAGCATCTCCCCAGGAAGTAGAGGACAGATCCCATAGGCCACAGACACGCTGCCCCTGGCTGTTCCCAAGGACCTCAGGATCAGGCAAATGGTGCCAAGGTCCTGTGGGGACAGTGGTTCCTGGGGGAGTGGTGGGCTTTCCAGCAGCAGCCTCACACTTTGGCCAAGGTGTTAGGTGTGCACCATCTCAGCTCGTCCTCCCCACAGCCAGGCAGGGTCCATAGCATTGTAGCTGTTTTACAGATAAGGAAACTGAGGTTTTGCTGCCTTCCTGCCCCACCACCACTGCAGAGTCAGCCCTCCTCAGCCTGTTCTAGAGACTCTGATGTTAGACACAAAGTAGGACTGATTCTGCCTTTCTCACAGAAGCACCAGGCTCAGCTTGGGCAGCTACCACCTAGGATTCCTGCCTGAGCCTCTCAGGAGACATCTGTGAGAAGAAAACGCTGTGCTCCAGCAGAGGAGGCCCAGAGGCAAGCAGTTGTGACAGAGGGAGGCACCAGGCCAAGCTCACAGTGTCCTTCCAGGACAGAAGGAGCTACAAGAAGCCCCATAGACCCCCACAGCCTTGAGCACACTGAGTGTGGTGAAAACCAAAGAAGAGGGGAAGCTGTTAGGCAGGCTGCTTGATGGAAGCAGACATGGCATCAGTGATTTGAAATGAATGTAGCCCAAAAACATCTGTACTCCACCAGAGGCACTACCGGGCAAGGTGAGCCTGCATGAGTGGACCTCCATTCCCTGCCTGAGGCAGTGTGGTGACAGTGAGACAGAGGGTGGATCTTCGAGTCTAAGGCAAATCTTTCTCCTGACATTTATGGGCTGTGTGACTGTAAACAGGGACTTAACCACTTTGAGCCTCAGTTTCTACTAAAAAATAGGCACACAATCTCACCAGGCTGTGTGTGGAGCCAAGGAGACAATGCAGGCAAGGGGCGATACCCCAGGCTGGGAAAAGTGAACCTCGCCCGCCCTCGTGCACTGCACTGAGATAGGAGGCCCTGCCTGAGCTGTGGGCTGTGTTTACTGAGGGCGCATCTGAGCCCTGGGAAGCCCTTAGAAACTGGGACCCCACAACAATCTCCAGAACCCAAGAGCCTGCTGTCCACACAACACCTGCGGATGCAGAATCCCCTCTGCCAGGTGTGGGAAGGATTCTGAGCCAAGTGCCCACTGCACCCTGAGAAGCGGCCCTTCCTCACACACCCCAGCCCTGAGGGAGTGTCAGCAAGCCCAGGGCAGAGCAGCGAGTAAGGCTGGCAGGGAAAGAACACACTCAAGCTTTCCACACAGAGACACATAGAAATACCCAGTCACATATTCAAAGACCCACAAAATACCTGCCTCTGGAAAGACCTTCTTCTAACTCACCCACTTACCCTGGGGGACAGGGCAGGGCAAAGACCCAAGGCAGGTGTGCATCCCAGGCAAGGGGCACAGGTGACAGCACCATTCAGGGAGACTCACAGTATGAGCTGGACCTTGTGAGTTCAGCTCGGTCTGTGGGGAAAGAAATTGAAGCAAGTCATTGGTAGCTTGATGGGGATGGCATTGAATCTATAAATTACCTTGGGCAGTATGGCCATTTTCACGATATTGATTCTTCCAACCCAAGAGCATGGAATGTTCTTCCATTTATTTGTATCCTCTTTTATTTCATTGAGCAGTGGTTTGTAGTTCTCCTTGAAGAGGTCCTTCACATCCCTTGTAAGTTGGGTTCCTAGGTATTTTATTCTCTTTGAAGCAATTGTGAGTGGGAGTTCACTCACGATTTGGCTCTCTGTCTGTGATTGGTGTACAAGAATGCTTGTGATTTTTGTACATTGATTTTGTATCCTGAGACTTTGCTGAAGTTGCTAATCAGCTTAAGGAGATTTTGGGCTGAGACAATGGGGTTTTCTAGATATACAACCATATCATCTGCAAACAGGGACAATTTGACTTCCTCTTTTCCTAATTGAATACCCTTTATTTCCTTCTCCTGCCTGATTGCCCTGGCCAGAACTTCCAGCACTATGTTGAATAGGAGTGGTGAGAGAGGGCATCCCTGTCTTGTGCCAGTTTTCAAAGGGAATGCTTCCAGTTTTTGCCCATTCAGTATGATATTGGCTGTGGGTTTGTCATAGATAGCTCTTATGATTTTGAGATATGTCCCATCAATACCTAATTTATTGAGAGTTTTTAGCATGAAGGGTTGTTGAATTTTGTCAAAGGCCTTTTCTGCATCTATTGAGATAATCATGTGGTTTTTGTCTTTGGTTCTGTTTATATGCTGGATTACATTTATTGATTTGCGTATGTTGAACCAGCCTTGCATCCCAGGGATGAAGCCCACTTGATCATGGTGGATAAGCTTTTTGATGTGCTGCTGGATTCGGTTTACCAGTATTTTATTGAGGATTTTTGCATCAATGTTCATCAAAGATATTGGTCTGAAATTCTCTTTTTTGGTTGTGTCTCTGCCGGGCTTTGGTATCAGGATGATGCTGGCCTCATAAAATGTGTTAGGGAGGACTCCCTCTTTTTCTATCGATTGGAATAGTTTCAGAAGGAATGGTACCAGTTCCTCCTTGTACCTCTGGTAGAATTCGGCTGTGAATCCATCAGGTCCTGGACTCTTTTTGGTTGGTAAGCTATTGATTATTGCCACAATTTCAGAGCCTGTTATTGGTCTATTCAGAGATTCAACTTCTTCCTGGTTTAGTCTTGGGAGGGTGTATTTGTCGAGGAATTTATCCATTTCTTCTAGATTTTCTAGTTTATTTGCGTAGAGGTGTTTGTAGTATTCTCTGATGGTAGACTGTATTTCTGTGGGATCAGTGGTGATATCCCCTTTATCATTCTTTATTGCATCTATTTGATTCTTCTCTCTTTTCTTCTTTTTAGTCTTGCAGTGGTCTATCAATTTTGTTGATCTTTTCAAAAAACCAGCTCCTGGATTAATTGATTTTTTGAAGGGTTTTTTGTGTCTCTGTTTCCTTCAGTTCTGCTCTGATTTTAGTTATTTCTTGCCTTCTGCTAGCTTTTGAATGTGTTTGCTCTTGCTTTTCTAGTTCTTTTAATTGTGATATTAGGGTGTCAATTTTGGATCTTTCCTGCTTTCTCTTGTGGGCATCTAGTGCTATAAATTTCCCTCTACACACTGCTTTGAATGTGTCCCAGAGATTCTGGTATGTTGTGTCTTTGTTCTCATTGGTTTCAAAGAACATCTTCATTTCTGCCTTCATTTCGTTATGTACCCAGTAGTCATTCAGGAGCAGGTTGTTCAGTTTCCATGTAGTTAAGCGGTTTTGAGTGAGTTTCTTGATCCTGAGTTCTAGTTTGATTGCACTGTGGTCTGAGAGACAGTTTGTTATAATTTCTGTTCTTTTACATTTGCTGAGGAGAGCTTTACTTCCAACTATGTGGTCAATTTTGGAATAGGTGTGGTGTGGTGCTGAAAAAAATGTATATTCTGTTGATTTGGGGTGGAGAGTTCTGTAGATGTCTATTAGGTCTGCTTGGTGCAGAGCTGAGTTCAATTCCTGGGTATCCTTGTTAACTTTCTGTCTCGTTGATCTGTCTAATGTTGACAGTGGGGTGTTAAAATCTCCCATTATTATGGTATGGGAGTTTAAGTCTCTTCGTAGGTCACTCAGGACTTGCTTTATGAATCTGGGTGCTCCTGTGTTAGGTGCATATATATTTAGGATAGTTAGCTCTTCTTGTTGAATTGATCCCTTTACCATTATGTAATGGCCTTGTCTCTTTTGATCTTTGTTGGTTTAAAGTCTATTTTATCAGAGACTAGGATTGCAACCTCTACCTTTTTTTGTTTTCCATTTGCTTGGTAGATCTTCCTCCATCCCTTTATTTTGAGTCTATGTGTGTCTCTGCACATGAGATGGGTTTCCTGAATACAGCACACTGATGGGTCTTGACTCCTTATCCAATTTGCCAGTCTGTGTCTTTTAATTGGAGCATTTAGCCCATTTATATTTAAAGTTAATATTGTTATGTGTGAATTTGATCCTGTCATTAGATGTTAGCTGGTTATTTTGCTCATTAGTTGATGCAGTTTCTTCCTAGCCTCGATGGTCTTTACAATTTGGCATGTTTTTGCAATGGCTGGTACCGGTTGTTCCTTTCCGTGTTTAGTGCTTCCTTCAGGAGCTCTTTTAGGGCAGGCCTGGTGGTGACAAAATCACTCAGCATTTGCTTGTCTATAAAGTATTTTATTTCTCCTTCACTTACGAAGCTCATACGGAACCAAAAAAGAGCCCGCATCACCAAGTCAATCCTAAGCCAAAAGAACAAAGCTGGAGGCATCATGCTACCTGACTTCAAACTATACTACAAGGCTACAGTAACTAAAACAGCATGGTACTGGTTTGAGAGACATAGATCAATGGATCAGAACAGAGCCCTCAGAAATAATGCCGCATATCTACAACTATCTGATCTTTGACAAACCTGACAAAAACAAGCAATGGGAAAAGGATTCCTTATTTAATAAATGGTGCTGGGAAAACTGGCTAGCCATATGTAGAAAGCTGAAACTGGATCCCTTCCTTACACCTTATACAAAAATTAATTCAAGATGGATTAAAGACTTACATGTTAGACCTAAAACCATAAAAACCCTAGAAGAAAACCTAGGCAATACCATTCAGGACATAGGCATGGGCAAAGACTTCATGTCTAAAACACCAAAAGCAATGGCAACAAAAGCCAAAATTGACAAATGGGATCTAATTAAACTAAAGAGCTTCTGCACAGCAAAAGAAACTACCATCAGAGTGAACAGGCAACCTACAAAATGGGAGGAAATTTTCACAACCTACTCATCTGACAAAGGGTTAATATCCAGAATCTACAATGAACTCAAACAAATTTACAAGAAAAAAACAGACAACCCCATCAAAAAGTGGGCGAAGGACATGAACAGACACTTCTCAAAAGAAGACATTTATGCAGCCAAAAAACACATGAAAAAATGCTCATCATCACTGGCCATCAGAGAAATGCAAATCAAAACCACAATGAGATACCATCTCACACCAGTTAGAATGGCCATCATTAAAAAGTCAGGAAACAACAGGTGCTGGAGAGGATGTGGAGAAATAGGAACACTTTTACACTGTTGGTGGGACTGTAAACTAGTTCAACCATTGTGGAAGTCAGTGTGGCGATTCCTCAGGGATCTAGAACTAGAAATATCATTTGACCCAGCCATCCCATTACTAGGTATATACCCAAAGGACTATCAATCATGCTGCTATAAAGACACATACACACATATGTTTATTGCGGCACTATTCACAATAGCAAAGACTTGGAACCAACCCAAATGTCCAACAACGATAGACTGGATTAAGAAAATGTGGCACATATACACCATGGAATACTATGCAGCCATAAAAAATGATGAGTTCATGTCCTTTGTAGGGATATGGATGAAACTGGAAACCATCATTCTCAGTAAACTATCGCAAGGACAAAAAACCAAACACCACATGTTCTCACTCATAGGTGGGAATTGAACAATGAGAACACATGGACACAGGAAGAGGAACATCACACTCCGGGGACTGTTGTGGGGTGGGGGGAGGGGGAGGGACAGCATTAGGAGATATACCTAACGCTAAATGACGAGTTAATGGGTGCAGCACACCAACATGGCACATGGATACATCTGTAACAAACCTGCATATTGTGCACATGTACCCTAAAACTTAAAGTATTATAATAATAATAATAATAATAATAAAAGAAATTAAAGCTAGAAAGGGGACCCAGGCCCACAGCTCCAGCCAGGCCTCGCCCCCTACTCTCACACACCTGCATGGGTGCACAATGTTGGTGCAGGAGGGCTGAAGGACAGTGTGTCTGATGTAAAAGATGCTTCAATGCACTGGTCCAGGCCAATCCAGGATCATGGCAAGAGCTAGGCCCGACTGCAACAAGAAGGCCTTGTGTCAGACCTAGGGATTTGGTCACAGCAAACCACAAGGGCCACAGTGGCCTCTGGAAACACTGCCCTGAGATAGATAAGTGCCTTCCGGCAATGACCCTAGGCCAAACAGATAGAGAATGAGGCAAGTACTGTTGAGCTTGTCAAGCCACGCTGTAGCCCCAGGGGCAGTGGTGTGCTAGGAAAGGTTTAACTGGCTTTCTGGAAGTAAATAAACCCCTGACTTGTAGCGTTTACCAACTTCCTTGATGTAAATATTTCCACCATGGTAGATTTCAAGCTACCAAGTGACATTACTAAGCATGGAGTTAGGATGCCAGCTTCCAGCACGCCCCTGCACAGGGGTACCCACATGTGCCCAGTTCCATCATGGGGGTGGTGGAAGGGATGCTGCCAAGGAGAAAATGAGGGTGGGAACCAAAGCCTGAAACCTCAGGGAAAGCAGACAGGGCAATCCATAAGGCCTAGTGAGTCAGCAAGTCAGAAGAGCACAAAATTCCTCTAGCTGTTTCCAGCAGCAGTCCAGCCTGGGATTTCTGAAATATGGTCACTTTCAATCCCCAGGCAGAAGACCCCCACCAGCCAGTTCAACTCAGGAGTCCCCAGAAGATGTCCCATTGCTAGAGGCAAAGCCCTGCCATGGCCTGCAGGAGGAACTCCGCAAAGATGTCCCATCCCGGGAGATTTACCGCTGAAACAGCCCAGCGGCAGCCCATGTGGCTCCACTGGGTCTTCTGAGGATCCCTCTTCTTCAAGGTACAGTCACTTCCCTTGTCCTGCTCAGAGCACAGCTGGAGCTCACAGAGGCCAAGGCGGGGCAGGAAAGTGCCCTGTGCAAGCCAGGGGCACCTGGCCCTGGGGTTCTGAATCAGCACTGCCAAGGAATCTCAGAAGACAGGCCTTTCCGCCCACCCTTAATGAAAAGCATTATCCCAAGCCACCTCTCCCAAGAAGGTCTCCAGGCAAGCCTGGGGCTTGAGGGAATCACAGAGCCAAAGAGGACCACAACAGTGCCCAAGGTGACACCTAGAGCCTGCGTGGCTCTGGCCCGGCCCATAGGACTGGGTTTCTGTACCAGCCCTCCCAGAGTATCTGCGGGTGTCAGCTCCACAGCAGCGGATGAGCCAGCAGGCGAATGGCATGGTCCAGCGGACAGCGATTCTAATCAGGACCCTATCACCCACCATCTGTATGTCCTTGGATGCACCACAAGCCTCAGTTGACTCCCCAGTAAAGTGGAGCTTCTCACAGGAGTGTCGTTTGAGGCCTACAGGAGATAATGGCCCTAGCACAGTGCCTGCCTCCATGGGCCCCGTCACAAATGTGAGCTCCCCCAGGAGAGGGCAATGCCCTGTTCTTTAATGAATGGACCTGCTCTTCTCCCTGCTGGGCCTGCCCATCTTTAGGAGGGTCCCCACTTTGCTCCCCCAAGGGACCAGTGAACCACAAAGAAGCATGTGCAGGGAGCCTGCCATGGCTATGCACAACCTTTCTATTGTCTCTCTCTCTCTCCTACACACACAAACACACCCACACACATATACACACACACACACACACGCACTCCAAGTGCCAGAAGACAACTGCTGACATGTTTGGCTGACAAAGGAGGAAGAGTCCTTCTTGGGGATGTGTCAGAGCAGGAGTGAAGCTATTTGGGGTCACGTTCTAAAAGCTGAATGGATTGCTGGATCCGTGCTTCCTGTCTATTTTCAGCCAAATCCAACCCATTTAAAATAGCATGTTTACTCACAGGTTCTCCTCTACACTCAAGTCAAGAAAAACGTTTACCCCCCACGCTTCCTCCCTCAACTCATTAAGCACTTCTGCTTTTCCCTGCCTTCAGACCGCCACCGCCAGTTCAGTGTGACTTCTTTCTGAGGCAGTGGTTCTCAGACTTCAAGGCATACTAGAATCACCTGGAAAGTTTTAATACTCTCTACCCTATACCAGTTACATCAGAGCGTCTAGAGGCAGGACTCAGGCACCTGTATATTTTTAAACTTGCCAAGCGATCCCAAGGTGCAGCCACTATGAAAAGCATGCTTTGGACCTGCCAGGGCAGCAAGAGCTTAAATTAAAGGGATGGTTCTCATTCTTCTCAAGCTCAAGAGAACCACTAGGGAAGGGACCTGGGGCAGCAGAAGCATTTCTGCCTCCAGCCCAGGGATTTGGTCTGCAAGCCTGAAAGTTGGGAAAGGAAGAAAATCCCCAAGTCCAAGGCCAACCCCACCAGTTCTGTGGGTCAGCTAGCTGTGTGTCTCTCCTACAACATTTTAGGCGATTAAGGAGGTATTGAAGAAAGAGAGATAAACTAAGACATCATGAGTCCATTAGATTAGCTACTAATTGGCTTTATCTCTATTAACTGAGGTGGGGACCCAGAGGGTGAAGACGTCAGCAGGGCTCAGGCATTCACATAAGTCCCACAGGAAAAGAGGAGGGTCTGCAGAGGCAGGTAGGGTGGGGGCTGTGCAAGGAAATGCCACACTGTAGACTGTCTAAAAGATTTCCAAGCTTCAAAGAGAGATGGTTTTAAAGACCAAAAATTTGTAGCAATATGAATAATCTACTTTAGGGCCATTTAGAAGGCTTTTCATTCCAGACCAGTATGTGGTCATTAGAAACTTGAAATGGTAATTCTACCTAAACCACTCACTTCCAGACTCTTCATAGCATGATTCATATCAAGCATTTCAGAAAGCAAACGCTGGAGGAACATGCTCTTCCCTGATGATTTCAGCGAAGCACCTGGAGTTAGAAACCCTACGTGGCATGCCAGGAAATACGTTACACACAGTTTTTCATTTAATCCTTAACTCTGTGATGTGGGTGGTATATTTTTTTCACGCAGCTTTATTGAGATACAATTTACATGCCAAAAAATTCACCTGTTTTAAGTGTACAATTGAATGGCTTATTATATTCAGACTCTTGCAACCACAACTACGATCTAATTTCAGAACTTTCCCATCAACTCAAAAAGGAACCTCACGACCATCAGCAATTACTCTCTACACCCCCCTACCCCCATCCCACCCTAGCCCCTGGCAGCCACTTTCTGTGTCTATGGATTCAGCTATCCTGGACATTGCATATAAATGGAATCATACAATACGTGGTCTTTAGTGGCTAGCTTCTTTCACTTGGCATAATGTTTTCAAGGTTCATCGCCACCGTAGCACTCATCAGTACTTCATTACTTTTTGTGGCCAAATAATACTCCATTGTGTGAGTATACATCAGGTGTATATTCATGCATACACCTACTTTATCGTCATTTTGCAGATGGGGAGTTACTGCCCCAGGTCAGAGGATTACTGAGTGCAAAGCTAGGCAGTCTGCCTCCAGAGCCCACACTTAAGCCTCTATAAACCTCCCTCCCACTGAAAAGTACTGCCCTACTTAATCCCATGGTATGAATCATTTTCTAGCAAAAAATAATATGACTATATTATATGCATGTAATTTTGCAGAAGTATCCAAGGATAAAAGCAATCTGTCCAGGAAACTCGATTGATAGTTTCCTGTTCTCATTAATATTTGCTCATTACTTATCCATCCATCCTGCCATCTGCTCCTCTCTCTAGCCGGCAAGTGATAACAGCACCTAATATTCCAGAAAAGTTAAGGCCATAAAACCTAAAATAAAAAGCAAACAAGATTCCTGTATAACTAAGAAAAAAATGCTATTATATGATTTTTTTTTACTTGTTATTATAAAAAAATTTCAAACATTGGAAAAAAGGGTAGTGGGCCTTGTGTATCTCTTACCCAACTTCAACTGTTACCACCTACACCTCACCCACCCCCCACAAATTAAGTTGAAGAAAATCTCCAGCATCACATCTTTCACATGTATATATTTCAATTGTACCTCCAAAAGACAAGGATTTTTCCTGTTTTTATTTTGTTTTTAACAGACAGAATATCTGTCACCCAGGCTGGAGTGCAGTGGCCCAATCACGTCTCACTATAGCCTTGATCTCCTGGACTCGAGCAATCCTCCCACTTCAGCCTCCCAAGTAGCTGGGACTACAGGTGTGTGCCACCATGCTTGGTTAATTTGTATCATTTTTTGTAGAGACAGGGTCTTGCTATGTTGCCCAGGCTGGTCTCAAACTCCTGGCCTCAAGTGATCCTCCTGCCTCGGCCTTCCAAAGTGCTGGGATGACAGGCATAAGCCACCGCACCTGGCCTGACAAGAATTTTTTCTAAATGCAATGCCATAAGTATATCTACAAAAAGTAAACAAACCCTTACTATCTTCCAATATCCAGCCAGTATTCATATTTCTCCATGGTCACATAAAATTTTTTTTACAATTTTTTCAAATCAGAATCCTGACAAAGTCTATACATATAGCCAATTGTTTGATACATCTCTTAAATCACTTTTAGTCTAAACTTTCCTCCTCAGTCTTCTTTTCTCCCCACAAGGCAGCACACCAGTATTCCACAGGACCTTTGGAAATCATTGAAAGTTCTATAAAGATGTGTGTGAATATGCATGGTGGGGGAGGTATACATGTTTAGATATAGATACAACAATAGCTATAGGGATGGGTACAGGGAGTAGCCACAGATAGACTGTCTCCACTTGTGGATCTGGTTATTCTCTGTGTATTTCTCTCTCCCCTTTCTCACTCACTTACTCCCAAAAGGCCATTTCCTCTACCTCTTTGCCCTCAATAAAGCAAAACAAAAAACAAAAAGACTCCAAGAAAGTGGTGGCCTAAGTTACCCTCTGTCTTTATAAAAACATCTCCCTCTTGATACCATGATCCCTCCTTCAATGGCCACCATGCCTCCATACCCTTTGACAAAGAGAATTCCATATGACCTAGCCAGCTGGCTCCACTTCCTCTCTTCCTGCCATCTCTCGAACCCACCCCATCTGCCCACTGCCCCACTGCAAGGGCTCTTGTCAAGGACACCACGGACCTTTCCGCTGTTAACCTGGTGGTTGACACTCACACCCATGCACCCCCAGTGCCCAGAGCTGTGCCTGGCACAGGGGATTGTTTGGTAAATGTTTGTGGAATGAATTCATTTAGGGGGAATGAATCACTATTTTTTTTTTTTTGAGACGGAGTTTCACTCTTGTTGCCCAGGCTGGAATGCAATGGCGCAATCTCTGCACACTGCAACCTCCGCCTCCTGGGTTCAAGCGATTCTCCTGCCTCAACCTCCCGAGTAGCTGAGATTACAGGCATGCACCACCATGCCTGGCTAATTTTGTATTTTTAGTAGAGACGGGATTTCTCCATGTTGGTCAGGCTGGTCTCGAACTCCCGACTTCAGGTGATCTGCCTGCCTCGGCCACCCAAAGTGCTGGGATTACAGGCGTGAGCCACCATGCCCGGCCTAATTTTTGTATTTTTAGTAGAGACGGGGTTTCACCATGTTGGCCAGGCTGGTCTCGAACCCCTGAACTTGTGATCCGCCTGCCTCAGCCTCCCAAAGGGCTGGCATTACAGGCGTGAGCTGCTGTGCCCAGACAGGATCACTATTTTTGAGGACCAGCTGTTGGGCTGAGTTCTGGGCTAGATGCTGGGGATACAGAGGTGAACAAAGCATTATTTCCTGCCTTTGAACACCACGTCCTGGGGCTGGAGGAGGAGAAGAGTAGGATATGGAAACAAATGAATAATAGCACAGTGTTGGAGCATGATAGTTGTCATCAAAAAGAGAACAGAAATAGCACAAGGAGAGTGTATCTAATCTTACCTAAAAGAACAGGGAACTTGGCCTTATTATATTCATCATGGCACAAGGTGAAAGGATGGCATTTCCAGGCAGGAAGATCAGCATGTGCAAAGGCACGGAGGCCGGAAAAAATGGAGGCATAAGCAAGGAGCAGCCTGGGCATGCTCTGAGAGCTAAAGCAGTTCAGCATTGCCAGAGACCAAAGGCAAATAAGTGAGAAGACAAGGAGATGAAAGTGCAAAAGAAGGGAGGGGTCAGGTGGGAAAGGGTCCTGGATGTCAAGCTGCAAAGATTGAACTTAACCCTGAGGCAATGAAGAGCCACTGAAGGTTTTCAAGCTTGGATCTGACTAATCAGATTCATATTCCCAAGTCCCCTCTGGTGACCAATGGAGTGAATTAGAGAAAGAAGACATTGGTGACAGAAAGCCTTGATAGGTCGCTATTGTGCCAGTCTAGGTAAGAAATGATGAGGGACTGTAACGGCGCAGATGGAGGAGTAGCTGCAAGGATGCTTGAAAAGGTCAGTGTTCAATCACTGAAAGCTGTGAAAAGGTGTCAGGTTTCTCAGTGGCTGTGGCAAAAGTAAGAAACATCATCCAGTGGCAGTGATGTCACCAGCCAAGACAAAAGGAGACCAGATCTGGAGGAGAAATGGTGAGTTCAGACTCAGCATCTGTGAGACAGCCCCAGGCATGCACAGTACGGTTTCCACCACATCACTGTCTTGTGCCCTTCGCCCCATCCCCGACAGTAGCGAACCCCAACAGCACCCAGGATCCCCACCTCCCCTGAGAGAGATGAACACACCCTCCAGGAACGAGCACTTCCAAACAGCAAGAAAATCCTAGGGAGGAAAAAGCCAGGTCTGCTCCTGAGAACTTACTTGCCTTTAACACTCAGCGAAAAGGGTTATTTAGACCAATTACAGTGCATTGTCTTTTCCCTACTCCCTCCAATTACGGCTGCTTCTGAGCCACCCCGTGGGAAAACCCTGCTCAACATCCAACTTCTCTGGCAGCTTCAGGCAGGAGAGAGAGAGAGAGAGAGACAGAGAGACAGAGAGAGAGACAGAGAGAGATCCCAGTGTGTGCATATGTGCATGAGAGACAGAGACTGTGTGTGTGGGGGTGGGTGCATGCATTACAGAGACAGAGACAGAAGCTTTAGCGTGTGCATGCATGTGTGCATGAGAGAGACAGAGACTTTGGTGTGTGTGTGCATGCATGAGAAAAAGAGACAGATTCCAGTACGTATGTATGTGCATGAGACAGAGACAGTGTGTGTGTGCACATGCATGACACAGAGAGAGACTTTAGCATGTGTATGCATGTGTGTGTGAGAGAGACAGAGATCCATTTTGTGTGTATGAGAGAAAGAGACAGATGCAGAGAGAGATTCCAGTGTGTGTATATGTGCATGAGCAAGACAGTGTGTGCATGTGTGTGTGTGCCTGTGTGTGCATGCATTACAGAGAAACAGAGACAGAGACTTTAGCGTGTGCATGTGTGTGTGCATGAGAGAGACAGAGACTTCAGTGTATGTGTGTGTGTGTGTGCATGAAAGAGACAGAAACAAAGGCTCCAGTATGTGTGTAAAAGAGACAGAGAGAGAGTGAGACAAAGAGATCCCAGTCCACCACCGTGAAGAACATACTATGCTCCCCTCCGTGGGGACAAAGCCGAGACACAGCCTTGAGGGGCACTAGGGGTGAGGTGTGAGTTTTCAAGTGAGGAGGACTCTGGCTTCCTGTATACCTCTGTGCTGAGACTTCACTTCAGAAATCAGCTCCACTCCACAAAAAAACAAACCTCCAAAGTCAGTTCCCCAAGTGACAAAATCTTCAAGTGAGCAGTTCTCCTAGTGGCCAACTCACCGGAAACCAGGTCACAAAATCACTTGTCTCCCAAATGACCTCTGGCTGATTTTCCAGATCACCGAATTACTGAGAATTTTTTTCTTACGTTTTATATCCATCGTGCCCTTCTTTTGGACACAGCCCCAAACCTTCCCCTGCCTGCCTATTTGCACACAAAAGCGGGAGCAGTGGAGGGGGGAAAGGGGGGGAAGAAGCAAGATGGGGTGACAGCAAGTCATTCAGTTAACAGGCTCTCCAGCGGTAACCTGGCCTGATTTTTGGCAAACGGGGGGCTGGGTTATTAGTGAGGACATTCAGGCCCAGGTTCAAGCTTATAGGCCATTTCATGAGGGTGTCAGGCCCAGGAAGGGCCTCTGCCACAGGGGACAGGCACAAGAGAGCCCATGCACCACCTCTAGATGACCAGCAGGCGGCTCGTGCATCCACCCCGGGGTGTTCTACACACAGAGAACTACGGTCTCCTTAAACTAAGCGACTACTCATTTCCATGCATCAGATCCTGGGAGCCAGCTCCAGGCCTCCTGGCCCTTTCTGCCTTTGAGAGGCTCTGATTTCACTCCCCTCCCTGAACCCATGGTTTCTCCCCAGCCTGCTTGATTCGGAGTGAGACCATTTAGCCCAGAGACCCTCAAAGCCAGTGCCATGTCCAGGTAAGCCTTAGAGTGTTTCCTGATGGGGAGAATTTTCTCTGTCACTTTGAGCCAAGAGCCTTGACCTTGGGCAGGCATTGCAGAGGCTGGAGGGTCTGGTTTACCCTCAGGCTTTGCCCCAGCCGCACACCCCTGGGGCTAATAGGAGAGCTGGGACTGGAGCCTAGCCTGAGCCAAGGATGGGATGGAATGCCTGGGGCTTAGGTCATCAGACCAAAGGTGTTTCCGGGCTCCAGACCCAATTCTCACCCAGAAGCCAGAAATCCCCCCAAGACAGTACACAGGTTTGAGTATGAGCGCCCAAGGCTAAGTTCCAGGGCCTCCACTGGGGCCCACACACACACATTCCCAAAGCAAGCCCAGCTACCTTCCTCTTCCTGCCACCAGCTCACAAAGCCCGACTGGCCAGGCTTGCCTCACAGCAGCCCCCACCCATGCCCCAGCCCCGGACTGCAGCCCTCCTCCCCCTTCCCCTCCCTCCATCTTTCTCCTTGCTCTCCTGGGATCAGCCAGACATTTACTCATTCACACTTCTCTGAGGCTCTCCCCGATGGCATGCCAGGCAGCTTCACTGAGGTGACCTCCTCTGGTCCTCCACGACCCCAGCAGGGAGTCACTTCCATCCCAGCTTTCAAGGGAGGAAACTATGGCTCAGACAGTTCTACTTACTTGTCCAAGGTCACACAATTTGCAAGTGGAGAGCCAAAGAGAACTGCATTTCATTTTCTCTGACAGAGTTTGTGGGGCCTCAAGTCCCCTTCTGCTCCCTGGGTCCCCGGTCACTGCTCCAACTGGCCACAGGACAGTGTCCTTCCCTCTATGGGAACATCTGTACGAACCTCAGGGCCACAGCCAATCAATCACAATGACTCTCCTGGCCCAAACCAGTGCATCATGTCTAAATAAACGTTGGCTAGGATTTCAGCCACTTTAATCAAGCGAGGTCTAACAATGAAACGCCACCACATGATCCTCCCCAGGGCATCCTCCAGAGGGTCATGAGGAAGCCCATCTTCCCCAGAAAAGTGGAGAGAAGAGGAGGCCCACATTTATTACACACACACCTCAGTCTGAATCCCATGCTGCGCATGGGCAGGAGGGAGCCAAAGAATGAGTCCAGAAAGACGCAGAAGGGTCTGAATCCCTTGCAGAGGACTGAGGCACCACAAAGAAACCAGAGCTCCATCAACCTATGGCAGAGGCCAAGTCAAGAGTCTGAGAGCCAGTGGGCAGGGCAGAGCAGGAGCAGGCTGGACAAAGGGAGGCCAGCCCAGTGGTGGAGTGGTGGAGAGGTGCAGGAGAGGTGGCCGCCAGCTAGCCTGTGAGCAGAAGGCTCCGGCTGGTGCACCAGAAGGACACCCAGAGAACACCAGGGGTGGGCACCACGCCTGGGGCCCACAGTGATTGGCTCAGCAACTTCTCTCCTTCATGCCACAGGCAGGAGCCCCTCATTTTACTGACAAATGGCAGAGGCCCAGGGTAATCGAACGGCTACCCAGGGCCATGCTTGGGCAGGTGTGACAGTCCTATATCCTCTGTAAGAAAAGTGACTCTGGGACCTCTGAGGTTGTCCTCAGAGTGCCCCATACTGACCATGTCCTAACCATAATTAAAACTGGTGGTCTTCTCAGCAGACCTGCTGAGCAGAGGACAGGTCCTGAGGTCAGGGGCAATGATGCTTTGAAGGACCAAGGTTGCCAGCTCCATGTGCTCCCTGTCCCAAGCTGCGCTGGGCAGAGGCCTGAGCACCCAGGAGCTTTAAAGAACAAAGCCCAAGTGCACCCACTTCCTAGGCTTCCCAATGTATGCCAAAAGCTGCTCCACAAAAGGCTCCCTCTCCATGTGAGCTGCAGGCAGGAACAAGGAACTGCCTGCAGCTCACAGGAGCAGGGCTGGACAGAGGGACGGCCTGCTTCACCACCTGAGGCCAGGCCCGGGAACTGGGCTGTGAACATCCTCAGAGACTGTGACACAAATGGCAATAAGATCCCTGTAGCCCCCTCCTGAGATAGGGCTTGGGGAGCCCAGTGCCAGACCAGAGAGGCCAAAGGCTCTGTAAGGGAACTGGCAAGCTCTGAGCTCAGGGAAGGCTAACCTAGAGGGGCAGAGATGGTGCTGAAGACCAGGGCAGGCAAGTGAGGGTCCTCGCTTGGATGCTGGCCATGAGGACAGCCAAGCCCAGGCTGAACCTCCCCCAAACACACAGTGCTTGGGCAGGATACAGCCACGAGGCTGTACAAGCCACACACACCCCCAACCATGCAGGTGTGCAGAGTAACCCCCAGTACAGGTGCCAGGAGGAGGGCACGTTCCCTGGTATTTGCTTGCAAACCTTCACTCTTATCCCCACAGGTGAACTTGGTTACCTGCACCCACCCAAGGCCTCCCACTGCAACCATCACCTTACAAATCCAGGAGATCAGGCTGGCGGTGCAGGGCTGCATGGTCTCCCATTCAGCTGCCCCTGAAGCTGTGGCCCCCAGGACCTGGCTCTCCCCTGGGAAATGGAGTGCTTATTCTCAGAGCTGCAGAGCAATGCTGATTGAATGCAGGTAGGTCGCCTCTTCTGGTGGACACTAACATGAACCCAGAGAGGGAAGAAACAGCTCCCAGCCCCGCTAGTACATGGGAACAGACTTCTCTGGGAGTGATTTAGAGAAACAAGGAGTAAACAGTCACAGTGGGTCCAGGAGAGGGTTAGGAAAGAATGCCTGTGCCCATGGACACCTGAGGGGTGAACTAGAGTCATCTGTTCACCCTTCCTTGAAGTATAGACACTTTAGGCATATGGTGAAAAGTATGGACTTTCCCTAGAGAAAAAAACAGAAACACAGACACACACATACTTTTCCATACTATTTCAAGGAGCTTATGGGGTCTATGAGCCCAGGGGGAAGAACCTCTGATTAAGAGAATTAAGACATTACATAATAACAAGTTTTCTTAATTACTCAGTGGTACTTATCTTGTTGGCTTTCTTAGTTATTTATTCTCTGTCTCCTATGCCAGGCTATAAGCTCCATGAGGGCAGGAACCTTGACCCCCTCATTCTCCATGAATCCCCAGAACCTAGCATGCAAAAGGCACACAATAAATACTCATTGGACAAATACATGAATTTACAACTTAGTGTTGCAGTACTTAGAATTTGCTGGCATGGAGCAAACAACAAAAAGTGAAGTGGGCTTCTTTAAGAGCTTAATAACTTCAGACTCCGCACTTGACCCCTGCATCAATTCCACATCCGTCTCCATGGGTGCAGACAGCCTTAGAGCTGTGTGCTCGCTCTTCCATTGAGACTATGGGGTGAGACCATGGCTGCATGCAGAATTCCAGGGTCTGCGGGTGCTTTCCCGTAGCCTAACCCTGAGGGGCTGCCCAGTGGCCTGGCATGGATACCTCTCTCCCAGTCCCAAGCAGGGGGCGACTCCGGGCCATGGAGACTCCAGGCATCGGTGGGAGAGCCTCCACACTGCATGCCATTGATCGCCACTAATGAATTTCTTTGTGGAAAGGAACAAACTGCTCCACAGTGAGACTGGCCAAGGCCGCCCCAGCGCGGCAGCCTGGTGTCTCGGGCATGCTAATTACCGTGCTGTCTGAGTTCATCTGATCGGCTTCTGCCTACCACTGTTCCATGACCGACACGCTAATCTGTCCCCATCTGATGGCTTCTGAGCAGGCCAGAGATGTACTAATAAACCTTAATGCAGACTGGTGATAAAGGAAGAAAATTATAACATGGAGATAAAAACTGTGATGTCAGCTTCTAGATCACAATGCACTTAGCTTCCTTTGTCATACATTTCAAGGACTATTAGTTGAAATTGCTCATTGCATTTGGGGGCCCTGCTATAATATAATCCAGACTGCTCCACCCTTTCTCTCTCGTGTGTGACAGGAATTCCAGCAAGTCAGCACAGCTTGCTTATGTGGTAGATGTTACACAGATGGATTCTCAAACTAACAAGTCTTTGCAGACCATAAGGGATATGCGATTATTTGAATGAATTCAGGAGTGATGGTTTCTTTAGCGTGGACACAGAACCCCTGTGACAGGCAGCATGGTATCAGGAAAAGGCAATGGAATTTGTTCAACAGCTTTATTGAGGTAATAATGTGCAACATACAATAAACTGCACGTATTACAATGTAAATTTTTAATGCATTTTTGACACATGCATCACACAATCAGGATACTGAACATACTCCCCAAATTTTCTTGTGCTTCTTTGCGGTCTTTCTTTCCCTATCCCCCACCCCAGTCCCCAGGCAACCACTGAACTGCAATCTGTCACTGTAGATTAGTTTCTATGTTCTAGTTTTGTATAAATGTAATCACACAGTATGTACTCTTTTTGTCTTTTTTCACTCAGCCTAATTATTTTGAAATTCATCCATGTTGTTGCTTGTACCAGTAATTGATTCCATTTTATTGCTGAGTAGTATTTCATCGTATAAATGTACCACAATTATGTATGTATGTATGTATGTATGTATTTATTTATTTATTTATTTATTGAGACAGAGTTTCACTCTTGTTGCCCAGGCCGAAGGGCAATGGCATGATCTCAGCTCACTGCAACCACCACCTCCCAGGTTCAAGCGATTCATCTGCCTCCGCCTCCCAAGTAGCTAGGATTACAGGCATGCACCACCACACCCCGCTAATTTTGTCTTTTTAGTAGAGACAGGGTTTCACCATGTTGGTCAGCCTGGTCTCGAACTCCTGACCTCAAGTGATCCACCCACCTCAGCCTCCCAAAGTGTTGGGATTACAGGCATGAGCCACCGCGCCCAGCCCAAAATGTTTTAATTCATTCACTTGCCAATGGACATTTTGGTTGTTTTCAGTTTGGGGCTATTATGAATTAAGCTGCTACTGAAATCTTCATGTGGACTTGTGCCTTCATTTCTCTCAGGTAAATACCTGGGAGTAGAATGACTGATATGATAGGTGTATGTTTAGCTTTTTAAGAAACCGCCAAACAGTTTGCCAAGCTGGTAGTGCATTTTACATTATTCCCACCAGCAGTAAATGAGAATTCCAGTTGCCCCATAAACTTCCTGATGCTTGGTATGGTCAATCATCTTTAATTTTAGCCATTCTAATCACTGCTATGAAATAGCATGTTCTGTGGCTTTAACTTGCATTTTCCTAATCAATAATTAGCATTTCTCCATGTGCTTGTCATCCACGTATCCTCTTTGGTAAAGTGTCTATTCAAATATTTTGCCCAGTTCTCACTGTGCTGTTTATTATTACTGAGTTTTAAGAGTTTTTATACTCTGTACATGATTTGTTTATCAGCTATGTGATTCATAAATATTTCTCCTCAGTTTTGGCTTTTTATCCTCTTCACAGAATCTTTCAAAAAGTGCAAGTTCTTAATTTTAATAAAATCTGGCTTATCAATTTTTTTTATTTTATGGATTGTGCTTTTAGTGTTACATCTAAGAAATCTTTGCCTAACCTAAGGTCACAATGATTTTCCACTGTGTTTTCTCCTAGTAGTTTTATATTTTTAAGGTTTATTCTTGTGTCTGTAAAGCATTTTGACTTATTTTTACACACAGGCAAGGTGATTGTAGTATATTTCTTTTTTTTTTTTTTTTTTGCACACATAAAGTTAATTGTTCCAGCACCATTTGTTTAAAAGACTATTTATTCTTTCTTCACTGAATTGCCTTTGCAACCCTGTTGAAATCATTTGTCCATATAAGTGGGGGTCCATTTTTGGATTGTCTCTCCTGTTCCAATGATCTATCTCTATGTTCACACAAAAACACGCTGTATTGATTATTGTAGCTTTTTAATGTTTTGAAGCTATAACTTTGAAAAACTAAAACTTTTAGTTTACTGATCATATGATGATCTATGTACAAAACTCAACGGAATCTACAAAAAAAGCTACTAGCATTAACAAGTGAGTTTAGCAACACTGCAGTATAAAAACATCAATATACAAAAATCCATTGTATCTATAAACTAGCAATGGACAATTGAAATCATGTAGTCATTTAGTGAAATTGAAATTGAAGTCATGTTGTGTTAGTCCTCCAAGTTTATTCCTCCTTTTCAAAGTTGTTTTGACTGTTCTAGGTACTTTACATTTCCATACAAATTTTACAATTAGCAATTTCTACCAAAAAGAAGAAGCATGCTGAGATTTCTGTTGGAATTACATTGAATCTATAGATTAATTTGGGGAGAACTAACATTTTTAACAGTAATGAGTCTTCCAATCCATGAACACAGTATGTCTCTCCATTTATCTTGATCTTCTTCAATTTTTCTCAGCAGTGTTTTGTAGTCTTCAGTGTACAAATCTTGCTGATTTTTGTCAGATTGATCCCTAAATAATTCCCATTTTGTATGCTATTATAAATAGTATTCTTCTTTATTTTGATTTCAATTGTTCATTGCTAGTATGTAGATACAATGGATTTTTGTATATTTTTTAGACTGCAATGTTGCCAAACTCACTTGTTAATTCTAGTACTTTTCTGTAGATCCCATTAAATTTTGCACATGGATGATCATATAATCAGTAAGTTTACAGTTTTCATTTTTTTCTTTCCAATCTGGGCATCTTTGTTTCTTTTTCTTGCCTAATTTTCTGGCTAAAACCTCAGCTACAGCATTGAATAGATACAGTGAGAGTAAACATCCTGTCTTTCTCCTGATCTTAAGGGACAAGCATATCGTCTTTCACTATTAAGTATGATGTTCCTCATGGATTGTTTATAAATTCCCTTTATGAAGTTAAGGAAGTTACCTTATATCCCCAGTTTGCTGAGAGTTTTAACATAACTGGATGTTGGATTTCATCAAATGCTACAACATAATCATACGTGTTTTCTTTTTAAGTCTATAACAATGGTGAATTACGTCACTTGATTTTTGAATGTTAAATCAGCCTTGTATTACTGGACTAGGCCCTGCTTGCTCACAATGAAGTATTCTGTTTATATATTGTTACTAATCTTTTGTTAAGGTTCTTATGAAGGACATCAGTTTAATTTGCTTGTCACGTTTTGGTCAGTTTTAGTACCAGGATAACACTGATCTAATAGTATAAGTTGGGAAGTATTCTCTTCAGTTTTCTGGATAAATTGGCATAGATTGGTAATAGTTTTCTCTTAAATGTTTGGCAGAATTAACAGCGAAGCTATCTGCATCTGGAGTTTTCTTTCTCTGAGGTTTTTAAACTAGAAATTCAATTTATTTAATCAGTATATGACTATTCAGGCTTTCTATTTCTTCTAGAGTATGCTTTAGTAATTTGTGTCTTTCCAGGAAGGGGAACATCACACTCCGGGGACTGTTGTGGGGTGGGGGGAGGGGGGACGGACAGCATTAGGAGATATACCTGATGCTAAATGACGAGTTAATGGGTGCAGCGAAACAACATGGCACATGGATACATATGTAACAAACCTGCACATTGTGCACATGTACCCTAAAACCTAAAGTATAATAATAAAAAAAAAAGTAATTTGTGTCTTTCAAGGAATTTGTCTATTTCAGCTTAGTTGTCAAATGTGTTGGCATAAGGTGTTTCAAAACATTCCCTTATGATTCTTTAATGTCTCTCGCATCTATAGTGTGTCACCTCATTTCTGAAGTTAGTAATTTGTGTCTTCTCTCTTGTGTTTTCCCAGTCAGTCTGTTCAGAGGTTTATCAATTTTATCTTCGTGAAAAACCAGCTTTTTGTTTCATTTATTTTCTCTTTTGATTTTCTGATTTCACTTCACCATTTTCCACTCTAATCTTCATTTATTCTTTCTTTTACTTATGTTGGATTTCATTTGCTCTTTTTTCCTAGCTTCCTAGGTGGAAGCTCAGGTAATTTGAGGACTTTCTGCTTTTCTAAGGGACAATGGGACTTCAAGCCACATAGCCACCAGTGTCTGTCTTTCTTGATGGGTGACCTTAATCAAGTTGAATAGCCTGCCTGAACCTCAGTTTTCCCATCTGGAAAATGGGGCCAAAAATACCTAACTTACAGGGGTGTTATGAAAACTCAATGGGGCCAGTTTTTTAAACACTAAACTCAATGCTGGCATGCAGTGATTACTCAAATGCTTCTTCTTTCCTGTCCCCATGACAAGCAATCACTTCATCACTTCTTTGGGTGACAACCCCAGAGCACATAAGAAGCACACCATAGCCACAAAACACAGAGATCAATGCAGCCACAAGAGAGTCCAGCAGATCTGATCTATTCATTTAGAGAGATGCAAACTGAGGTACAGAGACTAACTCCCAGGCAGAACCAACTGTTCCTCTGGACTAGCTTTAGAGGTTTAAGCTGGGAAACCAGGTTTTCTATGACACTCAATGCCTTGGTGGACATCCCAGAGAAGAGCCAAGGAAAGGCAGCCCCAAATCCCTTTTAGCTTTTACCTTATCATTTGACCATCCCCAGAGGACAGAGATCCAGGTGGGTTGTGGTAGGAAAAGTATGGTCATTGGGGGTGGGGCAGGGCTCAGACCTCTTTTGCCAGTTGCTGTCTCTGCGACCACAGAAAAATTACTTCACCTCCCTGAGTCTGCATTTCCTCAATGGTAAAATGGGGTTGATAGTAATATCAAGCATCTGATAAGCACTTTCTATGAGACAGGCAATGAGTGTTATTCTGGTGCCAGCTCTCTATACCTTACAAAAAGGCTATGATGTAGATGCCTACAGGCAACCTGAGACATGGAGACGTTGAGTATCTCACCCAAGTTCATGCTACCTAGAAAGGCTGGAGGCAGGATTTGAACTCAGACAGTCTGCACCAGAGTCTGAGTGCTAAATCATCATCCAGTGCTGCTAATTACACTATCCTCCCAGGGTTTTATGAGAATTAACGAATATACCTAAGGGACCCAGCACTGAACTAGACCAGGAAATGTGAGATTCCCAGGAGCAGCCAGAGGGTGGGGAGCCCCAGGAAGAACAGGTGATGTTCTTGGCATCTGTGCATGCTGAGAAGCACTGGGGCTACTCTTGGGGCTGCCCTAGTTCCAGGGGAGGTATTTATAGTGCAAGAGGCATCACGCCTGCTCAGGCTGAGCTGAGCCCAGAGCTGATTTGCACATGGAATTGGCCATTATTGGCTTATTTCCATAAGGCAGCTACATGGGAGGAATAATTCAAGGAGAAGCTCCCACCACCCATCTCCTAAGGAGCTTTAACTTCACAGCTGCTACATAAGACAAATCACTAGAGATGTCAGAGTCACAGGGACCACCCCCAGCCCTGTCCTAATTGGTGGAAGGGAAATAAGTCTTGAAGGAAGAGACCCACCAAAAGCCCATTGGTGGATGATGGAAGGGCTGGGTGAAGACTCCAGGAGGACTCCAGGCCTTTGCCCTGCCCTGCCCTGCCCTGTCTATCCTCTGCAGCCCCTTATAGTGCAGATCCTCAGTTACTACTGATGAGTGACACACATGGTGAAGTGAATAGAGGCGTGAGCGTGTATGGCTCCTACATGGACTGCAGCAAGTTGGGCACTAGTTCTTCATTGCACAGATGGAAAGATAAGTTAATTCAAAGGTGCCTAGAAAATAAGTAGAAAAGCTGCATAGATCTAAACCCCACTTTTCCCCTAGCACAAGGCTGAGTTCCTGCATGGCTAGAATGCCCGTTCAGCTATGCTGATGCCATCCCCATGCGAACAAGGGCTCAGGCTCTGCTCCCTTCAGGGACCAGCTCATTCCCCAACAAACCAGGCCAGAGGGAAAATGGGAGCTGCAGCCCAACAGGAGAGCAGCCCCTGCTAGGCCTGGCCTGTCCATACCTTCCATTCTGCCAAGCTACCCCATCCCCCTGCCAGCCCGCTGTCTAAGCCTAGAAACAGGTTCCTTTGCCAAGACCCACTCCCTGAGGAAAAGAGAAGCCTCTGTGCCCAAGGCATACAGGAAGGATGCCAGAGGGCTGGAAGGGGTGGGGACAAGCATTTACAGCACCTCCCTCTCCCTCGGGGCCCGAGCAGGTTGGCAGGGCTGCCCTGGGGCTACAGGACACATATCTACTCTTCTCATCATCCATCACCCACCACTGCCAATGTCCTCTATTAAAGAATAACCAAAACAGAACCCCAAATGTGCTAGGCACATCAGTAATCCCATTTAATCCACTATCTAAGCTATGGGAATGGTGCCAGTGTTATCTCTGTTTGATAGATGAAGACGCAAAGAAGGTCAGAGTGGTCCAACTAGACAAGCACAAGTTGAGCCCAGTTCTGGAATTCTAACCACAAGGAGCCACAGGGGGAACCAAGTGTCTGACACAGGGAGATCTGTGGCTGAAGCCCCACTCCGCCAGGCCCAGGGCTCTCCTGACCCACACCAGTGAAGAAGCAGGCAGATTTGTGAAACACCCATTTTTCACCTTCCAAAGCCACTTCCCTCTGGTTTCCTGCATCTCAACACCCACAGGCACCTGCTGGCACTTTCAAAGCTCTATTCTCCTTCCCTAAAAGTGGGGGTCATGTCTGCAGCTCAGACATTATGTGACCCTGGAATCCAGGACTCAAACCAGACTCGCCGTCATTCCTTTCAACTCTCTCATGTTCTTTGGGATGATGGAACCCCTGGCCTCCTAGGCTAGTGATGGGACCTTTGGGGAACTTCTGATGTCAACCTTCCCACTCCACCTGGCCTAACGAGTCTGCTTCCAACTCCCGTCACTTCCTGCTACAAAGTGGCCCCATGTGTCTTCTCTGCTGTGGTCTCACTGCTACCACCCCCAGTAAGCCCTCATCACCATCCCAGAAGTCCTGACACAGCCTCCCCATTACGCCCCTGCCTGTGGTCTCCTTGTCCCCAGCATCCCTACCCTCTACACACACACACACACACATCACATGCACACATTTCCATTCTATTCCACAAACTGCACTAAAAACACAACCTTATAGATCCCTGACCATGAACCTGCAATAGCTCCCTATTACCTATGCCCTGTTACCTACTATTGACATTTGAGGCCAGAAAGTTCTTTACTGTCAGGGGCTGTCTTAAGCGGGTGCTGTGTGATGTTTATCAACATCCCTGGCCTCTACCCACTGAGGCCACTAGTACTCCTCCCCATCCCCTGTTATGACAGAGAAACACAAATGTCCCCAGACATTGCCAAATGACCCCCGGGCCAGAGGTGGGAGGAGGCTCTTGTGCCCACTAAGAACCCCTGCCCTGCAAGGACAAAGGCCAACTCCTAATATGGCTTTCCAGGCCCCTCTCTTTTGCCTGAAAACTCACCTAATCCTCCTTGCTAACGCCCCACTCTCTGACCGTCGTGCTTCTCTGCACTCCGGCTGTTACCTCCTGGGCACCTCTGTCTCCCTCTGCCCAAGCCCTCCCTGCCTTCCAAAGCCCAGTGCAAGTCCACAGCATGCCTTCCGTGACTCAGCCCCAGGCTCCTGCCTTCCCTTCAAAACATACTGTTACCTTGAATATCCTCTGTGTCACCATCTGGTCACCCACCCCCAAGCAGGTCACAAACACTCTGTGAGTGGGACACATGGTGTGATCCTAACCAGCCCTCCAGAATAAGAAGCTCTGACGTGTGGCACTTACTGGCCTCCACGGAGTAAATATTCCCACCGGGACTGATTTCTAGCCACTGAAGTGCTGTGACCAAACACAGAGTTGGGAAGAGGTGGCCCAGTGGCTCACACGAGCCCCTGTGCACAGGCTCCAGGGCACCCCACATACCTCCTCCCTTTGCTGCCCCTGGGCCCCACAACAGGTGCGGGGGCCCACGAAGCCTGGCTGTGCTGGTGTCAGGGAGGGGCTGGGCAGTGCCCCATGGCTACAGCCTGGCTCTGTAGCCAGGTCCTCTGACTGCAGTGGCAGTAGCCAAGACCTGGATAGGTCCCAGATGGACCAAAGGCACCCCTGACATGCCCATCCCCACCCTGCAGGTGTGCAGGGCTCCTGGAGCTCAGCTGGCTCTCCCTTCCCTGCACAGGCCAGGCTAGAAGGAAGGCCTCAGGAAGAATTTCACCTTGAGCTGCCCGAGGCCCTCCGGGGAAACCTTGTGCCAACTTAGAAGAAAAGGGTAAATTTATTGATCTTTCTTGGTGACTGTTAGTAAGATTCATAGCTAGCCTCAGACCACATTCATCTGCGCCTCTGACTTTAATGACTACAGGCACTTCAGATGTGTGGGTGTTCACATGCATGTGTCTATGTGCACATGTGTGCATAGTCGTGCACGCACGCATGAGTGTGTACATCCATGCACACATGCATCTGTGTGTGCTCAAATGCATGTGCCTGTGTGAACACAAGTGCACATATTGTGTGTGTGAGAGAGAGAGCTCCAGATCTCTGGGCTTTTTATTTCTGTCACCTCTAACCTAGTTGCTGAATCGCACAATAAGCATCTGCTCAGGCCTGTTACACGCATTTGATGCCAGAGACTCGAAGCCAGGTAAAGCAGGCTTTTCACCCTGGAGGAGCTTACTGTCCGGAGGGAGGGAGAAAAGGAAGTCAGTAATTATGGCCCAGTAACCTGGGGTGAGATGCACAGAGGGCATCTGTGGAACCCAGAGAAGGGACAGCCCACCTGGCAGGGGAACAAGGAGAACAGAGGAAGCTTCCAAAACAAGGAGATGCTCAAATAAGTCTTGAGGATGGAGGAATAGCTTTCAGGCAGTGAGGTGGCTGGTCCAGGTCGGGGAGCCATGTGGGATGGTGGGGTGTGACTGGGACACATTCAGGAAGGTGAGTCCCTGTTGTGGTGGGGAGTGCAGATTGCAGTCACATCCATCCCCCACCCTCCCCTGTTCTTCCCTCTAGAGTGCCCACCCCTCCCCTTCCCAGACTCCCTACCCTGCTGGTTACCACTGACCACTGAGAAGCATGGTCAGGAGACTCAGGGACAGGAGGAAGAGGAAGCCAGGTATTTCACCCTCTCTCTGCCTCCAGTGTCTCTGGCCATGGCTGGGTCTCCCATATGCTCCCCGTTCCCTCAGGATGGCCCCTCTAGGAGGTCCCAGTACCCACTGGGCAGTCATGGCTCCAGGACCATCTCTCCCATTCATCCCTCAAGCCCTGGGAGTCCCTCCAGCCCTGCCCAGTTGTTAGTCTGGGCTGCTTCCACTCCACCTGTCCTCAACTCTGCCAACACTTGTCAGTAGTTCCTCATGTTAAATCCCCTCCTCTGAATGACCTGGAGTGGGCCATGCATTCCTGATGGCACCCCTGCTGATCCATCCTGCGTCGCTGGGACACAGAGGTCTTGAGGGGGTGATGAGAGAAAGGCCAGGGAGAGACAGAACTTGGAGGCCCTGTGCACTGTGAGAAGGGATCTGAACTTGATCCTTAAGGAGAGGGGGAGATATTCAGGGGTCTAAGCAGGGCAGTGAGTTAAGGAAGGTGACTTTGGTGGCAGAATGAAGGATGAATGGATGTCTTCCAAACAGTGTGGCACGAAAATGCCCACCACACACAAACACATACAATCCTGTTGCAGCAACACACACCCACAGACACCTGCACACACACACACACACACACACACACACGGAGGCTCAAAGAGACGACAATCCTCTTCCAACACCCTCAGAAAGCCAAGTGGACCAAAGGTAGAAGCGACCCTTAAGCATCCATCGATGGATGAATAGATCAATAAAATTCTGTCAATCCACAAAATGGAATATTACTTGGCCTGAAAAACGAAGGACGTTCTGATGCATGCCACAGTGTGGAGGAACGTAGAAAGCACTATGCTAAGTGAAATAAGCCAATCTCAAGGAACAAATACAGTACGAGTCCACTTATATGAGGACCCTAGAATAGTCAAAGTCACAGAGACAGGAAGGAGAACAGTGGGTACTGAGGGCTGAAGGGAGGGGGAAATGGGGGTCTTTGTTGAATGAGTACAGAGTTTCGGTTTGGGAAGATGAGAACCTCTGGAGATGAATGGTAGTGACTGCAATGCGAATGTACTTAACACCACTGAACTGTGCATGAAAATGGTTAACATGGTAAATTTTGTGTTGTATATATATTTTTCCACAATAAAAAAAAAACTACAAAAGTAAAGTAGGAACTTCCCAGAGCACAGGTAGAATCCAGCACACAGGACCAGGGCCAACAGGTGATGTTTGCACCGATATATGTGGTGATTCCACAGAACCACAAGGGTCTCCAGCAACAAAATCCTTAAAGGCCCCACAGTGAGAATGCAGCCTCCCAGAGCCTGAGTCCCAGGCCTAAGGCTCCACAGTGTGTGGGTCCCTCTGCAAATGGCATGTGTGAGAGGCCAGAGCGTGTGTCTCAGGAGAGCCCGGGAGGATGGGAAGCAAGGAAAACAGAAAAGAAGGTGAGGCAATGAAAAAATGCCTCCCAGTTCCCTTAGCGCCATCCAGCCTCAGCATCTCCTAACTCAGGGCCTCAGGAGCTCACCCTACCTATACCCTCCACTCTCTCCTCATTCCCAGGGTATCCAGAACGCACTCACCTGTAGCTCAGGGTGGTTGGGGTGCAGTCAGGAGAGTGAGGGCTTGAGATCTGAATCGTCACCTGCAGCTGGGGTCCCCCCAGCCTGCTCCTTATGTGACCTGGTGGCAGATGCCTACCTTGCTGAGTTACTATAAAGACCAAGACAGGAACTGTGGTTGTGTGCCTGGCACAGAGTAACTACACAGTGAATGTTTGATTCCCTTCCTTTGGGAGAAGCAATGCAAGGCACGTCATTCTCTTTATGATCCATTAGCAAAGCTCAACCACGTGGCCTTTGGTGGGCCTCTAGGCCTGGGGAAACCATGCCAGGGTCTCTAGGGAGAACCTCTATCTCATGATGGCCAATCATCCAGGGGCTTGTGGGCACACCAGAGCTAAGAACCTTCCTGCTATAGTACCCAGGGTGGGTCCCTTCCAGCTCAGATCAACTCTGACAGCTGGAAAGTTCTTTGACATACTGCACCCTATTCTCTGCAGCATTTCTTCATTAGTCCCAGTCCTGGGGCCTCTCAGCTCACATCAGCCCACTCCCCCAGCTCCAGGCCTGTCAGTGGCCTCAGAATCCCTCCTTTCTGAATTCCTGCCAGTTTGTCTCCATTCTACCAGAGAGGCATGTCCCTCAGTGCAGGACACACCACAGGGAACACCCAGCCCTCACCACCTCCCTCCCTCCCTTCCACTGCTCATTCCCACCGCTCACTCCCACCAAGCTGCAGATAATTCAATCCTCAAATCGCTTCTCACAAGAGCTGCTGCCGACCTAAGTGGGCCCTTGCTGCATTTTATCTGGTTCTCTGATTTTGGATTTTGTCCCTGACTTTCTGCCCAATCACACTTCTCAGCAAGATGGCACCCAAGAATGGAAACAACAGGGGCCAGAACAAGGTCTGTTCTGCTCCAGAACACTTCTCCTTTCTCTGCCTTATTTTGGTAACTGGCATCTCATCACTGTATTCTAGCTTCCTAATTTGAAAACAGAATCCCCTGCAGCCCAGCCGCTCTGCTTTCTAGCAATCCAACCCCTAGAAGTACTTAGAGACACATGCATGAGGATGTATCCACGGCTGCGCACTGCAGCTCTGTGTGACGGCCAAGAACTGGAAGCCACCTGAATCAAGAAATGGAGGAATAAAGCCCACCCTGCAGAATGTTGTGCAACAGGCAAAAAGAATGGGGTAGAACCAAGTGGGCGACATGGAGCAAAAGCTGCAAAGCCCATCAAGTAAAAGTACGTCACCAAACAATGCCCGGGGCATGGTCCCCCTTCTGCATCTGCAAAGCACTGTATCTGTGTGCACATGTGGCATGTCCAGGCAAGGCCTTTACTCACCTCAAGAGAGGAAGGCAGATAGGTGGGAGAGGGAGAACACGTGCCTAACAGGTGCTTGCTTTGTGTTTTAAATGTGTATGTTGTTTTAATTTTTTTCAACGAGTATATTCATTTTGTGTATGACTTACTTATATGATACAAATAATTTCAAAGCAAAAATCCCAAAGCAGGGTGGTCTCCCTTTCCACGTCTTCCCACTCCCCTTAGAACACAAGGCAGCCCCTCTGCCCTGCTGAAACCCCTCACGTTGGGCTGGTCTCTGCTCAGCCCTCCTCACCCCAACAGGACTGCACTCGGCCACCAATGCTCATGAAGGCCTACCCCGGCTCTGCTACGGCTCTATGGTGAGCACTGCACAGCCCCCGTCACACCCCGACCCACTTACAGCAGTTCCTGTCAGGGCAGGGACCATGCCTGCCTTGCTCTCCTCCTGAGCCCCACCCAGCACCTGGGACTGCAAAGGCCTTTGGTGGACATTTGTCCAACAGAACTAAACTGAATGGACACATGAAGCCTCACTCCGTGGGCAGCAAGGAGTGCCAGAACACACAACCCTTGCTATGACCCGCTTCAAGTCTGACCCAGAGGAAGCTTAGGCAGAGGCAAGTCCTATCCCTACCCTCTTCCAGGAATGGTAAGTTCCAGCTTGGGATCAGCTGAGCCATGAGAGGGCCACACTGCACAGTCAGCGACTGTGCTTGACTGAGTAACAGCCAAGCAAAACCCACTTCTACATTTGCTGTAAAGGTTGAGCCAGAATTGCCATCCATTCTGTCCTTCATGGTCTCCTGTAGAGATCAGGTCCCTCAGGGAGGATTCTTTGCAGTGCTGAGGGGGGGCCTGGTCCCTCTGCTTCCTCCCACCCTGTAACTTGTGGCTGCCAGAACAGCATGACCACAGCGATCCTTGGCACCTCTTGATTTTCTAATGCAGTTGCTTTCTTAACCTCAGTGTCTCTCTAAGAAGACATTAGAAACCTCTGCAAGTTCTCTCTGGATATGTGCAGGAAATAAACAAATAAGCAAACAGGCAGACAATGCAACCTGAAAAAATCAAACCAAAAATCAGAGGCAGCGTGCCAGGTTCATGTGCAGCCTCCTACCCTGGCTGGGGGTTGGCAGTAAACAAGCCTCCGTGGCGACCATGCCATCAGATGGGTAAGAGGATAACTTCCAGCAAGGAACTGGGTACGTGAAGGGCTGAGAGGAGACATAATGTTACCCACATGGCTGTGTCTGGGCATGACCCCCACCTTTTGGTTCTAAGTGGCCTTGTCACCACTCCCAGAGCCTTCCGCAGAAAATATGGGGCAGGCAGCTGCCACCTGGATCAAAACCACTAGGCTTCCTGCAGTCCAGAACTAGCCACACAAGATACAGGCAATTTCATCCTTTTAACATTCCAGAGCAATGCAACCAGAAAGGGCGGGCTTCCGTTCTTGAGCATCCTTACTACACAGGAGAAAGTTCACACAGAGGACAAGCCTCGACGTCACAGCACATGTCTCACGTCAAAAGAGGAAAACCCTACAACAGACGGACGACCTGGCCTCTGAGACCGCCAGTGCAGCTTCCCTTCCATGGACCCCTTCATCCTTTCCCATAAGCTGCTGACCCTCCATCCCTCCTCCCTCTCAAATATGCCATGCCATTCACACCCTGGCATTTTAGTCACAGGTTTCCTCCACCTGCAGAAGCCCTCTTGCTCCCAGCTGTAATTCAAAACCCACTGCCTCCCGGGACAGAGTTGGGGCTCTAGACTTCAGGGCTCCTAGCACGGTTTGTTCAGCACTTGGCTCAATCACAGGCCTTGTACCCAGCATTGTCCTGGGTACTGCGGAGGAATAAGAAAAACGAGAAATGGTCTGGGACCTCAGGGAGTGCAATCACTCTCAAATCCATCACTTCATTTCATTTCATTTCAGCCTCACAGGAACCCTCCACGGTAGGCATTTTTATTATCCCCACTACTAAAGTGGGAAAACAAAGGATCAGAAAGGGTTGTCAGTGTGCCCAGAAGCACATTAGAAAAAGATAAAGCCAGGAAGAGAACTAAGTCTTCCAACACAAGCCAGGCTCACCCACCAGACCTCAGCAGCACCGTTGCCATCTCACTGTGATTCATATGTGTTTTGTAGTCATTCTTGCCTTGAAGCTATGGGAAGAATTTTCTCAGGGGCTGGGCACATCTAAACTACAATCCAGTCCTGACCCCTGGCATACACAGGCAGTCTACACACTTGACAAGGAGGAAGGTATAGACAGAAACACAGCAGTCTGAACAAGCCAGTGCTCTACCGAAAGTGGAGGAGGGAGGGGCTTTGCCTTTGCACATACTCGGACTCCATAGGAAGCATATATTACTGCTGTAATTGGTAAACTCAAGGAAAGAAAGAAATGCTCCTAGGCCAATAAATGGGCAATGAAACACCCCCAAAATATCAATTCATTCACTCACTCATCAAATATTTAATGAGCACCTAGTAAGCTTTAGGTGCTGTTCTAAACGCTGTGGGTCCAGTATCACTCATCCAAGCAAACAAAACTGCCTGTCTGCGTGGAACTAGTTGGGGAAAGACAGACATCAGAAGCTGAGTAAATGGGAATAAATTCAATGGAAAAAGAGAGAAAGAGGTACCAAGAGAAAATAGAGTTCCATTTTTAAATAAATTGGAAAGGGAAGACCCCATGGGACAGATGGAATTGAAGCAAAGCCCCGAAGGTGCAGCTTGCAGACGTCTGCACGTGCAGAAAGAGTGTCCCAGGCAGAGGAAACAGCCAGCCCAAAGCCTCTGCAGCAGGTTGTGCCGGGCACACTCACAGAGCAGCAAGGAGCCGGAGCTGGAAGGGAGCAGACAGGGAGCAGGAGGAGGGGAGGTCCCATCTGGACCAGTGGTCCTTCCAGAAGTCTGCAGCCACATCTCGCTGGTACCCTTCCTGGAATTCTAGTATTTAACAACACAACATCTCCCTTGTTCCCTCTCATGTGTGGGGCAAAGGAGGTCTGAGGAGTATGGGTCTGGCAGGAGGGGGATATCAACAGGAGCCTGCAAGGGCACAACGGTGTGTGGTGAGAAGAGGAAATGGGGGACGATCTGGCCAAGTTCTTGCTCCCTCAACTCCGGCAGGACCCAGTGGCACACTGGGGCATGTGTGGGAGTCGGCATAGCCTCACTTTCCAGTCCTTTATCCACGCCTGCATCAGGCATCTCCTCATGTCTCCAGACACACTCTGGAATCTGATGGAGGGGTGAGGGAACTTCAGAGTTAATAAACTTTAATCTTCTAGTGCACGCTACAATTAACACACCCCAAAGTACAGTTACTTTGTAATTAGATCAAAGAACAAAACCCAAAACACTCGTCCAGGTAAAGTTATTGTCAAACTTCTTCCATAGGTTTCCTAGCAATTAAACCCACTTACTCATTTTGTCTGGAAAAAGTATGTATTACTTCAATTTAAACTAATGCCATAATGATCCAATGTGTATTATTAATGAGATCGGGCATGGCAGTTCAGTCATCTGGCCTGCTTTGCCAGGGGCCGCAAAGGAGACGTCAGCAACGGGCATTGATTAAAGTAACATTTGCCCTGATAATTCCCTTTCTTCTAGGGAATTTTACTTCAGGAAGACTCTGGGGGTGAGATCCCGACAGATATTTTCTATGAAAACCAGCTAAGCTGTCCAGCTTAGAAGGCATGATGGCTCTTCGGAGCCACCTGTGACTGTGCAAGGAGACCTTGGGGAAGCCTTGGCAGCTCAGCTCCTCCATAGGGCAAGGTATGTAACCTGCAGGTGAGAGAGCTGACCCCCAAGCTCTCTCTGTTTCCCCAAGCACCAAGAATACAACCAAAATACAGCTGTGTTCTGGGCTGCTGAACAAGCCAGGACTGGGATTCACCAGGTCTGCCTTGGGAAGCCAAGGAAGAATGGACAGCAATGGGACCACCGCTGGGCACAGCTCCAGAGTAGTAAGTGTTACTGAGCAGTTACCACGTGCCAGGTACTGAGCTAAGCCCCTGACATCTATTGACTCATTTAATCCACATGTTAACCCCATCAGGCAGAAATGAGTACTGTATCTCAATTTTACAAATGAAAAAACTGTTGCACAGAGAGGCTGAGTAACTTGCCCAGTGTCACACAGATATGGCAGCAGAGCTGGGATTCAACAAGAAGACTGCTCTGGAGCCCATGCCCCTAACTATTAAACGCAAGGGTTATCCTGAGCCTGACTGGAGGAGCAAACAGCCAAATCTCTTGCACCAAGATTCTACTAAGGTTGCCTAGTGCCCATACGCACTGCCATGAGGGAAGAATGCTGGTTCCTGCCACTCTTGGTCCCCATGCATGGTTTGTTGTGATCATATAGACCACTTACCATGTGCCAGGCACTCTACTAGTGTTTTGCCCTTACAGCTCAGAAATTACCCTATAGATGAGGAGGCTGAAGCTCAGAGAAGTCACCTTGCACAGGAAGCAGGAGGCAGAGAGGAATGGCCATCCATGCTTACTTTTTTATTTACTCATTTATTTTTTGCACTTGATGCAAAACTCAAAAAGTACAAGAAGTTATGCAGTGAAAAATTCATCTCCCATCCCAGTCCAACCCACTGTGTTTCCTTCCCTTAAACAGCATTTCCTTGGAGTGACTGTGTGTGTCCACTCAGATGCACACACATAGAAGCTCACTTGTACACAAAGCAACACCCACGTCACCATTCTCACTTCTCTATTGTCAGCTAACAGCACCATATTTTGGAACTACTTCCACTCAGTACATAAGGAACTAGAGTTTTCCATTAAATGTACATATCATAATATATTTAACCAATTTGCTGAAGATGGACCTTTAGGTTGTTGCTAATTTCTGATGTCACCAAAAATGCCACAGTAAATCTTTGTACATCAAGCAAAGACTCTACCCAGTGTTTGCTCCCCACAGCTTTGCCAAGAGGCTGTGAACAGAGCTGTGGACCCCTTGGGAACCAGAGCTGGCCAGCTCCCCCACTCACCAGCCATATGTCCTAGAGCAAATCCCTTTACTTCTCTGAGTACAGAACCCACCATGTTGCCATTGGGATGATGTGAGCAAGGGCAGCTCCACGCTCTTTCAGGGCACCCAGCATGAAGCAAGGGTTAGAGGGACTGGAGCTGTTAACCCCTGGCATGACGCCTAGGTCATCTGGGAAATTCGGGCCCTACCTCTAGCTTAGGCTCTGGGACTGTGGTTTGTCCTAACTCAGATCATCATTCCTGAGAATGTGTCAGTTTCTGCCCTTTTGTTTGCAGACAATGACTTCAGACAGGACGCAATGAAAGGATGAGAGCCTTCTAGAGATGAAGGCTTTGCCTTTGTCTTCAAATCTCTGGACGGGGTATAAAGAACAGGACCCAAGATTGCCACCTGAGGTAACAAGGTATGGCTCCCAGGGATTTCTGGGGATCCTGAGCATCTAAGGCCTCCTCCGACTGTCTCTCCAGTCTTATCCCTAGCCAATTCCCATATTCCAGCCATATGATCTTTCCTCCTCACCATTGCCCCCAGGCCTTTCCTCTGGAAAGAGGGAAGCAAGTTCTTCCCTCTGCTTAGAACACTCTTCCTACAGTAGCCCTCAGTGCCCTTTGCTTGCCTAACAAAAAATAAAAACTACCCCTATTTAAGCACCTGCTTAAATGTCACCTCCAGCCCCCAGTGCCCTTTGCTTGCCTAATAAAAAATAAAAACTACTCCTATTTAAGCACCTGCTTAAATGTCACCTCCTCCAGGAAGCTCTTCCTAACCACCTTGCCATAGGCTGCACTGAATTTGCATGAGCTTTCTTCAGTTGCCACCAAGAAAAAGACTGGCCCAAAGGCATGGCAAAGTGGAACAGTGTCAGGGTGGAAGGAGTATCAGCCCACAGATGCTGAGAGAGGTAGGCTTGCTAGGCTCGCGGAGGGGCAGGGGAGGGCAGGCGCAGCCTGGCCAGGCCCTAGCTGTGGACACCTAGCCAGGTGGACAATATCTACTCTCCATATAGAGAGGGAGGTTTCAGAAGGATAATTTCTTTCTGACATTCGGGTAGGAAAAGACTTCTTAAACAAGACAAGCAAGAGAGCTAGCCATAAAAAAAGATGACTACATTTGACAACAATACAATAAAGAATTTCTGTTCACTAAGACAAACAATTAACTTAAAGAAGATATTGCCACACTTAAAAAGAAAAGGCTCGATTTTAAAAACAGGCAAAAAAATCAACTACAAACAGGTGTTTCACAGAAGAGAAAATAAAAATAGCCCATAAAGATATGAAAAGATACCCAACCTCATCTATCATCAAGAAAATGTACATAAAAATCAAAATAAAATTACATTTTGCACTAGAAACCTAAAAGTAACAGGAAGACAAGTGTTGGTGAGGTTAGGGGACTTGAGTAAATCTCATATATTGCACATGGTAGTGTGAATAGGTAGGAATGCTTTGGAAAACAGTTTGGTCTAATCTAATAAAATGAAATATGCACTGACCCAAGAGTCTAGCAATTCTGCTCCTTAGAATAGACCCTGAAAAGCTCTTGCACACAAACATAAAAAGACAAATATGAGAATGTTCCTATCAGTATTTTTGGTAATAACAAAATCCTGGAAACAACACAAATGCCCACAGACAATAAAGTGGATAAATAAATCAGGGCATACAGTGCAGCAATAAAAATGATTAATACATCCACCTGCATCAAACGGATGAATCGCAAAAACCTAATGCTGAGTGAAAATTAAAAAACAATCCCAGAAGCATGCAGAAGTGTTATTCCACATATATGAGTCGCAAACCAACCATGGGCCCCATGCTTGTACGATAAAACTATCAAGGAATGGAGCTGCAAGCCACTATCCTGAGCCAGCTAACACAGGAACAGAAAACCAAATATGGCATGTTCTCACTTATAAGTGGGAACTAAATGATGAGAACCCATGGACACACAGAGGGGAACAACACACACTGGGGCCTATGGGAGGGTGGAGAGTGGAGGGTGGGAGGAGGGAGAGGATCAAGAAAAACAACTAATGGGTACTAGGCTTACCATCTTGGTGATGAAATAATGTACACAACAAACTCCCACGACATGAGTTTACCTGTGTAACAAACTTGCACTTGTACCACTAAGCCTAAAATAAAAGTTAAAAAAAAAGACATTGGCTTAGGATCCTCTAAAACAGTGAAATACATGTACAGTGTTTTAAATATATGAGGCATAAATTTAAAATTTCCATGCTTAGATACAACTTGGCAAAACTTCAGACACATAAAAAGAAAAAAACTATCAAGGAAAGCAAGGGACTTGTTAGCACACAATCAGGAAAGTGTTTAAGTCCTTCTGTAGGGAAGACATGGTCAGGTGAAGCACACAAGGGCTCCTTGATATTTTTTAAACTGATTGTGGGTTCATGAGTCTTCAGGTTATTAATCTTTTAATTGAACATATACATTGTAACCATGTGTAGCTTTCAATTAAAAAATAATTTTTAAACTAGTACAAATAGACAGTGGCCACTCATACAGAGCACTGATGTTTTGTTTCTGTGGAGTCCCAGCTCCCAAGCCATCCCAGGTCTGCGAGCTACCCCAGAGGCCAAGAAAGGACTGCCGTGCCCTGGAGATGCCCCTGGGCCCTTGGGCCCTAACTTCCAATGCCAGCCCATGCAACATTAGCCAAGTTACTCCACCCATCTGTGTCTTCATTGAAAATGAGTGCCTAGCAAAATACCTGGCATGCGGTAGGGATCCTATGAATATTTGTTGAATGAAGGAGTCAATGATATCTAAGAGCTCATCATAATTACAACCTTCATCCAAATGTATTCACTAGAGGGAAATTGTGGATACAGCTACTAGCACCCCCCTCCCACCCCAGCCCCTGCCAATGCATACACACATGAATATCCCAGCATTTGAAGTGGCAACTCAGAAAGTTCTCCATTCTTTTCGATCCAAACTTTTGGTATTTTAATGTTGCAAATTTTCTCTCTCAAATGTCTTCTATTTTTCCTTTCACTGTCACAACAAGCATACAAGTATTTTCAGTGGAATTTTACCAAACAGCACATCTTGTAAACCATATACATACCAACTCTTCTCTCACCCTTCTGCCAAATTCCGTCTTGGAGCCCATGGCTTTTCCTGCTCTGATCTCTAATTTCTGACTCAAATGCCCAGTCCTCAGGCTCTACCTGGGGCAAGACATTCCAGGGTTTAAAGGGAGGCTGATGGGCAAATGAGGAAGAATCAGACATTGCCCCACAAAGGAGGGAGCCTATGTATGATGCTCACTAAAGTGACTGCATCAGCCTAGAGCATGCCATGTCCTTCCAAACTACCTCCCTCTTTCTTGGCATCAACTCTGACTGGCTGGGGACAGGAGCAGGAAGCTAGAGCCCAGTAAGTCCAAATTACAGAAATAGGATGATGCCTTGGCTAAATGCATGGGTACTAAAGTCAGGAAGAACCTTTCTGAGCCCCATTTTCCTCATCTGTAAAATGTAGCTATAATTCGACCTCAGAGGGATGTTGGGTGGCTAGAATGAAGTAAAATACATAAAGGTACTTGCAGATCAGCACTGAAAAAAAGTTGCTATATTCCCAAACCACTTCTGTTTGACTTTGGAAAGAACAGAACAGTCTTTACACTTAATTTGCTTTTGAATTGTGCTCATCTGCAGCTAGTGCTGCAGTGAGTCAGGGGGAGGAGGGGCCCTGAGGTGTCCTGGAGGCACCGTTTGTCTTGGCTGTATTAGCAATGTGTATCCACCCAGGAGTGACACTGGGACAGGCCACAGCCAGCCATGCCGAGGAAGCAGCCACACTCGCACTCCGAGGGCTGGATGTGCTGCATCAAACAGCAGATAGGCTGAGCTGCCTTGGCTCACTTGACACAAGCACTGTGGAAATGGGCAGCAGCTGGGCTGGGCACGAGGGGAAAGCCAGGACGAGCACTGGGCACTGGGTTAAAATTTTACAGAAAATGTGTAGAGGCAGAAACCAAGCCTCAATGCTTGTCATATCAGGAGGCCGATGACCAGGGCAGGAAAAGGCAGGAGGTCCTGCCCAGAATCCAATAAGAGTTCTCTGGCCTCCGGCAAGTGGAGAGCCAGAAGGGCTAGCACCCTGGACAGCGCCATGGGCACACCGCCCTGACGCTGTCTTCTGACTGAGAACCCCAGCTCTGTGGTTCTCCGCTCACCTCCACCCTCCAGGTCTGAACCAGCAAACATGACAGGTCTCTGCCAATCCCTCTCTTGCACCATGAAAGCCTCACAGACCGATCATGGTGTTTTCTGCTGCTGAGCCCACACACAGCCTCAGAATCCTTCCCAGCACAGCTCCCAAGCAGCCTCAACCAACCAGCTGCAGTGGTTCTCCAGATGAAAGCTACTGGTCACTTGGCGACTTTATGGAATTACTGATAAGGAGCAGTCTGGTTGGAAACTAACTTCAACCCCACCAAAGGTAGCAAAGGTGCCCATGTCAGAAAAGAGGAACACAGCTTTTGGTCCCATTGGAGATTCTGGGTGGAGGAAAGAAGAGGGGCGGGGGAGTGTGTCTGTAGAATAAAACCTGTTTCCTAGCCTACACCCCTTCCCTGCCACCTCATATTCAGAGGTCAGACCATCCAGTACCCTTGTCTTTCTCCCCATTCCTCCTTTGTCTTGTGTGAAAATGGCTTGAAAACTCCATGTCCCCAACCATGAATGTGTCGAGGGGCTACTCTATGCCAGGCACCATGCGGGCAGCAGGGCCATGGTGGTGGGAAGCACACAGCCACTCTCCTGGACTTCACTGCCTCACCAGGCAGTCCAGCGCTCATGGAGGACCAGCCCTCATGAGAGTCAGGACAAGCCAAGAGCAGGCTGAGGGCAGGACGAGCATGTCTGTGAGAGCATGTAACCAAGCTGCCAGCTCTGTAGGACAGGTGGGGCTCAGGGACATCTGTCTTTGAGGACCTGCATCTTGAGCAGAGTGAGGGTAAGGAGTGTAATAAGAAAACAGGACTTGGGCAAGTGCCACCAGGCCTTGTTCAGTCTGCAGGAGTCACAGGAGCCCAGGCGGGTGGGCAGGCTAGAGAGCTGATCACCTGCCCTCCCAGCGGCCGAGGCTCCCATCAAGGTCGCCTCCCAGGCTCTAGGGGAAAACTGTGTCTGCAGGCCAGACTGGAAACGGAGCAATGGTGCCCAGAGAAAGTGGGGCGGGAAGGGCCTGGGCACACTGGACCACAGCACCCCCAGCCCTGGCAGTGTCCATGCCTCTCCACGGGGTTCAGCCTCAGAGCAGGCTGGACTTTGGGGTTGAGCCACCAGCCCCAAGGGTTCTCAGGGGAAGGCCTGGCCCCTGAGAGATGCCTGCAGGCAGCTCGGGGCTATTACAAAGTCTCCAACTCCTCCCCAAGGGCCAGGGACTGAGCAGGAGTGGGAGGGTGGGAGGGAGAGGCCAGGTCCTGGACTGAGTCCAGTTCAGGTCCTGGCCTTGTCCCCATCCACCTCATCTTTATTTCAGCACAGTGACTGTTTGCTCTTTCAATTCTTCCTGGAAGACTCCAAACAGCATATTTGCTCAAGAGCTGAGGACAACATTCCAGTCTTAGAGAAGAGTATTTAGGCAAATGCAAACATATGCTGATTTCTTTTCTTAGTTACATTCTTGGCAAAGAAATTATATCACCCAGAGACAAAATGGGACTTTCGAAGGTCCGCCCATTCCATCCTGGCACCAGCCGTGGGGCTGCCAGCCCTCATCAGTCTCCCACACCCTCTAACATGTTATGGGGGTGGCTGGGGCTATAAAGAGGTAGCACAGGGATCCTTGTGAAGGAACTGCTCTGTGTCCTGACTGGTGGTCACAGGAATCTACACATGTGATTTTTAAAATGCATAGCAGTAAATCCACACCTGCAAGAATACGTGCACTACTGAAATATGAACAAGGCCTACAGGCTGTATCAAATCCTGGTTGCAATATTGTACTACAGCTATGCAGGATGTTACCGTGGGGGAACCTGGGTGAAGGGCACACTGGATCTCTCTGGGTTGCTCCTTATAATTGCATGTAAATCTAAATTATCTCATAATTTTCAAAAAAAAATTGTTTAAACACTAAACATGGAAACCATTCTATCTCAGAATTAAGACTAGTCTGTTTTTACAGCGCAGTCATAAGAAAACCTGAAGCCGTTTCTCCAAAGCCCACTTTTGTGGTTTCCTAACAAGCAAATTATGATTTTTTTTCATATGAGAGGTCTTCAAAGAAGGCATGCCCAGCCCTACCCAGTGTCCCCAACCCACCAACCCCAGCCTGGCTCCATGACAGGGCATTCCTCCCCCTGACCTTTGCCCCAGCCTGGAACCCTGAAACTGAAGGCAGATTCCGATGGATGGAGGCAAGGAGCCAGGAAGGCCAGGCAATCATCTAGTGTGAAGGTCACTCTTTGGAGAGGAGACCCCCAGGAGGAACCATGCTGGCCAGCCTCCACCTGTGCCAGCATACAGCCCTTTGGATCCCTGCCAGCAGTTTATTAATATTTTATTGAAATCTCTAAGATGATTCAGACTTCATCCGTCATGATAAGGTGTTGTTGCTAGGCAACTTTATACCTATCTATGGAGCTGTTGTTGCAGCTCTTCCTGACTCATGAAGCTCGAGGTTTGACCCTATCACCTGGAGGCCCACTCAGCACAGACCACCCACCACTGGTCCAGGGTCCCACCCACTCTCAGGTCTCCCAGCATCTGGCCACCCCTGTTCCCGAGCAGCCCTGGCTCGCCTGCCTGACAACTCACCATACTCGCTGTCGTAGAACATGACGAACTTCTGCCAGCGCAGCTCCGTCACCAGCCTGAGCATGACATCGTTGAGGCGGACGGGTGGTCTCGAAGCCAGTGTGTAGGCCTCACCATCGGGGCTGGGGTTCAGGTGGCAGGCAGTGCGTGGCGACCCTCCCGGGTTGCGCTGGACAAAGAGGTGTGGGATGTGCATAGCATCCGTGAGGGACTGCAGGGCGTTGGCAGATGCACAGCCAGTGGACGTGACCAAGGCCAAAATCCCCTGGGTCATGAGGTCACAGGCTAGAAAGAAAGAAGAGAGAGAGGAAGGGGTCAGCATCAGGGCGATGCTGCACCAGCTTCAACCTGCAGGCCCCATGCCTGGCAGCTCATGCCCGGGACTCCCAAGAGAGGCTGCCTCCCTCCAGGACCAAGAACCATCCTGGGCCAGGCCAGTGGCTCTCATAAGCACAGCCTCACTGACATCCTTGGTGAAAATGCCAGCTAGACATTCTTGTACCCATTTAACATGAGAAAATAGAAGTCAAAAGGGGCAAAACCATTTGCCCTAGGCCAGTCAGGGAAGGATGGTAGAGCACAGATCCATCCCAAATCTGCCTGATTCACCCCAACTGAGCTGTCAAATTAGCCATCCTGTTTCCCGCCTAGGACTATAAGCCCTTTAAGAGCCAAAACGTCATTGTGTTGATCTGTGTATCCTCATGGCTAGCCGTGGGCGGAGAATATACTGTGTGCTCTACAACTGTTGACTGAACTGAACTGAACTGATTGGGACTGAAGGGACTAAATGGCTTCCGAAAGTCAGAGAGGCACTTACCCGAGAGGACCCAAGATGTAGGAAAAAAACAAAAAAGAAAAGAAACCCTAGGTCTTCTGGCCAAATCCAATTGATCCATACCATAAAAATACTGGGCCAAACCCCAGATGAAGCAGTTGTTCCAGAAGGATTATTCAAAAGCCACTTGACAATAACAAAGAAAGACGCTCCCGCCACTCAGGCAGTTACCACGGGTGCGGAGGAGGAACGCAACAGACGCTCCAGCAGCCACTTCTAGGGCTGACACACTCAGGGGCTCATCTTTCCAAGTTCTCCTGTAACTGCAAGAGGCGCCCCTTGTAGCCACGTGCCTACACTTTTTTGGGACATCAACCAATTGATAGAAAGATGGACCTCCCAACGCCACAACTCACTGCACCAGTTTTGAAGCAAACGTCTCTTACTAATTGTTTATGCAATGGCAAGGATGTGGAGAAGCAGATGCAGTTTCAAAACACAGGCTGTGAATGGCAGCAGGCTATCTGCTGTACACAGCAGACTTTGAACAACTTTTGACAATGCAGTTCTTTCGGTCAAGAGCCCTTGGGTTTATGTAATGCCTCAGATAAGGCTGGGAGAGGGAGAGAAGAAAAGGGGGAACTGACCCCAGGGAGCAAGGCAGTGGGAGGCAGGGGAACATGTGGGAAAGGGAGGGTCCCCCCACACTCTCCAGCAGCAAAGGCCGGCTGCCCTCCATGCAAGGGCGCTCGCCTTGCACCGGCATGAGCACCAGCAGGAAGAGAACCCAAATCCCATGGTTCTCTCCTCTTCAAGGCCACCGGCAAGGGGTAGCTAAACAAGAGATGATGGGGTGTTGTGAATCTCACAGTCCCCCAGATGCCCTGGCCCCCTCCTACCCCAGCTCCAGGCTGCTGAGTTCTCTCCTAAACAGAAATCCATTGCATGAGCTGCTGTGCCCTCCAAGAGCCTTAGGGATAAAGAAAAAGCCCCCTCCTGAAAGGGTGGTCTTGCAAGCTCCCATGCCTGCAGCCTCATGCTCCTCACCATACCCTTTTCTGCTACATCCCAATCAACTGCCCACCCTGGACCCTCAAACTCACCTCTTCAATCCTGATGCTCACTCTTGCTTCAAAACTCAGACTCAGCATCCCCAGACTGGCTCATGACCCTTGTGGCATGATCCCCCTTCACTGCACTTCCCTGTCATGAGCCACATGTTGCCTGTGTTACTGGCTGGCTCTCCAACTTGACCCCAGGCTCCAGGAGGACAAGGGTCATGCCTGCTCTGTTCATCATCCTTTCCCAGACACACGCTAAGCCCAGTTCACAATAGCAGTAAAGACTTGTGCAAGAACACCATGCAAGAATTTCCATGGCCCCAGTCAATAATTCCTCTCTGGGTACCTGTCCAAACCATAGGAACAGCACTCAATCCAAAACCATTCAGAGGACACTATCCATGCTCTTGGAATATTGCTAATGATCTGAAAGATGCAAATAGGTGAGTGGTTATGAAAGTGCCCCATTTTCTGAAAGTATATATAACCTTTAAACTAGTCAAGAAGATACTACAATAACATGGGAAAGTGCCTGTCATAAAAAAGGTAGGTGAAAGTGATACAAAATTGTATGCATTTTATTTTATCAATTAAATAAAACATCAACATGCATGAAAGAAAAACCAGAAGGAAATATTGCAAAATGTTAAAAGTGATTGCAATTTAGAAGAAACCTGAAAGTGGTTTTCTTTCTTTCCTATATTTGCCAAAGTTTTGTGACATAAATAGATAATTCCTTTTAAAAAGAAAAATAATCATCTGATAATGGATAAGCAGGAAAACTACATAGGAGGAAGGACTATTGTGTGAGAATTGCCTCTGTGCCAAATTCTCTTGGTGTCCTTTGTATATGTGAATTCACAGTATTCTTAGGACATTTGTGTAGAGTAGGTATCATTGCATCCATTTTCCAGATAATGAGATGTGAGGCCACACAATGAACACTGCAACAGACATGGGGAAAATGCTTCTGAGAGGTGGCCACGTGAAAATACCAGGGCACAAAATTATACGCTAACTATGATTACAGCTAGGCAGAAAGCACGCCCATGAAAACGGCAAGAGAAAACACTGAAGGCTAAGGCTCTATGACAATGCATGGATATTTTTTCTTGTGCATGTTCTCTTTAATGCCAATACAATATATTTATAATCTTAAACAGCAATTGTATAAAATAAACTGTATATCCCTGGGACGTAAATTGTCCAGGAACTCCAACGCTCGATTGTGGAATTGTCCCATCCCCGGACTCCCACGGAGAGTCTTCCTTGCAGCCATCAGTCACTTTTGGCTCTTGTTGCCCCACCTGCCTGGCTCCCTCCCAGGTCATCATCTGTCCCCATTCCATATATGTCAGGTTCTGAAATTGCAGAACCTCTCTGAGCCTCAGTTTCCCCATCGGGGCATGCATGCCAAGGAGGGCTCCTGCCCTCCTTGTCTCATACATACACTTGGTATCCCTGCCCACCCCCCACAAGCCAGCCCCTGCCCTAAGCACTGTCTGGGGAAAAGCAGGATGACCACAGGTCTCATCTTTGAGGAGCTTAGGATCCACTGAGGAGACAGACTCTGCAACTCAACTGAAGGAAAGAGAAAGGAAGCTCCCTGGGACACAGAGGAGGGTAAATTCATTTGTGGTTGGCACCAGGGCCTCAAAGGAAGGAAGGGACTTAGAACCTTTCAGGGTCTCAGGAGAGCAGCACAAGGTGGGTGCAGAGTGACGACATATAGCTGGGCTGAACCCTCACCAGCTACCACCTCACCAGGGGTGGTGGGAACACCATTCGGATCTCACATTCACCCAAGTTCCAGTTTTGGCTCCTCCGGTCAGTAGCCACACAGCCATGGGCATGTCCCTTTCTCAGCCTCCATTTTCTATTAAACAGGGATAAGAATCTCTACCCAGCAGAGCTATGAGAGCACTGACTTAGGACGCGGACAGCAAGTGCCAATGCCTCACAGCGCACAAGATGCTGAACAGATGTCAGCCTCCGGCCCCTTCCTTGGACATCCCATCTCTCCATCAAAGTCATGCCCAGGATCTTAAGTATTAGTAGTCACAGGCGAGAGCCATCTCGCCCTCCCCGTGGAGGTGGGCACTGCCGGCCCACCCCTCGTGGAGCCACCTGCAGCGTTTTAAGTGCCAGGCCTCCACAAACAGGGTGGGTAATTAAGGCTGGAAGCCTCTCCCAGGCGCTAATGGAGAGGCCCGATGTGAGTCAATTTCCAATCCACTGTGAATGGCCTGCTAATTGGGGCACTGTTGAAATGATGGTTATTTGGAGGCTTCTAACATAAAAATAATAAGATCAAAATACATCAGATCAAAGCCAAATCAGCTATTAGCTTAATCAAGGTTGTGTGTGATGGGATGTTACACAATGCATGCCCTGGTTGTTGTGACAGATGCTGACCCCCAGGAACGGGACTGGCCACCTGGCCGGAGTCCGGGGCCTGCCCTGGTCATATGCTGGGACTGTGGGTGAGGGCTGGTCCTCTCTGGGTTACTGGTTGGCTTTCTGTTTATTTCTTTCTGTCTTTCTTTCTTTCTTCTTAGGGGGGGTCAAATAAAGATGATGGCTCCCTCTTCACAGGGCTGCTCCACGTGTGCCATGAAAGGTCTTTTTATGTGGACAGCTATTCATGCTGCCTGGCACACAGCAGCAACTCGGAAGTCATCGCTACCTAGGATGATGCTCAAAGATGTTTGTACAGCTCTCTAGAGGATAACAGCTTTTGTTATAATTCTTTGCCTCCACATTATATGGTCACAAAGCTGATGTCTCTCTTGATTACAACACAGGCTTGACGGACTGATAAGGGCCCCCTGAGAATGACCCATCCGTCAGCTGGGAAAGTAAGTAAAGACAAACTATAATGAGCAGCTTCCAGCCCCCTCACCTGCACCCTGTGTCCTGGGAAAGCGAAGGGTCTCCACAAAAGAAAGGGCTACTCAGAGCTCGGCGGTGGGGGGTGGGTGCCCAGCCAGCATTCCCCATACAACTCCACAATCCACAGTCGCATTCCCACCTGCTTCCCTGGAGAAGATGTTCACATCCCACCCATCCAGGCTTTTCCAGACAGCGGACTCTCAGGGGTGGGACGTGTCAGGTGAGGTACTGGCCACTTCACAGGACAAACTCTCAGTAACTCTCACCCCAGGTGAGCTTTCTGATTTCCTGGTTAAAAAAAAAAAAATCAGGGCACAAAGAGTGCTAGTTGCTGGGCCAGGGCCACACAGCCAGAGAGCAAACAGCAAAGAGAACACCAGACCACCAGGCACCTCTACATCCAATGCTGCAAAGAGAAAGCGGCCAGCAGGGGACAGAACCCAGGATTCCAGGCTAACTCTACCCAACTGTCCCTGGATAGAAATCCCCAGGGCAGCTCCCAGCTCAGTGCAGGCCCCAGGGAAGGAGTAGGTAGGCAGGAACAAGGCCTGTCTCCCCTGAAAGCAGATCCTTGACTCATCAAGTCACTGGGTGCCTGCAGGTGGGTGCTGGAGGTGAGAAAGGTGCCCTCAGACATTGAGGTCACTCTGGGCACCATCGCTAATCCATGCCCACTATTCTCCATCCCCATGTGGATTTCTGGAACATTCTCAGAACAAGGCTGTGGGAAGCAATACCCCAGAAGGCATGTGTTAGAAGAGACCCACGGTTCTTGGCGCCACCCCCAGTCACGACACTGGCCACTGCCAGCTCAGCCTTTCCCTCTGTCAGGTGCCCTGGAGGCATCGCTCCCCAGGCTTGCTCACCCAGGAAGATCTGCCCATGCAGCCCCTGCAACTCTGAGGTCCCAAGCCCCCTCAACCGGCAGCTCCTGTGTTAGCTGGCCTCTGGGTGCCAACTTAAAGAACAGCAGGACATTTCCAAATGGATGAGGCAAGAGAGAGCCTCCACCTGGGGAGAAACAACCTGATGCCCTAACCTCAGAGGAACCTGGCAAGGCTCAGCTCCTCTCCACAGGCAGCAGAAAAGAGAGCCAGGCTCTGGGCAAATCCGGGCTCAGCCCTGCCTGCCCAGAAGGAATGGTCTCTCCCCAAGGGAGTCCAGCACCTCTGCCACCCCCCAGGCTGCTCCACGAGCCACCTCATTCCTCCAATAATCTTAACCTCCACGAGCACCCACCTGCCCCCAGCCACCCTCATTATCTGTACACTTCCTTTCTTCCTTTAAATGGGAAACAGCTTTATTAATATTTGAATTCCAATGGCTAATGCTTTAAATTAAGGTAGCATTTATAAATACTTTAGAGCTCATAAATAATTGACCAAATTTAGTATTGTCATAACTCATAGTAAATTATTGATCTATGGAGAATAAATATGTTTCATCTTTTATTAAGACATTTAAAAGGTAACCAAAACCATAAAATGGGGCAGGCGGGGATGAGTGGTGGTGCTGTAAGAGGCCAATGCTAGAGCTCGGGCCCTGGAGTGAGCTGGCGCTCCCGCCCCTCCTGCAGAAGGCGCCTCCCTCCAGAGCACAGGAAACACACTTCACAGGCATCCATCCTGTCCCACAGACTGTTTCAGTGATTCTCTGCCCACTCTCCAACTTCCCAGAGACCTGCAGCAACCCCATCTCCTGCCTTGGAGCCTGCTTTCCTCCTGTCTGGTCACTCCATTACAGAATCCCTCTCTTTCCTTATGTAGCCTGGTTGCTGAAATCCCAACTAGGAGTCAACTCAGGGTGGATCAACCTGCCCACGCTCTTCTCCACACTGCCGGCAAGCAGTGCAGGGCCACAGAGAGCGCCACGCACCTGGCAACTTGGTGACCTTGGCCACGTGGCAGTCACCCACCTCAGCAGGGCTCCCCATGCTGACACATCTCTACCACCTCCCTCCCCGTTCTTCTTGAACCACCCAGGTTTATTCCCCAAGTTCAACGAATGACTTACATCCTTTTTCATGAATCAGAAGCCATCACCACAAGCTATCTCATGTGACTTCCTGCCTCCAGAGCTCCACACCTCGCTGTCTGTGCTGAAAGCTGAAGAGAAAAGTTTCTCCTAAGGCTAGTCGCTGCTCCTAAGCTCCAATGCCTCCCTCCTCTGGCCTTTTCCCACACCCAGATCCATCATCTATACCCTCTCTCTATGGAATCATCAACCTTCCTTGCACCCCACTGAACACTAAGCCCAGCCCTATTGAGGGCTCTACTGTTATTGCTCAAGCCCACAAGGCTCCCCTTGGGGTCCTGACCCCCACCCACCCATCTGCCTGAGATCTCCACTTAACGAGTCGCTTGGCAGCTCAAACTTGATGCATCAACACTGAGCTGCCTAGGGTGTGTGTCCAGAACACTGTCACCTCCCCAGTGGACCCTTACACCTCCAGCCTCCCCACTTGTCCCAGATGGACACACTGTCCATTCTACACACTAGTGGACTGGCCTTTATAAAGCACCAACCAGATAATGCTGTCCCTGCTTAAAACCACATAAGCTTCCCACTGGCCTTAAAACAAAATGCACACCCTAATGGGACCCATAGGCCCAGCATACTCCACACCCTATGCCCTGCGTTCCAGGTAGCAGGCCTTTGTGCGGCAACTCAAGCGTCCCAAGCTCTTGCTCACTGGCAGGACTCTTCCCACGCTCCCCCCACTGCCTAAAGTACTTCTGCTACGTCTGTCTGGCTAATTCTCCTTCTCCTGTGTGCTGGGTGGGTAACCATCATTCCCTCTAGAGAAACTTCCACACCGTCCCCAATCTTCCCTCACCATGGTTTGCCTTCATGGCACTAACAAACATTTGCCATGTTGGACTATTTTGTGTGGTCTCATTCTGCCCATAAGCAGAAGCACCTTCACTGCTTACCCGCCCCCCTGACCCCCAGCACCCAGCATAGCACAGCAGAGCAAGAAATTACGTAATCTGTGGCTCACGCCTGTAATCCTAGCACTTTGGGAGGCCAAGGTGGGTGGATTGCCTGAGCTTGGGAGTTTGAGACCAGCCTGGGCAACATGGTGAAATCCTGTCTCTACTTAAAAAAAAATACAAAAAAATTTACTGGGCATGGTAGCCCATGCCTGTAATCCCAGCTACTCGGAAGCCCGAGGTATGGGAATTGCTTGAACCCGGGAGTTGGAGGTTGCAGTAAGCCAAGATAGTGCCACTGCACTCCATCCTGGGCTACAAAGCAAGACTCCATATCAAAAAACGAACAGAAAAGAAAAGAAAATAATCCTCCTAACAACTCTGGAAAATAAGCACAACTGGAGTCCAGATTTCGTGGGTGAGACAAAGTTTTCAAACTTGCCAAGGTCTCACAGTGCTCATGTTCACCAAAAGGCAAAGCCATATCCCATGATTTGGAGAAGGGGAGCCAGTTCCTTAAAGCCAACACTCCTTCTAAGGAGGGGTTCATCAAGAGTTTGCAGAGAACCAAGGGGACAGTGGGGAGGAAAGAGGTATGAGCCTGAGGCCTGGCTCAGGCAGCAGCAGCTGTGCAAGTATCTCACCAGGAGCACTACCAGGCTGGGAGTGCCAGCGTCTCTGGCCTCAAGCTCAGCCTAGCCCAGGGAGGCCCAGGGGAGCAGGGCCAAATGGTCCTGAGGAATGACGGACTGTCGTCCAGGGCAGGTGGGCAGCTCATGCAGTCAGGATGCACGAAGCAGACCAAGAGGGTGGGGAAGAGCTGGCAGCACCATGGGATCTCTGGGGCCTCATTCCTCTAACAATTAATGAATCAAAACCAATTCCCTGCTCCTGCAGATTGGAAACACAGGGAACACTGGGTGGGATCATGCTCGCTTATTTATAGCTCTCCAGCTCCTCATTAATGACTTTTACTGCTCCGCCAATGAAACGTTAGGCTCCCCAGCCAGGATTCACACAGAAGCCTACATTGTGAAAGTGAAATCAGGACAGTGATGAGTCCTGGGCATGCCTGCACGGAGCGTCTTGGAGAAACTCAAAAGCAGTTGAGTACTGGGGCCTCCTGCAGCACTCCCAGGAACCCAAGCCCAGACAGCTCCTCCTGGTTTCCCCCTTAGCCCCGGGCCAGCCCACAAGATGTCACCTCCTCACTCTGCCGTTGAATGTCTGTATTCCTCCCTTATCAGCCAGCTGGTCTCCCTGCCTCCCAGCCCTTCTTTCTCCAACCCACTCTACAGACCAAAGTTCAGCAACAAGAATGCCCTTGAAATATCAGCCATGCTCCCCACTGCAAGTGATCAAAGTCCAGTTTGTGAGATCCTCCACCGCTCCCCAGCTCCACACATCACAATGGCACCAGTCTACTTGCCATCCTTCACGTGCCCCATGCTCTCTACATGTAGACATGCCCATTCTAATCTCTATCTTTGCATGTGCTGATTTCCTTTGCCTGAAATGCTCTTCCTCCCCTACCTTGCCTTTCGAACTTCCACTCATTCCCGAAAACCCACCTCAAATGCCTCTTGCTCTTTGGCATTATTTGACTTTTCCCTTGCTAGGCAAAGTTAACCATTCCTTTTCCCGCAGGTCCAGGAACACTTTATCCTAGCACACTTCTATTGCATATATATCATATTATCTCATGCTTAATCCCTAAGGTCACAAGAAGAGGAGCTGAGGCTCATGACTTTGTGTATCTTCAGGCTCAGGGCCTGATGCAGTGATATTCAGAAGATATGGAACGACTGAATGAGCTGAGTGAAAGCACAGAAACATCCATACTAGGGAAATCATTTGAAATATCAGTGTTTCAAGGTAAACGAGTAAGTCAGAGAATCAATGGGATGGGACTCATGTTAGGAATGAGGCAATGGAAAATTCTGTCTTGTCCAAGACTAGAGTTAGCCTTCAGTGCACAGTGAGAAAAGATCTTGGAATGTGGGGCCTCCTAGACTTGGTTCACAATCCAGTCCCTGCATGAATGAGTAAGGAGTCCTCAGCAATTCACTTCACCTAATTCTGCCCAAGAAGGAGGGAGTATTTCAGGGTCAGAAAAGGACAATGAGAAGCTTGGGAGAAAGCAACAGTGCTGTCCTGGGGGAGAGACAAGCAGCCAGATCTGAGAACCCTTGGTTCCATGAGGCCCCGGACAGGACAACTCAGGTCCCAAGACTATGAAGCACAGCTGGCTCGGAGAGGGTGGAGACGTGGGCAGCACAGGGAGCTCTCCGAGGAGCTCAGCTATGCCCAGGACATGGACCAAGGGGGAAAGAAAGGGACAGGTGTGGCCACATCCAGGGAAGGCTGGGGCCAGAAAAGGATCCCTAGGGTAACCAAGGAGGTGCTTCCAGCTCTGTTTAGAAAAAGGCTGAAAAAGAGGATAAGGTTATGGCAGTGCTCAGGGTGGGGCAAGGACATGCCTTCTGCTGCAGACAAGTGGGAGAGGAGGAAGGGAGCCGTGCCAGGGCCCTCTCAACTAATCGCTGAACTGCATGGCCTCCCTGGGAAGTGGGTACTACTACCCCATTCTAGACAGGAGGAACAGGAGCAGAGATCCTAGGTTACAGCATTGCCTAAAATCACAGGGGAGCCTGGGTTCAAACCCTGAGCTATCTCTGATCTCAAAGTTAAGGGACCAGCCCAGGAGACAGTCAGGCCACTGTGGTAGCTGTGTGCCCTCAGGCAAGGAACTTAACCTCCCTGAGCCTCTATCCCTCACCTGTAAATGGATATAACAGTCCCCACCTCCTAGGGCTGACATGAGGATTAAATGAACTAATTCATGTAAAAAGTTTAGAATAATGTTTGGTACATAGTAAGTGTTCAAAAAAGGATCAACTTCTGTTGTTAGTCACAGCCCTCTCATATGGGATCCTGTTTTTAGAGACTCAGCCAAGTAGAGAGTAGAGGAGCTTGGGGCCAATTCCTTCCTTCAGTCTGGGCAGGAAGAGATAGTCTCAGCACTGTTGAGCAGAAAAGCTCTTGGCCAGACACCAATCATGGCCTGGCCCTAGGGAAGAGGCAGCCTCCCAGAAATTCCACATGCCTGCGGGTTTGGTGCTCCTGTAAGCAACACCTCGTAAGCAATACCCCTCCAGAAGTCACTGGGCCATGGGAACAGAATGTCCACTGCACTCCAAAACAGGCTCAGGGAAGGAACTGCATGGTGGTCTCTCCTCCTGCTGGCCTTTGGGCCAGCTGGTCTTCTGGCAACAGACCACTGAGAAGCCCATGAAGGCCAGGTCTGAGGAACTGGAGCCTGCAGTTAGACTCCTATGGACAGGCCACACCACAGAGCCTGCCTCAGCCCTCCCGGCAGCCCCGGGCCACCAGGCCTGATCCTGTGTCCAATTCTCCCCTACCCTACCTGCATTTGTCTCCTGAAAGACAAGAACATCCAGACAGCAGGCCCCAGCATCCCTCCCAGATGGAGAACTGAGGCTCTGTGAGGTTTCTGGCTCTGCCTCTTCATCTCAACCTATGTCTGACTTTTGTTTTTAGCTTTCTCTGGCTCACTCATTCTCCTTATCACTACTTCTGACTTTCTGAGTCTCGGTGCTGTGTGTGTGTGCTTGTGCGTGCGTGTGTGTTCATGCAAGCACCAGCAAAGGTATATGCAGGTGTGTGGGTGGAGATTACTCCCCCCCACCGCAGCCTATGTCCTGCCTCCCTGATAGGGCTGACTGCTCCAGAGCTCCTGTCTGTGCCAAGGCTCTCGTCTCCACCCTGGATTTGGAAGCTGACCAGGATGACCCCTGCTAGGCCCTCAGCTGTCTAGTCTCTCCCACCCCAGGTGATTCATGCAGCAGGAGCAAAACTCACTCCTTGGCCAGCAGCCCTTCTAGGAAAGGTTGGAGTGGCCCACCCTGCCAGCCTAACCAGCCCCAAGCCCCAGCTCCAAGGCCTTGCATTAATCCTGCAGCATGGCCAGCAGACTTCCCAGGGCAACCTCCAGGCTTCAGGATATAGCGCACGGTCTGGAGGCTATGCTGTGTCCTCATCTCTGCACCTGCTGTTCCCCTGCCAGAAGCTCACTGTCCCCTGTTGGCCCCTATCTACCTAGTGAATCCTTCTCATCTACCCAGACAAGTGTCTCCTCCTCTCCAGGGACCTTCTCGTTTACCCACAATCAGGACAACACAGGCCTTTCCTCTGATGTCACTTTCTGCTTTATATGTGATTGCAGCTCAGTGTCATTGACTGCTCCTGGGTCCCTGTCACCACCTGCACTGAGCACCCTCAGGACTTGTCTCTCCCTAGCACCCCGCATGGAGTGGGACCCCCAGCTCTGGATGCCTTGGAGCAGTAGGCAGCAACAGGACAGTGCGGGAGGTACATCATCCTGGCCTGGCCCTGCTCCACCCACTATCGCCAGGACAGCCCGAGACAGCTGTGCTCACCAGGCAAACCATAGGCAATGGCAGCCAGTCATCACCCTATGGGTCTGTCTCTGGGGTAAGAGTCACAGGGATGCCCACACCCACCTCGCTCCTCCACAACTGCCTGGACAGGTCAGGTGGGAGTGTATGCAGCCCTGTGTGCCGCTCCCTGGCCTGTCACCTGGTGGTGACAGAAGCACTGGCTTGAAGCCTGCCAATGGGCAGGTCTAGCCCATTCCCTCAAGGGGAAGGTGCCACCCCTGCATGCCCAGCTGCTGGGCTCTTGACCCAGAACCCCCAATCCGTCGTCCACCTTTCCTGACTCCATTACCAGGGGACTGTGCCCACCCTCCAGCGTAAGTTCAACGCTGCCAACTGCCCAATGGCCCTTAAACCAGGTATTTGGCTGCAGGTCCTTCTTCAAGCACCATCCCTCCATAGACGCAGCCCCTCCCTCATTCTGCCCAGCCTAGTTGTTTACCGACCTTGGCTGCCAGCAAGCCCCCAGCATGCCTTGCAGCCAAGCCCAGGGAGATGACCCATGAGGGGCAGTCCCCCCGCTCCCCTTCTCCCTGCTCTGCACACTACTCCCCTACAGCCCTGGTCATGTGTGGCCCCCCATCCGAGAGTGAGGGCAGGAGGGAGAGAGCTGGGGTGAGGCCGGGGAGGTGGTGGGGTAGATGGAACGGGTGCCCCCATCCGAGGTCCTTTCTGTTCTTTATATCCTTCTTGTTGTGATTCTTATGTGGCCAAGTGCAAGTGGACTGTTGTCCATATTTACTGGTCAAAATGCTAACTCCAGGGGACAGAATGAGGAAGAGGCAAAGTGACACTACAGAAGCCAAAGGCATCTCTTACAAACATCTGCCAGTCCACAGATGCTCCCCCTGGGAGGCAGCCTGGGCTGTGCAAAGAGAATGGACTTGGCAATCACAAAGCCCAAGCCCCAGCCCACCTCTATCACCCAGCAGCCCGGAGCCTAGGTTGGTCATGCCTCATGCCTTATTTTGTAAAATGGGGGGAGGGCAGAGAGGAACAGGTCATGGCACCTGCACCACACACAGATGTGAAAATATAGCCACTGGCACAAAATAGATCTTGAATAAGTTCTAAAATGCTAATTCCTCCTCCTTGGGAAGTATTCATTCATTCATTCATTCATTCATTCACTCATTCACTCATTCACTTACCAATCAAGTGTTAAACACACTCCTTCTTGGCCCCTTTAAAACTGAAAGCCACATTAGTGCAGAGGACGCCCAATGACAGAAGAGAAAGGAGGCTGTCCAGGACTCTCAGAGAGAAGGACTGGCCCAGCAGTAAGAGGACAGGTTCTGGCACCAAACTACCCGGACTTGAATCCCTGCTCTGCACCTTACTGCTGTGGGCAAGTCACACCTGCTCCATGCCCTACCCTGAAAACACAGTTATGATAGTCCTGACCTCATGGAGTGATAATGAGAGTCGAGTTAGTACTGAGGAAGCACTTTGACCAGCACCAGTAAGTGCAGGTAACTTACCACCCACCGCAAGAAGAGTGAGACGAAAGCAGCCTGGCCAGGTTCAAACTCAAAACCAAGCTAGGAGAGTGAGGTCTGGGCTGATGGTCAGACGCCTGGGCATGTCCAAGGCCATCCTCTGCTCATCGGTGCCATCTCTGAGCAGGATGCCCAGGTGCAATTCTGCAGGTGAAGGGTGAGGGGTGCCACACCCCGCCTGGGTCCCACATACTGCAGGAGCTCTTCTCATTCACCCCAAGTTTTGCATGGGCTTTGTTTTCCAACACCTCATCGTCGTCCTAACAGCCAGCATGACAGCACACAGCCTCTGAAGTTGTTGACATGAGGCCTGTTTTGGAGAATGAGTCAGCCAGGTGTCAGGGGTGTGCCATGCACCCAGCACCAGCATCTGAGGGGACCACCCTGGGGGCAAGGGTCTCTCAAGATGGAAAAGTGGATACAGGTGCTGGCTGGCCCCCAAAGCCAGCTTTCTCAGCTTGACCAACCCTGCGCCTCCAGGAGGAGGCAAAGCCATCACGACACAAGCCATGGCCAGCACCTCCCTGGCCATTCAGGCTGGCCCTGCTCCCAATATTTTCTGAGAAAGAACCCAGCTGGCCCTGGGACGTTACCATCTCAGCCCCCAGGTGCTTCAGAGCAGTCAGGGAGATAAATCAGAAATCTCCTGCAGCCAGCAGGGATGACAGGGGCTCTTTGCCAGTGATAATGAAAATTTTCACAGTAGCAGATGTTTGGAGAAAATTGAAAAATAATACAACAAAACTCATAAACCAGAGAGGAACTTTAGAGAATCCTGGTCTTCTCTAAAGATGGTGAGGCTCCATCTTCCCACCAGCACATTTCTAGCCATAATAGACGAATTGGGAGCCACGTTCTCCCAGCAGGTAATCGAATTGCCTCCCAGAAACCCCCCACCAATCTCCCCAAGCACTCCGTGCTGGGAACACAGAACTGAGGCAAATCCCAGCACAGGCCCCAGCAAAGGCTATCTGGAGAGGAAGCCAGGCTGTGGGCTGGGGAGTGGTGGAGGTCCGGCAAGTGGAGTGCGGGTGGACAGTCATGTAGCCTGGGGTGTCAAGGGGGCTTCACAGAGGACAGCAGCTGATGCTGGGGCAGAGAAAGAGGACAATCCAGGCCAGTGGCTGCTGTGAGCCAAGGCCCAGCACCCTCCAGGAATGGGCCGCTCACATTGGGGTGAGAGGTTGGGCGATGGCTGTTAGGAGGAAAGGGAGGGTGGAATCCCCAGACGTCTTTGGATGATCAGCTGAGGGGCTTTATTTTGATCCCAGGAGCAGCAGGGAGCCTTGAAGGGTTTTGGAGCAGAGGCAGGACCCGCTCAGAGCTTGCTTCTGGGAAGGTGGCCACAGGGAGGATGCAGCCAGAGGGCTGGAGGTGGAAGCCCCCTCCCCCCCACTCCTCCTTACCTGGCAGGAACAGGGGTAGGGAGGGCAGGGGGTGGGAGGCAGCAGGAACAGCATCAGGGCCATCACAGAAACAGGGGACAGAGCCAGCTAAAGCATGGGGGGAAAAGGGGACAGGCCAAGGACAGACACCAAACCCCAAGAACCCCAAAGCTGGCAGGACTAGGGGAGGGCACCTACCACCCGGTGGCCCCTGGGGCTCCTGCATGCCATCTCATGGCATCCTCCCAGGCCTGGGGCGGGCCACCCATTTGCAGAGGGGGCACCCGAAGCTTGGCAGTGTAGGCCCTCTTGCCAGGTATGATCCACTGCATGGCTAGTGGGGAGTGAGCTAGGCCAAGAACTCACGCCTTCCAAGAGGCACACTCTGCCCACCCCAAGCCTGGGCTTCCAGGTGCCTCCCAGCCCAGGGGGAGGGCATGGTCAGCGCTTCAGCCTCCAGTCAGCACCTTAGCTGCCCTCAGAGGCTTGAGGGACTCGGTGCCATCTGAGTGCCCAGGGAAGGGGTGGTGGGAGCAGTGGGTCAGGTGGGGAGGAACTGCGGGGCCTTCACCCCACTCTGTCCTGAAGAAGCCCCATAGAGACCATGCATGTTGCAGGCCAGGCTGAGCTTAGGGGCCACCCAGCAGCTGGGGAGCAGGCCTGTTCACTGAAAAATGGAGGGGCCTCTGAAAGATGCACCCCAGGAGAGGCAGCCTAGCAACTCAGGGCAGTGGAGCTGTAGGAGCCCCTAAGTGCCAGGGCCAGCTACTGGGATGGATCAGATCCAAGACCTCCGAAGGGAAGAAGGGGTGTAAGCATGGGCAAAACTGCATTATGCAATTCCCCAAGTTGGAGTGGACACAAGTTACAGAGCCCGAGCACGTCCCTGGAGCCCAGCTTAACGGGGGCAGGGCACCCCCTTCCTCACCACCACAACACCAAGCCACAAGGGCACTAGGGCCGCAGTCAGGCAAGGGATAGGAGTGTCGGGTGCACACCCAAAACAGCACCGTCACCCCCTGGGGGGACATGCGAGACTGCTTCCCCCACCCCACAGCAAGCTCAGCTGGGGTCATACGGTCCCCACCCCACTGTGAACTATAAGCTCCTGCTGGCTGGGAGAGGAGCCTGGGCATGTACGCTCCCATGCTGCTGACCTGCTTCTGGGGAGCACTATGGTATACCAAACCAAGGCACAGGGGCTCTGAGAATCCCCCCAAAATACCACATACTGCTCATTGCTCTCTGCATTCCCTAAGGACCTTTTTCTGCTGGGAAAGTGGCTGAGTGCGGGACGGCTAGGTCTGGAGGGCACAGTAGGTTGCTCTGGTGCCCAGCTCCAGCCCTACCCTGCGCATGGAAGACAGTGCTCCCTTTCTCCACCCCCTGCCCAGACACCTTCCCTGGAAAGAGACAAAGGGATGACAGGCAGGAAGACACAGCTGCCAGGACACACACCAGAGAAGGAACAGGAAGCTGCGGAGCTGTGGCTGGGGGCTCGGCCCCTCCAAATGCCCAGCCTGGCACGCATGCAGGCACACCACCCACAGGCACATGGTCCCCCGCACATGCACACATGGCTGCTCTGCACTGAGCAGGAGCTCCCATGATGGTGTGGGGAGCTGTCCCAGTCATACCCAAGACCACTGAGCCTCTCAGGAGATTTGGAGGGATGATTCCAGGCAGTTCTGGAGGTATGGGGAGGGGCTCTGAGGCCTACCTCTGCACTGTCTCCAACAAGGGCAGCTCAGCTCAGGCTTTGAGGCAGGGGCACTCCCTCCCTCAGGCCCACGGGAGTGGGCAACCCCCAGCCCAGCTTGGGTCTGCTTTCCAAGAAGTGACTGAGGTAGCACGGACAGCAAGTGACAACTGTATGCTGTGTCTCACCCAAGGACACAGTGACACAGAGAGCACAGGCCAACGGAGGAACCTCTCTTACAAACACAGAGCAAACCACTCTGTGCCTGGCAGCTTCCCTTCCTCATCTCATTTGATCCACCTGACAATTCTGACATAAGAAGTATTGTTGCCATTTCTCAGATGAGGACACTGAGGCTCAGAGAGGCAGAGTCACGTGCCCAAGGTCACACAAGAAGGCAATGGAATCTGAGTTCAAACTCAAGTAAGTCTGACTTCCCAGACTCCCTTCCCACTCTCCCAAGTGGCACAGGTGAGAATCAAAACCACAGCAGGTGACAGACCAAGAACCAGCAGGTGATAGATCAAGGACCAGCAGGTGACAGACCAAGAACCAGCAGGTCATACACCAGGGACCAGCAAGTGACAGACCAAGGACCAGAAGGTGACAGACTAAGGACCAGCAGGTGAAGACCAAGGACCAGCAGATGAAGACCAAGGATCACCAGGTGATAGACAAAGGACCAGAAGGTAAATACCAAGGACCAGCAGGCGAAGACCAAGAATCAGCAGGTGACAGACCAAGGATCAGCAGGTGATAGACCAAGGCCCAGCAGGTGAAGACCAAGAATCAGCGGGTGATAGATCAAGGACAAGCAAATGATAGACCAAAGACCAGCAGGTGAAGACCAAGAACCAGTAGATGATAGACCAAGGGCCAACAGGTGATAGACTAAGGACCAGCAGGTGAAGACAAAGACCAGCAGGTGATAGACCAAGGACCATCAGGTGAAGACAAAGACCAGGAGGTGAAGACCAAGGATCAGCAAGTGATAGACTAAGGATCAGTAGGTGATAGACCAGGGCCCGTCAGGTGAAGATCAAGGACCAGCAGGTGATAGATCAAGAGCCAGCAGGTGACAGTCCAGGGACCACCAAGTGATAGACAAGGGACCAGCAGGTGATAATCCAGGGACCAGCAGGTGATAGACCAAGGACCAGGAAGTGATAGACCCAGGACTAGCAGGTGATAGACCAGGGACCAGCAAGTGAGGGACTAAGGACCAGCAAGCGATGGACCAAGGACCAGCAGGTGATAGACTAAGGACCAGCAGGTGAAGACCAAGGACCAGCAGGTGAAGACCAAGGATCAGCAGGTTAGACCAAGGCCCAGCAAGTCAAGATCAAGGACCAGCAGGTGAAGACCAATGAGCCAGCAGGTGAAGACCAAGGACCAGCAGGTGATAGACCAAGGACCTGCAGGTGAAAACTAAAAACCAGCAGGTGGAGACCAACAACCAGCAGGTGATAGACCAAGGACCAGCAGGTGATAGACAAAGGAGGAGCAGATGATAGACCAAGGACCAGCAGGTGATAGACCAAGGACCAGCAGTCGAAGACCAAGGACCAGAAGGTGACAGACTAAAGACCAGCAGGTGATAGACCAGGGACCAGCAGGAGATAGACCAGGAACCAGCAGGTGATAGACCAAGGACCAGCAGGTGATAGATCAGGGACCAGCAAGTGATGGACCAAGGAGCAGCAGGTGATAGACCAGGGACCAGCAGGTGATAGACCAGGAACCAGCAGGTGATAGACCAAGGACCAGCAGGTGATAGACCAAGGACCAGCAGGTGATGGACCAAGGACCAGCAGTTGAAGATCAAGGACCAGAAGGTGATAGACGAAGGATCAGCAGGTGACAGGCCAGGGACCAGCAGGTGATAGACCAGGGACCAGCAAGTGATGGACCAAGGACCAGCAGGTGATAGACCAGGGACCAGCAAGTGATAGACCAAGGACCAGCAGGTGATAGACCAAGGACCAGCAGGTGATAAACCAAAGACCAGAAGGTGATAGATCAAGGCCCAGCAGTTGATACACTGATATTCCAAGTCACATCAAAGAAGGAAAACCTTCCTGGGATACCAGGCACATGTTCCCACCAACTGTACTCCAGTTTCACCCCCTCCAACCTCTTGAACTCCCGGAATCCCCACCCTCCCAAGCTCCCACTCCCAACGCTCCCAGCACACACAGACGCACACACCTATTTTCTGCATCTGCTTAAATCACAATAGCATTGGTTGAAGGAAAGTGTGCTGACTGGCTGAGTGAGCCCAAGCATCCACACCTACCCAGGCAGAGCCTTACCAGAGAGGGGTAAGCCTCCTCCTCCCCCAGTGCCTTCTTGAAAGGTGGCCCACACTCCATTCAGCTCATGAGAAAAGAGACCAACTCAAGGCTCCTGGGCTTGGGAGTCCCCAGAGGAGGACACAAGGAGTCCTAGGCATGAGGATGATGCCACCCACTGCCCTGCCACAGCTGGATCCATGGCTGCTTCTGCTCTGACAGGTTCTCATGGGGACTGGGCAGGATGGGATGTGGGGAGCACAAAAATAGGGGAGATGCACTCTACTCTCAAAGACCCCAGCCCAGATGGCACCTGTCCTGCACCTCCATCAACCCCTAGAGGCTCTAGGAAGCTAGAGGAAGGTATAAACTGGAGAGACAGCCAGCTGCTATCCTTAGTGCACCCAGGTTTCACCTCCCTCTACACAGCCATCCAGAGCACTGGCCACTAAAATAAGCCCAGCCATTGTCATTGTCACACCAACCACCAAACCCATGGCTCTCTGTCCCTTCCTCCTCACCCTTCATAGTTCAATTCAAGTGCCCCTTCCCCCAGGAAGCCCCTGAGATTTTCCCACCCTCGCAACGTCCAGAGCTCAGCTCAGCCAGGGCATTATCACTCTGAATCATCACCCTCTGCCTCCACCACCAGGTTGTGAGCTGTTGGAATTTAGGAACCATGTTGAGGCCACTTCAGGGTCCCCAAGGCACAGGTGCTGGAGGAATGTTTACTGAAGGAGTGAATGAAACTACTGCATTAGATCAAGCCCAGGTGCAGAGGACTAGTTTCACACAGAAAGCATCAATTTTGCCCTACAGAACCCTGACTCCAGTTTTCCAGCAGACAACCCTGGTGTGAAGACAGAGGGGTAGGGAGGAAGGTGGGGGCTGATATTTCCTAGCCGCTCCCAGGCCAGTGGGGAGCTGAATAGCTCAGTGACTTGTCCAGGAGCCCAAGGTAAACCACAGACTAAGAGCCAAGAGTCATGATTCACTACTTGCATTTCTTGAGCCGTGACAACAGCAAAGGAAACTGCCCAGGATGAGCTCAGCACTTTTTTGCCTTAAATGGTTGAGTGTTTTTTAAGAGGATATAACACCAAGGGAAGCAGTACTCAAGGCTGAGAATTACGAATATTTATAGTGTTTAAGCATAATCATATTCAGATGAGGACTATATATTGCTCACTGCAATGTGCACTCTTCTCAAAGCATATATTTCTGCAGGGAGGAAGGCCCAGTGGCTGGATGTCGGCCTGGAGACAGCAGGGTCCAGAAGGTACAGGAAAGCTGCTAGCAGCCCAGCTCCAGCCCCACCTAGGCATGAAAGACAGCATCTGCCAGACACCCGGCCCTGGAGGGGAACCAAGAAGGCCCATAGGCCCCAAGTTGTTGGGGAGAGGAGCAGGAAGATCTGCTAAGGAACAGCCCAGAAACTTAGAGGTCCCCCAGCTCTTTGGGTGACAGGACCCTTTTATAAAGTTCAAAACTGGCTCCTACATGAGGTAGCTGTATTTTAGTACCTGCTGCTGGAGAGCACTCATTGTGACCTCAAGCCAATGTGCCCTCAGCAAATGAACCTGCATGTTATTACAGCAACCATGACATCACGGCAGTGTGTGAGCATCAGGTCACTGTCAAGGCTGCAGGCATTCGTCGGGTCCTGACCCCTTTCTACAGAGATGGGGGCCTCACTGGGACCCACTCATTGGGGCTTTAGAATTCTACAGGCCTGATTCAATTAATAGTCACCTAATGAAGGTGACAAGACCCTGCAGGTGGACAGGTAGGCTGATGGGGCAAAGGGCAGAGGCATGAGAAGCAAGAAGAGGGTAAGAATAAAAGGGAAGAAGGACATCCCCGAAGACCTCAGGGCCACGCCTCTGGACAGGGGACCTGCTTGTTTCCCGCACAGACCTACTGGGGATCCCACCCACCCACCCCTGGCCATCGCACATTATATGCCTCACTAATATATGCAAAGCTATTGAAAAGCCACCTCCCTGAGCTGACACCCCATGAAGCAGTGGTCAGAGCCCACCCCAGCACACCCTCCCAACCCAGCACACACTCCCACCCCAGCACACCCTCACTCCCACCCCAGCACACCCTCACTCCCACCCCAGCACAACGTCCCACCCCAGCACTCCCTCCCACCCCAATACACCCTCCCACCCCAGCACTCCCTCCCACCCCAGCACACCCTCCCACCCCAGCACACTCTCCCACCCCAGCATACCCTCCCACCCCAGCACATCCTCACTCCCACCCCAGCACACCCTCACTCCCACCCCAGCACACCCTCACTCCCACCCCAGCACACCCTCCCACCCCAGTATACCCTCCCACCCCAGCACACCCTCCCATCCCAGCAAACCCTCACTCCTACCCCAGCATACCCTCCCACCCCAGCACACCTTCCCACCCTAGCACACCCTCCCACCCCAGCACACCCTCCCACCCCAACACACCCTCACTCCCACCCCAGCACACCCTCATTCCCACTCCAGCATACCCTCACTCCCACCTCAACATACCCTCCCACCCCAGCACACCCTCCCACCCCAGCACACCCTCCGACCCCAGCACACCCTCCAACTCCAGCACACCCTCCCACCCCAGCACACCCTCCCACCCCGGCACACCCTCCAACCCCAGCACACCTTCCCACCCCAGCACACCCTCCGACCCCAGCACACCCTCCCACCCCAGCACACCCTCACTCCCACCCCAGCACACCCTCACTCCCACCCCAGCACACCCTCACTCCACCCCAGCACACCCTCACTCCCACCCCAGCACACCCTCACTCCCACCCCAGCACACCCTCACTCCCACCCCAGCATACCCTCCCACCTTCAGTTTTCCCATTGGAGTGGGGGTGTTGGCAGCAACAGGAGTCACCTTGTACAGGAGCCCCATGTCCCGGCCCGGCCTCCTCACCCACTCCCTCCAGAAGCAGCAATCCCAGCAGAGAGGCAGCCAGGCCTCCCCTCATCCGCAGCCCCCTGAACCAGCTGGCGCTCCTCCCTGAGCTCAGCCAGCTTGCACACACTAATTAGGAAGTGGAACTGCCAGAGGCCACCTGGAGACAACTGCAGGGAATTACCAGGCCTCAGCCTTGCCGCTTTTCCTGATTTGGTGCTGCATGCCCTGCTGGCACAGGCCTCCTGCCCTGCAGTTTATCCTTCTCTACATTATCAAGCATCTACCAGAGGAGCCACCCTGAGCTATGCGTCTGCAGCTGGTGGAAAGGGGAAGCCTCCGAAGCCACAGAGTCAAGAAAGGGAGCCCCAGTGGGGAAGAGGCTTGAGAGGAGGGACTGAGCCTGGGGAAAGGAGAAGCCTGGAAGGGTGGAGTTGAGAAAAGGAAGATGAAAGACAATGGCAACTGGGGCCGCCCCTCCCCTCAAAGGGTCCCTTCTGGGGTGGATGGTGGGCCATAGGCACTGAGGTGGCCCACCAACCCAGCATTAAGGCAGGGGCGGTGGATATCTCATAGTACTCCCTAAGAGCTCACTCATAGTAGCGGCGGGCTGCAGCCCCAGCACCAAGGCAGGAGCTCCTGGTCTTTTCATTTTCCTGCCTCCAGCTTTGCCTCTTGGGCTCACTGCTCACAGGAGCAATCTTCGTAAAACCCACACCTGCTTAAGACTCTCAAAGACTCCCGTTCTCACAGGACCAGCAGCCAGAGACCCAGCCCCAAGACCCTCATGAGCTCAGCCCAGCCCAGTTCCCCAGTCCCTTCCCAATACCTGCTCCCACCCCATTCCTTACTCTGCTGTCTTTCCTCACACCTCTGAACCCCAGCCCATGCCAGCCCTCTGCCTGGAGGATGCTCAGCCCAGCTCCCACCTGTGAAGTCCCTGCTTGGTCCTCAGCATGGCTCCCCTCCCAAGGCGAGCTCCTGTGGCGGCCATCCTCCCTCCATCATGGGTGCTCCATGCCCTGTTCCCACCACTAAACTGTGAGCCACTACAGGACCTAGGCCATGCCTCATCTGTGCTTAGCCCCAGGCCCTGCATGGTGCCTGACACATGGTGGACACATAGTAAACACTGAGGAAAATGGTGAATGATGGCCACAAAAGAATAGACAGATGGGTGGGTGGATGGATGGGCAGATTGATGGGTGAATGGATAGATCAACAGAGGTGGATGGCAGGATAGTTGGATGGACAGAAGGAAAGATGGTTGGATGCATGGATGGATGAGGGACCGGGTTGGGGTGGATGGATGTGAAGTGAGTGGGTGAGTAGGTGGGTGGATGAATATGTAGGTGGTTGGGTGAGTGGGTGGATGGATGTGTAGGTGGTTGGTTGAGTAGGTGGGTGGATGGATGTGTAGGTGGATGGGTGAGTAGGTGGCTGGGTGGATGTGTACGTGGGTGAATGGAGGGGTGGGGGAGAGGACGGTGTGGTGAGGGAGTGAATGGGGGTGGCTTGGTGCATGGGAGAGGAAACGTAGACAATCAGAGGAAGTCTGACCTTGCTCCAGCCTTGGGCCCCCATCCTCACTCCACACCACCTGACCACAAAGGCACTTAGAAGGATTAAGCCTCCTTGATACAGTTGGAGCAGCTGGAAATAGCTCTGTGCAGCCTGCACCCGCTGCCTTCCAGCAATCAGCCTCAATCAACACCCACCTGGCCCTGCTGCCAGTTAATTCCACCTGACACCCTGGCCAGGCATCCCAGAGCGGCCAGGTGTTGGCCCTGTATGAGGGATGCCAGGAGATGGGCCTGCTCAGCCAAGGCCAGCAGAAAAATCACTCTCCTGGACCCCCCAGTACCCAATGAGGACAACAGTGTCCCAGGAGCTCCAGCCCACAGCAGAGCTTGGGGACACGAAGAGATACCCCCACACACACATTCAGGGAGCTGGGTCACCCCTCAGGAAGTGGATATGTGGGTTCCCTTCTGGCCCGGCCACTCTTCTCTTATACTCACCTGGCAACCAGTTCATTGCTCTAAAGAGCTGGGACCCCAGGAGGGACTCCTAAGGGCATCTTGCATTGGTCTCTTCAACACCAAAGAGGCAACACCAGAGACTGAGGGAGAGAAATGTGACCCCTCTAAATGCTCCACTTGCCCAGAGGCACCCCGAACAAAGGTGTGGGTGTGGAGTCAGTGAGCAATCACAGTAGGGAGGGGCTGCCTTGGTCCAGAGTGTGGCTCCGTGCCCTCAAATTAGGGACTGCTTGTAGTGGGGTAGGGTCCCCACATGATCTCCTTTGGGCCTTCTACTTTGTGACACCTGACTCAGCCCCATTCCCTCAATCTCTCTAGCCATGTCCCTCTGCGCCTCCCATGGGAACCTCAGTGCTTCAGCCTAAGCCAGGCTGCCCCACTCTCTGGCAAGTGCCTGGGGCCAGCACAGCCAGTCCCCCTCCTCCCAGGGCAGAGGAGCAGCTAAGGCACCTGCTGGGGCCTGAGGCAGCCAAAACACCAGGCAGCACTGCAAGCAGAGTGTAGGGTTCAGAGTAAGGATGAAGAAGCCAGGCTGCCAAGGTTAAAGCCACTTAACTCTGTGACCTTGGGCAAGACACCTAACTTCTCTGTGCCTAATTTCCTCATTGGCAAAACAGGCTAATAATAGCCCCACCTCACAGGCTGAGTGAGTAAATGGTGTAAATTGCTGAGAGCCAAGCCTGACTCACAGGGCACCCTCTATGAGTTTCAGCTATTCTTATGATCTGGGGGTGGCAGTGGGTGCACTTCTGGGAGTACGCAGGCCCCAGTCATTCCAGGGACCCCGGAAGCTTCATTCTTAAGCAGGTTTGTCACAGCCCAGCACTGCCTGGAGCTCAACTCATCTGGCTTCAACCCTTCTGATGGCGTGGCCAGGGCAGATAGCTGGGCGTGCGGGCCAGCCCAGTCCTCCTACCCATGCCTGGCATCTGCTGTAGCCTCCTCCACAACCTCCCCCCCTTCACTAAGTCCTGCCCAGACACCTCTCCTTCAGATGACCGGCCCTGAACCCTAGGCTAGGCTATGTCCTCTGTAAGACACCCCCACCCATAGAGTCCTGTCCTCAGGCAGTCACTTCACCATATGGCCACACCTGTCTGCCTCACCTTGGGATCCCCAGAGCCTGGCCCAGAGCAGGCCCTGAGGGTGCCTGTTGACTCAACACCGGACCATTGGTAAGTGAAGGAGTAACAGCCTCCAGGTATCCCTGGCCCCTGCATCCTGCTCCTGGTAGCAGCTCCTCCTCCTGGCCTCAGCCCTCCTGCCTACGGTGACCAGCCAGCCTCAAGCAGCCCACCACCAGCCCAACTTGCCCCTGCCTCCTAAACCTGGCTTCAGGCCCTGCCTGACCTCACCCTACAGTCCCGCCCCATCCCAGAACCACCACCCACCCCACCCCACCCCACCCCAGACTGGGCAATCATATCAAGAACTAAGGAGGAGAGAGGACACCACAGGTCTCCACTTCTCTGGTCACACAGTTGCCTGGGGGAGTTTCTATCACAGATGAGGAAATGAGTCTCCAGTGGGGACAACACCACCAGGACCTCCTGTGCCACATTTGGCTTCCCTCGGAGCTGGAAGCCTCACCCCTCCCAGAAGCCACTCAGTGACAATGCACAACAAAAGGACAGCAGACAGAGCTCAAACGGCTTCTCTTGATCAACTCTGGATAGGCCATCATCAGCACTAAACCTGGCTGAGCATCGAGCCTGGAGCGAGGAAACATGCATTTCTTTCTGTCTCCACACCTGAACTTCCCACTGTTCCCTGAACACACGTCACCTTTCAACATTTTGTACTTTTGCATACCCTGTTTCCTCTATGTGCATAAGTCTCCGCTGACCACTATAAATTCCTACTCATACTTCAAGAGTTTGCTCAGTTGTCACCTCCTCCACGAAGACTCCCCTGATTTCTCCCAGATTTCTCTGTGTTCCCAGAGCTGTCTCCCCCTCTGGTCTGTGGGCTCCTCCAGGCAGGATCATGTCCAACCCATCTATCCATCTCCCACCCAGGGCTGGCAGATGGCCTCCCTCCATGGATGGTGACATGAGTAATACACACCCATCTCTGTGCCCGGCAGTGTGGGCAGTGACAGGCCCAAGTGGCCACACTTCTGCCCAAGCTGCAATTCCTGGTTCCCTGAGACTTTCCCAAGGACCAGGCCTCTCAGCACTGGGCTGTTTCCAAGGTCTCTAAGCACAACTCTGGCTCCAGCAAACCCAAACATCTGTGGTGGTGGCTGGGGACGGAGGGAGAACTGCCTGCCCAGCTAGGCTTCCAGAAGGGGCCTGTGATACACATTTTGCAAATGGCAGGAGACATGCATGTCAGAAAATTGTCCACAATCAATTTCAAATTCCAAGCGGAAATGGTTGGTTTGCTGCTAGTTTGCTGGAAATCTGAAGATAGTGTCTCCCAGGAGGGAGACAGAGGGCCCGGGCTGGTTCCTGGGAAATCAGAAATGCCCTCTTGACCCCCCACCATCTCTGCACACTCAGGGCACAGCCATCTGCCTGGGAAGCAGGGCCAAGTCATTCTGCACTCAAGACAGAGGCTCTGGCTCTGATGGCCCCTGACCCAGCAGGCCACCGGTAACCCTATTCCAGACCCCCTAAGTGGACCCTTGTGCCCTGAGCCAGGGCATGCTGAACCAGGCAGGCCCATGGCCCTACTGTCAACCATTCTCTCTCTCCACAAGTATCCAAGCAATGAGGCAGCAAAAGCTTTGGAAGAAGAGCACAGTTGGGGTCATGTTATCTCTGTAGGCCTCAGCTTTCCCATTTGATAAATGGGAAGAATGACCTGCCCAAGTGTGTCTCCAAAGGGTATTTGCTACCACAAAAGGAAGCAGAGTGAGCAGCTATTATTAACCACCACAGGAGTCATTAGACAGCTGACCTCAATCAGCACCTAGTCTGTGCCTCCTATTGTATTTGGAGACGCAGTGTCTTCAGTTACTCATCGGCAAACCTCTTCACAGTAACATGCATTTAACTGTCTGTCTCCCCAAGGAAGCAAGCAGTCCAGGACTTCCATGTGACCATGATTCCCCGAGGCTGGCACACAGAACACACTCAACAAATGCTCATTGGGTGAGGGATGGGGTGACGGTTGCTCCTATACTGCAAACCCTCCCGTGTATCTGCATGGACTTTTTTTTTTCCTCCCAGGGACTGGGGTACCCTCTTCTCACTGCACTTGGGGATAAGAGAGGAGAAACAAGGGTAGAGAAGTGGGCCAGGAAGCCCTGAATCCCAGCTTCCCTTTCCCTGTTTTCTCCTCTCTCATCCCTAAGTGCAATGAGAACAGAGCATCCCAATTCCACGAGGAAGAAAATTGGGAGGCCAGGGAGGGCCCCAGGGTAATAACGCAGCCATTGTATTAGGGAGCCAGGAGAAAATGCAAGCTGAGCAGCCCTGTTCCTGCATGCTCTGGAATGCTGCTCCCTTAGGAACTGATACACTGAAGGTTCTCTGGCTGGCAGTCACTGGGCATCTCTCTGAACCTCAGTTTTCCAGTCTCTTGATGCAAAGACTCAATGAGGTTTCACAAACCCAAGACTGCACTGTGCCAGGTATACTCAAGGCAGGACTCGATACAGCCCAGCTGCCTCTCCTGTTGTATTTCCCGCCCACCCTGAATTTACTCCCACCACCACCTGGACAGATCAAACTAGACTCCAAAGAGATACTGAGAAGTGACTGGAATAAGAGGAGGGAGAGAGTTTAGTAAAGGGAAGTAGAGAACTCTAGAGTACAAATGCCCATTTTTAAGTTTTTCTCAAAGAATAGGGAATGCTTTAGCAAGGCTCAGGATGAGGCTTCCTTTTCAGGGCATTAACAATTTGTATTTTTCACTATCCATCTTCCTTGCAGTCGTTTGCAGGGAGGGAAAGTCTATAAATATTTTTTTTTAAGAAACGACTGCATTTTGATGAACTCAGCTTAGCAAGTGCTTTGCATATGAATGAGACCTGATTAGCTGGCACTCTCCCACAGCAGAGTAGCCTGCAACTTCAAGCTTTCCCAAGAGTTAAAAAGTTGAAGCGGCCACATTTACGTGGCTCCTCTAATAAAAAAATCATGCATCATTTATTATTAATGCTCGGCTCTGATAAATACCCTCATCTAAAATTCTTCACTTGCAGGAACTCTTCAGGATAATTTCTCAGGATAACCAAAGAGAGTACTTCAGCCGGGCCTTTGCAGAATGGGATGTCTATGGCAGAGGCTGGGGGACAGGATGTGACACCCACTAAAGTGGCCGGCTGGAGCGTTTTAGGGAAAGCTGACCAGCCTCGGCCACCGAGAGAGGGAAAGCCATCAGCTGCAGCAGGGGCTCTGCCTCTGTTGTGACCACCTCAGCTGGGTTCAGTGCAGCTTCTGAGAAGACTAGCACTCAGATTAATTCCCCAGATGAGATGGCTGGGAGCAAAGGGCCAGTTTCTATCATCCAGAGGCATCTGCTAATTGACATCAGTCCTCCCACAAAGCCAGGCTGTGGTGCGGAGGCTGTTCCCTGATGGAGTCGCAGATGCTATTAGTGTCCCAGCCAGGCCCCCTTTACAGATGGACACTCCCATCCCCTCTTGCTCTAAATGTTAGGCAGCTGGGCCTCACAGGTGCCCCTTCTCCAGCAAACTTCCCTCACCCAGGGGAGCCGCCAGAGGGGATGGCCCACTCCCCACCCGAGGGTAGCTCACAGTCAACGTCAGACAGTGGTGACGGTAGAGGAGGTCACCCCTTGTTCCCTCCAGAAGGAACAACTCTATGTTCCAGAGTCCCTGATCAGGACAGGCTAGACTTACATGATACCACATCCTTCCTTGTCTGTTTTTCCTCTCTAACCTGCTTCCCTCCATAAATCTCAGACACCCAACCCCTGTCCCAGGCTCTGCCTCTAGGGAACCTGACTGGAGACAATTGGGCCCCCCAGATCCACTACTGGGACTCTGGAAGGCTGACTGCTGTGGACGGCATGGCCAAGACTCCCTTGTCCTCAGGTCCCTTGGTGATTTGGCCAATGGGAGACAAAGGCAGGAAATGAGAGGGTGCAGAGGGGGTGGGGGTGGGGAGGAGAGTGGATGAGGGTGGGGGTGCTTCTCCCCTGGCTGCCTCCTTGCTGGGTTGACCGTGGCTGCACTACCTGCTCCAGTTGCTGTCCCCTCTCTGTGCCCCTTCAGGACTAGTGACAGGAACAGCTCCTGAGGCCACTTCAACACAGCTGGTGCCCTAACTTTGCCCACACTTCTAGGAAAACTCTGTTCAAGGTCTGTTTTCTACCAGACCTTAGCTGGCCTGGGAGAAATGCTCCATCCCCCTTTTCCTTCCTCCAATATAAAATGGGAGGTTTCATCAGAGCTACCCTAGAAAGAGAGAAGTGGGCAGCTTTCAGGGTTATTGAGACACAAACATCGGGCACATCTGTCCCCCAGTTAATCCCTACACAGGCAGCAGCTCCCACACTATCAAATGAGCCCTGCTCCCCAGTGGAGCCAAAAGAATGAAAGCCAAACAATGGCATTGGTTTTTCCAGAATCCCTGTGTGCATCCAGACATAGGGAAGGGTCTGCACCTCTCACTCATCGGCTCCTTAGTAACTAACAATTTAGGAAGATCCAATGTGAGGCAAGAGATTAAAATTTCATGCATTTTGCTTCAAATACCTACAAAAACTAAGTTTCCTAGGAGAAAAAAGAAAACTTTTTTGTCTAAGCAACACAAAAAGCAAGCCATGGCCCAAGCCCCCCCAGGTTGGTGTTGTGGTATAAATCTTTAATTTCACTTGTTGCTCTCATCCTCTGACCCCAGCAGCATTCCATAAATATTTAGGAAGGAAGCATCAGGCTTGTTTTCTACTTTGGAATGCTAATGATGAGAATGGGAGGGTGAGAAAGCAGCCTCCATGGTCCATCCAGCTCTGGGCCCATCAGCAAAATACAGCAGGCATACTGGTGACACAGGGAGCCACCGGCTTCCTTAATGAGCCGAGATGCAGTTCATGGAGAAAATCACTACCTGGAGGCACACTGATGGTGGAACCACCAGCCAAATCAATAGAAATGGAGAAACCTCAAAGGGAGGGAGGTGCAGGGGAGAGGAGAAAGCGCAGTGGAGGGGAGAAAGCTCCACGGACGTGCATGCAGATATACTTTTTCCCAAAGAAAATGCAGCTGCCCAGTTCAGCCCTCTCGGCCTCGCTACTCCCCAGACCAGGGCCTTGCCAGCTCTCTCCTTGGGCCTTGCACACTCATACATATACCCTCCTCAAATATTCAGGCCCTGGAGAAGGCCCAGTCCCAACCTCCTAGTCCCCCACCCAACACCAAATGCAACTGTCACCTCCCCTGCAGCTCCCACATTGCAGAGGGCAGAGGTCTCTCAACTCCTGCCCGAGGCTGACCTCTCTGTACCTGGCAGTGTGGACCGGAGACCCAGGCCTGGAGAAGGCTGGTCTTGCTTTGAATTCTGCCTTGACCATTTTCTAGTTATGGTCTTCAGCAAGATTATTTTAAACAGCTTTATTAAGGTACAAACTACATACTATGAAATTCACCCATTGCATGGTTTTGAGTTTTAGCAAATTTATACAATTGTGCAACCATCCCCACTATCCAGTTTAACAATATTTCCATACCCCCTAAAGGTCCCCTCATGCCTGTTTACAGTCAATCTCTGCTTCCACCCCCAGCTCCAGCCAGCTACTTATCTGGTTTCTGTCTCTATAGTTTTGCCTTTTTTGGAAATTGCACATAAATGGAATCACAAAACATGTAGTCTTCTGTGTCTGCCTTCTTTCACTTAGAATAATGTTCTGAGGTTCATCCATGTTAAGCATGTATCAGTGTTTCATTCTTTTGTATTTCTGAGTAGTATTCCACTGAATAGAAATATCCAATTTTGTTTATCTATTCACCAGTTGATGGACATTTGCGTTGTATCCAGTTTGAGGCCATCATACATAATGCTGCTATGAACATTCATGTATAAGTCTTTGTGTAGACATATGCTTCCTTTTCTCTTTCGTAAATTCCTAGGAGTGGAATTGCTAAATGATATGGTGAAGTATGTGTTTGTCCTTTTAATAAGCTGTCAAACTGTTTTTCACTGCAGCTGCACCATTTTGCATTCCTGCTGGCAGTGTATGAGGGTTCCAGTTGCTCCACATCCTCAAAACACTTGTTACTGTCTTTTTTATTATAGTCATCCTAGTGGGTGTGAAGTGGTATCTGATTATGTTTTGATTTGCACATCCCTAAAGACTAACATTATTGAACATCTTTTCTGCATGTTTATTTGAAATCTGTATATCTTTTTTGGTGAAGTATCTACACATATCTTTTGCCCATTTTGTATTGGGTGGCTTGTCTTACTGAATTGGAAGACTCATTTATACGTTCTGGACAGAAATTCATTATAAAATATGTGATTTGCACGTTTTTTCTCTTAGGCAATATTTCAACCTCTTGATGTCTTCACCTGCAAGTTGAAGCATGCCATAACACTTTACCATGTTGTAGTAAAGAACAAGGATGATGAGTGCCTAGTGCCAGACCTGGCACATATGCCATTGAAAAATGGAGCCACCACTACATCACTGTACCCACTTTATCCCTGGAATCAAGGTCTGCATGGTCTTGGCCTTCAACTTGAAGTACCCAGTGCAATACAGATGAGGACCCAGGACAGCTTGAGCCCTAGGCCATTCCAGCATCCCCAGCATGTTCCCTCCAGGGCCTGCATACATCATCAATAGCACCAGCTCCAGTCTTCACACAGCAAAGTGCAATGTCAGCAGGCAGGACCCATTATGGGAGCACTGAGAATGGAGCACAGTCTCAAAGGGAACAGGTGTGAGTAAGGGGAGGATGACAAGATGTCCTGGCACAGGGGTCAGCAGGAGCAGAAGCACAGAGAAGGAAAACGTGCATGGCACATCCTGGGTGCCAAGGAAGGGCTACACGCCCGACCCAGTGAGTGTGGCCAGGCCTGGCTCTCAGGGTTAGCAGGCGAGCAGAGAGCAGGAAGCAGAGTGGCACTCTGGGGGCCAGGCCATGCTGGAGCCCCTGAGCACTGCTGCTGAGAGGTCGACGTGGTGAGACGCACTCAGGAAGAACTTCTAATTCCATGTGCTGGCACAACACAGTCCTCTGCTTCTGCTTCCACACTCCTTCCCCTCAGAGACCCACAGCCCAGGAGAGCCAGGGAGACCTCTGTGCCAGGATCTGTGTCATGAACACTGTGCCATTTCTCACTACGCTCCTGGGAGGAGGTGACATTACCTCCTATGTTAAGGGCTGAACTGTGTCCCCCTTAAAATGCCCTAACCCCCAGTACCTCAGAACGTGAACTTATTTGGAGACAGGGTCTGATATGGTTTGGATTTGTGTCTCCGCCCAAATCTCATGTCAAATTGTAATCCCCCCAGTGTTGGTGGGGGGCCTGGTGGGAGGTGACTAGATCATGAGGGTGGATTTCCCTCTTGCTGTTCTTACAATAATGAGTGAATTCTCAGAAGATTTGGTTGTTTAAAAGCATGTAGCACCTGGATGGGCACAGTGGCTCACACCTGTAATCCCAGCACTTTCAGAGGCCAAGGCGGGTGGATCACGAGGTCAGGAGATCGAGACCACCCTGGCTAACACAGTGAAACCCCACCTCTACTAAAAATACAAAAAATTATCCGGGCGTGGTGGCAGGCACCTGTAGTCCCAGCTACTCAGGAGGCTGAGGCAGGAGAATGGTGTGAACCCAGGAGGCGGAGCTTGCAGTGAGCCAAGACTGTGCCACTGCACTCCAGCCTGGGCAACAGAGCGAGACTCTGTCTCCAAAAAAAAAACAAAAAAAAGCATGTAACACCTTTGCCTGCTTCCCCTTCACCTTCCACCATGATCCTGAGGCCTACCTTAGTCATGCTTCCTGTATAGCCTGTGGAACTGTGAGTCAATTAAACCTCTTTTCTTTATAAATTACCCAGTCTCAGGGAGTTCTTTAAAGCAATTTGAGAACAGACGAATACAGCAAATTGGTATTGAGAAGGGGAGCATTGGTATAAAGATACCTGAAAATGTGGAAGCAACTTTGGAACTGGGTAATTGCCAGAGGTTAGAACAGTTTGAAGGGCTCAGAAGAAAACAGGAAGATGAGGGAAGCTGAATATAAAAGTTTGGAAAATTTGCAGCCTGGCCATGTGGTAGAAAAGAAAAACCCATTTTCTGGGGAAGAATTCAAGCAGGCTGCAGAAATTTGCATATGTAAAGAGGAGCCAAATGTTGATAGCCAAGATAATGGGGAAAATGCCTCAAAGGCATTTCAGAGACCTTTGCAGCAGCCCTCCCATCACAGGCCTGGAGGCCTAGGAGGGAAGAATGGTTTTGTAGGCAAGGCCCAGGACCCGCTGCTCTGTGCAGCCTTGGGACATGACACCCTGCATCACAGGCACTCCAGCTCCAGCCATGGCTAAAAGGGCCAAGGTGGCCAGGGGTGGTGGCTCATGCCTGTAATCCCAGCACTTTGGGAGGCTGAGGCAGGCAGATCATGAGGTCAAGAGATTGAGACCATCCTGTCCCCCGTCTCTACTAAAAATACAACCCCATCTCTACTAAAAATACAAAAATTAACTGGGCATGGTGGCACATGCCTATAGTCCCAGCTACTTGGGAGGCTGAGGCAGGAGAATCACTTGAACCTGGGAGGCAGAGGTTGCAGTAAGCCAAGATCGTGCCACTGCACTCCAGCCTGGTGACAGAGCGAGATTCCATCTCAAAAAAAAAAAAAGGTTTGGGCGGGCAAGGTACAGCTTGGGCTATTGCTTCAGAGGGTGCAAGCCATAAGCCTTGCTGGCTTCCACAGGTGTTAAACCTGCAGGTGTGCAAAGTGTGAGAGTTGAGGCTTGGGAGCCTCCACCTAGATTTCAAAGGATGTATGGAAATGCCTGGATGTCCAGGCAGAAGTCTGCTGCAGGGGCAGAGCCTTCATGGAGAACCACTACTAGGGCAGTGTGGAGAGAAAATGTGGAGTTGGAGCCCCCACACAGAGTCTCCACTGGGGCACTGCCTAGTGGAGCTGTGAGAAGAGGGCCACCATCCTCCAGACCCCAGAATGGTAGATCCACCAACAGCTTGCAACATGTGTCTGGAAAAGCCACAGGCACTCAACACCCCATCCTCCAGAGCTGTAGAGGCTGAGCCCTGCAGAGCCACAGGGACAGAGCTGCCCAAGGCCTTGCGAGCCCACCCTTTGTATCAGTGTTGCCTGGATATGAGACATACAGTCAAAGGAGATTATTTTGAAGCTTTAAGATTTAGTGACTGGGTTTTGGGCTTGCATGGGGCCTGTAGCCCCTTTGTTTTGGCTGATTTCTCCCTCTTGGAATGGGTGTATTTAGCCAATTCCTGCACCCCCATTGTATCTTGGAAGTCACTAACTGGTTTTGAGCTTACAGGCTCATAGGCAGAAGGTACTTGCCTTGTCTCAGATGAGACTTTGGACTGTGGACTTCTAAGTTAATCCTAAAATTAGTTAAGACTTGGGGGACTGTTGAGAAGGGTTGATTGTATTTTGCAATGTGATAAAAAATGAGACTTGGGAGGGGCCAAGGACAGAATAATATGGTTTGGATTTGTGTTGCCACCCAAATCTCACGTCAAATTGTAATCCCCAGTGTTGGAGGAGGGGCCTGGTGGGAGGTGACTGGATCATGGGGCAAATTTCCCTCTTGCTATTCTTGCAATAGTGAGTGAGTTCTCACAAAATCTGGTTGTTTAAAAGCAAGTAGCACCTGCCCTTGCTCTCTTCTCCCTTCTCCAGCTATGTAAGACATGTCTGCTTCCCTTTCACCTTCCACCATGATTGTAAGTTTCCTGAGGCCTCCTAGCCATGCCTCCTATATAACCCAGAGAACCAATTAAACCTCTTTATAAATTACCCAGTTTCAGGTAGTTATTTATAACAATGTGAGAATGATCAAATGCAGGGTCCTTATAGAAGTGATTAAATTAAAATGAATCGGGAAGGTGGGCCCTATTCCACCTTTATAAGACTGGTGTCTTTATAAGAAGAGGAGATGAGGACACAGGTACACAGAGGGAAGACCATGTGAAGACACAGGGAGAAGACAGCCATCTACAATCTAAGGAGAGGGGCTCGGCAGAAACCAATCCTGCCAACACCTTGATCTTATACTTCCAGTCTCCAGAACTGTGAGAAAATAAATACCTGTTTTTGAAGCCCACCAGCCTGAGGGACTTTGTTATGGAAGCCCCAGGAAACCAAATATCACATTTCCAGATAAGGAAATTGTGGCTCAGAAGCGGACACTGTACCTGAGGCCCATGGCTGGGGAGAGGCAAGCCTGGCTGTCTGGTTTCAGGGCCCTGGGCCTCCACCCTTTCCACGCCCCATCACTCCAGCACACACATCACTAGGACATGAGCTTCCTGGGAGCTAGAACCTGGCCTGGGATTGTGCCTGGCTCACGGGGCATTCTGGGACCATCTGGAGAATGAGAGTGGAGTGCTGCCTCCTCTGCACTGAGCCCCATGCTGGGGGGCCAGGGGCACTCAGAGGAAGGTGCAGGGAAGGCAGCAGGTCAGTGAAACAGGTCTGAAAAAGAGCTGCGGCTATTGTATGCAAGAGGGCAAGATATGTCCAGGGGCCCACCTCTTGGTTGGGTGCGGCGGGGGTGGGCAGGGCAGAGCTGGGACCTTTGAAAAGCAGATTTTAGCTCCAGAAGAGAAGAGACCAACTGCTCCCCTATGGAACATGCTGCCCAGATGAGGAGTCCAAGCAGCAGCTGCACGCAGTGGAGCAGCCACTAGGTGCATCAGGGTGAACGTAAGAACGTGTGGCTTTCCAGCCGTGGCATCAATGCTGCCATCAAGCAGTGGCTCACTGGTGGTCATCTCAGGTCCCCATCCTCCAGAGATAGCAGCATGGGAGCCCCAGACCAGCCTCGGGGAGCCAAGCACAGAGCAGCAGGAGCAGCCAATGTGGAAAGGCGTGGAAGGTATCCCTGCCAGGCTGGGTCAGAGCCCCTGAGAAGGCCCCACTGGCCCTGGGGACATGAAGCCTGAACGGACACTGCCTCTTTACCCAAGCATACAAGGAGACACAGCCTGATGCTAAAGTCTAGGCAACAGGGTCTGGGGAGAAGCCACCATTCTTTCGAATCAGTGGCCATTGCCCAATGCTCTGTGAGGGGTCCAAGGCCCTGTTGCCCACAAGATGCACCAGCTCCCACTTGTTTACCACCTCAGCCTTGGCTATGAACTCTCGCCTTGTCTCTGACCCTTCAGTCCCCCATGCCCTGGCCCCTCAGACCGTCTCCTCACCTCACCCAGGCTGTCTATTCCCTGAAGTGACTTTGGCTCCTCTTCGTAACTCCCTCTCTGTCCTAGCCCTTCAGGGGAAAGGCTCCACCCTCTGGCTGGCCCTGGCCATCAGGACCCCTCCACCTCTGGCAAGTTAAGAGTGAGGCATCTTTACAGGGGGGCCCCCTACAACCGCAGGCTGAGCCCCTCTGGGCAATGCTCATCAGTCCACACTACCTCAGGCAGGGCCTCCAGGTCTTAGTTGGGCCATGCTACCCTTAAGCAGAACTCCCCGCCACCGCTATCTGGTCATCGGGGAGTTAGTATCACTAACTTAATCCTAGACAGAGTTTGCATAGTTATTTCTACATTCTTACTCAATTAATTATTGCAATATCAATAGATCTTTAATTTTCTCATCAGTGAATAATAGGAATGAGCCTCAATTCCACAATATAATTAATTAGTTATGAGTGATCAAGTGCAAGTTCCTACTCAAAGTCCTGCTGAGACAAACCCCCAACCACTGCCCCTGGGAGGCCATCACCTGCAAGAGCCCAGACTGCCTGGATGGAGCAGAAGACACCCCCACCTGACCCAGCCTGGTCAGAGCCCTGGGTATTTTGCTGAGCTCAAAAGACCCTCAGGAAGCACCTCCTGTGTGCCAATGCCTATGCTGGGTCCCTGGATGCAAGGATCGAGCTTCACCCCACCCTCAGGGGAATCCTGGCCTCAATGGCTCACATGGAAGAAGCAACAGAGACATGAAACAGATGGCTTGTAATAATGTGCACTAATTCAATTACACAGATTTTAGTTGAGCATTTACTATATGCCAAGCCCCATGCTAGGTTCTGGCAACACAGTGGAACCTCATGGAAACAATGAGCCCACCTGGCAGGGAGTATGTGGTTGCTAAATCATGAACTGAGCCTTTTGAAGGCAGAGCAAGATTTACCAAGGAAAGAATAAGGTCAGGTGTTCCTGGCAGAAGGAACAACACATATGAAGATCGGAGAACAATGGCATTCCTAGCTTTTGGATCACGGAGTGTTTGGAGCAAAAGGCCCCAAAAGTTGCTGATGAGGGCATGGAGCAACAGGGAGACTGCCTCTTGACCCAGACGCTGACCCTGAGAGCCTCAGGGGGCTAGGCTGAGGGCTGTCACACTTCCCCTCCCAGGACATCCAAGAGAGGACAAAGGCTCTTGACAAGTATCCTGAGCTGCCTGCTGGTGGAGGGATGCCCTCATCAGGCATTCACAGGCCCTGGCTCAGCCTGGGCTGAGGCAGGGGGCACTTTTGAAACTTTTGAAAGGGATATAGGTAAGGCAGCTGACTTAGAGAGTGCAAAGGGCTAAGGCCATATAGGAAGAATGGCCAAGCTGGAGCCCCTGCTCATGCCCACCTCCAAAACCCCTGTCCAGGCCACCTCCTCCAAAAGGGCCTCTCCAAGAGTACACTCTTCACACCCTACTCCCAAGAATCAGAGCTCTCCATGTGCCAGATACTGGTGCTTTGCATGGTGACCTTGCTCCATCCTCCGAGTAATGACATCCAGGCCACAGATGAGGAAACTCAGGCACAGAGAGGCAACATGCCCACAGTCACAGTAACAAGCAGTAGGGCAGGGATCTGGTACTGACAGCCGATGGACACTGCTTGTCCATCAGCTCCTCACCCAGCCCCACCCGCCTCACCAAACTCCCCACCTCCAGCAGGCCTACGCTGGGACCAGGCTCAAGCTCCCTGTGTCTCAGCTTCCTCGCCTGTAAAACAAGAGTTATAGTAATGCCCACTTCCCAGGATGGGTGTGAAGATGTCAATTCCAGCAGAATGCATATCAACTGTAATTCTCGGTGTTGCTGCCTGGTTGTCTATCTGATAGTGTGGGTGGAAGTGAAAAAAAAAAGAGACGCAAGGAAAAGACGAGGTGGCTGGATAGGGTGGTGGGGGAAGCCAGGATAGGGGTCAGGCGTCCTCAGATGGAGTCTTTAGGGGCTCAGTTACTCCAGGGCCCTAACCAGGCCTGGAGAGCCAAGCACTGTCAGGCTGTGCCCACCCTTCCTCATTCATTGACATGGCCCAAAGCCACTCAGCTGTCTGGGTCCTGTGTGTCAGATGCCAGTGGGAACTCAGCTCCTCATACCACCCTGTGAGCTAGGCAACCCCACTTAACAGATGAGGAAGCTGAGGCTCAGAGTGGTAAAGAACGAAAAACAATAATGAAAAGAGCTAACACATAGGGAGAAGTTCCTCTATGCCAGGCCCTGGAGAAAGAGTGTCAATTGTATCATCTCCCTTAATTTTCAAAAATAGCCTGAGTGAGGGATTGCTGCTGCCAGTATACAGATGAGGACATCGAGGCCTGGAGATGAAAGTTGCTTGCCCAAAATGCCAGCGCCGCCCATTAACAGCATGGGGTTCACACCTTCCAGTCTGATTCTGGCCAACCTCCATTCACCCGCAGCCCCCAGTACAACGTGGGCAGATGTCAGGGCCGAGCAGGGGCCAAGACAATCCCTCAGGACATTTAATCCAGCCTTCCCCAGTCCTCGCCACCATCTCTGCACACACGTGCCACACATGTGCACACAAGCACATGCATACATACCTGCACATACATGCACACGTGTGTGCTTGTGTGCACTGTGTATACACATATATACATACATGTATACATGTATGTGTACACACCTGTATACACATATACATGGGCATGCAAACACAGCTCCTCTCCTTATCTCTCTTCCTCAGTTGGGGGCATAATCAGGGTGAGGGTTGATAGTGGGACCTGGCCAGGGAATTTTTTTTTAACCAACTGCACTTCCTACCAATATCCACCAAAAGATGACAACTATGCAGAAACCCTTAGCAAGGTCAGTAATCCTGTCATAACCCCAAGTTGGTGGGACAGTGGCACAGAGGAGCAGCCTTCAAGGGGGCAGAGTTGCGGGACCTGCTTTGTGTGCAAGGCCTGGCCACAGATTCAGCAGAGCCAAGGCCTCCCTAATTCCCCTCAGAGGCCCCAGGCAGGCACCAGAACAGGAACTATTGTCTGGTAAGAGACACGTGGATCTGATGCTCCTGCCCTGATTTCTCTGACTATTACAGATTAAATCGGGGATAATGTCTCTGATCTAGAAACCGGATTCGATGCAGCTTAAAGCCCGCTCAGACACCGCACCATTATGCTAAGCAGCGCGCCTGCAAGGAGGCTGCCGCCCCCTCGTTAATCATCCCTGGCAGCAGGAGCACAGCCAGTCAGCCCCACCTCTGGCTCCAGTGGGGAACACAAGAGGCAGCAAGGCCTGGGCCCCTTCACCCTCTCGTGGATGGACAGACAGACAGACAGAGGGCAGCCATGGCCCCCTCCCTAATGCCACACGCCCAAAGAAATAGCCAAAGTGAGAGGTTTCCTTTCAAGACACCATTTCTGAGAGCCTAAGCTGAGCTAGTCCTCGAATATCCTCAGAGATGTAAATTATGTGGGTTGAGCTAATGAGCTATATATGTATCTTTCATCCCCTAATTAACTGTGGTTTAATGAATTTCTCAGTGCACTGCTGCCAGAATAGCCTTGCAGCCCAAAAGATTTTTTCCCCTCCATTGCAGGTAAATATTTAAACACCCCAAATTAAAAGGAGCACCAGGGCCCAAAATTGGAGGCTTGATGCTACCCAGGGTAATTAGACCCCTGTCACACTGATTCCACGTTTTCATTTTTTCCTTTCTCCTCCTGAGGCGATGGCGGGGGACCTTAGGCACTAAGAACCTGGCCTGGTACAGAGCCTGTGGCTCCCTGTAGACCAATGGGCCTGTGTCCAGCTCCCACTACCTGGAAACTCCTCTCCTGGGCTCTGGGGGAGTAGATTAACCCAGGGGAGGGAACAGGGGACACTACCCACCTGCTTCTCCCACAGTTGGCAGAGAAACCCCTTAGGGCAAGTGGGCCAGTGGCCTGGGGAAGTCAGGAAACTGCCCATGCTGGGGCTCATGTCCTAGCACCTACCCCTCAGACAGTCACCCATTCCCACGGCCTATCACCATCATCACTGCAGCTCCTACTACCATTCGTTTTACTCCATTCCTCCTCTACCATTCGCTTTACTCCATTCCTCCTCTACCATTCGCTTTACTCCATTCCTTGGTGGCCTCTGCAAAACAGAGAAGGCCACACCCAAAGGAACTGCCTCTGACAGTGCTGTCCCCAAGTGGTGAGTGGGCATCTCAGTTGGTCCTTGAAGCCACATGAGTGAGCAGCCACCACTCACCTGCCCCACTTTCCCATGAGAAGCTTGGGCAGAAAGGACCAAACCCACCACGACTCATGCAAAAGGGAGAGGTGAACCAAAAGCTGGGGCAGGCACCCATGTGCCTGGGGTCCAAGATGACCCAGGGTCAGGGAAAAACACAAGGGTCCTTCCCAGCTCTGCTCTCTCAGGGAGCCACGAGGCTGAAAGCTCAGTGCCACTAGAATCTGGGAACCAGGGCCTGTGCTGCTCCAGAACCTCTCTGGCCTTGACTTAGAGCCAGCCTGGAGGGCAAAGGATGCTCTCCCCTCAGCTGCACTCACCGGCTCTGCCACTCCCTGACCCCACTAACCACAACCAGGCAGGTAAAGCCACAGGGCCTTGTGAAGCCATGGCCCACCTGGGCTCTCTGAGGGCCCTGTGTGGACACTTCTCACTCTCCCGTGGCCTCTCTCTGAGGACAGCCTGGCCTGTCTGGTACCTGAAAGGAGCCCAGCCCCAGCCACCAACAGAAGGAACAAGCAAGGGAGCTCCTGACAGTGACTCCAGCTAGGTCTCGGCCACCACAACCCGGCCGCACCTGGGCCAGCTCACAGGGAAGAGGAGGAGCCTGAGAATCTGTCCATCCACATGGGGACCACTGAGCCATCTCCCCTTGCTGGCATTCCCTACCATTAACCCCGAGCCTCCTCAAAGCCCCTGCCTCCTCTTCCAGGTCCCGCCAGCCTCCCTCCACCGCCCAGAACCCTGTCCCACCCCCATGTACCTTGCACAAGAACTCCCTCTTGTCTTCCTGACAACCCTGCCACCCACAGGGAATGGCATGGCCTGAAAGCTTATTCTAGGCCTGGTGTTCTCACAGCAGCCGCCTCTCCAAAGCCAACCCCGACACAGGGCCTCCCCCAGCCAGTGCTGGCTCCTACATGCCCCTCCCCACTCGCCTTCAGTAACAATCACTGTGATGAGTCCACTGGTTTGTTCAGAGCCCTTGGACAGCTCACCAAGCCCTATGGCATCCTTGGATCACTAAATATGGCCCCATAAGAATGACTGATGTCTCCTCTGCCCATTGCTTCTCCAATTAGAAATGAGCCTCATCTCTTTTTGGGTCCATGCTGGCTGACACCGTGCCTGGAACACCACAGGTGTCAGTAAATGCATGTTGGCTCAATGACTGGATAGACTGATGATCAGATGGACAGATGGACAAGTGGGCAAGTGGGTAGGTGGATGGATGGATGGGTGGATGATGGATGGATGGATGGATGGATGGATGGATGGATGGATGGATATATGAGTGGATGGGTGGGTAGATGAATAGATGGGTAGGTAGATGGAAGGACAGAGGGATGAACAGATGGATGGATGGATGGATGGATGGATGGATGGATGGATGGATGGATATATGAGTGGATGGGTGGGTAGATGAATAGATGGGTGGGTAGATGGAAAGACAGAGGGATGGACAGATGGATGGATGGATGGATGGATGGATGATGGATGAATGGATGGATGGACAGATGAGTAGATGAATGGATGGACGGTCGGATGGGTGGGTAGAAAGAGGGATAGAAGGATTGACAGATAGATGGATGAATGGATGGACAGATAAATTCTCAAACTAGTCACTGAAAAAGAGACCAAACCAGCCCTATAACAGTGAAAGTTTGGCTAAGCAGTCTCCAGGGGCAGAAGGCTAGAAGGAAAGGCTCTGGGTCTTCCAATAAGGGGCCATGACTACCCCTAAAAGTTTTTTCAAAGTTGGGAAACTAAGATGAGAGAGGTGGGAGCTAGAGTCTGGGATTGAGAGGGGGAAGTGCCAACGAATGTGAGAATAAGCACACTAGACACAGCAGAGACTAGCACTGGCTGGGCCCCTGAGACCCCAGGGAGCACTCAGCCATGAACTAGAGAGGGGATGACCCAGCCATGAACTAGAGAGGGGATGGCCCAGCACTCCTCCTTCAAGGAGGCCTGGCATATGCACAGAGCCCAGGCAGAGTCTGAAGGGACCAACTTGAGCCCAAGACCAAGCCCTCTGAACACCAAACATGTGTTGATAGTTGTCTCCAGATCCACCAAGCAGGCCCAGAATGTGGTTATGACCACCCTGACAACCAGATCCCCCCACAACCTCCACAGAGATGGGGGATCAACAAGAGCTGCCCCTGAGGGGCCCAATAGAGGGGGCTGCCCACCCCTCAAACTGCCTCCCACTTCCCCCAGAATGTACAGAATCACTGCTTGCTTATTAAATTCCTTCCCAATAAACCAAAGCCACTTCCACAAAGTAGGCAGACAGTGCAGACACAGTGGCTTCAGATGGCAAAGGCACCATCTAATGAGGCAGCTCCTGCCAGCAGGAGTCACCCTCACCCACCTTCACCCCCAAAGCAGGCTGGGGCTGCCTGAGCACTGAGGCCCCACCCACAGCACCACCCACTGCCATGCTGGGCCCCACCTCAGCAGGTGGCCATATTCAGACAGATCTACAGAACGAAATTGGGAGGAGGAGGGCAGAGGGATTGCAACCTGGAGTGATTAAAACAATAATATTATATTACGAATCAACAAAAAATAACCATGAGCTTTAGAATCAGCAGACTTGAAAGAAGTTTTCTTTCTGCACCGGTCATACAAAACTTTGGATAAATCCCAATCTCTCTAGACCCCTGCTCCCTGTCTGTAAACTGGGCATGACAATTCTTTTTTTTTTTTTTTTTTTTTTTTTTTTTTGTGAGACAAGGTCTCACTCTGTTGCCCAGGCTGCAGCGGCACAATCTCAACTCACTGCAACCTCCACCACCTGGGCTCAAGCGATCCTCCCACTTCAGCCTCCTGAGTAGCTGGGACTACAAACATGCACCACCATACCCAGCTAATTTTTGTATTTTTTGTAGACATGGAGTCTCGCTATGTTGCTCAGGCTGGTCTTGAACTCCTGGGCTCCAGTGATCCACCTGCCTTGGCCTCCCAAAGTGTTAGGAATACAGTGCCCAGCCTGGGCATGACAATTCTTACCTCTCAGTTGCTATCAAGATTGAAGGAGCTGAAAAAGCAAATCAGCTCACAACACTCAAGCCGTGCAGGCCCTAGGAAACAGGGCCACCCCCACCCTCAGTTTCCCCAGGAGAAGGAGCCAGCCTGTCTGATAGCTGCCTCCCTCACTGGAGGAGCCAAGATGCCAGGGGGCTGAGATCAGCACTTAACTTTGGTGCAGGGCAGTCCACAAGAGCTCCCAGAAAACCCTCCTGTTCCCAAATACCTTCCCCTTCTGACAGCCATGATGCCTGGAAAGCCATGATTAGGTGGGGAGAGGGTCCCATACTGAGACCTCCCTATTTCTTAGAGGATAGGGGATCCCAGGGTGCCCCTCCCTTGGCAGCAGGACCTATGCCCTGGGGTTAGACCTGGGAGATCAGGGAGGGCTTGGCATTTGGCCACCCACAGGCTAGTGAGTCCCAAGGTCACCATCATTCCTACCTTCAAGGACTTCTCTAGATTTGAGTCACAGCCTCCTCTAGATCCATCCTTGGACCCTCCTATCCCACACCTCATCCTCTCCAGTCTCTGACATCAGACAAATCTACTTGAACACAGACCTGATTGTACCCCTAGCTTGGCCCTCAGACAGCCACACAACAGTTGGCATCCCCTTTGAGGGTCTTGACTACCACCCAAGCTCCTCTCCTACCACACTACACCTCCACTTGTCTTCCACACACCTCGACTCACCTCCATTTCTACCCCCCTCCAGCCCCCCACCCCACAGGAAGATAGCTGTTTCAGGCCTCTATGCCTTTGCCCAGGCAGTCCCTTCGGCCTGAAACTCCTCTCCCTCAACCACCACTTTGCTAATGCTCAGATGGCCCTCCTTGAGAAAGCCTCCAATCACCACCTCCATCACTGGGCCTCCAGGTTCTCTAATATATGTGTGCTTCTATGTCTATCTCCCCACAATAGAACCTTCCAATCCCCAGTTCCTGGTACAGTAACTCCTCACCAATGTTTGATAAATGGATGGATGGTGGGTAGATGAATGGGTGGGTAGATGGATGGATAGGTGAGTAGGTGAATGGTGGGTGGGTGGATAGATGGATGGATGCATGGATGGATGGGTGGGTGGAAGGATGGATGAATGGGTGGGTAGGTGGATGGGTGAATGGATGGATGGGTGGGTAGTGGGTGGGTGGATAGATGGATGGGTGAGTAGGTGGATGGATGCATGCATGTATGAGTCAACAGGAAGGTCACATAAAGAAGAGGCAAAGGCAAAAGCCAGTGGGGACATTGCTTCCAGTGGCCAATATCTCCTCCATGCAGTCTCCTCCAGACTGGGAATAGGGCAGGTTTCCCTCTGTTCCAGGCATTCAAGGTGGCCCTAAGCAAAGGCAGAGGGTTGGCCGAGGTACCTCTCCAGCATCCCCTCAACATTAAGTTTTCCCCTCCTGCTGCCTTTGAGCAGCCCCTCTGTTTCTACAGTTACCATCCCCCATGCACAGGCCTTCTTGGAAGGAGAGCCATTCAGGACAGTTTCAGCATTGCAGTGTATTCATCAGCCAAGAGAAATGGTCTCAGTGAGCAGCGGGCAGCTTGTGTGAGTGTGCTGTGTTTTGGCTCCCCAGTGGGGCACTCGGCAGGCTAATCTAAGGAATGCTTAAAAATCGCATGTATTTTTATATGCAATATGACATATTTATGCCAAATTACTGACAGCATTGGGGCCATGGCCAGTCCTCACACCCAAGACTCAGGTCCCTCATGTCTGCAGGAACTGGTCCCTCAAGCCTTGCAGGGCTACTACCTCAGCTTTTCCTGGAAAACCCTAGATTTACAGCCCTCTGCTTGCCTCCCTAGAACATCAGACCCCTGACAGGAGTGGCCTGGGGATCTGGGGTCAGGGTTGGGCACTGACCCAGGAAGGGAAGCTCAGAAGCTCCTCCTCCAAAGTTCTCACACTTCAGAATCTGCCAATCACTGCTGACAAGTGTCAGAGCCAGGACCAGGCATCAGCCAGAGTGAAACAGGACTTCACCAGGGGTCGGGAGGCACAGATGCCTAGCACCTGTATGGCCTGACATTCATATCTAAAAACACTTTTGCCTGGCCCTGAGCAGCTCAGGGCTGGGCTGTCTTAGAGCTCTCTGTGAGCACAAACCTCCCACAGGAATATCCTGTGAGCACAAACCTCCCCCATGGGATAGGCACTCTCATTGCCTAAAGGAGTCACCTGCACCAAGACCAGCAGTGGCACCTGCATCTTGGGCTATGGTTAGATGTCATCCTCACTATCACTTGCAGAGGTTGGTATGGGTGTCCCCGTTCCATACATGAGGAAACTGAGGCTCTGACGTTACCTGAAGTTGCTCCACTACTAAGTAGCAGAGCCAAATACAGAGCCCGGGTCCAGCTAACCCATGGCCCTCGGGTGCTCTCCCCTCTGCTTTGGACCTGTGAAGCAGTGCTGGATTCTAGGGGAGGCAGGGCAATGCCAGTCCTCACTCCAGCAGAGACCCGGACGTGGCCCAAGAAGAGTGTTAATATCACGCCCAGCCTGCAGTGTCTTCCTTCAGCCTCGGGCTGTCCAACTCAGTCACATCCATCCAGGCCTGGCCCAACATCACCTTTGTTGTGGGCCTCCTGGGACTCTCCAGGCAGTTCATGTGCCTCCTGCTCTGTGCTTCCTCCACTGCAGCAAGCCTAGTACATCCCTCCCTTAGAATACCCATCACGCTGCACTGTAAGGATTACTTACGGGTCTGTGTGAATGGATCCACAAAGTGCATGAATAAACAGATGAATAAATAAATATGTGGTTTGACACCATCTCTACTTTGGTGTGCAAATTCTGTATGTCTCCAGGAACGGAGAAGAAACTCATCTTCCCCCTAACAAGCTGCAGTCAATGACTTCCATTTTGCTACACCAAAAACACTCAGCATCTGTTACCTTTGTTGGTAGCCAAGTGACACCACCTGACGCCTACTGTGGTCGGGTGGTGGAAGGATGTATTTACATAGTTTGTGCTCCCTGAGATAACGTTACTGTCTCTGGGGGCCTCTGACTGAGTGTGAGATACTGGTGCACAGTCTGAATTACCTCCACAATGATTTCATGCTGAATTTGCTGAGTCTCCAAGCAAAGTCATAAATGTAAAGGAAGAATGTTTCTCTGGGCCTTTGCCACATCTTTCATCCAGAAAATAAGTGGTGATAATATTTGTAATATGTTTACTGACAGAACCAGGGACTCTGGGCAGATAACTCTTTTATGACACAAAGTACTTAACTAAGATGGAAAATGGCATTACTCATGTTAAATTTAAAATGAGCATTTTGTCCCAGATTGCTAGAAACCCAGTAAATGTCATTAGCTCTCTGAGGTTACAATGAAATCCGAAAAGGGTTACTTTTTGGTAATTACATTTACTGTAGCTATAGAAACCAGGGACATCAGACACAGCCAGGCTGACAGCTCTGTCTTTTCCCCTAAGATCAGCTCATCTGCATGTGGCCATCTCCAAAACCCGGGTTCCATATCCTGCATCTCTGCATCGGAGGCCTGCCCTTGGGAGAACTGTTTTCCCCACAGGCACCAGGCTGGAGCCCCAGGACACCCCTCACAGGCTGCTGTGATTCTTGATTGGAAACTGATGATAAAAGACAGAGATGAGAACGCTCTTCCTGTGGCTTCTGCATTGAAATGTGCCTCCTGAATGTGTGCAGGGAGTGAGGCTTCCTGGGGCCATCGTTCTGTGGCGGATGCATTACTGAAGGCCAGCATGAAATTGTGCAAAGCACTTCCCCAGCACAGACTCCACACTGCCGCTCCCCAGCCCACCCGAACACTCCTCCCTCCCAGGTCAAGAGACACACCTACCCAGCCAGGCCCTGGAGCTCCACTCGCCTTCTTGGCCTACACTGCAGCATGGGAGGACAAGAAGGCCAGGCCCGGAAGCCATCAGGAAAGGGGATCAGAACAGACACACGAGGGAACTTGGGAGCTGGAGGCACCTTCAGCCTCAGTGGGAAATAGGCCAATGTCCATGTTAGCCAGCTAGAAAGGCCAGCCCCTTCCCTCTCCACCTGTAACCGTCACCACCTTCCCTCATGATCCATGACAGCAACAACTCCCTCACCATCTGTGACACTTGATACCGACTCTCACATCTATGACAAAGCCATACCTTCCCTCACCTCAGGTATGTGACTGCCAGCTACTTCCCGCTCCATCTGGGACACGCAGCACCTGCCCTCACCACCTGTACAGAAAGCCAACAGCTTTCCTTACCACCCACCAACACTAACACCTTGATTTGTCACCTGTCACCGCCACCCCCTTCCCTTGCCACCCAGACCTACAGCCAACAGCTTTCCTCATTACTGATACCAGGCAACACCCTCCTACACCACCTATGTGCATGAGAGCAAACACCTTTCCTTAGCACAGGATAGCAACCAACACTTTCCCTCAGCACCTGTGACAGCCAGCCTCTTCCCTCACAACCCCATGAGACAACAAACACCTGTCCTCACCACCTGTGAGTGCTGACACCTGCCCTCACCACCTGAGGGAGCTGACGCCTGCCCTTGCCTTCTGGAGGTAACCAGAATTTCCCACATCATCTTCATCTAGGCCAGAGGTTGTCAAAGTGGGGTCCCCAGACCAGCAGCACCAGCATCTCCTGGAAACTTGTTAGATTTCAATTTCTTACAAATTCTCAGACAAACCTAGCAAATCAGAAACTTTTGAGGTGGGGCTCTGTAATTGTGTCTTTTGACAAGATCCAGGTGACTGATGCACATAAAATTTGAGAACTACCATAGCTGCTCTTTAGAATCACCTGGGTAGCTTTCAAAAACCTTGATACTCATGTTGCAGCCCCATGGTGTGGGAGCCTGGAGTCAGTGTTCACACACTCCTGGATGATTCGTGCAGCTAGGGCCACACCCTGGCCCTGTGTGCTTCTCCACAATGGCAGGCAGGGCCCAGTAGGCTTCCAGCTGTGCTGCCACTAAAGCAGAGCCGCTGAAGCCTGGGGCTGCCCATCACCTGTCAGATGCCCAGCAGCTCCCCACTGGACCACAGAAATGCCTAGGAGACAAGAGTTAATGCAAGCAGACCTGGCTGAACCAGTGCCGGCTGCACAGCCCCAGCCAGGGATCCCCAAGCAGGCTGGCCTTGCCTGAGAGACCCTCACTAAAGCAGGGGAAAGCCTCCGGGACTCAGGAAGCCCAGATAAGGACCAGTCCCTGGAGCAAGCCACATGAGGAAGCCCAGGGCAAACAACTCCAGCCTGAGCCTGGCCTCCACCTCAGAGAGGATGTGCACTGCCCCCTGGGGCAGTAACCTGCCCCCTGGGGACCTAGGGTGTCCCCAGCACTGTCCCCATAAGGATTTGGTTTGGTCCTATCAGCTAGAATGTCAGAGCTAGAGAGATGGCTGTGTGCACTCATCTGTGCCGGGCTGAGTCGGCAGGTGGACAGACCACTTGAGCAGGAGCCCCGGGGGCCTCGCCTGGGCTGCCCAGCTCCACAGACACCACATCTCACCTCCCATGTCCAACACAGTCTGCCCTGTCTTCTGAAGCGGCTGCACCCCCAACCACTACACGGCCTTCCCCATGGTGTGCACAACAGCCAGTAACCAGGGCTCCTGGAGAGGATCCCAGGGTCATTCGGATCACAGCCCTTGCCTTTCCTTAAAACACAGGCATGAAACAGAAATCTTCCAGCTCAGCAGCAGTTAGCACAGCTTTTCCAGCCGCACAGGCGGGTCTGTGTGAATTTTGTCTGTGTGTCTTGCTCAGGACAGCCCTGGACAGAAGGGTGACTCCATGGGCCCCCACCCAATAGCTCCAACTCCTAGGAACTCTGACTGCTCTTCTTTCCCCTATTGTCACCCTGAGGCTGCATCTCTGGCCAGGGCAGGGGCTCTGCTCCCACAAGGAACAGCCCAGTTGGCTCCCATAGGCATTGAATTTGCTAAGATGATATCAATGTCTCAGGGTGCTGTGGTTCACACCTGTAATCCCAGCATTTCAGGAGGCTGAGGTGGGAGGATCACTTGAGCCCAGGAGTCTGAGGCTACAGTGAACCATGATGGCCCCACTGCACTCCACCCTGGATGACAGAGTGAGACCCTGTCTCTAAATAATTAATTAATTAATTAAATGTCGTCATGTCCCCATGACTGCAATTAAACTCACCCTGTTGGCAAGAGGGTCCAAAAGTGATGATTGACAGAGAAGCTCTCTGTCTTTCTCCATCCCGAGGGATCTCTCTTTCTCTCTCTCTCTCTCTTCATATATGTATATATAATTCACAAGACTCTTTGGGACATTAACAAGTAACCTAGTGCAGCACAACACGGAGGATTAGAGAAGCACATGAGATCACAGCCTGACCTGGTGAGCTGCCTATTCTGCTGGCATCTCCCCTCCACTCTGTTGTGTGCCCTGCAAGGCTGGCCTCTATGGACTCAGCTCCTGGGATCCCTTGCCCCTTGGCTTCTACCTGGCTTCAGCCACCGGGAAGCATCAGCAGATCAGAGGGCTGAGTTGGGCCTGGGTTTACAGTAGCTGTGTTCCCCAGTGAAGGACACAGTTCCCACTGGCAGCCCCTCTCTGCCTGCTGCATCCTTCTCTCAGGCTCAGCAACACAGCCTCTGTCCCTTCAGGCCCAGGGATAGTGCAGCTCCCTAGCACTGATACCCTCTGAGTGCTTCCCTGTCCCTGCTGGGTTCCTCTGTATTCAAATCTGTTCAGTGCCCCTTTGGAATACGTGATCTGTTTCTTCCCAAACACTGACTAAGGCACCTCAAGAGTCAGCAACCTTAGGCTTTGACGCAAATTTGGATTTCAATGAGGTATTCACACAGTCCTCTCTGAGGTGGGCTGGGTGCTAGTACAATTAGGTGCATTCAGAGATAACAACTGGCAGAGTCTCTAGTGATAGGCCTTAGGGCTCTGTCCTCAGACCTGTCTGCTCAACGGTTTTATGAATGACTGCAGAGGATATTGATTGCTACTGATTCCACTTGAGAGAGAGTTAATACAGTGTCTGGGATACAAAAAGATCTTGGCCATCTGGACCAGTGGGCCATAATGATCAAAACAGAGCTCAACAGAGATGGATTGAGAGTCACAGACATAAGAACAGGTGGAAAAGACTCAACTAGGAGCTCGTGGGAGAAGATCTGGGTGCAACCACCTTTAAGCTTAATATGAGCCAACAGACTGATGTGGCCACCACTGTGTGAATTCATGATATCATACCCTGGATAAGGAGGGAGAGATCCCCTCCAAACAGTCCAGATGTCAGCTGAGCCCTGAGATCCATTCTGGGCTCTACATTCCGTAGGGACAGTGATACTATGGGGAAGAATTAGAAGGGAACAGCCCGGCAGGTGTATAAGACACAGAACTCATCATGGGGCATGGCTGAGGGACCCAGAGAGGGCCTGGGAGAAGGCAGAATAAGTGTGAAGATGACATGGGCGCCAACTCCAGACACCTAAAAGGATTATCTCCAGGAAGATAAAGAACAGGAGAGCAATGCCAGGGACATTCCCCCCTTTAATCCAGTTAAAACAGTCTGCAATCCACTGAAACAGACTTCCTCAGCAGCAGCAACAGCAATGAGCAAAACACATGCCCAGTCTCTAACTGCAGGCTTCCTGCTACCAACCAGGGTGCTGGTTGGTGTCCCACCTCCAGCCCCACAACTTAGTTTTCTACCCCAGTGAGGCTTCTAAACCCCTCAGCAAAACAGGAAGAAACAACAGAGAAAACTCAAAGTGCAGTAAATAGGTAAAGGAAATAAAAATCCCTACAGTCCAGTTTTGAAATTTCATGAGAATAGCCAACCCTAAAACAGATTCACATATACAGCATAAGATTTTAGAAAAATACTACCAATTATTTTCAAAGATAAAAAAATAAATCAGCTGAATGATGTAATTCAGAACAAAATTAATATCTGTATGATTCTAATAGAACCACTGTTGGAAGCTGTAAAAACAAAATTGGTATTGCCAAGAAACCATACCAGTGAAACAAAGAACGTATTTGAGAAATGTATTTGTCAGTTTAAGCTAAGATATGCTATTGTAACAAGCAACCCCAAAATCTCAGTGGCTTAAATCAGCAAAAAGTGATTTTCCTCTCACACTTTTTTTGTAGGTTGTTTATGGTAGGTTGGCTGCAGCTCTGTCCCACAGCATCTTTATTACAAGACCCAGGCTTGAGGGAGAAGCCCCCATCTCTCATGGCAGAGGGAAAAACAAACCACGTGGCAGCTCTTAGAGCTTCTATTCAAAAGAGGCCTCTGTCACTTTCACCCTCACTTCATTGGCCCTGGCAAGTCACATGGCCAAGGATGATATCATCAGGGCAGCCTGTAAATCCTCCCACAGAGAGAAGCAGTGGTTATTTTGAACAATGAAACAATCTACTCCACATATCCAGACAATAGACTAAGTAAGTGGAGGCTTTCTGTAATGTGAAAGATGACACATACAAGAGAAAATGTACGGAGAACCCAATTACAGGGACACGATTTCCAAAGAAGACATAAGAAACTGATCGTAGCTGATCATAAACTCAATAGAAAAATTCCTGGAACTGAACGAAGAACTGAGATTAGAAATCAAAAGGACACAACCAGTCTTAGTTTATGCACAGAAATTAATGCTAAGTTTCATAACTGAACAATGCTTAAATTTCAAAGAAAAAGAGAGAACCTCTGATGAGGAAAACAGAGCAGCTGTGGCCTCACAAAGGTGGGCGCTGATGGCTGGACACAGGCCAACATGTGCTGCCCAGCTGTGCCCTTAAAGCTGCAGGAGGAGCTATAAGAACATGAAGCTGTTTCCTTTGACGACCCAGCCCCCTGCCCGAGGGCAGGTGGCCTAGCCTGACCTCTTTGCAAATTGTCAGTCCTAATAGTTTAACCCAAAAATGTAAAGACAAGATTCTCTTTCCATACCTCTGCAGTCTTTACCTCTCTCTCTACCTCTCTCTCTCTCTCCTCTCTCCTTAATATGTACCTGTCCATGTTCATTGATGACAACTAATGACTTTCCTCCCTTGTGTGCATGTAAACTATGTGTACAGAAAGTTGAATGTCTCTGAATTATTGAAGAATATCATTAAATTATATAAATACATCTATATCATTACATATGAGGTTATATATATTAATTTAAAAATACAAATTGTCAAGGAAAAACTTAGGTACTGCCAACATAGGGGAGTGGGGAATCTTTAAGTTTCAAATCAGAAATTAAGTCAATTATTTCAAATTCAATGAAGTGCAGAGTCCAGTTGCATTCCTAATAACACATGTCTGTGTGTGTATGTGTGTGCATGCACATGCATGTGCAAGTCTGCACAAATGGCAGGGGCAGGGGAGGAAAGACAGCAGAAGGTAAAGGGAAGAGAGTCCAGTAAGGAAAGTAAACTGAGAGGAAGAGGCCAGATAGAGGCCACACTCTGACCTCTTCCATAGCAGGCTCCAAATAGTGATCAAGAAGCCCCTGAGACCCACCAGCTGTCCCTCTGCAGGTTCCTCCATTCAGTGGGAAGCACCTACACCTGGCTCACTAGGATTTCTCACTGGGGAAGCAAATGAGAGCCCAGGCAGTGGTTTCTCCTTGTGAATTAATATGCTGGCTTGTGTTCAGCCAAAAATCAGTCTCTTCTGAGCTTGGTTAGTGTGAACTGGTCTCTAGCTGGTCCTGGGATAACAGTGAGCCTGCCCTCACCCCATGGAACACCTGTATGGAGGAGTCAGGGCAACAACCAGCCTTCCTCTCCTGCACCTTGTTCTCTGTTCTACCTTCAACAGGGAAATCTGAGTACCACCCACGTGGCTTCCTGCCACTTTGGGGCCAGCATTGGAAAGCACTGATTCCATCCCAGGCACTCAGCTACAGACTGTGGATATTACTTCATGATAATACTTACACCAACCCTTACAAACAGCACGTACCAGTAACACCTTCATTTTAGAAATGAGGAAAGCCAGGCTCAGAGAAGTTAGGTAACTTTCCCTAGGTCACACAGCAAGTGACAAAGCTAGATTTACAAGCCAGATCTGCCTCTAAGAACTTCTATGCTCCCACCACCCCAACCATGTGTCCCACTCTGTCTTCCTGGTTGGAGCTTCATCAATAATCTCTGGACTCTAATGGGACCTTCAGGAGCTCCTGGTCTTCATAGGGACGCAGACAGACACAACTGGAATAGACATCAGTAGCAGATGACATCCTAGAAGGCTCAAGGCAGAGCCCAGGGAGGGCTGTTAAGAGCTGGGCCATCGGAATGAGTAAGAAGGCGGAGGTGGGATGTGAGCCTCCAGAAAATGGAAAATCCTCGCCCAGCCCCACTTCCCTTGAGCCTGGCTGGGAATGAGATAACCATGATAACAGACACGGACAGTGATGGAAAGCATGGTCCCCAGAGAGACCCCTTCATTCAGACTCCACAATTACCAGCACACACATGCCAAACCACTCGGCTCCAGAGCTGATAAGACAGACGGTTCCTTCACCTGTGATGGAGGAAATGTTTTGTGTTTTCTGCTTTAGCTTTAATTTAGAGCTAAACAAAGACCCAGCAGGTGGGAGAAGGAGTGCTGCCTGGAGAGCCTTCTCCTAGCCTCCTAAACACACGTTCCTCAAACTGAAGAAAAAGCCGGGTGGGGGCTGCAAAGCCCAGAGAAGCCTCTGTGCCCACTCTACAGGGAGCAAAACACCCAGCCAGAGGGCTTGGGCCCCTGCAGCAACCCAGGTTCTATGCTTGGTGCTTCCTCCCCACAACCCTGGGAGGTGGTACTATGATTACCCCAATTTTGTGGGTGAGGAAACTGAGGCTTACACAAGTTATGTGACTTGCAAAATAACAGGACAAAACCAAGTTTGAAGCTACCCGTATCTGAGCCCAGAGCTCTATCCTGGCAGGGCCTCCAGGACCCCTGGGGGAGAAAAAGGGCCCCCAGGACCTGCCGGCATGGCAAAGGGGTGGGATTCAAAGCTGGCCACAGACTATCCATTGCATAGTGAGGATCGGATGTGAAAAGCACTTAGCACAGAGCCTGGCACTGGGCAAATGCTCAGCAGCTGTCATTACTCAGAAGACTGCAAGCACCACAAGGACAGAGACCTCATCTGCTTTGCTCACCTGGGCCCCCAGTGCCTGGAGAGCACCCAATGCACTGGGAAGGAGGTGCTCCACTAACCGCTAGGACCCATATTCCTGCCCCAAGCCAGGGGCGTTTTCCTCTTCCAACCTCTTGGGTAGGTCAGTGAGAAACTCGGGTGGAGCAGGTAAGAAGGAGCAAGGCCAAAAGGACAAGGAAAAGGCAGCGCAAGACAGAGGCAACCCACCATCCCAAAGGCCAGATCCTGCTGGATGCAGCAAAACCCCAGGTCACCCACTCTCACCTGAGCAGGGGCATTGAGGTGGCACACACACATATACATCCAGGCAGCCACCAGCTGGCACACACACATATACACATCCAGGCAGCCACCAGCATCCAGGTCATCCTGCTCCCCAGTCAACCCCTGGAGGTCACACAAGGCTTCATTGCTTACCATTGTATCTCAGAGCCTGGCACCAAGTATGTGCTCCATAAGCATTTGTTACAGAACATTGGGACCCAAAAAGCTGTGTGCCAGACATCAGCCCAGGAGCTTCACTCTTCATGCCAGTCTTACAAAGTGAAAGCATTATTCTGGCATCCGCAGGTGAAAACTGAGGCTCGGATAGGTGAAGCAGTGTGTCCAGCGTAACACAGCCAGGAGGTGACAGTGCTGAATCTGGCCCCAAAGCCTGCGCTCTTTACACTGTGCAAGTCACCTTCTAGAAGGAGGAGGAAGGAGGGGAAGAAAGGCGCTGATCTGAAAGCAGTTAGTCTGCCCCTCAGCAGCCTCTCAGAGCTCTGCTCCTACTGAGCCCAGGAAGCCAGGCAGAAACCAAGCACAATGGCTCCGGGAGGCAATGGCTGTCTTTTAATTTGGCCCAGAGCAAAGCCAAGCTCTCCACTGAGATTCTGATCCCACCCAGCCAGGGGCTTACTAGGCACTGGCCAGACCTTGGGCACCCAGGAAGGGAGGCTTTATTCCCCCACCCACCTCGAAGAGCTTGCGTCCTTCAGTTCGGCCCCCTAGTCCATGCCACAGGGTCTAGGCCCAGCCGGACAGCAGCCTCCTGGGTCCCCACACCCCACCACACCATCTTGGGCATGGATGCTGGCAGAGGGCCAGGGCGGAGGGTGCCTTCTGGAGGAAGGGAACGTGGCTCCACCCCCAAGCATTCTCTTATTACGTGCTCTGGACCACAGCCCTGTTAGGAAGGGCCCCATCCCCACTTCACTGTTAACAAACTGAGCTCAGAGAGGTTAAGTAACTTGCCTGAAGATCGCCCAGCTGGCCAATGACATGCAAACCTAGGGACACAAAACGCAAAGCCCTAACCAAGGAACACTGCCTCTCAGCGCACCCTAATTCCAACCCCGATTCTGCCAGACTTCCGCGTTGTCCACACAAGTAAAGGTTTGCTCCTTTACCACGGAGGCTTGGCGACAGAGAGCCCAGGAGCCAGAAGTCCCAAGCCCGCCCCTGCAGGAAGCTCCCTGCGCGGCGTTCCCAGGCCCGCATTGCCGGCCCTCCCTCCCCCGAGAGCATAGGCTGCGTTTGTGGGAAACCAGGGCTCAGCGCGCTGGGAGGGAGTCAATTTATTCTGGAGAAAACATCTTTGTTCTGCGAGTGAAGGGGAGCCATTTCCAACAATTTAATGCTCTGTTCGCGGGCCCGGGTGCTGGGGTTGCAGCACGAGGCTTGTTCTTCGAGGCAGAGCCGCACATAATGAGGCTTCTCACTACCGCTCCCCGTCATCGTGCCAAAAACCAGAACGGTTATTTATCCATTAATCTAACATTACACCCCCTGCATTTTATCTGCTTAAATAAATTTGGTGGTTAGAGTGTGTGCCTGGTGGAGAAGCTCCCGCATTCAATTCCCTACGCGCCACGGCACGCAACGTTGCCATTGTAAACCGGCCTTGGAGTGGCGGGGCCGCGGTGGGCCAGCTGGGAAATGAGAGGGCAGCGGGGAGGATCCCGCCTCTCCCAGCTCGTGGGAATCCAGGCCTAACGGGACGGTTCCCCAGACACTGACTTCGGGGTTCCAGCGTGCAGCGCCGTCCTAGACCCCACTGCCTGGGCTGGAATCCTGCTGTGTCACTCACTAGGTGTGGGACCTTGAGATGTCACCTCACCTCTGATGCCTGTTTCCCCACCTCCCTCCCCCTCGGGTTGTGAGAATTGAATCACTATTTATAAAGTGCTTAGAACAGTGCCTGGTACATATCAAGTGCTCAATAAGAGTTGGTTTTAAAATATTAATTTTTAAAATCTAGGACAATTGCTTATGTTTGGAAGGAGGCTTTGGAGATGGGCTAGACCACTGGGTTTCCCCAACTTAACCCACTTCACTTAGTTAAGAAAAGTGGGTTTCATGGAATATTTCATTTGAACAAAGAGTGCCACTGCTTGAAAATATTTGGCTCACATTTTGCAGAGGAGCAAACAGAAAGCCAGAGAGGGGAAGGGACTTGTCCAGGAGCCTCCGCAAGTTCACAGCGGAGCTGGGAGCCGAATCCAGGCTGCCCACCTGCCGGGTCAGGTGTTTTATTGGCAGCATGAGCTCCTGGGATGCTCATTCACCTCATTTTCATTGCCAGTCACGCTGACCCACAGAAGGTACTGCTGGACACCCTCCTCTCCCATCCCAGCAGCTGTAGTACCACCCCACGCTGGAGCTAAGAGCCCAGCCCCACCAACAGGTGACACCCATGACCCTCAGACTTCAACACGCCCCACTCCGGAGCCTGGCAAGGCCTTTTCATTTGTCCTTCATTTGTTCTTTCCTATCATCCTCTGGTTCTCTACAACATTTCCTTGGCCTGGAAACTTGCTGGAACTTCCAGCCTGTCCTCCCTACATCTTGTCTGTCCCTTGTACCCTGTACCCCTGCCCCATAGGCTGGAGACTACCCCAGAGGGAGGAATCCCGCCACCACTCGGTCCCTTGGATGTAGGCCCCCCTTGGAAGCAGTTTTGCCCAGCTCAGATCCAGCCTGAGCTCACCACACTCTCTAGAGGCCCATTCCTGAACACCTCCCAGAGGTTGGCCACTCCACCTGGAGAGCAAGGTTTCCACAATCTTCTCTGGCTCAGGAGGGCCCGGCCTGATGCCCCACGCTGACTGTGGAGGTAGGTTGGGAGCGAAGTGGTGAGTCTGTAACCAGAGAGAAGAGCCATGTCCCACGCAGGAGCCGCTCTGCCCAGGCAGCTGCAGGCCCAGCCCCTGCCTCCTTCAGAGCAACAGAGAGGCAGGCATGCGGGCAGACAGACGCCCAACACAGAGACCTCCCACACGCTCGTCTGTGTCACCGCCGCCCCTTCCTGGTCGGCCCTGCAGACGAGGAAGCCCTCCAACCTGCAGCCAAATTCACTCCTTGCTGACCAGAGGCTCCTGGAGGAGAAGGGCTGCTCCCCGGCCCCCAGGAAACCCTCTGAACATAGCTATCTGCCATCAAGGCCTGGATCAGCCAAGCAGAAGCTGCACTTGCCCAGCCTTTTCCTTCCTAGCCACACTTAAGCAAGACAAGTGGCATGGGCATGAAGAGGCTCCCCTGGCCACACACTGGGCAGGGCAGACCTGGGCTGCTCATCCTTTCCGAGCAGCTAGCCTGGCCCAGGCCTGCAGACTGAGTGGCCCACCCTGCCCGGCCCCCCATAGGTGTGAGCTCCCATACCCCCACCTCAGGCATGGTTCCATTATAACAAATTGTCCTCGTTCACCTCCCACTCCACTTCCCTGACTGCTCCCTCTCTTGACTCTTGTCCTGCCTTGGTCCCATCCTTGCCCCCTGACCGATGCTGCTATTGCAAAAGTGATCCGAGTTCTGAATTGCAGCAGCTTTTGATCATTTCAACTGGACCCAGCCCTGATAACCTGTGCCAGGCACTGTGCCAAGTCTTTAAAATCTAAGACTTAATTAGGTATGAGCCTTCTATTTTACAGATGAGGACATTGAGGCTTGCCCACAGGCACAGAGCTATTAAGTGGCCCAGCCTGGATTTGAACCCAGATGTGTCTGAATCCAGAGCCCCAGGTCTTACCACCAGCCCTGCCACGTGGCTGGCACACCCACAGATGTGTTCTCACCCCATGAGTAAAATCAGACACTCATTCTCACTCCTGCAGCCATAGAGGATGGAGGGAAGAGGGCTGAGCCCCTCAGGGGATGGTTTCTGCAGGTTCTGTTCAGGGATCTGTCTTCCTTCAGTGCCACTAACACTCACCTGTCATTGCAGGCAAGAGGAAATCAACATTTTACAGCAATAAAAGGCTGCTCCTGGTTAGACATCAAACGAATCAATCTTCTCTGACAGTTAATTTTCATTTTGCAACTTTCCCCAGCAACAACAGCAAGTAATGACCCTGAGGATCTGCAAAGTCGCTGATCAGCAGCCCAGCCTCCCACGCCCCTGACTCCTCCACTGCCATGGCCCAGCCCCTTGCCACCCATGCCCACCATTCACCTCCCCCTTCAGCCCTCCGAGATCCAGGGGTCTCTCTGCCCAGTGACCCCTCTCAGAGGCTCAGGCCTAAACTTCCCCTTGGAGCACTGAGACAAGAAACAGACACACCAGAGCTCACAGCTGAAGCCACCCTGCTGGGATAGTCACTGAGGACCCCCTGCCAACAGTACCATCCCATCCTAGCTGCTCCCAACTCCCAGCTCATCAATGATCCTCCCCCTCCTAATAACCCATCATCACTGCCTCCCTAACACACCTATGACCCCAGCTATGACTCTAGGACCTGCCACCAACCCCCAGTGCACAGCACCAATGACGCCATCAGAAAGCTCCTCCAGCAAATCCCTCTAATTCCCCCAAACCTCCTCCCAGAGCATTCACACATGGCATCCCTGCCTACCCCCAAATTCCATCAATAACCCCAAAACCACCACATCTGACCCCCAAATACACTTCATGCATTCCCAGCACTTCTACACAGCTGAGGAGCCCCCAGGCTCTGCACCTGTCCCCAGCCCTGCCCTAATCTGGTTCAAGGCTTCCCAATCTTTTACACACCACAGTCAGATGAGAGGATTCTTTCCCAGGGGAGGGCCCTCCTGCCCAACTCCCATGATCCCAGGTCAGTGATAGGTGCCAGCCCAGCTCAGGGCCGCCAGGCTCAATTCTCCAGAACCTACTCTGTAGCCTGGCAAGAGAGATAAGAAAAGGCCCACTGGGCCCCTGGACTGTGGCTCCATGGTGGCCTCAACACCAATTGCAGCAGCTTTCACAGGCTCAGGAAACCCTCTTGGTCCCCTGAACCCTGGGATTCACAGGCAGCATGGAGCTTAAATCCCCAGGGTTTTCTCATGAGGCCTACTACTTCCTGCCGGGCTATAGGATTGGGGAGTGGGACTTCCCCTACCCCTCCACTTCCCCAAAATGCCCAAGACCAGGCAAACGCCAAGGAGGACTCTTCCCCTGTGCCCACAGAGCCTCTGTCCCCAAGAACAACAGTAAATACCATTTAGTGAGGCTCTCTGTGTGCCTAGCATGGTGCCAGCCAGGATGACCACTCAGCACAGGGCCACGTCAGCATCACGTCACGGCATGGATTCCCACCCCGGGACAGTGCTTGGCACACAGCAGACAGCCACAAACATGTATTAAATAAATGAATAGATGGAATGCCACAAACATGTATTAAATAAATGAATAGATGGAATGCCTTCCAACTGTTACCTCATGAAATATCTCAGCCCCTGCAAGCTGGATATTATCATCCCAACTTCAATTTGAGGAAACAGGCTTCAAAAGGGCAGATTGCGGCTGAAAGTCATGTAGCCATCAATGGGCAGAGCCACATTCAAACCCAAATCTTTGCAAACTCAGAGGCTCTGCTGTCTCTGATCCACATAGAGTCCCATTCAACAAGGACAACAGCGGTGATGGCAGCTCAACCCAGCCCCGCCCTGGGGCTGCTGAGTGCCCATCTCTTCCTGACACCAAACTGCAGCTCCAGGAAGTGCAGGCGGCAGCCCCTACATCTCCCTGGCAACCCAGGAGCTTTTGTTCGGGAAGAATGAAGCTGATTCATCCCCCCAGGGTGAACAGCAGGGTCTAGACCTGTGAATGCAGCCTAGAGCCACCCAGGCTGGATGGATGCATGCAGGGATGGGGCCTTTGCTGGAGTTTCTGGGCAGGCAGTTCCGAGTGCCCACCACACCCACTAGCCAGAACTCCACAGCCATGGCTCAGCTGAAAGACAGCAAAAGGGACATGACATCCCACCCACAATGAAGAAGCCTTACTCCTGGCCCTGCCCAGCTCTCCAGCCTCCTCCTCTGCCCACAGACTTCCATAGGTCCCCAGAGCTCCAGAGACACAGGCCACTAGCCTGCATCCAGCACCGCGCTCTCTCATCCCTGCACCTTTTCACACTCTGTCCCTCAAACTGCAGAGGCCCTTCCATTCTTGCGCCTCACTAGGGATTTCTTAGCTTCAAACTGGGGGTTCAGACACTGTAGCCTCTGCCGTTCTCCCTATGAAGAATGTGTCACTGCTCTGCGCACCCACAGCCCGGTGCTCGCCTGTGTCATGCATAGTCATCTTACCCAGAGGCGTCCCTTCCCTAGACAGTAAGCTTCTGGAGGGGCCCCTCTCCACCAAGCAGCCCCAGTTTCAGCACAGAAAGACACACACGGGGCATCTGAAAGTCACCACTGATGGGAACTTTCAGGGTATCCATAGTTAACTGCTACCTTGTATGCTCCCCAACTCCTCAGAGCTAGGCCTGCCAGGGACCTGCTCTGGCCAATGAAATGGAAGCCATGTGGTAAGCATTTCTTCCTGGCAGATGTTTCCAAGCTGGTTCCAGCTTCCCGGTTCCTCTCTACCAGTATCACCAACAGCATTTGGATACTGGCTGCTTGTCAGCCTGTTTCCTGGAGGAAGAGGATGGCAGGGAGCATAGCCCACGACCGTCCATGATGGACATGGAGCCTGAGCGAGTAATCAGTCACTGAAGTGTGGAGGCTGTTTGTTACCGCCACAGGGGCTAGCCCATTCTAACCCATGCAAGGCGTGAGAGAACCATGCTTCCGGCCGGGCGCGGTGGCTCACGCTTGTAATCCCAGCACTTTGGGAGGCCGAGGCGGGCGGATCACGAGGTCAGGAGATCGAGACCACGGTGAAACCCCGTCTCTACTAAAAATACAAAAAATTAGCCGGGCGTGGTGGCGGGCGCCTGTAGTCCCAGCTACTCGGAGAGGCTGAGGCAGGAGAATGGCGTGAACCCAGGAGGCGGAGCTTGCAGTGAGCTGAGATTGTGCCACTGCACTCCAGCCTGGGCGACAGAGCGAGACTCCGTCTCAAAAAAAAAAAAAAAAAAAAGAGAACCATGCTTCCTGCAGCATCCAGGCCAGCACAACGGTCAGGGACTCTAATGGGAGGCCACCAACACCACTTGCTGGCTTTCTACATAGGCTTAGTGCCAGATATGTCCCTATGATAACCACATGATGAAATCTGAAAAAGTAAGAGGCATGTGAGGCATGTTAGAAAGACTGGGGTTTGCAGCCGGGTGCAGTGGCTCACACCTATAATCCCAGCACTCTGGGATGCCGAGGCGGGCTGATCACTTAAGGTCAGGAGTTTGAGACTAGCCTGGTCAACGTGGTGAAACCCCATCTCTACTAAAAACACAAAAATGAGCTGTGTGTGATGGCACATGCCTGTAGTCCCAGCTACTTGGGAGGCTGAGGCAGGAGGCCTGCTTGACCTGTGAGGCGGAGGTTGCAGTGAGCTGAGATCATGCCACTGCACTCCAGCCTGGGTGACAGAGTGAGACTCTGTCTCAAAAACAAATGAAAAGAAAGATTGGGGTTTGGAAAGCAGACTTGGGTTCAAATCTAAGCTAAGTCACATCTGTGACCTTGGACAAATCCCTTCACCTCTGTGAACCTTGGTTTCCTTATCCTAAAGTAGGTGCAACAAAACCTACCTCCCAGGGCATTCTTAAAATAACAGGAGCACAGACATCACATATAAAGTGTCTGGCACATTGAGAATTTTCCATTGCTCAGGGTGGCTAACCTTTGATTAGCTCCAAGATGCCTGGAGGGGTGGGGGCAGAATGAACTGGCCTGAGTCCCAAGCCCTGGCCTGGGCAGGCTCCAGCACAGCCAGGTAACTGAGAATAGGCTGTATCTAAGATGACACTCACTCACACAGGGCACACAGAGGCCCCAGCTCCTGCTGTGTGGCCTCACTGAGGTCACCAAGCCAATGCTCCAAGTTATGCACCCAGCTCCCTTGCCCCTTCACCCACACACTTTCTGAGAGACACCATTTCTGGCTCTGCACACTGGCTAACATTGACCCCTTGCTAATTAGGAGTTCTCTTGGCCTCGGCCTTGTGCCTCTCCTGGTTCTCAGTCCTTCCTCTCATCCTCCCTGGTCACAGCTGGCCCTTTCCTCAGGCCCCACCTAGGGCTGCTTTCACTCCCCTTTAGTCTCAATTCCCAAGCTGCACTTCTGAGGCAGATTGGCAGCAACTTCTTGGAGGTAGGGGCACATCCTGTTTGCTTTTTGCTGTCCCTCTAAGCCCTCTAAGATATGGGACCCACATTTATTGACCATCGCCTAGGTGTACCCCATGGAAACCCTGCAAGATGCCTGTAATATAAGGTCCCATTTCACTGTACTATGGGCACTAAGACCCCCTGTAGGGAAGGGGTCTACAGGGCTCACACATGAGTCTTCTGACCCAAGCTCCTCCCTACAGCCTCCCTCACAGAATTAAACATCCCCTTCCCTTAATACTAAACAAATCTATCCTTATTTGTAGGTCTTCCTGGAACAGCGTTTATAATTGCATTCAATGAAAACATTTTAAATGAATCTAATTCTTAATAGTTTGGAAACATGGAACATCTGCTTTGTCTGAGCAGCCGAATCGTCCGATTAAAACAATGATAAACCCTTTCCCTCACCCCTTCAGACTGTGGCCTCCTTGAGGGCAGGGGCTATGCATTGTTCCATTCACTGGAGCCTCGCCCAGAACAGTGATCAGTAGCAGATAAAATCATTAAATCACTATCCACCTCACTCCAACAATTGCCTCCTCTCTACCACCCCCGCCCTTCATTCTCTCCATTCCCTCCATCATTAAATGAGCTCAGATACAACTATTAAAAAAATAATAATAATTGGTCCAGGTGCAGTGGCTCATGCCTGTAATCCCAGCACTTTGGGAGACCAAGGCGGGTGGATCACTTGAGGTCAGCAGTTTGAAACCACCCTGGCCAACATGGTGCAGCCCTGTCTCTAGCAAAAACACAAAAATTAGCCAGGTGTGGTGGTGCATGCCTGTAATCCCAGCTACTCAGGAGGCTGAGGTAGGAGAACTGCTTGAACCCAGGAGGCAGAGGTTGCAGTGAGCCAAGATTGTGCCACTGCACTCCAGCCTGGGCAATAGAGGGAGACTCTGTCTCAAAAAATAATAATAATAATAATAATAATAATAATAATAATAATAATTTGTACTTCTGCTTCTAACCCAGCTAAAGTAAGAGGAATCTAGTTTGCCAATCAGAATTGATTCATGGAATAACCAAAGAAAAAAATGAGCAAAATATATGGAGCAATGGTTTTTCAAGACATTGGAGAGAAGGCAATGAAGGACAGTGATTCCAGAGGCTAAGATCAAACAAGGCAAGTCCTACAATTTCTTCAGCTGTCTTTCTTCCCAGGGTGACACAGAAGGCAGAGTCTAGCAGATGTCCTGAGTTGCAGATTTGGAGCTCAGAGTCTAGAGACCAAGGCTGCCAGAGTTCACAGGACAGAGTACCAGAGAAGAGTGATGGGCACAGAGAGAGACACCTGGCGAGCTTTCAGAAACTCCCACTCAAGTGTTCAGCAGAGTGTGAGCAAACGCCCCAAAGCCAGGAGAAGAATCATCCAAAAGATTTGAGGGAATAGTGTCTGGTACTCTCAAGAACAAGTGACTGTTTTCAAACCCTCATGATTCACAGGACATTGGATAGAGTATGTAGAAAGGTCCTGCCTCAGTAGTAGTAGCTCTGTCCTGCCTAGCAAATAGTAAAAGCAAGACCCAAAACGATCAGACTATTTCCACATAACTGCATTCCAGAATAAAGCCCAAGGATATTTCTAGGAATGCAAAAATATCCATCACAATGTCTGGAATCCAATCCAAACTGATTAGGTATGTAGAGAAGCAGGAAAAATAATTACCCATGTGAAGAAAAAAATCAATCGATCAAAATCAAACCACAACTGAAACAGATGTTGGAATTAGAAGACAAAGATATTAAAACAGTCATTATAACTACATGCCATATGTTCAAACGTTAAGTAGAGACATGGAAGATTTAAAATAAGATGCAAATCAAGCTTTTAGAGATGAAAAGTACAATATGTGAGATTTAAAAAATAAACTGAATTGGATTAATGTCAAATTTGATACAGCAGGAAAAAATTAGCAAATTTAAAAACATGGAAGAAGAAAACTATCCAAAGTTAAATACAGACAGAAAAATAATCAAAAAAGAGAAAAGAAGAAAGAAAGTAACACTGGTGAACAATGGGACAACTTCAAGTGGTCTAACATATATGTAACTGGAGTCCCAGAGGGGAGGAGAGTGGGAGGAAACAGAAAAAATATTTATAGAAATAATTCATGAAAAATTTCAAATTTGACAAAAACCATAAATGCACAGATGCAAAAATCTTAAGAAATCACAAGCACAAGAAACATGAAGAAAAATACATCAAGACACATTATAATCAAAATGCTCAAAATCAAGATAAAGAGAAAACCTTAAAGGCAGCCAGAGAAATATATTATGTTCAGAGGAACAAGGATAAGGATGACAGTAAATTTCTTATCAGAAACAATGCAAATAGAAGACAATGGAGAAACATCTTTAGTATTGAAAGAGAGAAAAACTATCAATCTAAATTTTTGTACCATGAAAAAAAAATCTTTCAAAAATGATGGTGGAGCAGAATGGCAGAGGAGACAGCTCCAAGTTCTAATCTTCCTAAAGAAACATTCAAAAAATGAACAAATAAAAAAGCAGAAACTGCCAGAGCCAACTTTGTCAAAACTCTGGAAAACAGTCAAAGGTTTACAGCAACCAAGAGAACACTTAGTCAAGAAAAAGGCAACTTTAGGAAGGTATTGTGCCATTTTTACTTGCCCATGCCCCATCCCTCCCCCAGCATGGTGTTATGTTGAAGTGGTGCCATCTTGAAGTGGTACCATCCCATGTTCCCAATATAAGACCTTCATCTCTAGTTCTAGAGGGAGCAGAGCAGATATTATTCACAAATTATTGTGACTATCTGTTATAGGCTGTCTGAGGGATACCTGAAGGATTGATACAGGCACTCTTCTATGTTCCCCCTAACTTGGAACTTAGACCAAAAAGTGACAGGCATTACTCACAACATTGCAAAGCAAACTAACAACTCAAAGACACTTGAGACAAAAGACACAGCTGAGATAAGACCTGTGAGGAATAGCTTGGAACATTCTTTGGCAAATTGGGGCACTCAAAAGTACCTATTTATACTGAGGAATTTAGAAAGCTACATTAGGCATAGGGCAAGATGCATGCTAAGAAAAGAAATAAGAAGACCCTAAGCTTTCTCTAGGCACACTAATCTCTAGGCACAACGCCAGCCTGGCTAAGCGTTGAAGGATTTCCCCAGCACAGAGAAATCTGCAAAGACTGAGAGAGATGTTTGGGGTATTTTTGTTTTTCTTATTTGTTTGTTGTTGTTGTTTTGTTTTTAGCTCATGGCATTCAAGGAATTATCTGTCAAAACATTAGCCAAACACAAGCTAAAGAATCAGAGACTTCAGTGATCACACAAGACAATGAATACAATCTTTGAGAAAGTTACTAAACAAAGAAGTATACACCCTTCAACAATTAAAAAAAAACAGCAGCCTCTGGGGAAGGAAGACAATAAGTTTTCCAGAGTTACCACATTATAATATTCAGATGTACTTTTTTAAAAAAGGACACAAAGAAACAAGAAAACATGGCCCATTCAAAGGAACAAAGTAAATTTACACAAACCATGCCTAAAGAAGCCCAGGCATCAGACTTACTAGATTACAACTTTAAAACAACTGTCTTAAATATGCTGAAAGTGGTAAAGGAAGACATGGACAAAGAACTAAAGATAATCGGGAAATTATACATGAACAAAATGAGAAAATCAATAAAAAGATTAACATTAATTTTTAAAAGAAGCAAACAGAAATTCTGGGGCTAAAAAGTACAATAACAAAATGAAAAATTCATTAGGGGGTTAAAGAGCAGATTTGAACAGACAGAAGACAGTGAACTTAAAGATAGGACAACTGAAATTATCAAGTCTGAGAAGCAGAAAGAAAAGAGAAAGATGAAAAGTGAACAGAACCTAAATGACCTATGAGATACCATCAAGCAGACTAACATACTCATTATGAGTGTTCCAGAAGGAGAAGAGAGAGATAAAGGGGAAGAAGAATATTTGAAGAAATAGTGGCTAAAAACTTCCCAAATTTGATGAAAGACATGAAATTAAAATCCAAGGAGTTCAGTGAACTCCAAGTAAGATAAACTCAGAGACCCTTTATAATCAAACTACTGAAAGATAAAGACAAAGAAAGAATCTTGGGCTGGGCACAGTGGCTCATGCCTGTAATCTCAGCACTCTGGGAGGCCGAGGCGGGAGGATCACGAGGTCAGGAGATCGAGACCATCCTGGCTAACACGGTGAAACCCCGTCTCTACTAAAAATACAAAAAATTAGCCGGGCGCGGTGGCGGGCACCTGTAGTCCCAGCTACTCGGGAGGCTGAGGCAGGAGAATGGCGTGAACCCAGGAGGCGGAGCTTGCAGTGAGCCGAGATCGCGCCACTGCACTCTGGCCTGGGAGAAAGAGCAAGACTCCGTCTCAAAAAAAAAAAAGAAAGAAAGAAAGAATCTTAAAGGCATAAAGAAAGAAGGAACTTGTCATGTACAAAGGATTCCCAATGCATTGGTTTACTGGGAGTGTCATAACAGAATACCACAAACTGGGTGGCTTGAGCAATAGAAATGATTTGTCTCACAATCTGGAGGATAGAAGTCTGAAATGGAGGTGTCAGTAAGGCTGGTTCCTTGTAAGGACTTTGAGAGAAGGATCTGTTACAGGCCTATCTCTTTGGCTTACAGATTGCCATCTTCTCCCTATGTCTCTTCACACAATCTTCCCTCTATATATGTTTATCTCAGTGACCAAATCTTCCCATTCTACAGGGACACAAGTCATACTGGATTAGGGCCCACCCTAATGAACTCATCTTAACTAACTATATCAGCAATGACTCTATCTCCAAGTAAGTTCATAAGTTCACATTCTGAAGTACTGTGTGTCAGGACTTCAACATATGAATTTTTTGAGACACAATTCAACACATGATACTCAATATGATTTTTTTTGGAGATGAGGTCTCACTTTGTCACCCAGGCTGGAGTGCAGTGGTACAATCTTAGCTCACTGCAACCTCTGCCTCTTGGGTTCAAGTGATTCTCATGCCTCAGCCTCTAGAGTGGTTGGGATTACAGGTGCCCACCACCACACCTAGCGAATTTTTGTAGTTTTAGTAGAGACGGGGTTTTGCCATATTGGCCAATCTGGTCTCAAACTCCTGACCTCAAGTGTTCCACCTGCCTCAACCTCCCAAAGTGCTGGGATTACAGGCGTGAGCCACCGCACCCAGCTGTCAATAAGATTTAACATCCAATTTGTCATCAGAAATCAAGGCAGTCAGAAAGCAGTGGGATGACATATTTCAAGTGCTGGAAAAAAAAAAACTAGGCCGGGCACGGTGGTTCACACTTGTAATCCCAGCACTTTGGGAGGCCGAGGCGGGCGGATCACGAGGTCAGGAGATCGAAACCACGATGAAACCCTGTCTCTACTAAAAATACAAAAAATTAGCCGGGCGTGGTGGCGGGCACCTGTAGTCCCAGCTACTCGGAGAGGCTGAGGCAGGAGAATGGCGTGAACCCGGGAGGCGGAGCTTGCAGTGAGCCGAGATTGCACCACTGCACTCCAGCCTGGGTGACAGAGCGAGACTCCATCTCAAAAAAAAAAAAAAAAACTAAAAAACTCAAGAGTTCTAAATCCAGCAATACTGTCCAAAAGAGAGAGCCATTGTGTTAAATGAAAAAAGCCAGTCACCAAGGACAAATACTGTATGATTCTGCTTATCTAAGATACCTAAAGTCATCAAAATCATAGAGACAAAAAGTGGGATGGTGGTTTCCAAGGGCCAGGGGGAGGGGAAAATGGAGAGTTATTGTTTAACAAGTCAGAGTTTCAGTTTGGGAAGATTAAAATGTTCTCAATTTTAAGGGTGGTGAAGGCTGCACAACAATATGAATGTACTTAAGGGCACTGAACAATACACTTAAAAATAGTTTAAAATGTAGAGTTTAGGTTATATAAATTTTACCACAACTTTTAAAAAGAGAAATTAAGATACGCTTAGATAAACAAAAGCTGAGTGCATTTCTTACCACTAGATCTTCTCTGTAAGAAATGCCAAAGGGAGCCCTTCAGATTGAAATGAAAGGACACTACACATTAACTCAAAGCTGCATGAAGGAATAAATGCAAAGGTAACTACATGGGCAAACATAAAAGTCATTCTTGTATTTTTAGTTTATAACTCTACTTTTATTTTTTATATAATTTTAAAAAACACATGCATTTTTAATTATAAATCTATTTTAATTGGCACATAATTGATAAAGATGTGATTTGTCATAACATAAACAAGGAAATAAAGCTATATAGGATCATAGTTGTGTATGCTGTTGAAGTTGGTATCAATTCTAATTAGACTGTTATAAATTTAGGATGTTAAATGTAATCCTTAGGGTAACCACAAAGAAAATATCCAAGGAATATACACAAAAGGAAATTAAAAGGGAATCAAAGTGTTTCACTACCAAAAAAAACAACTAAACACAAAAGAAGCCATTAATAGAGAAAATGAGGGGACAAAAAAGTAATTAATAGACATACTGAAAACAAATAGTAAAATGGTAGAAGTATATTCTTATCAATAATTACTTTAAATGTAAATGGGTTAAACTATAAATAGTAAAATGGCAGAAGTAAGTATATTCTTATCAATAATTATTTTAAATGTAAATGGGTTAAACTATAAACAGTAAAATGGCCGAAGTAAGTATATTCTTATCAATAATAACTTTAAACATAAATGGGTTAAACTATAAATAGTAAAGTGGCAAAAGTAAGTATATTCTTATCAATAATTACTTTAAATGTAAATGGGTTAAACTCTCCAACCAAAGACAGCGGCTGGAGTAATAAATTTTACAAAACATGATTCAAGGTAAATGACTCATTTTACATCCAAAGACGTAAGTAGGCCAAAAGTGAAAGGATGGAAAAAGATATTCCATACAAATAGTAACCAAAAAAGAAGTGGGGTGGCTATAATACTACTTTTTAAATTGACTGTAAGTCAAAACTGCAAGAAGAGATAAAGAAAGTTTCATTGTACATAAATTTTAAAGGGTCAATCCAGTGACCTGGGTTTCTACTTTAAGAATTTGTCTTAAGAAGAGCAAATTAAACCCAAAGTAAATAGAATAAAGGAAATAATAAATATCAAAGCAAAAAAATGATAAAATAGAAAACAGAAAAACAATAGGAAAATCAATGAAACCAAAAGCTGGCTTTTTTTCAAAGATCAATAGTATTAATAAACCTCTAGCCACACTGATCAAGATAAAACAAAAAGACAAATTACCAATATAAGAAATAAAAGAGATGACATTACTACAGATCCTACAGATATTAAAAAGATAATAAGGACATATTATGAATAAGAATAAACTCATCAGCATAGATCGAATGGACCAATTCCTTGAAAGACACAAACTACTAATGCTCACTCAAGAAGAAACAGATAACCTGACTAGCCTTATTATCTATGAAGGAAATGGAATTTGAAGTTAAGAACTATCCAACATGGAAAACTCTAGGCCCTGATGGCTTCACTGATGAATTCTACCACATGTTTAAGAAAGAAATGATACCAATTCTACATAGCTTCTCCAGAAAATTGTAAAGGAATGAATACTTCCCAATTTGTTCTATTAGGACAAAACTACCATCATAACAAAACCAAAGACATTACAAGAAATAATAATAATAAACCACATGTGTAATGGACTGAATGTTTGTGTTCTCCCAAAATTCGCATGTTGAAGTACTAAACCTAATGTGATGGTATCAAGAGGTGGGATCTTTGGAAGGAAATTGGGTCATGAGGGTGGAGCTCTCATGAATGCTATGAATTCTTTATAAAAGGAACCCTAGAGAGCTCTCTTGCCCTCTTTCCACCATGAAAAGGTACCACAAGAAGTCAGCAGTCTACAGCTCAGAAGAGGGCCCTCATCAGTGCTGGACCATATTGGTATCCCCCTCAGACCTCCAGCCTCCAGAACTGTAAGAAATCAATTTCTGTTACTGATAAGCTTCCAGTTTACAGTACTTTGTTATAGCAGCCTTATAAATGAAGACAACCTGCCAATATCCCTCATGAATTTAGATGCAAAAACTTTAGCAAATCAAATCCAACAATATATAAAAATGATAATACATCATGACTAAGTAAGATTTAACATTTAACTTAACATTTGCAATCAAATCACCATACCAACAAGCCCAAAAAGAAACACATATCATCATCTCGTTGAACATGGTAAAGGCATCTGACTATTCCAAAATCAATCCTAATAAAAATTCTCAAAAACTAGGCATAGAAAGGAACTTCTTGATTTGATAAAGAACATTTATAAAAACCTACAGCTAACATCATATTTAGTGTTGAAAGACTGAATAGGATGGTTTCCTCCTAAGATCAGAAAAAACGATGTTCACTCTCATCACTTCTAACATTTTACAAGAAGTTCCAGCCATTGCAATAAAGTAAGAAAATGAAATAAAAGTCATCCAAACTGGGAAAAAGCAAAACTGTCTTTCTTCACAGGTGACATTATCATTTATTTAGAAAATTTGATGGAACCTACCCTTTAAAAAAAGGCACTAAAACCAATAAGTAAGTTTAGCAACACTGCTAGATATTAATATACAGGCTGGATGCAGCGGCTCATGCCTCTAATCTCAGTGATTTGGGAGCGACAGACATGAGATCACTTGAGGCCAGGAGTTTGAGACCAGCCTGGGCAACATAACAAGATCTCATCTCTACTACAAATTTAAAAATTAGCCAGGCATAGTGGTGCATATCTTTACTCTCAGCTACCCAGGAGGCTGAGATGGGAAGATTGCTTGAGCCCAGGAGGTCAAGGCTGCAGTGAGCTATGATTGTGCTCCAGCCTGGGCAACAGAGCAAGACCCTGTCTCTAAAAATAAATTCAAATAAAATTAAAGATCAATATATAAAACTCAATTGTATATTACAAATTTAAAATTTTTAAAATATGATTCACAATAGCATCAAAAATAGAGTATTTAGGGACTAGTCTGACCAAATTTCCACCATGACAACTTATCCTTCATCTTCTCCCTCCTCTACCTGCTGCTCCTTCAATGATTCCTTGTTCTTCATTTCAGGAGCACAGTCAATGCCAAACTCAACAAGCTCCTCAGTATGGCCAGTAGATTCAGAATAGCAATGGTATCAGTTGCAAAGAAAGTTTTAATAGTTAACATGGAGACATTCATTATGGTGAGAACCCTTGTGAAAGCAGGAGGAGCAAAGCCCTCCTAAGTCATTGTAGCAGGGGCTGAGTAGCATCCACCTCTCCTCCCTTCATTTATTTTACAAAAGCTTTCTTCATGCCTTTCCCTATGGAATCAAGCCCAGACTCTTCAGCACAGCTTTCAAGGCCATGACCTGGCCCCCTACCTACTTTTCCAATGTTCTTTCCCCTAACCTCCTTTCACTGATCCTTTCTGCCAGCTAAATGGATTCACTGCTCCCCATACCTCCCCTATAGTTTCCCTTGTCAGTGCATAAAATATACATGTATTTTCTCTCCCCCATTTTCCCTTCTTCCTTCTTTCCTTTTATAGCTCATTCTCCAGCCTCAATTACTCTTCCTTCTGCTCACATCCAAATCCTTCTCAGCCCTTACAGAGAGGCTGAAAATACCTCCTTTTCCAACAAGCCCTCTCTGACTCTACCAACCATGGGGATCACCCTTCCTCTGAACTTCGCCTGGAGCCAGGGGCATTTTCCCTTTGGGACATGTTCCTTGTCTAATTCCTGTACTGACTGAGAATAGGCAGGGGGCAGAGCCTACATCTGGCTCATCTATACAACCCAAAGCACCTCCAGCAGGGCCTGGCACAGCAAAAGAAATCATTGGTAAGTGTTGGAAGAGGGGGGATGAAGTGGCTTCATCTGGAAAGAGGAAGGAAATGGAACACTTGGATAAAGAGAGGCAAGAAATGGTGTGGTGAGGGGAGGGCATCTTTCATTTACTTCCTGCCTGACACTGAGCTGCTGGGATTGCAGAGGAGGTTGAGGTGCACAGCAGAGCTGCACCTATTGCAGCCAGTGGCTGCAGAGGGGTTACGGGGTACAGCAAGGTTGGCTGGCTCTTCAGGGAGAATTTCTCACCAGAGCTGTCCTGGGCTAGAGGAAAACTGTAACATTTCTGCTGCCTCATCTACCCTTCTCTCCTACCCACTGGGGAGGTGGTTGTGCCTAACCTTGGCTTATTTGGAGTTCATCTGAAAATCAGCATGGGGAACTATGGCCAAAAGCAACTTTGTTGTTCATGAGATCTTCCAAATTCAGGAGAGCCATGCCCAGCAGTTAGAGAAAGGAAGCAGGTGCTCTGGGTTCCCGTTGCCCACAGACCCATGGCCTGAGGCCTAGGACAGTAGTCCTAGGCCTTCACTGGGCATCAGGATCAGCTGGGGAGGTTTTTTAAAATGTAGATGCCCATGTCCCATCTCCAGAAATGCAATTTCAATTGATCAGAGTTTGAGCACACTTTAAAAGCTCCCCAGATGATTCTGCTGGGCAGCCAGGTTGAGAACCTGGCCTGGGAAGGACTCCTTCCTCCAGTCCACAGTTGTTCTAGGATGGGGGTAGAGCACTGCTCAGGGAGGGGGCCTCCTTCCTTCTGTAAGATCTGCTTAAATGCCACTCCTTCCCATACTCCTCAGTGGAAAGCACAAGCCCAGTGGTTAGGTTCAGACAGACGCTGGCATCCAGTCATCTGGGTTTGCATCCCAATCCCACAGAGTGGCACCTTGGACAAGTGATTCTACCACTTAGAACCTTGGTTTGCTCATCTGCAAACTGGGAAGGCCATTCTCAGCTTGCATGGCTGCTGGAAGAATGAAATGGGAAAGTGAATTCATGAAACCCCTGGAAATCCTGGCATACAGCAGATGTTCAAGCAGTGTCCTCCTGCTCCCATCCCAGCCTCTAAAGGTAGAGGCAGGAGGCTTGGGTGTCCCTCTCTCTCCCTGGGTGACTTGGGCAAATCATTGGACTTCTCTGGGCCTCAGTTGCCTCATCTGTAAAATGGAGAAAACCACAGCAGGAACCGAGCCTTTGTTTTCTTCACTCCACCAGGGAAATCAGAGGCAGGGAGTCTTCAGAGCACAGCCCTTCCATGGGTCCAGGTGCTGGCTGAGCCTGTCCTCACAGGGGATCCGTGGTCCATCTCAGGGAACAGTTCAAAGAGTGCAATTCCCTAGCAAAATCTTGAATCCCCATCAGCCCACGAAGAAAAGAGGCTGTACTGGAGCAAGTTTGTGTGTAAGTAAAGAGCAACCATGAGCAGCAAGACCATTTAAGCATGGCAGTACCCAAGGTGGGCACAGAGGGCTCTTCCCAGGGAGTTACAGAGAGTGCTGGCCTCTATCACTAGACACCCCCTAAATTCAGGGATTGTGGCCCCTCCCTGGGGGCTCCCCTCCCATGTCCTCTGAGCCCCCCACTGCCATGGCCCAAGATCAGCCATTATCTCCCTCCTAGATGTCCACACCAGCCCTGCCTCCAACCCATTCTCCACCCTCAGCAGAGAAACCCTCCAAGAGTCAGGTCTGTCCATGTCTCTTGCCACATGTCACTCTGAAGCCACTCAGCAGCAACCCACTTGGCTCACAGTCAAGGCCAAGCTCTCCCCAGTGGCATAAGGACCCTTCACAGTCAGGGCCAGGCCTCTGCCCACCAGTGCAGCCTTACCCCTGGCATCCCCTACACCTTCTGAACTGCTCCCACTTCCTCTGAGACACCGGCCCCCTACCCTAGGCGCCTCTCTGCCTGTCCATGTGCTCTCATGGCCTGGAATGCCCTCCCTGCCCTGCTGTGTGCCTGGCCAGTTCCTCCAGCTCATCCTCCAAGGCTCTGCTTTGGCACCACCTCCTCCAGGTAGTCCTCCCTGGAGATTCCTCCCCAGGTAGGGTTAGGAGACTCTCCTCTGGAAAAGCCCAGCCCCAACACTATCCCTTCCTCTGTGCTATTTGCAAAGGTTGGGGAGGGGGAAGGGAGGACTCAGATCTCCTCAAGATAGCACCCAGGCCTTTCACCTCATTCAGCTCCCCACATGTGGTGAGGGGCCCCAGTGTCTAGCCCACTTGCCTGGCTGGAAGGAAGGATTCAGCAGGACCAAGCAGATTTTAGTGAAACTGGCCTGCTAGAGAAGGAGGGCCTGGCATCAGGCACTTGGTTGGAAAGAGTTGTGGCTGGGTAGCTTGCCCACATGACACACACAGGTACACACCTGCCCTCACACACACATGCACACACACACCTACCCTTACACACACACACACACATACACATATGCAAACACACCTGCCCTCACACACACACCTGCATACACATACCTGCCCTCACACACACACCTGCACATACAACGTGCCCTTACACACACATCTGTATATACACACCTGCCCTCACACACAACAGCGAATACACACCTGCCCTCATACACACACCTGCATATACACACCTGCCCTCGCACACACACCTGCATACACACATCTGCCCCAATACACACACCTGTATATACACATCTGCTCTCACATACAAACCTGCATATACACACCTGCCCTCTCACACACATCTGCACATACACACCTGCCCTCAAACACCTGTATATACACACCTGCCCTCTCACACACATCTGCATATACACATCTGCCCTCACACACACACCTGCATATACACACCTGCCCTCTCACACACACCAGCCCATACACACCTGCCCTCACATACACCTGCATATACACGCCTGCCCTCATACACACACCTGCATATACATACCTGCCCTCACATACACCTCCATATACACACCTGCCCTCATACACACACCTGCATATACATACCTGCCCTCACACATACCAGCACATACACACCTGCCCTCATATGCCTGCATATACACACCTGCCAACACACATCTGCCCTCACACACATACCTACACATACACACCTGCCCTCATATGCCTGCATATACACACCTGCCAACACACATCTGCCCTCACACACATACCTACACATACACACCTGCCCTCATACACACACCTGCATATACACACCTGTCTTCAATCTGCCTTCACACACACACCTGCACACAACACGTCTGCCATCACACGCACTTGCACACACATTCACCCCTACACACACACAGCCCACCCTTGTCTGGTCATTGCTGCATTTCCAATTACAAATGGAGGCTCCTCTAGCAGCTCAGCCACCTCCTAATCAGGCTCTGATTCACTGAGGCACACAGGAACTTAGAGGTTCCATCTCCAAGCCGTGGAGACTACAAATGCTCCTCTGTGAACAAAACCAGAGCACCAGCTCGCAGGACACACCCACTTCCACCGCTGCTGAGCTGGGGGCTGCCCTACCACTGCGGAGGTGAACTAGCTCTTCTTCTGCCAGCTCCCAGGTGGGGGCCAACAAAGCCGCTGCGCTCCATCACACAGCCAGGCCTCTCAGGGCAGACCCCAAAGCAGCGAATGTAGGCCCGCCAGTCCACAGGCTCTCAGTGTGGCAGTCAAGGCAGGCAGAAAAGCTAAGAGAGCGCCCTCAGTAAACGCAGATGCTGTGGGGAAGGCCACAATGCCATCCACTGTCAGGAGCCAACATCCTGGGTCAGAGTCTGAGGACGGGGCATAGGGTCACAGCAGAGGGATATGGCAGAGTAGGCAGTGGGCACTGTGGTATGGGGAAGAAAACTGGGCTGTGGCCACTCAGGTCTGGCTCTACTCTGGTCTGCAGAGTGGTTCAGGACAGCCTTGTCACCTCTCGAGCCTCCGTGTCAAGACCTAAACCGTGGGGACAACAGTAATGGGGTTGCTGGAAGGTACAACGAGACCATGCCATGCCTCTCCAGCCCACAGGCAGACAGTCCTTCCTCCATGGTGAGGCAGTCAGGAAAAGGAGAGGAGCGAGCCTTCCAACCCAACCCCCATGGCCAGGGACCTTTGCCTCTACCCCTCCTCAGCCCGAGGGAAGCATCCAGAGTGTCCCTGCAAACACCACCCCAGCAACAGTAGTGTCAGACTCCACAGCCTGTGAGGCCCTGCTTCCCCTGAGCCAGGTGAACATCAGTTGACAGCGATGGCTCTGAAGCCAGACACCCTTTCCCGCCTCTGTCTCAGGCTGCTAGCAGGGACTTCCTGGATGGCATGCTGAGGATCGCCCTGCACATGACACTCATGGTGAAGCCCTGCGGTGACATGCTTGCCTAAACCAAATGTGACATTCTTAATGACCCACAAAGAGGATGCAGCCAGGGAGACTCCAGCCACCGCCTGTCACAGAAGCAAAAGGCGTAGCTTCTCATCAACATGCTGTTTAAATGCCCCAGCCCAGGACCTCTGCTGACTGGGTCAACAACACAGGAACCCTGTGCCACCTCCAAGAGACCAGCACTGCGCCCACCACCTGGCCTGCGGTAGTAATAACCATATGTCAGCACACCTGCACAGGGCTTCCAGGATGCCAGACACAGCTCTGAGATATGTACTGGAGATGAGGGCGCAGGTGTAGGTGCTGGTGTTGTCATGGCTGTAGGTCTAGGAATAGGTACAGATTAGATGTAGGAATAGGAATAGAAGTAAGTCAAGGCATAGATTCCATATATGGTGAGTCCTTACTTAACATCACTGATAGGACTTTAAGTGAAACAATGTATAATGGAAACCAAATTTTTTTCTCATCAACATTGTAATGAAAAGACGTTTGAGCAAAACCTTGAGAACCTGCTGTACATTGTTTTGCTTAAAGTTTCCAATAATTTATCAACATTAAGCAAGAACTTATTGTAGATGTGGGTTTAGGTCTAGAAATTGGTATAAGTATAGACGAGATGCAGATATAGATATAGATTTAAATTAGATGTCGGGATAGGGATAGGGATAGGTATACATTAGATGTAGGCTGTAGGTGTAGGTATAAGTAGAGGTTAGAGGTAGCCTGTAGGTATAGGTAGAGAGAGGTATAGATGAGGCATAGATACAGGTGCATAGGTATATAGAAGTATAGATGTATAGTTATAGGATCATCTTGTTCCTCACCACAACCCTATAAAAGGACAGACCTTTACAGATGAGGAAACAAGCATGACGGTGAGCCTGGACCAACCCAGCACTGACCTGGGTGCTGGGCCTTCATTGAGAACCCAGGAAGGACGCCTGAGGGAGCAGCCGGTGTCCCCCTGGGTAGAGATGAGACAGTCTCCATGGCTCCATCGTCAGCAAAAGATTCCACACTTGGGCATCTTTCCCTTCCCTGCCTTTTTACTAGGTTTGGGGGAACCACCATGGGCTCCACGAAGTCCCTGCTTCCTCCCACGAGTGAGGCCACGAGAAGCCAGGCAGGAATTTGCAGTACAGGATGCGCTCCACAAACAGCTTCTCCATGGCATCGCGAGGCAGACAGGAAACACCTCAGCACCTCAGCAAATTGTCAAGATCCTGGAATCAGGTCAGATAGAGGCAGGATTCCATCGTAGCCCTGCCCTGCCATGTGACCGTGAGGGAGTTACCTGCCTTCTGCACCTCACTTTCTCATCTGTAAAATGGGACAACAATGGTACCTACCCCAGGGGCAGAGCCTGACAGCTCTCCACTCTGGGCGCATGTAGGGTTAACAGCTTTCTACTGTGAGTGGGAAGAAGTAAGCACCCATGCAGAAAACCAGAGGAGCAGAAATCAGGGCCCTCAGGACCCCTCCCAGCAGAAAGCCCACTGTGGTATGACCACCACTGCCTGGGCACCTGCAAGATCCTGGGCCACAGACACGGCCACCTGGTGTTTCTCCTATGAGCCATGCTCTTATAGGCTGGTGGGGGAGGCAGACACGTGACTCCAGGCAGTGCCGTAGGGACTTGAGGAGCACAACAGAGCAGGATCCTAAAGGCTGAGAAGGTGAGGTCCAAAAGGATGCACAGGACAGCTCTGGAAGCATGGAAGTAGATGGAATGCCTGGGCACAGGAGGTCCCGTGGGGAAGGAGCTGCAGGTGAGGCTGGAGCAGAAACAGGACCAGACAGAAAGCAACCTTGTCATATAAGAAGCCTAAACTGCAGTCCCCAAATTCCCCCCTGTATCCCTGAGGGACTGGAAGTTCCTCTGAGTCAGGACATTGACTCAATTCTCTCATAACTAAAAGTTGGGTGCCTACCTCAAAGCAAGAGATAATCAGGGGAGAGCCCTGGGCACCATTCCTGGTCCCAGTAATGCACCGCTTAACTAAAAGCAGCTGCTGCTATTGTTTTACCATGTGTCTTCTGCAACAGAGAAAAAAAATGAAAATGAACTACCGCACAGTGCTTGTGCTGGCACCCTGGGTCAAATGGGCTTGTGCACCAGGACAAGTCCTGACATCTCAATACTCAGGCCAACCTGCCATGTTGGGTCCTTACTTCCTAGCCCCAGCCCTGACCACAACCATCAGAGTCCACAGGAGAGGGCTGGTTGTGCCCCTCCACAGAGCCTGCCCTGAACAGGTGACCGCACATCCTGGTTTGCCCAGCACAGCCGTTGCACCTGTTCTTTAGTGAAATTATTAATTTCACTTTAAAAAGTTTCCCAGTTTAAATGGTTTCTCAGTGGTCAGCCTAACTTCTGAGCCACATGGTTAAAGCCCAAAGTTCCTGTTGCCAGAGATTTTCTGTGGTTTCCTGGACATTCACATCTAGGATGGCAGAAGGTGGCTGGCATCAGGATCACTAGAGGATGTACCCTCAAGACTCTAGGAAATTGCTCCTTAGCCATTAAGGGTCTCTTCCTCCAGCTCCACATGCTCCATGCAGGCCTAGCACCACCCTTCAAGCCTGCCCAGCCCCTGCCATGCTCTGCCTCCACCAAAGATGCTTGTTGCAGAGTTGTACCATTGCCTCCTGGGGAAAAGGCAGCAGGAAGATACCAGGCTGCACAGCAGAAGCTGAGTCTATGGGCACAAAGCGAGGGCAGAGATTCACATCTGCCCACCTGCCACATTCCCCACAAGTCAGGATCTCACTGGCCACAAACCTGTTCACCTGCGAGAGCAGAGTTCAGCAGTGAACACCAAGGGTCCCTCATGTCTCCTGAACACTAACTCTTCAGCTGGAGTGGCCAGGCATGGCTGACCAAGAACGTCCCCAGGGAGCCCGGGAAAGCCCACAGTCTCCAGTCTCCAGAGACAATAACGGCACCTGCTGTTTGGACAGCGTGTGATCAGTTACAGTTTTGAGGGAGGGGGGTTCTCTCTGGCAATGTTCGTTCAGCTTAATATGCCTACCAGTAAGGCTTTTATGAAGCAACCACACTGCTATTCTAGAATGTGGTCAACATCCACTTCAGCAACTTGGTCTTCAGTTGACTCAGAAACCAGAAACAAGGTGGAACTCTGAGAACCCAGGAGTCCTGCTGAACAGCCATGCTGGCCTCTCGGTTGTGTTGTGGGGAAAAAGTAGCTTAGTTATGTTGGAGCCTCCTCAAAGCAGCACCTGGGTCTCTGGGTTCCCTCTCAAACATCACCATTATCACCCCAAACCTCAAAGTGGCAGCACTCAAATTGCCAGATAATGTCAATCTGACAGTGAGTGGCCGTCACCTCTTCTTCAGTGTGCAGAGACGCCCAGAGCGCTTCTATGAGCACGGCCGACTGGCTATGCCAGCCTCATGAACACAGCAGGCAGTGCAGGCACCAAGACACCCCATACAAGCATGGGGTGAAGGCTGCAGGAGAACAGAGGCCCCGCCACTCCCCAGCACTTAGTGGCCTCCTGCTCAGCAATAGGACATGGCCCTGGACACAGCTCACCCCACCATGTCTGTCCAGGCTTGTATGTGAACAAAAATATGTGTAGACATCACTGTTCTGCCTCCCATGCCTCTTCTCCCACTGGGCCCCAAGAGCACAGTCACTAGAGCTACACACTTGAAAGATGGACTCAGAAGATCCCTGTCACTGAAGGTTGACAGATCAATGGACCCACGACGCTGGTTGGGAGAGATACATTGAGGCCCAAAGCATCCTCAACTCTCAAACTGTCTAATGAAGACCAATTAATGCCCAGGAACATTAGCCCCAGCCATGAAAAACAGAGGGCTCCAAGAAGCATGAAACTGAGTAAGGAAGAGGGGAAGGGCCTGGAGACCACTGCTGGCAATGTCATCCCTCGCGTCATTATCCTAATTTTGAATCCCTGAGAAACAGAACATCGGCCAGCTGAAGCAGTCATCACCCCTTCAGACCCCTCGGTTGCCCTTGGTGATTCAGCACAGGCCAAGCCAAGCTCTGCTACCTCAGCCTCTTCCACCCCTGCTTCCAGGGAACCCAGGATGCTGCCTCTCAGTGGCCCAGCCCCCCTGCCCCCAACCGCCCCCAACCGCCCCGTGCCACTCTCCTAACTATAGTTGGCTTAATCTTTCTAAAACATGGCTCTAATCTCCCTAGCTCCTGCGTACCAAGCTCTAATGGCTCCTGTAGGGGACAGCCACTCATCCATCCTGCCCAGCCTCCCACCCCAATTTTCTTTTTCAGAGCCTCCTCCCTCTACTCCTAGTCCATGACTTCTAGTGGGCTGGCCATTTGCAGTGGCAGCCCACCCCAACCAGAGTGTCCTACTCACCCTAATTGGTTCAGGGATGGGCAGCCACCCCAGCTGGGCCAATACTATATCCTTAAAGCCTTTGCCTGAGCTTTCCAAACAGGGACTCTTACTTGTGCTGAGACTGTGGACACCAAAGACCAGACAAGCTGGAGTTGTGGTGGTTTCTCTTTGTCACTGGGTGGGAAGGACATTCCTAAGAGGCAAGCCAATGAAAGAAGAAGAGAAACAAGACACCAAGAGGGAGCAAGAAAGAGAAAGCAAGAGCAGGAGGCCTAACCGCTAGATCCAGCCATGCCTGAAGCTGGCCCATCCTTGGACCACTTTGTCATATAAACTAAAAATAATTCCCTTTTTTACTTAAACCAGTTTAACTGGTATTTTTATCACTTTCAACAAACAGTACTGATTAATACATCTCCTCATGCCTGCAAAAATAAGTGGACTCAATTATAGATAAACAAATAATTTTCCTAAAACATGGAGCCTAATAAAACTAAGAGGAACTGCAAATTGCTCTTGTGAGCACTGAAGAGGCAGTGCCTCATTCTGGTTGAGAGCGTTGGGGTGCTCCTGGGGAGGACACATCAAAGCCATCATTTAAAAGATGTTCCCGGCCAGGTGCGGTGGCTCATACCTGTAATTCCAGCACTTTGGGAGGCCAAGGAGGCAGATCATTTGAGGCCAGGAGTTCGAGGCTAGCCTGGCCAACATAGCAAAACTCCATCTCTACTAAAAATAAAAATAAAAAAATTAGCCAAGTGTGGTTGTGCACACCTATATTCCCAGCTACTCGGGAGGCTGAGGCAGGAAAATTGCTTGAACCCAGGAGGCAGAGGTTTCAGTGAGCCAAGATCATGACACTGCACTCCAGCCTGGGCAACAGAGCAAGACTCTATCTCAAAAATAAAATAAAATAAAATAAAATATGTTCCAGGTAAGAGAGCCACAAAGATAAAGCACGAAAGACCACGATGTGTTTGGGGGAAATAGGAAGTAGTATGAACAATAAGGCAAGAGGCAGTTGTGGAAAGCCAAGAATGAGTCAGCATGGATCATAGGTGAGGGTCTTTTCCCTCTGTTAATGAATCTAGGCTTTGTTTAATAGACCAGCAAGAGAGAACACCTCCTCAGGCCACAATGCACCCCTGAAACCCAGGACAGAGAGCCGTCCTGGAGAGGAAGCGGCCCAGGGCAGCAGTGAGATCCTGACAGTCCAGGTCCCAGTCCCTGAAAGGCTCAAAGGGAGGAGCAGCAAAGCTCCAGGCCCCAAGAGCTTCTCAGGACCAGGACAGCTCGTGAAGATCCTGGAAGTCTGAGCTGCTCTGCTCGCAGCAGCTCTGACCCCCCAGGGAGCGTGGCCACCATGGGCTACAGGCACAAGGCCCAGGGACAAAGCAGAGAAGGGGACCTGTGGCGGGGGGTGGGAAGCAGAGCCCAGAGGGCCTCCAGATCCACAGCACGGTGCACAGAGCACACAACAAGAGGCAGGAAGGGGATGAGAACCCAGACCCCCACTCTCCATCCCCGCTGACCTCCATCCCCACTGACTCCTCGCCCTAGTCTGGCCCTAGGCTTTGGCCCAGAGACCATGTTAGGACCAGGCTAGAGGAAGGGAAGCTGAGGAGCCCAGGGAAAGCAGAAATGAGTCACTCCCACGGAAGGCACAGTCTGAGTGAGAGGGACTTCCCAACCCCGGGCAGTACCAGGCTCACCCCACAGCAGCCTCCCCAGCACCAGCCCTGCCTCAGCCCAGGGGCACAGCACAAGACTCTCACTCAGTCTTTGGGCTTCAGCACAGGCCATCCACCTCCAGGAAGCCCTCCAGAAACCTTCTCCTGGATGTTGGGCTGCCCTGGGCTGCTGTCCCCAACACCACCCTCTCTGTTCATCTCAGCTGGTGCAAGATCACACAGCGCTGAGTCTCTGTTTCTGTGTTGGTTCCCCCACCAAACGGAGAGCTCCATGGGAATAAGTACCACATCAGTTCATCTCCAAGGCTGATGCAAAGTAACCATTCCATCAATGCTGGCACCGTGCCCTGAGCCCAAGACACACGGACACAGCACAGCAAGGTCTGGGGCGGGGGCAGGTGGCAGAAATTCAACATGCGGCCCTGATCAAGGGGTTATCACGCCCACCTGACAGAGAAAATCAAGGGCAAGTTACCCAGCCAGGGCCCTTTGAGAAGGACTCAAACCCAGGCCAGTCTGATTCTCAAGCCAGGGCCTATTCCTCTCCTTCACTGTCATCATCACCTGGAGTCTGGGGCTGCCAGCCCTGGAAACCTGGGCAGAGGAGGCACTGAGGCCCACATACGGGGTCAGGGAAGCCCCTCCACAGACACCCTCCAGGTCAGGCCCACGACAGAGGCTGCAGGCTTGTGCAAGAAAAAGCGCCCACCCCCTAGCACAGACTCAGGGGAACCTGATCAAGGGGAGAAGCCACGAGGGTGCCACCTCTAAGCTCTGCCTCCAGCCCTGCTTCCTGCTTTGGGAAGGATGGCGCATCCACAGGCCTCGGAGCTGCAGGAAGCTCTTCTTTGCTCACCTGCAAGCTTCATTTCAGGAGACTGTCAGGACTGACAGCAGCCAAGATGCACAGGGTGACATTTCCCTGTTGGGAAAATGGATTCCCCTTTCGCCCTGCAGCCACATGCCCTAGGGAAGCATCACCATTCCGGGAAGAAAGGCTCAGTTCTCAGGAAGAGCAGCTCCTACAGCAATTGTTGGTAAACTGGAGTTGAGCTCAGGGATAAGCGTCGCCCCTGGCACCTCCTCTGGAGCAAACAGCAATCTGCTGCCCTGAGGCTGGGGAGGGGTCCCCCTGTGCCTCCCTTCACCCCCGCCTTTCTCCCTCTCTTCAGGGCCAAGGCGTTTCTGTATGTGCATGTGAATGTGAGGAGTGTGGGTGTGTGTGCAAGTGTGGGTGAGTGTGAGTGTGGATGTGGGTGGGTGCGAGTGTGGGCAGATGTTGAGTGTCGGTGGGAGTGGGTGTGAGTGTGATGCTGTCTGTGGGTGTGAGTGTGGATGTTAACATGTGAGTTTGTGTGGGATTGTATGAGTGTGCGAGTGTGGCAGATGTGAGTGTGGAAGGTAGCTGTGTGAGTGTGGGTGTGGGTGAGGGTGTCCGTGTGAAGAGATGGATGGGGGCAGATGGATGGGCCCTTGTGAAAAGAAAGCCAACTGGGCCTGGGCTCTAGGAAAATCACAGACCTCAGACTCCCAGAGGCCCTGCTGCAGACACAGCCTCTCACTCCTGAGCCTGGCACCATGCCCAGCCCAGAGCTGTGTCCTGTGCCCCAGCTGTGCCGGCGCTGCCTCCGCCCAACGCATGTGCCATTGCAGGTTGTTGTGGGAGGGTCTCAAGAAGCCCAGGGTCTTCCTCGAGCTCCAACCTTTCCCAGCTTTGTTATCACTTCTTCTTTCTTTCCCTGTGGCCCATACAGGGCTGCCATGGCTGGGGGGCTACACACTCCAATGCCAGGGAGGGAGAAGGAGCCGTCGCCTACCTCCCCATGTCTTTCCCTGGCCCAGGCGTGCCAGTCACTGAGACTTGAGGAGAAGGGCCCCCACACTGCTCAGGCCCCGGCGGCTACCCCCACAAGCTCACTATCAAAGCCCCAGAGGAACTCCTTAGTGCCAGCAATGCCTTGGGGATGGGGTAGGCATAGAAGAAGAGCCATTTGATTTGATTACTTGGCTCTGCCAAGCAGAGCCATTTACATGTTAAAGACTTTTTTTGTTATTATTCTGCATATTACATTTCAAACAAAAACCCCAAACCAATCCTCAGAGCAAAGACCCTTTTGTATTCCCCACAAAGCAATCTGCTGCTTCCAGCTCCAGGCCCTGGATTCAGGGCTGCAGCATCAGGGAACCTGCATCCACACCAACCTGTTAGCACAGAGACACAGACTCAGACAATAGGGAGGGATGGGGGAGGAGACACTGCAGCTGGGGTGGAATGCATTCATTCATTCATTCATTCATTCACCACTCATTCCTCTCACAAACGTCATTAGCAGTGTCTCTTGTCCAGGCACTGTGCTGGGTGCATCTGCACCAGACATAGATGTCTGTATTCTTGGAGCTAAGGCTCTAGTAAAATTAAAAATGGCTGATGGATAAAAAATAACAATAAGATAATAAATAAAAATTTTAATGCAATAAAACATTTTAAGCCAATTCAAAAATATGGCTGAGTGGACAATAGAGTATATTCATGGGTGACCACTGTTACGGGTAAAACTAAATCGAGGCAGAGGATCAGGAGAGCCTAGGGTAGAGGCTGGAGGAGTATGGAGAGGAGGCTAGGCAGGCCTGGTCAGCACCAGGAAGTGAGGGTAGAGGCTTCACGGAGCCCTGGGGCAAGCTCTGGGGTTGAGTCTCTAAGAGAGGTATACTGGCTCTGGTGAAAGCAAGGAGAACAGTGTAAGGTGGCCCAGGGCAGTGAGCGCTGAGGCCTGGGGGAGCAGATGGGCAGCACAACGCCTGGCGACTCCTGTGTGGACCCTGACTTTTCCTCTAGCGAGATGGGAGCTGTTGGGAGTTTTGATCTGAGTGAGCTGTGTGCACCAGCATCATTCTGGTACCATGATGAGAACAGACCAAGTGGGACAGGGCGGAGGCAGGGAGACCTGTCAGGAAGCCATTCCAAGAATCCAGGGGAGAGACGATGGTGGCTTAGCCATGGGGGTGGTCAGTGGGCTGAGCTAGAAGGGTGGGCTCCTGAGGATGAGAAGAGGGGAGAGTGCAGGGGACCCCAAGGCACTGGACCTGAGCACCGGAGAGAGGGCAGATGGAGAAGCCTCACGGGGGCTGGTGTGGGCTGAAGCACCCAGCTTGGGTACATGCTTGTGTAAGAAGCCTATGTCATCCCAGTGGAGAAGCAGTGGACGGAGAATCCAGAGCTAACGAGAGATGCAGAGGACAGTAGCTGCAGAGGAAGTGGACCAAGCGCAGGAATCTTTAGGGCAGGAGATAACACAGTGTCCTCACGAGCGGATGGAAATAATCCACTAGAGAAGGAAACTGGATGATGAAGGAGAGGAGGGAGAAAACTGCTGGGTGATGGCCTGGAGCAAAGGAGGGGGATGGATGGGATGAAGTGCCCAAGGAAAGGGCGTCTCAGACAGGACATGGGCAGGTCAGCAGGGAGCCTGAGTGTTGTCCAGGACACGGATGGGTGGGCAGGCAGGTGTGGGGATAGGGCATCACCATCCACTGCTACCTTCTCTCTCCTCAGTGGACTATATAGGGAACAAAACTCTGCTGCTCAGGGCTGTGGCCAGCATGGAGGAGAGAGGAGGTGTTGCAGATGTGGAAAGAGAGGGGAAGGTCAGACGGAGTGGAGAAAGAATGGCCTGGAGAAACGCGATATGATGACCAAGACTGGTCACGTGTGTGTTCTTTTTTTTTCCACCCTTAGCTGCAGGTTGGGGTTTTGCCCAGTGCTACTGTAGTTCATACCTGAGCTTGGCTTGGTCATCTATATCCCCAGCACCTAACGACATTCTACTGACAATCAACAGGTATGTGAGAGACAGAAGGACCAGGAGGAAGACACCAATGATGGGTAAACTTCGCCTACCTGGCACCAGCACCAACAAGATCTAGAAAGCACCTGCTCACCTGGACTGTGGAGGGGCAGTTCCTCAGCTGACTCAAACACCTCATCCATCTCCCCTGCAGACAGTGTCCCTACCTTCTTGCTCCTCCTGTTGCCAGAGAGGTTTGAGGGGCTTAGCTCAGCTAGGCCCTAGCTAGTGCTACTGGAAAGTGGCCAGTTTCCCCATAGCACTGGCCCCACCAGCCCTGAGTTAACTACAGTGGCTCCCACACCATGGCTGGCAGCCACAGCCCATCTCCAGTGTCCCCATACACTCTTCAGGGCATCTAAGAACCAACGCTCAGTCCCAGTGGCTCACCGTTAAGTGAGACCATTAGCAAAATTCTGTGACAAGAAGGAAAATGCTATGGTATTATAGAAGAAGCCACAGGAGGCAAAACAGATCACCACTGTGGTTATAGCTGTGCCCAATGTCTGTCTGTTTGAGGACAAGCTCTAGAAAGAACCACAGAAAAATCAAAACCATTTGCTTGTTTAGGTGTTGAGATGGTGGTTCCTCCTTTGTTTTCTTTTTAAATTCTGCAATGCTGTTGCCATCTTGGTAATACAATAAATTAAAAGTATGATTTTAAAAACTAGGCCGGATACAATGGCTCACACCTTTAATCCTAGCACTTTGGGAGCCTGAGGCAGGCAGATCACTTGAGATCAAGAGTTCAAGACCAGCCTGGCCAACACAGTGAAACCCCGTCTCTACTAAAAATACAAAAATTAGCTGGGTGTGGTGGCATGTGCCTGTAATCTCAGCTGCTTGGGAGGCTGAGGCAGAAGAATTGCTCAAACCCGAGAGACAGAGGTTGCAGTGAACCAAGATTGCACTCCAGCCTGGGCAACAGAGGGAGACTCCATCTCAAAAATAAATATATAAATACATACATACATACATACATACATACATACATAAATACATACATACATAAAAATGATTATTCTACTGTATTCTACACAGGCAAAAATACTTTTAAAAATGAACAAGAAGATCTCATTCACAGAAGCAACAAAGAGTATAACTATTTAGAAATAAACTTCACTAGAGATGTGCATGACCCGTGTAAAGAAAACTACCAAACTTTATTGACAGCTATAAAGATGGCTTGAATAAATAGAGAAAATAACTGTTCCCAGATGGGACTTTATGTTATAAAGATATTACTTTCCCAAAAGTTAACTTATACATTTAATTCAATCTCAATCAAAATCTCAAAAGGATTTATATAAGGAATTATATAAAGTTATTCTAAAGGAATTATATAAAGTTATTCTAAAATCATTTTGAAAATAGATGAGAAAAATAAATAAAATTCAATAAATGAAAAGAAATGAGAGGAAACTAGATATAAAAATTATTATAAAGCAATAACAATTAAAGTACTGTAGAACTTGCACAAAAATAGAAATATGGATCAGAATTTTAAAATCTAGAAACAGACCTAATTGCATACAAGAATTTAATGCATTATAAAGCAGGTATCAACAAGCCATGGGGAAAGGAATTCTTGATTAGTAAATTGCATTGATAGTTTTGAGGAAAAGTAATTAGTTCAGAAACACACCTTTCCTCACACATCAGAAAATAAACGGTGGAGAGATTAAGGAGTCAACTAGAGAAGTCAAATAAAGAAAGCTAGCAGGAAATAGAAGGAAAAATTTATCTATTCCTTGGAGGGAGTGATAACTTCTCAAGTTTCATAGTGATAAAAGAAAGTACAAATAAAAAGATAATTCAACAATATAAAAAGTACAAAAGCTTTGTAGGAAAGAAACAAGATAACTAAAATTAAAAATAGTCTATGAAACACATTTGTAGCAGTGTGTCAGTCAGCGTTGATAACTATAATATAAGGAGTTCACACAAATCGTTATAAAAAACAAAACTCCCAGAGGCCAGCAGATGAATGGGCTGGACAGAAAGTCCACCCATGGGAAAGTGCTGTTAGCAAACACAGGAGAATCCACCTCTCCGGGAATCCAATGGGAGGTCACTTCACATCTATTAAAATAGCAGAAAATGAAAAACAAAGGTTTAATTGCCACATCAAATGCTTGGTGAGTTGTGGGAAAACCAACCTTCTTGCACACTGACAGGAAATGATCTTTTCGAAACCAATTTGGCGTTACCATTGCAAGTACCATAAAAATGCCCACACTCTTTGACCCAATAATCTCACTTCTTCTGAGAAAATAATTCGTTAGAAAGAAATGACTGCTTCAAAAAGAGGTTCAACATGATTTATAATAACCAGAAACAGAAAACAATCTAAACCTCTAACAAAAGGTGATGTTTAAATAAATTAAAGAACATCAATTTAATGGCCAATTTATGCAACCATTGAAATGATAATTATGAAAACTGTAGCAACAGTGAAAAATGTTTACAGTATAATAAAGGAAGTCGCAACCAAAGCTGTAGTTGTGCCATAATTAAAAATATGTCTATGGACCAAGGACTGGAAGGGAATATAGAAAATGAAAATAGAACCATGGAGTCTGGCTCTATTATTTCCATTCTAATGTAATAGCATTTTTGTGTATTACATAAAAACTCAGACAAAGGAGTCTCTTTAGCTATGAGGTCAGCCTCACCTGACGTTCACTCCCTGCACTCCAGAACCCCTGTGCTGGGGGTGTGGGGCTATGGGCAGCCCTGGCAGTTCTTGTGAGGACTGACCCAGGCCTGGCCTGCCCAGGCTGCACAGGAGACCCAGGCTTCTACTGTGCTTCTCCTGGGGTGGCTGAAATGCCCTCCCCACCTCCCTGGAAAGGCCCCTCCTTCAGGACTCATCCTGGAGCTGAACATGCCCCCGAGGCTTCCTCACCTCCCTCTCTGTTTCTCAATCCCACTCAACCCCTATGGCACCTGCAACTCTCCCAGACACAGAGTTGCCAGAGTGTCCTGTGCCCTGCTCCCGGCCTGGGGTTTCCTTGAGGGCAGTGGTTCTATCCAGTTTGTGCTGGAGGCCCGGTGCTGAGCTCTGGCCTGGTACAAGGCAGACATTGGTAATGGTTTGTTCACCACTCACGGATCCCTGGCCTGCAATTTTATGCCAAGCCTGGGTGGCACGTGAAGAAAGAGTTGACAGCATCCCTTCTTCCAGAAGCTCCCGGGCTAGCTGCAGAGGAAAGGAGCTCACATATCTGAGGCACTGGGGGTAGTTCCATGTCCTATTCCATTCCACCCCCACCCGGCCCTATAAGGGGAGCTATCATCGCCTCTACTTTATAGATGCCCTCACAAGCTCAGAGAGGTAACATCACATACAACCAATCCTGCCTGCCTGTTCCATGTGGTACTGCAGGACAAGGACTAGCTTTCCATGTGGGCAATAGGATTTCTTTTCTTTTTTTTTTTTTGTATAATAAATGTCTACATTATTCATCCTACATAACATAAACTTTATATCCTTTGACCAGCATCTCCCCATTCTCCCTTCTTTCCTGGCCTCTGGTAACCATGTCCTGTTCTCTATTTTTCTTTTTTATCATTATACTTTAAGTTTTAGGGTACATGTGCACAATGTGCAGGTTTGTTACATATGTATACATGTGCCATGTTGGTTTGCTGCACGCATTAACTCGTCATTTACATTAGGTATATCTCCTAATGCTGGCCCTCCCCCCTCCCCCCACCTCACAACAGGCCCCAGTGTGTGAAGTTCCCCTTCCTGGAAACCATCATTCTCAGCAAACTATCACAAGGACAAAAAACCAAACACCGCATGTTCTCACTCATAGGAGGGAATTGAATAATGAGAACACCTGGACACAGGAAGTGGGCAATAAGATTTCAATAGCGCTTTGCCAATGTGGATTGTGAGGGCTTAGCAGAAAGCCAGCAGAAAATCCAGGGCTTGTGCCTGTCCCTCCAACACCAAGCAGAGTCAAGGGCCCATGAACCACACTCCCTACCCCAAAGACACTGCTTCCCACTGACACTTGGGCCACCAAACTGCAAATGGGACAGACCCATGTGCTGGAGTTAGTCTTGGGGACACTGAAATTCGGCACTGCTGACAACCTCCATGAGGACTTTCCAATCCCCTGCCTGGACCTGGCCCAGTGGAACATGTACTTGGCTAAATAGTGTTCTCCAAAAAGTCACATCCAACCCAACCTCAGAATATGACCTTATATAGAAATAGTGTGTTTGCAGATGTCATTAGTTGAGATGAGGTCATATTAGATTAGGGAGGGCCTTACATCCAACACCTGGTGTCCTCATATGAAGAGGAGAGGACACACAGAGACATTACAGAGAGAAGAAGCCCATTTGAGGATGGTGGCAGAAAATGGGGGATGCATCTACAAGCCAAAGAAAGCTACGGCACACCAGAAGCCACAGAAGCTACAAGAGCCAAGGAAGAATTCCTCCCAAACTGGGAGAAGAATACATTTCTGTTGTTGTAAGCCATCCAGTTTGTGGAAATTTGATAGGGTAGCCCTAGAAAACTAAAACAGTGGGCTCGATGGCACAAGCTGGTGGTCCCAGCTACTCAGAAGGCTGAAGCAGGAGGATCGCTTGAGCCCAGAAGTTTGGGACTGTCATCAGCTATGATTGTACCACTTTACTCCAACCTGGGTGACAGAGCCAGAGGGAACAGGGGAGGGAGGGAGGGAGGGGAGGGGAGAGGAGGGGAGGGGTGGGGGAAGGGAGGGAAAAAACAAAATACCTGGAAAGAGCTTTTCCTTAAATAGTGTTCCCTGCAGCCTCCACCCTCCCTGGCCGATCCTGGCCTGGGAATGGCAAAGACCAGCTTCTTCTAGGTCCCACCTGAGCCATCCAACACTTATGAATGAAGCTATGGTAACTGGAGCAGGAGGAAAGAACCCTCCTGAGCTTGGCCTGGGACTCCAAGCACAGCATTTCCCTGGGCTCCAGCCGGCTCCACCCCGATGCAGCCAGCCACTTCCCACTCCCACCTGGAGAATGCACCTAGAGTCCAGGGTGCAGTCCGGGAAGCCTGGGCTAGGAAGAAAAGACAGAAGAGAAGACAGAGCTACAGCATCCTGGGGAATGGGAAGGGCAAAGATTGGGAGCTTTGGAAGCAGAAAGACTGGATTCAAATTCCATCTCCACCATTTACCAGCTAGGCGGTCTTGGAGAAGCTGCTGAACCTTCTCTATTGCTAGTCTATATGTTTAGGTCAAAATGTACAGGCCCTGGAGGGTCCCCTGCCATCCAAGGAAGGCTAAGGGAATAAATGCTTAGCTTTCAGGTGCCCCCCACCCACCTGCCCATGGGAGCAGAAAAGAGACAGTGAGGCTGGCTCACCACGAGGACCAAGCCACAGGCCACAGACCAGCTGGGAGGTACCTCACCTTGGACCTGCTTCTGGGGGCCCTGGAGGACTCTAGCTCTGAGTAGCTTGTCTATTTTCTGCTTCAGGTTGCACTGAAGAAACATCAAAAATCAATCAGCTCCATCTATCTATCTTTGCCACTGACACCCTTCATTTCCATTCATTTTCCTTCCTGTTGGGCTAATGGTGTGTGGCTAAGCCACAGCATAAAAGAAGATATAAAATTACGCAGCATTATCTTTCCCCTGAGCCTGCACACATGTGCTTTTCTCTCCATCTCTGCCAAATCTTTAAAGGGGGAGCAGACACACATCTCACCCAGATCTAGACCCATTTTCAAGGGGCCTACCATCCAGCAGATGGACCTCAGCCACAAGAAACTGTTCCAACCTTGTATCCCCACCTTCCCAAGGAAAGGGGGAGCAGGGACCCCCGAGGCCTGAGAATGAGAAAGCCAGTGCATCCAGCCCTCTGCCTCTGAGCATTGTTTGCCTGAACCATTGTCACCATTGGTCCCAGGATGGACAATCATCACTGATAACGGACCCCAAGGACCCCTTCTGCAATCAGTTTCTTTACCCTTCTTAAGGCCTCAGTACTACTAAAAAGAGCAGATGTTCACAGCCCTCAGATAACAGCTTTCTGATTCAACAGATCAAACACATTTCAGGTGTCTTCATTGGTTTTGTACCTGAAAGACCCTCTTAAGTCATCAAGGCTATATTTGCACCCCCAAAAATGGGCTCAGACACAGCCATGTTTTGCTGCCTGGCTCCCAGGCCACCTGACTGGTCCGCACTCTACTTCTGGCCTTCCCTGGCTCCTGGCCCGCCACTTACTTCTGTGCTAAAAGCCTCACTTGGCTCACACAGCTCCATTTCTTTGACCCTTAGCTTCCCTCCTCACCCTGGCACATGGTCTAGGTCACAGCCAGGTGAGGTCTCTGCAGGATGTGGCCCAGCCTGGCAGGCAGATCCTGGACACGAACAGCAGCTCCTCCTTGAGACTCACTCCACAGGGGCCACTGCACCTTCTTGGGAGACACATCTGCAGCAAGAGGCAGTGGTCCTCGCCCAGCAGAGGAAAAGAAAGGGGAACCGGGGGCAGCAGTGATGGGCCTCGGAGGTTTGAGAAGCACTCTGGGGTACTTTTTGTGAATGAAAACTTCTAACACCTCCTTGGGAATTTGATGCAACAAATGAATCCTCTCCCCACCTCCCCACAAGGTCTATGCTCGCATCCACAGAGCCTCTGCCTACAACCTCACATGGCCAAGGATGCTCAACTATGAATCGCAGTGAAAGGTTTGTGGATGTGCTTCTTGGTATGATGACATATGAAACACACAGCACCACCAATCCTGTATGCTTACCACAAATGCCTTCCCTGGATCACACTCACCTCCAGACCCAACTTCCAGCCTGCAGGCAGTACAGGGGGCAGAGGAACAGGTTAAATGTCACCCTTAGGAAGCAACTGGCTAGATTCAGTAGCTGAAACATTCTACAGGACAGCTGGCCCATGCTATACAAGTCAATGTCATAGGAAAGAAAGGGGGTTGTTCTAGACCTTAGTTACTCAAGGTGTATTTCATGAACCACCAGCAGCAGCCAATTGAGAGCTTGTTAGAAATGCAGAATCTCAGGCCCTCCCTGGACCTAGAAGCAGAGTCTGCATTTTAGCAAGATCTCCAGGTGATCTGTGTGCACACACAGAAGTCTGACAAACACTCATCTAAATAGGAAGAGATTTATGTGAAATAATGAATCACATGTGTTGTCCTGGATTGAATCCCAGCTGGAACCAATCAGGTATAAGAGATATTTTGGGGGCAATTAGGGAAATTTGAATATGGATTGTGTTAGACTATATTAAGAAATTAGAATTATTCTGCTAGGCATGAAATGTAGGAAAATGTCCTCCAATTTTTAGGGATGCATACTTAAGTGTTTAGAAGTAAAATGCCATGATGTCTGTAATTTACTTTGAAATATTTCAACAACAAAAAATAGATGAAGCAGATATATGACAAATGTTAACAATGTTTAAATCCAGATGATGGCTATGTCCATTACACTAGTCTATAGTTCTCTGTATGTACAAAAATATTTTATAAAAAATTAGAAATATAAGGAAAGAACCTCTTACTTCATTAGAGTTTTTCTAAACAGAGTGGAGCACTGCCCAGGAGGATGTCAGCACAGGTTCTCTCCCCGCATGGCAGAGACTGTGCTCAGCAGGAAGGAGGGGCACAGGGAAGAAGCAGGCAAGGGGAGAGCATGCCTCTCTCGAGCACTCACTATCTAAGAGGCATGACAGCTGCGGATATTTACTTTCCTCATTGATCTTCCTGCCATTCCATGAGGTGGTCTCATTAGCCCCATTTTACAGATGAGGAAACTGAGCCACCTAATGGACATTGCGTTGCCCCACATCACACAGTTATTAAGGGTTGTGGACAGGATTTCACTGACAGCCCTGGGCTTTCTCCAATCCATCGGCAGCTCACCCAGTTGCACAGGGAGCTATTTGAGAAGCTTCATCTGAATCTCTTCTGGGCACTCAGATGTCAGCAGGAGACGCCAGCAGGGCTCTTCCTGAGCCATTCCTGTCTCTCCTGGGGCTTTTCTGGGCACTCCCTCTAAGATCTGCCTCCACATGTTATCTCTAGGCTTAACTGACCTCACTGCCTCTGACCTTTTAAAGACACACCAGTTTTCCCTTTTTAGTCTCAGGTCATTGGTCATTACTTCTTGTTGCCGTGGTTTTTCCTATCTCCATCATTTCCTTCCCCTCCAGCTGGAGGCTCTTGCAGGCTGTGGAGCCCCCAACACTGGTAGTGACTCTCTCTGCTCTTACTCCACTCAGAGGAGGCATCATGAGGGGCCCAAGGGCCTACCCCAGCTCACTCCATTGCAGTTCTCTGCACCTCCTACCTGTCCTGCCTCCTCAATAGCCTGCTTCAAAATGCATTCTGCCCCTCAGCTCAATGTGTGATGTCTCCTGGGAAGCCCAGAAGCTGTGTGTTTAAGATGCACCAGGACAAAGAGAAGGCAGGAGCCCCAACATACTTACGTTGAGGAAGACATCTGGCAGAGGGGACTCCTCCTCTTCCTGCCCCTGGATACATGCTCCACGTGTCCCATCCTCAGCTGCCTCACTCAGCTCCCTGTGAATCCTGACCCTTGCTCACCCCTGGCTCTGCTGCTGGGGTCCCACAGAAGAAAACTTCTGCTCCTGGACCTCTGAGCAGGACCCAGTAGGCACCTGCTAAGCCCCACAGAACTATGCCTCTGTCCACTATCTTGAGCACAGAAGGCATGGCAGATTTCAGGGCTGCTGACAGAGGCCCCCAAAGGCAGAAAGAGAAACTGGGAGGACGCTAACACACTGGTAAGGTATGACTCATGGCCTGGCACTGTGCTCAGTCCTGCCATATCCATCATCTCTGTCAATCTCTAACACTCCTGTAAGATATGAGCTACGATCTCCATTTTACAGATGGAAAAATGAAGGCTTCAAGAGGGACAAGGAAACTTGTCTTTGTCAGAGAAGCAGGGAGGCAGGGGTTAGAACTCAGGCTGACAAACGTCAAAGCCACACTCTTTCCATGGTCAAGGTGTGGGTGTTCTCAGCCCTGAGCCTCTTGGTCTACATCTGGGTTACATCTTGGTCTACATCTGGGTTACAGCAGCACTTGAAAGCACTTGGGTGGCATTGTCCCTGTCTGTGGTGGTTAATTTCATGGGCCAATTTTTCTAGGCTATGGGGGCCAGTTATTTTGTCAAACATGAGTCTAGAGGTTCCTATGAAGGTATTTTTCAGATGTGATTAACATTTAATCAGTAGACTCCGAGTAAAGCAGATTACCTTCTATAGTGTGGGTGGGTCTTATCAGCTGAAGAGCTTAAGGAAAAAAAAAAAAGACTGATGTCCCCTGAGGAAGAAAGAATTCTGCCCTAGACTGTCTTCAGACTCAAGACTGCAACATCAACTCTCCCCAGGTCTCCAGCCTGCTCTGCAGATTTCGGACTTTGCCAGAGCCTACACTCGTGTAAGCTAATTCCATCTTCTGGGGGAAGCCCTCCCTCAACTTCCCATCATTGGTCAGGAGCACATGACAGGTGCTGAGAGGCAGGGCCTGTGCCTGCTCTGAGATGTGTCCCATAAGCCTATCTCTATTTCTCTCAAATTGACTGGAAGTGACATGGCTGGGCATTGATCTTGGCTTTAGGATTGTGTAAAACCCAAAAGAAAGAGTTGTTACTGCATAACCATGTGATTCTCAGACCTCACTGCCTTCTCCTCGGTCCCTCATGCCTGGGAAGCACTAGAATGTCTAACATCACATCTGAGGCCCCAAAGGCTGTGGGGGCAGCAGCCAGTGGGGAGGAGTGAGGGCCTCTGCATACAGACATTTCTCAGTTTGCCCCCCACCACACCATAATAGGAGGAGTGGCAGCATTCTCTCTCAGGAACAGGAACTGGGGATTCCAGTAAGGTCTTCCCCTGGTGCCAGAACAGATGGCTCCCCTGGGATTTCAGAGAGGAGGATCACACAATGCCGTCAGCCCTCTGGGGAGAAAGGAGGGGCTGAGCCTCCCACCCAGCACTTTCTATACTTTGTCTATAATCTTCACAAAAATTGTATAACATTGTCTCCATTTTATAGTTGAGGAACTTGAGGCTCAAGGAGTTAAGATACAAGCCTTCTCTTTCTGAAGGCCTTGATACAAGACATTTATAAATGCACATTCCTATGTTCCAGCCCCATTCCGCCCACCATAACTTGGGGGTGATCAGTGCCCCAACATCTACCCTGACTACATTTAGAAACACTCTTTCCTCCTGTCTCTCAGCCATGGAAAAGATGACTCCACCTGATCTGTGGATGCAGAGAGGAGGAAAAGCCTTCAGGGATCGTTCCATCAAAACCCTTTAGTCAAGGCTTTGGGCAAACAAGTGGGTACTAGCCTCTTCTCCAGATCTTAAAAGAAAGAGTCCTCCTCCGAGCTTAGGGACCCAGCTTGGGAGTCCCTCATGCTGGAGCCCCAGGCCCCAGTTGGTCCCCTGCGACAGCTCTGGCTCTCACAAGGACTGAGTATTCATGGGCTCTGGTGGCTTATACAGGGCTCTCTTGAGGCAAAACCAGTGGAGAAAGCTCTTTGTTCAGGTAACATTCCCCAATAGCTTCCTCTCAGTGATTTAAAATAGCTCCTAGTCACATTTGGCACTCCCTTATCTGATTCAAGGAGACTTCCAAATCCTAGGGACAGACAGGGGAAACTATCCAGAAATTTCCAAATAGAAACCTGTGGTAACCTGGGCTCAGAAACCAAAGGGACTTCAAGATGAAGGCCTCCTATACTGGGCTCAGTTCCCTCCAATCTCTGCCTCCTGTGATTGCCATGACCTGGCTTCCAGAGGCCAGCAGTCCGAGCAGTGAAGAAAGGAGGAAGGGAAAAAGAGAGAGGGGGAAGAAGGAGGTCCAGCACCCAGGCTAGAAAAAAAAGGTGTCCTCCAGAAACAGAGATCCAAAGTCCTTGAGGACCGTGTTGACATTAAAGAGTCCTAGGGTCCCCTAACAGCTAAAAGTTCCAGAGAGCCAGACAATTCTGCCTCACAAGAGCTTAGGATAACTGTGCCTTCCTGGCGCTGTCCGAGGTACTGATCCACCTTTGTAGCGATACAGTTGGTATACCTAACACTGCACATAATCAATATCTATAGTTTGGTTAGTTTGGACATGTGTAAACAGTTGTGTCGCCCTCACCACAGTACAGGTAATAAACATATCCATTACCTCCAAAAATTACCTTGTGTCCCCAGATGATAACAAGTACTGGTGAAGATGTGGAGAAAATGGAACCTTTGCACATTGTTGGTGAGATTTTAAGTTGGTAATAGCCATTATGGAAAACAGTACTGGGTATTGGCGGTTCTATAAAAAATTAAAAACAGAACTACCATATAATTCAGCAATCCCACTTCTGGATATATAACCAAAGGAATTGAAAGCAGTATCTCAAAGAAATACTGCACTCCCATGTCCATTGCAGCATAATCCACAATAGCCAAGGTATGCAAACAGCCTAAGTGGCCATCAATGAGTGAATGGATAAAGAAAATGTGGTATACGTACACAATGGAATTCAGCCTTAAAAAAGAATTAAATCCTGCCATTTGCAATAACATGGGTGAAACTAGAGAACATTATGCTTTGTTATAAGCCAGACATATAAAGACAAATACTGCACAATCTCACTTATATGTGGAAATCTAAAAAAGTAGAACTCAAAAAAGCAGAGCATAGAAAGGTGGTTGCCAGGAGCTGGGGTGGGTGGGAATGGGGAGATTTTGGCCAAAAGGTACAAACTTAGTTGCAAGATGAATAAGTTCTAAAGATCTAATGCACAGCATGAAGATTATAGTTAATAATAATGTACTGTATACTTCAAATTTACTAAGAGAGTAGATCTTAAGTTTTCTCACCACGAAAAAGAAAAATGTTAACTATATGAGGTGATGATATGTTCATTAGGCTGATTCTGGTGATCACTTTACAATGTATATCAAAACACCATGTTGTACACCTTAAATATTTTTATTGTTCATTATATCTAATAAAGCTGGAGGAAAATCAAGTAAAAACAAAATGTCCTTTGCTCCTTTGTTTTTGTTGATGTTGTTTTTGTGCATATGTTTGTGCACTAAACATGAGATCTACGCTCTGAACAAATTTCTACATATACAATCTCCTATTTTTAACTACAGGCACCATGCTGTGCAGCAGATCCCTGGAACTTACTCATCTCATACAACTGTAGGTTTATACCCATTGAACAACAGCCCCCTACATCACCTCCCCCAAGGACCACCATTCTTCATCCCCACTCTTGGCTTCCACCTCAGTGTGAATTCTGCAGTCCAGAGTTCTACTCTCACTCCCTGCCATCCTGCCCATCTTGACTGTGCCACCCTAGACACTCACTTTCCAGCCTGCCCCACCTCCAGAAGCAGTTCCTCTTTATCCTCATGGACATGCAAACTGAGCCCACCTCTCAGTGGCCAGCTGGGTCCCTCCACCTCCAAACCTGAACTAGGGCCCACCAGACATTGAGATGAGGCCCTAGCCCCTGACCCCAGCCCCAGAGCCACTTCCAGAATCTGTGATATTTGGTTGAAACAGGTCATTGCTTCTGTACATCCTGACAGATTGGAGGGGCAAGGAAGTCTATGCCCAAAGGAACTGGTGAAATACAAACACCAAACACCCAGCCTCAGAGTGACTGTGGGTCACTGTTCACAAGCCATAGACTCTCCCATGGGGTGGTATTGTTCAAAAGAGAAATCTACTATGCTGCAGAAGGAAATGTATTAGGTCCAATGGGAAGTATGTTAAATACACTTGGTTAGAGGATCTCCTAATCCATCTCATGTTGCTGTAACGGAACACTCGAGACTGGGTAATTTATTAAAAAAAAAAACAGAGATTTATTCCTTACACTTCTGGAGGCTGGGAAGTCCAAGGTTGAGGGGCCCACATCTGCTGAGGGCTTTCTTGCCACATCATCTCATGGCAGAAGGCGGAAGGCACAAGGGCAGGAGAGCACAAGAGAGCACAAGAGGGCCTATCTCACTTCGGTAACAACTCACTCTCAATAATGAACCCACTCCCTCAATGACAACATTAATCCATTCACGAGAGCAGAGCCCTCACGACCTACTCGCCTTTTAATGGTCTCACTTCTTAACACTATCATAATGGAAATTAAATTTCAACATGCGTTTTGGAGAGGACACTCAAACCATAGCAGATGGTTTCTAAAAATATATTTATCTAGTAATTTATGTTTGGATATAGCCTATACTGTATGTCAGTAGGAAGACAATACAGTAAACTAGTGAATTTAGGAAAACTTGTCTTAGTACTTGGGGTTTATAAAGTCACAATAGAGATAAGGGGCTAGGAAGCTTCAGAGCATTAATTTTCTTAAGACAACAGGGTAAGGTGAGTCCCAAAGACACAGTCTGACAAAGTGAAAAATGGGGTCCAGATGAGACAAGAGCCTACAGACAGCATCTTCAGTTACCCATTAAGGGCCCCCCTCCTCGTGCTAATGATACAATAATTAACAAAACCATAGTAGATAAAGTAACTAAGCAGTGTTGGGTCTTGTCAGAATTACCCTGGGAGAAGTACTGGCATAGTTTGCAGGGAGTTGAATAGTGGGCCAAGAAAGCGGTCATACATAAAAGGGATCATGCCTGCATGCTCATGTGTCCTGGGCACAGTACACAGCTGTTGTGGTTCCCACAGGCATTGTTTCAACATAGTAAAGAATCAGAGAAGTCCATATGGCCTTCTCTGTTCTACCTGGCAGCATCCTGTCCTGGCAGCACCACGTGGGAGGAACTCTGAACTGGAGATGGCAGCGTTTGTTCTCCCAGTGATCTTTATGGGGGATTTGAATTGCTAGTAGTGTGGCCTCTGGCCTCCATGGTCACTGCCATCAAAGAACCATCTAAGGGAGGTCCAATAAGTAGAATGGGATCAATAGCCTTCAATGTTCTTCCTTCTGAAGTAATTTGTCCAATTAGCACACAAAGGTTGCACTGAAGTCCCTCCTCCTACAAAGCCTCACTGCTGGGAGAGACATCCTAAGAGAGGATGCCAGTGCCTCAATGATTTCAGCCTCTGAACTGTGTGCCCTCCAGCCAGGACACAGCTGGCTCTTCTCCATCTCTCCCTCACCACCTTTCCAGAACTCACAGCTTCAAGCCCACCACCACCCCCTTAGGTCCAAGCTGGCTGGCCTGAGGCCACCTGCTAGGGTCAGCAGCCTCAGCTCCAGCACCTGCACTGCTTGAAAATCACTTCTGCTGTTTGCTGAGCCAGAATCCTGTGCACAGGGCAGTGCCCTCACCCTCACCTGGCTCTCCTGCTGGCTCTGACCTGACCCTGAGAAATTTTGAGGCAGCCCTCATACCTTCCTGGCCCCATCCCCAAGCCCAGATTCTTCTAACCAGGCCAATAGCCACTAGTGGGTCTCATGGTGAACAGACATAGCCCAATGCCCCCAAAGATTTCTCCATCATGCTCTTCTCAATGGACTGTACCTCAAGGGGCTTCTCAGGACAGAGCCATACTGAGATTCTTTATATACTTGGCCATTGTGCTTCTCTATCCCCAGCACTTTCACCAGGCCAGCATCTGTCGTCAGCCCTGTGTGGGGTAGAGGGGTGGGCAGCAAGCCCCCATCAGCTTCCAATTTGTGACTGACACCACCAATATGCCTTGAGCCCTCAGGACCCCAATCACAATTGGGTGCATCAGCCAGCCAGTGCCCTTGCTGAGGAGCAGGTACCTGAGTGTCGGGGAAAGGCATATACCTACCTAGTCTCCAGGCTTCCCACTGCGCCATGCATGGTTTCTGCAAAGAGGATGGAGACTCCAGAAAAGGCAGCCGATGGCTCTCAAACCTAGACAGACGCCTGCTGCCCCTCTGTCACCTCAGCCCAGAGACTCCACATCTGCTAGAGCACCCCAGTCTGCTGGAGACTGAAATGCCCCCACATTTATTTTTGGAGCATCCAAAAAGCCAAAGTCAGAGGAATTTACAACTTGGCTGTCTTTGGTAACACCGTGCAGCAGTCTGTTCAGTAACAGCCTGTTATCTCTGAGCTCAGATCTCTCCATCCCAGACAGCAGAGGGTACAGGAAGGTGAGCATGACAGATTTCCAGGCAATCCATCCTGAAAGAGCCTCGTGGGTCAAGATGGAGGAGGAGCAGCGTGAGGAGGACATGGGCAGGAGGAAGAAGAGGGGCAGTGAGGACAAGGAGGAAGGAGAGAGGGAGGAAAGGTAGACTGATATTTTCTGAGACTCTCCTCTGTGCCAGCCACAGAACTAAGACACCATATAGTGGTACCTTGTTCAATCCTCCAAGAGCCTACTGAGCCGGAGTTATTCCCTCATTACCATTGACAAAAGGAGGGCTCAGAGATATTAAGAAATGTCCTTAAATCACATAGCCAGCAAGTGCAGACTCAGACTGTCAGACGTGAAAGGCCATGCTCTTTCCACTGCACGGTGCAGCTTCAGCAGGCGGGAGGAGGACATCCTGGGGTAGCTGGGAGACCCAGTCAGGACAGCAGATGGGTGTCACCCATATACTTGCTCCCATAATGCTTTGCTGTATCATGGGGTGTGGCTCCACAACAAAACTTGCCTCCACCAAAGCCTGAGGAAGTTACTGGTTCCCATTTGGGCCTCTCTAGCCAGGCAGGGCAAATGCCTAGACCACACTTGTATGACAAATGCCTAGAGAGGTGCAGGGGCTCCTGAGAACACTGGGCTGCCAGAGTGAAAAAAAAAAAAAAGTGCACTGCTGCCTCTCTTTCTCTTGCTCTCTCTCTCTCTCTCTGCCCTTCCATCCATCCAACCTGAGAGTTCAAAACTTAAGTCAAAAAACTACTGGCAGTTTGGGCATGGTGGCTCACGCCTGTAATCCCAGCACTTTCGGAGGCTGACATGGGAGGATCACTTGAGCCCAGAAGTTCTAGGCTGCAGTGAGCTATGTAACTGAACCACTGAACTCCAGCCTGGGAAACAGAGTGAGACCTTGTCTTAAAAGAAAAGACAAATTGGCAGCCTCACAATCTGTTTTAATTAGCTGGTTTTGAAACCCTTTATCTACAGGTCTGAGATTCTCACAGATTATTCAAACCACGGTATCCACCAGTGTAAACAGAACTGGGGAGCCCACTTCTGCCTTGGGGGCTGGCCTTTGTTTCCCAGCACTTGTAATTTGTGCAAAGTGCCTTGTGGCTGACTGCCACCACACAGGCTCTTTCTGCTGACAGGGCACTTCTGTAAAGTTCAGGCTGCCTCGGCTACCGTGAAGTTAAATGTGGGTGAAAACAAGGCAAACCTATCTCCAAATGTTTCCAGATGGCTTAGCTCCGTTGAGCCCAAATGACATCAGAGTCATTTCACTTTCAAAACAAATTCCCCTATGCTGGAAAAATGACTTTCCACAGTGGTGCCAAGAAGTAGCTGGAGGAAATGCACTCTTTGGTCTCCCACCCCACCCTAAACACACCGTCCCTTTCTTTGCTGGAGCTAATGACAAGAGCACTCACTCATTGCCTCCCAAGGAGCAAGCTCACCCTTCATTAGTCAGCAAAGTGAGGGGACTGCTTTCCCTTCAATCTGCTTCTCCAAAAGGATTTCTTCCCATCTGCCTCTGGCAGTGGATTCAAAAGCCTTGGTTCTGCCTCCCCGAAGTCCATGGCGAGGCCCATCTTAGACCCCAAGGGCCAGTGAAATAGGAAGCAGTGGGTGCCATGGAAGGAAGGTTCCAATCTTGGTTCCAACACTCACTAGTCCTGCAATTTGGGCAAGATGTTCCACCTTTCTTGAAATCACTGTTGATCACATCTCACAAGGTGACTTGGGAGACTGAGCCTTTTATAAACTATTAGAAACTATCAGGGCTGTCACCTGCACCACCCCAGGGGATGCCATCCACATAGACTGCAGTGAACAGAGCCTGGAGTGTGTCTCCTGCAGTAGGGGGGTGTCAGTGGACAAACCCCAGTGGCAACATTAGCGGTGGCCCACCCACTGAGGGAGGAGCAACAGGACACCCAAGAGGCTCTGCAGCACAGGAAACCAGGACAAAGGATCCCAAACTCAGGCATGCCTCAAGGATGCCTAGCATCTTACAGAGCTGTGGCAACGAAACAACAGGGCAGAGCACAGGCAGTGTCAGGAGGTCCCAAGCCTTTAGCCACAGCTCAGCTAGCACAGGCTCTAGGGCTGAGAGAGGCCAGGTGGGTTGGACAGAGCCGCCAGTCAGGGCTGGGGGAGGAGCCTGGGCAAGAGGAAAGTCCTGTGGAGGGAACTGGGGTTGAGACTGTGCAGTGGGGAAAGGGGGATCAGAAGCTGGAACTTGGCAAGCTCTGTTTAATTCCTCTGCCATTAAAATAACCGTGAAAATACTAACAGCGATCATTACCCAGCACTAACCATGTGCCAGGCACCAGGCCAAGCTCCTCACACATATCTTCTCAGGTCATCTTCACAACAACCCTGAGATGTTGACAGATAAGGATACAGAGGTTCCTAGAGGCTCAACAACTTGCCCAAATCACTCAGCCACTAATTTATGGGTCTGGAATTGGAACCCACTCCCTCTGGCCCTGTCACGCATGGGAAATGTTAGTGTAATGAACAGAGGACTCTCCAGGCCTCTGAGCTCCCCTCCTCAGATCCCCACTCCCCAGAACTTGAAGTGTGGCACAGGGGCAGGAAGAGCCACCAGGGGAGTCTCTGTGGCCGGGAAGTCTCCCCTTTAGGCTCAGTTCAGAAGGTCCTTGGCACAAGATGTAATGATGTCCGGGAACTTGCCCGCCTATCACCAAACCCTCTCCCAATCCAAAACCTCAATGCCAAAGCGCAGGAAATTCGTGGGAGAGGAACAGCCTTCTCCCCAGCTGGGGAGCAGGTGAGAGCTGGGCTGCACCCTGCGCTGGGGCACCCCACTCTTCCCACGCATCCCCAGCCCCCAGACTGGCGCTCCTCGTGGCTGGCTCCCTGAGGGACAGCTGGGCCTGTCGGCGCTTGTTGTTTCTGCTAAACTCCATGCTATTACAACAAAACCCCTGTATTTCTTGCAAACAATTTTCCCCTTTGCAATCTCATAAATTAATTCCCTCCATTCAAGCTGACTGGCTTCCTGCTAATCTAACCACTAACCTATCACCATCTGTAAACTAAATGATCCGTAAACACTCTCCCATCTCTAGCCTAATGCACTAAAATTACTTTTCGGTTTTTCCTGCTTTATCTTTCTTTGTTAAGGACAGATCAGGTCCATCTTCCTCTCTCCTTCCTCCTGAACATGAGTGGCTTCTAGCTCTTCACTCCTGAGGCTCCACACTTCCTTGCCCCTCAGATACTGTAGCCAAGAGGTGGAACTGGCTGCTTTCAGCTGGTGCTCAGGGCCTGAGCTGCTGAGGGCTGACTCCCGCCTGCAACCCACCATAGAGTGAGCCCCACATGAGCATGGATGGGACAGGTCCCAAGGGTTGTCCCAACCGTGAAGTCAGAAACTCCAGATGATGGTAGGTGGCATAAAGGTGGCTCAGTTCCCTGAGACGAGGGCTCCTCCCACTCCTTGGGCTCTGGTGATCAGTGGCCATCTGCCTCCCTGAGCCCTCAGGGTGGGATCAGCTGTGCTTACAGAGCCTGGCCTGGGGAAATATCAGAGGAATCCCTGGCCTAGCTCAGAGATAGGCAAGGAAGCTTCATGTGTTCTGGGGGTGCTTCCTGCCAGGCCTGGGAAATGGTGGCACAGGTGCCCTTAGAAGGACAGGGTCAGTGGGCTGCAAGAGGCACCTGCTGCTCACCAGAACAAGACCCCCTGAGGAGGCTGCTCTCTGAAGGTGGCACCTCTTATGAAGTCAACCTCGGCTCTTGGGCCAACAGTCCCCTTTCCCAGCACTCCTCAGATGTGTGCCAGCTGTCCTAGCCCTCTAAGCGGAGCCCAGAATCTGAGGCTGCCATTCGGAGCTCTGCCCAGTGCCCTGAGACCTACTGCAGGAGCATCAGAAAGGCCACATGGTGCAGAGCCAGAGCCCCCAGGATCCATCACAGATCCACCAAGCCCTTGTGTTAGTCCATCCCATGGGAACCCTCCCTGAAGCCCTCCCCTGCTTGGGCCTGCAGTCAGGACCTCCATGCAACCTGTCCTTCCCAGGACTGACCTTCTGCCCCCGCCCGCTGCTGGCATCGGATCCTGTTGTGCCGCACCTAGTTCAGAGCCGCCCTGCTTCCATCAAGCTTCCAGGCTCTGCCTCTGTCAAACAGCATGACCTTGAGCAAGTCACCTTCAGACTCCTCATCTGTGGGGCCCATACCTCCCCAGCTGTCACAAACATGAAACAGCAACATGCTGAAAGCACTTAGCACATTGCCTTGTAGAGACCCCATAAAGCAAAGGCCAATTTTCCTCAGCCTTTGTCCTCCAGCCCCCACCCCCAATAGCCACTGCAAGGTTCTTGCAATTTGTCACCCTGGCTAGGCATAGCCACACGCCAGCCAGCACTCCTGGACCCCAGGCAAGGAGGGCTGAGGCATCAGCACATGGAGCAGAGAAATGGCCAGGGCAGGAACATGGTCTATGTGGCCCAGGAAGGGGGCTGGGGCTGCTTCCTCTAATGAGTCCAGGGCTGGGGAACTCCTCTCAGAACTACTACAGCCTCTGAGTCACACAAGGAACTGGATTTTTGCATATCTGGCCACAGTTTAATTTTGTATCAGTAAACCTGGTCACCCACCTGATCTGCTTCCTGGCCCACAATGTCTCCTTCCAGCCACATTAACCCATCCATGCACTCACCCTCCCCTTCATCCATCCATCCTCCCACCCATCCATTCATATGCCCCCATATTTTCCTTCAGCCACCCATATACATCTGCCTCCAACCATCCACCCATCCATCTATCTACTCCCACTCACACTCTATCAACCCAACCATCTATCCAACCATCCCCAACCTCCAGTTCATCCAGCCACCTATCCAGCTCCAATCCCCATCAATCCATCCATCTACACATCCTCCCACTGGCCATCCACCCACCCAGGCAGCTATAAACTCAGCCAGGTTTTCATCTATCCATCCATCCATCTACTCATTTTTCTAACTCCTGTCAACCCATCCACTCATCCATCTATCCATCTACACATGCACCCATCCATCACCTATTCACCTACCTACACACCCATCCCCCCACTTTGATGAGATGGAGCAAGAGCATCACGAAATATAAGACTAGATAGCCAGGGAGCTAGAACTGTTCACAGACAGCCACAGCAACCACTCTGATCCACACTGGGGACCTCCACTCGACCAATACTCCCCATGACCTTCAGATGCTGCACTCTGGGATGGGCCACCAGGTGTGCCCCAGAATCCCCCAGGCAGACTTTGTGCTGCCAATACATTCTGCACATTTGGCCACTAAGGCAGAGATCACATCACGCTCACTGTCCACCCTCTCACACACCCCCACAGCCAGGACTGACAGCTCCTTCATGTCAGGGGCTTTGCAGCCCTGACTTGCAAGGGAACCCAGTCTAAGCCAGTGTTCTCCAGAGTCTCCAGAGATACAACAATCCCCCCCCCCCCCATCAGGCACAGCCTGGCCCCTGAAGCTCTGCACATGCCTGAAACCAGATGGAAGAGCCTTTCTCCAGTGCTGGACCCAGAGGCCCCTCAAAGCTGCCCCAGCCTAGGTGGAACAGCCCAGGCAAAGCCTCCAGGCTCGGGAGGGCAGAGCCCCAGTGGAAGATGGGACACAGGATGGAGATGGAGCCAGTTCCCGAGACAGCAAGGGGTACCTAGCCTAGAGTAAGCCAGCACTGTGAATTTAAAGCCCCAGGGCTCCTGAGCACCAGCCTTGCATCCTCTGAGGTCACTCCTGGGCGCTGCTCACCGGACCCACAAACCCCAACTGACCTGTTCAGCCTCCTATTCAGCTGCCAGATGAGATGGCTGTCTTGCTTTTATACGATTTTCCATGAGACATGGACAGGCTGGCATTCAGAAGCACATTATTACAAGCCAGTGCTTCTCACTGTGAGTGTGCACAAGAATCACAAGAATCACCCCCACTAAAATGCATATCCTCAGGCCCTTCCCCAAGAGATTCAGTCCAGCTGGTGGGGGTGTTGGGACAGGAATCTGTATAAAAGTACGGCCTTGGCAATTCTGATCCACGCGGCCCCAGGACCACTCAGTACAGAACAACACACATCTGAATCCCCTCAGAAGAGAGTTGCCTAGCTCCCCACCCCTTGCCTCTCTGCAGAAAGCAGAACTCCCCCACGGACCAGCCCACCCTGGGCATCTGCTCAGAGCTTCAGGGCTCATCCCAAGTCTGCATAGCCACCCCTTTGTCCTGACCTCCTCATACCCTGATTCTAGATACTTGGCTTGCAGCTCCCTCCTGGGAGGGAGGCTGCACTCCAGGCCTGGCTGGCTCATCCACAAGCTCCCTTCCCCACTCTGAACAAGACAGACTCCTGCAGAGTAAAGGAAAGCATGTGAGTGGGTGTTCTGTGGACCTGTGAGTTTCTAGCAGTGTTATGAATGACCCACGAAGAAAGCATTTGTAAAAATTATGACAAATAGCTTTGATGGTGTTTTTCAATTACCCACAATTACATCTCACCTGCTGAAAGTGTGGATTCTCCATACTGCCACATTTCTTGGGAACACACCTCTGGCATCCTTGCACCCCACTTCTGCTGGGATGGCAGGAAGAGGTGGGCAGGCCTTGGGCAGCAGGGACTCTACACTCGATTCTCTCAGCCAGTCCTTCTGGCTGGGCCATGAAAGCAAGAGGGTCCCCATTCCTGACTGACTTAAAGAGCAGGAGGTCAAGGGATCCTCCCCCAAACTGTGTCACTTTTTAATTTTTATTTTTATTTTTTATTTTTAGACATGGTCGCGCTCTGTCATCCAGGCTGGAGTGAAGTGGAACAATCATAGCTCACTGCAGCCTTGACCTCCTGGGTTCAAGCAATCCTCCCACCCCAGCCTCCTGAGTAGCTGGGACCACCAGCAAGAGCCACTATGCCCAGATAATTTTTTAATTTTTTTTGTAAAGACAGGGTATTGCCATTACCCAGGCTGGTCTTGAACTCCTGGCCTCAAGCGATCCTCTCATCTTGGTCTCCCAAAGCACTAGGATTACAGGCACAAGCCACTGCCCCTGACCTGCATCCTTTGACTCATACAGACTGAAGGGCTGGGCTGGGCTCCCCAAGCAGGAAAAAAGGCCCAGGTGCTTGGGGAGCCTCACCCCACTGCCTGCCTTCTCTTTAGAGGCATGAGAAAGGCCAAGGCCCCCTCCAGGCAGGCAGGAAAAGGCAATGACTCAGTACCTCAGTGCTGGTGCCGGGGTGGCTGTCTTACCTGCTGCAGCTGCTGGAACACAGTGGACCCCAGAAGTCATGGCCCCACCTTGGCTTTAATTCTGCACGTTGCATGTAAATCAGACCTAGTCATGGCCACTGCTGCCACACAGAAGCCATGCCAGAGCTGGAAAACACCTTCTGTCACCAGTCAAGCTCTGTGCTCTGCTGCAGTGGCTACTCCGAATGTCCTGCCCTCTGCCTGCCAGGGCCAGCCCACACCAGGGGTCCACACAGGCTGACAGGTTGGGAGTAAAGCTCAGATTACAGCCCCCTCCTGCTATGAAAAGCCCACTTCTGATGTCCTGGGGATGCCCCAGGGCCTGAGGACAAGAGAACCCACACAGGCTCGGCCTGGCATCCTCCTTGTCCATCCCCTGGAGCCAGAAGTTGAGCCTGAGGACATGGCAGGGTGAGGGACAGCAGGGAAGAGGAACTCACTCTTGCTGAGACCCTACCATAGGCAGGGCAATCTGCTAGATAGTCATTCACTCATTCACTCCCTCATTCATTCATTCACTCATTCATTCATTCATTCAACTAAGCACCTACTGGTCACCAAGCGCTTAGGATTCATCTGAGAACCAGATTTAGAACCTGCTCTCATGGAGCTCTGTTCTAGCAGGAGAGAAAGCACTAAAAACTAAACAAGTAAATACATACACATCATGAGCGCCAGGTGAGAAGCTCTATGGAAAAACAGATCAGGAAATAGGAAAATGGGGCTTGTCATAGGTTTTAAGATGGGGCTTAAGGTAGGTTTCACGGAGACGGTGAAGGTAGAAGGGAAGCCATATGAATGTCCCGGAAAGGGCATTCAGGGTGGGGGGAACTGGGAGTGCAAAGACTCTGAGGTCCTGAGGCTGGACCACACCTTGGGTGCTGCAGGAGCAAGGACTAGGCCACTGTGGCTGAAGGGGAGGCACCCAGGGAGAAAGGGAGTAGATGAGGCCAAAACGAGACAGGATCATGAGGGTCTCTTGGGCTTCGACTCTGAGGGAAATGGGGAGCCATGGTGGGTTGTAAGCAAAAGAGTCACAGCCTCCCTTTATTTTCAAAGGCTCACTCTGACAACTGTGTTGGGAATAGAAGTATGGAGACCAGCCTGAAGTGCTAGCTTCACCCAACCTGGCCACAACCTAGGGGTGTTACAGTGAGAGGGCCAAGGTCAGAGAGGTTAAGCAGCTCATCCCAGGTCACTCAGCCAGGATTGCAGAGCCAGGAATGCAATCCAGGTCTCCAGCTGTTGCCTCCACCCTTTTCTGCCTGGCCTGGGAAAAAGGGGTGGGATCCCCTCCCCCTGCCCCAGGCCCCGGGAAAACTCCAGCTACCCTCCCCTCTTCCCTCACTCCTGTGGGTAAAGCACCCATCCCGCCACGGGGAGCACACTCCAGCTATGACTTTAGGCAAAGAGGTTCCAATAAATAGTAGCAGCTGCCTCAGAGGCTTCCATGAGACAATCTGGGAGGTGGGCAATCCTGGTGTCAGCAGAAGTTGCTGACAAGGACAGGGAGCGTGGTGAAGGCACTGCTGATGGCTTTCAGGAGGATCTGCTGTCCAGGGTGCCCAGGGGCTGCCCCTCCTCCTCTCCTCCTTCTACTCTATCAAATTCCCTCCTAGGATCAGATATTAGAACATGAACTGCAGTGACAAGCACCTGTACTAGGAGCTCCCTAGCTCCCTCGGTGACAGCAGCAGCAGTAATCAAGTAATGAAATGCAATTACATGTTTAAACCACACCCCCTCACCATCACCAATCCCTGCTGCACCTCCATAGACACAGAGCATCCTGGGGCCTCCCCTCGTGCCTAGGCCTAGTGGCCCAATGTGGCAATATGTCTGGCAGAGGTGGGAGAAATAGAGCCGGCAGAGTGCAAAAACTCAATTTATAGATTACAGTAAAGCAAGTTTATGAGCACAAACTTTCAAACTAGCCCTGCTGGGAACGAAATCCATTTCATTTGGCTCTAGCTCTGAGATGAATCACTAAGCGAATGAGGATGGCAGAGTCTCCGGGAAGAACCCTTCTGCACAGGGATGAAGAGAGATACCCAGGCCACCTCCTGAAAGATTACTGTGCATTCCCAAACATCGTAGGGGGTGGATCTCAGGGAGGGCAGCCAGGAGGTAGGGGCGACAGAATGGGCATTTCAAACACACACTTGCACCATGGATGAACCTTGAAAACCTCATGCTAACTGAAGTAAGCACGTCACAAAAGTACTATATGATTCCACTTGTATGAAATATCTGGAGTAGTCAAAGCCAGAAGGACAGAAAGAATGGTGGTTTTGCGGGGCTGGAGGAAGAAGGAATGGGGAGTCACTGTTTAAGGGCTATAGTGTTTCTGTTTGGGAAAATGAAAAAGTTCTGGAGATGGATGGTGGTGATGGTTGCACAGAATGTGAATTAATGCTATTGAACTGTACACTTAAAATGGCTAAAATGGTAAATGTTATGTACATTTTAACAAACACACACACATCCTTAGGACTCTACCTCAGGAAAATGTTCCAAATATGGACAACATTTCAAGCACAAGATGTTCATTGTGGCACTTTTTTTTATTATAGTAAAATGTTGGGAAGAGCCGGGCGCGGTGGCTCACGCCTGTAATCCCAGCACTTTGGGAGGCTCAGGTGGGTGGATCACGAGGTCAGGAGATCGAGACCATCCTGGCTAACCCGGTGAAACCCCGTCTCTACTAAAAAATACAAAAAATTGGCTGGGCGTGGTGGTAGGCTCCTGTGGTCCCAGCTGCTCGGGAGGCTGAGGCAGGAAAATGGCGTGAACCTGGGAGGCAGAGCTTGCAGTGAGCCGAGATCGCGCCACTGCACTCCAGCCTGGATGACAGAGTGAGACTCCGTCTCAAAAAACAAAAAAAAGCAAAAAAACAAATGTTGGGAAGAAAAAGGAAACAGCTAAGTCAATTCAGATATACCCACCAGAAGAAATATTATGCAGTCATTAAAATAGTCATTATGAAAAATTTTTAATGACCCAGGAAATAATTACCATAGCATGGTAATTATATGAAATGATGGGCCACATTATAAATCTCTTCTGCAACAAGGTCATCCAGTAAAAATGAATAGAGATTGGGCCAAAATGGTGGCCTAGGGTCACATTCTGCCTCTTCCCAATACAAAACCCTAAAAGTAACATAAACACTTTTTTAAAAATCCATAGCAGTGCTGAAAAACCAGAATGGGGTTCTTTCCTGCAGGAGCTAGATTTTTTAAAAAAGAAGAAGAATGAGGTTCTTACTAGGGCAGGAATCATGAAGAATGCTTGCAAGGCAGAAGGTTGATGGGTTCGGATTGGAAATGGCACCACAGGGCAAAGCATACCTAGGAGAGGGCTGCCACGAAGCTGGCAGCTCCAATCTGGGAAGCCCAGCAAATGAGGACTCAGAAGAAGCCCCAAATCAAATGTGAGGGTGGCTGGCAGGGCCATGATGCCAGGCAGTGACCTGCAAAAGCAACTGCCCGCAGGCAGAAGCAGGGAGTAGGGGAGACAGCCCTCGAGTGGCACCAACACACAGGAGGTCAGTGGAGCCCACAGCCAAAGACTGAGATCTGCTCCAGCTGGCACCACAGTGCAGAGCTCTCCCCATCCAGTATGTGAGTTCAGCCTCACAGATAGGACAAGAGAAACCTTCAAACACAAAGACAAGCAGGTAACCCAGAATCATCCACCTTATTAAGAAGATTACACATCGAAAGAGGCACACCAAACTCATCTGCTAAACGAACACACCCCTGAGGACTTGGGTACTAGGACAAGCAGAACGACACTTTGAATGAGAAAACAGAGAGAGGGGAGAGGCTATCACATCCATTTAAAACGAATGAACTAGATCTGGGAACCAAACATTTCATCATTAAAGTTTAAAAAGCGGCTGAATAGCAGCATGGAACAGATGAAGATCAAGTTAGTCACCTAGAGGGCTGAGACAGGAACTCTCCCAGATGGCATAAAAACCCAGAGATGGAAAGGATAAAAGTAAATTAAAAGACATGAAGGATATAAGCTCCAACCACCACCTAAAAGGAATTCCAAAGAGAGACCTGAGAGAATATGGGAAATTAGAAAAGAAAATGCAGAAACACACAAGTCCTCAAATTGACAGAACCTACCACATGCAAAGTAGAATTGTTTTGTTGTTGTTGTTGTTATCATTGTTGTTGTTGTTGTTGTTGTGACAGAGTCTTGTTCTGTTGCCCAGGCTGGAGTGCAGTGGCATGATCTCAGGTCACTGCAACCTCCACCTCCTGGTTCAAGCAATTCTCCTGCCTCAGCCTCCCAAGTAGCTGGGACTAGAGGCACACGTCACCATGCCCAGCTAATTTTTGTATTTTAAGTAGACATGGGGTTTCAACAAGTTGGCCAGGCTGGTCTCAAACTCCTGACCTCAGGTGATCCACCCGCCTCGGCCTCCCAAAGTGATGGGATTACAGGTGTGAGCCACCATGCCCGGCCTTGAATTATTTTTTTTAATAAAAATAAATAAATAATAAAAATAAATATTTGGCACAGAGTGGTGAAATTTCAAAATCCAAGGGACAGCCAGGCACGGTGGCTCATGCCTTTAATCCCAGCACTTTGGGAGGCCAAGGCAGGCAGATCACTTCAGGCCAGGAGTTCAAGACCAGCCTGGCCAACATGATGAAACCCTGTCTCTACTAAAAATATATTTAAAAAAAAAAAAAAAAGCTAGGTGTGGTGCCGCATACCTGTAATCCCAGCTCCTCGGGATGCCGAGGCAGGAGAATCACTTGAACCCAGGAGGTGCAGAAGTTGCAGTGAACTGAGATTGCAACACTGCACTCCAACCTGGGTTACAGAGCAAGCTCTATATGAAAAAGAAAAAATAAAAATCAAAGGGAGAAAGGAAAAATGCCAAATTATCCCAGAAAACAACACAGCCTGCCTACAGAGGAGCAGAAGCTGAACTGGTAGATGGCAACTTCTCGAGAGCCGGGGTGGCCTCTTTCCTAGCTGAGGGCATGTGGGGCTTCTCTTCACTCAGCCTCACTTTCTCTGCCTGTTATGTGGGGAGCAGCCCTGACCTCACAGAGTTGTCAGCAGAATTAAATGACTTACTATGTATAAAGCACTGGTGCAGAGCACACACTGTATTTGACTTAGCAGTCACTGTTCCTGAGGACATGGATGCATACAAGTCAATGAAACAATATCTCCAAAGAGCTTAGGAGAGAAATGGCATAAACCTTAAATTCTCTACTCAGCTTTTAGGAAGGAAACAGGCATTTTCAGAAATGTGAAGATACAGAAAGTTTACCACCACAAACTCTCTTGGAAAGAATTACCAAACGGTGTGCTCCAGCAACCACAAAAATGAATCCAGACAGCAGAGAAGTGAGTGGCTGCCAGGGGCCGGGGGAGTGGAAATTGGAGTGACTGATCAATGGGTACAGGGTTTCTGCTCAGGATAATGAAAATGTTCTGGAATTAGGTGGTGGCAATGGTTGCACAACATTGGAATGTACTGGAAGTCACTGAAATGTATAGTTTAAAATGGTTAAAATCATGTGACATGCATTTTACCACAATTTAAAAAAATGAATCAAAGAACATAATGTGGAATGCAAAAGCAGTAGTGAGAAAAAATTAAAACTTATCATTAAAACTTTATTGAGGCCCAGCATGGTGGCTCACACCTGTAATTCCACCACCTTGGGAGGCCAAGGTGGGTGAGTCACTTGAGGTCAGGAGTTTGAGACCAGCCCAGCCAACATGGTGAAACCCCATCTCTACTAAAATTACAAAAATCAGCTGGGCATGGTGGTGCACACCTGTGGTCCCAGCTACTCAGGAGGCTTAGGCAGGAGAATCGCTTGAACCCAGGAGGCAGAGATTGCAGTGAGCCGAAATTGTGCCACTGCACTCCAGCCTGGGTGACAGAGTGAGACTCGTCTCAAAAAAAAAAATGGCTTTTATTAAGTATTAAAATTTGGAACTAAAATCCCAGATGGCCTCATGTTAGGCAGTGATACAGCTCAGGGCAGAAGGACACTGAGGCATAGAAAGGTCTCAATTAGTTCCAGGAGACACTGATTATATGTTGAGAGACACGTGTAAACATAAAGGTATCTTTAACATATAAGCAGTCACTAGAAAAACAAACATGTAATGTATTATTGAACACTTAGTGGATGGCTCTCCACTGGGAGAAAGGGGGAGGGGACTTTTTGGTTGTCACAAGATTGTTGGAGTCTGCTGTAGCTTAGTGTCCAGGGTGAGGGATGCCAAACGCCCTGTGGTGCAGTAAAGACTCCCACAGCCCAAGGAACAGTCCCACCCAAAGGACGCAGGGCCGCTGTTGAGAAAACTGCTTTAAGCAACAAAAACCTGAACAAAGAAAACACAATTGATTCAATAAAAGGCAGGAAAGGGCAAAAGTAGCACAAGAAAGCATAGCAAACAAGAAACACAAAATAAAATGGCAAGGAAAAGTCCAGGCATATCAACCATCTCAATAAAAGTAAATAGATTAAATTATGCTAATAAAACCTTCAATAAACAGATGAGATTTTTTTCATCATGACATAACTTTTTCTTTTGACATAACTTTTTACAAAAGATACAAAACAAACACCCAGGAAGGTTCAAGATAATAGGATGAGAAAAACAACACCTAGCAAAAAATAACCAGAAAAAGGGGATGTTTATCAGACAAAACAGAATTCAAGGTGGAAGCACTCAAAGGAACAGGGAGAGAGAGTTCATTTCGATAAAAGACACCACCTACACCAAAAATATAACAGTCATGACACTATATGAACCTTGCAACACAGCTTCAAAATAGATAAGGCAAAATTAACAATAATTGAAGGGGAAACCAACCAATCCACAATCTTAAAGATGATTTTAACATTTTTCTTTCAGATTCAGTGAGCAAAAAATAATACGAAAGAGGCCGGGTGCAGTGGCTCACGCCTGTAATCCCAGCTCTCAGGGAGGCAAGAGGCAGGAGGATAGCTTGAGCCCAGGAGTTCGAGACCTGCCTGGGCAATATAGCGAGACCCCGTTCTCCCGAAAAAGAAAAAAAAAAAAAGACAAAAGACAAAATAATATGAAAGATTTGCACATCTCACTTGTATACATTTATCTAACAATATTGTATTAAATACTTCTATTCTAAGTTCTGGTTTAAAGTTCTGCATATATTAACTAATATCGTCCTTACACAGTGCCATGAAGTAGGCACTACTATCCCACGCATTGTACATGATGAAACTGATTTCCAGCAACTCACCACCCTGCGGCCAGCAGGAGGCAGGGCTGGGGTTCAAGTCAGGAACTGGCCCCAAAGCCCGTACACTCAACCTCCACTTATGCTCCCTCTCTTGAGACCCAAAAGAGACAGCACAGTCTTCCATGTATACCCAACTTCCCACGGTATAAATCTCAGTAAAATCCTTAAGAAAAAGGTATTCAAAAATTCATTGTGCATTAATGAAGTCCAATGCAATAAGACTAGGAATTAACGATAAAAGAAACCTCCTTCCCAATCTATCTACTTAGAACACTTAAAACATTCTTTTTTATACCTGCTGGCTTAAATGAACATAACAAGAGAACTTTCAAACTATTCAGAAATTAATTTGAATTGAGCACCTATTGGAATGTGGCTAAAATCATACTCTTTGTAAAATTCTTGGTAAACTAGGGATCAAAAGTAACAACCCTAACCCGATAAAGGACATCTCCTAGAAACCTACAACAAGCATCACACCTAACTGTGAAACTGTAGAATGTTCTACCACTAAAAATATTTAGCATTGTCCCAGACAACGTGACAGCACCTGAAAAAGAAATATGGACAAGTGTTGAAAAAGGACAGAAAAAATTGACATAATTTGTAGCAAATATAGGCATCTACCTATGAACTCCAAGAGAATTAACTAATAAACTATTGGAACTCATACAAGAGTTTAGCAAAACTCAGGGATATAAAATCAATATGCAAAAATCAATAGCTTTCGTGTATGGGAGCACTCCCAATTAGAAAATGTAATCTAAAAGAAAGCTCATTTGTATTAGAAATAAATTCAATAAAATCCCTGGGGATAAACCTAGTAAGAAATGTGCGGGACCTACACAAAGAAAAACATAAAACTTTACTAAAAGCATTAAAGAGACCCAAAATAAATGGGGAGACACACTATGCCCCGGGTTGGTAACTGTTCCTATTGTGAAGATGGGAGCTCCTGCCTTATCTATGTATTCAAAGCACCCACTGACAGACACACATTTTCATGAATAACTGCCAACAGTAGTGGATGACAAGTAGCTAGTGTCTATTCACAAGAATTGCATGCATTTACTGGGCACTTATTTACCTAATCTAATGTATGAAAGTTTGAAGAAGGGTAAAACGGTCTGAACCACATGAACAAATTCTGAAAAATCGGAGGGAAACTTTAATGAAAAAGTAGAAGGCAGCTCAAATCGTCCATAAGACCAAAATTAAAATTTAGAGCCATAGAGAGACCAAAGAGCATCAAATAAAGAGAAGAACAATCTGCCATTAGAAGAGAAGCAATGGAGTACTGTTGGACCAAGCAAATGGTGCCAGGTTTCAATAATCAGGGAGCTGAAGTCCCACGGATGCACATAACATCAGAGGTGTGGGCCACAGCTGTGGGCACATCACACGGTAAATTGGAGATGAGAGTGGAGCAGGTGCCAGGTTACCCAGGAGGAAACCAGCCAAGTGGGGCCCTAAAACAAGAACACATTTTTAAAAGAATTTTATTTTGGCCGGGGCAATGGTTCACACCTGTAATCCCAGTACTTCGGGAGGCCAAGGCGGGTGGATGACCTGAGGTCAGGAGTTCGAGACCAGCCTGGCCAACATGGTGAAACCCTGTGTTTACTTAAAAAAACAAAAATTAGCCAGACATGGTGGCAGCGACTGTAATTCCAGCTACTTGGGAGGGTGAGGCAGGAGAATCACTGGAACCTGGGAGGCAGAGGTTGCAGTGAGAGGAGATTGCACCACTGCATTCCAGCCTGGGCGACGGAGCAACACTCCATCTCAAAAACAACAACAACAACAACAAAAAGAATTTGATTTCAAAGTAAGTCATCTGCGAAAATGAACACCTTTGTTGGACATCCTTACATTTACGCTATAGTTTACTGCTGTTGTTATTTTGAGTTAGATATGGAGCCTAAAATCCCACTGCTTAGAGGATCCAAGGGTCTTGCTGTAACACTGGTTATATGTTAGTTATCTCTACCTAGCATGCCCTCATCAGGATGGCAGACTTTACCCTGCCCACTGCCAGAGACCCCACCCTTGGACAACAGCATCTTAAAGAATTCCCACAAGCAGCCAAAAAGCAGAGCAAACCCACATGAGAACAATAGCACTCACAATCAATCAATGCCAATATTGAGTCATGGACACCTACATACTGCTCTTTCAGAAGTTTTATCACTGAGCTCATTAAATGCTGTATCTTACTGGAGAAGAATGCTATTGTTAATTGTGTTTGCAGTGAACTCTTAGGACAAATAAATTAAACAAGATGATATTTCTGTTAACAAGATCTGCTAGAAGTGCATGTGTTAGGTAGAAGAGAAGGCTCACAGTAATTAGGGAAATGGAAAAGAAAATAACAATGAGGTACCGCCTATTAGCCATTGGATTGACAAAAATTAAGACTGATAATATCAAGTGTTGGCAAGAATGTGAAAAAGTGGGTGCTCTCCTTACCCTGTCGCTGGGTGTGCAAATTAATTCCACTTTCTGGAAGACAATTTGGCAGAAGCTATTTTTAAATTAAATATGCATGTTATTCAGACAAGCAATTCCACATCTTAGAGTCTACCTAGATACACAGGCATATATAAGGATTTCCATGACAATATGGTTTGTTATTGTCCAAATTAAAAACAACCTGTCTATTAAGAGGGGGAATCTGTTACATATGTATTAACGGTTTCATGTATGTCATGAAACTCTGTTTGAAATGTGGTGGATTTATATGAAATAGCACAGCAAGCCCACCAAGACATTGGTGCATAAAAACAAGCAAGTGCAATAAATACGTGTAGTCAGCATTATTTATATATACAAAACACACAAAAAGAAAGCAAAACTCTTTATTCTGTTTTGTGTGTAGGTTACATTTCTCTAAATGTAAACACGGAGGGAAAGTTCTGCAGGAATACAGAGCAAGCTAATTTCAGTTTTCCCTCTGAGGCAGGAAACGGGCCTTTTGTTTCTTTTAATTATTTCTTCAGTCTTTCATAATGAGACGTGTTTGTGTATTATTTGTGACATTTAAAGAAATAAAAGTGTTAAGGTTGAAGGCTGAAGACAAAATTGAGTGAATGGTATGCGCTCAGCCATGTGAAGAAGTCTGCAAGAGGAGAGGCTGGAAGCCGTGAGCAGCGGTGCTCTGCATGGCTGGGTTCCTGGCAGCATTTATCTTGCCAGGTACCGAAAGCACTTTCATGGGCTTTTCTGCATGTCCTCATTTTTCCGTGATACTTGCATATTGCTTCTACAATCAGAAAAATTCAGGAAGCATTTTTATGTGCAGCTGGCTGGTGCCCCACTCTCCATTAATCCATATAGATTATCTCACATCCCCAGAATTGATTCACAGGTCAAGGGTGAGCCCTGGAACTCTATGTGTGCTTGGCAAGACCCCCGTTCCCCCCCCAACCCCCACCAACATGCTCAGACTCACCTTTCCTGTAAGCTGTGAGACTCCCAGGACTTGGGGACTCTGCATGAGGCCCTTTAGCTCTAAGGCCCTCCCAGGACCCCCGGGTCACCCCATCCCCAGCCTCTACCTCCCTGTATAGCACTTGACAAAAGAGTAAGTCCAAGACCTGGGATTTTGAGGGCTGAACTGGGGACACCCAAGGCTATAAGGACTGAGTGTCCTTCAAGCCCAGAAGCCCTGTCACTATGGGCTGGGTGACCATATCCAAGAAGGCCAGGAGGAAAGCAAAGCCCTGGCTCAGAGAATGAAGCAGGGGTGTGAGACAAATATCCGCCAGCATCGCCTCCCGCATGCAGGGACAGCTTCAGGGCATCTCTCCCAAGCCCTCCAATGTAAAGTGATAAAGCGGCTGTCTGGTTCCCTTGCCCTGGCCAGCCCCGCTGACCACAGACATGCATGCTGCCTGCTTGCAGGGTCCACCAGGTTGCCTTGGACAGGCTGCCTCTCCCCAGCTGTCACACCATGGGCCCTCCTCTAGGGCCCTCCAAGGCAAGTGAACATGCTGTGGTTACAAACAACCGCCAACCCCAACTAGCCAGGTGTCTACAGCCCATGTGGTTACTGGGTGAATACCCCAATATGCCTCCATGGAAGCCAGGAGGAAGGGGGACCGCTGATGTCCATGGACCAGAGCCTGTGGTTCTGCCCTGGGAAGGGCTTTGGCAAGGAGCCCCCTGCCTACTGGTCAAAGGGGTGGGCCGAGTGTGCAGACTCCCTCATCTGGCAATGAGAGAATGACCCAAATGACCTTTCTGAACATATATGCTACCTTCTGTGACCATCCCCTGGTCCACACTCACTGACTGACCCCTGACCCCCAACCAGCCAAATGGCAGAACCCAGGGGTCCCAGACACAAAGTCTCAGCAGAGGGGCCCTGCTGGGGGTCTCTGCTCAAATTGGCCTGCCAGTCTACCCCTGCTCACGCTCTGGACAACTCAGAATCCAACCCCAAGGACCCAGAGCCTGGATCTTCCTTACGAAGTTGGAGGTGGCTACCTCCCTTGAAGCAAACCAGGCCACATCACGGTTTGGCATCACTGGTGCCCTTCCAGGCCAGCCTGTGAGGCCAAGCATGACCCACCCCACATACTGACCAGCACGGCCCTCTCCTCAGCTCCTGCGCCACTTCCCAAGCTCTGATCTCGAGGATGGGCTCCCTCCCTGCATGCTGAGCTGGCCAGCAGGACTTTCCTCCCCTCGTGCTGCCTCCCCATGAAGTCCTTCCCCTCCCCCATCCCAGTAGCGTCAGGCATCAGGGCCTGTATCACGGACGAGACCGTGACTCCCCCAGGGCAGGATCGCATCTCTGTTTCCTCTGCATCCCCAGCCCTGGGGAGGGGCTCAGCCCTTCCTGCTGACCCCAGGCTCACCATTCCCACCTCGGGGGTGGTTCATATCCTTCCCTCTTGCAGTGTGCCAATTTCCCTTCCTCCCTACCCTCTTACCAGCCTTCCTTGGGGCTCCTCTCCCCTCAAGCTCCTCAGGCAGGCAAAGGAGGCCTCTGCAGAAGGCAGGAGGTCCTGGCCACCCCACAAGTTTGGACCCTGGGTCCAGCAGGCCGGCAATGCCACCAGGGCTGGACACGTTTCCCTCTTCCAGTTCCCCTCCAGCAAGCCCACCCACAGCCCAGGGCTCAGGACAGATGGCCAGGAGCAGACCCCTGGAGACTGCACAGTCACATTGATGGTGGCTGCGCCCATTTCCAAGCCCTGACCAAGCATTGGGAATAGCATCTCACCCCGTTCTTGCCCCAACCACAGGCTGCCATCAGGGTCCGTCCCCACAGGGCCGAGTAGCAAGTAGAGGCCAAGACCAGCTTCATACTTTGTGTGAGGCCATGTAGCCAGGAAGAGGAGAAGCTAGAAATTAATCCTGGTGCAGCTCACAGCAAATCTCAGGTGAGGCCAGATGCAGAGGGAAGTAGGTTTCCTGGCAAATACAAGCCACATAAGACAGGAGCAGCACGTCCAGGAAGCCCGCTGCACATGGGCACACCACAGACCTGGTACAACTGCCCTGGTGGGTGATGGCTCATCTCACTGATGTCACCTTGTAGGAGCTTAGCCTCAGAGAACTGGGGGACCACAGCAAGTTCCCACAGCCAAGGGGCAGGAGGGCCTGGAGGCCAGGACTAGTGAGCAAGGAAGGAACAGGAAGGGCAGGATGCATGCCCCAGGCCTCCCCAGGAACACCATGAGAGAAGGGCCGCCAGGGTCCCACCATAAACAATCCGGGGAGGCTGTGGCAGGGCTGGCACATGCAGGAGGCATGTGGAAGCCCATCGCTGATCACAGTCACCCATCTAGAGCAGCTGGCTTGGCCTGGCTCACGGGATGTGTTGCTAATTCCACCTTTCCCCCACCCCTCACCTCTCTGCCAGCCGCCCAGAGTACCATGGCCTCTTTAAGTGGCTCCTAGGTTCTCACTGGGCATTCCAGCCTTGGACTCCCATGCTAGACAGCCCTGGCTGGGGCAGGGGGCACACAGAGCCGTCCTGACAGGGCCTCCCAGCCTTCAGAGCCCCCCTCCCCCAACTACCCAGGGAGGCCACTACCTGCTGAGCCTGAGCAGCTCCATGTGCAGCCAAGGTGGTGGCCCAGAGCAGTATGTGGGCTTGGTAGCGATGGTGACGCCCCCACCCTCCCCACAAGGTGTACAAAATGCCCACAACCCCATTGGAAGCTGGAGGGCTGGAGTCAACACAGCACCAGACATTCCACCAGTGCCCTCCACTGCACAGGGCTGGAGAGACAGAGACTCCTAGTCTCCCCAAAACACTGCCTTGGGACCGCAGGAGCAGGGGGAACAGAAAGAATTCAGACTCTGGAGTCACCAAGCCTGGGTCCCCAGCTCAGCAGTCACTTCTATCCCAGTTCTGGTCCCTGGGGCAGGTACCAAGTGCCTAAGTTTCCATTTCCTGAGCTGCACACAAGTTGCCGTGAGAAACATACACCTACTGCTAGTAACTGGTCTGGCACAGAACAAGCGCTCAGTAAAAGCAAAGCCACTGCCTATTCTCCAGCGATGAGCATCCAGCCGCTGTCTCTGCCAGGTCAGACTGGGCACTGTATGGTGTGCAGAGATGCATCAGACATGGGCCTACTGCCTGAGACACTGGCCATCCTGTTGGACAGGAATGACACAGAAAGCAGAAACTGACAGTCAGGACAGACCAGACAGAGGCTGCAGGGCTCAGGGCACGCCTGCTAACACCACAGCACCTGCCAATGCAAGACCATTTGTTTCAGAGATGGGAAACCCGGAGTCCAGGCCAGGGGTGACTTCCCCGAGGTCATGCAGCTGGCCAGTGGCAGGGTGGGGCCCAGAGGGGCCATCCCTGGCCTCCTCACCCCCATGGCTGGATTGGCTTCCTAACAGCCCCTCCCTGATCCCTCCAGAATCCAGGCCAACTTCCTGCTGGAGGAGGGGGCTGCCCCAGGACGGTGAAGGGAGGGCAAGAACAGCCCCTGGAGAGGAAGAAAGATGCATTCCTGAAGGAGAATTCTAGACGGACCCCCTAGGATTCAGCAGCATGAGGTATGAAGGGTCCAACCCTCTCCCTGCAGCTCAGAACGCCTCTGAAGGGCCACTCAGCCTCAGAGCTCCCAGGGGTCTGCTGGGGCTTCCCCTGGGAAGGCCTCTCACCCCTTGGCCTGTGTCCTGCCTGGCCTGACTCCTTTCCCTGCCTTCCCCACGTGAAGATCCCAATGTCACCCCCAATAAGCCTCCTAAAAGCCAAACTCCCACTTGGACTCGGCTCCCTGGAACTGACACTGTGTCCCAGGCCCCTGCCTCATCCCCTCTGGGGCTTCCTTCCCTGCCTTCCCACAGTGACTCCCGAAGTGATGCCTCCAGCACACCCCTCTCCTCCTGAGGCTTCACCCAGGTCCCCCAAGTACCCCAAACTCCATGGTCTACACTGACCTCACATCTTCCCCTGCTCCTCCCTGACTCCTCATCTCAAAGATGGCCTCCCTGAGGCCCAAGCATGGACGTGACCTTCACCCTGATCTTCCCCTTCCCTCACTCCAATACCCAGAAGCCAACCTCCAAGCTCCTGCTCTGACCTTCACACAGCCCCTCCTCGCTTCTCCGCCTGGCTGCACCATCAGCCTGGCCAGCCCACTTTCCACCAGGGTGGCCTCCCAGAAACACAAACCCATCACATCACTCCCAGCTTCAAATCCTTCCCAGCTCCTCTCTGCTGTCAGTCAGTACGAGGTCCAGCTCCTGCTCCTGGGAGACCCACCTACCACTCAAACCTCCAGCCTCATCTGCCACCAGATCTCCCATCAGGCCAGTGCTCCAGCAAACCACCAGGCACTCCCTGCACACCCCACAGATGGAGGTTTCTCATCTCTGCTTAGAATGCCATCTCCCACCACCATCTCTTATCCCTCATCTTAGGCAACCTGGTCAACTCCTATCCACATTTCAAAACCCCAACTAAAGTGTCTTTCAGGAAGCCTTCCCTAACTTCACTAGAGAGCAAAACTTTCCCGCCAGTCTATGCTGCTTCTAGGATAATTTCCCATTCATTCCATGAACTATAAATATTTGTTTCCACATCTACACTTTCCCCACTAGACTGGGAACATTTTGAGGAAAGGAATTGTGCTGGAGCCATCCTGGAATCCCCTGCATTTAGCAGAGAGCCTGCCTTGCAGCAAGCTGTGAACAAATGTTTGTTGAAAGTACAGTTGACCCTTGAACAATGAGAGGTTGGGGCACTGACCCCTCATGCAGTCAAAAATTTGAGTACAACTTTTGACTCCCTAAAAACTTAACCACTAATAATGCACTGTTGACCGGAAGCCTTACTGATACCATAAACAGTCTATTAACACATACTTGTGCATGTTGAATGTATTATATACTGTATTCTTACAATAAACTAGAGAAAAGAATCATAAGGAAGAGGGAAAGTATATTTACTATTCCACTATTAAGTGGAAGTGGATCATCATAAAGATCATCATTCTTGTTGTCTTCACATTGAGTAGGCTGAGGGGGAGGAATAAGAGGGGCTGGTTATGCTATCTCACGGTTGGGAGAGGAGAAAGAAAATCCTTGTGTAAATGGACCTACACAGTTCAAACCAATGTTGTTTAAGGGTCAACTGCATAGCTGACTGAATAAATGAATCAACCCACTAGCACTGGATGCCAGCCGCCACTCCCTCCCTTCTCTCCTCTTCCCTCAAGCTGTGCTCTGTCTGGCCAGGGGAAGCCCCTCACCTCCTACATCACTCAGGGCAAAGGCTGCCTCCTCCCACCTGGCCCCCTAGTCCCCTGGCCTATCCATCTGCTTGACTAATGAATAGAACAACCTGTGTTCCATTTCCGGGGAATATGCCCGCCTTAAACTGCTTTGAAGAGCATAGCACCTGCTCACATATCAATTAAAATTATAATTAGGTGGTGAGAGTATATAATTAAAATAACACGTTCCATCTCCCTCATTTACTGCTGCTGCTGGCTGTCTAGATGAAGTGAAGCAGTTCCCCGAGTGGATGGGGGTGGGGATCGCTTTTGTCTCCGCATGCACCATGCTTTCCTTCCAGGTGTCTCTTCTGGCACAGAAAGCAGATCCCCAAGGTTGCCCTAAGCAACCCAAGTGAAAAGGGTTTTCTGTCACTTGCTCAATTATGACTAACACTCCTTGCCTGGTTATGGTTCGTGTCACATGTCAGACTTTTTCAGGCCTCCACACCTTTATATCTGAAGTAGAAGAAAGGCATTTAGGGCTATCTGTCTAAATGCCCTTCTACTGAATGCATAGGAAACTCCTACTCAACCTTCAAAACCCAATTCTGACTTTCATCTGTGCTGGGTTCTGGGGACATAGGGGAGAAAGATGCAGTCCCTACTTCAAGGCACACACAATGCTGGGCATAATCATCCCCATGTTCCAGAGGAGGAAACTGAGGCTTCCTGATAATGGACCATGGTTGGGAGGCTGAGGATGTGGCTGGGTCTGCAGAGCCCTCCCACAGCCTCAGTCCCTCCCCACTTCCAGAACACGGGCCTGTTAAATCCACTGCCATCTCCTGGCCAGCCGGCGGTGCTGGCAGGTAAATCTGTCAAGTGGCATGTCCTGCTAGATAAGAATAGGAGTGTGGTTTGGGAGGAGCCATTTGCTGCTGCATGGTGCTTTGCAGAGATTTTGCTCAATCAGGAGATGTGCCCACCACCTAGCACATCCTGCTGTAATATTTATGAAGTCCCATTTTGGCAGAGCATAGGGGAAATCACTCCTTGCCTTTTAAAATTAAACTCACTTAGACTTTCATTGCTATAATCATTAAAACCAGAGTGTTAGCTACTGTCGTCTCCTCCAAGCTGATTTGCAGCCAGCCAGGGCTGCCTTATCCCTCTGCCTCCTCCAGGATGCGAAGTGGGGGAAAGACTCACAATTATTGAGTACCTCCCAGGTGCTGGGCACTCTGTGGGGTATTTTACATATGCTGCCTTGGCATTTCCAAAATGGGCTTTGCAAAGCACTAATTACACAGGATGTTAATAGGTGCTCTGCCAAATAAAGTTCCGTGTTCAACTGAGCCTGCAAATGCTGAGTTCACAAAAGTTAATGGGCTTCTTTACTGCAGGACTTCTCAGAGCCTTAAATATGCTGACGTACGTGGTGATGTCCTCAATTGAAGCATCTAGTTGGGTCATATGCATTTGGCCACAGAGCCTGTTTTCTCCCACAATATTCAGTAAAATCAGTTGTACAGAATTCAATCTGGGACATACTGTTCTAGTTTTCCCCAGCCTGGAAAGTGGCCATTGCTGTCCCTATTTTAGACATGAAGAAACACACTCATGAGGTCTCTCTCATTCACTGGTATATCCCCTGCATCCAGCATGGAGACCTCCACACTGCAGACCCTTGACAAACAGTTGAGAGCTATATGAAGAGCTGCCCATCCAATGGCCATGGAGGGGAGAGCTGGGACAACACTCTGAAAGTATCTGACTCTTTCAAACTCCTCACGCTTCCCATGGCCACTTATCTAAAGCTCATGAAAGAACCCCTCTCTAACTTGCCCCACAACCAGGTAGACTGTGAAGGGACTGGGTATGCAGGCACCTGGCCTGGTCCCAACACAGGGTAAACCCTTAGAGGGGCCCTCTCACCCTAGTCCAGCTGAGCATGGTTTCCATGGGGCCTAACCAGCCAGTGAAGGGGCAGGAATCCAGGAGTCACATGAACATCACACCTGTTGATCCCAAACATTGAAGACAGAAGGGCAGCAGGTGCTGCTCCACTCCACCTTTCTGAAGGCTGTGTCTATCACAGACAACTCTAGGTTGCTCTCCTAGGAGTTTGATCACTGGACTTACTTGTCCAGTGTTGTGTCTAAGAAAGAGATTGTTTCACAGTTTGCAATAAAATGTACACAATAACACACAGAAACACTAATGGGGTGCACAACGGCAGAGGCAGAGGCTAAAGGCTGATCACTGTAACCCCCAGCCCCTGGCCAAGCACACGCTTAGGAATTGGACAGGATTTCATGATGGAATGGAAGAACTGTGACATCCAGGAAACAGAAGGCTGGGAGTGGGGGCCTCCAAGAATGTCAATACCCCTGGCAGCAGTGGCACCCTGGGCTCCAGGTCTCCTCTAGAGCCCAAGCAGGCAGCCGAAGAAGAAATACAAGTGTATGTCCACAACCCGGCCTCCTCCATGGTGACAACTAATGCTGTTTCCCACCATCACCAGGTCCACACCTCCCCATACCCCTGCCGTCCTCTGGGTGCCTGGAACCCCATGGTGTCCTCACCCAGCAGGCTCCAGGGCTAGTTTTCATATCAGGTACTAAAGCGCAATGATTAGGTGACAAACCTCATTTGCCAGAAGGCAACACGCAGAGTCATAACCAGACCTGGCTCCATGGGAACATGGCTATAAATTGTTTCTGACAGTTGTGTTATTTCATGTAAGCATTGCCCACTCATCTGTAGGCATTTCCAGAAAGACCCTGACACACAGCCCTGCTGACTGCCTGGCCTGCTGACTGCCTGGCCTGCTGACTGCTTGGCCCACTCTTTTTTTTTTTTTTTTTTTTGAGACGGAGTCTCACTCTGTCGCCCAGGCTAGAGTGTGGTGGCGCGATCTCGGCTCACTGCAAGCTCTGCCTCCTGGGTTCACGCCATTCTCCTGCCTCAGCCTCCCGAGTAGCTGGGACTACAGGCGCCCGCCACCAGGACGGCTAATTTTTTGTAGTTTTTTTTTTTAGTAGAGACGGGGTTTCACCGTGTTAGCCAGGATAGTCTCGATCTCCTGACCTCGTGATCCGCCCGTCTCGGCCTCCCAAAGTGCTGGGATTACAGGCATGAGCCACTGTGCCCGGCCAGCCTGGCCCACTCTCTATCTGACTGACTCATCGACCAACACTAACCACAAGCCAGCCAGCAGGAACGCAGCCCACCTCCTATTAGGGAGGCCCCCCATGAGCCCACCGGCCACTCCAACCTGCATGTGGGCAGGACAGGACCAAAGGCTGCCTGGGAGTGTGGCTGTGCCATCCCAGGCAGGAGCTGGGAGGCTCTGATCCTTGACCTTGTGCGCTCAGGAGTCTGTAGCCAGGGCCTTCCCACAGGGACACCATCCTGTAAGGGACAGATAGCTTCCAACCACACTGGGTCCTAGCTACAACACCACAGAAAGCCAGCACTCAGGGAGACACTGACCCGAGTCTAGACCCTCCCACGTCCTGAAATCAGGGAACTCCCATCAGTAGGGGTGGCCTAGACAGCCTGAAAACCGCAAGGGGGAACCCCAGAGGTCAAGGTCTACAGCCACCAAGGAAGAACTGCTCCTGGTGGTGGCCTGGAAGTTACATTTCTGAATGTCCAGCACAGTTTATTTGCTCACCTTATCCTGCTAACAGCCTCTCTCTTCCCTTTGGGAACTTTTTTTTTTTTTGAGATGGAGTCTCGCTCTGTCCTCCAGGCTGGAGTGCAGTGACACGATCTCGGCTCACTGCAACCTTGGTGTCCCAGGTTCAAGCAATTCTCCTGCCTCAGCCTCCCGAGTAGCTGGGATTACAGGCGCCCGCCACCACACCCAGCTAATTTTTGTATTACTAGTAGAGACGGGGTTTCACCATGTTGGCCAGGCTGGTCTCAAACCCCTGACCTCAGGTGATCCATCTGCCTCGGCCTCCCAAAGTGCTGGGATTACAGGCATGAGCCACCGTGCCTGGCCAAGAACTTCCTTCTAATTCCACCTTGTTTTGGAAAGAAGTGAGGCACATGGCTCGGGCTGGCCAATGAAAATACTCCTCCCTGATTAACACTGATTGGCTCTTGGATGGGCACATGACCCAGGCTGGGCCAGTCAGGATACTCCCATCCCTGGTAGCACTCATTGGTTCATGGATAGGCACATGACCCAGGCTGGGCCAGTCAGTATACTCCCATCCCTGGGAGTATACAAAAACACAAAAACAAAGGGAGAGGAGTGCTTCTAGAGATAGTAAGAAAATCCTACCACCGACACTGAGCTCTGGATACCCCAGAGCCTGCACTGCCCACTAAACAGTCCCGGAGGATGGAGGAGAAGATGGGACTGGGATGAGGTCCTGGTGAGACCCTGGGTGCTCACATGGGTGCCCTTCCCTCACACATGTTTCCAGAAGGGCCCGCTCAGGGAAATGCTTAACCTTAACCAAGGACCTTAAAGGTGGCTTTTCGGCAGCCAGTGAGGGTAAGCATCCTCCCCCACAGGGCTCCCGGCTATGGCTTTCCCTCAGTCTGAGCACTCCCTCTCCTGCAGCTCCCAGAGGTAGGCCCTCCTCACCAGCTGTAAATAACAGACACACTGAGAGAACATGTCACAAAACCACGGCCACATTTCACAACACGTAGTCTCTTGCCATGAGCCTAGCATTTACATCTGCAGAGTTGGTGCCTCGGGCAGTGGGGTAGACACACAGCCCTGCCCCTCTTCCCAGCCCTGTCTGCCCAGAGAGGGGCCCTGGGCTCAAAGGGCATGGGCCCAGTGGCTTCCAAATGGGGTTTCCAGGCTCAAGAGCTGTGCGCCTGCAGTTCTTAGACTGTAGAGCCCCAATTTAGGGATCTGGCCTCAGGGACTTTCCAGGGAGCATCTTTGCCTTGGATTCTGTGCCAGAGTTTCCAAGCCCAGCCCAGGAATCAGGATTTTAGGGCACTAATTCTAGAAGTTCTATCATGAGATAGGGAGCGAATCCTGAGCTTGAGGTTCTCATCTGGGAGCTTTTAAAGAAGAGTCACCCTGGGCCCCTTGTGACCCTGGGCCCCTCCAACTGAGGGGCTGGTGTGACCTTCCGGGCCGTATCCACCTCTGCTTACTCCCGAGTTTTTGCAGAGACTTCCCACACTGTTCAAGGACCCTCAGTCAATGGGGGCTCCAAACCAAGTGCCCCGTGTGTCCAGGAGCAGGGACGAGAGGGAAGTACTGAAATAGGCAGGTCACACAGCCCTCATGCTGCAGGCACTGCTGCATACAGCCAGTGTCGGAAACCAGAGAGGGCTGTAGCTCCCAAAGGCCACCAGCGGTGCTGGGCCAGCCAGCTGGTCCAAGTCCCGGTCTCAGTGATGCCTCTACCCCAGGTCCAGAGAACCAAGAAGGAAGTGGGGTGGAAATCAAGATGAACCCCAGCTCCTTTCCCAGTATACACACACCCCACTGTATCCTCACCCAAAGTCTGTCAAGCCTCAGAAGTCTTTTGGGCAACTTGGCTGGCCTAACTGGGATAGCCCAACCCAGTTAAGGGGCTGGCTGGGCCCTGTTAGATACCCAAGGGGGACTGAGACCCACAGGCGGGCTATGCCCCCAGGACAGAGTGGGGAGGGCAGGCAGGGACATCCAAAGAACAGGAAGTTTGGCCCAGCCGGGCCCATCCTCCAGGAAGCCCTAGGGAGCCCACGCTGCTTCCCTGCCCAGGAGCAGCCTGAGTTGGGTAGCGATCTACCCCCTCCATGGCAGCATACCCCTCAGCATTGAGGGAGCCCCAGCAGTGGGCAAATCCTGTGCGCTGTGAGCCCTGGCCCGGCAGCCCATTCCAGGGAAGGGCTGACCATTGAAAGGTCTTATTTGTCATAAATACAAACGTTTGTTCCTGTGAAAAGCACAGGCTCTTTAAAGATAAAGATCCTGGTGTTCCTTGCTGTATATGCCCAAGGCCAGGGCCAGTCCACAGTAGGCACTCAGGAAATAAATGAACAAATGAATGGACATTTCCTTTATACTATCCCCACTGAAGGATCAACAGAGGACTTTATGCAGCAGCCTTTCAGCCACACGAATGTTCTCTCTGCTGATAGCACTCTCCGCCACTTTTGCTCTTAAAACCTTGTTTTGGAGACGAGATGTTCAGAATTCCATCCAGGAATTAGGGTTGGGTTTTCTGCAGAGGGCTATTCACCTTCTTCTAACAGAACAGAACCTCTTAGTTCTCATCTTAAGCTACCTCACAGCTAATTTTCTGGATTTCTATATAAAAAATAAATCATTTAACAAAAAAATCTGTATCTACAGTGTATGGAACAAAAGAAGATTTCAAAGCCCATTAACTCACAGAGATGGTATGTTACTGGGAGAATATGGGCTGTATAATTAAAACAATTTAAATCCGATTATAAGAAGACAGTGGGCTTTACTGCCTGCCACCATCTCACTAATGGAAAGAAAACCAATATCTTGAGTTTTCTAAAATTACTGTAAAATTATGAATTAGAACACGTATGTACCATCGCTCCACTGCTCTGTATTACTGATAAAATTAGATTAAATATTCCTTGCAGAGAAATATTCCTTGCAGAGAACATAAGCCATTGTTGGCTCAGAGCTCTGCTGGGCATACACAGCATCTGGTGGCTGAGGGCCCCAAGGTGGGAAAGTCAGCCAGTGTGAGAGGGTATCCTTTCTGGAGATCCCAGCCTTGAAGTTAATGAGGCGTGATTCCCCACACCTCCCTAGTGAACCATGGCACCCTGTGTCTAATGAGGGAGAATCGCTGTCATGCAGGGGGATGGACAGAATGACAGTCATGGCCCAGCCAGGGACCCTGCCTTGTCCAGCCGAAGTGTGTATTTCAGTCTGAACTTGGGGAGCATGTCCAGAGCTGTGATGAAGGAAATCAACAGTGAGAGCACCCCCACTAGCCAAGCACCTGCTGGGAGCTGGGGCGGGAAAGCACATGGCCATGCCTGGCCCTTGGCATTCCATCTCTGCATCATGAAGGGCCACCGTTCATTGGCTGGCCCTGGCTGCCCCTTGGCACCACCCAGGAAGCTCTTAGAGAATACCAGTGCCTGGGCTCTTGCCGGGCTTGTGAGATCAGGCTCTCTGGGGTGGAGCCTGGGCACTGACACTTGTCTGAATTCCTGGGGCCTGGGTCTGCTGTGCCTACAGTGGCTGGCACTGGGTCAACCCTCAGAAGACGTGTGGGCAGGGAACAAATGGGCACCCACTGTATGCACACCATGTCTTCAGACTCTCAAAACAGTTCTTCAAGGTAGATGTGAGTATCCCCATCGTACAGATGAGGAAACTGAGGCTCAGATATGTAGAGGAACATGCACTGACTCGCACAGCCAATAAGAGGCAGAAGAGGGATTCGGCCCAGCCACAGCACTATCCAGTGTCAAAGATGATTCAGAGACTTCGCCCTATCCCACCTGCCTTCCCCCAGCCAAGACTGGCCCACATGTGCCCCACACTGGACCAGAAGCTAGGGGAGGAGCAGCGACCAGCAGGAGCCAGGTGCTGCCTCTGAGGCTGTAGTAGTCTAGCAATGCCACCAGGTGCTGGGGAGAAATGGGGCACAGCCCCTCCTACACCAGCCTCTTTTGGGGTCAAAGTACACTTGCAGGATATAATTTCCACATACCAGGAAAGCCCTGTCTTGACACCTGAATTTTACCATTAGGTCATTCTAAGAAGTCTGGCAGAATTCAGGTCTCTAGACAACTCTTGTGGCCCACGTCACATCCTCTCAGCCACCTCTCCACCTGTTGCTGTGGTGACTGGCTGCATACAGGCATCCCTGGGCAGCCCTCACCTCTGCTCAGCAGGGGGCTCTCTGCTGGCACCAGGCGGGAACTGCCCAGCCAAGCTGCTGCACAAACCTGGAATAGCTCGGAAGGGAGCAGCACCAGGTCCCTCTGACCAGTGAAGACTGGGCTGATGGATAAATGCTCCCACTTTCCCTGCCCAGATGGACAATCCAGATGCATTTTTTGTGGTTCCCTGGAGGGCCCCAGCAGGAACGAGCCCCAGTGGCCCACGGCAGTGACCAATCAGACTGGCCTTCCCTCCCGCCCTGATTCATACTTCCTCTTCCCTTGGCACATGTTCCAAAGTCCACTGCTGGTGCATGAGCCTTCATCTCAGATGTCAGATATGAGACATCTTCATCTTCATGTCTGCATGGAGGGGCCTCGGGCTGCCATATCTTATGAAATGCAGGTACCCTTGTCATAAGCCAGCAGCATTTCAACAGTATGTAATAAAGTCACTCACAGTGGCGCAGCTTGGGTGGACAGGAACAAGGGCCCCTGGGGTGGAGAAGAGAGAGGCCTGGGGCTACCAGACCTACCACCAGGCCTTGGGTAAATTTGGGGCTCTGAGCCCTGCTCACCATCCAGGGTGAAGCCAGCTAGCCTAGAAGCCTGCTCCTCCTCTCCCCTCTCTATGGCGGACCAAGCATCTGTGGCCCTGCGAGGCAGAAGCCAGGCTTAGGGATGGGCTTCAGCCATGTAGAAGTCCTGAAACCTCCAAGAATGGTATGCTCTGCACCTGGGATCCTCAGGGAGTGGCCCTGAGTCCAGAGCACAGATGCCTGCAGAGACAGGGGTTGGGGGAGTTGACTGGCCTGTGCAATTCTGCCATCCCCACAGGCCTTTCTCCTCACAGCTTAAGGGCCTAGATGGAGGCTCATGGCTCTGAGCCCCAGCGATGTCCCCTCCAGTGGCCCACATCCTAGATCCTTTGATGCTCAGGGGTTCAGTCCTGAGCCACTTCTGCCTGTACCAGAGGGAAGCCCTAAGGCCCCTGCAGACTTTGCCAGGATGTCAGCACCCTCCTCCGTCTATGCCCAGGGACCCTGGACAGCTCACCTCTGAGCGCTAGCTCCAGCTATGCCACCGCCTGGAGTGCCTGCCTCCCTTTCTTCACCTGACCAACCCCTGTTCCACACTTAAGACTCAGCTCAGAAGTCACTTCTTCCAGAAAGCTTCCCCTGGTTAACCCCAAGCCCAGGCTAGGTTAGGCACCACCCCTGCGCTCCCACACCCCTGGGCAGGCTTCATTCTCTTGTAGCATGCTTCACATTCTTAGGCCACTCGTCTGTCCTTGCCACACCCAGCTAGTGGCCATAGTATGCGGAATGTCCAGACCCGCTGCTGGGTGTGGCCTGCCAGGGCAACTCCAGCACGTGGGCTCTGCCAGCTGGAAAACACCCTGTCTGCCCCAGCCCGCCTTACACCCCTTAAGAAGGCTCACGTTTCTTCTTGGACCACCACCACCTGCTTTCTCCAGCTGAAGTTAATAATTTTAAAGTAATTAAGTCCAGCAAACCCTAACCGATTAAGTAGGGACTGGCGCTGGCCGGCAGAGCTGCCATAGCCTCGTCTCTGCCCAGGAGGGCAGCTGGGTGGGGCCTGGCCCCAGGTCCACCACCCCAGGGCCTGACCATCCTGTGGCAGAGATAAACCTCTCTGAGCAGCCAGCTGCCTAATGAGACTGTCAGGGGACTTCTTAATGAGATTAGGCAGGGCCCTAGCTCTGCCTCACAGTGCGAGGATTTCTATTCAATTAATCGTTCAGAGCGGAGCAGGCGCTGCCCAGGAGGCAGGAGCCAGGCCCTTGCTGATAAGGCAGCCACCTCCCAGCAGCAGCCCAGCTTCCTAAAGTCCACAGCAGCCCCAGGCATTTGCCCCACTAGGCAGAAGGATAAACAGAGGCTGGCCAGGAGGATGGGGCAAGGCTGCTGGCCCAGGACTGCTCCTTGTCCCTTGGAATCTGGAGGGAGCTCTCAGGGTTCCCCACAAATGTGCCCATTGGGAGGAATAAAGCAGAGATCCCCACCCACAATGTATGCATGGGGTAAGGAGAGGCCTCCCGGCTGGGGAAGACTGAAACCAGGAACAAGAGCACACATGGCAGCTACATAGTGAGGGCTATGTGTGAGAAGCCCAGGCCCCGGACCCTGCATGAACACCGAGCACAGGTGTCATCCTGCGGGCTGGCACGTCCCTTACCCCAGAAAGCCTACCCTAACTGCCCAGCCCCCCCACCCCCCACCCTGCCCCACACACCCATGGACACACCACAGAGCTCAAAGCCTGGCCCTTCCCCTCCTTACTCTTCTGTCCCCAAAGACGTTTCCAGCCAGCACTGTTTGGGTCTCCTGGAGCTCGCCAGAACAACTGTCACCAGGTGTTGCCCTGAGGCTCCCAGTCCAATCCCCACTTAACGTGACAGGCCACATTCCAAGTGCCTGTGGCAGAGAAGCCCCCGGCTGGACACTGCTGCAGTCTCGGCATCCTTTCTCTTCCTCTCCAGGTGACCCCACCCCCATCTACCATGCCTCTTTCACTCTCAGTGCAGGGACTGGGCAGCCCCCACCAGCCTGACAATCAGGGTGTTCTACTCCTTAGGCACCAGGATTGATTCGGGGAGGAAGTGATTCAGCCCCATACCAGCCCAGTGAGCTGCAGTCCTGGGACTCCTATGAGACTCTTGTTAAATCATCCCCCTCTTCCAGGGGCAAGTGGCCAGGGGGCTGGGCTCATTAGACATCAGCCTGCAACAGACAGGAGGCTGCCCAGGAAGGAAACCACCCAGGAGAGAGCAGGGACAAGGGGTGTGGAGACAGAGGCAGAGTCCTGTGGATACCATTTGGGCCTTGGATCTAGCCATGCCTGAAGTGATGCAGCCTCTGGCCTTTTCTATTACATGGCCTAATAATGATCCGTTTTGCTTAGGCCCAAATGAGAGTTTCTGACACCAGCATGATTAATATGACTAACATGGAGGGTGATTTCAGACCCACAGCAGGTTTACCTGGAGGCGATAGTCTCAGATGGTCCGCTTTAGCGTTCTGACAAACACACACATGGGCCACAATTTCACCACAGGCCATGAGAGGCAGAAACCCCTACGAGCCACGGGGTGCGAGGCTCGGCCACCTTCCCCATGGTCCCAGTGGGGACCTTCCAGCACATCTAGACAGGATCCCCCAGGAAGGGGGTCTCTGGGAAGATGACCCCTGGACCACCTATCACTGGGGTCTCAGTCCAACAGCAGGTGTGCACTGTGAGCTCTCTGGGACACACGAGTGTGCATGCAGTATGTGTGTGCAGGTCCTCATGTGTACTTGTCAGAGGTCCAGTCAGGCAGCCACTCAACAAACATTTGCTCCACCCCTGCATGTGCCTAGGCCGGTACAGGCCTGGGAGTCCCAAGATGAGGAGTTCATGGTGCTGGTGCTCACAGACTTCAAAGGCGCATGTAGAAGCCAGACACCAAAGACACAATGAATGGCATGGCAGCAATGAGGCAGCCCCGGCCCGGGCAGAGGAAGCAGAGTGGCCAGGAAAGGCCTCCTGAAGAGCGTACAGAACTGAGACTGGGATGAGACGGGGCTCTGCCGCACAGGGTGCATGGGTGGAGGCAACCAGGAGAGAGCAGACTGGATGCCAGGCCAGAGGCCAGACCACGAGGACTTGAATGCTGAGCACAGGTGTGACCCTGCAGGCCAGCAGCCACAGGGGCCTGGTGTCGGGAAGACGCCCTGGGGAGCTCTGAGGGGCAAGGCTGAGTGGGGGCCCATCTGCCATGTGCCGTGCCTGGGCTGGCACGCAAGAGCCCTGGCACGTCCATGCATGTAGCACGTCCACGTGACAGAGTCCCAGGGCAAGGCCAAGGCAGAGCCGCACGCATGCCCCTGCTGGCTGCACCTGACATCCAGGAGCTCCCGGGAGCACTGACCAGTGCCGATCAGTGCATGCTGAGACTCATCACAGACCTCGCTGTCCTGCCTTTAACAACGTTAATTTTCTTGGCAGGAGCTAAGCAGCCTAAAGCAGTGGACCCCATCCTGGCTGCACTCATGCAGGCTTCTCCCGAGAAAGCTTGAGCATGAACAACCACAGAGCTTCAAAGCCCTTCTAGCCCCTGCTCACCAGGAAGGGTCCAGCTCCTGCTTCCTCAGAGGCCAACGTGGTGGCAGCAGTGGCTGCTGGCTATGTCCTCACAGACAGGCAATGGTCAGCAGCTCCTGGAGTGCGGAGGGAGGCACTGGTGGGAGCCGGTGGGCAATACCTCCCTACCAAGCTCACAGCTGTGAGGCTCGCTGCCCAGACCTGCAACAGCTTCTCCCCTTCCCGGCCAGGGACCCTTCCCCCTGCCCTGGCCAGAAAGAGGCAGTGGCCAGGACCGTGTCAGCCCCATTTCACCCATGGAGGCTGCTGGGGGAAGAGGGCCTCCTAAGCCCACCAGAAAATTCCCAGGTGGGAGAAGAGAAGAGAAACCCAGGTTCTGGTACACAAGCTCACACCACCGGCACCTGGAGCCCGGGTGAGCTTCTATTTCTTCTGCACGACTTCTCCACTCACCCCCAACTACCCTCTCCCACCCACACAGGCACACCTCAGGCATACAGAGACATGGGGCCTCCAGAACTTTCCCACTCCAGCCAGTGAGTGTTGGAAACATCTCCAGCATGGTTCTCCCCTTTGCACATGGCCTTGGAAGCCCTCATATAAATAGCCATTACCAGGGATAGGCAGTGCCATTGGCTCCCATCTTTTCTTGCCAGAAAGATCTTCAGTGCAGAAGCTGACCAGGAGGGAAGGGCTAGCACAGGCAGACCCACAGAGGGCAGGACAGGGCTGCTATACATGCAGCTGTGCGACCCCAAGTGATCCTGAGAAAGAACATGGGACAAGAAGCAGCAGCATGCAGAGGTTGCGGAGAGCAGAGGTCCCATGAGTCCCTCCATCCCATCGCCCATCCAAGGACTTTTACTGAACACCTCCTACCAGCCACATACCAGGCTTGGCTCTGGGGACTTGGCAGTAAACAAGACAGACACTTCTCTGCCCTCACAAACCTGATGGCCCTCAAAAATAAATTAATAACATCATTGGCGATGAGGAAGCCTGCAAAGAAGGAAAAGGACATTTTGGTAGAGTAATAGGGGCCCTACTTGGAGCCAAGGGGAGCTTCTCTGAGGAGATAAGATCAGAGGCATAGCCAAAGGCCGAGAAGCGGCCCAGCATGCAAAAAGCCTTCCAGATAGTAGGAACAGCAGGTGCAAAGGCCCCAGGGTAGATGCATGCTTGGCTTGTTGAAGAGATGGGGAAAAGGCCAATGTGGCCAGAGCAGTGAGGTCAAGAGAAGTGGCGGCTGAGGCACAGGTAAGATCAGCTTTTGTCGGGGTCCTTGGGGACTTGCGGCCCCGGCGAGGGATCTAGATTTGATTCTTAGTGCAATGGGGAGCCATTGAAGGGTTTCAGCAGGAGAGGGAGGTGGTTAGATTGATTTTTCAGATAACTCTGGCTGCTATATGGACAATGGCCTGGAAGGGAGGGCAGAGGCAGCGGGCCACGGGGAAGTGACCTCAAGTGTCCAGGCTGGGGCTGGGGAGATGGCACTGGAGGTGGAGAGAACCAGACAAAAGCCAGGCGCGTAGTGGGAGGCCCAGCAGGTACAAGGAGAGCACCGGCTCGGCTGCCAGTCCTTCACATTCCCTAAGCAATCCCTGCTTCACTTTGCTTTCTGTGTCATTCCCTGTACTGCACAGGATTGTCCTGAGATGATGCCCAGACAGCCCTGGGCAGTTTGTAATGTATTGGTAGACACCTCTGCCTTTTTTAAAATTGATGTATAGTAATTGTACATATTTATGGGGTACAGAGTGGTATTTCAATACATGCGTACAATGTGTAATGATCACATCAGGTAATTAGCATATCCATCACCTCAAACATTCATCATTTCTTTGTGTTGAGAACATCCAAATTCCTCTCTTCTAGCTGTTTGAAAATATACAATAAATTATTGTTAATTATACTCACCCTGCAGTGCTCTAGACCACTAGAACTTATGCCTCCCAACCAGCTGTAACTTTGTATCCCTTAACCATCTTCTCCCTATCCTCCCTCCCCCTGCCCTCCCCAGGCTCTAGTAACCTGTATTCTACTCTCAACTTCTATGAGTTCAATGTGTTTAGCTCCCATATGAGTGAGAACATGCAGATGCCTCTGCTTTTGAACAGGCAATCACCAGGAGCCTGCAGTACGGCAGAGGCTACCAAGCTCACTGCATTCCTTTTCCCAGTGAGATTCCTAGGCCGGCTGCAAGCACCACTCAGGTGACTGTCCATGAGGCTTCTACAATGAAAGGAGGATCAGCTGAAATGGCTCCAGGACCCCAGCCGACTCCGGCATCCTGTGGCTCCATGAAACATGCACAAGATGGTGTATGTGGATAGAAAAAGTGCGCAGGACTGAGTCAGGTGCAGACACACACAGGCTAATGGGATTTCTGGGATTCTTGTAGCACACGTAGGAGCTGGTCTGTGACCCAGGGTCAAACCACAGGGCAGGCTGGGAAGGTGGGCTGAGGGATCAGTGGGTCCAGCCTGCTGGACATTTCTGAGGTCGATGAGGGCAGCACAGGCTCCCCTACAAGGTGGCTGGGGCTGGGAAAGACAGCCAGCCCTCTAGAAAGTAGGTGTGAGATTTGCAGAGCTCTGAGGACACTGGACTAAAGGAGTCAGTGTACAGTCCGCATTTGGAGTCAAATAGCCAGCTGCATGAGCATTGGCAGGGGTGTCTGATGCACCCCCTTTTCTTGGGAGAAGATCCCAGAGCCTGAGGATCAAAGGCTTACCCAGAGCCACAGCAGGCAGTGATTTGGGAAGCCAGTGTCCTCTTGGGCTTCATCAACATCAGCAGAGCATCCGGAACAAGCAGTGACCATCCCCATCCCTCTGCACTGGCCAGGTGACATCATGAGGACAATAACCGTAGCTGCTCTTTACTGAGCACCTCCTTGGTGCCAGGCACATGCTAAGTCCTCTGTAGTCATTACTTCATTTGTTCCCAAAGACAGCCCATTAAGTGGGGGCACCAGTATCCCAAATGTACAGGAAGGAACGCTGAGGCTCTATGAGTTATGTCCCTTGTTTAGGTACACCATGGGCCCTGCGTGTTAAGAGGGGCAGTGACAAAAGGGGCCAGGCACGGTGGCTCACGCCTGTAATCCCAGCACTTTAGGAGGCCGAGGCGAGCGGATCACAAGGTGAGGAGTTCAAGACCAGCCTGACCAACATGGTGAAACCCCGTCTCTACTAAAAATACAGCTCAGCACAAAGACTGATCCGAGATGAGAGTCACCCATCCTCAGAGGTACATGGATCTTCAGCTCATGTGGTCCAAGGCTGGATTTGAGAAATTTAAGCACTGTAGCCCTAAGAAGGCAGGGCTGGCCCACGCTCCCTCAGGCAGTCGGCGCCTGGCCAGGTCTAGCCCCAGGCTAGGGTTTGCTCACAGCCCTTCCCCTCCTATCTTAGTCTGCTCTGGCTGCTAAAACAAAACACCATAGACAGGTGGATTACAACAGACAGTTCTGGAAGCTGAAAGTCCAAGATCAGGGTGCCAGCATGGTTGGTTCCTGGTGAGGGCTGTCTTCCTGGCTTGCAGTTGGCTGCCTTCTTGCTGCATCCTCACACAGCAGAGAGACACAGCAAGCTCTCTGGTGTCTCTTCTTATAAGGCCACTAATCCCATCATGAGGGCCCCACCCTCATGACCCCATCCAAACGTAATTACCTCCCAAGGCCCTGCCTGCAATGCCATCACATTGGGGGTTAAGGGCTTTGACATAATATTAGGGAAAACAAACATTCAGTCCATAACACTTCTAGACCTTCCCCCAGTCTGGCCTTGGCTTTGCATGGCCCCCTCAGGTCTGGACACAAGAACTCTGGCATCTGCTGACCTGTATAGCTGAGACCCCAAGAGGGCCACTCCCTGGGGTGGGCAGACAGACTGGCTCCCTCTCATCCCACTAGCATGATGCTGAGATGCCACAGGGGACATTGACAATGAAAAAGCACCTAAGGTGCTGTCCACAGCCTCCTCCTGACCTTGGCCAAGTTAAGTGACCACCACTGCAATGACCATCCCATTGGATGATCTCTGAGAGCCATGGGGTCAAGCTTACACATCTGAGGCCAGGAATGTGCCCCAGGAGGGAAAGGAAAATGTATTTATTGAGTGTGCACTACAAACTGCCCTTAGAGCTCAGGATACCACAGGGAACAAAAGCAACCGAGTCCCTCCCTCCCCACAGCCCACAACCTCCAGGAGACATCACCAACAAGTCAAAGGAAACACAAGGCAACGGGAGCACATGATCAGGCCAGTCTCCTGTGGGTGCTGGGATGCATCCTGAGGATGTCACCTCCCAACTGGGACCTCACATGAGTCCAGGAGGAGTGTGAGGGGGCTAGCAGAGCTCCGAGCAGCAGCTGGAAGTCTTGGCTCCTGCTGAACATGCCCAGGCAGCATGGGTGTCTGCAAGAGTCTCCTTGTGTGTGCATGTGTGTGTGTACATACACACCTGCTCAGCACTGCCCACCACACCAGAGCCCCCAGAAGCCCTTTGGAGGGCTGAGCAGGGCACCTTATGGCCATGTTCCTCCTGGAACAGGAGGAACCCATTCCAGCAGTGTGATGGCTCAGCCCTCCAAAGCCTTTATCAGGTGCACAGTAGATGCCCTGAGCTGAAGCTCAGGTCCCTGCGCAGAGCTGGGCCCCAGTAGCAAGCCTTGGGCCAGCTCCAGTTGGGGTTCTGTGATAAGGAGAGACCCACCCTCAGCTCTCCAGGCCCAGGCTGGCAAACTGCAGGACTTGGGGGTGGCCCACGGTGTTGTTTTAGTTACCAGAGCCCTGTGGGAGAGGTGAGTGAGGGCAGGTACCCTGGGAGCCTCCTGGGACAGAGGAGGACAGCATTGGATGTTACAGCCATGGCAGGGAAGCTGTCAGGAGCCTTAAAGCCCAGCCGAATCAAGGCCACCTCAGCATCTGACACTGGCCACTGGAGATGGGGCACTGTTGGGAGGGGGGCTCGGCCCAGAGCTCAGGTCAGGTCTCAGAGCTTTGAGCCCAGAGCCCAGACCAGAGGCCAGAGTGGGGCCACTACATTGCTCACCACACCTCTGGGCACTCAGATGAAAAGGCAGAAGAAGGCCCACGGCCCCAGGCCAGGAGCGGAGCCATAGCAGGACCTCAAGTCTCCACCTTGGACTGAGAAGGAAGAGTGCCATGGGGGACAGCGAGCAAGGAGATGGCCTTCCAGGCCAGGCCAGGACCCAGTTTATAGGGGCACAGGCCACAGCAGAGCCAGACCATGAGTGGGCTGGGCCCAGAGCTCCAGGCAGCAAAGCCTGTGTCTCAGCCCTGACCTGGGATTGCTAGCACCCAAACAGGACCCAGAGACCAAGAGGTGTCGTGTACCTTGGCAGAGTCCCAGGAGGATGCAAAACATGGTGGCCAGGACACAACAAGAACGAATGCCTGCTGAGCATACTATGGGCCGGCACCCACGCCCTCAACGCAAGAATGAGCCCCAAGGCGCCAAGCACTCCTCTCTTGGGAGCCATGGTGGACTGTTGCTCACCACAGCCTCCCTCCTGCTGGCCATACATCCTCTCTAGATCCACCACCACAAACCCAAGGCAGCCCCATTTCGCAGATGTCCAGACTGAGGGTCAGAGAGGGAAAGTGATCTGTTCAAGACCACACAGCTAATCAGTCAGATTTGGGAACTGAACCCACACCTGCCTGACCTCTTTCCACCAAATAGAGCAAGGTAGGCCTGCCCTATGCCAGGTCCTGGGGAGGCAGGGGCAGGCCAGTGGGATTCTGGCCACTCCATGCACTCAGAGCAAACAAGGCCACGGCAAGATGGAAATACCGTGCTGTGACAGGCCACAGGTTCCCAGAGTCCCAGCCTATACAGATGGCTCCGAGCAGCCTCCATATGAGCCATGTCGTCAACACTAACCTCCTTCCCTGCTCTCCTGAGACATGCGGAATGGCTGGGGCTCAACTCCAAGCCACACATCTCCCCCGCCCTAAGTGGTGCCAAGGCTGTGGGAACCTGCTCACACTGCCTAGCCCAGAGCAGGAAGTGAGAGGAGGACAAGTCTCCACCACAGACCACTCAGGCTAGTAAGATCACAGCCACGTCCACCTCTTCACCTAGCCACTGCCCTGTGCTCACCCTGGACTGGGCTATTCTAGTGCATTTCCTCAACTGATCCTCTCAGCTGTCCTCTATTCCATTTTACAGTCAGGGAAACCGAGGTTGCCCATCCAGAGTCAGAAAGCAGAGCAGGGGTGGGAGCCCCAGTCTGTGTGAGACAGCCACCACACTCCCGCCCCTTCAGCTGCTGGACACCCCACAGATGCTCCGGTGGAGGCATGGGGAAGGGCCAGGCTGAGCACAGTGGGGGACGGGGGTGGGCCAGGTGGAGATGCAGTCTCAGAGCCTGGCTGCCTCACCTAGGGTCTGTCGAGGGACGAGTGTGAGGGAAAACTGGAAAGATGGGGCCATCAGGGCCACATGTCCCACACCTGAGTGGAGGAGGAGGGGCAGCCTGCGCTCAGGACCACCCTAGGCCCCCAGCTAACACCCCCCACCTCACCCACTGGTAACCCACACTGCCCACAGCTTGGACCTAGAAACAGAAGGGGCATCTCATACCCTCCGGACCACCCTGCCCACACCTCAGGCCCAGAAAGGGGAACTCTGGGTTCTCCTTTCTTCAACCGTGGCCATCTGCCAGGAAACTGGCTGTTTACAGGCTGGGAGGAACAGCTTAGAGAGTCTAGCTGAGTTGTTGGACACAGACCCAGCTGCCTTCCTGGGCCCAATGCCTGTCAGAGAGGGCAGCACCCCAGAGAAAGGGGCTGTCACAGGCCAGCAATGGCAGAGAGATGCATGGTCTCTGCCCCAGCCCACTGCCATTAGCAGGAGAGGGCTGCCACTTCGTGAGGCAGCAGGGACAAGGGGTGGGAGTCTATATGAGGGACAGGGCCACAGGGTTGAAGCCGTGGAAAGTGCAGACTTGCCAAAGTCCAGCTACGGGGACAGGGGGAGGTCATGGGTACTGGTCCTGTCGGTGGCTGGGCCGAGAACCCAATCTTTACCTCATGACTAGCTCAATGGTCCTGAGAGCTGGGCTTGTCCAGGCGCTAGTTTACAGAGCACAAGATTGGCAGACGTGGAGAAAAGCAGAGGTGCAACCCCAGTCTGGACTGGGGACCCAGGCTTCCTGACTTCCCAGCACATGGAAGGGCTGCCCAGAGGTCTGCAGAGGAGGGACAAGTCACAGAGTACACAGTGGGGAATCAATGGGAGCCACAGATTCTGCCCAGCCAGCATCCCATACCTAAAATTGTTTTTTGCTTTTTGTTTGTTGCTATTATTTTAACGAATCGCCAAGGAAATAGGAGGGCTGTTTAGACATGAATGGGAAAGAGGCACTTCTGTTGCTCACCAGTTGTTTCCAGTTCTCTCTGCTTCCAGGCACATAGTAGGGCTATGCTTCCTGGATCCCTTGTGACTGGCTGTGGCCACATGGCTAGTTGCGGCCAACGAGTGATAAGCAGAAGTGATGTGAGCACATCCAGGCTGAGCACCCCCAGAGCTCTCTTTCCCTCTGACACAGCAACTGGCAACAACCAAGTGAAGTGACCATGAAGGGCCGAGCTCCCCACTGACCAGCAATGGACACACAGCAGGAGCAGGAAATACTGTGTCATGCAAGCTGCTGGGAGGTTTGGATTGTTTGTTACTGCAGCATAACTTAGTCTCCCCTGACTCATACAACAGGAAACACAGAACAAAACCAAAGGGTGGAGACCCACAGGCACGGCCATGGGTAACCAAATGTAAAAAGAATCACATCCAGAAATGGAATGGGTTAGAAATGATCTGGGAAGAGGCAGGGCAGATGGGATGCTCTGAGTTGTTAGGCGACAGCATTTCCTGGGCAGTAGAAGGCTCAGTGAAGAGGGAAGACAGCTGCTGTGAGGACAAAGCTAGAGGATTTCAACCTGGCAGCTACAAGAATTGGGAAAGAGAGTCTGTCTGCCATTACAAGAGATGACTGTGAGTGCTGAGGGACAGCCTTAGCTGGCCCCCAAGAGAAACCTGGAGAAATGGCCAGAGCAGGAAAATTGTCAAAGTACTCATGTCCTAGACCTAGAAACAGAAGGGGCCACCTCATCCCCTCCAGTCCACCCTGCCCACACCTCAGGTCCAGAAGGGGGAGCTCTGGGTTCTTCTTTCTCAACCATGGCCATTGGCCAGGAAACTGGCTGTTTCCGGGCTGGGAGGAAGGGCTCAGAGAGCCTAGCTGAGATGTTGGACACAGACCCAGCTGCCTTTCTGGGCCCAATGCCTGTCAGAGAGGGCAGCATCCCAGAGGAAGGGGCTGTCACAGTCAGCCCAGGATGAGGAACAGCAGCAGCTCAGAGGCAGTATGACCCGTGGCCTCTCCCACACGCCTGGCATGAGGTGTCCATCTGCTCACTGCCAGTTAAGTCCAACCTCCCAATCTAGAGGGCTGAGCCATGGCAATAAGGAATGAAGGGAGCCTCTTGAACCCAAAATTTGAGGAAGTGGGTGGTGCTGGGGTGTAGTCTATAAAATGAGAAAGTGTGTGTGTCCTCGTGCATATGTGCATGAGTGTGTGCTCTTGAGTACAGGTGGATGTGTGTGTGCCTGAGTATGTGCATGCATGTGTGTGTGTGTTGCACATGCGTATGTGTGCACCTGCACGGGAGTGACTCCAGAATGAAGGAGAACCCTGATGCCTATGAGTTCAGCACCCTGACACCATGAGTTCAGCACGGGCTTGTGGGGAATCCAGAGAGGGGACCCAATGCCTAACTCCAGACTATCAATGCCTGCAGCCTCATCCACAGCTGTTATCACTGGCAGTAGCCCTTGAGGGGACCAGGAACAGCAGCTCTCTGTGAGACCCCAGGCAGCAAAGCAAGACTGACTTCAACGAGGGCCCTCCCTTGGGCTGTAGGTAGGCATGGGCCTAGATGGTGAGGTTCTGAAGAACAACCTGCCCAGGCAGAAAAGAGGCCCTGGGTCCAAGTGGCAGCACCAACTTACAGTCTGACTATTCAAACAGCAGTTTCCTCCAGGAACTTCCTTATGCACAAGCAGCAGCCAAGCCCAGGAAAAGAAGCCGACATGTCATTGGAGAACACAGGCAAGTCTGTGGAGGCTCCACAGACTTACAGTGTGATGCTTCCAGGGTGAGCTTTATAGAAACAGAAAGGAAACATAGCCATCCATCCCAAGTGACTATAGCAGGCCCAGCGAAGACAAGAGGATGTCCCCCAGTAAGCAAGAGTGCCGTCAAGCATGCAAAAGATTATCAGGGTGGAAGGAAAGTGGAGGTGGACAATGCAAATTGGGCACAGACAGGTGTGCCAACGTGGTAGCAGAATAATGGCCCTCAAAGATGTCTACATCCTAATCCCCAGATCTGTGAATACGTTAGGCTACATGGCACAGGTTGCAGACAGCATTAAGCTTGCAAACCAGCTATCCTTAAAATAGGGAGGGCCGGGCGCGGTGGCTCATGCCTGTAATCCCAACACTTTGGGAGGCCGAGGCGGGCGGATCACGAGGTCAGGAGATCGAGACCATCCTGGCTAACACAGTGAAACCCCATCTCTATTAAAAATACAAAAAATTAGCCAGGCATGGTGGTGGGCGCTTGTAGTCCCAGCTACTCAGGAGGCTGAGGCAGGAGAATAGCGTGAATCCGGGAGGCAGAGCTTGCAGTGAGCCGAGATCACACCACTGCACTCCAGCCTGGGCGACAGAGGAGACTCCGTCTCAAAAAAAATAAATAAATAATAGGGAGATTATCTGGGATTATCCAGATGGGCCCAATATAACCACAAAGTCCTTGAAAGAGGGAGCCAAGTGGAAAAGGGGGGTAGAAGAGTCAGAGAAGGAGATGTGATGACAGAAGCCAGGTCAGCATGAGAGGATGTGAGAAGGCCTTGACCCGCCATTGCTGGTCTTGAAAATGGAGGAAAGGGCCAGGGGCTGAGGAACCCAGCAGTCTTTGGAAGCTGGAGAAGGCCAGGAAACAATTCTCTCCTCCAGCCTCCAGACGGACCCAGATTTTAGCCCAGCGAGACCCATGTTAGGCTTCTGACCTGCAGAACTGCAAGAGAATAAATGTGTGTTGATCTAACCAACTAAATTTGGGGTAAAATTTGTTTCAGCACCACAAGAAAACTAACACAGCTGAGAGGATGGGAATAAGGGGTCTATAGGCATCTTTAGGAAGACACGGACATCACACTCAGAGAGCCTCTGACGGTGTCTGGTGAGGCTGCCAGCAGGACTGCAAGAGCGTGGCCTTGATGGGACCTACAATTCTCTATAATTCTGAATGGAAGCCAAGGAAGATGCTGGAAGCCATCAGAGCTAGGGATGGGGAGCCTCTAGCAGAATGTCTAGATACCAGTGTAGCCAGTGAGGGGCAGGGTGACCACCTAGGAGGTAACGGATATAAACTGAGCAAGGCCTCCAGATGGGCACTAACAAGCTCTCTGTGTTTCATTTTTATTTTATTTCATTGTTTCATTCTGTGAACCACAAGCTATTCTTGGTAATTTTTATGTCTTCCTAGAATCCTTTTGTGCTTATGATAACTAAAAGGAATATTGCCTCACTTGCATGCATTCCTTTTTTCTGCCTCTTTCCTAAACTGTTATCCTTCCATGATGCGACAGGTATATCTACAGCATATCCAATAACTCACGTCTTTTACTCACAGTAAAAAGTAATGCTGGGAAATGAGAAGACTCGTGCTCAGCCAGTTTTTTATATAAATTATATGCATTTATATAACCTCCTACTTGAGCAAGCACTTTACAACAATCTGAAATTTTTTTTTATTTAAAAACTTAGGATCTCTTTTAGTATCTAGAAGACAAATTTTCACACTATTTGTTAATATGGACTTTGCCAGCTAAATCTAAGATGCAACATTTTAGAGATTTAAATGTCCTTTCTGTGTTATTTGCTAACTTTCAATCCTTATCAAATGGATATTTTATTGTGTGATCCATTCTTTTCCATAAATTGACCAAATGTCCTAAAAGGCAATGCTTGTAAGGAGCTTGTTAAAAGTCATCCTGAAGAAATTGTAAGTATAAATCTTAGGACCAACATATCCAGGCCGAGTTTCTTGTTTTGTTCAGGAATATTTGATTCTGCATATCTCAGCGTAAATAGTTCCCTTTTTTAAAAAAAAAAGTTTTGAATATTGAGAAATGTATGCAGTTACTAAAAGTAATGTTTACAAATAGTTCATAGTGATTTCAGAAAAGGCCAATGATGTTAAATGGGAAAAAAAAAAACAGGATATAAAACTGAACAGAATGGGAGGTCTCAAAATTTATAAAATACAGTGGTAGGGGGAAGACTAGAAGGAAATAACACTAGTGCAATTCAGAGCGATTTTGTTCTGCCTCTTGACGCTTTCCTGTACCTTCCACATTTTATATAATAAGCACACATTGCCCTTTTTCTTTTTTATATTTTTATATTAATACATGCTCATTGCAGCAATGTATTTCTTTTATAATCAGGGAAAAAAGTAAGAGCTAAAAATGAAAAGGTCAGTTTAGGTCCTCTCTCAAGGAATTCACTAGCTTAAAAAAATAATGTAGCTGAAAATATCAACGGCCTCAAGAGAAGCTGAGATGGATTCACAGTTGGGTCAAGGAATGGAAAGGGAATTACTGTTTACAGAACACCCACCGCAGGCCTTATGTAGATGATTTACACATGTCTCATCTCATTTAATCCTCACAATCCCATGAGGCAAATCCTATGATTATTCTCTTTGAACAGATCTGGAAACAGAAGCTCAGAGCAGGGCTCCAGGGTCACACGGCGAGTGAAGACAAGCAAGATGGAAACTGAAATGCTTTAGGCTCCACCAAGCTCTTATCACTGCATGGCACTGCCTCTCAGAACAAAATAGCGACAGCACCACTCCACTGAGAGGTCACTGTGGGCTTGTCCAGTCAATGATGGAGATCAAGCCCCCATCTGCCTTTGCTGTCCATCCCTGACCACTCCCCTACTAAAAGTCTTTTTCTTTCCTACTCAACCTGTATCGACAACCCATGTCCTGCTGCAATGGATGTCCAGGCCCAGCAGTGAGATATAAGGCATTTATCAAGCAGGGATCAAGCCCAGTGATGGAAAAGCACCCCACAGAGTACATCCAAGGAAGAACATCCAGAGAGCTGAGCACCTGCAGCAGAGCCCCAGGCAAGGGAAAAGGAGGCTGCTGAGCACTGCTCTGCTCCTCCCAGAGGCCTTCCAGAGCAGGCTCCTCCCATCCCATGTAGGCATCCAAGGGCTACGCAAGGTCACAAGATAACAATGGATTTCAGTCCACCAGACTCATAAAATGAAAGTACATGCCAGCTTTCACCAGCACAAACTCTCTGGGCAGCAGGCAGCCCACCAACAATAACTGGCCAGTGTCTCTCTCCCTAGACAACTGTCAACCAAGAATCTAACTCCCTAGTTCCAGACATGCAGAAACACTCACTCTCACACCCCACAGAGACCGTGTCAGTCTGCCATCCTTGGAGCCTGACACATTTTTCCAGTTATACAAACAGAGAACCCAAGACCCAGAAAAGGCCCCTGGGTGGAACGTTTGTCCCCAGGACAAAGTTGCTTTGGGGTGCTTACAGGTTGAATCACCCATAGCTATGTTTTGTTTGGCTTGTACTGTGTTATTTACATTGTTTTATTAGTTGGCAATAGCTTTAAATCAAAATTTACATTAAGGTCCAGATTTGGGGCTCCTCTTAAAAAAATAAATCAGCACATCTACAACAGTAGGATTTTCACGCCCAATGGCAAAATCGGTTAAAGCTGTGTGACAGCTTCTCCTTTTAATGGAGATGACCTCTTCAGACCCTGTACTCCAGGTGCCACAGGAACCAGCTACCCAGTTCATCCTTGTGTGTTACCTGCATGAGGTGGCAACCTTGTGCAAGAGCATCATGTTTAGTCCCCGGGGAACTGCTGATGGGAGTGGACGGGCATCATTCAGGGGCAAAATGAATGAGCTTGGATACTCAACACTGCAGAGGGGAGTCAACAGAGGCGTGTCACCAGACATGGAACAAAGGCAGGGTCCCCACCACACTGTGAGCTCCTGGGTCCAGGAAATATGTGCTTCCAAACTGTGGCTTCAGCTCCCAAGCACAAAGAATGAATGTCAACAGAGATGGGGTTTGTGGAGCCAGTGTCAAGGGAACAGGTGGCACTGTGAAAGTTGTAGCTTGTCACCCCAGGTCCCCCCCCATTTAGGGTTCCTTCCGCTAAGAAGGCCCTGCCCCTCCCCTGGCTAGAGCCCACCCCAAGCACCTGCAAGGAGCTGTGATAAGGGCACACTGAAAAGAAGTCCAGAGGCAGGGGGCGTCTGGAGACAGAGACTGCTGGTGGGACATGACCACACACCAAAGAAGGGCAGGAATTCCTCTTCCCTGTACCTCAACAGACATCTGACAATGGATATCTGTCACAGCTGGAAGCAGCAGCTCCCATAATAGGCAGTGTTAGCCTCATCCCCCCTAAAAGAAAACACTTGGGACTCCCTGTTCGTAAAACCACCTCAAGAAATCCTTGGACCTTCAGTCCCCAGAAGTAGTCCCCGGTCCCTGCCCCCAGAGCTGGCCCCTTTCCTTCCTCTGCTGCACCCAAGATTAGGAGACCCCTGGAATTCCTCCTTCCAACACAACGATCTCCCCAACACCAGCTCTGACCCCCCAGACCCAGGCCAGAGCCATCATCGAGGCATCCTGTCCTTGCAGGCACTGGGGAGACTAGCAACCCATGTGTACCAAAGCATCAGGAGGACTCTGGGCTCAACGGGCTTGAGGAGAAAGCACCGGCCAGGAGCTCTTAGCCAGCCCACCTCCCACTACACCCACTGCCCCCTCTACACTTCTCTACCAGTTCCTCCAGCAAGGAATCCCTGCATCCTGCGCCACTAACTTGCCTCATCACTGACGGGCGCTGGCCCCAGAGTCCCCATGGTTGTGGGGAGCAAGGCAGAAGGAAAGAGAAGGGACTTAAGCTGGGTAAGTGTCAGAGGCGGAGCCTTAGGCCTTAACCAGGAATCTGGAGGCTTGGAGAAGGAACCGGGGTTCCGGAGCTGAAAGGTTGAAGGGGAGGGACTAGCAGAGAGGAGGGAAAACAGAGGGGGTTGCTGTCGCGAACGCCCTCGCCTCGCACCTGTGGCGCCTGCCGCGGGGCCCGACCGGAGGCAGTGGCTGTGGACATGGGCAGCCCCGGCGCAGGCTAGGATTTCCCCGCAGCCGGACCGGCCCGGCTCCGCTCCTTTCCTGGGCGAACAGCGCCCACCTCCGGCCCAGGCGGCGGCGCCTCTGCCCGCGGCGCGGACAGCCAGAGAGAAACCGGCTCCTCCAAACCTGGTGGAGGAGTGCGGCAGAGAAGCGCCGGGCTAAGGCTCTGGGGGCCGCGGGGCGCGAAACGCCGCGCCTACCAGGTTATGCTCGGGAGAAGGAGACAGGTCGGGCTCCAGCCGCTGGGCGCTCCTCACCTCGAAGCGAGGAAAACACCGGCCCACTGAGATCAGGGGAGGTGCGCCCGACACAGGTACCCGGCACGCAGACACGCCCACCCCCAAACACCGAGAAACAAAGACGGCCCCTAGCCGCGCACGCCTGCGCAGCCCGCGCTGGGCGCACACCCGCGCCCACACAGCCCGAAAGGCGCCACGCAACCCGCAAGAAGCCCAGCTCCCCGCGCTCGCAGACTCCGTGCCGGCCCGCAGCGCAGAGCAGTCCCGGCGCCGCTGCCTAGGTGGGCTGGGGAAGGCGCGCCACCGCGCGTGGCACCGCGGCTGCCCAGGAACAGAGGGGGCCCCGCGCAGCCCAGCTCGTCAGAACCCCGCCGGTGCCCACTGCTGCGACGCCTCACAGGCCGTGTCTCAGTGGGCCCTGGGCACAGCTGTCACTCACCTTCCTGCACAGCCTGGAACGGGTTGTTGGCCTCGATGACCTTGATGGAGTAGGTGATCTTCTCGCTCTGCAGGATGTCATCGTTGAGGCTCAGGTCGGATACCGCCAACTGGAACACCCTGTCGTCCTTGGCCGCGTTCTCCTCAAAGATGGCACCTGGAGGAGAAGAGGGATCAAGACCGGACCTGGACAAGAACCCTCTCCCCGCTTCCCTTGGCCCGAGGGTCAAGGCACTCGCAGACCGATGATTGCCAGGTGGTGGGAAGTCTGAGCTGGGATTTCAGCTTGGCGGGGTAGATTAAGGCTCTCCCATCTCCACCCGCACAGGAATATGTTCCCCTCCCCCCACCAGCCCTCAGCGCACACGTGCACACAGTTGACATGAGTTACACATGCACATCCCACAGGCTGCCACCAGGTCACACACGTGTATCACAACCAAGGCACCACATGTCCTAGCCATGCCCCACATAAGGGACTAAGCCAAGCTGGGGTGGCCCCAGGCAGCGCCCAAATGCCTTGACATAGTTCCATAAATCCCATCCCAGGAGCCAGGAAGTTCCCCGGGAGGGTAGTGTCCCCCACCCAAATCCCAGGACAGAATGATGGGTCCTTTCTCCATGCACGTCCCCTGCTGAGTGGAGCTGAACGAAGCAGGTCTACCGTTGGCTTTCCTGCGCAGAGGGGTCTTCCTTAGGCAGGGGCTTCGGATGGCCTGCAGCTTGGATGACTGTGACGCTGCCCTGCCTGGCGCCCTGAGCTCAGCCTCCTACTCTCCATCCTTCCCCACTCCCATTTCCTGTATGTCTGTCGAGGGGAGTGGGGGAAGGGGACTGTGTCCTAGGCGCCTCCACGTTCAGATCTAGCGGAGCCGGGGGTCCCAGAAGGAGCTGCTCTTGAAGGGCTTTCTAGAACCGCGGACAGCTCCTCCAGGGCGCCCTCCGGCTGGCGCTTTGTGCGCCTAGCACAGCTTCGGCGGACCCTGCGCTTCCAGCCGAAATCAGTCCGACCAGCCTGAGCCTAGTCCTGAAACCTGGACAGCTCTGGAGTCAGCCACCCACATCCCGCCTCACCAAGCCCCGAGGGTCCCTGAGGTCCCGGAGCTACGCCCAGTGATCCCTCGAGCTGGGGGCTGGGTAGGAGGAGGGAGGCCCGGATTCCTCACTACACCCGGAGCCGGCACCGCAATGCTGACCGCGAGACCCGCACCCCTCCAGGGCGGGAAGCAGGTTTGGTCACGGGCCCCTGAGGGGAATCATAGTTCTCCGAGCCCAGGTCTAGTCCTCACCACCCCACTCCACCACCACCCCTCCCCGCCTGTCCCGTCCTCCTCGCCTTCAACACCTCCCAACCCCCAGTTTCCCTGTGCTCGCTGGTCTTTCCCAACTTCCGGAAAGACGACTGCGGAGGGACTCCCCCAAAGCGACCGCTGTCAGCCCCCCAACTCGGCCCAACTTCCGGAGATTCCTCCCGTGTTGCTCCCAACTCCCACCCACTCCCCCTCGGCGCGCCCACTCCCCCTCGGCGCGCCCCCTCCTCCTCTGCGCTCTCATCTTCTCTCCCGGTTCTCTCTCTCTAACCATCTTTTCCCGCTCAGCATCCCCCTATCCCCTGCTGCCCACGCTTCTTCCCTCGGCTCCCACCACCCAGACCGTCTGGGCCCCCAAGACTTGGACCACGCAAAACTCTGGGACTGTCCAGGATGGGGCTGCAGTCGCCACACCAGATACACACGCACTCACACATACACCGAAGGCTACACAGACACACACCGGAGAAGCAGGCAGACACTGTGTCCACTCTAACAGGCTGACAGACAGTCGTGCACGCACCAACACACGCTCAGATGGCCCCACACACCCCAACACCCTCTCACAGTAACACCGACACCGTGCCAGGCGCACACAGCGACACACGCTGACAACACGCACCCACACACATTCACACACGGTTCCGGTCCGGCCTCTTTGATCTTGCCCTGCCAACTTGGCGAGCCCCCCGCCGTGCCTCCCCCTGCCCCCTGCTGCTCTGAGCTGCGCAGAAGGGCCCTCCCCACCCGCCGACGGCCCCGCTAAAGGCGCGGGTCTCGACGCGCGTCCATCCCGGTGTTCCCCGAAGCGTCGGCCCTAAGTGTCGGCAGAGGCCGCGGGGCCCCGCGCGAAGATCGGAGCTCCGGGGAGCGGCAAGCAGTCCGCGGGAGCGCGGCGCGGCCCGTGCACAGCTCCTCCGCCGGGCGGCGCGGCGCGGCCCTTCGGGGAAGCACCGCCCGCCGAGCCCCTCGGCCCAGTGAAACGCCAAGTTTGGACGCCGCGCAGCCCCTGCCCCGTTGGGGCCCCCGCCCAGCCTCGGCCCGGCCGCCAGCCGCGCTCACCGATGTGGATGATGGAGTCGGCCCGCACCGACACGCACTGGCATATCCAGGGGAGAAGCCACAGCGTCAGCGCTTCCATGTCCCCCGGGCGCGCGGCTCATCCGCCCGGGCCCGGGGCGAGGCCGAGGGCAGCGCGAAGCGGGGAGGCGCTGGTCCCGGTGCAGTCCCGGGCCGCTCCCCGGGAGAGCCGAGCCCGCCTGTGCGTCTTCCCCCGCGCGCCCGCCCCTGCGCCCTGCGCCCGCCCCAGCCCAGCCCAGCCCAGCCCAGCGCGGTCGGGCTCCCGCTCCGGCTCCGGTGGCGGCTGCGGCGGTGCTGGCAGCTTGAGCCCAGGCCGGCGCGGCGGGGGCGGCCCGCGGCGGTGGCAGCGGCGCTTCCCGCGGCTAGAGCGGCTTCGGGGGAGGTTGAGGCGGTGGCGGCGGCGGCCGGGCCGGCGTGGCGGCTCTGGGCTGGCTGTGTGTCTGAGCCCCGGCGAGGAGCGAACTGCGGAGGACGCCCCCTCCCCTCCCCCTCCCCCTCGGCTCCGCTCCCCCTCCCCTCCCTGCCCGCCTCCCTCCCTTCCGCCCTCCCCTCTACCACGTGACTGCGGCGCCTCAGCCTCGCCGCGCGGCGCTCGCCCGCTCGCGGCTCGGAGGGGGCGCCGGGTGCTCCATGCTCCCGGCCCGGGGGACGCTCGGAGACCGGCACAGCGGCGGGGACCGGCCTGGGCTGCGGCGCGCCGAGCCCTGGCGGTCCGGGCCTCCTTCTCCGGTTCGCCAGGGGCGGGAGAACGGAGGAGGGCCGGCCGCTAACTGCCCTCGAGTGGCTCCCGAAGCGCCCTGGCGACCTCAACAGCCGCGCGTCTCGGGTCATGTCCCCGGCCGAAAAAGACCGTTCCTCGTGGAGTGGGACCTGGGGAGCCAGAAGAGAGACCGGGGCGGGGCGCCGGGCCAGGCCCCAGGACACCTGGGGAGCCAAAGGGGGCCGGCCGCCGCGAGCATCTCGGAGCAGAGCCCGGGCCGCGGGCTCGAACCCTGGCTGGCCGCACGGACCTCGGCGGGCGCCCATCCCCCGCTCCATGGGCAGCGCGCTCAGCCGGGAGTCGGGCAGGAGGCTCGGACTCTGAAGCCCAATTCATGGCCGGAAACCGGCGCAGCCGTGACCGCGGCGCCTGGACGTGAGGAGCCTTCCAAGCGGCCGGCGGGCTCAGACTCCGACCCTGCACGGAGCTTTCATGTGCGAGCCCGGGCGAAGAGCCCGCTCCTCGCGGCCACAGAGGAACAGGGCTCCCTCCGCCTCCGGTGCATGCCTCGGGCCGGCCACCACCAAAGAGAGCGTTAAGCTGTTGTGGGCTCGTGCCTGAAAGGGACTGGGCTCCATGTGGCACCCCCAAGATTTCGAGGAGACAGCTGAGCTTCCTGGGGTCTGGGACCTGGCAGAGCCTCGTTCGAAAGCTGCTCCTCCAGCAAGCCTGGGAACGTCCCCGGGCCCTGTTGTCCGCGGAGGGGCCCCAGGACTCCCACCGCGCACCAGGCGGAGAGGCTCCCACCACAGCCCTTGCCCAGAGCTCCCAGCGCAGCGGGCGAGGCAGACACCTAACCACATCATCTTTTAAATGTTGGGGGGGACTATGAATGAGCTGTGTATGCTTAGATGCCTGGGCTCCGACCCAGCCTGGGAAGAAGAGCAGGGATGGCTTCCTGGAGGAGATGACAGTTGCAAAGACTGAGTGGAGATTCCCAAGGGAGAAAATAAGGCTTCCAGGCATTGAACAGTGGTGAGCCAAGGCAAAAAGAAAGAAGTGTGTGTCCGTATGTCTGTCTGTCTCTCATGTGGCCAGCCAAAGACTAAGCACTGGTAGATTTCACTTTGGAAAGAAAGATTGGAGAGGATGGGCTGTGCAGAGGGGGCCAGTGGAGGCCCATAGCACTGTGAGAGAACCCTGAGTGGGCCAGCTCAGCTGGGCAGGGACAGCCTGTTGGAGCGGAGAAACTGGATTGCAGAAGTATCAAGGAATCCCATGAGCCAGCAAGGTGACTTCCAGGTTAAGGAGGCCAGGGGGCAAGAAGAGAGGAGTGGTCATACTTGCCCATGGGAGTGGCTGAGTGTGGTCCTACACACACACACACACACACACACACTTCTTCCAAAAACCTGTCTTAGGGTCCTTGAGTAGTGAAACCTGACCCACCCCGCATCTCAAAACCCTCTATGCCTCTAATTCTCATTCCTGCAAAATTCTACCATTCACTGGCTGAAATGCTGTAGGGAGAAGAGAAATAAATGATGAGTTTTATTATACATCAGTTTGGTTCCTACGGGGACTGTCTCCACCTTGAAAGGATGGTGGGTGTGGTCTTGACCTGAAGTCCCTGTGGGTCGGGGACACTCCTGGGGCCTCCTGTTGTTGGGGGTTCTCCAGTGTGTTAGTACAGTGGGCATGTGATATACCCAGTTAGAAGTTTTTCTTTGATGTATGTTTTGCTAGGTGTAGGTAGCATGATTTCAGTGGGATAAGTATTAAGACCTCCTTCCAAGTATTAAGAAGACAACCCACGTACACATAGTTTTGGAATGATTTCCATCAAGTTACAGTTTGGATGATGAGGTGGGTGATGAGGTTCCTGTGGCTTGGCATCTGAGGATCATGACTCAAGGTGGATCTCATCTGGAAGTTGTTGACCTGGGGCAACCTCACCTTCTGTCCCGGGTGCCTCCTTCCCCTCCAGCTTCCAGGGTGTGTGATAGTCTGCCATTCCCATGTGCTCATTCCCAGACGTTCACCCTGGGACAGTCCACTTAGCCAAGCCAGTTTTCCTATCCAGGCTAGAATCCCCTGGACACCTTTTGCATGGTGACTGTAGGCACTTGCTCAGCTCCTGTTCCTCACAGAGCTGGGAGGCAGGCCCAGAGACCACTGGGGACCTGTACAGACTCACTTTGAGGCAAAATGTGTTTAATCCTCTGCCACCTAAAGTTGGAGTTGCCAGGTTCCGGGGGCATTGGCTGTTATTGATCAGTTGCTCAGACTCATCTAGCCCTTAACAGTTTATTGCTCCTGGCCCAGCTATTCTTGACCCAACACCCTTATTCCTGATAGCTTCTGGGGCTGCAAATGCTGCCTCTCCAAAACCAGGGGAAGCAACTCTACTCAATGAACAAGTTCACCCCTACTGCAGGAATCTAGCTGGAGAAGATAGATTAGAAATCTCTGGGTCATATGACACACATCCACTTCAGAGAGAGAAAAACTGAGGCCCAGAGAAAGGCATCAGGTGAGTTTCTGGCAGGCCCAAGGCTCAGTCCTCTTGGTTTGCTCCTCACTACACAAAGGTGTATTCACAGGAGTTAAAACTGAGTCAGTAACTCTTTCTTTTACACAAGCTCAGCCAGCACAGGTGACTGCTTTTTCTAAAGAGTTCTTCAGTTTTACTGATTCTAATTACTTTTCTTTAGCACTTACCACATGCAGGCACTGTGCTCACCACCTGACATCTTACCGAGGAGATGGTCATCCCATTTTACACACAAGGAAATTGAAGGAGGGTGCAAAAAGATAAAACTGGTCTCATCAAGAATCTCAAATGAAACAACACTGGACGCTAGTAGTTGGCCACAGAAGCTGTAGGTGAAATGTCAAGGCAGAGAGAGGCCTCAGTGGTCTACTTGGAAGCTACAATCATTGTGACTTAAAGCTTTTGTCATTCCAGAAATGCAGACCTTTCCTTTCTCCATTGCCTTCTTTCTCACCCCATCCAAGAGCTGGACTAAGTAAAGGCCAGCTGGAGTCCTGGCCCTCCAAGTGACCTGTCTCCTGGGCACAATCCTGAGGAGCTGCCTGCCTGATGCGGAACCACCAGTGCCCAACCCCTGCAGAAGTGCCCCTCCTGAATCATGCGTCTCCAGGGAGGGCCCAAAAACTGAATGTCTTCTTCATTCCCTCCTCAGCACAGAGCCCACCAGTGATATGGAAGATGATTCAGCCCAGGCCCTGCCGGCAAAGAAAGATCAAGTCCAAGCCTGGGGAATTCTCTGCAGGCTTTGGCATGGAACCCAGCTGTCTCGTGTACACAGGGTGGAGGCCAACCCAGGTCTTAAGGTCAAGCCCCCAGGAAAGAGTCTGTAGGCATCTGGGAAGGAGTCTTGCTGCCAGCCTCCTCTGTCACTACAGGCTCCAGGGAACCCACTTTCTGCCAAGATCCAAGCTCAGAAAATCTCACTGCTGCCTTCCTCTCTTAACCCATTGGGTTTTTCCTTTTTTTTTTTTTCTTGGAGACAGGGTCTTGCTCTGTCACCCAAGCCAGAGGACACTGATATGATCATGTCTCACTGTAGCCTAGACCTCCTGGGCTTAAGCAATCCTCCCACCTCAGCCTCCTGAGTAGCTGAGACCACAGGTGCATGTTAACATGCCTAGCTAATTTTTTTCATTTTTTGTAGAGATGGGGTTTCACCATGTTTCCCAGGCTGTCTTGAACTCCTGGACTCAAGCAATCCTCCTGCCTCAGCCTCCCAAAGTGCTGAGATTACAGGTGTGAGCCACCATGCCAGCTTTGTTTTTTGGTTTTTTTTTTTTATTATTATAATTTAGGTTTTAGGGTACATGTGCACAATGTGCAGGTTTGTTACATATGTATCCATGTGCCATGTTGATTTCCTGTACCCATTAACTTGTCATTTAGCATTAGGTATATCTCCTAATGCTGTCCTTCCCCCCTCCCCCCACCCCACAACAGTCCCCGGAGTGTGATGTTCCCCTTCCTGTGTCCATGAATTCTCATTGTTCAATTCCCACCTATGAGTGAGAACATGTGGTGTTTGGATTTTTGTCCTTGTGATAGTTTACTGAGAATGATGTTTTCCAGTTTCATCCATGTCCCTACAAAGGACACGAACTCATCATTTTTTATGGCTGCATAGTTTTTTGGGTTTTTTTTAAACACCCTTGTTTATTGCCTATTTCATCTGTTCTCCCAGTGCTGCTTTGGCTCTTCAGTTGAATGTGAATTGTCTGTCTCTACTTTTGTCTTCCTTACTACCCTTTCTTGCCAACCTCTTTCATCTTATTTTTACTGTTTCTCAGCTTGTATTTATTTTATGTGATCTTCTTTTATATTACTGTATTTTTTAGTTTACTTTTACTCTTAGTAGCCTCATGGGTTGTTACTTTAAGTTTCCCAGGCCAGCAATCTTTTGCATTGCTCATTCTATTAATCCAAGACTTCTATTGATTCATTCCTTGGTTTTCCCGAGGTTAGGGAGAGGGAAAATTCCAGCACCAGCTTGCCTCAGCCACCAGGGCAAGACCCACTGTTGTGCCCCTTTGCACCCTTCCCATGGCATGGTGCAGACACCCATGGTGGGCAGCCCAGGTGAGGGAGGGCTTCTGTGGGCCAGAGCCATGCCCCATGGGCCAATGAGGAGAAAGGAAATCACACACCGTGTGTCCACCCTAGATGGGAATGCCTCATCTTTCCAGGACAAGGACCTCTTTACCCCCATTATACAGTCAGGAAACTGGGACTCGGGACTGGGTCTTAAGTCTGCTTAGAATCAACTAGTCCAAAAAGTTACCTGTGTGAAAAGTTGCTTCCTTTGCAAAAGCAAGGAACTCTTTCCCGGACCCAGGATCTCCAGGCAGGGTGGGTGGCAGGACTGAACAGCAGCTCAGGCTCATCTGGGGCTCTCATGCTAACATCCAGGATTCCCCTTGACCCCTTGGAGTCCAACAAGGTTCATCCCTTCCTTAGAACCCTGCAAAGGTCAGATAAGGCAAGCTGGAGTGTGCACAAAGGCATCTCCAAATGCCAAGGGAGAGCAAAGGAGAAGGAAGGCTCAGGTCCCAGGAATGACTCCCAGGAGCTGTCATCTCAGTCCCAGGCCCCTGGGGGCAGGCTGTGTCTCACCTCCTGCTAAAGCAGAGATTCTCCAGGTGTGTGCCCCAAAGCCTGGATCTAAGAGGCTCTTCAGAGGAAGCTCGGGGCTTCTGAGGTCCCCACTCCATGTCCATAGCCGGCCTTGCACATGGGCGCTCTTGAGTCCACCGGCGTGTGGAGAATGGGCTTCTGCTGCTGCAGTTCACACATGTAAAACCACAGTCCTGAAAAGCCTGTCCCAGAGCCCACAGGCAGCCCAGGCCCTCCCAGGAGACCCATTGGGCTCCCTGCTTCCCAGCCCTAACACCTGCCTGGGGTGGCTCCTCTCCTCTCTCCCCAACACCTGGGCTCTGCAACTCTGCTATTTTTGCACTTTGGGGATCACCCTATTCCACAGGTGGCTGGAAGGACTAAGTGGCAGGGTCCTGAATCCTGGCCTGTCTGACCCCAGAGCTGAACTCAGGCTCCTGTACCCTCAACAGTCACTGCCTGACTGTCCCAGAACATGAAGCACCACAGAGGCTCCTGCCCCTCCCACCACTGCCCAGGGCTCCTCCTGCCCCTGTCATCTCCTGCTTTGGGTTCCAGGGCTCCACACAGGTTTAGCTGAGACCTTGAGCTGAGTTAAGGAAGGGAGTGTACATTGCAGGTGAAGGGAACAGCAAGAGGAAAGGTATGGAGGTGGAAGCAAGTAAGGGAAGGCTGTGGGGAGAGCAGCAAGGTGGGAAGAAGGAGGCAGCAGAGGGACCAGGGTAGAAGTTGACAGAATGGTCCTGGTGGGAGATGCTAAAGCCAGACATGCTCCTTCCTAAACACGTCTCTACAGAGTGGGCCTGGGGTGGCATCATGGCAGCCAGAGACCTGTCAACCATCGTGTCTTCAGTGGACATCCTGGGCAAGAAAGCCACCAATCCACAAAAGGGAACTTAAACAGTGGAGTGAGAGGCCTTTGTCCCCCTGGCTACCAGGGAACTCATGGGAGACTGTCCCATCCTGGTTCTACACACAATGCTCTATGCCAGTCATATGTCCTCTGTACTCCCCAGGAATGAGGCTGCAGGTGTCCACACATAGAGTGGGGCCTTGTTGCTCACCAGTCGCCCCTGCTCCTTGTTTAAGATGAGGTACCTAAATGACAGCCTGCACAGCAGGCCAGGAGCTGCACAGACATTTTGTTCAATGGATGTGAAAGGTCCACCCCACCACACCCCTCCCCATCCCATCCTAAGTTGGGTGCAGCACAGGGGCTCCCACCAGCCCGCAGCCTTTCAGAGCCGAGTCCCCGACCCTCCCAAGGGAGCAGGAATAGGGGGAGCTGCATCCACCTGAAGCCCTTGCTCATCCAACAGAAAGCCCCTTTCCCAGACCCAGCCCTCCAGCTAAATGCAGCCCCTAATGGATCTGGGCACCCTATATATGGACACACCCATTTCCAAGAGCGGGTTATCTGGCCTGTAAATCTCTTCTTCCATCCGGCAATGAAGTGAAATTGTGATTGATTTTTCCTATCTGGGCACCATAGTGCATTTAGCACCCTATAAACCTAAAGGGGGGAGGTACTACCTCCCAGGAGTCTCCTGGAGACTTGGCTTGGAGCAAGGGCTGCCTGGCACTCCTTCAGATGAGGCAGGGACAGGCAAAGGCCCTGAATCCACTGCCAATATGCTAGGCAAGCTTGGGCAAAGTCCCTGACTTGCCAGAGATCTGTCTGGAAAATAGAGAGGGACCCAGAGATGTCTTTTGGTTTTGGGTTTTGTTTTTTTTTGTTGTTGTTTTTGTTTTTTGTTTTGGTTTTTTTTTTTTTTTTGAGACAGTCTTGCTCTGTTGCCCAGGCTGGAGTGCAGTGACATGATCTCAGCTCACTGCAACCTCCACCTCTCACGTTCAAGTGATTCTCCTGCCTCAGCCTCCCAAGTAGCTGGGATTGCAGGCGCGTGTCACTAAGCCTGGCTAATTTTTGTATTTTTAGTAGAAAAGGGGTTTCACCAGGTTGGCCAGGCTGGTCTCGAACTCCTGACCTCAAGTGATCCAACTGCCTCAGCCTCCCAAAGTGCTAGGATTACAGGCCTGAGCCATGGAGCCTGGTGGGAGCTTTGATATGAGAGAACAGAAGAGGGAGTGGGAGGAAGCAGAAGCCCCCAGGGGAGGCTCCCAGGGAAGGAGGGGAACCTGCATATGCTTAACTCTTGCCAAGCACAAGGCCTGTGCCCCACGGCAGCACACACGCCTCACTGTGGGGACAGGCAGTGGAAGGAGAAGAAGATGGAAATGGGGAAAAAGGGCCTGCGGATTAGAGGCCGTTGGCAGGCCTGCCACCCAGGTCCTCCCACTGTCTCCAGGAACAGGGCAGATCAACCACCAAGGGAAAGGGAGGGAGGAGCAGCCTCTGCGGTCAGAGGGGAGGGGCAGGGCTCAACCACTGAGGGACATTCACTGTTGCCTGCTGAGTGCCTGCTCACGGCCTGTTGGTGATTGACTCAAGACTTTGTGAGAATGGGACTCCTATCCCCACTCTGCAGATGAGATCATCAAGTCTCAGAGCAGTAGTCACTGGACAGTTAATGAAAAATAGCCCCCAACAGATGTCCACATTCTAATCCCCAGAATTTGTAGATGGGACCTTATTTGGAGAGAGCATTTGCAGATTTGATTAAATCAAGCATCTGCAGATGAGGAGATGGTCCTGGATTGTCCAAGTGGGCCCTAAATGCCATCATGAATGTCCATCTAAGAACAACTCAGAGAATGACGACACAGAGAAGACCATGTGATCACAGAGACAGGGATTGGAGGGGTGCGGCCCCCTGCCAAGGAATGCAGGCAGCCACCAGAAGCTGAAATTTCATACAGCAGCCACAGGAAATGAACACAATGAAGAGGCTGGGACTCAGACCGAGATTAGCCTGACATGGCCCGCCAGCCCAGCGCATCAGGACAAACCCCAGCTCCTTTTGGGAGAAAGGCCCCAGGGCCAGTGAGTCCAGCCAGCCCAGCATGAGCCCAGGCTGCGCACACTCACCCCAGCAGCCACACAGCCCTCCTGGAGACCAGCAAACAGAGAAAGTTAGGGCAGCCAGCAAGGTGGCCAGCAGACAGGTAAGGCCCTCCCAGGGACAGCCGTAGTCCTGCACTCCACCATGTCCTCTGAGGACTGCACCAGCCTGCAGGGGCCTACAGGACCCAGGGGGATGGAATTTAGTGGGAGAGTCCTCCAGGACCACAGCACCTATAGCAGTTGTGTCTGAGCCTGGCTACAACTGCCTGCCCTCTGCCCTCCATTCCCACATAGCAATCCACCCTAATCTTGTTTCTTAAAACACAAAAAGTCCTTTATTTCTTATATACAGAAGCTTGTTTTAATGTCGTTTGATTTAGAAAATGCCAGAAAATGTGAAGAAGAAAATGATGATAACCCATGATACTGCCTCCATGTTCTTCCCAAGTGGCCCATTCTGACCAATGAGACCTTGGCTGAAGCTCTGTTCACACAAAATAAAAGGCAGAGCCTCCGGAGGAGAAAGACTTTGTTCCTCTGCCTTCCCCCTTCTTCCTGCTGGAAGGTAGACAGGAGACCCAGGGGAAAGCCTGCCGTCCTGTGACCTTGAGAAGCCAAGCAGGGCATGTACAGCCTGCGTTCCAGGAGGGCAGAGGGGGGCTGCTTTATCAGCCCAGGACACAGGAGCCAATCAGACCCTGGTCTTTATAAGCTTCTGCAGTGAATTTCTCAGTTATTCGTAACTTGACACAAATCCTACCTGATACCACCAACCAGAAATAACCGTCATTGACATTGTGATGCTCTTCTTCCCATCCTTTTTTCTATTCAAGTATAATTTTGAAAGAGGAACAGACAAAAGTATTACTACCTGAAATTATTTTTCACTTCTTTCTGGCCTGTCTCCGCCTATAGAAGGAAAGCCCAATAAGGAGGGCGATAGTATTTATCTTATTTACAGTTGTATTCTCAGTGCCTAAAAGAATACCTGGCATGTCTCAAAGATATTCATTAAATGTTAATCAATTAATTAGTGAATGAATGAACATTTTAATGTGAGCATTTCTCTCTGCTATGAAATTCTCCTCCAAAAATGTGATTTTTTTATGGCTGATTACAGTTCTATTCCATGGAGCTATCATACATTATTTAATCATTCATTTGCTATTGAACATTCTCCCCAATTTTTACCATTATAAACAGTGCTTCGGTAAAAAATACTTATACATGCATTTTCAGCTTTTATGCAATTATTTTCTTAGTAGAATAAATACCTAGCAGTGGAATTGCTGGGTCAAAGGTTATAGGTCATTTAAGTCTCTAATACATGGTTCCAAAATTGCCCTCCAAAGCTGTTTTTAAAACCAGTCTACGTTTCCATGGGCAATTCATGAAAGTGTCTGCTTCTCTGCACCTTCAGCAACACTAAGCGTTATTCTTTGTTTCATTCTTGATAAATGAAAAATTGCATCTCTAAGTTGTTTTAGGGTGTATTTCCTACTCACTGGGAACACTGACTGTTCGTTCACCAGTGTGTGGCTCTTTGTGGGGTCACCTGAGGGTAGCGGCCTGCATCTACCATCATCTGTTGAAGGTCTGTGACCATAGAAGGGAGGGTCCCCTTGGCCTATGGGCCAGTGGTCAAGCCTCTCCAGGAAATGTGGGGAAGAGTAGCCAAAGGCTAAACTTCTGGAGTCCACGAGATTTCCAGACTGGAATCATCTGGAATCATGGAGCTGACCTTCCTTCACAGGAGGCCGGGTCATCCCCGTGATCCCCTGCCAAGGGTCATGGTGGGCAGGACAGACACAAGTCCTAATGTGGACCCAGAGCCTGGTGGTGGGGGGTGAGGGGAAAACTTGGGTAGACCCAGGCGAGGACCGGACGTTTTTGGGGACTGGCAGGGAAGGGAAGCTAATGCCAGGCCCTGAGACCTGGAAGGCTGTTACGGACTCTGAGATGCCCGAGGGGGTTGAATAAGGAGGAAGCGGGAGCCATCCAGGAAGCAGGCTGAGCACAAGCAAAGGCCCAGAGCAGATTCAAGCATGGGGTGGGCTCAAGCCCAGATCAGGACCACACGGCCCGCGCATCCTCTCCGCCACACTCCCTCCCCAGAGGCCACGCGCGCCCGCATGCCCCGCTCAGGCCCAGCCCGTCTGCGACCTAATGAAGGCCGAGGTGGGGGTTGTCCCAACATCTCCCGACCCTCACTCTGTGCCTGACCTGGGCCGCGCCCTGAGCCACCGCGCAATTGCCCACATTTCACAGATGGGGGGATTGTGCACGGACCAAGGATGGTCAAGGGCCTCCAGGCCCCACGAGGGGCCGAGAAAGAGCCACGCGCGCCGGGGGCTTGAGGGCTGGAGAGCCTCATGGAAGAGGCGG